>NC_016474.1:2531332-3796998 GCF_000226095.1 Thermothelomyces thermophilus ATCC 42464
CGCAGTAATGGAACCTTGTGCGAGCGAGACCAAGCAACAATGTCTTGGACCACCCTGATGGCCGGAGCTTGGGCCGCAGTGGCAAGGATGGCTACCTTGCAGTGGCCTCGGCGGGCTGTGTAGTGTACCGGTTCCATGCTCTCACCGAGGTGTCACTCACTTCTCAGTGGGGCGCCCCACCTTAGCTCGCGAAATTTGGGGCCGAACGGCCAATTCCAGAGAACGGACAGCCTGCGTCTAACACTCCCCTCCGCCCTCTCCGACCCGCGTCACAACAACCAGGTGTCGTCGAGAATCCGAATCATGGGTGGGCTCAACCTCGAAGTCTTAAAGGTAAGCTCTGCGTCTCCCAAAATCTGACCTTTCCCCCCACCTCCCCCGACTGCGATCTCTCCCCTCGTATCGTATCATCTTGGCCTGACTTTTCCCGTCTACCTTAGTTCGGCATGTACGTCATGTTCCCCATTGGGGTCATGTACTACTTCGGCACGAATCTCGACAGCCGCTTCTCGGTCCCCGACTTTTGGCCCAAGCCCGAGAACACCAACAAGGTGCCGCTCGAGCGCGATGAGATCCATGCCGAGCTGGAGAGGTTACGCGCGCGAAGGCTGTACCTGAGGGAGCAGAGGCTCGCGGCCGAGGCACGAGCCGCGGCGCTGAACCCGAACCAGGGGCAGCAGCAGCAGCAGCAGCAGCCGCAGGGTGAAGAGTAGGAAACTTTCTGGTGAGCAATGGCTGGGGCTTCGTGAGGGAGAAGCCGGCGAGTGTACAACATGATATGGTGCGAATGACGGAGGGGGGTGGGTTGGTATCGGGAAAATACGGCGTTTTCGGGTTTCTACTATCGAGCCACCTCGTCTTTCGACATGACCGATTCATAAAGAGGGCGGCATGTTCATACGGGCTGTACATCAATCGCAACACATCTATGGGTTGGGGGTTTTTAGGTTCCATCTACTACTGGTACAAGTCTAGTCTCTGCGCCACCTCTACGTGTCCAAGTTCTCCTCGATCTTGGCCCATTGTTCGTCGCTCATGGCTCCTTTGGTCACGTTCGAGTACACGGCCTGAACATCGGGGTACTCCCTCAAGGCCTCCAGCAGCTCTGTGAAATGGACCAACTCGTCCGAGGCATCCAGCTTGGTCTTGGTGTCCTCGTTCGCCGTCCAGACGATATCCGAGCTCAGGATCTTGAGCCCAAACTTGGATCCGACCGACTTGCACACTTGCATCGTATCCGACGGCTGCGTCCAGACGACAATGTTGCCGTCCGCGTCGTGCTCGAGGTCCTCCGCCCCCGCTTCGATGGCGTCGTCCATGACTTGGTCCACGTCCGGCCCGCTCTCGCTCTTCTCAAACACAACCCGGCCGAGGCGCGAGAAGAAGAACTTGGACGAGCTCGGCGATCCCTTGGCCTTCTTGACCATCTGGTTGAGGTCCTGGAGCGCCCGCAGCTTGCTCTCGGTCTCGAGGTCGACGATCAGCGCAATGGACGGGGGCATCATCGCTTCGAACGTGATGGACTCGAGTGCCTCGCCCCCCGACGACTTGCCCTGCCCGCGCGCAATGGCTGCTTCGATCTTGTCTTTGGGCACGCTGGCCTTCTTGGCCGCGGTGATGGCGCTGGCTAGCTGGGGGTTGAGGTTGGGATCCGGGCCGTAGACTGGCCATTGCCGGGGTGGTGTGAGTCTTTTTCTCTTGTCTAGGGCTCTGACGAGACAGGAGAGGGCGGCGTACGTTTAGAGTACAAGGTGATGTTCTTGCAGAAGAGTGTGCGGGCCGCGTTCTTCTTCATGTCATTGGCCGCCTTGTCGTGGCGGATCTTGCTCCATTTGTTGTGCCCGGCCTGGAGGATTGGGCTGGAAACGAAGGCGCGGCGGCATTGTGCGCATATCGACGACGGTTTTGCCGGCCGAGGTAACTGGATGAGAGGTCGGAACAGGGACGCCATGAGTGGGAGGAGGGAGGAAGCAGATGGAGAAATTATAGCCCGAATCTAGAACATTCAGAACGTGAGATAAGCGAGAAAGTAAAAAGGAATTGTACGTGGTACTGTGCGGAAAGTGAAAAACTCCGTCGTGCGAATCGCGGACTTCCTCCCGAGACGGGGCGGCGAAGCCTGGAGGCTAACGGTAACCAAGGTGGGAAGCGTGCAGTAAGTGGAAGCTCCCGCTGCGGACCGATCTTTGAATCGATTTTCGCGCTGCCGGCCGGGACTGTTGCAGCGGGCCCGACAGGGGTTGCAGATCGGGTATTGGGGCCCCAGAACGCTGTCATTGGCCTGCCACACGCCCCACCACGGCACCATTGTGGGATGGCGCCCCCCTGACATGACCGCCCAGACACTTCCCCAGGCTCCTTCTTGGTTTCGGCTTCGTCTCTTCCATCTTCTTCAACCGCTACTCCGTACGCCCAGTTTCGACAAGAACCGCATCCGCGAAGCCAGCCCCCGATGGCCTCGACCGCGGGCACGGACGAGCCCGGCACCATCAACGGCGACACCCCGCGCACGTCGATTGGAGCGGCGGCGGCGGCGGCGGCGGCAGCAGCAGCAGCAGCAACTTCGAACCCCGAGTTCGATGTCGCCAAGCTCCAAGGGCTGCCCACAGAGCAGCAGGAGTTGTCTCTGCTGAGCTTCGTATCGACATTGAGCAAGCATGTCCTCAGCCTCCCGCCCGACGACTGCACAGCGCAGCAGTTCTACCTCAAGAAAGAGATCTTCAAGATCATCAACCTCTCGACCCCGCCTCCTACGAGGGTCATCCGCAACACGCTAGCGAAATGTCTTGGGCACATCTTTGGCAAGGGAGACCGCAAGCTGCTTTTTGAGACAGTCAACGACCTATCTGGGATCATCTCGAGCGGGAAGTCGAAGAACGAGGGCGAGATACGCACAAAACATGCCGCTGTTGCGTGTCTCGGCGAGGTCTACGCCGCCGCGGGCGACAGTGCCATCAACCTCCACCAACTGGCCTGCTCGGCGCTCTTGAAACTCCTCAAGTCATCTTCGAGCAATGCCGGTCTTCGGGCCTCCGTGTTCACCGCTCTGGGCAAGATCGCGGCTAAGCTGGGCGGGAGCTTGGACGAGAGCATCGCGAGGGATATCTGGAAGCAGGGCCGGAGCTATGCCACAAGCGACAAGGGGTCACTCGTCATCATCACTGCGTGCCGCTGTCTGCGTTCGCTCCTGCAATTCACGCCCTACTTCCAGACATCTAGCGACTTTGACAGCCTGCGGTCTTCCATGTTCAAGACGTTCGATTCTCCCTCCTCAAACGTACGCTCGGCCGCGGCCGACTGCTTCGCGGAGGCTCTTGTTCGAGGTTACTCGGAATCTGCCGTCGGCGAAGCACCCTTGGTGCTAGTCAAGAGGACCAAGTCGAAGGCTGCCAAGCGACAGTCCGCGCAGATCGGCACGCTGCAAGACGACGACGAGTTTCCACCGCGTCCGGAGAGCCCAGCGCCGACCAAGAAGTCCCAGATTCTGGCCCTGTCGCTGCTCGATATGCTCAAGACCCTATCGACGCAGTATGTCCGAATGTCGACCTCGAACCGGTCCAGGGCTGCGATCGCTGTCTGCTATGGCAACATGTTTCGGAAACTCGGAGAGAAGACAGTAGAAAGTAACTACACACGGATCGTTGAGCACTTGACGGTCGAGATTCTCGGGCATAGCACCATAACCAACAACCGGTACCGTCTGCTGATCTCTCGGCGCATGATCGAAATCATCATCCAGGACGTCGTTGGAAAGAAGATCCTTGGAGAGTCGGGCCAGACCAACGCGGCGAAGGCCCTCCTCAACGACATCATCAGGAACTATCCGCAGGCTCTCAAGGAGAAGCCCGAGCCCGCAAAACAAACGTTGGCTGTTTCATTGAGCGCCCTCGCGTCCCTTATCAACAGCCTGGGTTCGGCAGCCAGTAGCTTCTCAGAAGCGTGCCGCGACGGTCTCATTCAGGTTCTGCAGCACCCGAGTTACACTGTCCAGGTGTATGCATCGGCGTGTCTGAAGACATTCCTATTGGCCTGCCCGCAGCAGCTCTTGCCATGTCTCTCGGTGTGTATGAACAGCCTCAGCAGGGAGCTGGGGCTTCTCGGTACCGGACGGGGCTCACCTCGGCGGTGTCTCGGTTTGTCGCACGGGCTCGCCGCCGGTCTCAGCGCGAGTCCGCAGCGGCCGCTGTACGGCTCCGTGGACATCAATAGCCGGGTGCTGACAATGTCGACGAATCTGCTCAAGTCGAGCGGCAGTTCCGAGCTGCGCGTGGCGAGCACACAGATCCAGGTTGCATGGACTCTGATCGGCGGGCTCATGTCGCTGGGGCCAAACTTTGTCAAGATCCATCTCTCACAGCTCCTTCTCCTGTGGAAGAACGCCCTGCCCAAGGTTCTGGCCAAGGACAGCTCCATCCATCGGAATTATCTAAACGCCTCCTTCCTGACGCACGTCCGGGAGTGTGCGCTGAGTTCGATCCTGGCCTTCCTGGAGTTCAACAGCCGTCTCCTAACAGTCGATGTCTCGAAACGCATCGCGACAATGCTGCAGAGCACGACAGCATTCCTGAAAACGCTGCCGTCGAAGAAGACGGCGGAAGACATCAGCGAGAGGCTAACACCGTCTCTGCAACTCCAAGATTTGGAGATCATGGTACAGCGGAGAGTCCTGCAATGCTACACAAAGCTGGTGAACATTAGCCCGCCCGGCGGCACCGAAGCGCTTTTACAATCCAACCTTCTCACTTTAGCCATCTCCCTCTTTGCGGATCCGGATAACTACACCCCGAGCTCGCTCAGCGCATCGATCGCAAATACGGCTTCGACGTTCGAGTCGGTTTGGGATATCGGCGACAACTCCGGATTCGGCGTCACCGGTCTCGTACGAGGTTTCAACGTCAGGCCGCTTCCAGGACAACACGAGAGCTCTATGGACCGCACTCCATCCGGCCGGGAGGGCCCGGAGGAGGAGATTGACAGGCTCTTGGTCTCACCCGTCTGCGGCACCCTTGAGCACGATGCCTCCGCCCTATATATCGGCAGCGCTGATGGCCCGGCTCTTCCTGACCCTGCGGCGACCGAGGTGGTCAACATGGCCATCCAGCTCTTTGCTTTCGTATTTCCGCTCACACCACCAAAGGTTCAGGAAAGTGTGCTGGAACAGGTCACGACCTTCATCGCTGCCGGATCGCTGCAGAGGGATCCTGGCCGCAAGGCTGCCATCAACGTTAACGTCGCCACCGCTCTCCTCTTGATCTTGCGGGTGGCAGTAAAGGAGACAAAGTCGCCTCCAGGGGACGTGACCAATGCGGCCGTCGAAAAGCTCATCCAGGAGCTGCTTCGTGATTTTGTGCTGGATCGGGACCCGTACCTCCGGAGCATCGCCTACGAGGCTGTTGCTCGGCTCTGTGGCACATGCGGCAATGCTTTTACAAACCAGGAGATCAAGTATCTCATCGACACCATTGTCGTCAACCGAGAACCTAGTGCGAGAGCCGGCTGCGCAATGGCACTCGGAACCATCCAAGCCAAGATCGGAAGTATGGCGGCCGGCTATCACCTCAAGGCCGTCCTCAACATCCTGCTGTCGTTGTGCAACGATCCGCATCCCACCGTCCACTACTGGGCGCTGGAAGCGGTCGCGCGGGTGGCTGACGCTTCCGGCCTCGGATTTGCAAACTACGTTTCTGCGACGTTAGGAATGTTGGCCAACCTCTACTTCTCCGAGACGCACAATCCGGAGGTCGCTTTACCTGCCTCGATGAACCTCGAAGTGGAGTCTTCTACGTCTGCGGCGATCGCCCACTGCGTGGATTCGCTCATCAATGTTCTCGGTCCTGACCTGCAGGACTCTACCAAGTCAAGGGAGCTGATCCTTACCCTTGTCGGATACTTCCAGCAGGAGGAGGATCTCGAGGTGCAGAGAGCCAGCCTTGTCTGCCTAGAGCACCTTTCGCTGTACGCTCCCGGCTACGTAAACTTTGCGGAGTATGTCAAGACGCTGCAAGGCTATCTCAGTTCGGAGAATACCGCGCTCCGAGACGTTGCCGTGGATGGCTTGCACAACCTCATGAAGCGGGACCCGTACGACGTCATCGAGGCAGCAGACAAGGGATTTGAAGACCAGCTCTGGCTGGTTCTCGACTCGGATCCCAGCCATGACGGGATGCGCAACACCATCCGGAACTGGATGCGGCAGACGTGCCTTGCCAATACGGCCGCCTGGCTGGCGCGCTTTCAACATGTCTTGAAGATGACCAGACCGAAAGATACGAGGAAGGAGACGGCCAAGACCGCGAAACCGGGCGCTGGCCTGGACCTGCAAGACGAGGAGGTGGCCGGATTCGCCGCGGCGCCGGGCGCTAGCAAAGATGAAAAGGACGCGCTTAGCGGTCCAGACGTCGAGCCTCTGAGGTGGCAGGTTACGACCTTTGCCATGGACTGCCTGAACGATATTTTCATCCTCGTTGCCAAGGACGTTGCCACGAACGGAGAGTCTGCGGCCCAGGCTGCGCTGCAGAGCAAGATCGCCGACGTCGTCAAGATGGCCTTCTCGGCGTCCACTTCCGGGGTTGTTGAGCAGAGGATCTGGGGCTTGAAGATCATCGGCGCCGTCCTCAAGATGTTTGGCAAGGTGCCCGACCCCGACTTCGAGGAGGCCATGCTGCTTGAGCAATACCAGGCTCAGATCAGCTCGGCGCTCACCCCCGCATTCGCGGCCGACTCTTCGCCCGAGCTGGCTGCCGAGGCCGTCCATGTCTGCGCCGGCTTTATCGCTACCGGTATCGTCAGGGATGTCGACAGGATGGGGCGGATACTCAAGACGCTGGTGAGCTCGCTCGAGAACTTTAGGTCCGAAGACGAGAATGCTGGCATCGGTGACTTGAAGGGGCTGAGCTCGAATGCCCGGGTCATGGTCAAGATGGCTGTGTTCGGCGCCTGGGCTGAGCTCCAGGTCGCGAGCTCGGAGCAGAGTTACCTGGTGGACGTTCTCAAGCCGCACATTGGCACGCTGACGCCGCTGTGGTTGGAATCTCTCCGGGAGTTTGCCCGGCTGCGCTTCGAACCGGATATTTCCATGACACTGGGACCCCCCTCGCTCTCTGGGAGCCTGGACACGGTGTACGCGGCGCTCAACAGAGAGACGCAGCTCAAGTTCTACCAGGACACCTGGCTCAAGCTGGTGGATGCCATCGCCAGCCTGATCGGTCAGGACAGCGACTTCGTCTTCGATGCGCTCGACGGCAAGGAGGTTACCGGCCCCAACGCCAACGGCACCTCGCGGGGGCTCGACATCAACTACCGCGACGAGCCAGTTGCTTTCTTCTTCGTGCTGTTCGGCATCGCATTCGAGGCGCTGGCCACCAAGTCTGGGCAAAGCGAGTCTCTGGCGACCCAAGAGCAGACTCTGGAGATCCTCACCGCGCTGAAGAAGATCTTGCACCCGAGCGTGTCCGGTCAGGCAATCTACCGCGAAGCCATCTTCTCCGAGACCATGGACCTTCTGGATCGCCTCGTCCTTACGGAAGGGCTTGACGTTCAGGGTGTCATTGTCGAGATCGCGAGGGATCTCTGCTTGGCCCACCCGGCGGCGAGGAAACACGAGGAAGCCGACAACGGCGAGCTATCGGAGGATATCGAGCAGCTGTTTGAGCTCACCCGCATCATCGTCCTCGTTCTCTCCGGCTTGTTGCCGAACCTCAGCGAGAACCCCCAGCCCACCCGCCATCAGATGACGGAGGAGGCGATCCTGCTCATCAAGACGTCGCTCAACGCACTGGTCGATGCCGCCGAGGTGTTCCCCGCCATCATCAAGACGGACCTCTACGCCTGCATCATCCACATCTTCGCCACTATCCTCGCCACGCCTTCGTGCCAGGAGGTGATCGTGCCCCAGTCCCTGCCGACCCTCAAGCGGTTTATTACGAGCATGTCCAACTCCAGGCAGGCTTCGGAAGACGGCGAGTCGCAGACAGACGTCCAGCTGCTAGGATGCCTGCGCCGGTTCTTATCCATCTACCTGAACGCGCAGAAACGCGAGGCTCCTACCTCTCTAGCTTGTGTCAAGAACTGCCTGCTGGCACTTACGGTCCTCTTCACCGCGGGCAAGAACCACCTACCGGCGAGCGAGCCCCTGGTGGCGCGCTTCCTCGAGGAACTCTTGGACTGCCTAACGGACCGCATGGTAAGAAAACCACCCTTCCCGTTCCCCTTCCCCTTCCCCGCCAACCCAAGCATCCCTTCCTATTCAGCACTCACGTTGGCGCCATTACGACTAAAACAAAACAACCAAAAAATAGACGGCAAAGATAGCCGCGTCCTGTATCCGCACCCTCCTCCTCCAACCGAACCCGACGCCGGCCGACCAGACGCTCGCCCGCCACCTCCTCCCGCGTCTGATCGCCTTCGTGACCGACACGGACCCCGAGGACCCGGAGCGGGCGCGGGGCCAGGTCGCGGCGGCGCTGACGGCGTACGTGGCCACGGTGCCGTCGGACCGCGCGCCCGTGGCCGTGGCGCTCGTGCTGCCGGCGCTGCTGGCGCGCGCGCTCGGCGAGGGCGGCGGCGGCGGGGGGGCCGGGGGAGAGCAGCAGAAGGAGGTGTACCGCGAGACGAGCGGGCGGCTGCTGGAGCTCGCGTCGGCCGACCAGGCCGCCTTCCGCGCGGTCGTCGGGGCCATGGGCGAAGGGCAGAAGGGGTTCCTGGAGGAGGTCATCAGGGCCGGGAGGGAGGCCGCCGCGGCGGCGGGCGGCGCTGGCGGGGTCAAGAGGGAAGGGGAGGGGACCAGGGAGCCGAGCATCGCGTTGAAGATGGACTTTGGAGGGTCATGATGATGAATGATAATGACGATGGTTGGTTGAGTAACTCCGTAACTTGTTGTGTTGTGCACGAGTTGGGAAGAAGGGGGAGGCTGGGGGTGTGGTTGGTTTCCTTTTTTTTTTTTTTTTTTTTTGTCATTTGTGGGGATGAGGGGGGATAGATGGTGATGAAGACAGGCAGGTCGCGGATATTGTTTTCTTTTTTGGTTTTACATTGTCTATGTGAGCGAACCCCGAACCCGAGAACCCCGGTACCCCCCCTTGTTGTTTTTTTCCCTTACCTCCCGCCCACCCCGCCAGCGCTATGCAAAACAGTGGTCTATGAGTGGTATCTGGTGTCTGATGATGATGATGATGATGTTGAATCGCGGTGTGCGGAAAAACAAGAAAAGAAAGGTAAAGGATAATAGAAAAAAAGTAAAGAATGAATTGATCAACTCGCCGCCAGCATCTCGGCCGCGTCGGGCCCGGTGGAGTTGTCCACCCGCCCAAGGTGCTTCCTCAGTTCCTCGGCCTCCTTGGCCCGCTGCTCGGCCTCCTTCTGGCGCTTGTGCCGCATGTAGGTGGCGTACCGGATCGTGCCCAGGGTGAGGACGGCCATGAAGATGATGCCGAGCACCGAGCGGCGGATCAGCACCCACCGCAGGGCCTCGATGTTGGACTTTGCCTCGCTGTTGAGGGCCACGCTTATCTTGTAGTTGATTTGTTGTATCTGCCTGACCGTCAGCCGTTCTGTCGTCGTTGTTGTTGTTGCCCTCGTCCCTGCTTTCCTTTGCCCTACGCATAAGAAAGAGAGAGAGAGGATGGGGGGGTTTTGGCGGGGTAAAGGGGGGGGATGCGGGAAGAATTAGAAGCCAGAGACACACGTACCCTGCTCTCGACGGCCTTCTGCTCCTCCCTGACGGCCATGCGCCTGTCGTTGAACATGCCACGAACGTTGTCGTTGAGGGTCAGCAGCTCCTGGTTGAGGCGCTGGGCGAGTATGTCGACCTCGTGCTGGAGCATGGTGCGCTGCTGGCGCAGCTGCTCGTCGGCGACGCGGCGGTTGTTGCGCACCTCGGCGCTCAGCTCGCTGCAGGCGGCGCGGAACAGGTACGTCTCGTTCTCCACGTCCGCCTTGGACACGAGCCCGGACTGGGCCATGTCGAGGTTGTGGGCGAGGATGGTGCGGATGGCCTTCATCGAGATGATGGCCTGCGGCAGGGTGTAGCCGCCGGCGGTGAGCTGCTTGACGAGCGTGTACGAGTCGAAGTGGTGGATATACGGGGTCGGCACGAGCTGCGGCGGCTTGGCGCCCGTTTCCGGCTCGGTGCTCTCGGCGAGGGGCTTGCTGGCCGGCTCACTCGGCTTCTTCTCCGAAGCAAGAGCCCCCGGGGCCCCCGGGGGCGCGGAAGGGAGGGAGTCTGGTGGCGGTCCCATGTGCAGGATCTCGTCTATGGGGCTGCCCTTCTTGGCCTGAGTGACGGGATCGATGTCTGCTGGCGGGGGCAGCTCGATGGTCGGGGGAAGGTTCGACTTGGGGGAGGAAGTTGATTGCTTGCTTGCGTCGCCAGATGGGGCGGGCGATGACGACGACGAAGATGAGGAGGAGGATGGAGAGGAATAATGCGGTGCTGTCGTGGTACCTCTTCCCGTTTCTTGCCCTTCTCGTTTCTCTGCCTCGCTCTTGGGCGGCGGCGGCTTGGGCGGGTCCAAGGGAAGCGGCTCGATGGCTTTCCCGGCCCGCTTGGCGAACGCAGCCTGCCTCCCTGCCGAGGGCGTCGTGAATGGCGCAGCATGTTGGCACGACGCCGGTGGCCGCGGCGAGGGATTGGGATTGCGACGAGGCCGGCGGGCGGCAGCGTGCGATGATGCTGCGGGCTCGGTCCAGCAGCGCCCGCCCGTGCGGAAGAGGTGCGGATACAGGAAGGTCAGGCGGTTCGTTGCCATGGTTGGCCGGGAACTGGGCGGGCAGCAAAAATGTGGTTGGACGTCTGTTCAGCTCACATGCCGCTTGAGGTGTTGTTGTGTTGTTGCAGAGCGTCGGCGTATGGGGAAGAGCGCGGGAGTTCGGCAAAAGAGAGAGATAGATGGGTGATGATGCACTGTGAACTTTCCCAATCTGACGGAACGGTCCGGTCCAATGCCGCGGGTCAAGGGGCCTTGGCGAAAAGCTACCAAGTACGGACCTCCGTAACGCTGTGGAGCTGCAGTGACCTACCAGGTAACAGTTCGCACCAAGGTAATCCGTACAGTACGGATTACATATCTCTAAAAGGGCCGGGGAATGCAATTACGGAGGTTGCCCCACGAGGTGCATCAAACTGAGGTAGGGACTCTGGTTTACTGAGTAATCCGTACACGTGCGCTATATGTAAGGTACGTACGCGAATACAAGCAGGCGCTGGAGTACAGTACGTACGTCGTTTGTAGCTTGCGGAATTATTTTCTCGGGGAAGTACTGTTTGATTATCAGATGGCACAGAACCTTGCTTGTACTACAGAGTAGCATAACACAAACAAATCTGGAGGACTCGCAACGCTTTACGGATTAATCGGTAGTGGATTCCGGCCACAACTCGATAAAGCGAACCCACGTGCGAACCAAGTTTGGCCAAGGCTGATCGAACGGATGGCAAAGACTGCGGCTAATTACATTTGCGGTGCCTGTTGTCGGCCGAAGGCCCAATGGCAGGGCTGGCCAAGGGCACACCGGGAAAGCGATGACGACGGTTGGCCATCCCTGTCGATTTCGGTGAGGTGAAGCTCTGACCTCGCCAAATTGTTTGTAGCGAGAGAGACATGCGATTTACGCATCGAACGAAGTTGGGCTCTGTTTCTGACAAGGCGGCCGCTCTTTTTTTCCCCCAACCTTTTCGCAATCTCTCTCCCTCGAGCGTCTGCCACTCTTCTCTGGGGATTTCTGTGGCAACCAGCGACTGCATATTCGCCCCTCTATTTGCCTAAACAATCAACAGTTGACAACTAATTAGCGCCAAGTCGCACTGGACCGAATCATCATCGGTTGGGTCTACTCCCCGTCCTGCCGTTTTTCTTCACACAAGGAACGGGCGAGTTTCGGTCCTTATCAGCCCAATCTTTACCCGACACGATAATCTTTCCATTGTTTTGCCCCTTCTATTTCTGGGACTGATGAACGAGTTGGCAACTCCACATTCGGGGCACATGGTCAGTTATTAAAAGAGCATTCGTCGATTTGCTTCATAGTCATATCTCTCTGTGGACTGGTGTCCCAAAGAAGGTAGGAGGAGTATTGCTCTTGGTATTCCTAGCTGTTCCTCCGTACCGTCCAA
Organism: Thermothelomyces thermophilus ATCC 42464; assembly: GCF_000226095.1. Taxonomy (NCBI): domain Eukaryota; kingdom Fungi; phylum Ascomycota; class Sordariomycetes; order Sordariales; family Chaetomiaceae; genus Thermothelomyces; species Thermothelomyces thermophilus. The sequence goes on from NC_016474.1 coordinate 2,543,442, forward strand.
GTCACCACTTTCCTTCCTGCGCCCGTGGTTGAATACGTTTCGGTTATATTTCCGAGAAACTGACCCTTGCCATCTTGCGACGCTCGTCATCACCGACTCAATTCATCCGTAAAGCATTATTATTATCGTGGTACATACTTACACGATTCGGACAGATATCTTTGTCAGCGCCAGCTGTGGCAACCCATACCTGTATCGGTCGTGTGGTCTTCTATCCATATGGCCTCCTCTGACTATGGTACTGTACATACATTTGCCGCTCATTCATCGTCGGCAAGCAAAAGGCAAAGGTCGACTGACCGCGGAAGCAGATGCCAAAACCACGGACCCGCCTCTGATTCAGAGGAGCTCCAGCATCAAGTCTTACTCGACTTCCCGGGCCACTTACCCGAAACTCCGCGTCTTCTACAGGCGGCATCAGCACGCCGACAACCTCCCGACATCTCCCGCCCCGATTCCCCTCCTCGTGTTCGTTCACGGGCTGGGCGGCTCCGTGGCGCAGTTCAACTCGTTGCTCACCAGCCTGACGCCGATCGCGTCGTGCTTGGCCGTGGACCTTCCGGGATGCGGCGTCTCCGAGTTTGAGCCTCGCGACTGGGATGCCTACTCCACCGACGCCCTCGTCGAGCTCCTCGAGACCGTCATCGAGGACCACCGCGACGTGGCGGCCGGGCAGGGGGTGGTCCTGATCGGCCATAGCATGGGCGCCTCCCTCGCCGCCCTGCTTGCCAACCCGCGGAAGCCGACGACGGCGCTCCACGAGCACGTCGTCGGGTTGGTTGCCGTGTGCCCCACGGCGGGGCAGTTCACTCCGGGGCTCGTCCGCTTGCTGCGGGCAGCGCTCTACATCCCCGACTTCATCTTTGACCTCTGGAGGGCCTGGGACAGGCGGGGAGGGCTCGAGAGCCCCAGCGTGCACCGGTTCGTCGGGGCGGGCGCCGACACCGAGACCAAGCGGCTCCAGTACATGTACAACTTGCAGAGCAAAACCCCCGTCTGGCGGCGCATGGCGTGGGGCGCGCTGCCCGTGTACACCAACGGCGTGCCTTCGGACGGCATCGCGGGGCTGGACGTCTGGGCCGGCCTGAACCTGCCCGTGTTCCTGGTCGCCGGGACCGACGATCAGGTGGTGCCCCCGGGGGAGGCCGACAAGATCGCGGCGGTCCTCGGCGGTGACAAGTCAGAGTCCAGCCTGGAGACCAACGGGTCTGCGAAGCGCGGCGGAGGAGGGAGCGCGCCGGCCAACGGGGCGGCGGGGCTCCCAGATCTGCCACGGCACCCGAAGAAGGTGGTCATCAGCACCAGGCTGCCGAGCCCGGCCGGGCACGGCCTGCTGTATGCGCCGGCGACGGTACCCGTCCTGGCGGGCCTCGTGTCGGACTTCCTCTCGACGCACGTCACGGGCCGCCTGTCGCTGGGCTGGCAGCTGCAGCACCTCTGCCGCGGCGGGAAGTGGGACGTCAAGAATCTCGAGAAGTGGCGCAACGTGGCGCCCGTGTCGGGGCCGATCGGCGGCATGTTCCGCGCCATCAAGACGCTCCGGGAGGTGGACGAGGAGCACTGCCCGCGCGTGTTCGTCCAGAAGTGGGGACACATCATCAAGGACGTCATCGACATCTCGCACGACAACCCGGTCTACAACCCGTCGGGCCTCGAGCAGGGCGGGATCCGGTACCACAAGTACGCGACGCTGTCCAAGGTGCCGCCCAACGAGAGCGAGATCCGCGGCTTCATCGACCTGGTCGACAAGATCCGGGCCCGCCAGCGGGACCAGGCCAGGACCGACGGTTGGGCCGACGGTTACGCCATCGGCGTGCACTGCCACTACGGCTTCAACCGGACCGGCTTCCTCATCGCCTGCTACCTGGTCGAGCGGTGCGGGTTCACCGCCAAGGAGGCCATCGAGGCCTTTGCCAAGGCCAGGCCGAACGGGATCAGGCACGAGCATTTCAGGGACCGGCTCTATGTCCGGTATTCTGGGGTCAAGAGTGAGACATAGGAATAATCTTGTTCTGCCTCGTGTTGCCTCTGGAAGGCCTTTTTATTTTTTCGGTTGCTTTTTCTTCTCTTCTCTTCTCTTCTCTTCTCTCTTCTTTTATTTACAGTTGTGCTCCTCAATGTGTTCTGTTCTGATTTGGGCATCTGGGATAGAGGGGATTGGCCAGCCGGGGTTAGTTTGGTTCTCATACTTACGTTTGTATACTGGGTTCAACAGGATAGAGGTTGGTCGCAAGAGGTTATTTTTTTATGCCATACCAACTTGTTATTCAGCGTTTTCTTGTTTGTTTGTTTTTTTCTTCTTCTTTTGGCACGAATGAGAGAGAGAGAGAGTATTACATGACATTTTCGGACTGTCCAAAAGATTATTCCCCCCGTAAACCAAATAACGTTCCCAACCTAAGCCGTCAACTCGCCTCGGCTTGCCAACCAGGCGGCTCCCGTATCTGCCCAGATCTCGTACTTCTCCACCTTGTGGTCGCGGTCGAAGGCGAGCACGTAGGTGAACACCTCGTCCCAGCTCTGGCCGGTGCTCTTCCACGTGAACCGCGCCCGGCCACGCACCGAGACCTTGCGCGCCTCGGCGTCGACCACGTACTCGCCAAAGCGCATCCGCTCAAAGCTGAGACACTCGGACACGAGCGACAGGTACTCGCACAGGCCGTCGGCCCCGCGGAAGTCGCGGCCGAGGAAGGGCGCCAGCCGCGGGAGGCCGTGCTCGTGCACGAGGATGTTGGCCTGCTCTCGCGTGAAGTGGTCCTTGAGGATGTCGCTAGGGTCCGCCGCGGCGCTGAAGGCCTCGCAGAAGGAGGTTGCTGAGGCGAGGAGCGCGGCGCGGTCTTCTTGGTCGGCGGACATTCCGTTCTCTTCTTTTCCTTTCTTCTTTGTTTCTTTTTTTCTTTTTACGCTTCTTTTTTTTTCCTCCTTCGCCTGTACTTTTTTTTCTTCCTTGAGTGATGACCTGGTTGGTGTTCAGATTTCCACCGCTATCATACCATACCCAATATGTCCTGCACACTGCGGATTGTAGGCATGCACGGCAGTATCCCATTCAGACTGCAGGCTGATGATGATGATGGACGGTCATGGGGGTGCATCATTCGGCAGTTGCACCACCCCCTCCCCCACCCCTGTCGCGCAGACGTCATGCGCCTACTACCTAGTACACTAGTGTAGGCATTGATTTGCATGCAGGGTCTGATGCTGCCTGTGCAGTGGGCCTGGCCCCTTCCCTCTCTGCAGCCCTGCCATTCCGGGCGGTCTTGCCGTGGTGCGTGCAGCGGGTCGGCCCAACCTCTTCTAGCTAAAACCGAGCGGGCCCTGACTCGACTACTTCGTACCACCGACCGTACACAGTACGTCCGTACAACTCGTCTACGGAGTAACTACTCCGCTGTAATTATCAATTTGGCAAGTTCCCGCGCTGACCGCTCCTGCACGTCCCATGTAGTTCGCTGCCTACAAGCTTGGTCCCTTCAAGGAACTTTTAACATTCTTCCATCAGACAGGACGACTGTGCTCGAGTAAACTACCGGCGCAATGGTAGGATTCCAGAACCCCATCCCCCCCCCCCCCCAAAAAAAAAAAGCAGATTATCAAACTCTCTATTATTTCTTATTCAACTTGGAAACTGATTCCAACGAAATGTAGTCCCCGAGGTCGGAGCGCACGCCGCTCCTGGCCGACAGCCCTCGCAACTCGGAGGAGTCGACTCGCGCCGCCGAAGAAGAAGATGCTGCCCTGCATGGGGGCAACGCCGCCGCGACCCTCTCCTCGTCTAATGAACACCGCCGCGGCGTGCGGGAGGTGCTCCTCTTCGTCTGGGCCGTCATCGCCACCGCCGGCGTCATCGTCCTCGCCGTGATCCTCCAGCACCGCAACGCAACTTCGGGCACGCCCTCGCCGATCTCTCCCAGCGACCCCTCCGCCGGCGGACCCTACACCGCGACGACGACGACGACGACGACGACCACCACCACCACCACCACCACCACCACCACCAACACCGACACGAATGCCGGACTCCACTCCAAGAAACGCAACCTCATCTTCATGGTCTCGGACGGGATGGGCCCGGCGTCGCTGAGCCTGACGCGCTCCTTCCGGCAGCACGTCCAGTCCCTGCCCGCGTCGGACGTGCTCACGCTCGACGCCCACTTCTGGGGCACGTCGCGGACCCGGTCGACCAACTCGCTCGTCACGGACTCGGCCGCGGGCGCGACGGCCTTCTCGTGTGGCCGCAAGAGCTACAACGGCGCCATCGCCATGCTCGACGGCCACCGCCCCTGCGGCACCGTCCTCGAGGCCGCCAAGCGCAAGGGCTTCCGGACCGGCCTGGTCGTCACCACCGACGTGACCGACGCCACCCCGGCCTCCTTCGCCGCCCACGTCGACGTGCGCTGGCAGATGGACGAGATCGCGCTGCACGAGGTCGGCGCCGGCCCGCTCGGCCGCTCCGTCGACCTCATCCTGGGCGGCGGCCGGTGCCACTTCCTCGGCAACGGCACGCGCGGGAGCTGCCGGAACGACGACGTCGACGTCCTCGGCCTCGCCCGCGACCGGTTCGGCTGGGCCTTCAAGGGCGACCGCCAAGGGTTCGACGAGCTGCAGCTCGGCAGGAACGCGACCCTGCCGCTGCTCGGCCTCTTCGCCGACGCCGACGTCCCCTTCGAGATCGACCGCCGCAACATGGCCGACGTCTACCCGAGCCTGAGCGAGATGGCCACCACGGCCCTGACGGTGCTCGACGAGGCGACCAAGCACGCCGACCACGGCTTCTTCCTCATGATCGAGGGCAGCCGCATCGACCACGCCGGCCACTTCAACGACCCCGCCGCCCAGGTCAGGGAGGTGCTCGAGTACGACAAGACGTTCAAGATCGTGCTCGACTATCTGGCCAAGTCGGACACCGAGGGTGTCCTGGTGGCCACCAGCGACCACGAGACCGGCGGTCTATCTACCGCTTGGCGTACGTTCCTCTCTCTCTCATCTTTCTTTTCCTCTTTCACCTTTTTTTTCCTTTTCTTTCTGTTTTTTTTTTTTCCTATCCATTCTAGTATCGATTGCTGACTCCCCTCTCCAGAAGCCCCTGGCGAGGCCCCCGTCTACGACTGGTACCCGGCCGTGCTGGCCAAGGCCAACGCCTCGGCCGAGCACCTCACACGGCTCCTCAACGAGCACGTGGCCGCGAACCCGGGCGAGTCAGAGCAGTCGCTCAAGGATTGGATCAACAAGGAGCTGGTCGTGGGCCGCCTCGGCATCACGGACGCCCTCGAGACGGAGCTCGCCGCCCTCGCGGCCGACCCGGCCGGCGCCAACCCGGTCTTCTGCCGCATCGTCAGCACCCGCGCCCACATCGGCTGGAGCACCCACGGCCACAGCGCCGTCGACGTCAACATCTACAGCTCCGGCGGCCCGGCCGCCGAGAAGATCCGCGGCAACGTCGAGAACACCGACATTGGCAAGTTCCTCAGCGAGTACCTCGACGTCGACGTCGACGCCATTACCAAGGAGCTCGAGGGCAAGTTTGCCGCCCGGCGCGGTGGTGCCGACGCCACGGCCGAGACCAAAACCGGCGCCGCGGCCGAGGGTTTTGCCCTGTTGAGCGGGCATCGCCCCGCGGCCCAGTGATTTGAATGACTGCAGGACAGGATTCGGATGGGTTCTAGATGGGGTTCTAGATGGAGTTCTAGATGGCGTGCGGGAGGTTTTATGGGGCGAGCGTTGGCGCTGGAAATGGGAACGAAGGTTATGCATTGCATCAGCCGGGCGAATCACACCACGTGGGACATGTTTAAGTTGTTTTTAAGTTGGTGCTATTCTCTCTCTCTCTCTCTCTCTCTCTCTCTCTCTCTCTCATTCATCTACAGTGCATCACATCTAGCATCGCTCAACCGCCCAGGAGCTCGTTTGTTGTCACCTACCTACATATGTTTCCCCCTGCCCGTCCACACCGTCGGTTTCCTGAGCCAAAACAACAAGACATGCCCCGCGCCGGGCTACGTAGGTCGATCCAAAACCGTAATTGTTACCAGCTGCGAGTGGTAGCAGAGCGTCTGAACCCTTGAACCCTCCGTGATTTGCGGGATTGCCCCTGCCGCCGCCGGTGTTGGTCCGCCTGAGAGGTCTGACAGGTGGCGGGCCACCGCTGCTTCTGATGGGCTGTTGGGCGTTGAGAGTGCGGTAGGAGGAGGAGGAGCCGGTACCGGAGCCGGACTGTGTGGTTGGGACTGTTACGGAACCGGCACGGCTGAAGAGGGCTGCGAAGTGGCTGATGGGAACACGAACTGGGTGATACGAGACAAATCTCAAAAGGAGACACGGTCTTTTTTTTTTTTTTTTTTCCACTAATTTCTCCCTGGTGCCCAGCTCAGGACGTCTGTCAGTGAAGCAACGTATATATATGTACGTCGTTTGACTTCTAAGAAGCACTAATAGATATATGTTCATATGCTCGTAGCTCCACGCACCATGCAAGATTAACTTGACTGACTGACCTTGCTCGCGCTGCTTCCGGCCGCCGCTCACTCACTCACCCACTCCCTCCCTCCTTATCACTCTCCAGCACCGCCTTGATCATGGCCTGGCCCATCTCGATGGCGCCCTTGAAGCGGGGCTCGAAGAACTTCTGCGTGACCTCGAACCGCTCCCGCCAGGTGTCGAACTGGCGCAGCGCGACGCACTCGGCCCACCCGGACGCGGCGATGGTGAACTGCAGGTCGTCCCTGCGGAAGGACGTGTCCTCGATGCCCACCCGCAGGCTCTCGTCCAGCAGGCCGGGCGTCCGGAACAGGTGCTCGGCGACGCCCAGCCAGAGGCGGAAGAGCGGGGTGGAGCAGATCATGTGGTCGTACGGCACGATCCCCAGCGCGCTCCAGCAGTCGACCATGGCCAGGAGCGAGAGGTGGTTGTTGGGCATGGGCGGGGCGTTGCTCGTCGCGTTCGCGTCGGCGTTGAGGCTGAAGCGGTCCAGCACCCCGACGGGCAGCAGCGGCCGCTCCCCCCACTTGGGGCAGTCCTCGCGCCCAAAGACCTTCTCCTTGGCCGCGTAGACGCGCTCGCGCAGCTCGTCGCGGCGGCCCTCGAGCATGAGGTAGAAGAGCTCCGTCGTCGACCGGGCGAACTGGCTGATCTGCTTGTGCGCCTCCGGGTTGAGGATGGCCAGGCCGGCGTAGACGTGCCACTTTTGCGCGTAGATGCGCAGCATCAGGTTGATCTTGACGTTCTCGATGCCCCCGACGTACCGCCTCCCCTCCCAGGGGAACTGCTGGTTGGCGTGCCACGCCTTGCCCATCGACAGGAAGGCCGCGTGCGTCACCGCCTGCGTGTCGGCCGTGATGCGGTCGTGCTCCGCCGCCGACAGGTACACGTGCTTGGACCCCAGGCAGCGGAGCACCGCCTCCACCTTGGCAAACGACTCGTCCGAGGCGCGGTGCTTGATGAGCACCAGCGGCTGCCCGCGCGGGTCCACGTTGGGCCCGTGGAGCGAGTGGCACGAGACGATGTCGACGTCGCTCGGGAGGTGCTCCTCAAACGCCTTGATCTCGGGGTCTTTGCATGACGTCTGGCCGCCCACGATGGCGCCGAGCCGGGTCGCTAGAACGGGGGTGTACACATTGTGTAAGATTCACGTTTCCGGCACGTCAACAAAAAGCAGATTCGGCATCGTGGACAGCACACACATGGACCATACTCGGCAACCACGCGGCCGATGGCCGCCGCCTCCACGCTGTAGATGATGTAGTTGCTGGCTCGAGACACCAGGTGACCGTTGCGGAGAATCTGTATATTTTTCTATACACGGCAGGATCTCAGCACTGGTTCACAGCGGAGAGATCAGGTCAGATTCACGCCCATACATGGTTGGCAAACTCTGCGACGAGCTCGTTGTACTTGTCCTCTCTGTCGCACGCCATAATCCTGAAAAGATCCACAGCCATCAGCCTCTTAACTGCAGTGATGCAGGGTAGTCAATAAATCTCTGAAGACCGCAGTCAGCGAATCATATCCAGGCAGAATGAACTGACGCTGAAAACTCGGGTAAAAGATGCAGACATCTTCAGACAAGGAATAGTTAGGTAGCTGAGATTTTCATCATGGAAAGCCCGCAGCGGTGAACCGGGGCCAGAAAGGCTGACCGGCCATGCCACGAACGATACTCTAGCCAAATGCACTCAAGTCATCATGCGATGGAGGGGGAGGGCAAGGTAGGACAGGACTGCAAAGGAAACTTTGGAGAGCGAAACGAAAAGAAAAGAAGCTGACTCACCAAGGCCAACGGTTCTGGAAGCCGTGGGTTTAACAAACGACGGCCGTGGACTGGCGAGGACCTCGTCCAGTGGCAACCCGATCGTCGAGCGAACATGACACACGAGAGAACACTAGCATTCCTACCTCCAGCCAGCACTGCTCAGCCGGCGGGCATACATCTTGCCCATGTCGCCCATGCCGATGAGGCCGACAACAAAGTCTTCGGCGCCTGGAAACGCCGCCATGGTGGGCACTCTCTCGTTCTCACTCTAGACCACTGACTGACGGATTGCTGATTGAGGCAGAACTCCTCGTTACCAGGTCACATCGTCGATCGAACAGGCCCGCAACTTCCTCGACGGCTGTTCCAAGGCTGAGAGGATTACCCAGAGTTGCTGGCTGGGTGAGGTGCGAAGAACAAAAAAATTTCCAATCGGGGTTGGGAAATTTAAAGCTCGCCGGAAACTCGGTGGGGGTTCCACTCAAAGCACAAGCAGACCCAAGCGGACCCACCAAGCACTTCAAGTGTTAGCCCGGCACACAGTGTGGCACTGTGTTCATGTGTGTCAGAAGCACCTCTTCAGTACACACTTGTAGCAGCTCTCTGGGCTCAAACATTCTGCGCATGACTCAACGCTCAAGCAAGGCATTCTCACAGAGAAGGAGGAAAGGGAACAAGGAAATCCAATCATGTTTGTCCTCCAAGCTCTTGGCTCCAACGGATCAGGCCAACTTGGGATAGGCCATAAGGAAGATGTCTCGACTCCCGAACCCGTCCTCCTTCCGTTCTCTCACACCAACCCCTGCCAGCGACTCAAGCAACTAGCAGCCGGGGGGAATCACACCCTCCTTCTTTTCCAATCAGGAGACCTCCTCTGGAGCGGCGACGACACCACCGGCGCATGCGGTCCAGTCAACAGCACCACCAGCACCGATCAACATGAATCACCATCACAACCTCCTCCCCCTCGCTTCCGCCCCGTTAATCTGACTTCCCTTCCCTCAGGGTCCAAGCCCTTCCTTGTGGCCGCCACCTGGACCGCGACTGTGGTCGTCACCTCGGACCCTTCAGCCCACCACGCCAACAGGGTCTACACTTTCGGCACCGGCACCAAGGGCGAGCTCGGCCTGGGCCCAGCCACAATCCACACCCCGCTCCCCACCCTTGTTAGGGACTTTCCGCCTCCAGGAACACAGATCACAGACATCTCCTCCTGCATGGGCCACGTGGTCGCGGTTCTGTCCAACGGCGAAGCCTGGGGCTGGGGCAACGGGCGCAAAGGCCAGCTAGGCGAGCCCGCGACGCATGCCGTCTTCTCCCCACGGAGGATCGAGGGGGTCGGGTTCAGAGTGATCAAGGCGGTCTGCGGGCGAGAATTCACCGTTCTATTTGGGCCGCCCGAGAGCGGGGACATGATCGTGATGGGGTCCGATAAGTGGGGGGTACGGTCACAGGCTCCTTCAACTTCTTCCCCTTCCGGGGGTGTGGCAGGGTGGAAGGAGGCCGGAGCTGGTTGGGGTAGCGTGATCGTATTGAAACACAATGGGGCATTGCTTGGCTGGGGACGGGACGACCATGGGCAGCTTCCGCGTGGCGACCTTGGGCCAGTGAAGCATATTGCTGTCGGAAGCGAGCACGCGCTGGCATTGACCGAGGGGAATGAGTTGATAGCCTGGGGTTGGGGTGAGCATGGCAACTGCGGGCCGATCCGGAATGGGAAGGGCGAAAAGGGGGAGTGCAACAGGATCGCAACCGCGACGCAGGGCATGGATATCACCGTGATCGGTGCGGGCTGTGCGACAACTTGGATTGCCTTTGAAAAGCAAACTTGAACCATCCCAAGCTAAAACTGAGAAGCAAACACCTCAACACCACTGGCGCCAGAACCATGCGACGCACACGGAGCAGTCCTCGCCAGTGCACATACTTGGTCATGGCGAAAACAACCCGAAACGGCGAACCTGCACAGTTAGCCGCGACAGTACACAAGGGCAGACCACCGAAGGACACATACTTCGGAGAGCCGTTGGGTGGGCTCAAGCCCCGAAGGCAAGCGATCGGGCAGCCCTTCCTGGGCCTCGGGTTGTCTTGACAGGTAGCTTCCGATCCGTATCGATGACGGGTTCTGACCCGGGTTAGCGAAGCCAGAGACCATTGAACGTGGCAAAGCAGTACCGGCTCATTGGTGGCATTCCACTCTAATCGCCCAGGCTCCTCCTCCTCCTCGTCCTCCTCAGCGTCCGGGTTGACCGGCTCCCACTGTTCGTCGTCTTCAGCTTGTTCAACAAACAGCGAATCGGACCGAGCCGTGGTGGGAGGCGGCATCGGCGATGGGCGTATTTCAAATGCAGGCTGGCGGGGCCGAACTGGACTCTTTTGCTGAGGCGGCCGAGATGCGGCCGGAGGCGGCTCTGCTTGGTTGCTATTCGCAGCAGAGCTTCCCCGGTGAGATGCAGAGTCGAGGTGTGTCACCGCTGGCTTTGCTGCGGTCGCGCGAGGGTTCTTGTGCTTTTGTGCTAGTGCATCCTTTTCCCCGACCGTCATGAGAATAAACTCGCACAGGACTCCATCGGCGCTGTAGGATAACTTCATGGGACGTCCGGGGTTTGAGTAGCAAGTTGTTAGTGCTCCGCTGGTCATTTGGGCATGCTGCAGGATGGCACGGAAATCCTTAACGCTGATGATGATGTGAAGCTTGTCCTGAACTTGAACATCATCGAACTCGTCCATCTCAACCGCAATGTTAGTGTGCAGAGGCTTTTTGAGGACAGCTAATATCGTTCAGCGCAGGATTCTCAACGTCGGAGCAGGCATGTTACCTTCGTTGCTGACCGCACCGCGTTTTTGCACCTTCTCCGTAAAGCATGTGAAGTTCACAACCCGGGCCTCGTCGTCTGTGTTGATGTCGAGAAGCTCTATGCCCGGACCGAAGTGGTCCATTAGCTGGCGCAATGTCCGCGACGAGATGGCCCAGTGATTCTCAGCCTCGTCCCGATTGAACTTGGCATGGGTAGGCCGCTTCACCTCGTAAGGTAGGGAATGTGAGGCCGTAATGCCTGGGCTGATAAGCAATGGGCAGGGAAGCCGGGGAGGGAGCTAAATACCATTTCTGAAGGAGACTCTGGCTACGAGGCGGCTCTTTTTGCCAAGGCCATCATCTATCGCCACATCACAGCGGTCGATAGAGGCATCTCTGTCACGCGACTGCTCGACGCTCCCTTGCCGTGCTCTGAAGATGGTCAGGAGGGACTATGGTCTGTTAGATCGGGGGTTGCTGACAAGGCCAAGGTTAAGAGACATACCCGGGTGTACAGCTGACAAAAGAAGCGGTCCCGGTACTGAGGTGTCCCCTCGAAACTATATCGGGAAAAAAACCGGTTGGCAGCGAAGGAGAAACAGACGTATGCGGACTTGGAAATGTTGAGAGTTGTCAGAGTTAACTAAGGACCGTGTCAGCTAACAGAACCCAGGTCGATCAATGTGCGCGAAAATGTGCTGCATCTCCTACCTTGTCCTTTCTGGCTTCCAATGACACGTCGTCGCTGAATTTGAACATGCAAGCAAGAGCGTCATGGAGCACAGCAACGCCCTCCTCGCTCAAGGTGAAGTTGAGGACCACCATGCCGACTCTCTTGAGGGAAGACGCGTTCGTTGAAACACCTTGACTAAGGTACGTTGATCTGAGATCAGGTCAATTCCCAAGAATTTCTGCCTAAAAGCAAGCCAAAAATTTATATGAAATACTTGACAGCGAAATGCACTCGCTAGGAAGGTGCTCAGGCCATGAAAAACATACGGTGCGCCTTCCGTCTCCCTTGCGGCGGAATGCTGTGAAGTCCCAATTGTGGTTTGGTAGGTGGAGGGAACATCCCGATACAGTGGGAAAGCGCGATTTGTTACAGTGCTACTGGACTCCGTAGACGGTGCCGACTACGTACGGATGGGTGTAACTACCTCCGTACACTACCAACGCATTGCAGTAAGTGCAACCTCGAGGGCACTGCCTCAGGCGATCGCTAAACCTGTATTTAGCAATCTGGAAGCCAGGCCCGACTTTGAAACCACCTCGAAGTTACTACCATCTTGAACTACTAGATTGCTCGGTGCCCTTCTCTTTTTTACGTCACAACTTCCTTAAATCTATCAGCACTCGACAGCTTGGAGCGCTGTGTGGTCCGGCCATATCTGACGCGCCAAGCACCGCCCGACTTACCTTGGGATTAAGTGACCGATCCCGGGGCACCCTCACGAATTCCTTGCTGCGTCTCTCGCAATGAGCGGCCGGGCCAGCATGAGCTTTCCGCAAGAAATATGGTGGCTCGTCGCTAAGGAGCTTGCCAACCGGCTGGACGTCGATGGGCTCTTCCTCTGCGCCCGTTTGAGTAGGGGCATGGCCAGACTGGCCTTGCCCGAACTGTACGCCATACATGACCAATCGCCCGCCATCAACGCACACGTCCTCGATATCGAGCGATTCATTGGTCTCTGGCGCTCTATCATCATTTCAAGTCTCGGAAAAACACTCTTTCCTTACTGCTGCTGGATTAAGGTCCTGAGGCTCGGCACACTTGACTCGCAGCTCGAAGATCTTGCCCACGACACCTCGGGGCTCCGAGACCTGTTTTTCAGCCCGCCATTAGAGAACCTTCAGATCCGGCGTTGCTCGGATGGGGTGCTTGACATTCGTGCCATCATCCTTGAGGTGGCCCACATGATAACGGATTGTATTCGAACGTCTGCCGAGCAGCAAGGCAAGCTTGTAGGCCTCACCGCGCTCGAAGGTTACCATCTTCCAGCTGCCAATCTGCGCATTTTGGTATTGGGCCTCTCCAGCTTGACCTCACTCTTTATCCGGGATGGCTATGTACTCACCAGCGATGTTGCTCGCGCTATCCGGGCAAATTGCCCGGCTTTTAGGGAGCTGTAAGTTGACCCTTGAGCCCAATCCTGGTCTACAGCTGCCTCTGGTCAACACCTCCTTCTCCCCCTCTCCCCTTACATCTCCCTTTCTGATGCTAGATCTAACTTCTATGGCAATCTGGGCCAACATAGAGAGTGCTTCTACTGTTATGGAACAAAAATCGACGAAGAGTTTGGCGGCTTTCTCAGAAACCTTGAGCCCAACACTCTTGGTACGAACCGCAGATTCTTGGAAAGAAACGGATCTGCTCACACTTGAAGCAGTGTCATTCACGATTCTAAACAAGAACGAGGTCGCGCGAGAGACCTTCAGGGCTCTGTGTGTGCATTCTCAGTCGCTGAAAAATCTCGACCTTCTCAGTCTTGATCTGCCCGCATTTCATTCTCTGGATGAGTTGCGACACTGCCTCTCACTTGAATCCCTTAAACTTGGACCGACCCCAGAGGCGTCGACCTACCCCTGGCACATTGAATGTAAAGATGCTTTCGAAGGGGTAGTACGATGGCTGCAGAATTGTACCTCCCTCTCGGATCTAGGGTTCACGGTGGTCCCTTTGGCAACTACTCTCCTCGCTCAGGTCCTCAAGTCGCCCGCTGTCCACCTCGAGGGCCTCAAAATTGAGACGATGGAGTTTGATATAGAGTTTTGCTCGTCTTTAGCTCACCAACAACAGCTCCAGCATCTTACGCTCCGCATCTGGGACGAGGATCTGCTTGACGCGGACGACCAGCGACGTGCAGTGTTTGCCGCTGCCATCGCCAGATGTCGTAATCTGCGCGAGCTAGACACAAACGAGCTGTTTAGCCTCGAAGATCTGGACCGTATCTGCAGTTCACTGCCATTGCTAGAGACTATGGCGGTGACTGGGACCTTTGTCGATGACGAGTTCCTCTTACGAATCTCACGCCTTTCGACGCTTAAACGCCTTTTCCTCTACGGGCCCTCATTCGAAGTGCTCTTGAGGTTCCTAGGAAAGTTGGCAGCGGACCCTGAGGGTCACCACGAGGGACTACAACTACACATTCCTGACCAAGTCGACACTCATATGACAGAGCAGAAAGAAGCCCAGGTAGCCACCATCATCAAAGAGTTATTCGGGGGGCGACTTGAATACCATCGGCTATAACCTCACAAGTCGGACGAGTCAGGCTCCTGGATTAGCACATATGCTTCGAACCCCGTTGAGGAACGAGCTATGTCTGTGTGCGATCATGTGTTGGGAGCGTCTGCATGAGATGGTCTACTCAAGATCAGCGAGAATCTCATCCAGAAACGACCTAGCTATTTGGGGATCTTAATCCACGATCTTCTCCTTTCTTTTCTCGTTCATTTTCCTCTCAACAAACAGCTCTATTCGCTTCTTCGCCCTCTTCGACAGTCGGCTCTCTCTTCCTTCAAACCCGCATACCGTTCGTCAGAGGTCGAGTAGGTGGTGTTCTCTCCACGGCGAAAGGATGGATTCGAGGTCCCCGGCCTGGACGACGAGGTTGTTCATGTCCTGCGTCAGAGGCCGGCCGCCAACGGCAAAGGCGTCTCCGTGTTGCTGAAGAGAGCCGATCTTTTGGCATTTCTAGCCGCGAGAGCTGCAGAATGATCCTCGCTGCCTGTCTATATAAGTGCTTGAGCTTGTCCCTTGAGATGCCGGAGTCGAGCCCCTTCCCAATGGGTCTGTCAAAAGTTCATCCAGGGTATTTTCGTGCGAAATATGATATATGGTGATGAAAGGACCCAGCCCTAGGGGGTTCTCCGCCGCGGTACCCCAGTGGTAGACATGCGGCACCGGTATCGACATCATCTTCTCGACGTAGCGCAGCGTGGCGACCTCGTTCCGGACCTTCTCGTCCGGAAATGCATTGTTTCCCGGAAGAGATACGCGCATGATAACGCTCCCATCGGCGTAATAGAGGCGGAAGACAGCATTGTAGTTACCACGCTTCGGCTGATGAGGCCGCACAGGCTCACATGAGCGATACTTGATGAAAGTCATATATCTGCATTAGCTTCCTGTCCCTCCATATTGCGTCTATTGTCCGCTGAAGGTTTCCTTCTAGCTCTTCTCGCCTTGCATCACGCAACGGGTCTACCCACATGCCACCTTCTCATTCTCGTTTGTCCACTGCTGCTGCGGCGGGGGGGTTGTCTAGCTCGGTTGTCTCTGGCATGGCTCGAGATCTAAAGGCAGAGTTCCTTCTCAGAGGTCTACAAGGGAAACTCCGGGACCTTGGAAAAGGACGGCATCTGTCCGGTCGACAACACCCACGGGTTGTGACATGCCCCGGTTCTTTGGGTATCTTTAGGTTAAGGGATGTTTCAACGGTGATAGTCGAGTTCACGTCGCCCCCACACAATAATTAATTACACGCCAGCTCCGCATGCGGCTGCATATATCTGCAGCTGGTCGGCGTAACGTCGAACTTTCAAAATCCACAGCCACCCAACGAGACGAATTCCTACACTAGGACTGGCCAGTGCGTTGTTAGGAGGTTCGTCCAAAACGTGACCCATCAACCAACCCCGAGGTACTGTTTACAAGTAAGTGTCCCGGTGGTGTGGGGGGGGGGGGGGAGGGGGAGAGCGCATGGCCGGCTTTCAATTTGAGGGCCTTGAAACGACTTAGCTGAAGACATGTTACTATTCATGATAGCAGAAAGCAAGGTGTGCTTTGCCATAAGAGGGGCCTTCAAGAAGTCGCAAGTACTAATTTCACGAGGTGATGGACAAAGCAAGCAGCCGAGGAAGTCGAGGCTTTCTGGCGGTTGCTACTTTCGGGTCATGCTCCGCGCCTGAGCTGGAGTTCTGTATCATGTAGATATCTCCCTTCATGCCGCCGTCTCTCTCCTCGCTATCGAAAGTGCCTCAGCAAACGCCTCAACAAACCCTACGCAGTCCTCAAACGTGTTATACAGCGGCGCGGGCGCGACCCTGATGACGTCGGGCTTCCGCTCGTCCACGATCACGGCCCTCCTCTCCAGCTCCCTCATGACCGCTTCCAGCAGGCCCGGCTTGAGCATCAGGCTCAGCTGCGCGCCCCTCTGCTCCGGATCGCTCGGAGTGATGATCCTGAACAGCGCCCTCTCCTCCTCCCCAATGCCCGTCTGCAGCAGCTGCTCCAGGAACCCCGTCAGCCTCACCGACTTGGCCCGCAGCGGGGCGACCCCGCCGGCCTCGCGAAAGATCTCGAGCGACGCCGACAGGCTGGTGATGTCCAGGATGCTCGGGTTGCTCAGCTGGAAGCCGGCGGCGCCGCGGACGGGGTGGAACTTGGTGGCCATGACGAAGCGGGTGGCCTTCTCGTTGCCCCACCAGCCGGCCAGCCGGTTCGTGTACCCTTCCTCGGGCCGCTCGTCGGTGATGGCCCGGGCGACGGCGCTGTTGCGCTCGTGCACGAACAGGCCGCCGATGCAGCCCGGGCCGGCGTTGAGGTACTTGTAGCTGCACCAGGCAGCCGCGTCGACCCCCCAGTCGTGGAGCGAGAGGGGCACGTTGCCGACAGCATGGGCGAGGTCCCAGATGACGAAGATGCCGCGGGCGCGGGCGCGGGCGGTGATGGTGGGTATGTCGAGGAGCTGGCCGGTGTAGTACTGGATCCCCGGGAGGAGGAGGAGGACGGTGGTGGCGGCGTGAGCGTCGATGGCGGAGAGGATCTCGGCGGTGGTGAGGACGTTGTCCTCGGGCGAAGATGTCGAAGTGAGGGTGATCATGGAGGTGGCCGGGTCGAGATTGTGATGGCGGAGTTGGGTCTCGACGGCGAACTGGCAGAGATGGGGGTTAGTTCGGTGTCGGACATTCGGGGAGGACACAATGGGAGTCAGCAGCCGTACGTGGTCGCTGGGGAAGGCCTTGCTCTCAAGTATGATTTTGTGCTTCCCGTTGACGTCCGGCTTGTAAAAGGCAGACATGAGCAGGTGGAGGTTGGCGGTCAGCGTCTGCATGACGGCCACCTCGGTCTCGGAGGCGCCCACGATCGGGGCGATCAGCTGGGCGGCTCTCTCGTCGGCATCGAGCCATGTTGGCAGCGGTGACTCCTGGAGGGGTTTGAAGTGCCCCTGAACCCCCTGTGTAGCCCAGGTAGCAAGGTACTGGCTGAGGCGAGTCTGAGTCCGCTTGGGCTGGAGACCTAGGGAGTTACCGCAGAGGTAAATACACTTGTCCGCGGCGCCATCACCAGGGTCAGTTTCGGTAGTCGCTACGCTCACGAGACGGCCGTCATTAGCTTATTTTCCCAGACAGAACACCAAATATTAAGGCTACGGTTTTGCCCAGAGCTCGGAGTAGTCACACCTAAGTCGGGCAAGCGGGTACTCGCGATCTGCGTCTTGGTTGGAATATTGAACTCGCTGCGTGTAAACGCGAGCGGATCATCCCGGTCAAGCGCTCGAGCTCTCTCTCTCGCGGCCGCCATGGCCGAGGTGGCATCGAGCTCGGAACTCATGGTGAGGTTGCTGTTGTTCCGGGATCGCGGGGTAAAAAGGTTGTAAGCAGGGAAGAGCACACACAGGTTGTGCACTCCGGTTTCCCCAATCAATTGGTCGTGTAACTGAGGCCTCTTTCTCGAATTGGCCGCCAACAGACACAAGACGGCGATGCCACGCGAGCTCTGTTGGTGGCACAACAGCCCAACCCTTTGGCGTTCTGGAATCCTTGATCGAAACTGCTCGATTTCGATGGCGGGGCTCTCGCGCGTTTGCGGCGACTCGCATTCCAAACACCCCACTGCGACGTCAACAGGTACCGTATGCAGTAGGTGGGGGGTGCGGTGGCAGGCATCTCATCGGCCGTCGATTTGCCGCTTTGCGCCGGTGCCAAGAGCGGCAAGCGGCAAGCAACGGAGTTCCACTTTTCGGTGGAACTTCGACACCTTTTGCCCCTCCCCTTTCCAACAGCCGCCGCTTGGATGTGAACAACTGGCAAGAGAAGCGAGTTACAGTCTTTCACCATCGGGCCCTCGGATGTCGAGGTGCAGGAGTAACTTCAAGTACTGTGATAGCTTAGAGATGGCCGGCGGCATCCGCACATGCTACAGTATGGAGTACTGTGACCTGTCTCTTGTTTGTATGTATTTTTACAGTACAATACTACACTGGCTCGTCATACCCGACTTGCACTCGCATGCGGAGAGCTTGGGCTCCCTCTCCATGCCTCGATAAACCTGCATGCTCCGGGATATTGCGACTCAACTGCCCAGCCGAGAAAACACGTTTCACTCAAATTGAAAATCCGGGGTTGACTTGCATTAGATTTGGAAGTCTTAGGTAATTAGCGTCACCGATTAGGACGGTTTGCTGCCATCATTTCTTTGCCAGCTGCAGAGGGTTGTCTCCACCCTCGAACGCTGAGTCCACGGTGTACTGCATATGGTACTCGTAGTGGAAGGTGTCCCTGGTGTAATTGTCGGTGACCATTTCGGGTGTTGATCGCAGTCAATGAGAAAGGGCCACTGTGAGGGCTTTCCCAAGAAAAAACTTTCTGGTTAAGGAAAGGGGCTGCAAGTAAGCAGGCTCAATGACGTGTGGGAAACCCCGCTCCAGTGGTAAACTGCAAAATAGCAACAATGAAACTCGTAATCAACATTCCTTCTCCTCTTTTCCGTGTTTCCCTGTGGTATTTTAGGTTCAAATGACTTGTCTGCGAGTGGCGCGGTAAGCACCTTCCGTACGTGCGCATGTTGCGGCTTCAACGGTAGCGGAACAACCCCAAACGTGGGGCCTTCAGCCACGGTCTGGATTCACTTGGCAGGGATCAAGACTCGCAGCAGAGGAGGTTCAGCTCCAATACTAATTTCTTCGCGGCCCCGTGACCATGCCAGAGACAGCTTCGAGGCTGTCTGCCGGCACGAGGACGACAGAGCTTTTTCTCCGAGCTTGGCCCTGGTTTCACCGCAGACCTTGTGCTATTTGGAGCCTCGTTCCCGGACCCCCGATTCTCCTGGGATCGCGGCACCCCGGCCAGCATACTACATACACTAGTTGAGTGTATGTATGTATGTACATATGTACATTAGTGTATGTACAGTACACTAGGGGCGGTCAATTGAAGAGCCTGGCCCGGTCTTCGTGACGTACTAACTAATCGTCGGGCGCTCGGCTTGGCGGCCCCTCATCCGCGATTCCCGCTTCGCCCACTGCTCCGGGGTCTTGAGCAAAGCGCTCATCGGATTCGTGGATCGGCTCGGTCCCGTGCAGCTTCAGGTACACCGTCCAGGGCCGGAGAACATCAATTGCTGCAAATGGGATTTCCATTACCCCCATTTTACTTGATCAGAGACGCACTCACACCCGGCCCGGGGCTCGGGACCCCAGGGTTCGTGGAAAATGGCGGGGCACCTGATCAGCGAACGGCAGAATCGGGGCCCAGGCGCGTTCCGGGGCCAGTTGCTTTTACGTGTTCCCCCAGTCACGGGATCACCCTCTGGTTGGCGCACTGTCTCCCAGCCTCAAGTGAGGAGCCGCTCCTCCTGAGCTTCCGACTCTCTCAACCGTTCCGCTGTTGGTGAGAACAGACTGGGCGTGGATGATGCCACCGTCACTGGATTGGATCCATCCCCTGTTTGAGAGATGAAGAGGCGGTAAGGGACACGGATAAGTCGCACAACACGTCGAGGGCTCATTTCGTAATCTGGACCTATCCTTATGCCATGCTAGTAACCAAAGGTGAATCGGTTAGGAACGAGCCGAAACGAGTCCCTGTTCATGCAGGACCTTGAAGGTACTTGGGCAAACTCTCGCAACAAGTGCTTGTCACAGTCATTGTGACATTTTCAATCTGCTCCATTCGAATACGTCAGGCCTTGATACCTAACTCGCGTCGCTTACCAGGTGAGCTAGGTTTTTCGAACACAGGCCCAGTCCTAACAGCACATCAACGACTCGTCTTGGCACGCCTGGGGAGTTGCTGGCCCCAGAAACCAGGATAAGCAATGTCCAGCTTGAGTGGGTGCGAAGGAGTACCTCTTTGTGAGGTTCTAGAAAACGCGAAGCTCCCTGGAGGGCAATCATTGCCCACCGCTGAACGCACGGTGTAAGCACCTACTACACACACTAGGTACTGTATGTATGTATGTACATACATACATACTCCGTACTATTGAGCGCAACTAGGGAGCACGGTTATGGTGTAGTGCAATAGGGCAGTTTTGAACTTGACAGTCTGTCACTGGGAACCCGTTCAGCATTGTCGATCGAATCTTGCAACTAGCGAGGGGAAATGCCTCAACTTCCATATTCCTCGCCGTTCGAAACTCAAAACAATTCCCTCAACATGCTTCCAAAAATGAACATCGCACCGTGCAAATTTGGGGCATTCATACGAGCACCAGGCTCCACCGCAGGTGTTACAGCAACACACCAGGTATCCATACCGTACCTTACCCCAGAACCTCGAATAGCCGCTCCCCGGGGCCAGAGGTCGTTGCCGCAGTGGCTGGAGGAAGGTACGTACCCGGTCTCGGCTTTTGTTGGGCATTCAGGTACCGGCCTTGTGACCCAATCAGCAGAGACCGTGAATTACCCGATTTGGCTTAGCCCCCGGGTTCTGCTTTTCACAGCCCTGCAGAATGTCATCTCGACGCTTGGATTCTGCAGGCGACTCTTGCCTCTTTGTGAATTGCCATTGCCTGTGGAGTAAATGGGAACTGTACAGTGCTAATACAGAACAATAGAATCAAGGTTCCTCTCGTCGTCTAAGGTGCCAAAAAGGATGACGCGCCTGATCTCCAGAGATATAAAACAGTGGCGCTCCCGTCCCCAGACGATGTGCCGTTGCTGCCGGTCCATTCCATTGCCCCATCACTTAAATCAGGGCAATATCAGTCCATGATTTGACTCACACCACGACGACGGAAGGCCACCACCGACACCTCTGCGCTGGTCTTTCCAGACGCTCTCATCAGCCTCGCCAACTAGCAAACATCGACGCCGGCCTTAGTCTCCTGTGCAGCGCTGTTTGCGTTGTGAAACGAGAACGAGTAGAAGGTACCAAGCCTACTTGTCTCTTAACCTGTCTCGGTTCCTACACTATCGATTCCTTCTCGGTGACGTTTGACATGGCAGTTGCGCCTACTCTGTCGTACCAATCTTGCATCTTGTTAGACCCGTCGCGTTGGCCATCAGCAGCGTCTACCCCTGCCCGCTTCGTCCCCCTTCTGCTTCTGTCTCTCCCCCCCCCCCCCTTTGCTATCAGCGCTCTCTCGCAGCGAGGCGACCCGCATGCCTTATCAGCCAGCCGTCTGCAAGTTTGCGCGAGCGGCTGCGCGGCAGTGCACCCTCGCACGAAGCCGCAATCGATTTGTTGAACAGGGGGCTGCTGCACCAACGCGGTTGGAGATGGCTTGTCGATGACGCGGACATGGGTTTCTCTCTCGCCAGCATTGAGCCAGTGCCAAAAGTTTGGAGCGCTCAATTGGCTTTTCATTAGGACGCAGCCCTTTGGAATTGGGGGCTGTCTTCGTTGCTATTTCAAACTCCGTCTCTTTAGGAAACTATTAAGGTCCCTTCCTGAAATGGCAGGCTAACAAGACGGGGAGTTCCAGGTGCTTCCTTCTGCAAGTATACCTTGACTGCGCACAGATTGCGCAGTTTTCCGTCCTATCGGCAAATCATTGGGCCTGATTCAAGGTTCCAAAGAAGTTGGCAGATTTGCGGTTTGCAATTCTAGAAACTCTTGTTTTTCCCCGGATCGCCAACGGCAGATAACTGAGGTAACGAAAACATTCCTTCCTTTGCCTTATCGCGTTACACCGTCGTCTTGCAAACGGGCCACGACCAGCGCCAATTCGTGCCTGTTTCATCCATGTCAGAAAACTAACCCGAAGATAACAGCTGCCGGGTCGCTACAACCAGCTTACACAATACCTGGCGGGAGCAACCCTTGCAGGTGCTGAGCTCCTATTCAGGCACCACTTTTTTTTTCGAGCTGATCTCGAATTGAGAAAAGGTACGTCTGACTGCATGTGTATTTGCTCTTTATCCATGATTATCCTGTACACACCCTTTTGCACTCTCCAACCGGAGGCTGTGTTTGCACGGCGCGCATGGCGAGTATCTTTTCTTTCTTATCTTGGAAGGAGCCGCAGCCGAGGCTCGTTTCCGAGCCAGGTCAGAGCAAGAAACAGGAGCGGTGAGCAACACGGAACTTGGGGCCCCCGAGACATGGCAATATTCGTTCTCGCCGAGTTGCTGGTGTCCAATCGGTGGACAATCTGGCTAGCGGGTGTCGACTCCATGTTGCCGTGTCACTCCTCAATCCTGTTCTGTTACACGGCGATTTGCCGTGTTCCTGGAACGTCTGATTCCAGAGTGGGCGCTTTAGCCATTTGTCCGATCGCACAGGAATACGGGATGGTCAGGTCGGCCCTGACGTACCTGCCCTCTTCCCGTGTCAAACCCGCACCCTCCAACGAGCCATTGGGGTCCTGATAACGGTCACCGCTCACGGTTGCCCCTGGCACAGGCTGGCGGCCACTTAGAGACCGGCACTATGCTCCCGCTCCTGCCCTCTGACACTACAAAGCTGGTGCTCCCCTCCAGCAGCCATCCTTGTCTTGCGTTCTCGTCTCCGCCATATCCAACAAACACTGTCACCCCGTTTTCGCATCCATACTCCCCTTATACCCAATTCTTTCTCTCAGATGCACCATGGCTGGCGCGGCAATCCAGCCTCCACTGACCAGTCCAGCTGTCGGGCGCCGCCGCGTGTCTGGCTTGACCATCAACACTGACGTGCCTCCGTCCAGCTTTCCAGACTACGTGGATCCGTTCGCTTCGTCGGACGAAACCGTGACAAATTCACCCATAGCCATGACTGCCGCCCACCCACTCGTTGAGAAGGTCAAGGGGGAGGAGGCCGGCAGGCACCCTTCGCCTCAGCCAACACATTTCAGTTACCCCCAAGGGCCCCAGCTGAACGGCAATGGCCACCGAGTATTGCGCTCGGCCACGGTTGGCTACGTAGCTCCCGAGTTTAAGGGCAAGAAGGAGCAGATGGTACAAGGTTAGTTCGCTCGCGACACTTCAAGAGACTGTTTGGTTGCGGCTCGACTAACCCACCAAATCAGTCAAGGAGCATATCACAAAATCGGGATGGATCCCCGAGCCGCTCGTTGACTCGCAGGTCGGGTGGTTCTACAACGAGCTTGGCATTGATGACGTCTATTTCCAAACAGAGAACCCGGAAGTCATTGCCAAGCATATCACATCTCTGTATGCTGCTAAGATTGCCGCGTTTTCGCGCGAGGACAGGCGTGAAGAGATTCGTCTGGATATGGAGGCTTCAGACCACGCCATCTACATCGACACTAGCGAGCCAGGCAAGTCCAACACCAAGGGCCCGCAGTATGAGCATCGCCTCGAGTCCAAGTATCTGGACGGCGGCGATCCGTCAAAACGGTTCCGCGTCGAGACGTTCCGGTCCCCTACGAGCATCGGGCACTCGGACTTCAAGGCGACCCTGCGATGCTACTTTGTCTACCAATGTCAGTTCGTTGAGCCGAACGCGGACCCTAAGGAGACCCGGCTCGAGGTCATCAGCGACCGCATGTTCCTCGCCAAGGCGACCAAGAACACCAAGCAAATCTACCACGAGATTATCCAACATTCCGTCAACAGGACCGGCCCGGTCATTGAGGTGTTTGACATTGAAGGTTCGCAGGAGAAGCGGCTAGTCGTTGCCTTCCGAGCGAGGACGGCGAGAGGGATGTTCAGCGCGCTCAGCGATCTCTATCACTACTACGGCGTTACAAGTTCCCGAAAGTACGTCGAGCAATTCTCCAACGGCATCACGGTTATGAGCATCTACTTGCGGCCGGCCCCCAACCCCGATAACAAGTATCCACCAATCGAGGAGTCGATCCATCAGATCACCCAGGAGGTTTCGCTCCTGTACTGCATGCCTCAGACAAAGCTCCATAGCCTGTTCTCATCGGGCGAGCTGAGCCTCCAAGAGACGGTCTACGCGCATTGCGTGTGGGTCTTCGTCCAGCACTTCCTCAACCGCCTGGGCTCCGAGTACGCTTCGCTCGTGGCAACGCTCGATCCCAACAACAACGGGCATGCCGAGATCCTGTCAAGGATAAAGAAGCGTCTGCGCACGGAGACCTTTACTCCCGATTACATTCTCGAGATCATCCTGTCCCACCCCCAGCTCATTCGCGCCCTCTATGCCTCCTTCGCCAGCGTCCACATGAGGCCCGGGCCCGGCTGTGCCCACCGCTCCATCGCGCCCACCCCAACCACCGAGGTGCTCTCGGATGCCAAGCTCAAGGACAAGATCACTCGGGACGTCTCGAATGAGCACGAGGAAATGGTCATGACCGCCTTCCGCGTGTTCAACAATGCCGTCCTTAAAACCAACTACTTCACCCCGACAAAGGTGGCCTTGAGCTTCCGGCTCGATCCCTCGTTCCTGCCACCGATTGAGTACCCGATGCCGCTTTATGGTATGTTCCTCGTCATCACGGCCGAGTCTCGCGGCTTCCATCTGCGCTTCAAGGACGTCGCTCGTGGTGGCATCCGCATCGTCAAGTCGCGCAGCAAGGAGGCCTACTCGATCAACGCCCGCAATCTGTTTGATGAAAACTACGCTCTCGCCAGCACTCAGCAGCGCAAGAATAAGGACATTCCCGAAGGCGGGTCCAAGGGTGTCATCTTGCTCGACCCCAAGCAGCAAGACAAGGCCCGGGAAGCGTTCGAGAAGTACATCGACAGCATCCTCGACCTGCTCCTCAAGGCCGAGACTCCGGGCATCAAGAACCCCATCGTCGACCTGTACGGCAAGGAGGAAATCATCTTCATGGGACCGGACGAGAACACGGCCGACCTTGTCGACTGGGCGACGGAGCACGCCCGGAACCGGGGTGCGCCCTGGTGGAAGTCGTTCTTCACTGGCAAGTCACCAAAGCTTGGTGGCATTCCTCACGATACGTACGGTATGACGACGCTGTCAGTGCGCGAGTATGTCAAGGGCATCTACCGCAAGCTCAACCTGGACCCGTCGAAGGTCAGGAAGATGCAGACGGGTGGCCCGGACGGCGACCTGGGCAGCAACGAGATTTTGCTCAGCAACGAAACGTATACGGCCATCGTCGACGGCTCCGGCGTCCTCGTAGACCCCAATGGCATCGACAAGGACGAGTTGCGCCGTCTTGCCAAGAAGCGCCAGATGATCTCGCACTTTGACTTGTCCAAGCTGTCCAAGGATGGGTACCGGGTTCTGTGTGACGATATGAACGTCACCCTGCCCTCCGGGGAGGTTGTCAGCAACGGCACGGCATTCAGGAACACGTTCCACCTCCGAAACGACGGCTTGGCCGACATTTTTGTTCCGTGCGGCGGCCGGCCGGAGTCCATTGACCTGGTCTCGGTGAACAAGTTGATCAAGAATGGCAAGGCGACGATCCCGTACATTGTCGAGGGTGCCAACCTCTTCATCACTCAGGATGCCAAGCTGCGCTTGGAGGAGGCCGGCTGCATCGTGTACAAGGATGCCAGCGCCAACAAGGGCGGCGTGACCAGCTCCTCGCTCGAGGTTCTGGCGTCGCTCAGCTTCGACGATGCGGGCTTCGTCGAGAACATGTGCCACGACGCGAACGGAAACGTGCCCGAGTTCTACAAGGCGTACGTGCGGGCGGTGCAGGAGAAGATCCAGGAGAACGCCCGGCTGGAGTTCGAGGCCATCTGGCGCGAGCACGAGCAGACGGGCGTGCCGCGCTCCGTGCTGTCGGACAAGCTGTCGTTGGCCATCACGACGCTCGACCAGCAGCTGCAGCACTCCGACCTGTGGGAGAACGAGCAGGTACGCCACGCGGTGCTCGAGGACGCTCTGCCCAATCTCCTCATTGAGAAGATCGGCCTCGACACCATCATCGAGCGCGTTCCCGATTCGTACCTGAGGGCGATCTTCGGCAGCTACCTCGCTAGCCGCTTCGTGTATGAGTGCGGCAGCTCACCAAGCCAGTTTGCGTTTTATGACTTGTAAGAGATCCCTATCCTCTCCTGCTGCGGCTCCTTGAAGGGTCCGAACGCTGATGCTAACTCTTTCTGTCTACAGCATGTCGAAGAGGATGGCCAAGTTTAACAAGGCTTAATGTCCCTTAGTCCTTTTTCTTCCTTTTCCTATCTTTTTTTCCCTATGCTGTTTTTTCCTCTTTTAACTCCTCTGGCGAATGCTGTTTTGGTTGGGTGACATTGTTCTTCGGCAATACGGCGTACAAAATCGTTAATAGTGTTAGAGAAAAACAACACGACCTAGCGAGGCATGAGAAAGCAGAACAAGTTACGCGTACTTTGCGTTACAAGAGAGGGTTGCTTCGCTATTTCGAGACCTTGCTGTATAACCGTGGTCGTTCGCTGGTTTTGATCTGTATGGCTTTCCATAATTGGATAGTATCCAGATGGAAGCCGTGCGGGCCATTCAATCTGACATGGAAGCATGAGTAAACACGGCATATGTATGGAGTAGAGAGGCGGCATATGTTTGGCTTGGCAGGTGTAGACTTGGTATAGTGGTCGGCTCCTGTGAGTACTACACTTGAACCACGCGAAATGGAAACGGCTGAGGAGATGGTGCTGTGAGGTAGTCACTGACACGGAACCGCTCAGCTCTGTGCTACCAATCGAAAAACGCTCACTTGATTCGGATGCCCCTTTTTTTGATAATCTTGTTTTAATCCCGCACCTTGATGATCACCTTTCCGACATGGCTTCCCGAGTAGAGGTAATCAAATGCGGCAGGCGACTCGTCAAAGGGAAAGACCCGGTCGATGAGCGGCGCGAGGGACACCTGCTTCTCTTCCAAAAAGCGGTTGAGATGGGTGAAGTCCTGCTTTGAGCCGACGCGGATGCCCCTGAGGAATGTTAGCCGTTTCCTCGGCAACACCAACGCCCCTCTCCACATTCTCGAGAAACATACACGCTCACACACAGACACGGCCAAAGAATATAAGAAAAAAAAAAAGGAAGAAATAAAAACAGATAAGGAAAAAAGAAAGAATGATGACGGCCCATTTGTTACTTACTTGAGCTTGGCAAACTTGGTGATGAGGGCCATGAGGGTAGCGGGCGGCCAGTCGCCGCCGATGCCGTCGAGGAAGCCGAGGAAGGAGACGAGGCCGCCGCGCTCGCGGAGGACGTCGAGGTCGTGCGGGACCGACGCCGGCCCGGTGGTGTTGACGACGACGTCGACGCCCGCGCCGCCGGTCAGCCGCCGGACCTCGGCCGCCCGGTCCTCGGGCGCCGGCACGGTCCGGTAGTTGATGGTGCCGACGTCGACCTCGGCGGCCGCGCCGAGCTGCCGCACCGAATCGAGCTTCTTGTCGCACGAGGAGCTCACGATCGGCCGCACGCCCGCGGCGAGACACAGCACGAGGCCAAACATGCTCACGCCGCCCGTGCCTTGCTTGGTTAGCCGGGCGAAGTGCCCGGGGTAGGTCAGCCTAAGTATTGTTCTCGTACTTCTGAGACTTGTTGCTTGCCCCTCCCGTCCCCGGTGAACTTGAGGAGGGGGGTGGGCCGGGGGGGTGGTTGAGAAAAAAAAAAAAAAACAATATAAAGGAGATGTACATACCTTGCAAGAGAGCAGTTCTTGGCTTCTTACCGCCTGGCCCTTTGAGACTGTCGAGAGCAGACCAAGCCGTCACTCCGGCACACGGGATAGTCGCCGCCTGCAGTTTGAAGAGAGATTGTGGCCGTGTAAGCTGCACATGGTCCAATGAATGTAACAGGGGCATGGAAAGGGCTGCCCCCTTTTTCCCTCTCTTCTCTTCTCAATCCCCCCCCTTTCCCAATCATCCATTTTGATCTAACAAGACCTGAAACTAACCTCCTCCCATGACAAGTACTTGGGCAGCGGCACGAGGTGTGCCTCTTCGAAGACGGCGTATTCGCGGAGCACGCCGTCCAGCGCGCCGCCGAGCTCCCGGGGCGGCTCGTCTTCGCCCCCCGTGAGGTGGTTGAGGTCGAAGACGGCCGAGACGCGGTCTCGGACGGCGAACTCGGTCACGGCGGCTCCCACGGCGGCTCCCTCGCCCGCCGCGTCGGAACAGGGGATGCCACGGTCCAGCACGGGCAGCGGGTACCGGCCGTTCGGGATGGCGACGTCGCGGAAGTTGAGCGAGACGGCATGGATCTTGACGAGCACGTCCTTGGGTCCCAGTTGCTCTGGCAGCTGCTCGGTCGAAGGGGCAATGGTCTGAGGCACGTCGCCCGTGGTACGCCTGAAGGCTCTGTACGTATCGGGGACGGACATGTTGGTGACGAATCTCGAAGGTGCTTTTGCTGTCTACGGCCGAATTACCACATTACTCCCAAAGATCCACGCTTCAGCAACATGACGATGTGACGATCTGATATATATCCCTCCCCCAAAGAGGGTTCGGAGATATTTCTCTTGGCTTATCAATCCGTACGCTGCCCCTCACGCCGAGCTTCGTTCAACATTGTCTAGACTGTACTCGGGTCCGGTGCGAAGCTGCCCCATGCCTTGGGGCGATGGTCGGCACACGCCTGACGCAGGCCTTCGCTTATGTATGTATGGTCTTGGCTCGTCTGGCTGGGCGCAGGGTACGAGTGCAAATGCAACACCGGAACACCAGAGTGCCGAGAGAGGCAACTCGTGAACCCGAGAGAGACCTGGACCTTGCAGGAGCGCCTAGGTTCCGTCCATCACCATCCTCGGCACACATCAGGCGAAAACAAGTAAAATAGGGGTGTTCTTCTGATTCACCATCCCCGACCGTGTAGATTGTTCCTGATAACGTTTTGATGCCATCCCGTTCTTCGGTTCATTGCCTCATTCCCGCTCGGTCCCGGAAACGTTTCCCTTCAGGCGCCCCGGAGGAGGAAACCCCCATATGCGCCGAGGCTGGCGGCTGCCCGTTGGCCCGTGACGAAGGAGGCTGCAATTGTATTCACTAGCTCGGTTGGTGCTAGGCAATCGCAGACAAATACCAGACCTTTCCCTGAGACCGCCTGAGATGCTCCAAAACACAGAAAGAATTTGCCCCATGGTTGTCGCCCACCGCTTAGACCTCCGTCGTGACCTTCGCCTTCGCGTTGGTGACCTTGACACCTAATTGCTTCGCCCGCGCGATGATGTCGATCCGCTTCCTCGAGGAGACGTTGTGGGCGATCCTGCACGGACATGTTAGCATTGTGATGCCCTTTCCCTTCCCCCAGTTGCGCGATTCCGTAGGTGCCGCCTTCCGGTCCACGACCGGGGGAAAATTGGGATGTGAACGTACTCGGCGGCATAAGTCTTGTTGTGCATGAGGAGCAGCTCGACGTCCTTGACGTTGCTGACAAGGAAGGCCTTGTGGCCCGAGGGCATCATGTGGCGGGTCTTCTTGTTGGAGCCATAGCCGATCTAAAAAGCGAGGAAGATGAGCATGTTAGCCGTGACTCGTAAATCTCGTTGCAGAGAACACCGTTCGGGGTCTCTTCTCTCTCGCCCCATGCCGTGTCCAGTCTCGCCGAGCCCCAAACCTTCGCCAGGCGAAATGCCCAAGGAAATGGTGTGCACGTACCGAGGGCATAGCCAGGTTGCCCTTAAACCGTCTCCGAACCCGGTTGTCAATACCCTTGGGCTTGCGCCATGCCGAGTCCAGGCACTTGAAGCGATCGCTCTGGTGGCGGATGAAGCGCTTGGTGCCTGCAAATCGACAAACTCGTCAACATTCGCGTTCCCAAAACAAGACCATCGCCGACTCAAGATTCGAAATCTCGTTGCAGGAGATGCAAAGGGGAGAGTCGGTGCTCGGGGGAGCCGTCAGTCGGTGTAAAGAGAGAGCTCGAGGAACGTACGCTTCTTCACGATCGGGATGTGCTTCTTGGCGGCAACCATCTGTACGACTGGTTAGAATAAAAGGAAATTGACGATGCAGAGCTGACGAGAGCAGCAGGACGGTGTCACTGTACCTTGACGGTATTGATGTCGGGTGATGGTCGAAATTGGCGTCGTCACGGTCGGGACCTACCTTGGGAAAAATTCCAGAAATTGGTTGAGCTGGTGGGCTTAGGGCTGTGCGAAATTGTTAAGGTTGGTGGTCAATGCACACCGAAGGCTTTGCAGAGATGGTGGGCCAAAGCTTGGCGGCAACCGGCGGGGAGAGGTGAGGAGGTGGGCCAAATTTGGTCGCTTATCGAGCTTATCGATAGCGAAGATGTGACCTGGGTGAGGGGTCATCCGCTGTAGTTCCGGAGGAAGACAAATACAGAGTGCATCAAAAGTGACGAGAAACAGGCTCAAAAGACGAGCAACGATTGGGAAACCTGGAAGCCGCCGACCAAATTAATGACCGCGTTTTACAAATTCTTGCCAGCAAGCCGTATATATGTGATGCTTTCCATGTTCGTTATATCATGTCTCGGTCTATCAGAAAGGAAGTGAGGAGGCGAGCAACGAGGAGGCGAGCAACCCCGCCTCTGGGGCCCTAGGGCTGCTTGGTCTCTTGTCTCGTCGATGGTTGGTGACTGGAAAGCCATTCCTTGTCGTGGCTCCCGTAACGAGGCCAGCTGTCGTCGAAGGGAAGGCTGGCGCCAGTCAGGGTAGCCGCCAGCTATCCAAATGCGTCCCCGCTTGAACGAGTTCCTGGATAAGCCTATCCTGCCTGATCACAACGGTGGAGCGTCGTGGTCGATATCATCCTTGCGTTCTCAAGACATCGCAAGTAGACTCAGGCTTTCCATTTTCCCTGGGAACTCAAGGATGAGGAGGCGCCGGTATGTTGCAAGAAAAGAAAAAAGGACGGACGAGGCACCCGTTTCAGCTTATTGTGTGGTGCACTGAGCGCCGCCTTCATCATCATCTTCGTCCTCCCACTCGCCACCGTACCGCGGGTCACCCTGGTGTGCGCCCATCTGTGTGATCGGTTAGCATACAATGTTGGTTGGGTAGTTTGCTTGGTGTTAGTGTGGGACCCACCTTCTCAATGTCGGCATTTTCTTCATAATCCACCTCGTCGACGTCGTCGGCTTGGATGGGTGGTGCGGGAGGCGGGAGGAGCTTCTGGAGAGCATCATAGTCGCTGTCACTTGACAGCCAGCCGTCTTCGGGGAAGTCGACCTTGACGATAAGGTACAGGTCTCCCTTCGCCTCTCCCCTCTTAAGGGGCATACCCTCGTTCGGAACCTTGAGCACATCGCCCGGCCGGAGGATCTTGCCTCGGGGGTGGTCAATGTGAATGCCCCGACCGTCGAGATGCTTGAGGACGACGCGCGAGAAACCGGACAGGGCCTCGGCCAGGGTGACGTGCAAGTCGGCCGAGAGATCGTGGCCGATGCGGGTGAAATGCTCGTGCGGCTCCTCGACGAGATGGAAGATCAGGTCGCCGGGCGTCATGTCGGGCATTTGGTCGGCCTCGCCCTCGAGCACAATCCGCTCCCCCTGCATGGAGCCACGGGGGATGTAGAGCTCCAGCGCCTTGGTTTCTTTGACTGTTCGCTTGCCCTTGCACTTCTTGCAGCGGTCTTTCTCCTTATAGTACATGCCGGTGCCCTGGCAGTGGTCGCACGGTATGACCTCCTTGCGAACGAGACCGGGACCGATCTGACGGAAGGCCTCCTGACGGCCGATGCCGCGGCAGCGGTCGCAGCTGTTAGGCTTGACCTTGTCTTTCGCACCAGTGCCCTTGCACTGGCCGCAGATGACCTGCTTCTCGGCGGCGAACTTGACCGTCTTGCCCTTGTAGAGCTCTTCAAGGGTGACCTTGTAGGGCTGTTCCTCGTCCGGACTGCGTCTCGGGCGTCGGGGCCCTCCGCCGGGCATACCGCCCATGTGCATGCCAAACATTTGAGAGAGGATGTCGTTCAGGTCGACTTCGGCACCGCCGGGCCCGCCTCGCGAAGGATCGAAGGCGGCCATGCCGTGCGTGTCGTACATGTGCCGCTTCTCCTCATCGCGCAGGATTTCATATGCTTGTGTGATGGCCTTGAATTTCGCCTCGGCTTCGGCACGCATCTCTTCGGGAACCTTGTCCGGATGGTGTTGGAGCGCCAGCTAATTCGCAGTCAGTATCGCTGAATCTGCGGCCGACCCCAAACGGCCGATTGGGTCCAGATGAAACGAACCTTCCGATAAGCTTTCTTGATGTCGTTCGGGCTAGCCGACTTATCGACGCCGAGAAGGGCTTCATTTCACCGACATCAGTTAGCACAGAGCTGCAGCGCTGTCGCTGGAGGATGCGACAGCCAGCAAGGGTGTGGAGTACCGTAGAGATCCAGGTCCTCGTCCGCACCGGGCCCGTCCATGGTTGTTGCTTTTTCTTGGGTTTACTGGAACAGAGAGTCGGCGGCAACGAATGGTTGAAAATCTCAAAACCAAGAGGCCTTTGGCTGGATGTTGGCGCGGGCTGGTTTACGGAAGGGACGGGCAGGGGCTTGGGTTGGTGTTGGAAATTTTAAGCAAGAGCCTGCGGCGTTTGGAGAGGCCCCACGCTGATCGCAGGCGTTAGTTGGAGGCGTGGACGTTGGGACGAAGTACTCTCTGTACTCCGTACTACCCGACCTTATCCGTGCTTCGCCCTTGCAACTATGTTGATTATATGCACAAAATGCTCTTCTTTCGCTGACCCCTGAAAGACCAAGAAAACTGATCCCTTACTGCTGCGATTGCTGTTTTGGTAGGATACGCAAGATCTTGTGGTCTTGGGAGGAGATGTTAACAGCAATACCTACCTCCCCGTGACCCAACGTTCATCCAAGAAGGCAACAATGCAGGGAGAGAAGGGAAGTTGTTCTTTGAGACCAACACCTTGCAAATTAGTCGGGAATGGTTGGGGATAAAAATAACCCAGTCATCAATCAGTGCTTCTGGAATGTCCGAACAGGGAGAAACTAAAACCATCATTTCACACAAGTTGTGTCTTGCACTCCTTCGCATCA
This sequence comes from Thermothelomyces thermophilus ATCC 42464, assembly GCF_000226095.1. Classification (NCBI taxonomy): domain Eukaryota; kingdom Fungi; phylum Ascomycota; class Sordariomycetes; order Sordariales; family Chaetomiaceae; genus Thermothelomyces; species Thermothelomyces thermophilus. The sequence continues at coordinate 2,576,479 of NC_016474.1, forward strand.
ATCTTCCGTAGGCTGAAGTCTTGACGAAAAGGCAATTGATTGAATGCATCATGAACTTGCTGCTGCCTTTGCCAGCGGACCCACCTCTCTCCTGCCTATCAGAACCGCGACCCTTTCAGAGACCCATGCAGCCCAGTAACTAACGCCACAGGCAACAGCCGCATTGACCCTGGCCAATGCTGAAATGAGAATCGGAAGTGTGGCTCAACTCGTTGTCGAGGGCCAAAATATCGAACTGAGCTGATGTTCTAAATCGTGCCCCATTGCTCTCGGGGGAAATGGAGAAGCTCGCGTCGAGAGGCAGAGCCTTCTTGAGGAGGCCGCTGCACTCAAGATGCATCCGATGGGGGCTGCTCTCTGCAGCGCAACCACGCCTCTCGTTCTCGAGCACTTCTCGTCTCGCTTCAGAAAAGGGAAACAACGGCTCCGTTCAATACAGGACCGATAGGTTCTTGCCAAAAACACCATGTCGAACCCGTTTTGCTCCTTCGCCAACGGGGTACATGCACTTGGGATCTTTGCGAACAGCCTTGTACAACTACCTCTTAGCAAAGGCGACTGGCGGCCAATTTGTATTGCGCATTGAAGACACGGATCAGGTGAGATGACCTGTCTTGTTTCTCACTCTTTTTTTTTTTCCCTTAATCAAGATATAATCATGCTGGTACGCTCGGACAGATAGCTTACGCCTCCCACAGTCTCGACTGGTGCCGGATGCTGAAGACAGGATTTACAAAGACCTGAGATGGGCGGGACTGATATGGGATGAGGGTGAGTGAGCACGAAGCCCCCCTGCCGCCGACCAAGCCTAGGTTTGTACTTACGATTTAGGTAGGCCCTGACCTCCCGGGTCCCTATGGGCCTTACCGGCAAGTAAGCGTGCCCTGCATTGTTCTCTCATGTCCGGGACCGTGCAGTTCCTGACAGTTACCTCAGTCTGAGAGGCTTTCTCTCTACAAAGAGCATGCCGACAAACTTGTCCGCGAAGGCAAGGCCTACAGGTGCTTTTGCTCGCCCGAGGCCCTGGAAGAACAGAAGAAGAGGGCCCATGAAGCCGGGGAACCCACTCTCTACCCCGGGACATGCCGCGATCTCTCGCTCGAAGAGTCCGATGATCGTGCCCACCGGGGTGAGCCCTTCGCCATCCGGTTCAAGAGTGCAGAGGAGCCCATAAAAATCCAGGACCTGGTCTACGGCCGTTTCATGAAAAATGAGCCCGAGGACGACTACATCATCATGAAGCGCGACGGCTTTCCCACCTACCACTTCGCCAATGTTGTCGATGACCGCCACATGAAGATCACCCACGTTATTCGCGGGGCGGTAAGTTGATAAGCTCATGTTGGCTTGAATTTGGCTGACTGAATATCTACTTCGTCCAGGAGTGGCTTGTTTCCACACCGAAACACGTTGAGCTGTACCAGGCGTTTGGCTGGGAACCACCGCAGTTCGCCCACGTCGGCCTGCTTGCCGACAGATACCGGCAGAAGCTGAGTAAACGCGAAGACTCAGCGAACCTGCAATACTACAAGGACGGCCACATCCTGCCCTCTGCACTTCTCAACTTTGTCGTCTTGTTGGGTTGGAGGGCGCCACCGACAAAAGGCGAAGTCATGAGCTTGGAGGAGATGATTGACAAGGCAAGCCTTTTTTTTTCCCCAAAGATCACATCAAACCCGGCCGTCCCGAGTTGCATCATCTGACATCTGAGTCTGTAGTTCTCCCTCAAGTTCAGCAAAGGCGACATCGTCGTGTCCCTGCAAAAGTTACCTTTCCTCCAGGAGAAGCACTTGGAGCGGCTCATCGAAAAGGAAGACAAAACCTACGCCGAACACCTCCTGGAAGAGAAGCACTTCATCAAACCTCTCAGGGAGGCCATTGAAAAGGTTCAACAGGCCAAGGACGAAGACCTCCTCATGGCGCCGGGTAAGCTCATGACGGGCGAGATCGGCGCGCGGCTGCCGGCCCCTCGCATTTTCGACGAGCGCTTCCGCCGGGATCTTTTGCGGCTGGTGACCTCCCGCAGGGTAATGCTCGAGAGACCCGCCGACCGCTTCGTCGACGCCATGTGGAAGCTGCGGTACTACATCTGGGAGGTCCCCCAGGGCGTGCTCGAGGTGGCGGTGCGCGAGGGCAAGCTCGACCCCGTCGCGCCGGCAGACCGCGCCGAGCAGCTGGGCAAGGCCGTCTCGTTCTTGGCCGACAAGTTCCAAGCGGTCGACGGGGCCGACTGGACACACGACGGATTGGGCAAGGTCGTGAAGGACGTGATGGGGAACACGGAATACTGGGAGTTCTTCGAGACATCCAAGAACGCGCAGACCAACGTGTACACCCCGCTGCGCTGGGCGCTGCTTGCGCTGGAGAAGGGGCTCCCCATTACGACGACGATGGAGATTCTGGGCAAGGAGGAGACGCTGCGGCGGCTGGAGGTTGCGAAATCCGCCGCTGCCATGGCGGCCCGGCCGCTAGCCAAGCCGTAATTTGATATTGGTTTGCGAATGGGCGAAAGAGGAGGATTGAACCGCCGGTTGCTGACGGAAGACGCGACGGCGCGAGAAGCTCTGTGTCGGTGGTGGCCAGGCCAAAGTGGCCTGGCGATGGCGACAGTCGAGATGTGTATTATAGTGTACACAAGTCCTGGATAGTTGGATTAGACGGATTGTATGTGCTGTATAATATGAACCTCCTTCGAGAATTTGATATTCCCTCCTGCGCCGTCTAATGTTTGTAACTATCATCAATTCGTACCCATGAAGTTTTGCCGATTCCGCAAAATGAAAGGGAAAAAAAAAAAAAAAAAAAAAAAAAAAAAAAAAAGAGACCCCTCACGCGTTCCCGCCGCTGAATATCCGCGCTTTCACCTCAGCCGCGGCCAACCCGGCCCTCTCCTTGGCCGCAATCTGCCCAACGTCTTGGACGAGCTTCTCTATCGCCGCATCGCTCCCCTTGCCGCCCGCACCAGCCGCTCTCCCTGCGGGACCGCCAACACCGCCATCCCCGCCACCGGCGGTACCTGGCCCGGCACCGAGACCTCCACCAGCAGCAGCAGCAGCAGCGGCGGTAGCGGCGCTGGTGGCGCTGCTGCCGCCGCCGCCATACGCCGCCATGGAGGCCGCGGCACCCTTGCCGGCCCTCGAGACGGCGACGGCGGCCTCCTTGACGCGCAGGGCGACGTCGCCCATCTGGCTGCTGGCGTAGTCGCGGTTGGTCAGCAGCGGGTTCTGGGCGAGCGTCTGCACCCAGTACTTGTTCCACAGCAGCTCGAGCAGCTTGCTGTCGAGGGTGCTCTTGTAGTGCTCGACCGCGAGCGGGTAGTACTTGCTCGCGTGGGCGCCAAAGTCGTCTGCCTTGGTGAGCGGGACGGACTGGCCGGCGGCCGACGAGGGAGACGAAGAAGAAGAAGAAGCGGCGGCAGTAGTAGTCGTGCTTGTCTGGGGGGGCGGGGTGTAGCCGTCCGGGTAGGTGCGGAAGGCGCCGATGTCGACCTTGTTGGCGGATACGGTGCGGTCCGGGTCGATGACGATGGCGACCATGGGGCCCTGGAGCTGCTGGAGCTGCTGGGTGGCGACGTCGATGCCCGAGAGCCAGCAGCCGTAGCCCGGGTGGGAGTGGTACCAGCCGATGACGTTCTCCTGGCGGGACTCGTCGCGGCAGAGCGAGAGGTACTCGACCAGGTACTCGTCGGCGTCGCCCTGGGCGTTGACGCGCGTCTCGGTGCCCTCGACGGGGAGCCGGAAGGCGTCGGTGACTACCAGGGCGGTGCCGTCCACGTAGCCCTGCATGATGCCCATGACCTCGAGGGAGCCGCCCGAGCGGGCGTGCATGACCATCTTGACGAGCGCGATGGGGGAGATGCGGACGGTCTTGAAGTAGGTGGGATCGTGCGCCCACGGTCGCTGGGCGCTGGTCTCGGCCTGGCTGGCGGCCGAGTAGTTGAAGAGGGCATCGCGCTGGCGGTCGACCAGCTTGTCGGTTAGAGGGAGCTCTGTCACGGCCACAAAGAAATAATGTTAGCGAAGTGAAATGTTAGCACGGCCCTTCTTTGTATCCTGCTCTTGCTACATTCTCGTCGTCGAATGGCGGATACCATGGTGGAGAGCGGCAGGTCTTACCCATCGTTGTCGCACGCAGGCCCTCGGGATGGGGTCGAGGCTCTCGGCGGGAAATGACCGATGCTTTGTGGGTTGTCGTTCGTCGGAGTCAACGTTTGCCTTGAGATGATTGACGATGGATGGAGGAGGAGGGGCTGCCCGCCGACGGGTTGCTTGAGCTCCGATAAGATAAGGGTCCTGCCGTCAAGGTTCCAGGGTCCCTTCCTTCAACATCGCACTCCGCAGTGTTGATTTTGGAGCTAGAATCAATCAATCGCCTTCTTTAGAAAGATCAAGAGAGAAGCTATCTTGGTGACAATCTGCTCATAGATGTGAATGGTGGATGGATGATTGAGAGTTGGATAGGATGCGGATGAGGGTGCGAGATGCTCAGCTTGCATCTCTCGAGTTCCCGCTTTCTTTCTGATTATTTTCAAATCATCATTCTCTTCCGTTCTTTAACTATTTTCTTTTGGCACAAGGCATCTCTGTTTTGGCTCCCACCTTCGCAACCTTCATAATTCCATCTCTTACTGTCGCGTACCAGTAGCGCATCCGGATCTTCACGCTGTCACAGGACCAAATGGAGGAGACAAGTTGACATCCCTGAACAAGTACTTATATATGCATTTGAAAAATAAAGGTGTGCTATCCACACCAAACTCGGACCCAAACCAGAAACCCCCCCAATGCTCCGACCGATGCAGTAACTGTTGCCTCCCTGGCCTTTATCCCTAGGGCCTTCTAGATTTCGCCAAATTACGTACAAAGAAAGAAGCATGCTGGATGGATGGGCAGAGACACCCTCCATGCTCCCCTCGGGAAAAAAAAAAAAAAAAAAAAAAGAAAAAAAAAAAAACAGTATCCAAAAAATTCTTCTCTCCATCACCTTACCCGGCTGGTCTTCCTCACCAGCACATTCTCCTCCTCTCCACTATCAACTGCCCTATCTCCATCTCCGGCGGCCTGCACAACCGTGTTCTCCCTCTCCTTCAACCGACTCGCAAACGCATGAATCCTGTCTCGTAATCCGCCGCCGCCGCCGCCGCCGCCAATGCCGATGCCCCCCGTTCTCCTTCTTTCGGGGCTCTCCCTCTCCTCGGGATATGAGGTTGTATTCGACCTGCAGGGCGACGTCGTCGACCCGGATCCGGTCGTGAGCCCGCTACTCGTCCCAGGCCTGCTGTTCCCGCCACCCCCGCCAAACGGCCTCGACCACCCGCTCGAGGTTGGCCTGAGCAAGCTGCCCAACCCTCCTCCCGAATGCTTGGCACCCTGGCCGTCAGCTGGAGCCGTCGTCGACGGCATAGGCGGAGCCATCAGAAAGCTCGGCACGGCGCCTGAGGCCTGGGTTTGCACCGTCACCTGTGCTTGTACTTCGTTGTTGTCGTTGTTGTTGTCGTCGTCGTCGTTGTTGTTGCTGCTGCTGCTTCTGCTGTTGTTGCTGTGGTTGTTGTCGTTATCGTTGTTGCTCTGGTTGGCGCTGCTGTTGCCGTTGCTGCTGGCATGGGTGTTCAAGCCCGACAGGTGCGAGCGTATCGACGACGCGACGCTCGAGCTCCTGCTTGTCGAGGACGGGACGGGGATCGACGTCTGCGACCGCCGGATAGACCTGGGCGGGGACCGGGAAAAGTCCATGGGCGAGTTGCCGTACAGCGACGACGAGTCATCGCCGCTGTTGTCGCGCGACTCCGAGGTCGTCGGCGTGGCCAGCAGAACCGAGCTCGTTGCGAGCTCCCGCAGCTTGGACTGCTGCGCCGTGTTGGGGCGGTGCTTGGAGAACTTGTTGCCAATGATGGCCCCCGTGTGGCTGATGAGCGCCTTGATGACGCGGCTCTTGAGCGCGAGGGCGAGGTCGAGGTTCGACCACGTCTTGTTCCGATACTCGATGGTCGGGAGTCGGAAGACGAAGTCGTGCACGTCTTCAAAGTTGCGGTCGCCTTTGCCCTTGTAACTCAAGCAGAGCACTACCGACGGCATCTTGATGTACGCGAACGTCATGTAGTTGGAGGCGCGATCGATCATCTTGGAGAGATCATCGGACTGCTGCTTGGCTTTGTCGCCGTCGCTCGACTTGTGCCGCAGCATGAAGCGGGTTCCCTTTTTGGTCTCGCTGTTGATTGAGGCGCTGTCCTTGACGGCGGCGGACAACCCAGTGCCCGTCCTGCCAACACCCGGCTTGGGGATGCCGATGCGCAGAGAGTCGTGCGATCGCTTCTTGCTAATCGTCTTGAACCCGGTTCCCGATCTGAAGAGGCGGAACGAGGTGCCTTCGCCCGAGTGGACGCTGAGCGCTTTGTGCTGCAACGACGACTCGTCGGGATCCGAGGTGAGCGTTGGCCGCAGGCGCAGCTCGAGGGAACCACTCCGCGTTGCGAACGAAGCGCCGTCTTGGTCCCTGTCGGCCATCCCAGGAGCAGCCGGTTCCGCCGACGGACTATCATCACCCTCGTCGTCCTCGTCATCAACAAACTGCTTGATAATGAACGGAGAGTCGTTTTTGCCAGTGGAATTCTTGCCGCCGTCCGTGCCCGGGAATATGTACTCAAAGAGCTTCTTCCCTATCTCGCGCTCGAGTTGGATCTTCATCGGGAAGAGGTTGACCTCGAAATGACCCATCACCGGGATGCCAGCAATGGCTTCCAGCATGTTCCAGTACACCCGAATCATCGGCTGCGAGCCCGGGTCCGACCCGCCCCGGTCCTTCTCGACGTAGGGCGCAATCATTGATGGATAGATGGCGTCGGGCAGCAGGTTGAGGCCGAGGATTTTGCCCACCTGGATCAGGTTGATGTGCGAGCCATCCGAGTTGTCGACCCGGTCGTACTCGACATCCTTGAGCTGCAGCTCTACGAGCGGCTCGTTGTTGTCACGGATGAGCTGCCATACAATCTCCTTGGCCATGATGCTCCACTTCAGCACCGCACTGCTCGTCGTGTTGTCAAACTTCCGTTGCGACGAGGTGATAGCCTTCATCATAAAGAAGAGCTCGTCTTCGCACGCTGCCAGGTCGCGCTCCAACACCAGTCGGTCTCTCCACCCTTCCCGGTCCAAGTGGGTCGAATGAACCTGGAAATGCAGCTTAATCTCCTCGAGCTGGCGGACGCGCTCCTGGAGCTTGATGACCATTTCGGGGACTCCCCTCAGGTCGCTGAAGTCGGAGGCGAGCATGATCTTCTCGAGCTTTTCGTTGCGCGTCTTCTCCAGCGGCTCGTTGTACATGAGCAGGTCTAGAACAATGACGTAGATTGCATAATACTGCGACGAGTTGCAGAGGGCGTGAGCCTGCGGAAACTCGACCCAGAGGTTGTCCGTCCTGCTCTCGGCGCTGTCTTGAGGGGTGTTGTTGGCGCCGTCGACGTTGTTGACCTCGTCGTTGTATTTGAGACGCAGCGTGTTGAACTTGTCGTACCGGAGCATGGCCGACGTCTTCTGCACGACGCGCTTGAAGCCGAAGGGGTCGGACTGGAAGTCGAACATGACCTCCATCGGGACCCAGGGCGGCCAGGATGAGCCGGATCGCGTACCGTATGTGTTACCCGAGTACATGGACACCAGCTGCGTCGAGAACCACTTTTGATGGGTCACGAAGAACTGCGTGCTGTCCATGTTGACAAGGAAACGCCGCTGCACGAGGCCGCTGACGTCGTCAAAGAGCCTGCTCTTGTCGAGCACGTCAACCACCTTAAGCTCCATCCCCTTAGAAGTGCTGAGCACGACGTGCTTCTTGTTCTTGTCGCTCTGAAGCTGGATCTGAGGCGCGATTAGGCGGACATGGTAGCTGTTTTGGGTGGTAAACTCATCCGCGATGCCGCTAGCCAGGTCGGACATGGTCGGATGGGTGCCGTCCGCGTTGTCGGAGCTGGCGAACTTGTTGCTATCCTGCAGAATTCTGCGGATTCGGTCCTCGGTATCCTGCGAGGCGTCGCGATGCGCTCCGTTCGCGTCCGGCGGAACCCCTGGGGTAGGGACATTTCCGTTTTTGCCCGATTTCGACCTGGCCTGTTCCTCCACAAGGTCCAGGAGAAACTTGACCGCAGGGCGGGAGAGGTAATAAACGAAACCGCGGCGTTGGCCGACCTGGTGGATGTAGCGAAGAATGATGTTTCGGAGTGTGTTGTTCCACTTCAGCTGCATGTTGTGAACCACGAACCGGTTCTTGAAGTCGCTCGCAAACTCGGCAGCAGCAGGCGTCGACATAGCTCCTTGCAGGCTCGTCGTGTTGGAGTCGAGCCCCCCCTCGGAGCTCGTGGACGACTCTTGGCTCTCCTCGGTGCTTGAAGAAGATTGGGGTGACATCTCCATCAGCATGCCCTCCAAGAACGTCTTCTTGCCAGCGAGAACGCCCGAATGCCGGTTGAGCATCTCCAATTCAGCATCGAGATCCGCATCGACTGGGTCGCCCCGAACAAGACGAAGCTCGATCTGTCCCAGGTTACGCTTGTGCGTCTCCATCTGCTCATCCAGCTGCTCGAGCCGCCGACGGATAAGCTGGCATTGCACCCTCCTGGGATCGTCATCATGGCTCATGTTGCAGAAGTGCGTGGGTTCCTGGCCGAAGGGACTTGTTCGGTCCGGATCACCAGCGATCGTACCGTTGATGTCCGTCTGGCGGAAGTAGGTGACACGAGGCGCAAATGCGAGTGGGAGGATCTTGGTGTCGGGATTCGGTTCGGTCGGCAATATCCAATCTAGCTCAACGAAGTCGTCCATGTCGATCCAAGTCAAGTCGTTGTCGGGTATTGTGAAGTGAGAGACGTCAGGACTGTCTCCTTCTTGGTCGGCGATGAAGGCTGAGAGCGAGTCCCTCATCATGGCGTCCGCCGTCGTGCCTCGGATGCTCGCCGAGACCGCGCGAACGTCCGCCGAGACGAGGTCTAGCTGACCGGCGTGGATCTTCATGCCGGTCGTCCTGGTTTGCGTCTTGCGGCCGCGGTCCCTGGTATTGAACTCCTCCCGCCTCTGGTGGAGATCCAGCATGAGAGTGTCGAGGCGGACCTTGATGCCTGTCGCAGAAACGGCGTTTTCCGAATCGTACTCTAGGTCCTTGTGCTTGTAAATGTGGCTCACAAACAAGGGCGCCAGCAAGATGTTGTATTTGATGGTGGCAAGATGCCGCCCGAACTTCTTGCTGTTCTTCTCCCTGCCTGGCCACAACGATCCTTGGCGGATAGGCAGGGACAGCGGTCCCGAGAACAGAGACCACCAGGCGAAGAAGTGGGTGAAGAAGCGAGGGGTGAGGTGGACGGCGTTGTAACTGCGCGAGGGCTCGGTGATCGTGTCTGACCATTCCCGGTCAACCGGAGCGCGGACGGCCACGGAAAGATGGATATGCTGGCTGCGGAACCCGCGGAAGGCGTCATAGGGGAGACCGTTCTCTGATTTGGCATACTGCGGGGACTTGAGCACAACTTCGTAATGTGGCTTGAATTCGAAGCTCCTCTGTCCGTTCTCAATTGCCCTCTCGAACACCAACCCGGCTAGCCATTGCACTTTGCCGGAGAGCTTCATGACGACCTTCTTGAAGGTGGCACCGGACTGTAGGCTGGAACCGCTGCTGATGCTCTCGTCCTCACCGTGCTGGCGACGTGCCTCGCGGACTTGATGGCTATAGTCGGGGACCGCCAGGACGTACTCGCCGCTGTCGACCGTCATAAACCGCTTCGGGTCGTCGACGCTGTGGATGTTCCATCGCACGTCGTTGCGGAAGCACATGAGGAAGCCCGCGCCGTTACCCGTGACCTGGTAAGGGTCTCTGCTCCCCTTCAGCGCCAGGTGGACGTCGCCGTCGCCGCGCCACGCCACCCTGATCCGCGAGTGGAAGCTGAGTCGGATTTTGTCCCAGAACCCAACCTTGTCGGAGGGGTCGAGCTGCGGCTTCGTCATAGACTCGATGGCCATCATCATGTCTTGAATGGCAGGCTGGTACGACGGACCCCAGGTGATCCTGGTCGGGTTGGCAGTGTGAATGTCGATGCTCATGTCCGAAAACGTCTTGACGGGCCCGATTGTTCTTCGCACATCCACAGCAAAGCTGCCCTCGTTCGAGACCACGGGATCGAGACTGCGAGGCGGCACGATTGGAACCCTGATCTTTCGAGTCGATTCTGGGCCCCGATATTCCTCTGCAATGACGAAGTCTGTTGCCATTGAGAGGGCCGGGAGACGAGCAGACTGGTCGGGCTTGATCGTTGGCACATGCAACAACGGCAGCGGGTAGTCGCGAAGCGACATTCTTGCCTCCCCCATGCTCACCTGAAGGTGCATGGGAACGAGCAAGGCGTACTTCATGTCCTTGGGCATGCCTTTGCCGACCTTGTGCAGGAAGTCCGGAAGCTCCTTCATGGGGAAAGATGGCTTATCCATGACGATGTGGAGATCATTGATGAGTGTCGCCATGAGCGCCGGTCGTTGTGGCACCTCCAGGATCTTCTCGCTTTCCTCCAAGTCGTCGGGAATCTCATTGACGCCCCAGAACTGGGAGCGCAGGTCTTTGGCCATGTTTCTGGCCAGCTCATATTGCTGGTCGATGCGCTTTTTCCAGCTCTTTGCATTGTGTATGTTCAACTTATGCCTCGCTTCGGCGATGGACACTCGGGACGTTCCACTCAGTACGTGGGAAGCCGCTTCCGGATCATATCTCAGTGACCGACCGCGCATGCGCCCCTCGCTGAATGAGCGACGCCGGCCATCGGCACTACGACTTCGGGTAGGGGGAGTGCTGGGCGTGGGGGGTTCACCTCGGGGAGCTGCCGATCGAGCGCGCAAGCTGGACAGCCCTTTTCTAGACTCGTGCTCGTGGATCTTCTTGACCTTGAGACGGAAGGCCTCTTCGCGTGCCTGGCGTTGCATCATCTCAACAAGACCCGCACGGTAAATGACGCCAAGTTTCCACTCGAACGCGCCGTCTTCAAGCTCGAAGAGGAGATGCTTGGCTCGCAACGAGACCTTGGGCACCATCTTCGGACCTTCGGGTCCCTTCTCCAAGATGTACTCGTTTGTGCCAGTCTTGAATCTGTGATGAAGCTGCTGGACGGACTTGACGGTGTTGACGAAGTTGTCGGTTATCTTGTAGATCACCATCTCGTGAGGCACAGCCAAGCGGACATTTTCCGTGACGACGTCGAACATGCGTTCTTCGCGCAGGCCGCCACCCGTCAACTTATGCCGCGACTCGCGGTAGTCGGCGCGGATATCTTTGACGCTGACGATTCTGGCCCAGACGCTGCGCATCCGAGGCGCTTCGGCATACAGCCGGATGAGCTTGGCTTGCACAAATGGAGGGGACCACCGGTGACGACCAGCCTCCAAGTTGTAAATGTGGAGCATCACATGAGGGTCCGAAGGCAACTCGGCCTTGACCTGGATGAGTGTCGCCCTGAAGTCGACGGCGACCAGTTCAGGCGCGGATCGCCAGGACTCGGCATCGGCAATGTTGAAATCAGAAGACGCCCCGGCCGGAGGCGGCGAAAGGTGGCCAAAGACCCGCCTCTGGGGCGACATGGGCGGCGTCCTTGGCTCGGCGCTGGGCTTGGAGGACCTGGTGAATGCCTTTTGGAGGGCCGAGACGGCGACGCCCACCGCATAATGGCGGTAGAGCGAGTACTGTAGAAGCAGGGTCCTGATGTGGAAGTGGATATGGAAAACCGGCCCCTGATGGTCGCTCAAGGTGGACAGGGCGACCTCAAACTTGGGGATATTTAAGAACGGCTCGAACTCCCACTTTTCAGCAGACTCAATCATAAAGACTTCAAAGCCCCGAGCGTGCAGAGATAGGCGGCGACCGTCCGCTTCGTGTTGGTATTTCCTCCTCGGAGACGCCGGAACAGCCCTCAGGATCTCGCTCTCCGGCGACATCATACCGCGACTGCTGGCTCTCCGCCGAGAGGGCCGTCTGTGCAGCCCGTTCAGTCTCTGAGCGCGGTATTCAGCAGACCACGAGTCCAGCTGAATGGCAACGCCTCTGGTGTCGTCCGAGATGTCCTTGTCCACGCCCGCAACCTCGATGCTGCAGTCCGAACACTGCAATTGAAAATGGAGCAACCAGGCCGGCAAAGCACGCACAAAGTTGGTATGCTCTGAACTTTTGGGAAGGCCGCCTTTGTCCGGCTTGACGTTTAACCGCAGCTGGCGCACTATATGGCGGAGGCCATCGCGGATCTCCTCCCTGACCATCTTCAGGGTGAACGTCTGGAGGCTTCCAGTAGCGACCACGTGGACGTTGGGCGAGGCGTTGAGCTGGACCTTCAGGTCAAACGTTTCGGTCTCCAGGAGGTCGAATCTGCTCCCGGCGGAGGTTTGGTAGTACAGGTTGTGCGTCTGGACGCGCATTGTGGCGGCCAGAGAATAGTGGAGTTCTTCCACGGTCGAGTGGAACGACTCTATGTCCAGGGATACGGACGATATGGATGATATGATTAGATCAAACTCGTCAGGGTCCGCAGACTTTTGAACTGGCGGAAGTGCAATCCTCAAAACCGGTTCATGCATAGAGAACTTGTAGGTGGCCTTGGGGAGCAGTCGTGAGATGAGCATGTGGCGCTCCTGCTGAGGAGCCCTCTGCGGTTTCGGCTTCCGTTGCAACATGGCCAATAGGATGGGGAGGTGCCGGGGGTCGAGATCGACGGAAGGAGAGGTGACGACGGAGTTGGCAAAGAGGATATTGGCATTGCGCTGCTCGGCTGTGCCGTCATCTGCCAACTCGACAGTCTTGGAGGGGAGGGTGGTCCTCGCGGTTGTGGTAGCCATGGGGATATACATGATGCGCTCCGGTTTGCCGTGGCCGTCGTCAAGACCAACAGAGATGGATAGCGCAGCGGCCAGGGCCTCGTGGGCGATGTCCTTGGAAGGGAAATACATCCTGTGGGCGGCCGACTTGGGGTCCAGCCGGTGGAGGTCAATGCCGACTTCCTTCATAGAGGCAGTGAGGACGATCGGGTTGCCTGCCGGCTTGACAGTGTCGATCTTCTTGGAAATCCCGATGAAGCTGACGGCAAACTGAACCTCTCTGATGCCCTTCAGGACCGAACTCACGAGCTCTTTCGAATCGGACACCGTCTGCATTAGCCGGAGGTTGGTACTTCCGGGAGCGTCGAGTTCTTCCTGAATGACACGATCGACAACCACGTCGACGGGCTCGGGCCGGGCAAACGCCTTGTCCTCCGCCGACCTGACCTTCTTGTACTGAGCCAAGCTGCGGCGGACGTCATCGTAGGGGATGTGAAGCCGGCCCAGCTTGAGGGCGACCGCAGTGTCGCGGAGACCGTCAAGAGCCTCGTACAGATACCCGTGGATGTTCAACGTCGCAGTGTCCAGAATCTCCGTCGACTCCCCCCCCTCGGCCGTGAACAGCACGCTCCGCAGGGTCACGATCCATTCGGCCTGCTGGTTCTGGCGCTGCGGCTGTGCCCCTCCCTGCAAGAAAAAGCGGGCGCGATCGACCATCTTCCGCCGGGTGTCCACGGCGATGGTGAAGCTGCCCATCTGCAGACTCCCCACGCTCGCGATGTGGACCGTCGAGTTCGTAGCCACGACATCGACCATCCTGAGCCAATTCACCTTCCGGTGCAGCTTCTTGATGCGCTCCTTGACCCTGGTCAACCGCTTCCACGTCTTGCTCCGTTCTCCCGGGTCGGCATCGCGCGGGACCGCCCTCGGCGTCCTCGGCGTCTTCGGGGTGGTTGGTCGCGGAGCCCGCTCGGGCGCGTCCGAATCGGAATCGACCTCTTCGGGCGCCCCCTCCTTTGCCTTGGCTCTCTCCAGCTCTTGAATGTCGACCGTCACGGCGAGCTCGTCCACCACGATGCTCAGCCAGGTCGGCTGAGCGAAGGTCGGGCGGTGGACGTTGAGGCCCAGGCCCCTGATCTCGATGCGCACTCCATCGCGCGCGGTGTAGGCAAGCCGGCGGAGCGAGAAGTAACCGATGCGCTGGATCGAGACACCGGTGAGGATGCGGACAATGGCAAAGATGACAAATGAAGAGAGGTAGAGCAGGACGAGGATGCCGAATATAAATGTCGGGTTAAGGAGGGCCATGGCGGCCGGGCTCGGGGGACAGGGACCGGCAACGAGCCGATGCGCCCATGAGCCGCAAAGGCCAAGCGAATGCGTCGCCCAATCCTCCAGGAGCTTAGCCGGAGAGATCGGGAGCCAAACACAGGGCTCGGGCCTCACGCCTTCATTCGCGGGGCATGCTGCGCAATACCATTCTTGGGCCCGTCCGTTCGTTCGCTCTGTGCAACGCACTTTTTGCCTGGTAGTTTGTTCGTGTTTCAACGCCGCACCGAAAGCTTCGTGGGGCCGCTTTCCAAGTCCGGGGCGCAAAAGGTGGAGCGGTCGTCGAGAGAGTGCGTGCCACCGTGAACGACACCGGAAAAAAAGAGAAAACAAAGAAGGAAGACAAGATGCGAGATCTCTGTGCGAAGGAAACACGAGCCGCACCCGGTGGGCCCCAGCTTTGCTCTACGGCGGAAGGAAGCACGAGGAAAAGGGAGCAAAGTTGCCAACAAAGTCGCGCCAAGGAAATTGAGAGCTGCTGGGTCCAATTCCAGCAGGTCCAGGGCGGGATGGAGTTCCTTTGATAACTACGGAGTAACCCCCACCCGCTGCGCCGGGGTTGGTGGTATGTTAGTTAGCGGGCACTTTTGCGAGAGAGGCCTAGGGGGACCCCACACGCGCATTACCACTTTTGCGGGCACTCAACAACCTCACAAGGTTTCATCACTCCCAGTGCTTTTTCGCAAATTGCCCAGAGTCTCCGGGATAAAGTTGTGTTGTTCATTGCTAGAGGAGCTAGCTATCCGAGATTCTCCCGTTCCTACGAAGCAAGATCCATAGCAACACTTTTTTGCTGAGTTTGACACCACATCTCGCCCACTAGTAGGTGTCAGTTCGTCTATACTTGGCCTATGTTGTGCTTGTTGAGTACCCAACTTATTTTTGGTTACGTGGTCATCTGAACTCTGTCTGGAAGAACCAGCAACTACCGTACGCAGAATGTAGCAGGAGCTTGTGCAGCATGTATTGTTTGACTAAGCAAATGATTAATTAACTATTGGGTACCTCCACTTTGGGTCGACTCCGAGCGGCAGTCACCCCAATAACCAGGGTTCCATCTGCCGAGTCCTTTTTGGCATCGACGGGTCCCGTCCCAACGTCCCACACAATACGTTTGTCCTCGACAAACACGCCGGAATTGTCCAACCTGGGCAATTTTATGGTCTTCCACTCCACTCGATCGCCCAGTTACGTGACGACGGCACCAGGTGGATCCTGAATGCAGCGAATATGAATACACACAGCACATCACATCACATCACAAATTATGCCTCGTCGTACAACACCCAATGTAATAATAATAAGAGTAGCGTTTGGCAGCGTTGCATACATATGTACATACAAATCCGGGCCTCGGAAGCTGAGGGTTTCCCGAAGCCACGCAGGGCCGACGTCTGACGTTGATAATGGGCGATCGCATCCTGTTCCTGGCGGCGCTGGGCGGAGCGCCAAGCAACCCGCCGCCAGCTCGCCAAGCAACTCGCCGCCAGCTGACGGGGCCTGTCGTCACTGCAACTACCCATCACCCATGTCTTCAATACACGAGGGGGAAAATATGGGAAGTCAAATTGTCTGGCCCGGGAAAACGGGCCTGCGACGAACGAAGTTGGTAGCAGGCCAGGCCGTCGTGCGAGCACACGCCCGCCGCGCCGCTGCTGAGGGAGGCACGGCGTTGGAGATGGCGGCCAACATCGAGGACCGCCAGCACATCCACACTGTATTCCTTCTTCCCCGAGGGAGCAGCGATGCTGGATTCGGTCGTTGAACGTTTCTTTTTCTCTCTCTCCATTGTTTACCGTTTTCCCCTTCTTGACGTAATTAGCTTCTTCCTTTCGGGTGTTGTACTACTCCTCGTTTGCTTTGATGTGTTAATTTCATAATGTTGGTTCTGTCCGCCGGGACCAGGGGATCCGTGATCCCCATTGCCATTCTCCTGACATGCAGCTGGCTGCTCCTCCTTCGCGTCCGTATCCAGTGGGACTGGTTTCCCTTTGCCGCCCAAGAACCGCCTGTCGAGATCGTCGTGGCGAGCGTCAGCACCGAGGACACCACCTGGGTGCATCGCTTCCTCCCGGGCTGGGCCCGCAGTGTCTACATCGTCGACGACCCTTCGGCCAAGCTGACGGTGCCCGAGAACAAGGGCCGCGAGGCCATGGTCTACCTGAGCCACATCGTCGCCAACTACGACACCCTCGCCGAGACGACCGTCTTCATCCACGCCTCGCGCTTCGCCTGGCACAACGACAACCCGGACTACGACGTCCTGCCGATGCTGCGCAACCTCAAGCTGGACTACGTCCAGGCCTCGGGCTACGTCAACCTGCGCTGCGTCCAGGTGCTCGGCTGCCCCGTCGAGATCCGCCCGCACGCCGACGAGGCCTCGGCCTGGGAGCGCAGCATCGGCGCCGCCCGCTCCGGCCGGCCGCTGACCGCAAAGGAGATATACAAGCAGGCCTTCCAGGAGCTGATGCCGGGCGTGCCGGTGCCCGACAGGGTCGGCGTCAGCTGCTGCTCGCAGTTTGCCGTCTCGCGCGAGGCCATCCTGAGCCGCCCCAGGGACGACTATGTCCGCTGGCGCGACTGGCTGTTGGAGACCCCACTCGCCGACGATCTGAGCGGGCGCGTCTTTGAGTATCTGTGGCATAGTGAGTAGAAGACGGATGCTGGGGCAGGGCACCATGGCCTCCAGGGTGGTCGACACGGGCTGACAGTAGCTGTAGTCATCTTCGGCAAAGAGGCCGTGTATTGTCCGTCTGCATCCGCGTGCTACTGCCAGCTGTTTGGACAGTGCGACCTCGAATGCGACGAGATGCAATGCAAGGACCGATATGTATTGCCGAAGTACGCGGCCCTGCCGCAAGGTTGGCCGAGGTATGGTTACTCCGGGGAAGAGAGAAACTTCACTGGTCCCCTGTGAGTACTCCAGTCAGGTCAAGTGTCCAGCGCGTTTTCACCCGCGACAATTTTTACGTCACATACTCGACCCTTGATCTGGAAAGCGGCCTATTCAATGAGCGGGCTCGAGCGTGTGAAACTAATTAAAGGACTCGCATGAGAGTGAGAGCTCAGAACCACTGACTCACCAGCCTGGCTCAGAGTCAACCATATCTTCCCGCATGATAGTGATGCTGATCGATCGGGAAGCGAAGGACAAGGCGCACAGAAAGCATCCTCATCGCTGCCTGGCTAGACACTGGTTGCTTAACCTGTCGTAGTGGTCGATCGGATCCATTTATGGTTTGTAAGGTCAATTTCTGATTGAGTTAGCATGAGAAACGTGCAGAGCAATGGTCGTCTTTACCTTTCTATGTGATCAGGGTTATCCTATGCTGAGCGCCTATTGTACACTAATCGACACATTGTTTTCCGCTCGTTTTCTTCCCGGCAACCACTAGGCCTTGTTTGATGAGCTTGCACCGCCGCTTGCATGCCCAGGCTTCCCCTCTTTGGTCTGGCTCTCGGATGCGCGGAGCTCCTTTATGCGGTCGTCTATGAGGGCGATATCAGCTTCAACTCGAAGGAGCTTTTCCTCGAGTATGTTCTCGTAGTCTGCATCAGATAGTTGCTTGATCGGACTCCAGCTCGACCAAAACCCCTTTTCCGGTTTTGGGCCTGCATCATCAACCCTCGCAGCCCGCCAGTTGGCGATGCCCTGTCCACCAGCCCCCAACAACGAGAACACAATAGCCCCTGGGATGATGTTCCTCGGCCCCCCTACGATGGGTTAGCATACAAAGCCGATGCGCGAAGACGGCTACCTTATCTGCCCGAACTCACTCAGCATGCCGCCAAAAGTTCCAGCAACTCCACCAGCGACGGTGCTTGCCTTTATCTTGTCGCTGGGGGACGGTTCTTGTTTCCCTCTGCCGAAGTACCTCAAGCTGCTCAACCGCGTCGCTTGAAGTCGGTCAGACATGTCAGACAAGTTGTGTACGGCGCAGCTCACCATAATAACTGGTCCCCAATGTAAACCACTGCCCTCCTGCGACAATCGCAAAGAAGACCGTAGGGGCAGACCGAAGAATGCCAGCAGCCGCTCCAGTGAAGACACCACATGCACCTATAAACGTCAGAATACAAACACTCTCGCAGCAAGGAGGTCGCCTAGCATCTTACCGGCAGCGGCGCCAACTTTAAGCGATGGGACCAGGATCTCCATCAGCTCGGGCGGGGGAGACTGCTCCTGGCGTGGCCTTGTTTTTCGAGCCGGCTGTGTCTCCGCTAGGCCTTGTGGCTCAGAGGCGGGATGCTGGCTGCGGTGAGACTCATCCTCGGGATTTTCCAAGACTACACGCCTCATCCTTGGATTTTTTTCTTCCTCTCTTTTTCTTTCTTGTTTCTCTTTGAGGACAGAGGATAATGGATGGATGGTAGAGTATCGGCAGCTGATATTTGTGGAATTAATGGGCCAAGAGCCAAATTGCGGTTATCATGCTTTGAGTCTCATGCACATAGATTGACGTACATGGAACAGTTTGCGGTCTTGAAAACTCGACTAGCAGGATTAGGTGTGTGATCCGTATGCCCGTCGATGTGATCACAACTTCATCACTTGCCCCTGCCGTTCGTTAGCGTTGGGATCCGACCGGAATGCAAGACTGCGGCTTCCCCAAGGCTTAACGCTAAGCCCTATTTCGCCTTAGCGGGGGCCAAGGCCCGCCCGAACGGCATCCCCACATCCTTGCAGGGCGGAAAAAAAAAGTCAACCCTGATTCCTCAATCGACCTCGCCTTAATATTTTTTCGCTTCCGTCCGCACCCAAAACCACGTTACTCGAACAAACCACTTGGTTGCGATCCTCCATCTTCGCACCTCTTCATCTGTCTCCGCGTGCACAGCGTCCGGGGCCAGACTATACACCCCCCTTTTGCATACAGAAGCTTATCCGGGAGACCCCCTTCCTTCGACCGACGACACTGCTATCGCGCGCTTCGGTGGTGCATCGTAGCGCGCCCACTCGGAAAAACCGCAATCATGGGTGAGCAGCACCGGCCATGCCCGCCCTACCCACCTTCCAACATCGCGGGGCATTTCCACATTGTGCCCATTGTTTGCTGACCCCCATGTGCAGCTCCCAAGAAGAAGCAGGAAGTCCAGAAGCTGTCCCTGGGCGACTTTCTTAACGACACCTGTGAGTTCGCTCCGTTGATGTCAAGGCCGCTCGTCAATTCGCCAATACGCAGCGGGGCATACCGTTATAACCGCATGCTGACCTGGTTCACGTAGCATTTGGCGGCGGTGGCTCATGGGCCGATGAGGTCGAGGATACCATCGGTAAGTGACGCTCCAGCTGGTAATCTGCTAGCTCTCGCCGCTGATTCCGTTAGCTTCGGGTATGCGTTGCCTGCTGCAGATGGCGTTGACACCACCAAACTGACTTCGGATAGGCACCCAGCCGCTCCCTCCTCCCGAGCGCCGCGTGCCGACGAGCTCGTACGGAGGTGGCAATGACCGGGGTATGTCGTGCCAATCCCCAACACAGCCTGCAACTCGGAGCTAACCTTCGTCCATCTAGGCTACCACTCGATCCGCGACAACCTGCCTCAGCAGCTCCCCGACAAGCCCCCTTATACCGCTCATCTCGGTAACTTGTCTTTCGATGCCACTGTCGAAACCGTGACCGACTTCTTCGCGGACTGCAAGGTCGTCAACGTGCGAATTATCGAAGACCGCGACCAGAACCGACCCAAGGGCTTCGCATACGCCGAGTTTGCTGACCTTGAGGGTCTCAAGACCGCTCTCACCCGTGATGGTCAGATTTTCCAGGGACGCACGATTCGGGTGAGAGTTGCCGATCCCCGTAAGTTCCACTTCCCTCCCATGTTTGTGTCTTTCCGGATAACTGATTATTTTTCATAGCGAGGGGCGGTGGTGGCTTCAGTGGACCTGACCCCCGGGAACTGGACTGGAGTACTCGTAGGGGTCCTTTGCCTGACCCTCCTAGCCGTGGTGGTGATCGTCGTGGGCCTGATTTCGGTGAGCGGAGGCGCGATTTTCAATCAAACGATGACGGAAAAGTCCGGGATCTCAGCAACTGGGAGAGGCGTGGCCCTCTGTCGCCCCTGGCCCAGCCCGATCGCCCAGAGTCCCGTGAAGGCTCCCGCTCCCGTGCTCTGGAGTCCCGATCCGAGTCATTCCGTGGCAACCGGAGGGCTTCGCCCGCCGCTTGGGGTCCCAGTGAAGGCCAGGAGGGCTCTCGCCCGCCTCGCCGTGAGTTTTCCGAGCGCCCCGAGCGCCCCGAGCGTGTCCCCACTGCTGCTGAAAGGGATTTCAACTGGCGTAACAGCATGCGCCCTGATCCGCCAGTCAAGTCACCTGGCCAGTCTCGGGAGGGCAGCGAGACACCGTCTTCGCCAGCTCCTTCCGGCGCCGTACCTGCTGGACGTCCCAAGCTAAACCTCGCAAAGCGGACCGTCTCCGAGGCGACCGACACTGCTGCTGCCCCTCCCCCTTCTGACTCGAAGCCTAATCCGTTTGGCGGTGCTCGCCCGATCGACACTGCTGCCCGTGAGCGAGAGGTTGAGGAGAGGCGCATGAGAGAAAAGAAAGAAGCCGAGGAAAGGGCTAAGGCTGAGAGGTTGGCAAAAGAGGCGGCGGCGGCGGCGGAGGCCGCGGAGAAGGCCGCAGCCGAGGCGGCGGCCAAGGCCAATGGCGAGAAGGAAGAAGCTGCTGAGGAGAAGAAGGCGACGGCTCAGGAGGGCGCCGCGAACGGGGCTACAGCCGAGCAGAGGCTTCCGCTCCGGACGCGTGAGCCACGGGAAGCGCCCAAGTCGCGGGCCGCCGAGAGCGGTAACTGGAGGGCTGCGTCGAACGAGCAGCGTGCTTCGTCCCGCGGCGGCCATGGTCCTGGTGGACCCCGTCGTGTTGGCCCAGCTCGTGGTCCTAGGGATGCCGGACGCCCTCCTCGCACCAACGGCGGTGGTCCTGCTCAACAGCTACAATCTCCCAGCACTGAGCAAACCCCGCCTACGCCGACTGTTGATGAGGATGGCTGGACGACGGTGGCGGCTCCGAACAAGGGCCGACGTGGACAGGCCAGCCGCCCGGTGGCTTGATGAACCAATGCATAACGGTCCTCTTATGGGACCACACTCGCCGGTCTCCCGCAGGACATTGTGTGTTCACAGAGAACATGGCAAGCTCTATGAGCCTTACCGCTTGGCGGCATCTTCGCTCTACATATTCATCTCTGCTCGCTCCTCGACATCCATGTTGCCGTGTCGTTGGCTTGGATAGCCCGGCATCAGCGCCCTCGGCTTTACGCAGATCTCTTCGTGTCTCAAGAACCCGATGAATTTGCACAACCCACCTCGACCACGTATGCAACACCGTCTTCGCGGGACGGAATGTCTCATCCCTCTTTGCGTCGCCAGTCCGACGATGGAGGGAGGCGACACTAACCGTTACGAATGAGCGATTTTGACCGACATGGTGATCCCAGCTATGCAAACGAAAAGCGCATTTTTTGCGAGTTCTTGACCATGACGTTTATGGGTTATGCACGGCAATGCGACGCGGATTTTTTTTTTCAATTCAAAATGATGGCTCTTTTTCTTCCGCCCGCATGGACAACGACCAGACGACATGGTGCGGGGGTTTCGGTCGCCACGGCATTGTATCCCTGCTGGATTGGGCGAATCTCAAGGTCTGGACGGTCAAATTTCCAGATAATCATGGGCGGGAAGGTATGAAAGGCAGGTTCCTTCCGCGCATTTGTGGGGTCCTGCCTCATCTCTTTGGTTTTTTGGTCATCTCATGCGACCTGCCTGTTGACCAGCTCTATGCTTTCTATGCCTGGACAACTGCGGCATTCTTTATGCGTTTCAAACGATGATATGCTTGACGGGCCGGGCCAAGGGGGTATGGGGGGCTGGGTTAGCTTTGCAGGGTTGTGTGGTGGTTTCATTCAGTTTAGACGAGGGATAGCAAAAGGAATTTGGTGCATTTGTTTTCGATGGCAGTTTTCCTCTGTAACATGCATGGCCCCTGTAGTCATCACCTTCCTTCTATTGCTGAATCATGCTAAGCGCACATTCCCCGGTATCAAGGGTAGGTAGGTATTTGTTTTCTTCATCCATCCATCCATCCATCCATCCGTCCACTCTCCGTTAGCAAGTGAGTATTACCTCTTCAAGGTCTTCTGCTTCTGCGCATCCGTGGCCACGTTCCTCCCTTCCACCAACAAACCCTTCCGTCGCCGGACCCCGTCCATATACCTCTTCGCAACGTTCTCCTTGTCGCCAAACTCGCCCAGGTCTTCGAGATCGTCCTCGGTGAAGGGCACCCAGAAGGGATCCTCGTCGAGGATTTCGAACCCCGCGAAGATGAGCTGCGGCTGCGCCGCCCCCGAGGTGCGCTTGCGCATGTCGTCGGCGAAGCCGAAGGACTCGGCGACCGGGAGGAGAGCCTGGATCGTGAAGAACGGCGTGCCTTCGTTCATGGCTTCGGACTGTACACGGCCACGGCGCCTGGTCAGGACGTCGTAGACGCGGCCGAGGACCTCGGCTGGAATGGCTGTTAGCTTAGCCGCGACTTTGCAACGGGGACAGAAAGGTGAGGAGCGAGGGAATAAAGGAGCGCCAGTTTGGGGAAGGGAAGGGGTTGGGTGAAGGGTTCATTTTTTTTTTGTTTTTTTTTTTTTTTTTTTGGGGGGGGGGGGGAATGGGGAAACGGGGAGAGGGGGGCTCACTTGAGGCTTGGATTTCGCACGAGTACATGGCCAGCATGAGCCGCGGCGACCAGTCGAGGAAGCCCTTGTGGATGGACTGCTGCACCGTCTTGATCACCTCGCCCGTCAGACGGCCCAGGCGATCGCGCGCCGATGCCGCGTCGTCGCCGATGCCTTCGGCCGAGGCAACCGAGACGTCTTCGATGAAGACGGCCACGCCGTGGACTGGCTCGTGGCAGAGGGGCCCTTGGTGGGTGGCGAGCTGGAAGGCGTAAGTGATCTTGTCGGAGAAGTGGTACGGGTGGAGGGCCTCGTTGGCTAAGGGACGGCTGGTGCCGTTATTATTGTGGTTGGCGTGATGGTTGAAAACCTTGGGTAGGAACTGTTCCTTGGTGGCGTCAATGAGGAGGTTGGGGCCAGTTCTGCGCGGCCCGAAGCAAACGATGCGGTCGACAACGCCTTTCCAAGACTCGGTGCGGGCCTTTTCGCTGTCGAACTGTGACTGCAATTGCTTTGCAAGTTCCTCGGGGGTGAGAACCTTCATGGCTGCGGTGACTTCATCATCCGCCTCTGCCGAGTCGTCCTGAGCAGCGCGGTCTTCTGTGGTCTGTTTGGCGGCAGCTTGCCCTTCGTCGTCGCCCTCTTCGGCAGCTTTGCGATCAGAGTATAGCCGCTTGAGGCCGCCTGTGTTCCTGACCAGGAAGTTGGTGACGTCCCTAGGTAAGGGCCTGACTCGCAGGGTAATGGTGACTTGCTTAGAGCTCGTTACGCCAACTACCACGCCGCGGCCGAGCTCCTTGTTGGCCGGAGGGCGCATCTCCTCCGCGCGGACGATTGTTTCCCGATAGGGGACAATGGGCGCGCCGCATTGGATCTCACAGCCAGCAAACCGCTCCCGCAAGTCTGTCAAGCAACGTTCTAGGTGCAGCTCTCCAGCGGTAAGTAGAACGTGCTCTCCGGTGGCGAAGTGCTCGTACTCGGCACAGGGGTCGCTCTGGACTAGCAGATGAAGGCCTCGTATCATCTTGTCCAGATCGGCCGGGTTGACGGGCTCCAGGGCTACACGCACAATCGGCCGACCGTGAAGGTTTGCGATGCCTGCCAGGTTGATCGCTCCATCCGACTGACTGCAGAGGGTGCCAGACTTGAGGATACCGCTGTCTTCAAGCCCCCGAATCCCAAAGACCACTCCGGCAGGAACGGAGTCGAGAGCCTCCAGATTCCGGCCCATCAGCATGTAGAGCGCCGTCACCTTGATCTTCTTCGGCACCGGCTCCGCACGCGGATGGGCTGGTGAGAACTTGGGCGGGAGGACGTAAATTTCGTCACCGACAGACAGCGTTCCGGAGTACATCCGCGCGAAGCCTATCAGGTGCTCAGGCTCGATCTGTTTCTCGTCTCCTTGAACCTCCGGCTCCAATGTAGCGCCAGAGAATGCTGACACGAGGGCGTCCATATCGTTGCCTCCGTTCAGGTCGCCTTGTGCTCGAGCAGCTTCGGCACGCTTTCTCCTGGCCATTTCCCGTGCCTCTTCGCCACTCATAGGCCCACGTCGCTTGTTCTCCGGCAATTCGCTCTCCTTCACTGAGACCATCTTGCTTACGTAGGCGACCACCGGGTCTGACGGTGCCGTTTTGAAGGAGACCACGGCTTCTTTGACCTTGGGGTCGATGTGGTCTGCGCCTGGCACGTCTTCCAGCAGCAACGGGAAGCGTTCAGCCTGGGCCGTCCTTGGTGATGGTAGCGATTCCACGACGGAGACCAACAGAGCGACGGATACAGGTATCCAGGAGCTAAAGACGGTCGTGAGGAGGAGTTTCGGGTCGCGCGATCGGGCAATATGTGGGGGGATTGTGATGTTGAGCGATTTGGTGATCTTCTCGAGGAGGCTAGCGTCGCCCTTGCCGTTGTGGTCGCCGACGGTGGCGTGGTAGACTGCCCAAATCTGGTCGAGAACTAGTTGAACAAAGAGCGGTTTCAACGACCGTCCCTTCAAATGCTTGTGACCCAGAACCTTCTTCGTCTTGGGATCCAGGTAGAAGTTCCCCCAGAGAACCTTTTCCAAGACGCTGCGTTTTATACCGAGTTTCTTCTCGTACAGGCCGGCGAATTGCCTCACGGTGAAAGCCCAACCATCAATCGCGCTGCCGAAGATGACATTGTTCTTCTCCGGAGCGAAGTAGAGTTCTTCGTCATCCTTCTCCTCGTACTGGAGCTCCCCAGAGTCTGTCACTTGGTCTGCCACCTTTGCCTCTTTTGCCGCCGAGGCAGCGACTCGAGCCTCCATGCGCTCCCGCCAGTTGAGATCCTCCTCCATGCGCTCGCCCTGGAAAAAGCTTCCAAGAACGGCGTTGACTTGCTCTAGAAGTTTGCTGAGGTGGACGTATGCCTCGCCGGGCGTCATTCTCAGCTCGGTGATGAGACGGTCTATTTTGTTTATGACGAGGATAGGCTTGAGCTTCTCGATCCATGTCTGCCTCAGTACAGTGACCGTTTGACTGCACACCCCTTCCACGGCGTCGACCAAAACAACAGCGCCGTCACACAGACGAGACGCCGTGGAAACCTCACTGCTAAAGTCGATATGGCCCGGCGAGTCAATGAGATTGATGAGGTACTCCTTCTGTTCAGGGGTGGCGTCGGGACTCGGTCTCCGCAACATCGAGAAGTAGAGTGAGATGGCAGACGACTCCATGGTGATCCCCCTGAGCTGCTCGTCTGGGCGCGAGTCCAAGTACCGGATTTTGCCGGCTAGCTTGGGCGAGATGATACCATTTGTGGCAAGAAGAGCATCTGTGAGTGATGTCTTGCCATGATCCTAAGCGCAAGTTGATCAGCGCTGCTGGCTCGGTGCTGCAGCCCTTTGGGACACAAAACCTACCACGTGGGCTAGAATGCATATCTGCCACGTTCAGTTAGCACCGTGCCTGCAGATCACCGTTTTCTTTCGGTCCTGGTTTTGCAAGTCTTACATTTCGCACGTCATCTGAGTTTTGTTGCAGCTTTGCCAGCTTTTCTGGGCTAACGACGGGCATCTTGATCCAACAACTCTTTGGTTTCTGGATGTCGCAGGTGGATCAATATTATCCGGTGATGCTTAGGCCGGCCCGGTAATTTCTTTCCCGGGGACCTGAAATATATATATATATATATATATGCGTTTAGGAACTTGAAGTGAGAGGCGAAACTACTGAGCGCCGTGGGGCTGCTGCCTGACTGACTAACGATTCAATGTGCCCAGCTTTGGGGGGGGCGTTTGGTTTCGGGCTTGGAAAGTAGGATGTTTGGAAGGTGGGATGTTTGGCGGGGCAGATCCGAGACGGCACAAGGTATGCTGGCTACAACGATACCACGAGTTTACTTCGATCGTTGAACTACCCGGTGGTTAGTTGCTGACTAATTAGTTCAGGACTACCACCTGTCTCCCGACAGGTGGGGCCAAAACCCCCGGACATGCCAATATAGCCGGACACATCGCCACCAAATTTCCCATATATTCGCGTCTTTGCAAAAGGTGCCATCAAGTTCAATTTAAGTTCAATTACCCTTGCAATAACAGCCTTAAATAGCTACAAATAGTTTAATTGTAAACTAGGCTCTGAAAAGCTCAAAAACGTAGTAAAATTCAATTCTACTTATGTGACGAACCCAACTCAGACTTCTTCTGAAAGGGTTCAGACGGAGGTAAATTAAGCGGGACAAGCGTACAGGTCGTCTAAGGGATTCGGTAAAGCCAAAGGGTTCATAACAACACTAGAGTTGTCTCCTACAATAGTCAGTGATGCTTGGTATAAGTACTTATAATTATAGGTTAGGTTACTATCACTAGTGAACTCCTAGAGTCTACTATAACAAGTAGCTATTTATATATATATATACTTCTGCCGATCGCTTATAGTCCCCTTCTATCCTATCCTTAGATTGCCTTTAGTAGCTAGCTATCCTTTACTATCTTTCCCTTTTAGTAATCGTTCGCCCGTGGTAGCCCGTGCTCCCTAGCGATCCTATGTCAGCCTCGCTTCGTGCCCTTCTTGATTAGTGGCTCATTTAGCCTCTTATGCCTTACTAGGTCGCGGTATATAGTTAGCTTGTGATATAATACCCCCTTTTTAGGGCTTTTGACCTAAAAGCTTCTTATAACTTATTTTAAATACTATTAATATCCCCTTTTCTTTCCCTATAGGTAACGTCTTTCTTTTGCTAGCTTCCTTCTACTATAGCTAATCGTATTCCTAGGAACTATTGTAATCTTAAATGTAAATAATATACCATTATAATTAGATTAAGCAAGAGGGTTATAAGGTTATTATACCTTATAAGCGTTATTAGAATATAAAGCTATAAAAGCGTTATATAATAATAAAGGGTTTAAATAAGTATTAGAACTATATTTATATAGGCAAGAAGTATAGTAGCCTAAATATTATAAATGCCTATAGGTTCCTTATTATTTTCCTTTATAGTCCTAGGTTACTAACTATCTTAGTCCTTTTAAATTTGTCAGAGTAGGAGAAGGTTTCAAAAGAAATTACTAAGACCAAGGCGCTTCTTGCTTAGATACTA
Organism: Thermothelomyces thermophilus ATCC 42464; assembly: GCF_000226095.1. NCBI lineage: Eukaryota > Fungi > Ascomycota > Sordariomycetes > Sordariales > Chaetomiaceae > Thermothelomyces > Thermothelomyces thermophilus. The sequence continues at coordinate 2,603,860 of NC_016474.1, forward strand.
AGCCGTTTAAGTTAATTACATCGTTTATAGCAATCCCTACGCGATCGTAGTACTAAGGTTTTTCGTCATGGCGTAGCTCGTCTAGAGGAGGAGGAAGAACTAGATACTCCTCTGCCGATGTCGGAGATATAGACCCTCGCAGGTTAGGCTTAGGCATTAGGTGCTTTTGACGTGCTCGATTAGGAGTCGATTAGTGTCACGGAAATATGCATGCAGATGCCACCTAAGCCACCGGCACAGACGGGCCAATCAAGCCGAAGGAACGAAAGGACCAATCACAACATGGGGAAGCACAGTGATCACTACGCTCACCAGCGATCAGGGTGATCATCACCATGCGATCACTCACAATCACCGTGATCACGAGTGATCACTGGGATTATATATACATGTAGATAGTCACTCGTTATGGTGGACTCTGGAGTTCACCAGTGGTAACAATCACAATCACAGTACTCATACCCAGCATTGCTGATTACTGTGAGAGACAACTCTAAGTGTTGTTGTGAACCCTTTGGCTTCACCGAATCCCTCAGACGACCTGCCTGCCTGTCCTGCTCAATCCACCTTCGTCTGAACCCTTTCAGAAGAAGTCTGAGCTGGGTTCGTCACAATTAGGTTAGATCCTAGTCCTAATTCTGGCAAGTTCCCTTCTTTTTCTATTAGGGAATAGGCTTTAGAGCTAGTTCTTATAGCTAGTTAGGATTTCGCTAGTAGAACTACTTTAGTTTCTTAGGGTAATTTAGGTTCTTAACTAGTTCCTATAAGTTATCTTCTAATCTAAAATCAAGCTATTTAACTAGGTATTACAGTTCTCTATTAATAATATATAAATCTAAGATTTCTTTGATATCCTATTTTTCCTCTTTATCCTCTACTTCGATATATATAGTAACCTTGGTATTCTTTAGTACTAGTTCGAGAAGTAAAATATAAAAAACATCTATCTGTAGTTATATAGATAATAGTAACGATAGTTGGTAGTTAGTTATCGAGATTCGTTCTTTAATAACGAAGGGTCCGACCTTTTTAAAGTCTAGCTTTATGCTTAGTCGTTTAGTTCGTAGGTTTCGTATGATTAGGTAGACTTTGTCTCCCCTCTCTAGGCAAGGTCCCTCGAGCTTGTATTTGTTATAGTAGTTCTTTATTCTAGTTCTGACAAACTCGAGTTCTTTTTTGAGCTTCTTATATAGTATATACATTTATTCTGCTTTGACTATTACTCTTGACACTATAACCTCTAGTCCTTGCCTAAGGTCTGCTTTATATCTATAGTTCGCGAAGAACGGTATAACTTTGGTCGTTTCTGTTGGCGTTATATTATAAGCGAGTTATACTATTAGCAATAGCATGACTTAGTTGTCCTGTTAGTAATTGATGTAAGAATGGAGGTACTGCTTAATAACTTGGTTTAGTCGTTCCGTTTGTCCGTTAGTCTATAGGTAGTATGCCGTTAATAGCTTGCTATTAATGTCTAATTATTATATTAACGCTTGCTAGAACTTTAATACGAACTTAGTATCTCTGTTAGTGATCTATTCCTATAGCTAAGCATATATTAATATAACTTGCTAATAGATTACATCTACTAATTGTTCCGCTATCTAGGACTCCTTATAGGGAAAGAAATATACCTATTTAGTTAGGCAGTCTACTATAGTAAGAATACTATCGTAGATTACCCCTGTAGCTATGTCCTTAGATTCTAGCAGTTTCGTAATAAAGTCTATTATAACTAAACTCTATAGTTTGTCAGCTATTAGTAATAGCTAAAGTAGCCTATACAGCTTATATTATACCATTTTACTTCGATTATAGATATCGTAGTTCTATACAACTTCCTTAACTTATATCATTAACTATAGAAAGTCATAGTGTTTTTTAACTTATATAATAGTCTTTATAACTCCTTTATATCCTTCGAGTTTCGACTTATAGAGTCCTTAAATCATTTGTAGCTATTAATCTTTGTCGTAGATATACGCTTTGCCTCGGTACCAGAGTTTCCTATCTTTTTCTTCCACTCCGTTAGGTATTACTAGTCTAGGTATTACTTAATACTATACCTTGTTAATCCTTTCTTCTCGAAAGATTATATAACATTCTAGGAACGAGTTGAGTAAGTCATCTTCTACGGGTGTCTACGTTTCGTAGTATAGCGTTCTATCTATTCGTTCCTTAAATAACGGTAGTATTATTTCTATTCGTCCTTCTATATGATCTATTCGTCGGCTTAAGGCGTCCGCTTGTACGTTCTCTTTGCCCTTCTTGTAACGGATCTCAAAATTAAATTCCATAAGGAATTCTACTTATCGTATTTATTATCTATTAAGCTCCTTTGTTATCGTAAAGTATCGTAAATTCTTATAATCTATATATACTTATATTGGTTTAATTATACTACTAAGGTATAGTTACTATTCCTTAAAAGCTTTGACAATTATAAGTAGTTTCTTATTATAGATCGGATAATTAAGACGTAGTCTATTAAGCTTCTTTAAAAAGAAGGCTATAGGATGTAGCTTCCCTTGTTTGTCTCGTTATCCTAACTATCCTCCGATGGCATAGTCTGAAGCGTCCGTTTCTACCTCAAATGGCTTCTTAGGGTCTAGTAGTACCAGTACTAGATCTTTAGTAATAGCGTCGCAGATCTATGTAAATGCTTGCTCGTATTGCTCTTCCTATTAGAATTTAGTGTTCTTCTTAGTAAGTTCGTATAAAGGTCGTATAATCGCTCTAAAGTTCCTAATAAACATCTGGTAGAAGTTTACAAACCCGATAAAACTTTGTACTTCTATAACTAACGTTGGTCGTAGCTAATCCTTGATAGCTTTGACCTTTAAAGGTTCTATCTAGATTTGTCTTAGGGATATCTTATATCCTAAAAACACCGTCTTCCTAACATAGAATTCGCTCTTTTCTTTATTAACTAATAGCTTATATACGTATAATATATCTAGTACTACTCTTACGTGCTTCTGGTATTTGTCTATTGTTTTAGAGAAGATAAGTATATCGTTAAGATAATATACTATAAATTTGTTAAGAAAGGATTAGATAGCTTGATCAATTAGGGCTTGGAACGTTACTAGCGCGTTTATAAGTCTAAATAGTATAACAAGGTACTTATAATGGCTATAGGGTATCCTAAAGGCTATTTTCTACTCGTTACCTTCTTTAATCTATATATAATTATAAGCTAATAGTAAGTCAAGACATATAAAATATTAGGCTCCTACTAACTAATCTTAGAGCCGTAAGATTAGTAATAATAGGTATTAGTTTTTTACGGTCTGTTCGTTAAGTTGCTAATAGTTAACATATAATTGTAGCTTTCTATCTTTCTTAGGTATAAATAGAATTAGGTAGCCTACTAGCGATATCAATAGGTAGATATATTCTCCTCGAAGATTCTCCTCTAAATATCACTTAAGTTCTTTGTTCTATGTCTAGCTTGTATAGTAAATCTTAAAGAACTTTAGTCATGCTCCTTCCTTAAGCTTAATCTTGTAATCCTATAGGCCGTATTCTAGTAATCCTTCTAGATGCTTCGGTTCGAATGCTAGGTGTCCTTTGTATTTCTTTAGTACTTCCCTAGTCTTGTCTTATCTCTTGGCTTTCTAATAGTATACAAACTTAGTTCCGTCTATGGCGATACTAGCGATTTCTCCTATCTTAACTTACTACTCTAGTTATAGTGCTCCGTATTCGTTAATAGAGAGAATAGCTATTAGCGATTTAGCTCGTTCCTCCTATTATAACGTCGGTATTGTTACGCCGCTTCTTCTAGAGTCTGTAGTAGTCTGCCTGCCACTGTCCGTCTCTTGCGGTAGATCCGTAGGACATGCCTTCCCCTAAGCATCGTCTGCTTGCGATCCTTGTACGCTTCCTATCTTGCTAGTCAAATATAACTCTATTTAGGGTTGCAAGTAGCTACTATTCTTCTAGCTAATGTCTAAGTTATAATCTTTATACTATAGTAATCCTAATATTATATCTTTATTGTTACCTATATCTATAATATTAAATACGACTACTATAGTTTTCCTTATTATAGTAATATTAATTGGTTTAGTCTCCCTATATACCTATTATATTGGAAATAGCCCTTTAACTATACTATACTTCTGCTTTATTCCCTAGGGTATCTATAGCTAATTTATAAGTGTCGGCGAAATTAGGTTTATCTCTACTCTACTATCTACTAATACAAGCATTTCGTGCTATTTCTATTGTGCTGTTATCTATAATCGCTTATCTTACTACCGTCGTCTAAAGATTATAGCGATTTCCTATATTACTGCTAGGAGGTCTCGATATAGTGGTCTCTTACGCTAGTTCCTCCTATACTACGCTATCACTTACCACTATATAGGCGTTAATAGTTTTCGGGCCCCTCGAAGGGCCTTAACCTATTTCCTAGGTTAGTGCTAACCTCTTTAGTTATTTAGCTAATAGCGGCTTTATCGATCGTACTTATTTTTATAAGCCATTAAGTGCTAATAGCTTCCTACCATTAGGTCTATTCTACTTTCTGTTGTACATACTATAGCTTCATCTAAAGTTCCCGAATTCGCGATTTCTTTTCGTCCGTGTAGTAGAGGTAATCGTTGCTCTAGCACAAGTCCTATATGTCTCGTCCTGTTCCGTAGTACCTAGGCTAGGCTCGTTTTAGTACTACCGTAATGCCTTCTAGATCGCGGGCTTCGATTTTCTAGAGTAATTTGGCTGCTCTATTTCCTATATTATAGACCTATTCTATAGGGCAGAGGCTTCTGTCCTTATTTCCTTGTCAGGTCGGCTAGTGATTGTTTTCGAATTTGTTACGAAAGTGGTATCGGCATTTATATGACATACATTAGAACTAGGGCACTTGTATATGTGCCTCGTGTTGTGAGTATAGTCGCGTAGCGTCGCCTAGAAGGTATTGGAATTCTTTTCCAAATCCTTCCTACTATATATGTACTATAGGTACTTTAATGCTAAGGTAGGAGTATTTCTTCTAGTAGTTTTCCTACATACGTTTATCTTTTCTACAGTTTACACGTATAAACTAGTACTCTAGGTTCTATATATTATAGCTAAGTTACTAATCGTTAAAATACTCGGTATAGCCATTAGGCCTATTATATATTATAGGCTATCCCCCTTTAATAGTTTCTATAATACGTCGGAGTTCCCTCATCTCGTCCCTTATTTTATCGCTCTATTAGGTAAGTCAAATTAAGCGTTTATCCCATTCATATAGTTCTATATTAAGCCAGAAAACTTCGTTACGGTACTATTCGATTCGTTCCTAGAGGAATGGAACATTAGGTCTAGGTCTTTCAATTCCTTAAGTATTAGTTATCTACGATCTATTCTACCTCTAGATAATCATAAAACCCCACTGCCTCAAGGCTAGGAGAATCGAAATTAGTAATATATATTCTCCTACCATGTCCTATTTGGCAAGACCTATTTCTAGGTCTATAGTAACTAGTTCGGAGTATGGTACTTGTTTGTCTTTACTATCGCCGTTACGTCCGAAACTGTCCGTGTCGCTATCCTTGTTCTTGTAGCTTGTAGCCACTACTTCGATAACATCCTTAGTAGTTTCGTTAATAGCCGTAATTTCCTTTCTAGGGACTAGTTTCTAGTCTTTCTTCAGGCTTTAATATTCTCGTTTATAGTGTCCTTTCTTTCTATAGTTATAGTAGGTAATGTTAGACTTATCTTTGGCTATCTTTTTCTTGTCCTACTTCTATGCTACGTCTATATCTATAGCTCTAGGATACGTCCTATACAATATACTAACGTATGCTTGTTTTTTCTTATTGTTAGCCTTAACCGTAGTTCTATTTATCTAACCTCGTTTTTGCTACTCTTATATATAGAGTTGATTATTGATTCTAATAGCCTATATAATATATTTGTCTAGAGTCTTAGGCTAGTCGTACTTATATAGTTTATCTTTAACCTTTTCCTTTAAGCTATTATAGAATAGTTATATTAATGCCTTATCGTTAAGCTAAGACTTAAGTATATCCTATCTAAACTATATAGTATAGAAGGCTACTAACTTAGTCTATTAGAGATTAGCAAGTCTTTCTTACGTATAAATCTTCTTGTCTTTGTTACTAAAAACCTTCTAAAGCTCTTCTTTAAACTAGTTATAGGATCGAAAGACTACCTACATAAATGTATCTTGGTCATCTTTATCTTCCTTAGTAAGATAGTCATTCTATATAGGCTTGAACTATCTAAGTGCCTTGCCCTCTAGTCTTATAGCTATATAGAGAACTTTAGCTTTATTATCTAGAAACTTATTATCATTAAGCTAAAAGTAGGATCGAAGGTTCGTCAAGAATCCTATAAGATCTTCCTTAGTTCCTCTATATTTGCTAGGTAGTTCGATCTTGATATGGTTCACTTTGGCGCCTTCAAGTGCCTTGATTTTGGCGTAGGCCTCGTTAACTAGCTTCTACAAGTGCTTTTCGCCGTTTTCGAGTTCCTTAATCCGAGCTTGAGCAGCCTTGTCTCTCTAGTCTAACTCCTAGATCTGCTAATAGAGTTAACCAAGCTAGGTAAGCAGCTATTCGGCTATAATGTTAATAGCTATATCGATGTCAAAGTCGAAATCACCTCCGTTTTGAGCTATAATGGAACAAAGGGAGTAATAGCAACGTGTAACGAACCTAACTTAGACTTCTTCTAAAAGGGTTTAGATAGAGGTAAATTAAGTAAGACAAGCGTATAGGTCGTCTAAGGGATTTGGTAAAGCTAAAGGGTTTATAACAACACTAGAGTTATCTCTTATAATAGTTAGTAATACTTAGTATAAGTACTTGTAATTGTAGGTTAGGTTACTATTACTAGTGAACTCCTAGAGTCTACTATAACGAGTGGCTATTTATATATATATATACTTCTACCGATCGCTTATAGTCCCCTTCTATCCTGTCCTTAGATTGCCTTTGGTAGCTAGCTATCCTCTGCTATCTTTCCCTTTTGGCAATCGTTCGCCTGTGGTAGCCCGTACTCCCTAGCGATCCTGTGTTAGCCTCGCTTCGTGCCCTTCTTGATTGGTAGCTCATTTAGCCTCCTGTGCCCTACCAGGTTGCGGTATATGGTTGGCTTGTGACAACCTAGTTGTAACTAGTCGAATAACGGGTTATATGACTTGCCTTTGTCTCCCTCTATATTATACCCCCCATCCCTATCGCTCTTAACGCTCCTAATTATAGTAGTGTCTTCTCTTTTAGCCTCCTAGTGATAGTTGCTGTCTTCTGTCCCTGGCGTTACTACTATAGACTTGCGGGTACATCGCTTTTTAAACTTCCTAATATCCTTTATAATGGCTATATATAGAGACTCCTTCTTACCCCTAGATAGAGATAGTGACTCGATATCCTCTTCCTACCTATCTTTACTATCTATAAAGTCAAATCTATTATTGTCGCTATCGTTAATTAACATTATAGTTATACTACCAATCTATATCTTAGGACGTTTAAGGGATAGGAGTTTGACTTCTAATAATAGCTTCTTGGCTGACTAGGGAATTAGGACTTCTTTTCTATCTCTAAAGTCGAAAAAAGCTAGTAGCTAATGCTCCTTTAGTAGAACCTAGAGAGGGTCGTTATTATTAAGAGAAAGATAGTTATTCTTATTAGTCTTTTCTAAAAATTTGGTAAAGGTTACTATATAAAGGTAATGCCTATTAGTACTAGGAATCTTGTTCTCTAGGTACCTTTTCTAGACTTTGTATTCCTCCCTATATTTTTATTTAATCTGCTTAATGGTAATATAGGTAGCTTTTCGGCTAGTATTTTAAATTGCCTTAGCGCTTTTCTAAGCTCGGATCTCTTAAAACTATTAAATTTACTAGATAGTTATACTTGTTATAACCTCTCTTATTAGCTTAATAAGTTAGCCTTATATTTTCTTAGTAGATAGTATAGCTAGATAGGCTCTCTTGTCTTTAGCGAAGTTATTTAGATATTTGTATACTAGCTAACCCTTATTAATTATTAATGTAATATCCTAAAAGTGTTCTTATATTAGTAAACTAAAAAGCTTAAGATACTGCTCTTAAATATAGTTAATACCTTTTTTTATATATACTTATTGCTTATTATTAGGAATTATTATAGGATGTCTGATGCTTGTATTAGATAATACTTTTTCCCTAATCTAGTCTATTATAATATATTGGTTTAGTAGAAAAAGACTAGTCTTTTCGAATCCTACTATAATATTTTAGTATTTAAAACTAGTATCCTAGATTTCCTAGAATCCTCTAATAAAGTCTGCCTAGGTAAATGTAAGATCGCCGTTTCGAATTACCTGCTAGAGATATCGTTAATATGCTTCCTTAAGATAGTAAAAGACTCTTATATCTATTAGCTAGATAAAGTATATTAAATAGGGAGGGAGGAAGATAATAATAATGTCGAACAAGAGGTAATATTTATAAAGCTTAAGGTTATAATGTCCCATAAAGTTATCTAGGATAAGTAGTTAGTATATATATTCTTCTAATGGTATAGATATATAGACCGAATCTTTAAGGGTAATATTGTCTAGGTTAATAAAGTATATACTAAGAGTAAGACTAAAGTTATAATAGTTATAACTAAACTATTCCTTAAAGCTTATACTATATTACTAAAACTTAGTATAGATAGTAAAGGAGTATTTATTAAAATGTTATATCTAATCTATTATAATCTTAGCATTATTAAATGCTATCTCTAATTTATAAAATCGAATTTCCTTATTAAGACTATCGACATTCTAATCTTCTAATAGCTACTATTTAAAGATATAAAATACTAGGATAGTATTATTAATAGCGTTTCTAGCGCTAATTATACTTATCGACTCTTAGTTATAAAGGTCTAGAATCTCTAGCTAATAAAATACTATAGTAAGCATTCTATATTAGTATCTAAAGGAGGGAACTAACCTTCTTCTTCTTATCTATTTTAACTATTAAGATCTTAAACTGCCTATTTAACATTACAAGTATATATCTAGTTTCGTCTACATTCTAATAGCTAGATATAGTAATCTTAAAGCTTTCGATAGTGTTCTTAAGCTTATTAAAGAATATCTCTAGTTCTTCTACCTACTACTTAGCTAAGAGTCAGTTTACTTTGACTAGTTCAAAGAATATTAGCTAAAACTATAGATAATTCTATTTCTAACGCGACCACCAGTGCTTATTAATAGGAGGGCAGGGAGGATTACGACATGCCTATAAATAGTTAGTAGCATCTTAGAGAAGATCTTTAGTAGCAAGAGAACTAGATTTGATAAGCCAGTACGCGTATCCTTCGAGGGCCGAATCTTCGTCATTTCGAAGCAACCGAGGTCTTCTAACTACGTTACTACTAGTAGCTAGAAGACTAGTATCCTTCAAAGACTTTAAGTACTGGCCAACCTGGGTCTTTCTAGTCTTAAATAGCTAAGCCACGTGCCAAATACTAGGTTACTTTCTATAGGGTAAATGGCTAGTTCGGTGGCAAGCTTAAGCGGCAAGGAGCCATTTAGCAGCCTGTATACTAGCCGGTTCCTGGATTTGGTCAGTCAGAGGCATCGTATATAGGAGAGTAGGTTTAACTAGGCTTGTGGCAGTGGTTGTGTCTTCGAGTATAGGGAGTTAGCTGGTAAAATTGGACACGGATTTGGACGTATACCTGTCCGGCTATATTGGCATGTCCGGGGGTTTTGGCCCCACCTGTCGGGAGACAGGTGGTAGTCCTGAACTAATTAGTCAGCAACTAACCACCGGGTAGGCATGATTGGCTGAGTTGGCTTTTCATGGCCGTGACTTGCATTGCTTAGGACCCAAAATAGCCAAGGGTGAATCATAATGAATCACGACGCATTGCCTGGTTTTCGAGGGTAACGTTAATTCTTGGGGGCTTGTGATGCACTAATCGGGGCGTAACCACCAATATGCAATTGTCCATACACACCAAACCCTAAACCGATGCAGCGCCCATTCCAAAATTCACCGCTTGGTCTGAGCCCCTCGACCACAAAAATCGAGCCCCACCGAGGAGCAAAGCATTTCCGGGCCTCTGCGTTGGTCACAACGGACGCCGGCGACAACCACTGCTCCCCCGCTCAACGAATCGCTTTACGCTTCACTGCCCCGAGCGTTCGTCTTGTTCAAGATGAGCTATCAGAACGGCATGGCGCCTGCCCGCGCCCTCGACGACGACAGTGATGTGGAGGAGGAGGCCCTCGTCGCCGACTACAAGGAGCAGGTCCAGTACTCGGAGGGCGGTTTGGAGGAACTCGACCCGGCGACGCTCGCTCAGCAAGCCGACGAAATCCAGGCCCGGCTAGTTCAGGCTGCCCAACCGCTGGATTTCCAGGCTACGCTCGAGACCAAGTTCCAGAGCTACGACAACTACTGCGCTCTGTTTCACTACATCCTCAACTCTGACGGCCCGGTGGACCTCGAACCACCATCGGTGAGTCTCCGCGCAAGCCCTCCATGCCTCCTGTACCTCCTATGAACGTCGCTTACCCAAGGTAGTATTACTGGGCATGGGATGTGATTGATGAGTTCATCTACCAATTCAATACATTCTCCTCGTACCGGGCCCGGATCGCGAGGCAAGGCAACAACGAGGAGGAGGCGCAGATTCTGCGCGACAACCCCAACACGTGGGGCTGCTACAGCGTGCTCAATGTGCTCTACTCCCTGATCCAGAAGTCCCAGATCACCGAGCAGCTCACAGCGATGAGGCGGAACGAGGACCCCATGGCCGTGGCTGGGCCCTACGGTTCCAAGAACCTCTATCGCATGCTGGGTTACTTCTCCATCATCGGCCTTCTCCGCGTGCACTGCCTTCTCGGCGACTTCAGCCTCGCGCTCAAGACGCTCGACGATATCGAGCTGAACAAGAAAGCCATGTTCGCCCGCGTCATGGCCGCTCACTTCACCACCTACTACTACGTCGGCTTCTCGTACATGATGATGCGCCGCTACGCCGATGCCATTCGCATGTTCAGCCACATCCTGGTCTACGTCTCGCGGACCAAGAACTTCCAGAAGAACACGCAGTATGACTCCATCACGAAGAAGAACGACCAGATGCTCGCCCTGATTGCCATTTGCGTCGCCTTCCACCCCACCCGCCTGGACGACACCATCCACACCGCCCTGCGCGAGAAGTACGGCGAACAGCTGCTGAAGCTGCAGCGCGGCGGCCCTGAATCGCTGCCCATCTTTGAGGAACTCTTCAGGCTCGCCTGCCCCAAGTTCATCTCGCCCGTGCCTCCCGACTTTGACAGGCCCGAGGCCAACATCGATCCCATCGACCACCACCTGTCGGTCTTCATGGAGGAGGTGAAGACCAACATGTGGAGTCCGACTTTGAAGTCGTACCTGCGGCTCTACACCACCATGGATCTGAAGAAGCTGGCTGGGTTCCTCGACGTTAAGCCGGAGGAGCTCCGGTCGTGGCTGCTCGTCAACAAGCAGCGGACCAAGCAGCTGCGCTGGACCGACCACGGGCTATTGGAGGGCGAACTTGTTAACATCAGCGACCTTGACTACGCGCTGCAGGGTGTAAGTCTCTCTTTCCTTTTCTCTCTCAGATTTGTTGCTTTCTCTCTCTCTTGGCGACATTCAATGCCACGACAGCTATGCTGACCTCCATTTCTAGGACCTGATTCACATCTCGGAAGCGAAGATGGGCCGCAAGCTTGTTGATTGGTATCTGCGCAATCTCTCTCGCACATACGCATAAAGGTTGCAGAGCAGACGACAATGAGACAGCACAGACGCTAGCAGCAACACGGACGAGAAACTCAGATCCGCTCTCCGCCTAGATCCTTTTTCGTCTTTGTGTAATACTGGGGTTAGGGAATTGGGGCAACGCAGGTCTCGGCGGCATTGCATATTCGGCGTCGGATGGACACAATCAATGGATTTCTGATGAGGCGGCGAGCAAGTTGGCTGGAAAAGGGTGTAGGGTCTGCGGATATGAGAAACCGATCTTGACACTGAGCCCACCAGAAGTCCTGGGGAGCGATGAGGCGGAGGGTAAAAGTGTACCATCCCTTCAGATCCTGCACATTCACCGGGGCGTGGGAAAGATGGGGCCAAGCAGGCAAAAATTCCCGACTCGATAAGAGGGAGACGTCGCGAAAAGAGACGCGGCCAGACCGTAAAGACATGAATTGACATATTTTGCACTGAGCGCCGGCCACCCTCCTACCTCGTGCCCGCAGGCGGCAAGCCCCATCGACCCGTCACGATCGGGGCACTTCCGGTGCCCGTCCGCGGAAGAAGGCGGGAGGTGCTGATCCCGTCTACCACCATTACTGCAAGCAAGCACTTGCAGTGCGTACACGCAATGCACGTGTAACCCGCTCAGATACGACCATGGCGCCCATGTCTGTACGCGGTTCGGAACGTGTTGTACGCACAGGGACAATTGTTACGAGGCCCGGCAGAGGGAAGAGCCAAGATAACCAAGGACGGAGAACGCCGGCGCAAGCACCCTGTTGTGGTCCGTGCTTTCCGAGTAACTAGTTGTCAACTGCCAGTGCGTTGTTTCCGTGGTTTATTACTTCGTAGGACCAAGGCCCAAGCGAAACCGGCCCCCCACCCCTTTTCCTTCCAAGCCGGATGGATATGCGGACGACACGGTATGGAGTATGGTCGAGGTTTCAACTTCAGGGTTAGCAAGGGGATATTCTCCGCCTTGGGCCTTACGCTACGCTAGTGTATGTCTGTACTGTATGTATGTATGTATGTACATACAATGGTTCCGTCCGGCTCCTGGATCCGTTGCCCGAAAGAGACAAACTTGGCTCTCTGACACTACGTTGTGCTGGGAGGCCTCCGACAGGATCCCGGGAGAGGACTGATGGTCTTCCAGGTGGTGTGATGGCTCGAGCACTTACTTGGTTTTCCGTGACTAAACCTCCCGACCAGACGGGCACTTGGCAAAGGGCGCAGGACCGTCCTGGTTCGGTGCTCTCGCTGATGGTTGATGCGCGGGGTCGTTGCAGCGTGCAGGCTTGCGGCTGCGGGCATGGAAGTCAGCCCCCATCGGCGTGTTTGCAGAAGCAAGCATACACACTGCTGCGCGCGCCGGAGGTCGTGTCGTGTGTGGGTTGCACCATCGGCACGAATATGGGAAATATATTGATGCATGCCGGATGTGGGCAAGGTATGGTCGTCGAAAGGGGCAGGGCTTCTATAGAACCCATACTTGCACGTTGAGCACAGGTGCGTGTCTGTAGTTTAAATCCGTACATACATGCATGTCTGGCCAGGATGGCGGGCCTCGGGTCACATATCTGGAATCATCTCGGTGATTCATCAAACCTGCCTATTTCTCGAGTCTGTGATACATGAGATGGGCGTGGGTGGATCTCGCTGCGGTGTTGAGCACAGGGAGCTACTTTTGTGGTCCGGAGGTACCGCGGAGCTAGCGTATGTAATCCGTAGACCGGTCGAATACTCTCGCTATCGACTCGGTCCCTCCATCGGTACTGCAGGCGAGACAGGCGCATCTCACCACCTTTCCCACTCGCACTCCGCTGACCGCCGCCCGACCAGTCATTCGGCATCAGGACAGGGCTGCTGCCTTGTCCTTAATAACCCCACTACGCAGCGGGGCAACCATCTTGGCGGAACTGTGGAAGCCGAACCCTGTCGCTCCTTAGTTAGGAGCCAAGCTCGGCGGGGCCGACCTGCGAGGTGAGCATTGGGTCCATGGGTGCCGCCCGTCATGAACTGAATCACGACGAACCTCCCGCGCCTTCTATTCCACCAGCGCCAGCTAATCACTGGGCGGAGGTGACCTAAAAACTGCGTCAGTCTGTTCTCGTGCAGACGCACCAGCGGCTCGACTGAGCGAGGATGGTGCCGGGCGGTCAGCATCTGTGCAAGCTGTTCACCGACACTATTATTCCGTAGAACCGAGCCCGAGCAGTGGGTTGCCAAGGCCCTATCACTGAAGCTTAGCCTGTCGTACCTCGCCATGTTGTGCACAACGCAGTACAGGTTATCCTGTGCTGGCGCTGCGTTGGTGGTTCGGGGCAAACAACTCGCGGCACGGGACGTAGTGTTGTTGCGAACGTGTGATTGCAGAAAAATGGATATCAACAGTGCGTCTGGATGTTGTACAGTAAGTACGAGTACATACTAGTATGGGGGTCCAGGGGCCACTCCGAGTTGCTTGTGCGATCGGCTGTCGGGCCGTTCATTGCTCGTGGCACTGTTTGGCGCCCGCTGATCGCCGCTTTACCTAACCCGGACGGCCTGTACTATAGTGTAGGCAGTGCTGAACGTACTGCGTATGGGCACAGGGAGTGCCTGAGAAATCGCAGTGTATCCGCACAGTACGGTACGGGACTTCCTGTATGTACATACATACAGTACAGTACCTTCACATGCTGTGTGAGGAACTGGAGTAGTAAGGTGGTCTCGGGAAGACATACTCATGGTACACGTTCGAGACGTGGTAGGATTCCTCGACTGGGTAATAAAAAAAACTAAACCAGAAGATCCACTCTACGGATTAGTGTAAGTTGGCTACTCATCATGAACGTTGCGGTCTGCGGGGCCACTAATGGGCGGCTCGCTCATTGCCGCAGCCGTGGTGCCGTTGAGCCTCCAGCCTCCGATTTTGCAGGGTTGGAGTGTAGCACCCGCCTGCCGCCAAGATCTACGGCGAAAATACGGCGTACACTATGCAAGAGCGTAACTCGGTACCTAGGTACCTATGTATGTACATACATAGGTACATACCTTACATACGGTACAATACATGCATCCGTAGGTGACACTACTCGTAGTGTATACACTGCGTCGAAACTCCGCTAGTGACTCCCTGGAAGCTCGAGCCGCGATATCTGGGCGCATGATGACTCTTGCCTCAGCAGCGACCAGGTGCGGGCAGCCAAGCGTCAAGCTAACTACAAGTACCTTGGGTTTGATATTTTCGGTTCCCTGCCAGTTGGGGTCTTGCCCTTGTCCCAGGCTGCCCCGAGAGAACGGAGTATTTGTCCGAACTGTTGCCCCATCAATTCGTCTTTGGCCTGCCTTTTTGCCTGGTGCCATCAGCCAAGCCAAGCCCAGAGCTGCTTCAGCTTTAACGCGTTGCCGCCCCGCAGGTGAAAGCTCCTTCCAAGAACCAAACACAACTACAAGAAAGATTTTGGCTCGCACCTGCCGCGGTCTTCACGATCAACTCTTGCTCCATTTTATTCCATCGACGGGAGAAACTGGTCACAGTGTTTTCGTTGCCTGCAGCCCATCGGGCGCTCGCCTTCGATAATCTTGGACCCTCAGCGACCAGAGACGCTCCTGCGAGATACGCGCTGTCTTTTCGGTTCCGTATCGCCACCAGGCGCCCAGGCGCCAGCTTCCAGCACGCGCCTGGCCGGAACCCCATGCAAGTTGTCGCAGGATAGCCTTTGCTGGCCTCTCTGCGAGGCCGAACGAGCACTGGCAAGGTTTTCTTTGAGAGCGACCCGATCTACAAGCGATTCCATCTCACGATGGCTATGACCGCCGACAATGTAGACCGTCTACTAACTTCACCTTCCGCCGCCGCCAAAAGCCCCGACTCCGATGGATCTCCGGGCACAGTCACTCCCTCGGTAGCTGCCGACTACTTCTCGGCCAACCCCCGTGCGAACGGTGACTCGAAGCTCAGGGAGCCATCTCGGCTGTTCGCCTCTGCATCGACTGATGTCAGCACCACCACGCTGGCGTCCATTTCTGAAGAGGACCACGTGGAAGGTTCGCGGCATTCCTCTAACAATAGCAGCCGGCCCTCTGTCGAACAGAGGAAGTCCTCGTCCACATCTGTAACCTTTCGGCCGCCACGAAACCCGTCACTCCCCCAAGGTCACCCGCGCAAAACAGATAACCGGCGGCTACGAGAATCGTCGCCTTCACCAGTTAGGTGAGTGGTCGAGCCTATTCTTAGCAACCTTTCCTTCCAACATCCTGTTGCAACATAGCCCTATTCTAGTTGCGCCACACCCGTACAGCCCATCATGAACCTGATGGTGCTGTCTGAGAGGTCTGATCTCGCTGCGAACTACCTAGCCGTCGCACGGAAGACTGCTCGCTCTCGCGGCGTTGCCTCCGCTGCGAGCTGACCGCCCCGGTTTGCATGGCGAGTGCTGTGCAGCCGTGAGGTCCAGGATGTGATACCCAAGGGCATGGTGGTTCCCATACCCGGTGCGGCTGCCAGCCTGTCGACGTTGTCACCAAGCTTCCTTTGGAGGAGGGATCTTGCTGGTTGCATCGGCAGATGCACCAAGACTTCCCCGCACTCACGGGTCCACCCTAAGGGGAAGTCACGGCCCTGTCCGCTGTTCAAGGGATCGTCCGCGTGAGAAGCCGGAGCAAAGAAACAGAACGGCAGCCCGTCATGGCTACCCATGGCACCTTTGGAGGCATGCTCGAGGAACTCGAGCGCATCATGGGAGGAGGATTGCAGAGCTCGGGCTCGCTGACGACCTAGAGCTCCTCCCTCCTCAATCTGACCCCGCAACCCCACCAACCGGCTGGATCTGGCTCGGCGATGTCATGCTATCGCCAATTTCGTCAGCTAGGCCGGCTAGAAGCGTCCCCTCTGCCCGCAAATAGCCATATTTTCTTCGCTTGGGCTTGTGGCTGTGTCGAAAGGTCGATAGCGCAGTCGCTTCAGCGCATGTGCAACCATCGGTCATTGCCGTTCTCGCCCCGTCATCCTCCGTCCTGTTCGAAGCTTGATCATGACGAGAGTTTTGGAAATTATTCCCTCATAACCCATTACTTGATCGCGCACTTTCCCCGACGTCATCCCGGTTCAAGTCTGTCAGCTGTCACTGGGTGCCGCGGACTCTTCTGCAATACTTGAAGTCGTCGTACATTTTTGAGCCTTTCAGTTTCAAGCATGACCACACTAACAATGAACCCACCCTCCCCTCGCAGGTTCGAGCGACATGTTGGGTTCGACAACCTCCCCATCGGGGAGGCCACGAAAAACAATCCCTCGTCGTTGAGCCTGCAAGCGAGGCACCAGGGATACCGCCCGTCGCGAAGGTCGCGCACGTTCATGATTGGAGTGGACGAGCACAGCTATTCCCAGTATGCACTGGTTTGGTTGCTCAATAACATGGTGGACGATGGCGACGAGGTTATCTGCGTGAGGGTCCTAGAGAGCCCGGTCCGTCCTGACAAAAATTACCTCGAGGACGCGAAGAAGCTGCTGGAGACAATCAAGTCCAAGAATGAGCTGAATAAGGCCATCAGCATCACGCTGGAGTACTCGGTTGGGAAACTCCATGACACATTCCAGCAGTTGGTACGTCTTCTTGACGGCTGTAGAGTGTTGGCGAATCGGACGCTGACGGCGAGACCAGCTCGCGATCTACAACCCGTCAATGCTTGTGGTCGGCACTAAGGGACGGACGCTGGGAGGAATTCAGGGATTGATGAATGCGCGGAACTCGTTCTCCAAGTATTGCCTCCAGTACAGCCCTATCCCGGTTGTGGTGGTCAGGCCAGACGATAAGCGACTCAAGAAGAAGGAGAAACGCTCGCAAGACCCGACGCGGCAGAGTTACGCCGCCATGCTCGCGTATAACTCGGGAAAGCACGAGGCCGATAGCGATACCGGCAGTGTTTATGAGTTCGAGCGCAGCATTTCGGCAGACGAGGAGGCGCATCAGGTCGCCGCGGCCATCGGGCTTCCTGCGAGGTTTGATCCCACGATCAAGCCGTGCGTTCCCCGCAACGCGCGCAATCGACGGGCCTCGCCACTGGGTCTTTCCTCGGAGAGGACAGCATCGCTCTCTCCGCCGCCGACTCCACCCGCTGCCGAGAGTGGAGAGGAAGAAAGCGGGGATGACGACGATGAGTTCGAGGTCGAGGCCGTATCTGGCGAGCAACTCGCTGCGCCAGCGCGGAAACAGACGGGGCTTGAAGAGCAGAAGGAGCGACTCCACGCTATGGAAGTAGGCGAAGCCGCTGCCTTGCTCAAGTCGGGTCAGTCAAAGGAGCTTGAGGAAGACGAAGACGACGACGAGTCGCAGGACAAGGCGCCGGAAGACCCGTCTGACTCATAGGAGGACTTTGGGCTCGGCGTTCTAGGCGGCGACGACTGAATATTAGGTGGTATGGAGCATGTACACGACTTACGTAGTACTAGTAGTTCAATGTGCGTGTTTTCAACACTAGACTGTCAAGGGTTAGGGTATTGGCTAGGAGGGGGAGCAGCGGCGGAAAGCGAAATTCGCGGACGGAGCTCCTACCTTAGGTACTCAGTATCCGTACTCCGTAATCTGTACTCGCACGGAACACTCGTTTCAAATGGGAAAGGTACACTACGGTGTGCACGGATTATGCGGTGAAATTTGAACTTACTACCTACCATACGGAAATACCGGGTATGGTGTACACTACTTTGCGCACATCAGTGTGGGTCCGTAATTGTATTTTACTCGAATGTTCTGTATTTCGTACAGAGTATGGAGTACGGAGTACGGGAGGACTGCGGTCGAGAACTCCGGATTACGCGCACAGACTCTCTGTACGAAGACGCGACTTCCTCGTGCGTGACGCGACGACAATTGGTGCTATCTCGGCTCAATCTAGGGCAGCCATTTCACAAGAACACCAGCTGATTGCCCACTGTACCAGCTGCCACCCTGTATGACCGGGATCTCCGGCCTGGCCCTGCGTCGAGCTGTCGTGTTTCTCGATAGGACCATCTCGAGTCGTTTTGGCCGAGCAAATGTACACACTGTCGGAGTGATCAATTCTCCTCATCTGCGTCCAATGTTCAGCAGGGCAGTCGAGGCCAACAAGGCCGCCGTGTACAAGCAGCCATCGCTTGCGAAACAGTTGTTCCCCTCGAGCAGCCCATCGACCGCACCGAAGAAGCATGCAGAGAATAATACCATTGACAACATGTTGAGCAAGAAGCGCCCATCAGCAGCCTATGGCGGCTCGGTGAGAACCGCGGCGAGCACAAAACCGCTGCAATCCCGTCCGGTTAACGTCCCGGCGTCTGGTCCTCGCATCATCAGCAAGTCGTTTGCGTCGCTCTACAACAACTCAGATTCCTTCAAGGAAGAGCGCGAGCTTCTCCCGCCTCCCAGCAACGCGGCACAAACGAGCGACATTGCAGCCGTCCCATTGTACGACTCGGACTTTTCTGACGACATTGACCTCGAGGCCGAGTGTGTCCTGCCCACGCTTCCGCGCCAACAGCCACCGGCGACGCCAAAAGAGCAGGATGCGGCTCCTCCAGCTACCAATACAAGTGTGCTCTCCTGGTCACAGTCCTCCCCGTCACACCTTCAACCCCCGGCCTCTCGGCCTGCACCGCCTCCGCAGCACGCCATCAAGCGGGCTTCGCCGACGGATGATGGGCCGGCTCCTGCGGCGGCGAAGAAGCCAAAGCGGGAGCTACCCAGAAACTGGTCAAAGAAAGCAGCGCCAGAGGATGAAAATGCTGGAGGTGGTGATGGGCACGGGGCCGCTGCGGTCGCGCCAGCACCCAAGTCGAAAGGGGATGCCCTCTGGAATACTACTGCCAGCGCCGTAAAGGCCCAGAAGAAGCAGTTGAAAACACAGCTCAAGGAGTCTGGGAAAACGGAGACGTCTGCGCCGGACATGCAAGAAACTTTCAAGACGCACATGGCTAGGACGTCAGCCATCACGCTCAGCAGTGAACAGCGCTATGTTATGAATCTTGTCGTGGAAAAGGGACAGAGCGTCTTCTTCACCGGTCCCGCCGGTACAGGCAAGTCTGTGCTCATGCGGGCCATCATTCAGGAACTCAAGAAGAAGTACGCCAGAGACCCCGAGCGGGTCGCCGTTACGGCCTCGACCGGCCTGGCCGCTTGCAACATCGGCGGCATGACCCTCCACAGTTTTGCCGGGATCGGCCTCGGCAAAGAGGACACCAACATCTTGGTCAAGAAGATCAGGCGAAATCCCAAGGCGAAAAACCGGTGGCTCAAGACCAAAGTTCTCATCATCGATGAGGTCTCCATGGTTGACGGAGAGCTCTTCGACAAGCTGTCCCAGATTGGCAGGATCATACGTAACAATGGGCGCCCCTGGGGCGGCATCCAGTTAGTCATCACTGGCGACTTCTTCCAGCTTCCCCCGGTCCCGGAAGGCGGCAAACAGAGAGAGTCCAAGTTCGCATTCGACGCGGCGACATGGAACATGTCGATCGACCATACCATTGGCTTGACTGAGGTCTTCCGACAACGAGATCCCGGTAGGCCGCACCGTGACAGACCGAAGGGGGGTGACCTCGCGCGCTGACGACCTTTTAGAATTTGCTGCAATGCTGAACGAGATGCGCTTGGGGAGAATCAGCGACCAGACAGTCCGGAGCTTCCAAGAGCTCAGCCGGCCACTCACCTTCAACGACGGGTTAGAAGTAACCGAATTGTCAGTTTCTAGAGCCGAGATTCCGTACCGTGGTCGCTGTGCTGACAACGTTTTATAAGGTTTCCAACTAGGAACGAGGTTGAGTCCTCGAACCAGCGGCGTCTGAGGGCCTTGACTGGGAAGACCTACCGCTACGACGCCGTGGACGCAGGCGACGAGAAGGTCCGGGACAAGCTGCTGGCAAACATGATGGCGCCGGCAACCCTCGAGCTGAAGAAGGGCGCCCAGGTCATGCTGATCAAGAACATGGATGATACCCTCGTAAACGGCTCGCTGGGGACCGTTGTTAAGTTCATGTCACAGGCCACGTTTGAGATCAGGGGCGGCGAAGACGACTCCGAAGAGGAGTCGGATGCGAAGAGGCGAGCACGGGCATTCAACAAGGCCCTTGCCGAAGCGTCCAAGGGCGACAACACGGAATACCCGGTGGTCTGCTTCCACGCTGTCGACGGCACCCAACGACAGATTCTCTGCGTCCCCGAAGACTGGAAGGTAGAGCTCCCGACGGGCGAGGTACAGGCCTCCCGCAAGCAGCTCCCCCTAATCCTGGCGTGGGCCCTGTCGATCCACAAGGCCCAAGGACAGACGCTGGAGCGGGTCAAGGTCGACCTCGGCAAGGTCTTCGAAAAGGGACAGGCCTACGTCGCTCTCAGCCGTGCCACGACGAAGCAGGGCCTTCAAGTGCTGAACTTCCAAAAATCCAAGGTGATGGCCCACTCGCGCGTGGTCGAGTTCTACAATAAGCTCTATAGTGCCGAGGCGGCCATGAAGAAGAAGGCGGCCGGGTCAATCACAAACTATACGGTCAAGCAACCGGCAGCTGCCGCGGGATCGGCTCAGAATCCTGTCGATGTGCTTGACGATGAAGAGGAGGAGGCGGCTATGGCGGCGTACGGTTGATGGCAGCGCATGACGGGGCAAAGGTCGTTGGTGTTGATGCATGACACGATGAAGCGCGTTTAGTGAGGCGTTTGGGGGGCCCATTGGCAGGCAGCCAATCTTTTTCTTTTTTTTTCTTTTTCTTTTTCTTTTTCTTTTTCTCTGCAGGCATACTCTCCTCACAATTGCCCTTCGAGTACCCCGCTACAATGGGCGCTACTCCTTTGTCGTATGGGCGGATGGTGGGTTCGTGGCTTGACAGATGAGGGGGGAAAGAGAGAGAATGTCAGGCTGGGCGACCAGCGCAGTACTTCTTAAAGCTGCCCCTGCATGCAGGAGCAGGAACATATGCTGCCAACTTCCAGGCCACAGCAGACCGATTGTAAAGCGCGAGTTTTGCTCTGGTGCCCGAGATGATTGCGGGCAATCCTCGGGTGTTTGTTCCCCCTTCGGAGCAGACTCTGCTTGCTACGATATGGGGATACGCTCCTGGCGTGCACAACCGTAGGTGCAATGGAGTGCTCGGCAATCCGCACTGAAAACACGGAGCACAAGATGCAGAGACAACGTTTTTGGAGTGTACTTTATAGTTACACCTACCATGTACGTAAGCTACCTTATATATCTCTCTTTTGCGTGTTATAGGTACTTGTACATAGGTACAACTACCTTGGGGATACATGCATTAACTTAGCGTGACACAACACGCAACCCTTTTGGCGCACGTTCTCGGTCTTGGCGCAGTTTGGCGCAGATCCGCTGCGTATCGATAAGCAAAAGGCTCACGCAAGGCAGGAAAGCACATGGAAAGTTGCAGCGCCATACCTTCTATCCAGCTCAACCGCCGTTAGCCCCGCGTCGCGCCTGGTTATCTACTCCGACCCGAGGACCGGGCTGTTTCTGCGCACCTCCTGCCAGTCTGCCAGAGGTGCGATCTCTCCCTGCGGCAACGATTTTCTTGCACCGAGCAGGCGAATCAACCCAATTCCTGCTCCGCGGCAGTCCAGCGCCATCCAGTTTCCCCTCCCCCCCCCCAAAAAAAAAAGACGCCACCCGAACTCTTGTCGCCATGGCTTCGGAATTCATCGGTCTTCTGATGATGGTAACGATGCGCGGCACGCCGCCGATGCTTCTCAAGGGCACCGTCAGCGCCGTCGAAGCCGGCACCGGCCTGACCCTCAGCAACGGTGAGCCTGCCCCTCCCCCTCCCCCCGTCTTCCTGGTCCGCCCCTCCTCTTGGCCCGCCTGCTGACTTTCTTCCTACTGGGTAGTCTGGGTCACTAACACCAAGGAGTGGAAGCCGCGCCTTACCATCCCGTCTGAAGACATCGTCGATCTCTCCGAGCTCCCCAGCGAACCCGTCGCACCGCCCCTCGCCCACGGCGTCCCGGCAAACCCACCTGCCCCGGCCCCGGCCCCTCCCGTTGCCCAGCAGCCACCGCCTCAACCCGTTTTCGTGGACCCCGCGATCGTGGCTGTGGGAAAGCCTGCTGCCAGCGCATCGTCGTCATCGAGCCGCGCACCCGAACCGCATCCGCAACCAAATACGAGTGAGAAGCGGGACCCGGGGCCCGGGGTCGTCCCCCCGGTGCAGATACTGAGCGCATCGCGAGAGGTCACGCCCACAAACACCGTTGCGGCTTCTCTCAGGGATCTGAAGTTGGACCCCTCCAGCGCGGCCGTCGAGTCCGCCGACGAGGATGGCGCCGACAGAGCTCTGGACTACGGCGAAGTTACTGCCCAGAAGAAGAAGCGGCGACAACGGAAGCCGGGAAGCGCGAAAACGGCCACGCAGGCGGACTACGGGGCATCGCCGGCGCCTACGGAAAAGGCGGCGGGGAGAGGAAGAGGCTGGAGGCAGACCCCGATCCTTCAGAGCACGGCGTCTTTCCAGCCGTTCAGCTCTCTGAAACGGAACCGCAAGGGCCGGCAGATGGCTGATAACGGGTGGGCCTCCGAGGACGTTACCGACGTCCAGGAGATGGGCGATTTCGACTTTGAGGGCGGCCTGGCCAAGTTTGACAAGCAGAACCTGTTCGAACAGATGAGGAAAGACGATCTGATCGACGAGGCCGACCGCTTGGTGTCACACAACCGGCTGCCCCGTCCGAAACCGGGGACTGCGGGCGGCAAGAATCTGCACTATTCAGAAAACGTGTTGGACCTGCCGTCGACGGCCTCGAGAGCAGCCAAGGATAGGCCGGCGTCATCGAAGGAGACGCCAAATGACTTCTGGAACAGCGAGGCGGATGATGGGCTACCTCACGGCGATCGGCCCAGCACCAGGGACCAGAGCATGGGCAGCCGACAGAGTTCGCGGCGCGGCGGCGAGGGCAAAAGCGCCGCGGCGGGCAAACGGTCACGATCGCGCAAGGCCCACGAGATGGCCAGGACGGGGTCCGGCCCCGGCAGAGTTGCCTCTGGTGTAAGCCACTACCGCACCCAGCCTCTCAAGGTGAGCCGGCCGAGCAGCCGGCTTTCGTCGCGCGCCGCGGCCGCTGACAAGAAGAAGCAGCTCTCGACGCCGGCCGCTCCGCAGGGGCTCTACGCGCTGCCGTCGAACCGGCGGATCGAGCCGGTCTCGGCGCTGCAAATGCTCAACCTGGAGAACATTGCCCATAACGAGATCGGCCTGACCGAGGAGATGATGACGGAAAACGCCGGCCGGGGTATCGCCGAGGTGACACTGATCGCCCTGGCGGACCCGGCCATCAAGGTGCGGCACGCCGGCAGCGTCGACCCGGCTACCGGCAACCCGCCGCCGCAGACCGTCGTCGTCCTTGCTGGCAACAACAAGTCCGGCAGCCGCGCCATCGCGGCCGCTCGACACCTGCGCAACAAGGGCATCAACGTGCTCGTATGCGTGGTGGGCCTCGAGCGCGGCGAGCGAGACCTGTTCGAGGACGTGCAGCAGCAGGTGCGGCTCTACCGCAACCTCGGCGGGCGCGTCTTCACCAAGAGCGACTTCTTCGAGCACATCCGCAAGATGAGCATCCCCACGCTGACCATCGACACGCCGCGCGCCTCGCTCGGCAGCCTGGCCAACCCGGCACCCGTCATGCTCATCATCGACGCCCTCTTGGGGCTCGCCATCTCGTTCGAGGAGCTCCGCAACGGCGACCAGGCCACCGTGTACGAGCTCATCGAGTGGGCCAACCGGAACGAGGCCTTCGTCATGGCCGTCGACGTCCCCTCGGGCCTGGACCCCACCACGGGCAAGGTCAGCGTCGTGGACGGGAACCGGCTATACGTCAAGCCGAGGCACGTCGTCGCGGTGGGTGCGCCCAAGAGGGGCCTGCTCGAGGCGCTGATCGCCGCGGACGACAACGGCGACGGGGATACGATCCTGGCCGGCGGGGAGGCACCGGTGCCGGACGACTCGGTGCTCGAGTGGAAGCTCTATCTGGTCGACATGGGGCTGGGGCAGGCGGTGTGGAAGAAGGCCGGGACCAGGATGAGGAAAGGGGTCGACTTTGGCGAGAAGTGGGTGTTGGAGATGAAGTATCGGGGAATCGTGCCTAGCGATGCCGAGGAGGAAGAGGAGGTTGTGTGAGAGTGTGTTGTGTTGCTCGGTCGGTGTGGTCTGAGCTCGGGTGTGTGTTTTTCCAATGGCGGCGGCGACGTGGATTTGGTTTCTACGGAAGTGTTGCATCAAGGGGTGGTGTTATTACGTTGCACTTATTTTTTTATATTTTTTTTTTTTTTTTGGGTCGATTGGCATCAAGCAAGGCGTTGCGCGGTTCCTTTGAGAGGGGGTATTGTTATTTTTTTTTTTTTTTTTTGGAAGTCAGACAAAACATGCACGGCATTGCTTTAGAACGAGGTTGGTGGACTTGGCGGTTGAAGGAAGAAAGACGCGCTGCTTGAGACTTGATTGTTATTGGGGATTTGCATCATTTAATACAAAAGCATCGTGCCAACGCACAACGTTCTTGTCTGCTGTATCACTTATCGACTGGGTGGCTGATGCCAGTTCAATTCAAGCTTGTCTAATTAGTTGATCGAAGCATTCGGTATGATCAATGTCCTCTCTTCTGTTCGATTCATAGACTTATTCCTCACTTTAGCCCTGGATCCCAGGGAACTCGATGCTGTTTCGGGAACATCGATTCGAGAGATATTCTTCTGTAGCATCCGAGGCCGGCCAGCTCTGCTGGGGATATCAACAGAAACAGATTGATAATGATAAGACTATTATATTATTACCGCGCGGCTGTTTCAGCAGCCTCTCGTGTGTTCGGGGTTAATTAGGCATGGCATGGTTCTATCAGTTGTTCCATTGAGAAAGACTGTCAGCACGAAAGGAAAGACACATACAAGCATTTTGGTATTCACTAAATGTAAATTTTTCTGCGATGAACAATCGCTTTCCTGGTCGCTTACTGTGGTGTCTTTACCATTCGCCCTCTCCGGTGAGCTTCTGTTTAAATACCAAGGCATTAATTAATTAATAATTAGTTGTTACAAAAGTATTCATTCCGCTGTCGGCCTGAGATTGTTGAACTTGTCGCTCGCTCGCCATCTTAGGGTCCCTCGATTTTTGTTCCATTTAGACAAGTCAAAGAGTAGGTAGGCTCACGGCAGCTTTTCAATGCCCGCATCGCCATCCACATCACCCCTTCCCGACCGCGCCTTCCAACATGAGCCGTCATTCGATTTCCCCCCCGGCCATACAAGACCAGGGGAAAACATCTTTCCGAGCAATGCCGACTGGAAGCTGCGATGCGAGGCTGCCACCTAATCATGTCTGGCGGCAGCGAAAAAACGGTCTTATTGCGCCTAATTCTCCTGCTCCGTGTTTGACCTTGTTCTTTCGGGGTCTTCTATGGAACCTCGGGCTCGCGGAGAGACGGCCTAATTAATTATTACTTTCAAGGCACCCTCTCCCCCAATCTCCGCATAGTAAGATAAATGATATCTATTTCAACCGAAAGAACTCGTAACTCTTCTCATGTTGACGCTCAGCTCTCTTTCTTCTAGGTCTACTTAATACCTCCCTCTCGCCATCTCCATCATCCTCCCACCCCGTCGACCCAGACGACCACGTTCTCGGGCACATCCCTCTCCCGGAAGAAGGCCCTCACCTCCTCGTCCGAGTAGCGCAGGCTGAAATGGATCAGCACGAACACGGTGTCCGGGGACCGCCGCACGACGGGGTCCAGGTCCGACCAGATGGTGTGGCGCGTCCTGTCGGCCTGGTCGCGGTGCTCCTCCCACAGGAAGCTGCACTCGGTGATGACGACCCGGACACCGCCGGCGCCACTACCACTACCACCGCCGCCACCAAGCCACTCGGGCCCGCTCGCGAGCACCGAGGCCGTCGTGTCCCCCAGGAAGGCGAAGACGGGCGTCGCCACGGGCGCCGTGATCTCTACGCCCCGCTCCTGCCGCAGCGCCCGCAGCTCCGCGCCCGCCAGCCCGCGGTACTCGGGCTTGAGCTTGGGCGTCACGGCGCTGAAGACGTAGCCCAGGCACGGCACCGTGTGGTCGCACGCAAACGCCGTCGCCGTGTAGGTCTGCGGGGCCGCCAGCCGCGCCAGCGTCACGGTGCTGCCTGGCCGGAGCGGGTGGGTTCTGTGGGTGCGTAGGAGGGGGTGGATGCCGTCGTCGTCGTCGGCGGCGGCGTCGTCGTCTCCTGCGTCCTGTTGCTGTTCTTGGGCAGGGCTATCATCATCCTCTATTAATACGTCGGCTTGTGACGACGGGTCGTGTCTTGCCACCCCGTCTTCAGCGTCCGGGCTAGAGGGTTCGCCCCCCTTCTTGTTGTTGATGTACTTTTGGAGATACGGAGACGTGCTTTCTGGGGGCCAGATGCCCCCGCCCTCGTTCAGCATGGTCTTGGCGTTGATGAAGCCGTCCAGGGCGTCCTTCATCTCGGCCGGGCAATAGATGTCCGGCGGGTCGCTCCGCTTGACAAAGGCCGGCGTGAGGAGGGTGTGATCGCTGTGGCCGTGCGTCAAGAAGATGTGCTTGGGCCGGAGGTTATTGACGACCAGGCCGGCGTCGAGAAGGAGGTTGAGCTGAGGGATGACGAATGACGTGTGCCATGCTGCGCGGGACCGGCCCGTGAGCGTAAGATTGTGGTACGGCTTTGGGAAGCGCCATTCCAGGATGTCGGACCGCGGAGACTGCGGAAGAGGCGTGGCGAAGTTCGCTGGCATAATTATTCTTGGCGTCCGGCGGGCGCTGGCTGACCCGGCGATGGTGTTAAATTAAACTAAATTATTTACAATAGCAGGAGCAAAGGTCTCTCTCATTTAGGTTAGGAAACTGTAACAGTTAGCGGCAAAACATCGGATCGATCGGAGCAATTGGAGAAATGGTTGTTTGTTGATTTTAATTAATGAGAACGAAAATGGCTTATATACTCCGGATGTCTAATTACGTGCTTTTCCTCCGTCGCCGGGTCAGTTACCTTAGATAATTATTATTATACAGGTCGGACTCCCAACACATTAACAAGTTTTACCCGTGTCAATGAATCGATGAATCAACCTTCTTGCCGCTGTAGAACCCCGAGCTAATACTGAACCAACCTTGCAGCAAAATCAAACAATGATTGCAAGAATGATGCAGCATCACTGTTTGGTCACACTTCACGTTTCCGAGTCCTCGCCAGCGTGACCTGGAAGTCAGAACTGCACGCTGCTGATAGTCTATTCTAGTCTACCACGATCACGGCTCAGGTCCTATTTCACTCGAGGTTGCGCCCACTGCCCGCTTCAATTCTTGTCGGTGGCCTCGGCCTGTTCATTTGGTTTCGTCTCAGACTCGGAAGCCTGGTTACCCGGAGCAGGGCGGATAGGCAATGTTGAGGTCTCCCCCTGGGCCGCGGCCGCCTGAGCAGCCTGGGCGGCTTTCTTAAGCTTCTTCTTCTCCTTCTCCTTTTCTCTCGCCGCCTTTCTGGCTGCGGCCTTCTCCGCCTCGATCTGCTTCTGCTTGCGAAGCTCCTCGCCGCCGAATGCCTCACGCCACTCCTCGATCTTCGCTGCGGGGATGTTGGAAAACAATAGCTCGGGCGTGCCGATCGCGTGGCCCGGCTTCAGAGCATCCGCTTCCCAGGTGTCCGGGATCCGTGCCGGGACTGTCTCCCCATCGGACCCCTTGATCCCAAGTTGCCTGAGGATAGACTGCGCCTTTTCGGGCATGTAGGGCGAGAGAACCTGGGCCAGAAGGTGGAGGTGGTTGAGCGCAAGGCCGATCACAGCACGGCAGCGGTCGGGCTCCTCGGCAATGAGCTGATTGCTGAGCTTGTTGTCCTGGAGCAGCTTGTTGCCAAGCGCAGAGATACTAGTTTCGTCGTCAGCTGTGCCCTTGTTATCCAAGGAAGGAAGGATGGAAATACCTCATGACAGTGGCCAAGCCTGCCCTCAACTTCACAGCCTTGAGGTCGGTGACATAGTCTTGAAGGAGCTTGTTCACTTCTTGTTTGTGTTGGAGGAGGGCGGGGAATTTTGAGAGGTCGTACTCGGGCACGACACCTTCCAGCTTGGCCTGGCAGAATTTGACGACACGCTGGCACAGATTACCCAGGTTCTTGAGCAAATCGTTGTTGTTTGCATCGACAAACTCCCTAGCAGAATCGAAAGTTAGCAGGAGTTCAAGGAAAGGCGCAGGGAGCATGGGTGCAACTCACTCCCATTTGAATTCCGAGTCGCTGGTTTCTGGCCGCCTTGACAAGAGGTAGTATCTCCAGATGTCGGGGTCGATGCCAGTCTCACGAGCGTTATTGCCGAAGACACCGACGCCCTTCGACTTGCTGAACTTGCCGCCCTCGTAGTTGAGGTACTCAGCCGTGGACAGAGTCTTGAGTTTTGTCCAGTTCTCCCTCGTACCGATCTGGGAGGCGGGGAAGATGATGGTATGGAACCTATGCGCTAGCCGTGAGAAAAACGAGGTCTCGCTCAGGTCAGAAAAACCACAACCAACTTACGGAACATTGTCCTTCCCCATGAACTGGTAAAGGGACACTTCATCCGGATTCTTCCACCACTTCTCCCAGTTTTTGCCCTCCAGATTACCCGCATCGGTGTACGTTTTGGTAATCGAGGGGTAGCCGACTGCGCAGAGTCAGCGATTGCCACTGGAAGGGGCGAGGCGGGACAACATACTGCAAGCATCGAACCAGACATAGAAGACTTTCTTAGCGTAGTCCTCGTCAGACAGACCCTCGAGGCCGTCGGGGACTTTGCGACGCAGGTTAGTTATTCGCACAATGCTGCCGTGTTGAAAAAGGGCAAACGACGTACTCGGAACACCCCATTTGAGGTCTCTTGTGATACCACGGGGCTTGAGACCCTGGTCCAGCCAAGAGTGGGTGATAGAAACACAATTCGCGCTCCACCCCTTCTCGACCGCCTGGAGCCATTTCTCAAGCTCAGGCTGGAGGGCGTCGAGGCGAAGGTAGAGATGCTTAGTCTTGCGCCTTTCAGGGGCGGTACCGTCGAGCTTGCACCTCGGGTTGATCAGCCAACCGGTCGCTTTGGTCTCCTGGTTTCCCGAGGCGTCCCTGTCCGGCTCGAGGGGGTCGAGGAGGTTGCCACAGGCGTCGCACTATTCAAGAGATTAGCGGCTGAGAGCACCGATGAGTCACCAAGATGCTCCAAACCTGGTCGCCACGAGCACCCTTGTCGTGGCAGATGCTGCACTCGCCCTCGACGTAACGGTCCGCCAGGAAGGATGAGTGAGTCGGGCAGTAAGCCTGCGTGGTCTCGCGCTCCTCGATGAAGCCGTTCTTCCAGAGGCGGGAGAAAATGTCCTGGACGATCGCGGTGTGCTCGTCCGTGGGAGTGCGACCAAAGACGTCAAAGTCGATCCTGAACCAGTCGTAGATCTCCTTATGGATGGCGTGATACTTGGCACACAGCGTGGCCGGATCCACCCCCTCGGAGAGCGCCTTGGTCTCTGTTGCGGTGCCATACTCATCTGAACCGCACACAAAAATCGTTGGGAGACCCCTCGCGCGGCAAAACCTGACGAAGACGTCGGCGGACTAGTGGGAAGTGGTCAGTGATAAAGCGACTAACTAAGGCAGAAATGCCCCGACATGGCGAGAACAGGGGGCTCTTTTTTTTTTTTTTTTCTGGGCTCGCCATGAGCGGGATACAGAGAGAGTTTGTGAGTGAGTGAGGATTTACCAGAACACTGCCGATGATGTTGCCCAAGTGCGGCACGTTGTTGACGTAGGGCAGAGCGCTGGTGACGAGAATATTCTCTTTCCCCGGCTGGGGAAGAATCGGCTCTCGGCGCGTGCCCATCTTGAACTGCCAGGCTGCTCTCTCCGGTTCTCCTATGTGGTAAGGAAATCGAGGGGTCCTGTCTGGCTCAAAGTTCAGGTGGTCGCCAATCCCGCCAGAGATTATTGGGGAAGGTGGGGTGAGTCATGGAGCCCCGATACCGGTTAAACCCCGGAGTTCTCTCCAAAAGTCTAGAATGCCCCGCCCTCAGAACGCAATCTGAAGGGTTTCGGGCGTCAACGGCAACTCACTAGAGTGCAAATACACGAGCGCATCCGCACATCTATCTCTAGCCATGCACGGGAATAAATAAATAAATAAAGATAAAAACAATGTTAAATAAGAAATATGAATGATAAAGATATAGACCGTACAAGTAACCCAAAAAAACAATCAGCTCTGTTTTAGCTCATACGCGACGCGCCTCTTGTGATTAATTAAGTGTTCAACATTCAATGTTGACATGTATTTAGACAACACTTCTAAGTGCCTCCGGCACTTGAGAACAATCAACGCATTTTATCACCACTTCTGAAGGCCCTTACCACTGGTCCAGGAGTGCCGCCCACGCGCGAATACTGCTGTGGTGTCGTGCTATTGCAGCCTTCTGAGCTGTAGCCATTGCAGCCTCCGAGCTGTAGCACAATGGCACGACACTCATCTAGGCTCTTGTCATTGGCGAGGTAACGGCCACTGCCCAATCTTTGGCGACAAGAGGCAGGATGGCCTGAAACAAGACAATCTGGGTCCAGGGTTGGACGCGACAGCAATCTTAGATATCGCGATAGGTAATTGTCCTGCTACTAGGCAATTACTCGCCGGGGTTCCCTTCTGATGGAATATGGGGGTGGTAAATGGGTGCCTGTACCTGGCCCTGCAGCCCGGTATAAGAAGAGGGTGGGCACAAAGAGGGCTCCACCCCACAAAGCCAGGACCCACAAAGGCTTATCTAATCTAACCTTACATGAAAGACGCGTCCGCAGACACGTACTGCATCACCTTCCCTTATTATTATTTATGATTCTCGAGGAACCACAACATCTTCTGCTATTTCCGCCCCCTTCAGCTTCAGAATCTGCAAAAATTTTAGGATGGCTGTGTAAGCTATCCGTCGATTTCGACGAGGAAATCTGCAGTTATGGCGACCTCCCCTCCCGGATAATTAAAGGATAAAATTATTAATTACCTCCTGTCGAGCTCGCTCTGTTAATTAATACACGACTAAGTCACGAGGAGAACGGAATAAGACTGGTAGCAGATCTTACGTTTTGTAGAAAGGTGGAAGGTGAGCTAGGAAGCAAAGAGCAAAATGAAGTTGCTTTAACTTGAATTTAGAACATGTATCCAAAACTATTAAAATAATAATTAAAAAAAACCACCTTGTATCTATGGTCCCGTACAACGCTGGGACTGATCTAATATCTAATTAACGCTAAACTCAATACTATATAATTGAAATCATTCAGTACTACGCTTTTATATCCTCGTGCCAGTCCCCAAAACCAATGATCAAGCACTATTTGATCAATATCTATATCCTCTCATTATATGGATGCTCCTTTTTTCCCGCTGCTTCGCTATTGTCAACTACTCTCGATGCTTACCGTTCTCTTGGAACATGTAAGAAAATCAAACACCTGACGTGCATCAACCTGCCGAGCGGCCCTGCATGCTACTGACAAGCTCCCTCTTCGTACGCCCCACTCCACCTCAACCCCCCCATGACCGCGACCACGACCGCGATCCCACCCAACACGGTCGTGCCGCCGTAGATATACGCGTGCTTCCTCCTCATCGCAGCCAGCTCTCCGACCCACGTCGACACGGTCGTCAGGCACCCGCAGAACCCATCCTGTATGCCTACCAGGACCTGACACCCGATGGCCAGCCCGGCGCCGGCGCCCGCCGCCCCGGAGTGCGCAAGGTCCCAGGCGAGGGCCAGCACCCCGGTGCCGGCGACGTTGACGGCGAACGTGCCGAGCGGAAACGCGGGGACCCGCCCGTTCAGCCACAGGCTGGCGTAGAACCGCGCCAGGCACCCCAGCGGCGCGAAGACGAGCGAGAGCGTCACCTTGCCGCGCCAGTCCGCGCGCCCCCGGGGGGGCAGGGCCGACAGGAGGACGGCGCCGAGCCAGCAGCCCCAGCCCAGCAGCAGGGCGAGCCGGTCCAGGAGGCGGTGAACCAGGGCGCGCGGGATCGCCGGGGTGAAGGGGGCGAGGGCGGCGGCGAGGTGGGCGCCGAGGTAGAGGGCCGAGAGCGAGAGCGAGACGGTCACGATGGGGACGGCGAGGAGGGCCAGGAAGGTGTGACCTCCGCTCCTGGGCGGCGGCGCGAGCGGCTGTTCTTGGGAGGAAGAAGAAGAAGTAGACGGGAGGTCGTTGGACAGGGCCAGGAAGGTGTCGTGCATGAAGGCGGAGAAGGAGGTCAGGGAGCCGCAGAAGCCGGTTGCCAGGCCGATGTAGATCGGTATGGTCTTCTTGAGGGCCGCTTGGGGTTTCTCGGCGCCAGCGGAGGTCTCTCCATTGTTGGGGGTCGGGTTAAAGGCAGAATGGACCTCGCGGAAGAGCATGTAGTCTTCGGAGAGGAAGCCCATCAGCAAGCTGCCGGCAAAGTTGGGCCATATGGAGGTGAAGATGACGGGAGTGCCGGCGTATGCCGTGAGAGCCTGAATGCCGAGCCGGGCGAGGGTGCCGAGGATAGAGAAGAGGATCAGGTAGGAGACAGTGTAGAGCTGGGTCAGCAGCCGGCTCGGAGAGGTCTGGGTCTCGCTAAGATTGCGGTCCGAGTCTGGGCCATTCTCGACCTCCGATGTGGGAGGGACTGGAGATTCATGATGCGCTTCGAGCGACGGAGGTACCGTTCCTGAATCATGGGACTGCTCCATTGCATTAACTGCGAAGCGGTTACCGCAATGTCGACGGAGGTTTCAAGATGGTCCGTCGAAATGCAGCCCCCGGATTCCTCCTCCTGCTCCACGACTCGTCAGGCATCCATTAATAATCCTCTGATGTCTTCGGCCATATACTCACCGGTCAGGCTTCTCAACCTTTGCAGGAAGAGACGTCCCCGGAAAGGAAAATAAAAGAAAGAATAACCGTGATTGTTGAATTGGAGTACAAATACTGATTTCATGTTACAGGAAGTGAAATGCCCAGACCTCAGCGGCGGTCCGAAATGCGATCTTTTTCTTGGCAGTGGGTCTAGCTCGGCGATCCCCGGCCCACCAATTGCTTATCGCCGGTGGGGTAATTACTTGTGCCCCGCTCTCTCACCGTCATCTCCGTATCGTCAATCGTCACGCGCAAGGTATGCACGAACGGACAATGCAGTCCCGGTGGTGCCCAAGTTGCGAGCAACTGTCGTAGACTCGGGGGTAGATAAAAGAACCTTTTGTCTTCACAGTTACCCAGGTTACCCAGAATGTCCGGACCCCACCAGGAGCGAGGGGCGGCCTGCCTGAAACTGGGGGCCACCTTCCCGTATTGACATGGCCAGGGCCCAATTCGTCTGCGCAACTGCCCGCTCTAGCTTGTCTCGGAGTACGGCGGGCATCATGTGTTCAGCCAAGGAATGCTGTTGCCCTGCGTTCACCTGGCGAATCAAGCCTCTGCGCTGCGCGACCATTCCGCATAGTTGGATACGGACGTGGAGGTCGAAGAGGGAAGACAGGGATTAGGATTACCTTAGGTACCTTATAGGCCTGTAGCTGTAACTTTCGTTGGACCTCAACGACCACCGCTACCTAACTCCCTAGGAACTGCATCTTTTCCCCAACCCCTCTGGCTCCCATCTCTCGTCTCTCCCCCTTTTCTGTCCCGACACGGCCTCGGACCATCGCAATGGCAAACCTACCCGACAACGTCCACGTCTCGCAACATCCCTGCTTGCTCGCGAAGCTCAGCCAGCTGCGGTCACAGAGCACCCCTCCGAGGGATGTCAAGGGCTTGATACACGATATTGCTCTGATCTTGGGCTGCGAGGCGCTTGCCAAGGAACTCAGCAGCACTCCAGGACCGACTGTTCGCCAGCTCCTCTCCTTTGGTTTTCTCTTTCCGAACTCGACCGAGAGTCTGACCTTCTTCGCTCTAGGATGTGACACCCCTCGGCTACGAGTTCCAAACCCACCAGCTCGCTCCCGGCAGCGTCTCCTTGGTTCCCATCCTCCGATCCGGCTTGGGCATGATCGAAGGTATAGTGTACATGATATCCATACCAGACCACCACCACCACCACCCCGCACCATCACCAACCTCTCTTCCCTCCGCGGGCTCTCCCTCGGAGCACCTCCACCAACCTAGAATAGTCTCAGAGCAGAGCTGTGCTAACCGGGTGATAACCGTACAGCGATCCAAACCCTCCTCCCGAACCCCGTCCCCGTCCACCACCTCGGCCTGTACCGCGAGCCGGAGACGCTGCACCCGGTCGAGTACTACAACAACCTGCCGAACCACCTGACCGCCGGCGGCGGGTCCGGCTCCGGCCCCTCGGAGCTGGCCATTGTCCTGGACCCGGTCATCGCTACGGGCGGGACCTGCGCCGCCGCCATCCAGACGCTGCGGGAGTGGGGCGCGAAGCGCATCATCGTGCTGTCCGTCCTCGGCGCCGCGTCGGGCGTCAAGGCGGCCGCCGCCGAGTGGCCTGCAGGCGTGGAGATCTGGCTCGCCGGCGTCGACGAGGAGCTGACAGACCGCGGGATGCTCAAGCCCGGGCTGGGCGATGTGGGAGACAGGTTGTTCTTGACCATTGGGAAGTGACCTTGGTTGTGCTTGGGGCGGGATGGACTATGGGCTGTGCTTGTCAACCAAGGCTCGGATTGCGTGGCTCTGACACGAGAGATCCCTCCTTACAGGCGAGGTAAGGGACATCTATCTCCCTACGCCGGGACGTATAGTCCAGACGTATAAAACAAGACGTACATTCCCGCCAAGGGTATCCTACATGTTGTGTTATGTCACGTTCTCGTATCATACAATGCCGCTAGGTCGGTGCATATTCCTCCTCATCCACGAGGGTGCCCTCTCTCCAGCAGTCCTCAACCCACCTCGCAGAGACAACCCTCGGTACTGCCCTCCTCGAGCTGACCTTATACCTCACATCTGCCGCCACCACTCTCTCGGACGCGGATGTTTCCCCCTTCCCACCGACAACAACCACGTGCGTAATCCTCTTGTCTTCGATATCACTCACCACCTCGCCGTTTCCAAATCGCACGTAGTTCATCAGCTTGAGCGCTCTAGACTCGGGCACTCCTTCCCCAAGCGCAAAGTGCACCCGGCACCTCCTGAACATGAAGCTCTCCAGCCCGTCCAATCCCCTGCCGTGCTCCTCCAGCTGATCGAGGAAGTTGTCGACGTCAAAGTGGCTACCCTCTTCGGGCAGTTCCATCTGTTCCAGGATGTCTCTCAGCTCATCGACGCCCACGTCCCGAGCATAGCTGTCTCCGTACTGGTCCGTACTCTCCTCGGCGAGCTTTCTCATCTCCTCGGTGGCAGAAAGGAGATGGCCTTCCTCAAACGGGAGCAGATAGCCCTCCCCGCCGCTCTGCTCGAGACAGTCAAACACCCACTTTGGCCGCACAATGTCCGCATCGCCTGCCTTCTTGAGGCTCGCCACCCTGACGACGTTCTTGTCCGCCAGGATGATCATGCCCGAGCCTTTCTCCACTGTCTGGTGTATCCTGCCTCCGTTCTCCTTGATCAGCTTCTCCAGGTCTGGCTTGCTCATCTTCTTCGGCTTAACCGCCTCGGACAAGACGCAAAAATCCAAGCCTCGGAACAGGTCGGTCTTTGGTTTCTTCACGGCCAAAAAGTCGGCCGTGGCCCCGGCAAGGTCAGCAGCGCCGGCGATGACCAGCTCCCTCTTCTGTCTCTTTGCCGGTTTTCGTTTACGGTTCTCCATCTCCATCGCCTTGCGCTCCTTCTCCTCCTGTTTGACCTTGGACCGCAATGCCTCAAGCTCGTCCACGTCCATGCCGGCGTCCCACGCCTTGTCCAGCCGCAGCTTGCGGAAGCGCGGGAACCGCAAGGTCCAGCCCGTGGCGAACTGGTCCGACGGCGCGAACGACGCGGCCTTGACGGAGATGACGACCGACTCGCTCGGGCGGATCCACACGTCGGGGCGCTCGTACTGCAGCCGTTCGCCGCCGCCCAGCTCGACGAACTCGGACGGCGGGCTGGCCGGGTCCCACTCCCTCCACTTGCCCTCGGTGTGGTGCCGCATCTCGGCGTAATCCTCCGCCTTGAACCCGCCACCGACCTTGCAGAAGCTGAGGCATTTCTCCCGGCTCGCCGCGGCGCCCGACCGCACAAAGTTTTCGCTCACGCGTAGCCCGCACAGGAAGCTCGAGAGCGTGCCGCCGCGTCGGCCCGAGCCCCAGTACCCGCCGACGACGACCAGGTCGAGTGACTCGCCGTACTCGGACATGTACTCGGGCTTCACCTTGATCCAGTCGTTGTTGCGGCTGTTGAGCTGATACCGCGAGCGCGGGTTCTTGAGCACGAGTCCCTCCGAGGCCTCGGCCACAACGGCGCGAAGGAGCGGCTCGATCTCGTCGGCCGACGTGGCTGAGACGTACGGGTGAATCTCGAGACGGCGAGGCGCCCCCTTGACGGCACGCTCGAGGGCCCGGTGCCGGTCGGCGAGCGTGTACTCGGTGAGCGACTTGTCGTTGAGGAGAAGTATGTCAAACACGCGGTAGAGCGGGCGTGGGCCGCTGTGGAAAGGGTTTTTCTGCTGGTCCAGGGCGGCAGTCTTGAGGGTACCAAAGGGCACAATCTTGTCGACTTCAGGGTCCCAGGTGATCATCTCGCCGTCCAAGATGAGGTTGCGGACGCCGCTGTCAAAGGCCCCCTTCAAATGCCGGGTGAGGGCCGAGTTGTTATCTTCCAGCCCGCTTCCGTACAGATAGGTGTAGTCCTTGGCCTTGCGAGACCAGAAGGCGAACCTGTACCCTCCCGGCACCGAGTCATCCTCCCGCATGTGCATCTGCATCCGCTCGCCGTCCAGTTTCTCCTCGATCCAGAACTCGGGGTTCTCATCCGTGACTCCCAGGTTCGCCACCAGCTTCGCAAATGTCGTCGTCATCTGGAACTGCGCCAGCTGGGGCTGGAAGCACGACATGAGCGTCACACCCGTCTCCTGCTGCTCGAGGCGAAACTCCGGGTCGTACAACTCCCAGCAGACCCTCCTCAGGCTCGACGAGACGCTGAAGAGCGCCTCGGCGTCGGGATGCCACAGCCCCAGGAACGTCCTCTCGGTCGCGCCAACCTTCATATCCTTGAGGATGATGCGCACCAGCCACATCAGCTCCTCGGCATTCATTCCCTGGTAAAACTCCTCAAAGATGGGCAGCTGCTCGGCCTCACCGCTCGCCGCGGCCAGCCGGTCCAGCATCACATTCACGTCCCCGATCGTGAACTCCCCGGGCTCGCTCCTCATCTGCCGTTTCTTCACAATCTCGTAACACCTGCCCGCGAAATCCCCGGCTGTGCTGATCGCCCCGCCACCGAACCTCCCTCCGCCGCCGCCGCCGCCGCCCCCGTGGCCGCCGGGGAGCTTCCAGTGCATCAGCGCGTAGCCGTCCTCCGAGTTGCGGTCAATCTTCATGACCTTGACGAGCAGCTTGCCGATGGTGTTCTCCTTGAGCCCGTACACGCCGCGGTCGCGGTCCTTGTCCGGCAGGATGAGGCGCATGGCCGGGTAGAAATCCGGGCCGACCTCGGCGCGCCAGCGCGACATGAAGCGCTCGACAATGTGGCGGCGCTGCTCGTGGTACGAGAGCTTGGAGGAGGCGCCCCGGCCTCCGGCCCCGCCGCGGGCGGTCCGCCGGGTGGCGCCCGCCGCAGCGCCGGCGGTGGTGGGCTTGCATTCTATCAGAGGATTGAACAGATGCTGGAAGAGGTGCGAGAAGGGTGGTGTCTTGGAGTGGTTGCGGGGTCGGTTGGGAAAGCTGTGATGCAAGTCGGTGCGTGAGCCTCTCTTCCTTCCCTTCCTCCGTTCTCTCCCGAGATGGGAAAGGTCGGCCGGCAGGCCAATGGTGTAATTTTAAGACTTACTGCTCGTCGAGCTCTGCAAGACTGAGGGAGCCGCTGCCGTACTGTTTCTCATCCTCCTCGATCGCATCGACGTCCGGGGACTTGGCACGCTTGTTTCGACTGCTCATTTTGTTGCGGGTGACTAGCAATCCGCGTTGTAAGACGAGTGCAGCAGGCTGTCTCTACGGATGACGGCTGCCCACGGTCATCAGCACATCAGAAAGCCGTTTGAAAATCATGGAATTTCAAGCATTCGGGATGTTATCTCGTTGAATAGATGTGCAAATTTGTGCCATGTCATTTGTAGTATGCAAGGGACAAAGGTCGTCGTTGCCTGTTGAAGTCCAGGCAGCAGGCACATACCTAACCCTAACCCTTAAGCCACTCTTGGCCGACGTCACAAGCTCAATTGCCCCGTATCTCATTCGCAAAGGCATTCAAGCTTCGTTTCTTCCTGCCTGCGAGATCAGTATCCATGATCTTCACGGTTACTACTTATCTAACGTGGTAATTCTTTGGTAATTCGCTAGAGCCGTTCTAGCCAACCCCCCATATCGAGCCCACTGGATAAGAGTTCTAACATCCCAAGCCGTTGGCCAAGCTCTTCTAAGACTTATCGGCTTCTACTCTTTAAGATGAAACTCGGGAAAAATCAACCCTTCTCACATGAACTTTGGCCCTTCTTTTGCACATATATTTAGGACCTCGATAGATATGACATGGCCTACCTATGTCTTTGATAACAAAGCTTCCACCCTGCAGCAAAAGAAGGTCCTCCTTCAACGCCCGCAGGGCATTTCTATGCCGATGGTTTGTGCCATTACATATCAAGACACACATGCAAAGTGTTGCATGCCGCGAAGGAATCGAGAGTATTCCCGAAATAGCTGGTTGTTGCACACTCAAGTAAACTATGACACACTAGGGAATGACAGACCGGCCGACTAATTACCACGTAAGAAGGGTAGAAAAACAGCGTAATACCGAAAAAAGAAAGCAGAGCAGCCTGCCGCGAGTCCGTCAACTGCTAGAGCCGCAACAATATATCAAGACACTCTCGGCGATTAACAATCTGGTCCCGTAAGCCGATCCAAACAATTTCATGCACTCATCGCATCAACTGGGTATACCAATAGCACACTCCGACACATCTCCCTCACAACGTTGCCATTCCCAACCCAACCGCCGCCCCCACCTTTCTCAATATTATGACTCCTCATCGCTCCCTAAGAATAGCGCATTCTGTCGTCCCTCATCAAGCTAATAAGCAGCTGCCATTGTCGGATCAAAGGCGGGCGAATGGGCCTTCAAGCCTCCATCGAGGTCGTGGTTGCCCTTCAGGGTATTCCCGTTGGGAGCACCCCCGCCGTACCCACCGTGCACGTTGCCCGGCGTTGCGGTCTTGTGCAGCTTTCGGACGACGGTCGGCGGGGCGGGGATGTCGCGACTCTTGCCGGCGGAGCCGATGGAGAAGACGGGGCTTTCCCACTTGTCACCCTTGCGGGCGAGCTCCCGGTACTCGGTCGCCTTGGAGCTGATACCGCCCGGCAGGTGGATGTTGGGGAAGATGCTGTCCTCCTTGGTGATGGCGTAATTGACCTTCTTGTCGGCCGCCGTCTCCTGCGCTTTCCGCTTGCCCTGAAGCACCTTCTTCTGCGCGGCCGTCACGTAACGGTTGTAGATGTTGGGCGCCTGCTCGGGGCTCTCACGGGCTTGCTCGAGCGCCCGGTCAGCCTCCTGCTTGATCTGGAACAGCATGGCGTCCAGCTTGGCGGCCTGGTCCTTGATCGCCTTCTCCAGCGCCTTCTGCACGCCGGGACGGAGCACCATGAGCATCAGTGGCTTGAAGAGACCAAAAAGTATCTTGTGGTTCGACTCGACGAGCTTGATGTCGAGGTTGTTGACGGAAACGTCCACCTTATCGACCTTGAAGAAGGATTTCCGGTCGCTCTTGTCTGGTGACAAGAACTTCATCCGGAAGGTGAAGCCGTCCCCGGCCAACAAAAAGTTCGCGACGCCCTTGTCCGTGATAGAAGGGAAGCCTTGCTTGCGCTTGATGTAGTAGCTGACATCTCTGAGGTCCATCTGGATGCCCGTCACCTTGACGTCGACCGAGTGCTTGCTGCTGCTGGCAATCTTCTTCCGGCCGAAGCGCATGTAGTTCTCGCTGGCGACCTCCAGCACGTTGGGCATGAAGTTGTCGCTCTCGAGGACGAGGTTCTCAATAACGGCGTCGAACCGAGGTTCTGAGTACTCGATCCGGGGCACCGGAATGTAGGCGATATTCTGAAGAATGGCGGGAATGATCACGTCGGTGAGATCCTTGACGAGATGGGGCTTGAAGGCTGGCCTCCCGTTCTCGTCGTTGCCCAGGTCGGTGAACAGCTTGGTCATGGAGGCAGCAAAGGCCTTGTTTTGCGGGTCATGATCGAGCTGGTCGGCCAGGAACTTGATCTCATCCACGACGCGGTCAGCGTGGCTGCGGTACTTGTCCCGCAACAGGTAGTTGCCCTCATCATGCAGGCGGTTCCACTGCGCGTTGGAGTCGTCGTCCAGGATGTATCCCTGCTCCTGCAGACATCTGCGAATGTACTGGTTCAGCGACTTGAACCAGTTCTTCAACTGGGGATCGCGGTCCGCGTCGCTGTAGATGGTCTTAATGGAGTCCCACAGGTCGTCGGTAGAGGTGCCATTTGCAAAACGCTCAACCAACGTCTTTAGGTCGGTTTCGGCCTGGACCAGGCCAGAGCGGGCCTCCTTGACGGTATCCGAACCACCCCTGGCAAGCCGGTTGGCGTGGTCGCCGTACTCCTCGGCAAGATCCAGCAGCGTCTGGATGGCATGTTGATAATCAGGGTGCTGTTGGCACTCGAGTATCATTTTCTGCAGCAGCGCAAGTTAGCCCAGTGTCCGGCAAGAAAAAGAGGTGAGGTTCGCGACATGCCTTGAGACGCCAAATGGTCTGCTCGCGACGCTCCTGCGGCATCTTGCGAGAGAAGTAGTTCCTTGCACGCTCACGGTACTCATCACGCCTGGCGCGGGCCTTTTCCTTGGTTTCCTCGTCAACGTTTTTATCGACGTTGCGCTTCAGGGCGTCCTTGGCGGCCGCCGCGCCCCCAGTCGCGTTGACCCCTGAAGAGGCGCAGGTCTGGCCATCATGTGCTGCGGTGTTTGCGAGGTCTCTCGGATCCGAGGAACCGGAAGGGTGGGCTTCGGATGTGGCCTCGGAGATGGCAGCCCTAGCGTCCTCCTTGGGATTGCCCTTGTAGTAATTCTGGAGCTTACCCTTCACGCTGTTCTTGGACATGTCGGGAGCATCGTGCCAGGTGTTGTCCTGAGCGGGACGGTCGATTTGCTCGAGGTCTTCCTGGCTGGGTCTGACGCGGGCTGCAGCATTCGTGGCGGCGTCGCCAGCAATGTCGCGGAGGAGGATGGTCGCATCAGAAACTGTGATACGTCAGTAATGTTCCTCGGGAGTCAATCATCGGGGCGCTGGAACATACGAAGCTTCCGGAACTGCCCGTTTGTGATAATCAGGGTGCCCAGAGTGCGCAGACCCTCGAGCGCCTGGTTGCCGTGTTGCCGTGCCTGTTCCTTACTGACGGGAGCTCCGGGTGTCGACACGGCATTGGGGTCAAATTGCTGGGTCTGCCAGATAAAGTCCTGCAGCAGGTTGCCATCATTCTTGGACAGGAGCAGATGCTTGGCCTGCGTGACCACTTCCTTGACATCTTCCACCAGTCGCTGCCCCTCGGGAGAGAGCTTCTTGGAGGGCCTTGAGAGCGCCTTGGACTCCAGGAAGCTGTTTAGGGCGACATCGATCTGGTCGTTCTGGTCTGGATGTTAGTCTCTGGACATGATGGACACGGATATGTTAGCCAGACGTAGCGCATACCGAGGGAACCTTGCCGAGCTGAAAGGCGCTGATGATGCCGTAGATCTGGAGTTTGCGGTTTACATCGGCCTCCTTCTCTTTTGTGTCTGAGGGTTTGTTGACGTTGGGAGCCATGTTGTGGGTGGTTGCTTGTGGGTGGTTGCTTGTGGGGGGCGAGCTGAGTGAGGAGCTGGATGATATAAGTCTTGTTGCGTCAAGGCTGGATCACAATATCAGACGAGGTTGACTTGTGGTATCAAGATATGGGATACAAGTCGGGGGAGTCAAGACGTTGGGCGAGTTGTTTACAAGAGCAATAAACAAAGCGTGGTTGCGATCCGGGAGGTACGGGGAGTGAAACTGCGCAGCAAACCAGGCGCAGTGTGGCCTCATTTATTCCATCCAAGGATGGGAGTGCGCCTCAGAACCTGATGGCTGGTTTCGCCTTGGTGCCTCGGAAGTGTGCAAGAGAGACGCGGTGACGTGACACTGCGTAGCAACCTTGGTGACATGGTCGAGTGCGTCATAGGGAAAGA
Source organism: Thermothelomyces thermophilus ATCC 42464 (assembly GCF_000226095.1). Taxonomy (NCBI): domain Eukaryota; kingdom Fungi; phylum Ascomycota; class Sordariomycetes; order Sordariales; family Chaetomiaceae; genus Thermothelomyces; species Thermothelomyces thermophilus. The sequence goes on from NC_016474.1 coordinate 2,646,849, forward strand.
GCGAAAGTCTAGCCAATTTCCTCGATTGGCCGGCACTCAGGCTTCAGCTTCCTCTCTCGAGCAGAGATGATGCGTCACAGCTCTCTACACACGCGTAGAGTCTGGTCGCGCTGCTCTTGCCAGAACACAAAGATGGGCGGGCAACCCCATACGCTATAGCAGTCATTTTCAAGTCGGACAATACATTACACCAGCGAAGTCGTTTTGGTGTAATCATGTAAGACGGGAGAACGAATCAAAACGGTCTGGAACTGAAGCAGAGAGGCCCAAAAAGGTTGACAGGTTCATTTGTTCAGTCCCTACGCCAGTCTTTCCGCATGCCTAAACATCGACACAATAATGAAGGAGTGCGTAGGTTCAGCGGACAGCATGCGCGGCAAAACTGCGGCTGGCCGAACAATGAACCTGCCGCCTAGCAAGATGTTCAAAGTTGAAGTCGCAAACATGACGTCAGGCATGATGCTCCTCGAACCCCGGGAACTAGCCTATGGGCCCGCCACATGGTTTGACAAGCTCTATCTAGATTCAAGCTGAGTACTCCGTAGATCTGCCCTAAAGCAGGTAGCGTTTGTTACACGTATGTGTCATGACAAGCAGCGGTCCACCGATCAGTTATCAGTTCATCCGATTACCTCAGAGCCCCTGGAAGCTGTGTATCACTTGGTCAGAATTGAACCAGGCGGAGGGTTAGGGTATACCGTTTCCCAACACACCCTCTCGAGTCTTGTCCTCTACTCTCCCCTATCCTCTGCCGAGTGATACTGCTGCGAAAAGCATCTCACTGTCCTCACTTGCAGCTCTAACTGCAGCGCCACCATGTACTTTCTCAGGTTTGCTACCGTAGTTTACGGAACTCGCTCCAAACCATTTCCAAAGGGGACAACCTTTAAATGGTCAATGCGTTTAGAGCGCATGCCTCGTTATGTGGCTAGCTCGTGGCTAGAACCAGAGAAGCTGATACGCTTCTGACACACACACTAATCCGTACATGACTAGTGCCTAAGGTCGGTATATCTGCAGGCTCAACATCCCTAATAACGGCTTTTTAATACAGTCCTTCTTCTTTCTGTATATGGCAACTGCCGCGCAATCCCCCGCAGTAATGAACACGAGCAAGTAACTGAATTCTGTCGATTGATTGCAAGTGAGCTGAGCAAGACTAATTCGCAGTCCTCAGATTTCGATGGGGTTGCTAAAGCCTCGTGTTCTTGTCAGATGCGTGCGTAGTTAACCCGTGCCGTCATATTACAGATAGTCCATGAAAGGGCTCGAGAATGAATACAAGTACTGTCCCTCGTAGGTTCATGACTTCCTCATTGCTCCCTGGAAGAGGCGCTAACTGTAATAAGACTAGCGTAAATTTCAACACCATGCTTCTGGAACCATATCACATGACTTTGAGAAGGATTTCTGGGCCCCGACGCGCCACCGGAACGGAAGTCGCGCTTGTGGTGGAAACGTGACAGCGAGGCCCGGCAAATGTCCAGTCAGAAGTCGGCCTTGCGCTTCAGGTGCCTGCGTAAGAGTAGTCAGCGGGAAGGGTCCCCTGCGTCGCCAAGGCTCCCAAATCTTCTCCGGTCCCCGAACTTCAAAAGTCGCCGTCAACCGGCGCGCTTCTTTCTATGTCGACCCCGCAGCTTCGCCATCTTCTACCTATCCCCTTCCCTACAAAGAGACGGCTTGGCCTCGCCATTTTGCTCGCTCCACCATAGCGCTACCTTCAACAGTGTAACGAAGCATTGTCTCCCATTTCATGTTGCGCATTCCTCGCGAGATTATACCGTACATGTTCCGGATTCGAGAGACAAGACCCGCCGAGCTCCTGCACGCTTGAGGCTGCCTATGTACGCGTTGCCGATCGCATCTCGACATCAGGCGGCGAAACGGGAAAAATGAGTATATTGAACAAAAAATCCAAGTTCAAAGTCAAGACCGAGGTGCGCAAGGTCCAGCAAGCCGTCGCGCCCAAGCCAGCCACGAACGCCCCCGGCGCCAGCAGCAGTAGCAGCACCAGCGTGAGCCTTCGGGGCACGCCCCGCGCTTCGCCCGTCCCGGCCTCGTCCCTGAGCGTAAAGCGACTCCAGCAGCAGCCTGCGTCCTCCCCCTCACATTCTTCCCCAGCGCCTGCCCCCAGCACCGGCAACCCCAACCGGAAACGACCAGCGCTCGTCAGCAGACGCTCCACCGCGAGCGCAAGCCCCGCGCCCATTTTGAGTGACTCTGAGCCCGGGTCGGAGGACGACGATGACTGGCGGGAGAGGTTAGACCCGAGCAAGCGGCGGAAGCGGGCGCACACGGAGGATCCGGGCCGGCGGTTGCGGCATCCGAAATTATGGGCGGGCGACGGTGATGATGAGATACCGGCGATTGTGCACTCGGCGGAAGTGGCATCGCTCGAGAATAAGTGCCAGCCAGTCATGAGATTGGGGAGGGACGAAGTTGTAGTACACCTGCGGTATCCCGGGGCTAGGTCCATGGAGCGGTAGGGGAAGATTCGTCGTTGCAGTTTTGTGGACGATAATCACTGATCAAACGGGTATTAGGTACGAGCTCGTATGGGGCAAGGATAAGATTGACGGCGCCGCGGATATCATGAAGGTGGTCCATATTGCGGCATCGACGTACCTCACGGACACCGAGGCAAAGCCGTTTCTGGATCATGACACCGGAATCTATCGCCGGCTGGAAAAGAGCAAGAACACCAATGATGGGAACGGGTTTAAGGCGGCCTTGGCGGACTACAACGACCGGCTCCTCGAGTTGCAAAAGAAAGGAGCGATAGCGAAGAATATCGACGCCATGCGCGGCGTACCCCGGGAACTCGTCGAGGTCATCTTGGGCCAAATATACGACCGCACGGTGGCGCCTAAAGTCGAGTTGCTCGCCAAGTACGAAAACGGCACCGACAACGTTTATGGCGAGCTGCTCCACCCCTTTATCTCCGATATCTTTGACCGGACGAAGCTGAGCTCTGACATGGTCTTCGTTGACCTCGGTTCCGGAGTCGGCAACGTGACGCTTCAGGCGGCTCTAGAGAGAGGGTGCGAGAGCTGGGGTTGCGAGATGATGGAGAACGCGTGTAACCTGGCCGAGGCGCAGAAGAAAGAATTCGCGGCGCGGTGTCGTCTGTGGGGTATTGCGCCAGGCAAGGTGTACCTCGAACGGGGCGACTTTCGTAAGAATGAGAGGACTCTGGAGGCGCTCAAACGAGCGGACGTGGTCTTGGTCAACAACCAGGCTTTCACGTCGCAGCTCAACGACCACCTCGTCAATATGTTCTTGGACCTCAAGATCGGATGCAAGATCGTGTCGCTCAAGACGTTCGTCCACGACAACAAGATTGCCGAAAACGATGTTGCGTCGTCGATCTTGGAAGTCGAGCACCTGAGCTACCCTGGAGGCTACGTTAGCTGGACAGGAGCTCCAGGTAGATACTGTATTTCGACGAGGAAATGATTCGCTGCGTGTCAGGGATTGGAGATGTGTTGGTCGGTTTCGGATGGGTTTTCAGGAGTATTGGTGGGCGGGCATCTGTGTTTGGAGAATGTGTCTGCAAAGACGAACGAGTACCCCATACAGCGGTATCTGCTTGGGCATGATTTTGAAAAGGGCGAAGCGAGTCGGGAAGGGAGCAGCATAGAGATGTATTCCAACGTACCTTGTCCAGAAACCATTATTGACTGATCCAAAGTCGCTCGATTTTCAATGAGATTCTCTTCCGAATCCTTGACTTGTGCGGTCATTTCCGCCGGTTGAACAGGGGATCGTTTGCTAGGTTCATGGCCTCAACCTCCTGTCCTACCCGCTTCATGAATCTCTCGACGAGTTGCTTGTTCTCGGCTTCCTGTTCGGCTCGCCTCCTTTCCACCATGTCGAGCTGCATGTTGAGCACCGCCAGCTCGTCCTGTACGTCCGCAACGAGCTTGGTTTTGACGCGGAGCTCCTCCTCGCGGTCTCGCAACTTCAAGGCGAGAGTACGCCGCTCAGCCGTGAGATCACGGAGCGCTTTGGAGTCGGAGGCTGTCTTGCTGCGGAGGCGTGCGAGCTCCTCCTCTGCCGCCTGGAGACGTTGTTGGAATTGCCCTTTTGCGCGGAGAGCTTCGGCCAGCTCAAGGCGGAGTCGTGCTACTAAGGGAGTGTCGTCCGGGGAAGAGGAGTCGGGAGGCGGGGGTGTTGGGTCTTTCGAAGTGCCGGATTTGGGTGGGGGAGCGGAGGGCTGGGCCTGGGTTTCGCGGGCGGCTTTCTCAGCTTCGAGGACGGAGACACGGTCGAGCAGTTGCGAATCTGGGAGCTGGTCAGCCTAACGTGCGGACACCTTAAAAGCTTTCCCAGGTGATTGCTGTCGCCGCTGAAGGAATCGGCGAGCAACAGGCGAGGGAGGGGTCCATCAACTGACACGCCGAGATAAGCTCTTGATTGACTGGATGCTGCTTTTCGGCATCTCTGATGCCGGCGAGATACTCCTGTCTCCAGTCTGACATGGCGTTGTTGCAATCCTGCTACGGGAATGTGTGGATACGCAAGCAGGATCTGAATGGAAAGGAAAGTACCGTGGGGCGTTTGGCTTCGGTTTCAATGATGCAAAGGCGCCGAAGCAGAGCGGTTGATTGACCCCGCGATTTGCCAAGATGCACAACCTAGTAAGGTAGTTAGTTGTAGTGTAGTGTAGGGCTGTCCCTGGTTGGCTTCAGTGGTACCCAAGGATGGTAACTTATGCCTGTAACTAATCCGTACAGTACATACATACAGTGCTTATGTGTCTTGCCCCGGCTGGTGAGCACCGTGCGAGGTCCCGCTGCCTACAGGCATCCACTGCAGTTGCAGGGTCACTCATCAATCAACCGGGCTCTAAGGGTACCTATAGTAACCAATCCTCGCACCCACTCTCGGCTCACCTTACTTTCTACCACAGCAAAACAAGCATGGAGACATGACAAACGATGGACGTCGCTCATCCCACTGCGGGCTGGGAACAGCTTGGCGAGCGCTTTTACCGCAAGATCCAGCTTTACACCCAAGTGTTTGACCAGGACCTCGAGCTCGACAACTACTTGGTCGCGGGGGCTCCCTACGGAGGCGCCATCGGTGAGTAGTAGTGGATGGCGTTCCCTCTTCAAACCACACCCTCCGCTTCCGCCAGCCACGCCTCTGACGCGGCAACAGCCCTCTATCGCGATGAGGAGAAGTTGATCGCCTTCCAACCAACAAAGCCCTCCAAGCCTAGCATCGACATCTACAGCTGCGCCGGCAAGCTCCTCCGGCGCATCAACTGGGACCAGGGTTCCATCAAGGGTCTGGGCTGGTCCGAGGACGAGAAGCTGCTGGTCGTCACGGCCGATGGGACCGTGCGATGTTACTACGACCTGCATGGCGAGTTCAACCAGTTCTCCTTGGGTAACGGTGCCGACCAGGTTGGAGTCAAGTCGTGCAGGTTCTACGACCACGGTCTTGTCGCCCTCCTGAACAACAACTCCTTGGTCTCGGTCTCGTCGTATGACGAGCCGCGTCCCAAGCTGCTAGCTCCGCCCCCAGAGGGCCATGTCCACGCGTGGAACATCATCCCGCCCGCTCACACCCTGTCTCGGTCGGTCGAGGTGCTCCTGAGCATCAACCAGACCATATACGTATCCGATGCCGGCGAATGCAGGGACCGCTTCTTGGATATCGGCCCCTTCACCCACATCGCCGTGTCGCCGAATGGGAAATTCTGTTCCCTCTATACGACGAGTGGCAAGGCACACGTCATCACCAGCGACTTCGAGAGCCGCTTCAGCGAGCATGACTCCAGGTCCAAGATCCCCCCAAAGTATTTTGAGTGGTGTGGGAATGATGCCGTGGTTATTGCGTGGGAGGATGAAGTTCACCTCGTGGGTCCGAGCGGTTCATCGGCCAAATTCTACTACGATGGCGGTCGGGTACATATCGTCCCCGGTGCGTGCTCTCTTTCATCTTATCTTACTGTGTGTGTGACTACCTTCCCACTGACGAACGCACGCAACAGACTACGACGGAGTGAGGATCATTGCCAATGATACGTGTGATTTTCTTCAGAAGGTTCCGGACGTCACGGAGCAAGTGTTCCGCCTCGGCGCGGACTCTCCGGCAGCCATATTGCTGGACGCTGTCGAGCAGCTTGAGTTGCAGTCACCAAGGGCTGATGACAATATCCAGCTGATCCGGCCGAACCTTGTCGAGGCCGTGGACACGTGCGTGAGCGCGGCCGGCCAGGAATTCAGCGTCCACTGGCAGAAGCAGCTGCTCAAGGCCGCTTCCTTCGGCAAGTCGGTGCTCGACGTCTACAACAGCGATGACTTTGTAGATATGTGCGAGACGCTACGGGTGCTGAACGCTGTCCGCTTCTTCGAGATTGGCCTGCCTCTTTCCTATGAGCAGTACCAACGCCTCTCCCCGTCCGGCCTAATCTCCCGCCTGCTCAATCGTCACCAATACCTCTTGGCGCTCCGCATCGCAGGCTACCTGCGGCTACCGACCGACAAGATCTACGTTCACTGGGCCTCTGCCAAGGTCCGACTGGGCTCTGAGGACGACGATGTCGTCTGTCGCAAGATTGTCGAGAAGCTGTCCGGCAAGCCGGGTATATCCTTTGAGACGATTGCGCGCGCTGCGTACGACGAAGGGAGGGGCCGCCTGGCCACCGAGCTCCTCAACCACGAGCCACGTGCCGGAAGGCAGGTGCCGTTGCTACTAAGCATGGAGGAGGATGAGCTCGCGCTGGACAAGGCCATCGAAAGCGGGGACACAGACCTGATCTACTTTGTCCTGCATCAGCTCCGGCGCAAGCTGCCACTGGCCGGATTCTTCCGTGTCATCAACAGCCGGCCTACCGCCACCGCTTTGGTGGAGGCATTGGCGCGCCAAGGGGATGGGGACGGAGGCGGCGACGATGGCGAAGACACCACACTGCTCAAAGACCTGTACTACCAAGACGACCGTCGCCTGGACGGAGCATCTGTGTTTATCCGCGACGCCCTGCGCCAGCCCGAGAGCCGAACGGCAAGTGACAAGCTCGCCATCGCCGCAAAACTGCTTTCGGACAACGTCAAAGAGCATGCGTTCGAGCTGGGCGCGCTGAAAGAAGCGACAACGCTGCTGCGGATGCAGGAGGCATTTGATCGCGACTTGACCGACACCTTCACGGGACTGTCAGTCAATCAGACCATGTTCAAGCTCATCCGGTTGGGGTACCACGGCAGAGCGAAGAAGATCCAGAGCGAGTTCAAGGTGCCCGAGAAGGTGGCCTGGTGGATTCGGTAGGTTTTTTTTTGCCTCGCCTGATTGATTGATATTCTACTGCTCTCTTTGCGGAGCGAGGCCAGCTCACACACAATCAAAATTTCAGGCTCCAAGCCCTCGTGGCCAAGCGCGACTGGAACGAGCTTGAAGAGATATCCCGGCAGCGCAAAAGCCCCATCGGCTGGCAGGTACGCAAAAGCCCCAAATTCCCCTCTAGCCGCCCTACGCGGCGGGCCCCTCCCCTGTTCTGAGCTCCAGCCCGCTGACTCGCTCCGCGAACGTCCCGCTGCCAGCCCTTCTACAACCTGATCCTCCAAGCAGGCAATCCGCGCCTGGCAGCGACCTTCATACCCAAGTGCACCGGTCTCGAGCCGGGCCAGGCTGTGGTCATGTACGAAAAATGCGGGATGCGCGTCAAGGCGGCCGAGGAAGCAGTCAAGATCAGGGATGCCGAGGCGTGGACGCGCCTGCTGGAGGCCGCGGGGCGGGGCACGGCCGAGGGAAGGGAGATTGAGAGGTTGGGTTTGTCTGTCTTCAAGACGTGATGTGTTGTGAACTGTGGTGTTGGGGTTTGAGATTGCGTTTCGTCTTTTGTCTCTTGTGCTCAGTTGGGAGGCTGCAGTTGGTGTCAGCCATACAATACACCGATGCGTAATGCAGTGCGGTTCAAAGCCGCGTTCATTTTGTGATCACCTCTGACATCGATATAATATAGTAAGGCGTGAGGTTCTAGAAAGCAGTGGAAAGCAACCAATGGATCGAGAGAACGGTTCCTGGGCTGTGTGGTCAGGAAGGCTACGCCTCAAGCCACCCAGTCCCCTTGTCTGCCGTCACTCGTTAATTGTGAACAAAGGTTCGTCTACTTTGGCGAACAAATACGACTTTAAATCCAAAATCCGACCTTACTCTGAGAGGAGTAGAACATCCACCGCATCATCATGCGGCACTGAGGACTAAGAATCACATATATAAGCGTATAGAAAAGCATCAAAGGACAAGGTAACACAGTTGTGACAAACCCCAGTCCCAAGGACCTCCGGAACGACAGTAACATTTCCATCTGTCCTTCGGAAGTGCATATCCCTCTTTGCCAGATAGACCAGTCCCAACCGTCAACTCCCAACTGTGCTGTGTGCAATGCGCCCGCCCTTTGTGCTATACTCGACTGAGAACCGAAAAACACCAAAAGCAAAACGGGAGAAATGAGCGAAATAGACTCTAAGGAAAATGGTGACGCAATCAAAAACATCATGCCATCTGAAATCACCGCTGAAGAGGCCGAATAGTCATGCCAACCCTTCAATGCCCGAGCTCCTTCGATGACGGCCTCCCCGCAACCACAGTCATGCGTGCCACTCACGAGCCAACATTGTCCATCGCCAGCCTCGCACTAGCTGCCTGGACAGCGGCCTCGAGGCTGCTTCTCGCAGCGTGGTTGGCGCCACCCTGGCTGAGAGCGGCCGCCGCGGGACGAGCGCCCTCAGAACTTAGTCTTACACCGCTGCCATCAAACACCCACGGCCCGGCGTCGTTCCGCGGTGTGATCGGGCCCTCGTGACCGTTAGTCACTGGCGCACTGGTGGGCGAGGGCGTCCTGGCTTCGCGGTGATCGTCTGGTAAGGTCCGCTGGGCTGGGGAGGGGATGGGCATGGGATTGGAGACCGCGTGTGACAGAACTGTCGCGTCCCCATGGGTTACAGCGCCGTCGAGCTGCGGTGGGGATTGCTCCCGCGGAGGGGAGGGATCGATTAGCAGGTCCATGTCTGTTGGCTCGGTCGGTCGTCTTTGTTGCTGCTGCTGTGGAGCGAGTTGACCGTTATGTGCTGGTTCCCTCGATGAGCGCGGCGCCGAGGCAGCGGAACTATTCGGGTTATCGGGGTCGGCCGCCGGCGGTTGTAGTGAGGCTCCTTCCTGTGCTGCTGCTGCACCTTCATCTGAGTCGAGCTGCTCCCAATCCTCTGGATCCTCTACTTCTGCCTCAAGGTCGGCTGCAGCACGGCAGTTTGGGCAGATGAAGATGGGGTAGGAAGGAGAGGTGAGGAGGGATCGGATGCACTTGTAGTGCCATGTATGGGAGCAGGGCGCAACGAAGAGACACTGGCATGGCTGAGAGTTGTCAGCCAACGCTGGGTCGGGGTGGTGTAAGAAAAAGAAACACTTACCGCTATGCTGTTGAGGCAGATTGAGCAGTCTTGCGAATATGACCCCGACGTGTTGGCATTGCCGGCCGCCATGTTCCTTAGCCGCTTATGCGTGGCCATGCTGGATAGATGTTAGTATCAGCGACACTTGGACATCAGACCCCGGAAGGAGGGGGAGGGGGGGGAAGGTGGGATTGCTCACTTGAAGGTGTTCAGCTTGTTTTGCCAGCCACGGTTCAACTCCAGCCTCATCTTGACGCAGCGGAAGATCATCTCCTCGCCCCCCTTGAAGTCAATGCCCAGCTGCACAATATCGCCATCGTTCACAGGGTACGGCTTCGACTCGGTACCAGGAGGGCTGAGGCGAATGTGATTCAGAAAGGTTCCCGAACTGCTCTTGACATCCTTGATGTACCACTTGCCGTCCTCATACCAGAACTCGCAGTGCCGCCGACTGACCACCTTGCTCTTGAAACCCACGGGAGCTGCCGAGGGGGTATTTGGCGGGACGTTGGGTTGGTTATCCCTCTCGGAATACCGGCCAACACGAATGACTTCCTTGCCTGTAGGGAGGGTGCGAGAGATTGGCGAGAACTTGAGCGACGGTCGGGTAGCGCGCGGGTCGTAGAAGGTACTGAACCGAATTGACGGTAGTGAGTCAAAGTTGCTACTGCCCCCCTCGTGGCGAGCAGCGGTATCGCCGGCGGTGGTGGAGCGCGTTCGGGTCATGTTGTCTGCTGGCGGAAGGGTCCCCGGTTTGCCTGCTGTTCGAGCCGCAGTGTTCGAATCGATGTGGACAGGGGCTTGAGGGGGATCGGCCGGCGGAGTTGCCGCTGCAATTCCTGAGTTGGCTCTCTCTCCCGAGGACGAGGACGAGGTTGACAGCCCGAGAGGATGGGCGAGAGCGGGCACGAGCTGGGATAACCGGTTGGTGCGAGGGGGGGAGGGGGGGCTAGTGCTGTTGTTATCCGGGGCGGGGGCGGTGTTAAAGTCGTTGCGTAGGGCACTAAACCACGGGTTTGTTTGGGAGATTGGCGGCGATGATGTTGACGATGCAGGTTGAGTGGCCGGAGCGGCGGGCTCGTGGGTGGTGTGAGTGGTGTGGGTATTGTGGGTGTTGTGGGAACTGTGGTCGCGGGACAGGATGTGGGTTTGGGTGTAGTTGCGTAGGTAGCTCAACCCTCGTAGGCGGCTGCTTCTCGAAGGCGGTGTCGATGACGCGGGAGTCGCGGTGACGGGGGAGACAGCAAGGTTTCCAGGCCCCGTAGACGTGGGCGAGGCCGCAGGTTGCGTGAACATTGACGGGGACCGCTTATGGTTCGGTGTGTCGTCGGGGTGGAGGAGCCGAAAAGACCGCCGCTGTCACCTGCCGGCTGTCGAGGATTGCGAAGTGTTTGCGGCCGTTGGGGGGAGAACAAAGTCCCTGATTCGCCTGGCGCAGTGCTAACTATGGTTTGAAACAGAAACCGCCCGGTGCCCTGGATAGCACGGTAGCACCACACCAAGTGACGCCAAAACAATTGATTAAATAATAGCAAAAAAAATCTTGCACTGCACCGAGCCGCGTAACCTCCAGTCCTCTTTGAGCCCGAGCAGGAAATTGATAAAAAGGTTCCGGTTGGAGAATTGTACCTGTCAATGGGTGAACCGGTTGCGAAGCCTCACGGCCTAGGGGGATGTCCTTGGTTTGGTGGCCTAGTGGGTCAAGGCAGGGAGTTGCGGGCCTCTGCGAACTGCGAAAAGTCGTGGGTCTCGAGCAAACCGACCTTTTCGCTAGATTATGTGTGCTGTTGTTGGGTCCTGATTTTGGCCCGGGTTGCCCTGGGATTCCGTTGCGGACCGACTTGGCTGCACACAGGTGCGAGGTCAGCACGACAGGGGATTCGGTGGCTGTCAGGGGAAATCTTCTGACTCAGAGGCGTTGAATCCGATAGGATGCAGTCGCGCTTGATGCCAGGAAGTTAATGCTGGTTCTGGCGCCTTCCTCGAGACATCGACTGAGCCCGCATGCTCTTGTCACTTGACCGACTCCTTTAAAATCGGCTGTTGCGACCCAGAGGGGTCGCCGAAATAAGGGGGCGCTCAGGCGGTTGGCTGGGTGGCAAAGCCCCCCGCATCCGCCGCTGCGCAGGACCTACTACAGGGCCACTAATCCGCACACTAGCGTTCTCTGCTACCTGAGCTCGCTGAGGTATGCATGTATGTACGGATTACAGATGTACTCGCAATCTTTCGGATTGGGGATGAGACAACGCCACAGAACCCCCCTGACCTCCTTTTAGTACCTTACGGTACGGGCCTTGGTTTCAACGGGGCGGTTTGTTCTACTTGTGCGCGTACTTGTCTCTGACTGTATGTTACCTACGTACACTACATGCGTACATTCATTACATTAGGTACCGACCTCCTTCGGATACGATACCTATCACCTAAGATCTCTAGGTACCAAAGGTTAGTCGGGGGGGTTGGTGCGGTGAGGTGTTCCGAACTTTGAAGCAGGTGTACTAGAATACACATTGTATGACTTCGTAGCACTCTTGTGCTTCTGCGGCCGGCAAATTGTCTAGAAGCGTTGTTCCCATAGAACCCCTCGGTCAAGATTGACGGACTCTCATGATTGTGCAGGCACCGAGGTTCGTCCCCGCCTCAAGTGGCCATGTCCCAGCGATAACCAACACGCAGTGCCGAAGTATGTATGTACATGTACTCCGTACCATTCAAATGATTGACGTAGTATAAAAGCGATCCCTGCCTCTGTGATGCATGTATACGCGTACGCCACGTACGCATACGCGGTATTCCGTAGGGAAACTCGCTCTGTGTTCGGAGCAGCATTCAGGGCCCCTTGGGTTTGCAGCGCTGCACGGCTGACGTAGGTGCGCAGTAGTTACCAGGAGGCCAGGCTTTTGGTGTGCGGGTGCTGCTGCACCTACAGTACACAAGGCAGTGTACCACGGTAGGTCCGTTTGCCGAGACGGCCGGGCTTGCTTATCGATAGCGCCCCGGGCGCGAACGCAAGCCATGGATTTGTCTTCGACCAAGTGAAGCTCCGAGAAATTCTACGACAACATCGAGCACTCTCGACGGACCGCCGGACCCAACCACAGTCATGCTCCGATCCTGCCGGCCAACGCGGCTACTCACCCGGCCTCGTCAGCCATGGAACACCCTTAGCGGCGGTCGTCCGTCCTTTCCGGCGAGGACGCTAGCGACTGCGGTCGGTCGAGGAATCAGGGTGCAAGCGCCCTCCAAGGTAGGCTGCATCGGCCAGTCCTTGGCGATAGATATCTGTGTTTTAAAGGGGGGGAATGACCCGCGAACTGGAGGCTGATGAAAATGGCCCAGGAACCGACCGAGCGCGACAGGGTGACCACCCTTCCCAACGGCATCCGGGTGGCATCCGAAGACCTTCCTGATGCTTTCTCGGGCGTGGGCGTCTACATCGATGCCGGGTCGCGGTACGAAAACGAGTCGCTGCGCGGCGCGAGTCACATCATGGACCGGCTAGCTTTTAAGTCGACCGGGTCGCGGTCGGCCGACGAAATGCTCGAGACGGTCGAGAAGCTGGGCGGGAACATTCAGTGCGCGTCCTCGAGGGAGTCGATGATGTATCAGGCGGCGACGTTCAACTCGGCCATCCCGACCACCGTTGGCCTGCTGGCCGAGACGATCCGCGACCCGAAGCTCACCGACGAGGAGATTCAGCAACAAATCGAGACGGCCGAGTACGAAGTGAGGGAGATATGGTCCAAACCGGAGCTGATTCTGCCCGAGCTGGTGCATACCGCCGCCTTCAAGGACAACACGCTCGGGAATCCGCTGCTCTGCCCCCAGGAGAGGTTAGGCGCTATCAACAGAGACGTCATCCGGGCGTACCGGGATGCTTTCTACCGGCCGGATCGCATCGTCGTCGCCTTCGCGGGCGTGCCGCACGAAGAGGCCGTTCGGTTGGCCGAGCGACATTTTGGGGATATGGCACCAGCGCCTTCGCCGCTGTCGAGGACGGGCTCGGAAACATCGCTCGACTCGGCGAGGTCGGAGTCCAGCGGTGCCTCCGACGCCTCGTCTTCTTCCTCCTCCTCGTCTCCATCCTCCGATCCCGAGCCATCCGGGCTGCTCTCCAAGATTCCATTCCTCAAGAGCTTCTCCCCATCCGGCAGCGGCTCTTCTTCCCCTTCCGCCCCCATCACCCCGATAACCGCCGAGGACCTGTCCCGCCCGGCACACTACACCGGCGGCTTCTTGTCCCTCCCGCCCCAACCGCTCCCGCTGAACCCCAACCTCCCGACGTTCACGCACATCCAGCTGGCCTTCGAGGGCCTCCCCATCTCATCGGACGACATCTACGCCCTCGCGACGCTCCAGACCCTCCTGGGCGGCGGCGGCTCCTTCTCGGCCGGCGGGCCCGGCAAGGGCATGTACTCGCGCCTGTACACCAACGTGCTCAACCAGCACGGCTGGGTCGAGTCGTGCGTCGCCTTCAACCACTCGTACACCGACTCGGGCCTCTTCGGCATCGCCGCCTCGTGCTACCCGGGCCGCACCGCCGCCATGCTGCAGGTCATGTGCCGCGAGCTGCAGGCCCTGACCGTCGAGGGCGGCTACTCGGCCCTCAACCCGGTCGAGGTCGCCCGCGCCAAGAACCAGCTGCGCAGCAGCCTCCTGATGAACCTCGAGAGCCGCATGGTCGAGCTCGAGGACCTCGGCCGCCAGGTCCAGGTGCACGGCCGCAAGATCGCCGTGCGGGAGATGACGAGGAAGATCAACGACCTGACGGTCCAGGACCTGCGCCGCGTCGCCAAGATGGTCGTCGGCGGCATGGTCGAGAACCGCGGCAAGGGGAGCGGCGCCCCCACCGTCGTGCTGCAGGAGGCGACGGCCCACGGCGTCAAGACCGCGGAGATGTCGTGGGATCAGATACAAGACGTCATTTATCAGTGGGGTTTGGGGCGGCGGTAGGAAAAGAGCGAGAGTAGTGGTGTGTTGTGAGGGTCCATGTATGTGTGGGTGTGTGTTTGGAATTGTAAGAACAGGAGGAGTAAGAGGAGGAGTCTCTTGTAACTATACGCTACTAAACCTTGTATAGACCTTACCTGTTATTGTCTGCATTTCTGGTGTTGAACACAAAAGACGTGAAAAGGTTGGATCCAAGATAAATTCGTGATGATGATAGTCTTCATTGGGAGCTCAGAATTACAGTCGCCACCAACCCCAAAACTCTTGCGCTAAGGTCTATTGGCTCGGGTATACCTAGGTCAGTAGCAGGCGGCTCATGAAGGCCTGCAACATTGTATGTACTGCGTTGCGAACTTGCACGCCTCGAAACCCTCAAACTCCTCGGCTAAACTCCCAATACGGCAGCAGTGAAGGGCATCCATCCCTTCTTACCGCAACAAGCATCGGGTCGTCGTCCGATCCCAAAGCATCCCAACCGTCTTCGCCGATTTACGCCAACCCATGTCTTGTACCCCATTAGGATCTCCTTGGGTCACAGCTTTGACCTAACGGCCTCCAGCCGATACTTCACGTCCTTCAGCGCCTTCGTGACCGGCTTCCAGTCGTCGAACTGCCTCACCAGCTCCGCCGTCTCCGCCGACAGCTCCGTCTTGACAAAGTCCTCCTCCAGCAGGCCGCGCATGATCCAGGGTAGATGGTACGGGTTGGGATTCGGCTGGCCGACGCCGCCGTCGCCGCCAGCACCGCTCCTCCCGGTGTGCACCACCTCGCACGGCCCCTCCAAGTCGGTCGTCTCTAGCGCATGCGTCACGGCCAGATCGTAGACCTGTTCCTCGTCGTAGAGGCGGGAGTGGCCTTCCCCTGAATACAGGCTCCCTGCCAATGGCGTCGAGAGCTCGCGGATCAGGCCGTGGTCCGACACGCCGAGGTTGCGTAGTTTGAGCGCAAAGCCGACCAAGTGGGCGATGCTACAAAGGATGACTGTTAGTCCTGCTCCGGGACGGAGGAAAGCTGAGGGAAAAGGGGGGGGGGGGGGAGCTGGAGGGAACCAACAAATCGGGTGCGTGGATGCGGCCGTCGATGAAGACGGCCCGGTAGATGTAGGGATGATGGGCCGGCGCATATATGGCTGACTAGTTATAACCCGTAAGTATTCGAGGTTGCCTCGCAGGACGGGGCGAAACAAACCTCCAACGGCACAAGCTGATCGTCGATGCTACCAATGTACGTAAGACGCGCGCCGTGGTTCAGGACTACCTTGAGAGACGCTTCCAGTCTCTTGGACACCTCGCTCTGGGGGTCGGCAAACTCCCAGAGCTCGGCGGCTGAGCCCATTAAGATGCCCATGCCGGTCCGGTAATCGGGGAACGGACCCAGCGAGACGCCAGCTACGCTCACTGTTAGGGTACCGCTCACCTGCAAGTGTTCACAGCAACAATAACTCACCCATTGCGCAAACGCCCATCCTGGCTGACCCTACAACCCCCAGTTCGATGAGTTTCGCCAGCAGCATGATGCTGACGGGCACACCCTGCGAGTGACATGCGATCAGAATCAGATCGGCCTTGCGGATGAGATCGATCCAGTTCAGCAGCAGCTTCCACAGGTTCTCCACCCGTTCGCCAATCTTGCCCTCTCCTTCCAATGCGACCTTTTCGATCTCGCAATCTTCACAGCCATGGCTGTTCGCCCACCTTCGGATGGCTTCGGCGCAGTGGTTCGCAAACTTGATGGACGTTCCAGTGGGTTGGCCAATCATGGGACGGAGGTAAGTCGCGGGGAAAAGCCCGTGGACACCGATGGCGATAGCACTCTTGATCTTCGGGGGCTCCTTTGTCCGATACACGTGCTTTCCAGACGGCTGCCGGGTCCTAAGCAGCAGCTGGGCAATCTGTTTTATGATGGACGGGTTGTCCTTTAGCTTGTAGGTGCCCTCAAACGAGGGAAGCAAGAGGTTAGGTGGTGAAACTTTGGCCGCGGCTGGCGTTTTGGCAGCAGACGGCTTAGTCGTTGTGCCAGCCTGTGGCGTGCTCGGGCGACTAGGAGGCGCACCATCAACCTCCATGGACTTTAAGCGCACGCGTTTGTTGTTGCTGCTCTTTGATGAGGGTTCCCGGGAAGGGGTAGCAGCGGCCTCTGCTCGCTCCTTCTTTTGCTTCGGTTTCAGCGAAGGCTCCTCCGCTGGTGTGCTTTTTGTGCTTTCGAATTCCATCGAGTTCGCCCTCTGGGGAAGCGTTTCCGACCTTTCTCCCATGACCGCAAGTTGGCCCTGCTCACCTTGCCGTTGCGCGGGTTTCTTGGTGGATGTCGACCCTGAATCGCGAGACCAAAAAGCCCACGTCGACCCTGCCTTAGGCGGGGGGGCCGGCGGTTCGGGAGCTACCTCTGCAGCAGGTGCATCCTGCATGACCACATCTTCGGGTTCTTTGACTATCGCCGAGGTCGCCTCTGGTTCCGCGGGCGGCGGCCCAGGCTCGGGCTGCGAAGGAGCCGGGGCAGTCCTGCTAGTCCAATACCACAGCCAAGAGCTCCCGTAGCCCGTTGCTTTCTTGTCCTGCGTGGGTGGTTGGTGGTGAATGCCGGCAGCCTCTTGGGCTTCCTCGGGTGGATTCGATGCCTTGTCGGTTTGAGAGTCTTGTGGTGGTCGTGATTGCTCTGCCTCGACAGGTATTGGGACGCTCGCTTCCTGGGATGTTGTCCCTGCCGGCACGGGAGCATTTGCCGATGAGACCGGCTCGGCCGTCGTTGTCCTCGCAAACCAGCCAAACCACCCTGAAGAAGGTCTCTGCGGCGTCGATGCCGCGGCCGGCTGCTCTTCGGTCCCTACGCTTGCAGATTGTTCAGCTGGTAGCCTCGTCGTCTCTTCTTCTCCACCAGCATCGAGCATTTTTGTGTCACTCTCGGTGCCGGCGTCTCCCGGTTTCGTCTTGTCCTCCTCCGGTTTCACAACATTTCCGGCTGCTAACGAGGCTGGTTCTGAGGGGCATTTTCCAGCGCTCGCCGCATCATCCTGCGTCTTTGGCGTTGCTGACCCTGACTGAGGGCCGTCGCTGACACTCACGGAATCGGCGCCCTTCTTTTGTTCGAATCGGCTGAGGTTCGCTGTTCCCGCTGGTTTCGATGTACCTCCGAGGATCGTTTCCCGCGCGACCTGGGTCGACGCAACCGATTTAGACACTCGAGGCCACGACCCGTACCAGCTTCGGGTGTTGTGTACCTGAGAAATAGAGACAGTCAGCTTTGAGGCCGTTGAGCACGGCAATCCGATGTATCACATGCCTGGTTCGAACCTTGCTTGGCAAGGGTTCTGTCTCTTCCATCACTGCCCGCCTCCGACACTGGAGGAGTGCGCTGGTCGGTAATAGCAGTTCCTGATCGAGACGAGGCGGAGGATGGTTGCGACGGCATGCCGGAAGGAGGATGAGTAGGAGTTGAGGTCGGAGTGCCCGAATCGGCGGCAGGGTTGGGTTTAGCCCGCTTGCGGGAACCCATGGCGCAGACCGATGGGCGATAAGACTGCACAACCGTCCTGTTTGTAGGGCTATCGACGTGATTCGGAGCGGGTGAAGGCTTTGGGGCAGAGAAGTTACAGGCCGGTCGGTAATGGGTTGTTGTTGCCTTGGCGCGTGTTGTTCGCTCTAACGTGGCGGCGGCCGGACCGGCGTCGGTCCCAGCTGGCTCCAATCCGCTGGCTTCCCGAGGCTGTACGTCATCCGGTCATTGGGTTGTATCGGCAACGTTATCAGGAACCACTATCCGTAATCCGTCGTGTACGGATGTCGCTACCAAAAGAACTGGCTCACCGCCAAATTTGACCGGCAGAATGAATCCGCTAAAAGCAACATAAAGTACAGTGGGGCAAAGCACTATAGCCACTAAAGCTTAGGCTCTATGGCCGATTGTTAGTAAAGATATCTTCTAAAACTTTAGCGACCTTGCATGGTTCGTGCACAAAGGCGGTGAGCCAGTTCTTTTGGTAGCGACATCCGTACACTAACTACAACTAGGATCCAAGCTAGTGTAATGTATGTACTGTACTAGGTATGTATCCACCGCCACAGGCTTCCAACCACGCTCACCTAATTTGGAAACATAGCGGTGACCGAAAATAATGCAATTAACTAGCAGCATGTACGGAGTATGTTCATCACAAAGCCTGGTGATCAGCGCTGCGGTTAGCGGCCCAGACCCCTGAGCGGTAGTAGCAGTGCACATAGACTACCAGTGGAGCTGGGCTTGGGGCCTGTTCCCGCTTGGCACAACCTTGCACCCTCCCTGAGTCCCTAGTGTACCCCACCTCGGACTCCCACCGCCTTCCTTATCGTTATCGTGTATGCCGAGACTAGGACCCGCCAGAAATTTTTGTGGTGGGCAGCTCTCAAAACGGCATTCTGTGAAGGCGCCTTGAAGTTGGAGGAGCTGGTGCGCAGAGGAAGCAGTTTCGCGATTGCTCCCCAGTTGCTGCACTCCAAGCAGCCACGCCGTCACCATGGGTTCTTTAAAACGCAAAGAGGGCCCCAACGGCGCCTCGGCCTCGAAATCAAATCGAGCCGCCCCCGAGTCGCGGCCCTCGAAACGGGCGAAAGCGAGTGAGTCGGCGAAGGCGAAGGACGACAGCAATAAGGGGGCAAAGGAGTCCAAGCCCCCGGCGAAGCCGCCTGCCACTACCGTGATCTCGAAACCAAAGGAGGAAGAGCCCTTGTTTCCGCGAGGCGGCGGGAGCGTCCTGACGCCCCTCGAACAGAAGCAGATCTCGATCCAAGCGAGGAAGGATGTCTTGTTCGAGGAGCAGTCCGAGAGCAAGAAGGGAGACAAGGCGGCCAAGAAGAAGAGGCGCAAGTCGCAGGTCGATGCGACGGTGGCAAAAGCCACCAAGGATGAGGATGCGGTCAAGGTGGAAAGTCTGAATTTCAAGGTACGAAGCTCATCGGAGGGGGCCGCGAAACGGTGCGCCTACTGACGACTGACCTTCTACAGCGATTGGTCAAGGGCTCACTGGTCCTCGGAACCGTTTGCGCCATCAACCCCCTCGACATCGCCGTTGCCCTCCCGAATAACCTTGTCGGTCATGTGCCCATCACCTCCATATCCGAGTCTTTGACGCAGCGACTCCAGGAGAGTGCTGAGAAGGAGGAGGCGGAGGAGGAGGAAGAAGAAGAAGAAGAGGAGGAGGGAGGCGGGTCCGGTGAAAGGGGTGCCGACGACGTTGACCTGAACGGCTTATTCTACATCGGCCAGTACGTGCGCGCCTATGTAACGTCGACGCTAGACGAGTCAACACCCGGGAAATCAAAACGTCACATTGGCTTGTCGCTGGAGCCAGCCCATGCCAACACCGGAATGTCGGAGCAGGACTTGGTTGAGAACAGCACGCTCATGGCCTCGGTTGCCAGCATCGAGGATCACGGCTTCGTCATGAATATAGGCATCGCCGACTCCGACGTGAAGGGATTCCTGCCGCGCAAGCAGCTTGACAAGAGCATCCCCCCCGAGAACCTCCAGCCGGGATCGGTTCTCCTCTGCATCGTGACGGGCAGGGCCGCCAGCGGAAAGGTTGTGCAGCTCTCCACGCTCTCCGATCGCCTCGGCAACCCCAAACACAACCCTGCCGAAGCGACCACGATTGGCTCCTTTCTGCCCGGTGCCGCAGCCGATGTTCTCGTGTCCGAGGTATCCCAGCACGGTGTCATTGGCAAGGTGATGGGCCATCTGGACGTGACAGCAGATCTTGTTCACTCTGGTGCCGGGCCCGATGGTGTCGACATCGTCAACCAGTACAAGGTGGGCTCGCGCCTCAAGGCCAGGATCATCTGCACGTTCCCGAATGCGAAGTTGCCCAAGCTGGGCATCTCCCTCCTGCCACATGTCGTCTCGCTGAAGCCCAAGATCGCGAACAAAGACGGTCAGGAGCTCTTACCAACAGCGATCCTTGCTCACTCGGCCATTGTGAACGAGTGCACAGTACGGAAAGTGGAACCTGGCATTGGCCTGTACGTCGATGTTGGCGTCGAAGGCGTCCCGGGGTTCGTACACATCTCGAGGGTCAAGGACGGCAAGGTCGACACCTTGTTTGAAAACAGCGGTCCTTACAAGGTCGGCTCGGTCCACCCCGGCCGCGTGGTCGGCTACAACAACTTTGATGGCATGTTCCTCCTCTCGTTCGAGAAGAAGGTGCTAGAGCAACCTTTCCTGAGGATCGAGGATATCCCCATAGGGGCAGTGGTCCCCGGCGTGGTGGAGAAGCTTGTCATCAACCAAGACGGCCTCGGCGGTCTCATTGTCAACATCGCCCAAGGCATTTCCGGCCTGGTTCCCGAGATGCACCTTGCCGACGTCCACCTTCAGCACCCCGAGAAGAAATTCAGGGAAGGCATGAAAGTCAAGGCTCGCGTCCTGTCGACGAACCCGGCGATGCATCAACTTCGCCTGACGCTGAAGAAGACGTTGGTCAACTCGGAAGCGCCGGCGATCAAGTCCTACGATGAGCTCGCAGTCGGCCTGCAGGCACCGGGCACGATTGTGAACGTGCTTCAGCACGGCGCCATCGTCCAATTCTACGGCCAGCTCCGTGGCTTCCTGCCCGTCTCGGAGATGAGTGAAGCCTACATCAGCGATCCCAAGGAGCACTTCCGCGTGGGTCAGACCGTCAGCATCTACGTCCTCAGCTTCGATCCCGAAACTCGCAGGCTCATTGTTTCGTGCAAAGACCCCTCTGCTTTCGGTCTAGAAAAGCAGCTCGCTCTCAAGAAGCTACAGATTGGCGACCTCGTATCGGCCAAGGTTACGCAGAAAACCGAGGACGACGTCTTCGTCGAGCTCACTGACAGCTCGCTAAAGGCCATCCTTCCCGTGGGACACCTAACCGATAAGTCGGTCAGCAAGACGCAATCGGCCCTCAAGAAGATTCACGTCAACCAAACGCTCTCTGATCTGGTCGTGCTCGAGAAGAACGAGGCCCGGCGGTCCATCATTCTCTCTCACAAGCCCAGCCTCGTCCAGGCGAGCAAAGAAGGAAAACTTCTTCGGAGCGTGGACGATGCCCGGCTGGGGGACACGGTCGCTGGTTTCGTCCGCAACATCACTGCCACGGCCGCTTTCGTGCAGTTTGCAGGAAACCTGACCGCTCTGCTCCCCAAGACGAAGCTGCCCAAAGATGCGCAGGACAAGCTCAACTTTGGGTTGTTCAAGTCGCAGTCCCTTGCCGTCAAGATAACCTCCATCGACAGGGACCTGGGGCGGCTGCTGGTTGCCATCCCGTCGGTCTCGGATGAGGAGGCGAGGAAGTCGTCCAAACCCGCCGACAGGGCGGTCAACGCATTGGACGACTCAGTCTCCTCGATGGATGACCTCAAAATTGGCAAAATCACCAAGGCTAGAGTGAAGTCAGTCAAAGAGACGCAGCTCAACGTGCAGATTGCGGATAACGTTCAAGGGCGGATCGACGTGTCACAGATTTTCGATAAGTGGGAGGACATTCCGGACTCGAGGAGGCCACTGAAGCGATTCAAGCAGAACGACATACTGGAGGCTCGCGTTCTCGGCATCCATGACGCCCGCAATCACCGCTTCCTTCCAATCACCCACCGATCCAGCCACTCGGTCCTGGAATTGTCGGCGAAGCCCAGCGATTTGAAACCAGACACGCTTCCTGAGCCGTTATCTCTCGACAAGATCGAGCCTGGTTCCAGCTACATCGCCTTCGTTAACAATGTCGCCTCCAGCTATTTGTGGGTGAATCTGTCGCCGAACGTTCGTGGGAGAATCAGTGCCATGGAAGCGTCTGATGACCTATCCAAATTGGCAAATCTGGAGAAGAGCTTCCCCGTGGGCTCGGCGCTACAGGTGCGGGTTCTTTCCGTGGACAAGGAGAAGCAAAGGGTCGACCTCTCCGCCCGAGCGCCTGGTGAGGCGGCCCAGCTTTCCTGGGATAAGATCCAGCAAGGCTTGGTTTTGCCGGCGAAGGTCACCAAGATCAATGATCGTCAGGTCGTCGTCAAGCTGAGCGAGTTGGTTGCCGGGCCTGTGCATCTGGCCGACCTGGCCGATGACTACGATGAAGCCAACCCCCTGTCGCATTCCAAGAACGAAATCGTGCGGGTAGCGGTCGTTGAGGTGGACAAGAGCAACAAGAGATTGAGGCTATCTATGCGGCCCTCAAGAGTCCTTAACTCGTCCCTGCCCGTCAAGGACAAGGAGATCACGAAGAGCACCAAGCTCGAGGTTGGCGACATCATTCGCGGCTTCGTTAAGAACGTCTCGGACAAGGGTCTGTTCGTGTCGCTCGGCGGTGATGTTGTGGCTCACGTCAAGATCAAGAACCTCTCCGATGCGTACCTGAAGGACTGGAAGGAGCACTTCCAGGTTGACCAGCTCGTCAAGGGCCGCATCATCTCCGTGGCGGACGGCCGCATCGAGATGGACCTCAAGCCGTCCGTGGTGGAGCAGGACTACGTCCCTCCGATCACCATTGCGGACCTGAGGGAGGGCCAGATCGTAACTGGCAAGGTGCGCAAGGTCGAGGAATTCGGTGCCTTCGTTGATATCGACGGTTCGATGAATCTTTCTGGTCTGTGCCACCGCAGCGAGATGGCCGACCGGAATGTGAAGGACGCCAGGACGCTGTACAACGAGGGCGACCGTGTCAAGGCCCGCGTCCTGAAGGTCGACCTCGAGAAGAAACGCGTCAACCTCGGGCTGAAGCCCTCGTACTTCAAGGACGACGAGGTGGACGATATGGACGTTGATAGCGAGGAAGAGGATGCCGGTGCGGCTCTGAATGGCGAAGAGGATAGTGGAGACGAAGAGATGAGCGACGCTGGTGGTGCTATCCTCGTTGGCGGCTCCGATGATGACGACGATGAGGAAGATGAGGAAGACGATGATGAAGGGAAGAGCGATGTCGAGATGGGCGAAGCGCCAGAGGAGGGACTCACGGGTCTCGAGGCCGGCGGCTTCGACTGGACGGCCGACGCCCTCGACGCCGACGAGGATGCAAAGGCCGGCCCGGCCGACGAGCCGATCAAGAAGACCAAGAAACGCCGGGAGCCCCAGGGCATCGTCGATAAGACGGCCGAGCTCGATATCAACGGGCCGCAAACCTCGAGCGACTACGAACGTCTCCTGCTGGGTCAGCCAGATTCGTCGGAGCTCTGGATCGCCTACATGGCGTCCCAGATGCAGATTAACGACCTGGCCAGCGCGAGACAGGTAGCGGAGCGGGCGCTCAAGACGATCAACATCAAGGAAGAGACCGAGAAGCTGAACGTCTGGATCGCCTACCTCAACCTGGAAGTCGCCTACGGCACCGAAGAGACCGTAGAGGAAGTCTTCAAGCGCGCATGCACCTACAACGACGACCAGGAAATCCATGAGCGCCTTGCCAGCATCTACATCCAGTCGGGCAAGCACAAGGCAAGTTTTCTTTCCTTTTTTATTTCTCTCCGTCCACCCACTCGCCGCCTTGCAAAACAAAGGTACTAACTCCTTTTTTTTCTTTTCTCTGCTCACAGGAGGCCGAGAGACTCTTCGAGGAGAGGATCCTCAAGAAATACGGCTCGCGCTCCCCACACGTCTGGATCAACTACGCGCACTTCCTCCACACCAAGGCCAACCAGCCGGAGCGCGCGCGGGCCCTGTGCAAGCGCGCGACGCAGATCCTGTGCAACCCGGCCAACGTGCACACCAACCCGTCCCAGGTGTACCTCACGCTGCTGCCCAAGTTCGCGGCGCTGGAGTTCCGGTCGCCCAGCGGCGACCGCGAGCAGGGGCGCACCCTCTTCGAGCAGCTGCTCGCGACGTACCCGCGCAAGTTCGACCTGTGGAACCAGCTGGCCGACCTCGAGACGTCATCGTTCCGCGACGGCGTGGACGACGTCGGCGTGGTGCGGGACCTGTTCGAGCGCGGCAGCAAGGTCAAGGGGCTGAAGCCGCGCCAGGCCAAGGCCTGGTTCCGGCGGTGGGCCAAGTGGGAGGAGGAGAAGGGAGATGCCAAGAGCCGAGAGAGGGTGTCGGCCAAGGCGCAGGAGTGGGCTCGGATGGCGGGCAAGAAGTTGGACGATGGCAAGAAGGGGGCCGATGGCGAGGCGAGCGAGGGCGAGGAGCAGTGAAAATTCCCGACCGCGCGTGATTCTCTCTCTCTGAGGATGTGGTGGCTGTGAAGGGTACGGTGGTTGCTTGAGTTGCCTGGTTTGTCTCTTGCTTGGCCTGCTAGATCTAGGTCATTGTGTTATTATGCTCATGCATCCATCTCTGGGGATCTCTGATATCCACAAGCTGACGCTCAAGTGAAAGCCGCGGGCCGAGAAGAAAAGATTGGGATGACAGGGGAAGGGAGAACGTTACTCCGTCGTGAACTTGTCCTCTCCGTGGCCGTGCTTGCGCTCGCGCTCGCGCTCGCGCTATCACCATCATATCTGTGTTCTCTACCGATGCATTGAGTGTAGTAGCTTGTGCCGTACATATCTGCAACATACATACACACACACACATATATATACATACATAACATGTCCCCAACCAGCGGAATGGCGCAAGCCAGTCTTCCTCCTCGGCTGCGCGCTCCCTTGTCACACCTCCGCCATCGCGACTTGAACCTACGCAATGACACCATCGACACGCTGCATGTCCTGGCCCCTGATCCATGAATCCGCTTCCCTGTTGTCAGTAACCAGTCGAGCAGCCACCTCCTTTTTCCCCACGCGCTCTTGATGATAACGACTTGCTGCCGCTCCACGTGTGACGCGAGATCCATGAGGTCTGGAATCAGATCTGGTTGATTCCATGGTACCGGGAGGGGGTCGCGTTGTGACACCATGCAGGTACGACACCAACGCTAGGTAGGCGATGACGTAGACGTACACTTGTACATTCATACACAGATCCCATACTAGTGTACGGATGTGTGCAGTGTACGGGATCATGGATTGTAGGCCAGTGGGTTCGCTTCCGAATGCCAAGCTTCTTATTCAAGACTTCTCTCTACTTGTATGTCCTGCGAAACCGAATGACCCCCTTCTTCCCTGAGGACTACAATAGTGTAAGTGTATCAGGCCAGTTATAAGTGCTGTTGCCAATTTATGTAGTGTCTAATACACGCCTGATACGCCGTGTGTCTACTGTGTATGCGGCGTAACAGATCCTTTCTTTCTCCGTTCGAATGTGTGTCCTTGGGCGCCCTTATAACCCACCCCGCCGACCTGCCCAATATCCTCCTTCCTTGCGCCGTTGCCCCAAGAGGGGTAATGCCTGACCAAACTGTCCCTGAGAAAACTTCCCGCTTCGAAAACAGCGGAACGATGTGGATGTTGCCCCGGGGGGGGGGGGGGAGGGGGACGAATAACAATGCCAGTGTACACAGTAGGTTTAGTGCTCCGAAAAAAAAAAGAGACCAATTAAGCAGTGTAAACGATTGAACACCAGACCCATGCAGCGCTGGATGCATCACGCTCCAAGAGATGCCTTAAAAGAAAAAGTACACGTATAAATGTTGATTCACCCTCCCTCGCCAATCAGGCGCTGGCTCTGAGAGTGGAATTGTAAACCGGGCGTTGTAATGTCCGACTTGTGGGGCCCAGTCAAGAGTCAGGACGGCTAAGGTTTCAAAGGAGGGCCGAAGAAGCGGACAGAAGGTCTTTGAATGTGGAAAGAGGGTCCTTTTGGCACTGATGCGTGGAGGATTCTCCCATCCATCTCTTCCCTCGCAATGTTGAGGGGAATAAACGAGGGATAAAAAATCGAGACAGCTCTTCGGTCAATTCCGGGCGATGTCATTCGCCCAGGCCGCTAAACCCCACACACCCCCCGCATCAGCACGGGCTCCTTTCGGAGACGTGTTCGCAGTCAACATGCTGGCGGCTTTTTTTTCTAAGAGACGCCCAGAGAGGCTTGATGGTGGTGTCGAAAATGCGTCATCGTGGGGAAGCCCGGCCGGGCTTAACTTTCGCATAAACCCGACGTCGAACGAAGAAGGTGCAGATAGAGATCGTTGGGGGAGAGCAGAATCCCACAGAGTTATGACCTTCCCGATCCGGTGACGCCGCAGCGTTGTCGTGTTTCTGCCAAGACACCACTCCATGTTTCTGGGTGATTTGATGATCGACTTTGGGCGGGCAACAGGCAGACGACACGGCAAATCCTCTCCTCATTCGACACGACGTACACTAGTCAACAGGCAGTCCCGTTGGATTAGCACTAGCGTAGGACGGTCGAGGATTGTTCAGTGGCGGCCGCTCTTGCTGGCTAGTCTGTGCTAGAGAGTCACGGAGGCCCATCTAGCAGGCACACCATCAGGCCTGATCTCGTATGGACGGCTGCTGGGCTTCCTCGGCGGAAGGGCCCAACGTGCGCGACCTGGTCGCTGATCATCGAGTTTGCCGCTTTTGCGCATGGCCATTTCCATGACGGCGATGCGAATGAAGTCCGAGTTTTCGCGCATCTCGCGCTGTCGCGGCCCTGGCATGGGATGCTCCGTCGCTCTCGACGGGGAGGGCGTTGATGGTGTCGTGGGGGACGTCGGGCCCGCCGGAGTATGGGGCGGTCGGCCGGGGCTGGGGGATACACTGCGCGCCCGGTGAATCTTGTACGTCTGCATCTGGATCGATGCAGTAAATGTTCGTAGCACTGGCCCGTCGGCTACCGTCCTGGGCCTCTCTAGGCGTGCCGTCGTTGTCGGATTAAGGTACCGCCGCAGCGCAGCCGTCGGCTCCTCCTCGAGGGGAGGCGGCCGACGCTCATCGGTATAGGGAACCTGAGGGTCGAGGGTCAAGATGGATCTCGTGAGGAAGTCCTCGGGCGGGATGGACGAGAAGTTCAGATTAGAGAAGGAACGGGCCGCTTGGCGCAAAGCCCGTAGCGATGCGGTCAAATTCGACTTGAAGGCCGACTTGATCGGAGTAAACTGTAGCCGCGGAGTCTTCTTGCCCGGCGCCTCCTCCTTGGGCGCGAAGACGCGGAAGTCCAGGTGGTCCACGTCACTGTCGCTCTCGGGGGACGATAGGGGATGGCTCTCGGATTCACCCGGCGGTGAAGAGACGGGTTCTAGAGAGCGTCGGGTCGGCTGAACCCTCCGCCTCCGGGGCGGTGTGGGGGGCGTCTCGAGGGAGGAGAGCGTGTTGTCGGTGGTGAAAGAATCGCTCAGGGACGGGATCGACTCGATCGAGACAGTCTGTGCCGAGAGGACGGACTCTGGGACGCTATCGCAGACGGAGGCATCGTCGGCCTCGAGGTCTTCGGGCGACATTAACAGAATGTCGAGCGGGCCCTTGCTCAGCTTCAGGCTGAGCTCTTTCTCGGATTCCTGTGCCCTCTCAATGATCGACTCCACCGTCATCCTCTTTTCCGCCTTGGTCTGTCGGACACTCCGTGCGGCTTTGGGCGGCGGAATGTTTGTGACGGCAAGTAGGGCGGCCACGAAGGGAGGGATGGCATCGCGAGAGTGTGCATCCCTTGGACGGCGCGATGTCGAGCAATGTCTCCGGTCACCACGGCCATGGTGTGGCTTTTGTGGATGGGCAGTGTCCCGAGATCTTGGCCTGGCGGGGATCTGGACCGGAGTCGATGCGGTCGTCGGCCGAGCGGGCGTCAACTCGGACCTGGGAGGAGGACTCGGGGCTGGCGAGCAAGGGGAGCTGTCTCTTGACCTCTGCGGCATTGCTGATATGGCGAGGCTGGTGTCGGTGCAGGAATCTGTGGTGGCAGCCAAACTATTACCATTATTCTTGGGGGAGGTCAAGGACGGGAAGAAGCTCGGAGAGTGCGAGGTCTGACGTGAAGAAGGAGTCGGGACGGGGAGACGTGGCTGAGCCCTTGAGGAAGCCTGGCTTCGTCGGGAAGATGCGAGATAGGAACATGCGGACATCATCATGTCCAGCTGGCCCGGGGGGGTGGAGGGCCTGGGCTCACTTAATAAACGGCCCGGCTGCGTGTTAACTCATCCAGCCGACTCGGCGCTGCAGATCAACCTCGAGAACTGCGCAGCGGGTCGCTTTTCCGGAATGGTCGGTATGTACGTATGTATGTACTGTAATCCGAACAATTTCGCCTGCGCTGTGCCGACCTTGGAACTTCGGACGGACGGCAGCACCGAATATTCTTCAGTGCATGCAGCACGAGATATGATAACGCTTCTCCGTACCACACGTGCGAAACAATCCTTCAAGGTGTTTCTCGGCCGCTCGCAAGAAGCTTTTTTAGGGCAACCAGTCACAGCGCCCGGGTTTTGGTTCGCGGCCGATGTCTCGCGTGCCGTAGGGCAATTCCAGTACGTAAAACGTTGGGGCCCAGGGGTCCACCACGGGAGACCATGGAACCCTGATCCCCCACTGCCGTGTTCCGGTTGTAAGAGCGGAGACTCTTCTTTTTTCAGACGCGGTGTCGATGGTGCGGTGAAGAGTTGCGATAAGAGTTTCAATTGTTTGTTTGTGTCGGGTTGGTTTCCGAATGCAAACCGGATAAGTGGAGAGCGAACGCTGTATACAGACGTCCTCTAGGTAAGGTCCCGAAAGAGGAGATGGGATGTGCCGGAAATGCGTCACCCAAGAACTGGGCCTCGATAACGTTGGGTTGGATTTGAGCAGGCGGGTACCGTACTGTACAGTACCTGACGGGCACGTTTGCCAGGTGCATACACAGTAGTTTGCTGCCTCTAAATTTGGTGGGCGGGTACGAGGGCAGCCAGTAGCCACTCGTATGTAGCTATCATGTAATTCGGTACACCCTCGTACGTCAGAAGTCGAGCCGCCGAGTGGAGGCCCGTGGCCGTTGGAGAGCTCGAAAGACAAGGTCCGCTCTGTTGGGTCGTGTGGTCTGCTTTTTCGCAAAAAGCCGGAAAAATAAATATTGTCTCAAGGTTGAGGAGTCGAGGAACTGGAGAGAAAAAGAGACGGCAAAGCAGGTATATTATGAGAATGCAGCCCAAGTCCGGCGGCGTGGCTGGCCCCTGATAAGGATTGTCAGGATTCCCCGGCGCAAACACAACAGCGCGCCCAACCACGACCGGGCATGCCATGGTGCAGGCTAATAAGGGATGGGAAGGGTGTCACACGATTGCCATGCCCGCCACAGCTTATCACTGCCTAAAGGTGCCTAGCAGACCGCGGCATGATGGGGAAATCTGGGGAAGCACGAATGACTAGGGCATAATAGGAAGCAGCGGCTGGAATGAGCTTCCTGCCTGGCAAAGGACAGGCAGAGAGCCCCCGCGAAAAATGAACGCCGTCACACTTTGGATGATACGACTCGCTCAACCACACCGATTCGTGCGATTGCCCCAAGGACCAAGGGAACAATTGTCCGGGCGCATTCGTTCGCCCTTCTCCATCCTGTCGCCCTGGTAATGTTGCGCGCACCGGCAGCCACAACAGAGAAGGTACAGAATCATATGAGTAACCCGTACATACAGTATGCCCACACGTGTAGTGTACTGTACCATGCGGTTATGGGCGCACCCATCTGATTTGGCTGGTGGCGATCAAGTCCCGATAAGAAACCGACGTCAGTGATCCTCCACGGCGATAATGCCCTCTGCTTGGCTGCCCCCCGACGCACGAGACCAGCCAAGTAGTTAATGGGTATGTGACGTGCATTGCCTCCCGATTCTCTTAGCTCCTAGATTAGCGCCAGCAGAAAGCTTGCACACCATCTTCTCGTCGGCCTGTCAGCATACGAGTTGTTCCCTTATTAATAAACCACTTGCCGAGCCCCCGAAGAACAAGATACTAACGCACTGGTGATTTTTCTTGGTGTACGTACGGAGTACATTTGTGCGGTGAAGTGATTTTCACAAGCCTGTCGAAGAAGAAGAAATGATGAATCAACCCACCGGGTTCCACTGGGAGAATGCTTCTCGATGTTCCATCGCACCCGCGAGATACTCCACCTTCCCGCTCTGCGCCGGGGACCCTTCTCTACATCCACTCTCGGCCTCATCCGCGTTCGCCAAATGCCGGTAACTTACTGTGTAGCCACTGTACCTGATTCGGTACGCTAGTGTGACTACTTCATATAGCTACTACGCCGTACTGCGGTGCTGCGGGTTGATGTTGAGGTTCCTTGTCCGTCGTGTCCGACGGGAGCCATCCAGATTCGGCAGCTGTTTTACCACTCAACAACAAAGGCCTCGTCTAAATGTAAAAGATGAAAAAATCTCCTTCTGGTATGCATCCAACACATAAGAAAGCTTACATAACATGGTGTAGTGGACGTCCTTTACATACGCAATATTTGTAAATATACAAACAAAACGTAATTACGCGAAGCCCCGGATGCGCGCACAAACCTTTGATCCACCTCAAAAAATATTTCAAGGGTTACGCCGTAGCCTTGGAGACGCCTTTCAGAAGGGAAAATTTTCTGCCTTCCAATTACGGCGAACACTACCCACTTGGACGCGACAGCGTCCTGTGTTTGCATGAAGTACCCGTTGGATTGGCACATGCTGGCGACGTGGGCATCCTAGCACTGCGTTCCTTGGATGTTGCTCATGACCATCACGCGAAACTCGGGCCTCGCAAGCTCTGGATCGATCAGGATATGGCCCCTGACTTGAAAGTAAGTACGGACTACAGTAGGTGCCTAACTAAAAATGAGACCGAGAATCCAAGACGCCTCGAGACTCGCTCAACGTTCCAGGCTGTGGCGAAGAGGGTTAAATGCATGCTCGTTTCAAGGAGCCCAAGTCGATCGATTCCAGTAATTACAATGGCCCTTTCTTGTGAGTATTCCTCTACGAAGTACTTGTACGCAGGGCAGTAATTATTGCCTAGTTGAGTCGAGATGGGACCGACTGGCCCTGGTGATAACAACTGGAGTAAACGGGCTCGTTCTCGTATGGAAATCTGCCAAATAAGTCAGAGGTAGTAATTCCCCCGGTGCTCTTGCGCCAACTCCTGAAACTACCATTGAATTTCCTTTTCGATAATTTCAAACAAAACGAGCCACAGGAAAATGTATAGTCACGAAGGAAGAGAGTAAGAAAGGAGGAAACGAAAAAAAAAAGGAAAAAAAAAGAAAAGAAACGGGGAAAATATGAAGAGAAAAGAAGGTGCAAATAAAGCGACACGACCGCATCAGAACGGTCTTCCGCTCTCTTTCCAACCCCTCGATGTAATAGGCGTTGTCCCCCTGGGCGTGACGAATCCGAGCCTCCTATCCAGGTACCTGGACACGCGCTCACCGTCGGCGTAATGCATAATTAATATCGGCAGTGTTGGCGTGGCCATGGCCGCCACCGCCGCCGCCACCGTCAGAGCTAGCAATCGCCGCAACAACGCCGCCGTAGCCGTCCCGCTCAGGCGGATATTGGATGTTCTCGCCGCTGTAGTACTGCTCAGACCACGGTGATGGTGGCGATGGTGCTTTTGCTGCTGTTGTTACCGCCCGGTGCTCCGGCGGTGGCCATGACGCTGCGTGCAAACCAGCCGCCGTGGTTGCGCGAGCGGAAGATGGGGCGGAGCGCGGGTGCCGACGCGGTGATGAGCGCGAGGTTGGTCTCGATGGCTGACGAGACGAAGCCAACGTTGGAGTCCGAAATTGGAAAGACTGGGGTGTTAAATATGCCCTGGACGATGAGCAATAGGCGGATGATGGAGGTAATGGTTACCCTAGACGTGAAAAGAAGAGGGAACGAAAAAAAAAAAAAAAATTAGCGATAAGCGTCCAGAACGGATCAGGGAGACCATAGAAGGGGGGTTCGACGTACAGGAATCCAAGGAGAAAGACTACCAGGAGCGCGGTCTTTGCGCGCTTCGGTATTTTGAGCGAGGAGAGCACCCGTAGGGGCAAGCCAAGCATCAACATGTCCGTGACAATGTTGAAAGCGGCCGTGAAGATGTACAAAACTCGGCGGTCGACGCAGTAACCACCCCTGACGGTGAGGTCCCAGTTAAATGAGATAGGAGTGCATTGCAAGATGACAGCAAAGAAGACGCCGACCATCTGCGAGATGTTGACCATGTTGAGCCAGACAAGAGACCGCCGCACCCACTTTCTCTGCCCGAACAATCGGATGAGGAAGATGAGGACGGACGACTTGACCAACGCCAGGATCGGGTTGTACAGAACCTGGACAGCGTATGCCCATATCAGTCCCTGAGTGGGATCATGCGGTGGCACCTCCTCTGGCTCTATGCCGATGAAATTCGTCTTGATGACTAGCACCAGCGTTAGTCTTCCACATCCATATCGGACGGCGTTAGGGGTGGTCAGGGTCAGGTATACAGAAGAAGCTGATAACGGTCTGAGCTAACGACAGAAGCATGGCTATGCACACAAGCCAGTCATCTATCCCAAAAAGCTGCGCCGCCAGCCGGCCCGCCACGCGCACAGAGACGGCAAGCAGCGCCAGGGCAGGGAGAGCGAAGTTGACGGAGAGGGCAAAGATCTGGAGCCCCGACGCCGCCGGGGACGTCGGCGAGGCCAACAGCGACGAAGTGTCCATAGACGCAAGCACTGTGGTTTCCTTTTACCATCACAGAAGGTCATAGATGTGACGCAGAGAAGGTATCTCTAAGAGTAAGAGACCATGGTCAAAGGGTGCAATGAGAACACTGTCGAATCGACAAAGACGGAGCTCGCAAAAGGAAAGCAAGCAACACTAAGGGCTTGTCGGGAATATTTATCAAGATATGGGGGCTAGACGGCTCTTGTTCGGAGACGAGCATGGGATACTACCGGCTCTCCTCCGAGAGTAGTCATGACATGATTGCCAGGCGACTCCGTCTTGGGTCCATCCTCTCATCTTCCGGACTGGCTCTGGCTTGTGGTTGAGACCAAGACGAGCTTTCGAGACCAGCGTTCTCGCGCCGATCTGCGAGTCGTCTCGTCTTGTCCTTTGGGAGCGGCTCGCATGCACAGAGAATCAGCCGGGTAAATCTGCCTCGTGTGTCAAGATAACTCCCGGAGCACACCTCGGGAGGCGGTAGGTGAGCCGGGCGATAGCCGGATGCCGGCCGGCACTGTCCAGGGAGACCAGCCAGCCAGCCAGCTACAGCCGTCGGTTTCGAGCCTGGTGGTAATGAGGCGGGCGCACGCCCGGCAAGACCGCACTTCGATAGGGGTAGAGAGCTACCCAGTCGTCGAAGAGGCTTTGAGAACTGATGGGACTTCCACGAGTCTGCCTCTGCCTGATCTTGCGATCTGGACCTCGTGGCCTTTTGAGGAGGCAAGACGGCATCAGCTCGCCGCTGCCTCCTCGCTTGTACAATAGGAGGCGTTGTGCCACACACACCTCCCCTCTCAGAGGTCCAGCGCTAGCAAACAGCCATGTCACTGGACAGCCAAGTCTAATGAGGAAACGGACGTCGCCAGGAGACAACCCTGACGGCAGCAGAGTCATGTACGGGTGCTACTGTGTGATGCCAACGGCACAAAGGAAATGTAGCAACCGAAGATTCTAAAGGAAGTTCGAGAACACGATCATGCAACGGCGAGAATCGGCCTCCGGTGGAGGGTGATCAAACATTATTCAGACCCAGAGGACTGTGCCTGGCCATCTTGATATCACCAAGGGCAAGGAGAAATTGCAGATGTGAAGGAGGAAAAAAACGTGAAAGCTTCAGATCCAAGACTGACCGGCCGGCGCGGGGAGGGGCAGGGGAAGCCGCGGTTGGCCAATGTCGCGGTGGAAGAGCGGCTCCCCAAGATTCCGGTTATTTGCCGAGAAGGGCGTTCAGGGAGTGCAGACAGGTGCCGGAGCTGGTAGCTTTCGTCGATGTACCTCGCTGGCTTCACGAGTGAGCCGCTGCTGCACAGACTCCACGGGGTGGAAACGCTGTTACGGGTGGTCCAGCACATGGTCGATCACGAATGTCCTTGTACGGACCTGATAGAGTACGATGACGGCCGCCAAGAGGAAGACGAGGGCAAGAGAGACATGATCAAGAGACATACATTCAGAAGCATAGGGCCCTGGCCGGAACTCTGTACAGTAAGAGAAGAGAGTCGCTAGAAGACAAAATGTGGTCGTGAGTGGGAAAGGTAGCTCAGGTTGAATACCATGCAAGGCAGAATTTTGGTGCTCGCAGCGGCAGAGAGAGAGAGAGAGAGCCTTGGGAAATCGCCGTCTGAATCTAGGTTCGAACGGACACTGAGATGCAACCGGACTGGCCGCTAATGAGGGAGACATGAGAAAGAAGCTCTGTTGTCCGAACGGATCGTCACGAGCGTCTGTGCGGTTGATGCCGCGGTGTGAGACCCAGAGGGAGCGCGGACCTCTGGGCAACGCTGACACGCTTGTGTCAAAACAATTAGCCAGCTTCCCTGATTCCAAGACTCGGAGAATGGTGGTACGGCTTCATCGGTAATTGCGCAACTCGATGCGCAGAGTCTCAAAAAGCCGTCGGATGCAACATTGGCCGTTCGCCAGGGATGGACAGACTTCGAGGCTTCGCAGAGATGTCTAGTATTGGTCCGTTTTCTTCTGGTCGGATTGCTCGACCTTCTCTGGCGGAAATCGCATGGAGTTGTGACTAAAAAAGAGCGAGACTGGCATCGCCATGCACCAGGTGCCCTGGTGGGTATCAACAACACTGAATCGGTTAGCAATTGTTGTTGCCTATCAACCTTGTCGGTTCTCGTTTCGCCCCATAGCTTCTTGCGTCCAAACACAGGAACAAGATTCGGGGAGAAGGAATTTTAGCGCGGTGTTACTCCGGAATCCCGATGCCCAAGCGGGAGCTAGCCTGCCAACTTCCCGGCTGTGTGTTTATTTTATCTTGCAAGAAGCTGGCCCTTGTGTCTCTCCCGGCCCCCATTACATAGTACATACCCAGATTCTGGTCTTACGGCCGGCCCCCCCAGCCTGGCGTCGTACTGCAGGGTGGGCCGAATGGCTGAGCAGGGCTGAGATGGGATGCTCGAGTCTGTCGTCATAACCACGTGTGGAGCCTAGGGCCGAGTCTACCGCTGCTCACGCTCAGGCGGGCGACTCGACAATCTTAGTTGGTGAGGCTGGTGAGATCTGCACCGAATATCGCAGTCTTTGATTGCGAACGTTGGATACGAAAGAAGGAAACCCGCTTCTTAAAAGAAGAGGGGCCAGGCCAGGCCAGAAACCAGACAGTGCAAGCAGCAGAATGCGGGGTTGAACGAGTTGAGATTGAAGCAGATCCGGTGGGTCGGCCTGAAACTCTACCCTGGTCCCAGCTCAGCCTAACCTACTAGTGGACCCGTAATGTGGCTCTGTGGTGCCGGTACCATACGCACCATGCACATTGTTACTTGCAGCAAGGCGGCTGTTGCCCTGGAGACGGAGGAAGGCGCAAACCAGGATTTGGTGCAGCTTTCACAGTACCTGGCCCTGGGACACAAAGTCAACAGCGTTCGCACTCAACATTCAGCACCTTTGCGATTCCACTAACCTCCCATCGCTTCTCCTTGTCACAGGCTGGGCTGCCCAGGCACAGTGCAATCGCTCGTTGATTTTTTCCCCCCTCTTCTGAGGCGCGTCGCGCGAGTTATCTTTTCTCCTGACGAGGCTTCTGTTTTCCGACATCTCGGCAATGCGCTGAATCCCCGTCTGTGCAGCCGTGCTGAGAAAGGGCTTGGGAAAAAAAAAAAAAAAAAAAAAAAAAAAAAAAAAAAAAAAAAACAACAACAAAATTTAGCTGCAGAGCGTTGCTGCACGTCATCGTGATCCATGATACACCCCACCATAACCAATCTCTTGCTTGGTTGACAACGCACCGCAGAGTCAAACGCCCAGCCGCAGCCCAAGGCTTACACCAGCAGTGGAGCCGTAGTGCTCCCGACTTGCGCCTCAAGGCTTGCATAGCATTTATCCCACGTATACAACGACACAAACCCAACCGGACAGTGCCTGCACCATGGATACCAGCTTTCTGGCCCAGCAGGTCAATACAATTATCGGCCAGTTGCACGGCCTATTTGACGAGATCGGAGTCCCGCACCATGACCGCGACGCCCGCGAGGAGGAGGTGAGAGAGAGGCCATCTTCCGGCTCGTGTTCTGTGACATCTTTCTTGCTGACAGTATTCCCGGCAGGTCTTCGCGGCTCTTTCCGATGCCTTGAACAACCAGGTCCGCCTCGTGACGGCGGAGAAGCAGGAAATGATTGACGAGGCGCAACGAATGATTACGCAGATTCGGCAGATGGAGGCTTCGCTTGATGACAGCAAGCCCCGCCGCGACTCCGACGGGAACCTCAAGATCACATACCCCCTTACAAGGTGTCTGCAGGTGCTCAAGGAAAAGCACACCCAAGTTAGCCGACTGCATCGGGAGCGCTACGAACAGGTCAAGAGTACGCTCTTCCGCGCCGAGTGTATGCCCGAAGGGGGGAGAGGCAACTTGAGACTAATGGCTGGCAGAATTGGCGCAAGCCCTCGAATCTTATTCTCTTCACCTCGAGCCAAGTTTTGTCGAGTTGGAGCTGCCCCCGACGGGCCCGAACCAGTCCATCCCTCCAAGCTTCGATCTGTCTCCGGCGTACGTGGATAAGTTGGATGCCGAGTTTACGCGCGTGTATGAGGAGTACACCCGCCGCGTGGCAACAGTGAAAGCCGTCGCCGAGAACATCATCCAATTATGGGCCGAGCTTGGAACCCCGCAGGCGCAGACGGACGGGGCAATCGTGAAATACTACCGCGACGCTCCCGAGCAGCTCGGTCTCCATGAGGAAGACATCGCCCGCCTGCGCTCCAAGAGGGACAAGCTCTTGGAGGAGAAGAAGAACCGCGAAAGGCGGCTGAAAGACCTCAGGAGCGCAGTCGAAGTTCTCTGGGAGAAGCTCGGCGTCGAGGAGAAGGACCGTAAGGCGTTCCTCAACAGCAACCGTGGCTGCGGGATCCGGCAAATCAACGAGTTCGAGGACGAGCTGGCAAGGCTCAACGAGCTCAAGCGGCAGAACTTACACGTATTTGTCGAAGACGCCCGCTGCAGGCTGCAGGAGCTATGGGATGCCCTGTACCTTTCCGAGGATGAGATGCTCGAATTCACCCCGGCCTTCTCCGACGTCTACAGCGATGCCCTTCTCGAGGCTCACGAGCGCGAGATTGCTCGGCTCGAGATCCTCCAAGAGCAGCGCGCCCCGACTTTGGCCCTCATCGATAAGCACAAGAGCCTCGTGCACGACCGGGATGAGCTCGCTGCGTCTAGCCAGGACGCCTCGCGGCTGATGATGCGAGGCCAGAAGGGAGAAAAGCGGGACCCCGGCAAGCTCCTTCGGGAGGAGAAGATGAGGAAGCGGATTGCCAAGGAACTCCCCAAAGTGACGGCAGAGTTGCGCAAAGCGCTAGAGAAATGGGAAGACGAATACGGACGGCCGTTCCTGGTACACGGCGAACGGTACCTCGACTGTCTCGAGGCAGAAGAGCCGAAGCCTGGGCCGGGCCCTAGGTCCAGAACGCCCGGCCCAACTCCAACATCGTCCAATTCCGCCAACTCCGGCCTGAGTCGCGCGAAGAGTGTCGGCAGCGTCAGGGGAAGCCAAAGAGGCAGGGCCAAAACGCCGACGGCCCCAAACACGGCCAAGTCGACGCAGCCGTCACAGGGGACGCTCCGAGGCGCGCCACCAAACAGCAAGGGAAGCCCAACCCGACTGCCGGCACGGATTCCGCTTTCCAACCTTAAGCATGGCGCAAACTCTCCAGATCGTCCACAGTCGAGGACCGAGACTGGCGGCGCCCGCCAAGTGAACCTAGTCATGAGAGCTCCGCCGCCCAAGATGCGGGACCTCGTGCCGCCGCCGGAGTTGGAGACGCCAGTCAACCACTACTACCGTTCTGCCGGCCTCGGATCCAGCATTGTCCGGCAGGTCGAGCCGGAGGATGTCTACGACGACCGGTATTCGTCCAGCCAGGAGAACAGCAGGCCGGTGTCTCGGGACTTTTACTCTTCGCGATCCACGCAACTCTCGTATCCTCAAGCACCCCCTCCTGCCCGCCAGAGCTCCAACACATCTAGCAGCAGCTCCAACAATTCCACTGTCGTCACCGGCTCCGAGAACTGGGAAACGTACGACGATAACTCGGAACCGGAGGAGGACCTTACCGACATCTACCTTGCCAAGGTGCGCGCGGCTCGGGCTGCCAATGTTCCACGGCCACAGAGCCAGTTGAAACGGCATCGTGGTATCCCGCCTGCCCACCACGAGGGCAACCGCATCGTGTCTGGGAGCGAATGGACCGACGAGGACGGCTACTGAGAAGCGCGTCCTTGGTCGGCTTAGCACATGTCTGGATGATTAGCTACGAAAGTTTACGGCGCTACGACGGCATGTTCTGCTTTTCGACCAAATGCTCCGTTTAATGTAGCCTGCACTCTATGTTGCCGAGGCTCTGTTATTTTTCTGGCTCCGGCGAGGCGTTGGTCAAATCGGGGCCTGGGTTTTCCATATTACAATACGACTCGTCTCATTTTTTTTTCTCTTTGGCATTGCCGACCACGCTTCTCGGCAATCCCAAGACCGGGTTCTTTTCCCTTAAATGCGGATTTCCCCCCCCCCCTTTCTTCCTTGTCTGGCTGGTGCCAGCCGATAAAACAGGCTCATCCAGAGCGACTCTTTCGCTTGCTTGTTTGTTTCTCATGTACGTATCTGGTTTGGGCTAGGGTGTGCGGGCAGGAGGCTTCCTCCTTGCATTTTTGTGAGAGGGGCCATGAGCCTTGCGGGACCGAGGACATATGCAGCGGTTGGCGTTCAGAAGGGGGTTGTAACTCATTTTTTTTTCTTGTTGATCACGCCAAGTCTTTCATGATGGGCACCTTCTACGGAGCGCTCTAAGGAAACTGTCGAGGCGCTGGAGATACCACAATGTGTAACCAAAATTTCTGAGATGCTGGTGTATATGTCCGCCCGGTAGGGAACCTTGGAAGTTGTGGTGAATCATCAGGTATGTCTGGATCGACTGTATGTCTGGTTGCGCGGCAGTTCCAGCTCCCGGAGACGGTTGCATGGTAACCCTGGTCGTGCTGTACGTACGCCAACAGTAGCTCAGGGTCCTCAGTTTCCGTGGCAGCCTTAACACTACCGACCCCTGCAACTTACCCCTGTAACTGAGTGGGCACTGCGTAATCCGTACACTACGCCTCGAATCCCGGTCATCTTCCACGTTGCTGCAGCCTGCGATCGGATTACTCAACCATCCTGAGCTCAGTCGGCGGGCGAAGACCTGCCTGCTGATTTACTTCGAACTTTAACAGCACACCATGCCGAAATAGACACATCTACGTCCGATCTCG
The DNA here is from genome assembly GCF_000226095.1 of Thermothelomyces thermophilus ATCC 42464. Lineage (NCBI taxonomy): Eukaryota > Fungi > Ascomycota > Sordariomycetes > Sordariales > Chaetomiaceae > Thermothelomyces > Thermothelomyces thermophilus. The sequence continues at coordinate 2,686,391 of NC_016474.1, forward strand.
CGGAATTGCCTACGTACTTGGGTATGCTCATGTCCCGCCGCTCTACCGAGAACGGATCGGTATGCTGTGCACATTGCGTTGCTGCGTTGCATCGCATTGCATTACATTGCATTCGTTGCACCTGAGCTCACCGCGAACACCAGAGTCGAGAGGAAGAAAAGAACTCCGGATATCTCAACAGGGACCTCTTACGAGTGCCTATCTCGCCTTCTGACCTCGCCTGTTCCACAAATCCGGTTTCAAAAAAAAAAAAGAGGAAAAAAAGGTTGCTTCAAGTTCCCAATCAAGCTGCCCGCCTGCCGATTAACTTGTACTTCCTACCTACCTATGAGCCCTCCGCCTTCATCGACCAGGAGCACCCACGTTGACGCCTCCGGTGCAACAAGACCGTCAATTGCAACCTCGACTTCAGCCTTGGCAGCAGCAGCGTCCAGAAATGCGAACCCTGCCGTCTCGGCGGCCCTGCAGGGCGCAACACTTGCTTTCAACAAGCAGAAGGCGGCCGCAGCGGTAGGCGGCAATGGCAATAGCAATAGCAATAGCAACGGCAGCAGCGCTGGCAGCCTTGGACTCGGTCCTGCTCCGTCCAGGCAGCCGAACCAGAACAATGTCCACGCCATCACTGCGGGCCAAGGAACCGGGCCAAACAACCGATCTGGGACGGGCGTCTCGGCCGCATCGGCGCAAAGGCCAGAGCCGCGAGGCGGGAGCGGCGCGCTGCTGGCCGCGACCCGGGCGGCGAGGGATCATGCTGCTGCTGCTGCTGCCACCACCGCCGTCACCCGGCCCAGACCCGTGGATGAGCGCTCGCCGGGATATGCTGGCGGCGGCGTCGCCCGGCACGCGACCGGCGGGACGACCGTGAACACTAGCTTGAGCGGTGATGGGGAATCCAAGGAGGCCGCCGGGTCAGCACATTGGTCGGGTACGGAACTGGATGGGGGCGGACATGCGCACGGCGGGTTGGTTGCCCAAAGGCTGCTGGAGCTGCACGCTGCCGGCGGCGGTACTGGAAGCCATCGCAGCACGCTGCTCCCGCCGCCCGGCGGCCCTGACTGCCTGACCGGCAACCAGGCGTCGTCGCCATCCTCGACGTCCCCGTCCTTCATTGCGGCCACGCTGGCTGCGAGCAGGTCCGCTTCCCCTACCCGGGGTCCGATCCCACAGCTCGATCTGAATGGTGGGAGGCCCACGCGGGCCAGAAGACAGAGTACGAGTAACGCAAGTGTCAGTGCGGGCTCGCTGAGCTCGAGTGTGATGCCGGAGAGGGATCTCCCTGACACGTCATCCATCCCACCAACTACCTCTCTGGTGTCACTCTTCGAGAGCAAAAGGGGGAAAGACGACGTGGATCCGGTTAAGAAGAAGGCACCGTCGGTCAGGACGGAGAGCGGTGATGTGAGGAGTCAGGCCGGGGGAGAAGAGGCACAGCAGGCACCTGGGAAAGCGAAGCCTAAACCAGTACCCAAGCCGAAGCCCGGGTTTTCGCCGGATCATGGGAGGAAGACGGGACTGGATGGCAATGCACGCGGATCCGCCAGCGATACAAGTCAGAGGGGCAATACTACGGCACTGGATGGCAGTGATGATAACAAGGGCCGCTCCGATTTGAGACCACCTCGGAGCCCACCAGCGAGCCAGAGCGCCGGACACAAACCGATCACGAAACCGAGCGCTTCAGCGTCACAGCGTCCCACGACACCACCGTCGTCCGCGCCTGACCGGGCCATTTCGAACCGCACCAACCCGCAGACGATGAAGCTCCTCGGGACACCACGCATGGAGCCCCCTACTCCACCGGAGAGGGCTTCGGGCACCACCATGAAGGGACCAGCCGTGCCATGCACGCTAAGCACATCACGAAACGACCGAGCTGACGCAGTACCTCACGATTACCAAGACCTAACCCCAAAACCGCGGCAGCCATCGCAGAGTTCGACGCCGTCCGACGACACGTTCGTATCGGCTTCGTCCGTGCAATTGCGGACCATGCCTCCGGTCAACGCCGCGGACGAGACGGCGGTGCAACGACCCCCGGTACCAAGGCGCAGCCCATCTCCCCGGTCAACCACGACACCCGAGTTCCAGCCACCTCTTTCCTCGGACACATCAACCACGAACCTGACCCTCGGCTCCCTCACCAACGCAATAGTGGCGAGCAATATTGCCTCAGCCCGCCTGACCCCGACAAGCAGCTCGCAGCCCCCTCCCGTGCCCGCGCCTCGCCGATCCGGCCGCAGCAGCCCGCTCCGACCCCATCACACGGCCGACAGCATTCGCTCGCAGCTCGGGGGGGGAGGGAGCGGAAGCCGATCTCCGAGCCGGCGCAACGCCCCGCAGCAGCAGCAACAACAGCCGCACAAGACGGGCGTGCTGCTCCAGACCCTTCGCAGCCTCCACACCTCCCTGTCGGACGACGAGGACGCCCGCAGGCACCAGCTGCACCACCATCACCGGCGGCGCAACAAGGTCCTCGGGGGCGGCAACCGCAAGCACGCGCACCACGAGGGGTCCCGCCGGCGCTGGCGCGACGAGATCACGCCGCGGGAGCGGCGGCGCTACGAGGCCGTGTGGGCCAGCAACAGGGGGCTGCTCCTCCGGCCCGGGTGGGCCGTGCAGTATACCGCGGCGGACGGAGACGAGCCGGAGGGGGAAGGGAAAAGGGAAGCGGAGGCGGACTCGCAGGACGACGACAACAATAACAACAATAACAACAGCAGCAGCAACAACATCTTGGACCAGAGCCGGGCGCCGCCGGGGCGTCCCGAGGCCGAGCTGGTGGTCAACGTGGTGGCGCGCGACATCTGGAGCCGCAGCCGGCTGCCGGCCGACGAGCTCGCCGAGGTGTGGGACCTGGTCGACCGCGGCCGCCGCGGCGCCCTCGGCCGCGACGAGTTCGTCGTCGGCATGTGGCTCATCGACCAGCGCCTGCGCGGCCGCAAGATCCCCGCCCGCGTCAGCCGGAGCGTCTGGGACAGCGTCGCCGGCGGCGCCGCCCTCGGCGTCGTCGTTCCCCTGCCGCCCAAGGTCCCGGCGGGGTCCAAGAAGACCGGACAGGGATGGAAGGGGTGGTAGTAGGAAGGCTACAAAATTGCCGACTCACCGGCCCAGCGAGATCGGAACGGCGGAAACAGGGGGAAGGGGGGGAGGGGTCTATCTGGATGGCATGCAGACGGGGCATCCGTGCTCCCCAGGACGTCGGCTCTACTGCTTGGATCGGGTTCTCGGAGGCATGTTGCCTGCCGCTGGGGGAGTTCTCATCCTGACCGCTTGGGAAACACAGGCGCTACTGGGTGAAACCTCGGTATCAATTATTCCGTTGCTCATCTCTGTCCCTGGTTGATTTTGATCTCTCTCTCTCTCTCTCTCTCTCTTTTTTTTTTTTTTTTTTTTTTCGAAATCGTCTCTGAGAGCATACCCCATAGATACCCCCTTAGACTAGTACCGGCAATGCATAGACAAGGGTTTGTTTACTTTCCTGTCAAACCTCCGTCGCCCCGTGGTCCATGCCACCATGTCACCATCGACGTGGACCAGCTGGGCAGAAAGCCGTTCCTCCTAGGCGCCTGCGTCCAAGAGGTGCAGCGGCTCTACAACAAGCCGTGCGGCTACCGGTACGTGCTGGAGGACACGCTGCTGCGAGACGCCGATGGACGCGAGTACCTGTGAGAAAGGGGGCTAATCCCGCTCAGTGGCTCCACGGGGTGCCGCACTTGAACGAGGATGTCTGGGGCCCGGATGCCGAAGCCTTCCGTCCCGAGCGTTTCATCGACAACACGCCGCCGGGGGAGGGGAAGAGGCGGCGCGGTTCGCTGATACCCTTCGGTGGGGGGACGCACCTCTGTCCCGGCAGGAGGTTCGCCGTGACCGAGATCACCGGCCTGGTAGGGGCCGTGGCGCTGCTGTTCGATGTCGACGACGTCACGGTGCCCACGATGCGAGCGGGATTTGCTGGTTGCGCGATGGCTCATCCGGACTGGAAATCGAGTGATCCTCCTAGGGCGGTGTTCCGGCGGAGAAAAGGGTGGGAGAATGTCCAGCTGAGGTTTACTGTTTGAGGCTGCCAAAGAGGGCATACAAGACAGCACGATACCACCTGGAGTTGATACCCTAAATATGTTTCTGGGATTCGATCTAGGAAATCACCACACAGATGAATTGTTCGGAAGCTAATTAGGAGATAAGATCCGTGAAACTGATTGTCGTGATGCCAACAGTCTTGCCATCAGCCAGGCAGAAACACCGCAGGATCCCTTCATCAGCTCTGAAGTCAACGCCGATTTTGTATTTGAGTTCATATTCCACACCACCCAATACCGTCCTTTGCCTGAACATGGACATGTCGACGTTTGCGAAGTCGACACGAATACTGCCGACATGTACCACCCCTAAATGCGTAATCATTAGTCATTGATGTTGTCCACGTCAAATCGAGCACGACATACCAGAGTCGTCGTAATGTTCGGGGGCCGAATCAAGGTTACAGGTGTATAGGTTACTTTTGAAGGTGTATGAGCTCTCGGCTGACCATATTCTCCGGACTGTGGTAGTCCTATACGTTGACTCGGAAAGTTTTTCGCCCTGCCCACCCGCTGTTACATCCAGTCCTAATGACTAATTACTGGTTGAGGAGGTATAGAATCGGGTACAATTTAAGGATATCAAATGACGAACCTTATTGATCATCCAGCGAACGCGCGAACTACAGAATAGCTCACCGTCCCAATCCTCGAAGGCATACTGTTCATCATCAATGCCCGGCCGAAAGCGCAGACCACATCTGAATCCGTAATGACGCCGGCAGATGAGCGTGCGCGGCATCACTCCCTCGAGCCCCCTGATAGCTGCACCGCGAACGACAGCAGCTTGGCCAACGTCGGGTTGTAGGTTGAGTTAGCAATTAAACATGAGCTGCTCTGCTCTGCAAGTGGTGTTGAGTTCATTAGAATTGGTAAGAAAAGATAGCCAGATAGAGGAAATGAAAGAAGAAAGAAAATGCAATTGAAGGAAAAGAGATGGACAACTAGAGGAAAGGAATGAAGCTCAATACCAGAAAGTCGGGCGGATGCATTTGATTCCGTTGATTGCGCACCAGGAGTCCAGTTTGTGCTTCAGGTAGTCCGAGTTCCCAAAGCCACCAACAAGAACGATGATCTAATAGTGGGTGTGTCAGTCTGATGATACTCTGTTGCCCCAGGCGTGAACTTCGGGAATCGCTCTGCGGTCAAGTTGAACCTACGTTGATTCGCTTTCCCTTTGTGTGCGCGATGCGCTCGACCTGCTGATTGACGAGACAAAGCACGTCCTGGACGACTGGATCAAATATATGCTCCATGTCGCCCCTGGTACGCACGATGGCTGCAGTGTTAGCAGGGTGCGCAAAGCAGCAGAGTCCTGTGATTCAAGGCGTGTGGTAATTAATTATCCAAATCTCTCCAATCACAAACCTTGACAGAATGACGGCCGCCTCTTCTGGGTCGTAGTGCTCCTCGTCGAATTCGCCTTGCATGTGGATGGGATAGATCTCGAAGGACACGTTCTCCGAGATACCAAAGCTCTGTTTGACTTTTTCAAACGATGCCATGAACTCGCTTCCCGGACCTCTCCGTTTGAGCGGGACGTCTTCGAAGGCGGGCCCGAATCGCTCTGCCATCAGCTTGAGGAAGTTGCGATCGATATATGTCGATCCGCACTTCCCCCCTTCGGAGAGTGTTGAGTCGTCAGATTCACGGTAGTTCCTTCCAGGTCTGGGAAGTTGGGGAGTCGCATACCGATGCCAACACAAATTTCGTCAAACTCAATTGACGGGAACGTTTTTCTTATCGTATATGTCGTGATATCCTTCGCTCGTTGGCATTATGTCCAGTCACGACGACACGTCTTTGGAACTTCTTGGGAAGTAATAATTAGGCGAGAGGGAGGCCTCGATGAAACTTACCACAGTCCCGCCTCCGCAGTCGAGAATGAGGGCGTTATCTCCGGTCTGGAATGCATGAATGTTTTAGCTTGAGGCAGGACGGCAATAAGACTGGTACAAAGTCAATTGGCACCCTTCCACGGCTTGCACTCACCTTAACAGCGTTCACCGAACCCGGGCGGAGGTCTTTTCTCAGTGCAGCCACAGCCGCCGCTTCCGGCTCGGGGACCATACGGATGGTGTCAAACGGACGGGACCCGAAGCCAGCCGCCTTCGCGGCTTCCCACGTCGCCGTCCGCGCCTTATCCGTCCATATCGCGGGAACGGTGAGGTAACACTCCATTGGCGTCATGTCAAAGACCTTGGACGTGATGCGCATCTGGAGGTTGTGGATGACGAAGCGGTAGACCTCGGTCAGGAAGTCCTGGCACACCATCTGCGCGTCCTTGCCCTCGGGAATGTGGAAGAAGGCGGAGCCAGCGGCATCGTGCAGCGACGGGTCGTCGAACTCGGCCGTCTCGGCCGATGTGTCCAGGAGCAGCTTCGTCCACGAACACGACAGCATGCCGCGGCGCACCTCATAGCCCCAGTGGTTGCGGCGCGCCCTCCGGTTCTCGGCTTTATAGGCGATGACCGTCGGTGTCTTCCAATTGCCCTCGACTGGGCGTCCGTCGCCCGGCCAAGTCCGGATCACATCAATGTCGTCGATGCTCGTTTTGTCCGAGGTTACATAGCTAACCCCTACGCGCGAATGATGTCTGTCAGACGAGGGCTTCCACCACGCAATTTACTAGACGACGTGGCTCACCCGTGAATGTGGTCCCGTAGTCGACTCCGAGGATGATCTTCAATCTTCCGGCTGACTTGTCGTCCGACATGCTATATCGGGGTGAATCAACCACCATCTGGAGTACGGCCTACTGGGTTGAGCACAGTTGTAGTCAAGAGATCAAGCAGTTTGTGACAGAATGTTGAGCAGATCTCTGACTGTCCGGCACTGCGTCCTTCTTAAGGGCGGGAGCCGACAAACGGTGTTCTTGGGCCCTGGCTGGTCTATGGTTGGCCTCATTACATATCTGAGAGGCTGCAAGGAACCGCAGGAAACTGACATACCAAACACTTTTCACTTTTCACGCACCTATGGTAGCGCACACAGATCGTTTGATTACGCGCACGTTTAAATATCCGGTTGCAGACACTGCTGTGCTGAGCGACCGTTGCCAAACGCCGCTCCCTTCGCTCTCTGCCCCTGCCCCCGCCAGGCTTGCAAAATTACCAGCAGACAATATTCTGTTTATTATATTGTTGAGGGAAGTGTTTTGGGCTGCTTTATCCCTGTCGCTTACCCTATCTATCTGATCTGATTTCCCACCTTTGTCACAGTCCATCAAGTTGAAGCCAGTTAAGCCAGGATGGCGGAAGAACCCCGACGGTCGACTGCGGACCATCGAAGAAAAGTTTGTTCCGCAAAGTTAAGAGCCCTTTTTTTGTTGCTACGATGGCCTTTTCAGTTGGACGATTTGGAGAAAGAAGAAGAGCCTGCCTACGGGCCCCTGGTCTCCGAGCTGCAGAGTAAGATTCAAGAACTCGAGAACCAGCTCCGAAATGAGAGGGGCCAGCTCAATGAAATGCGGAATATGATCTGTGCCGAGCGGAACGAAAAGGAACTGCTTCGTCACGCCATGGCGAAGATGGAACTCGAGCGCGACACCATGAGCCGCAGCGTGCAGAACCAAGAAGAGCAGATCCGACAGGTTCAGGCACTAGTTTTCGAAGGTATTGGGAGCGATTCGTGGGCCGCGGGCGACGACGGTACTGTTCGTGCCGACCTCGAGAACCTGCATAGCCGCCTGAAGAGCTGGGCCAAGAAGTATGCCATCGAGGACATGCGCGAGATCAGAAAGCTGGTGGCTGAGGAGTACAATACCTTCATTCAGCTGTTGGCCGAGGTAGTTCATCTCAACTCCGGAGTGTCGAGCCCCATCGAGCATCTCGAATCCCCGCTCATGAACAAGAAATCTCCTGCCATGTGCATCCAGGGGCTGCTTGCACATCATGTCTACTCCAGGGTCATCAGCCAACCGTTCTTTGTGTTTGGCGACGGGGCCACTCTATTGCAGAGCATCTTTAAGCAGATCCAGCAAGGTATGTGGGACACATTGCGCTGCAGTCGAAACCGGAGGGTGTTTCGTCGGCCTCAAAGATGCTAACGATCTGCTATTATATTGATAACGAATACAAAGTCGACCAAAACGAGTCGCACATGCTGCGCTCTAGGACGCTACGGCTCCTCGCAACCCCACCGCCCAGCGCGAACCAAGGGAATGGCACACATGACAGCTACAGAGCGCTTCAGAAGGCAACCTGCCGCGAGCTCGCTGGCGTGTTTTATAACAGCCCAGCCAGGCATCTGATCAAGCCGGCCAGCCGCGCAGACGGGGAGGCAGCCTCGCACTGCTTCAACGACCTCGAGTCGATAATGCAATATGCAGGGGAGCTGTCCCACAGGTTGTGGTCGCGCCGGACGACGCTGCGTGTGCGAACATTGCACGATCTCCGGGAGACGCCGTTCCGAGAGGGGTTCGAATACATGAGGGCGCACCCGCTCCATCGCCTGTACGAAGATGACGATCGGTGCGACGGCTGGTTTGCCAGTGTCGTAACGCACCCGGCCGTCGTCGGGCTCGGGAGCAGCGACGGCAAGGACTACAGCACCCCTCGCGTGTGGATCAAGGCGGAGGTATGGCTGGCTGAAGATGCTGCCAACGGAGCAGCCCGCGGAGGGGAGGAATCTCGTGTTTACAAGTAATTAGCAAGGCGACTTAGTTCCAAGAGGTGCCCGCCTCCCAGGCTTCCCCGAGGTTTTCAAGAATACAATTGAGTGACGCGAGAACCCACACGTGATTAAGTAACGCAGTACAAACTTCACGGGCATCGCTTGTTACTGGTCCGTATCCAATGGGAAGTTCATCGCCACTGTTCGAAGCGGTATTTTATTGCTGTGCAATTTGTCTTTCCTGCGAGCAAGATTGCCGATGGTCGATAATATCATAGCCAGAGAGCCCTTGGGAACTTTTCGGTTGGTCGAACAATCAACCGCTTCACCTGAGCCTTGCTGTCATTTAGCTGCCAAGAATCGTGTCGCTTCCACATGGAATTGATCTGGTCTGCTTGTACGGATTATGTATGTGCTTGTATGGTCTGGTGCAGAACGGGACCGAGCCAGACCTTAATCTTGCCAATTTTAATTCCACCTGCTTCCTTCCCTCAATGTCATGAGAGGTCGTGGCTCCACAACGTTCACTGCCGTCCCTTGCAGCCCCGCGGACCGAGGCAGAGTGCGGAGCCGAGCTCTTGGCATCCCAATTGCGGGCCCGGAACAGCCCTTCGGAAGCAGTGATCCAGCGATCCAGCGGCTGGGCTGCGAACCAGGAAGCTACTAAGTAGCCGTTCATACGACGAGCGCGAATATGGTAAAACATCCGTTTTGGCTTTTTTTTAACTTCCAACCGTTACGTCCCGGGTGTTGATTTCCAGAATTTCTACTCACAGGCGATAATAGAACGATTTCCTTTTTGCTTCCTCCAAGCACAGTCAGCGGTCTAGAGGATCGTCACCAGAAGAGAGCCACAACACTCGCGGCAAGCGTCGCCCTGTGGCACCCCCCGCTCGTTGTAATTCCACCAATCCGGCGGCAGCTCTCGACGACAGCGACAACTAGCGGCCATAAGCTGCAAGAGCTTCGCTTCATCTTCTCTCGCATCGATCCTCAGCACGACTTTACCGCCCAGTGCGGTTTCCTCTCCTCACCAATCCGTCACAATGGCCGACGCAGCAGCTACCATACCCACCCCCGAGCCCGATGCGCCCGATGCGCCAGCCGCGGCCCCCGTCGCCGACCTGCCCTCGGGCGAGCCCATCCCGTCCTCGACACCGCCCTCCAAGACTCCGAAGCGCCGGTCGATCCCGCTCGGCGCCCTGCTGGCCGCCCTGCCCTCCAATGTCGACGCCTTCCTCACCCGACTCGACAAGTGCCTGTCCACGCCGTCCGGCATCGACACGGTGATGCTCCTGCTCTGCTACACGTCCAAGACCGGCGCCTCCGTCCTGTCCTCCCTCTCCCAGTCGGCCCTGCGGCGCTCGGCGCGCGAGTGGATCGCCCTGGTGGCCTCCCTCCCGCGCGGCACCACCGTCGTCTTCTCCTCGCCCGCCGCCGCGGGCAACACCAAGGCCACCGTGCCCCCCGTCGCCGCCCTGGCCCTGCTCCTCTCGAAACGCCTCTCCGCCCTCTCCTCCCTCCTCAGCGAGGCCCGCATGATCCTGCGCCTCTGGGCGCTGCTGGGCATGTACTTCTGGGCCCGCGGCCTCGTCCGCCGAACCTTGTCCAAGTCAACAACAACAACACCCGAGAAGCAGGACGGGTCGGCCCCGTCCAGGCTCGAGACGGCCATCGAGTACCTGCGCCTCGCCCTGTGCGTGGCCTTCCAGGCGCTCGAGAACGGCGCGTACCTGTCGTCGCGCGGCGTGATGGGCTGGTCGCCGGCGCGGCAGGGCGAGGCGTACCGGTGGAGCGCGCGCCTGTGGGGCGCCTACGTCGGCATCGAGATCGGGCGGCTCGCGGCCGAGCGGTTCGGGCCCGCCGGCGCCGACGGGACCGCCTTCGCCGCCCGCCCCCCGCACGAGAAGAGCGAGTGGGCCAAGAAGATGGCCCGCCAGCTCGCCTGGGCCCCCCTGACGGTCCACTGGGGCAGCGAGAAGGGCCTGGTGAGCGAGATGACGGTGGGGCTGCTGGCGAGCATCCCGGGCGTGATCCAGATGCGGGACCTGTGGGCTTCGACGGCCTGAGTTTTGGGTTGTCTTGTTCGTTATGATGGTGATGGTGCTGGTGCTGGTACCGGTGCTAGTATCGCCTCGAAGAACTAGCGGTATTCAGGCTGGGAGAGTTCTCATGCGATGGTCCAAGTTTCCAACGGCATCGGGCAACATGTCAAGCTATCTAATTACAGCATGATTTTTTCGCAATGTCTGGCCTCCGTTACTTGTAAATGGTTAATTTTTCTGTGTGCTTCCTGGTCTGATGTGTTTGAACTCTCTCATGGCTATTCTATCCCACCTGCTCTGTCACACGGTTCGAGAGTCCCTTCTTCCCTCCCCCCTCTGCACTTGCGAGTGCTCCCATCCAACGATGGCTACCCAGGTATTCACTAAATGACCCACGAGCTCGTGAACCCAAGCTAGCTAACTAAGGTAGTCTACCAGCTAAGGAGGCCCCCGATAGTGGTCTCGCCGGGCTCGACCATGGCGTCCTCATCGAGGGTCTCGGCGAGCTTCTGGTAGACGAGCCGGCGCACCTCGGCGTCGAGCTCGACCAGTGCTACGGCACGGTCGGATGTGCTGCAAATTCGACTATCCACAGCGGTGTGGGCGCTGTGGCAGGCACTCAAGGGCGGAAGAAAGAAGGCGTCAGGTATGGGTGGCTATGAGATCGGTAGGGTCGAAGGGTGCGAGAACCTAATGAGGGGGATCTATGGATCTAATTATGGATTTCGAAGTAGGGAACAGGGCATCGACAAGAACAAGTTAAGGCTGGCCATTATACACTTAAAAATGCCGTGGTATTTCTCATCAAGAAGAACTGGGAGGAACCCCTCTCGGCTCCGAGTCAGGCCTGCTTACTGCAGTAGTCTCTTAGTATGCAGACATGGAAGGGTGTTGAGGTGGGAGGGGGTTGGTTAAGAAACGCTGTGGTTTGGTCACCGCTCCTGGTAGCCGCAAATACCTGACCCTGAGAAATAAATGTATGCAAGGCACGGGTGGTGAAGAACAACCGGTGATTATAGGAGTCTGGTCTAGGAGCAGGTCAATACCTAGGGAAAAAAATGAAACCGGGCGACAAAGCCAATAATTATGCGGCTGGCAACACAAGTAGAAAAGTGGTATTTCAGTGAAGCACGAACACTGGTTGCCTGGCCCTGCATGGAACCGCGGGACCGTTGTTGGCCTCTCCGGGTAACTTAATGGTCCATGCTCCCCGTCCAGGGTCGCTGCACAACAACTCAGTTGTGACCCCGGCCTGGAAGCGCTGGCCAATTCCAACGTTCGGAAACATCACTCGCAGAGGATCGAATACCTGTGAGAAGCTTGCATTTCAACTAATCAAAACCACCATGACTACATAAAACAGATTTATGGTCTGTCAACTCTTCAACAGATTTTCTCGAATCCTCTTGTATTTTATGATGCCCACGTTCTCCGTCGAAAGCTCAGAGCGCTGCAGTCGCCACAGCCGCCGTCTCCCAAGCGCCATCCCTGCACCGAACTCTATACCCTCGATAGCAAGTTGGTCGATTAAAGCGAGATCATGACGCGGCACGCAACTATAGATAATGATTCGGGAGCTGCTGCCGCCTCCTGCGGCCCCGATTCCTGCTCCCCGACCACAGTCGATAGCCTCTTCTCGACAACCGTTGCCCTCACCCCCGTGTTCCTCACCTTCGCCTTCGCCTTCTCCCTCGCCCTGACGCGCCTCTTCCCGGCGCTCGCTCGCCTGCAGCAGCAGCAGCAGCAGCAACAACAATACCAACGGGCCGGTTTCCAGGGCTCCAAACAACCACCAGACGGAGGAGGAATCTCAATCGACGACGGCCAAGACCACTTCCTGCCCGCGTCGGCCCCGCCCTCCCTGCGCCAGGCCCACGCCGAGCAGGCGGCCCGCTCGCCGCGCCGCCGTCTGGCCGCCGCCGCCTTCGCCGCCACCGTGGCGCTGGCGGCCGTCCTGGCCGAGCTCATCCTGGCCGAGATCCTCGAGCTCGAGGGCGTCGTGCTGGGCGCCCGCGCCCGGGCCGCCGCCCTGCGCGTCACCATCCCCGCGCTGCTCGGCATGCTGGTCGGCGCCGTGCCCGTGCTGGAGGCTCAGAGCGTGCTGGCCTCGAGGGGATGGCGCTTCGGGCGGGACGCCAAGGGCAGGCTGGTCTCGAGGGCGTCCTGGGCCGTGCTGGGCTGCGTGGTGGCCGCGTGGCTGGCGGCGTTCTGGCTCGTCGGCAGGGCGGTCCCCCGCTCTGCGGCCGGGGGGATCGCCCCGGGCGGGGACGAGGAGTGGTGGAAGACAGCCGGGCTGGCGAGCGCGCGGGGAACCGGCGAGGGTTCCCGCTTCGATAGCACTGCGATGACGATTGGGAGGGCGGCCGGCCTTCGGACCGCCGAGACCGGGCCGCTCGGGGCGCGGGCGTTTGGCGGGACCGGGAAGGGAGGCTTGTCCAGGGCATGTCTGGAGAGGATCGGGGTGATCGGGATCTCCCTGATGGCGCTGCTATCCGGGTTTGCCAGCGTGTCGAGTCCCTGGCATACGTTTGTGGACAGCCGGACGTACCGGAGACGACCAGTCACCGACGCGGACATTGCGCGGAAGCAGGCCGGGCTAGACGCGACGAGCGAGTTGCTGCTGACGAAGCGGCATCGGCTGAGGTCGCTGCAGAGGAAAGCGCAGCTGGCCGCGGAAGGGATGGGCGACGGGACGCCGCATGGCGTGGCGACAGGTTCGGGAAAGGGACTGATGAGCAAGGTCATTGGGTCTCTCAAGGCAATGACGGGCAGCGGCGAAGCTGCCGAGATCAAGGCGCTTCAGCTCGAGATATCCGGCCTCGAAAGGATGGAGGCGAACCTGGCCGCCTCCCTCTCCGCGCTCAAATCCCGCCAGGCGGCGCACTCCCGGGATGGTACCGCTCTCGGCCGCCTGCTGGCGGTCCCGCGATACGTATTTGCCAGCTACTGCGTCTACCGCATTCTCGCCACGACTCTCACCACCTTCCGACGCATGTACTACCCATCCGCTTCCTTCTCCTCTTCCGACCCCATCAACCGCTTCCTCGGCCTGCTCGCCAAGCATTGGGACCCCAAGCTCGACCAGATCGCCTGGGCACGCCAGATCTCGTTCCTGCTGTCCGGCGTCATCCTCGCGGCGAGCGCCAACTCGGCCCTCCAGACCCTCCGGATCTTTGCGAAGTGGGCCCCGGGCCTGCTCTACCAGGCGCAGGCGAACCTAGCGTTGCTGGTCGGGCAGGTGGCCGCAACGTACGTCATCAGCGCGGCGCTGCTGATGAGGAGTAGCCTGCCCAAAGACGTGAGCCGGACCGTCGGGGACGCGCTGGAGAGCGCGCTGGAGCCCGGCTTCATCGACCGATGGTTCGAGGGCTGGTTCCTGCTTGCCAGTGCGGCAACGGCAGTGGGAATATGGGTGGGAAGGCAGGTTGGCCCCAGTTTCGGAGATGAGTGGGACGAATTTGCTGGGGAGGAGATGGGCCAGAAGAGGTCCTAAATTCGCTCCGCGGACAGCCATTTCTCTTTATCATCATGTTAAGAGCGTGTACTGTACTGTACCATGTTTGTAATCTACGTAGTAATAATATTGCGTCGCGTCTGTTGCGCGGTCAAGGCTATCACTCCGGGAAGGCTGTCCCCCTCCCTCGGTTTGTCTGTCTTTAGCAGAATTCGAACTCGAGTGATGCGAAGCCCGGAGCCGGAGGCGTAGCAAGTATTCGTCCCATGTTACTGTACGGATTACAAATTCTACCCGACTATATATATATATCTTGCTCGGTCATCTCAAACACAGCTTACTATCTGCATACACACACACACACACACAACCGATCACTTTGGTTATCAGAGGTATATTTTGGAGGGAGTTTACAGATGCTGCTCGAACATCAGCCGCATGTCGCGCGGCATTCGTCCCGAATTGTTGCAGTAGCTTGACGTTCCTCAGATCGAGTTGCAGCGATAGGGTATTGATTCTCGATTGCAGACCTATTCAAGACCAACTCTCGTATGATTCTGAATGGCTCAGAACTGTCTTTTTAAGCCTTTTTTAGGGACTTGGCGTATCATGCTGGCTGCCATCTTTCTGATCCTGACTTCTACAATTCGGTGTTTGGATGAACGTCTCCAAAGTGTGGCCACATTCGAACAGACTCCCTTGCAAGCAGCAGGAACCCTGCTGTGGGGTGCTTGCCGTCTTGGGGCAGCACCCGACCCGACCAATCGCTGCTGCGCCGGGGGCTCATCCGGGGCTTCTCTCAAACGCAAGCCCTTGTTTTCGTTTCGAAGAACCAGCTTCTGCCGCCCAACCCCATTGGCCTTCCGTTGCCCAAGGCCGCGGCGGGCGAAAACAACGGTGTCACCTCACCATCCATACCATGCTGCCCCGAGTGACGTTGAAACGAGGGATATGCAGGGCGAAGACGTGCGATGAGCGCTCGTCATTCGAATCGCCGATTTTGACTTGGCTCCGAGTCGAGCAGGGTTGTCTTCCTTACCTTCCAATAGACTACAGCAACTTTTTTTGGCTGGGAAGAGAGGACTAGAGCGCCTGCGCAGCAGCCGAGTGTTGCGATAAGCTGGTATCTTCAGCTCCCGGAATCGCGGCAAGAACGCAATGAATGATGTGCTTTCTTAACATATCCAACCGGGGGTGGCTCATGCCCAAAGGTCAGCTATCCCAGCCCTCTCTTTTCTTATTTCTCTCTCTCTCGGCTGAATCATTCTCTCCGCAGAGGTTCCGCAACAACCCTCGAAGCTCTGTGCTTCTTTCGATTCTCCCAGAGCCCGTTTGTGCGTGGTTATTATCTGCGGGCGCAAGCGGCCGCTCCTCGTTTGACCACCACAATCAACGTTGAACGTTGCACCGCATTTCGCCGCTCGTCATTCTTCCCGCGGCCGGCTGCCTCGTTTCTTTTGCGTGACCAAGAGATATAGAACGCCAGCTGGGCTGTCGTTCCGTCATCTTGCGCGCACCTTTCTCAGCTGAGCCATTGCGACAAACTCTCACGTCGGGGCATAACATAACCAAAACCACCGGGACACAAGAAAGCACGTCTCCGGAAACCATCTGAGCCGCGTACCCGAGATCACGCCCTGCAGATTCCATCAGCCGCATTGACCGCACTGTCACTCGCGTGGGGGCTTGGCAGTGTTGCCCAACGGACCGGATCTCCCGCTACAGCGGTTCCCCGACACTGATTGCGTTTCGGGTGGTCGCGCAGAGAGCAAGGTCTCTCCACCTGCGCAACGAGGACGCCCTGGCCGGCCAGATTTTGCCGCGGACGTTCCGGGTTCCTTGAACGTGGACACTAAGGGCGGAGCAGCCATCAGCTAGCCGAGTGTGTCACTGGCCAGGGACTGTTGGAAGAAATGATTGATGGTTGGAGACCTCTATCTTCCGCCGAAGCCCAACTTCCTCTCCTCGTTCACACACTGCCTACGAGGCGTGACGTCGATCCAATATGGCAATCCACGGCAGGTCGTGGGCGTCAAGATGGGCCTGGTTTCCTGTCATGATGGCCTCAACGGCCTCTGCTCTCTCTCTTTCTCAGTTTCAGCCTATCACCTCGGCGACTATCCCGCTTAGCTGCATCCTAGCCTACGACACCGAGATTCCCGGCTGTGCGATAAGTGACTTTGTGGAGGGAGCCACCTGCTCCTCGTCGTGCTTGAGGGGGCTGAGAAGGTTGGAATACGCTCTTCAAATCGTGTGTGACGACGCCGACGCGCCCAAGATATCGCTATTGGGACAGGCACTGGAGGGCAATCTAGCAGCGGTTCTCTGCCCGGGTAGATCCCCAGACGCCACGATGTCGAGCTCGAGCTCGAGCCCGACTTTGGTACCCCCTAACACCACCACCCTCACCACCACGCTTGCTGCGACGCAGCGCACGCAACTCACATTCACCACGGTTCAACCTCCGTCCACAACGTTGACGAGGTCCACTGCCAGGACGGAAACGGATACAGAGACAGGGACAGGGAGAAGGGCGGAATCAAAGACAGAGGAGCCAACGACCTCTATATCTTCGACCAGCACCTCGCCTACTAGTACTGTCACGTCAGATACCCCACGGCCGACGTTCGTTCAATTCACAAGCTCAACTACTGCATCGCCAAGTTCTACGAGCACGGCCGAAGCTCCCGAAGAGACCGATGGAGTCAGATCGGGCGGCTTTACTCCATTTGAGTTGTTTCCCAACAGCTCAACGCAACTTATTACCTCCTGGATGACAGCAGTTGCCATCTCATTAGCTGTCAGTTTCTTGCTTTTATAGTAGGCCTTTAGGTAGCAGAATATATAATCTTAGAAATCACTACAAGATAGCTAAAAAGATTTGCTATAGTCTATTTAAATAGGTTTAAACTAGTAGTAGGGATAGGGAGAGTTAATTATCCTAGGACTAGCAGGTTATACTTTTATATCCCTATAGAACTATAGGACTAGACAAATCCTTAGGGAGGAAGATCTCCCCTTTAGATCTATAGGCTAATAGATATATTTTATACTATAAATCGGCTAATCTCTTTTCCTAGTTATACTTTAATCATATTAATTATTAATAGGGTTATATCTATTAGTGCCTTAATATAAGCCTTCCTACCATTATAGCCTAATATTATAAATATAAGCTAACCTATACCTACTACTAGGCTATAGTAGCTAGAGGGCCTATACTAGAGCACTAATAGGTATAACCCTACTAATAACAGGTATAATATAGGTATAGCTATATCAGGGCGGCCTGCCACTAGGCTAGCTGCCAAGGGAGGTAGCACTATTATAAAGGCCTCTCTAAGCAGGTTCGTACTAATCGCGGGGGTAGAAGGAGTCAATTGCTCAGGGGCCGGCAGGCTACCCTATCTGTATCTTTCCCTAATCGTAGTTATATAGACTGATCCTTAGGGAGGAAAACCTCCCTTTCGGATCTATAGGCTAATAGGTACATCTTATACTACAGATCGGCCATCCCCTTTTCCTAGCTATACCCTGATTATGCCTATTATAGCAGGGTTATACCTATTAATGCCTAGGCATAGGCCCTAGCATAGGCCCTCTGGCTGCTATAGCCCGGCTATAGGCATAGGTCGGCTTGTATTTATAATAACTTACTTTCCCCCTTAGTAGGCCTGTCTATAGGCCTATAGGCTCTATCGGAATAGCTTTATTCTAGATGCCTATTTAGTAGTAATAGGTCGCTATTATTTTAGCGCTTTGTTATTATAACTTTATTCGCGATTATATATAGAATAGGTAGGTACTAGGCGCCTTTATTTTTGTACGTATATCGCTATTATTATAGTTATTATTCGAGTGTTCTCGTCTAAAGATTCGCTTTATTATAAATATATCTAGTAGTTACCGTGGCGTTAGGAAGGTCTCTACTACGGC
This sequence comes from Thermothelomyces thermophilus ATCC 42464, assembly GCF_000226095.1. Taxonomy (NCBI): domain Eukaryota; kingdom Fungi; phylum Ascomycota; class Sordariomycetes; order Sordariales; family Chaetomiaceae; genus Thermothelomyces; species Thermothelomyces thermophilus. The sequence goes on from NC_016474.1 coordinate 2,704,519, forward strand.
AATAGAAATAATATTTGACTTTCTTAGAGGGCCGCCTTTTGCTCTTGAATTCCTTTTAATCTTTAATCTTATCTTCCTTATATCGTTTACTCTTTAGCCGCCTATAATTTAATTTTCAAATTTTAAATCTTTATTTTTGTGTCTATAATGATACTATAGAGATTCAGTAGCTTAGCGTAGCTAACTTGCTACTATATATATAGTGTTTATATAGCGTTATTAAAGATATTAAGGCAAATAATAAGGTTCCCTTTAACATTTAGTATACGTTTCCTACTACTAGCTTGTTTAAGTGTTTTTGGTGCTGTTAGGGCTACTAGACAAGCTGCCTCTTGGTAAGTATATATTTTAGGAGCGATTCCCTAGGTATTAATAATTATTTAGGCTACTAGTACTATAACTAGTAATATAGTTAACCTTATAATTATTATTTAGTCTGTTTATAAGGTTATTTTAGCCTTAAAGCTAGACGTAGCTAACTCTAAGGACTTGCTTATACTTAGTAAGTGCTATTACTACTATATTATTATACTTATAAATGATATAGCCGTTACTTTCGAGGTAGTCAAGAAATATTACTAGTCTAATATAAGCCTTATTAATAATAGTAATAAGAAGATTACTTCTATAGGTATCTATTTATTTTTACTTATAATTTAGTATAGATACTAATATATTTATAGGAATAATAGCTTATATATAGCAAGTTTGTAACCGACTATAAGTAGGTAATTGTAGCTACTAACCTATAGCCTAAGTTTAACACTAGCATAGTACGTTTAGTTATATTTCGGTCTGGCTAATTGTTTACTAATATAATATAGGTACTATACGATCTTATAATCTAGTAGCATTTGTTACTACCCTATCTAGAGCCCATTAACAAGGGTTATATTGCTTAGTAAATAGCTAAGTACAAGTTTATCACCAAACTAGGCACGCTTATAGTAAGAGCCCTAGATAGTAAGGACAAGGCAGCCTAAGTTTTAGGCAAACATGTAATAGACTTAGAGTTTATCTCCTATAGTAGCGTTTAACAGGGTTTTTAGGGTAGTAAAACTTTATCTCATTTTCATTTTTCTTTAATTATATAAAGTAAATACCCTCTTAGCCTTAAATTAGTATTATAGATTTGCTTTACTAATTTATAATACTATAATATAAATGTTTTGTTTTTATTAATTTTAGTATCTCTAGTAAGGCCTTCTTTACTATAGTTTTAGTATAATGTCGATTTAAAATATAGTTCTCTATAATATAACTTAGGGCCCCTCCTAGGGCGCCCTTCTCTAGGCCTTTTCTACGGTATTTCGATCGTAGTCTTAGGGTATATTACTATAATAACGCGTCGCCCTACCTAGTATACTTTTCCTTAGGACATATATCTAGGCATTTTCCATAGGCGCCCTCCTCCTAGCCTCTTCTTATACTTTTCTATACTATATTATAGGCGCTCTATAGTCGTAGCATGCTTCCTAAACTTATATACTTTACCTTATATATTAGCGATATCTTCTTTATCTACCTATTGGTTAAATTCAGAGGGCTATTCTCTCTACTTTACTAGGAACTAACAGGTCCTGCTGTTAGCCTGCTCTACCAAAACTTCCTTAACCTCCTATTCTTTATTGTCCTTAAGTTCTAGTATCGGTATTTGTTCTGCCTTGCTTTGACTATATAGGTGCCAAGGTTCGAGTAGGGAAATAGGGAAGATATTATATAGCTAGATATATTATATAGGTAACGCTAGCTAATATACTAGTAAACTGACTAGGTTATATACTTGAAATGGGCCGATAAATTTAGGGGTTAATTTTTTAGGCATTTTTAGCTTAAGATTCTAGGTCGAGAGTAGGACGAAGTTACCTTTCCTAAATACCTTTCTTTAATGCTTTCGGTCGTAATGAATTTTATAATCTTAGATAGCTTCCTTCTAATATACTTTTAGTTATTTTTATAGTACTTATAATTTTCTAATTTGTTTTACTATATTAGGGTGGTACCTTCCTTTTAGCGAATCGTCTTTAATTTGTAATGAAATCGTAAGGTCGTAGCCTATTAATACTCAAAAAGGGGGTAGCCTAGTAGTTATATTAATAGTATTATCATATACGAACTTTACTTCTAGGAGGATTTGTGCCTAAATTATGGGGTTTACTATAATGAAATAATAGAGGTATTATATAAGTGTTTAGTTACTCTATTCGGTTTAGTCATCGGTTTAGGGGTAAAATGCTATAGAAAGCCTTCTATTAATGTAATTTAGGTAGTAGAGATCTACCTAGAATTGTAAAGTAAATATAGAGCTATAATTACTTATATAGCCCTTTAGTATACTATATTTAAGTTCGATTTCTTCATGAACTAGCTTAGTAAGCCACTGACTTATAATATCTAAATCAATAGCAAAGAATCGGTTTATCTTAATATAATAGTCTATAACTACAAGTACTATATTCTTTTCTTCTACTTAGAAGTTTACTATAGGAAAACCTATAATTATATCTATACTAATCTCCTACCAGGGTCAGTCAGGGATCGGTAGGGATTCTAAGCTTCTATAACCTTAATGCCGTCTCGGCTTATTCGTTTAGCAAACATAGCAGGTTTGGTACTAATACCTAATATCTCTTACTAGGCCTTACTAGTTAAACTTTCTTTAAATAAGTTTACTAGTTCTTTTAGAGCCAAAGTGCCTAGCTCTGGCATTATTATAATATAACTAGAGGATTTCTTACTTTATAGTTTCTTCTATAGGAATATAAAGCACTCTCTTATAGAGTAGCTTGCTACCGCGTCCTAAGGACTATAGTTTGGCTTCGCCAGTGCTTTGCTAGCTTTTCATTATACCCTTTTCTAGGCCTTCCCTTACTCTTTAAGTTAAGGGGTCTAATCTTTAGGGCTCTAAAATACACTCTCTAAGTATTTATAACGGCTAGATAGTAGAAGCTGATTCTAGTCTTACCGCCTCTTTAGCCTGTCTTTATAATATAATCGGCTTCCTTTCGAGGTATACTTATTCCATATTATATAACCCTTTTAGATTGACTTTTAACGACTAGATTCTAATCTAGTATTAAAAAGATTACAAAACTCTCTACGCTTCTTACGTCTTTTCGTAGTTTACCATTTTCTTTTAGATTATAGGTAACCATTCTTAGTTCCTAAGAGGATTATCCTCCTTATAATCTAGTTTTCTTGAAGGGCTATCTATAGGATTTTGCTTCCCTAGCTAGTACTTAATGGTAAAATTAAAACCTAATAGATATATATACTATCTAGCTTAGTAACCGTTAAGTTAGGTTTATTTTATAAATCCCTATAAATTATTATAATTCGAATAGACCGTGATTTTATAGGGATTTCCCATTAAATAGTATTACTAGTGCTTAAAGCCTTCTATAATCGCTATTATTTCCTTGTTAAGGGTGCTATAATAGTGGGCTAATCTTAAGAACTTAGCCGATTAAAATATAATAAGATATTTTCGAGAGTCCTCTACTTACTATAATAAGATAGCCCCTATTATAAACGTAGAAGTATCTATTTCGATAGTTATTAGCTTTTTAGGATCGAAATGCCGGAAAATCGGTGCCGATTTAAAGTAGTTTTTGATTTCTTGAAATGCTCTTTATTCTTTAAGGTTAAATTAGACTCTTCCTAGTTTCCTTCCTTTTTCTGGCCCCTTTAGTAAACTTGTCAGGGGGTAGGCGATCTGCGAAAAATTGCGAATGAATTTCCGATAAAAATTAATAAATCTAAGAAACACCTAAATGTCGTAATAGGTCTAAGGTTCCAGCTATTTCTCTACTATTTTGATTTATACTAGGTCTATCGTAATTCCCTGCCAATTTACTATAAATCTAAGGAAGTTAATTCAGTCTTTACAAAATAAATATTTACTAGGTTTATAATATAATTATATATTCTATAGTCGTTTAAAGACCTTTTAGATATATTTTATATATATTTCGCGATTAGGTAAGAGAATTAAAATGTCATCTAAATAAATTATATGAAATTTATTAAGTAGTCTACCTAATACTTAATAAAGAATAATTAACCTATCCTAACAAGGGCCTATAGAGCTTCTCTTATATCTTCGCGAATACCTTACTAAAACATACAAAACTACTATCGCTAGAAAGCTCTCGAAAAACGCTATCTAACGGCACTACTTTCAACTACGCGCGAGCCGTTACAGGTATACAATAGGCATCGCAGGCATATAAACCGGACCCGACCGCAATCCGACTATACCTCATACGCCCGTTAAAATTTTCACCGTATAGACTACCTAGCACCCCTAAACGTAATGTCAATTTAAGGCCTAATGCTAAGCTACTAAGTAAGGAGGCCTATAGCTTTGAACTAATTAAAGCGGGGCCTATTATAGGCTTATCCTACCCTAGATATCAAGGAGCTAAGGGGTCTTATTATATAATTAGTCAACCTTATACTAAGCCCTAAATGGGACAAGGTATAGGACCTTACTAATAGGCTCTTATAGGGCCTTACTATTATAGGCCCGGGCTGCACCCGGGCTAGACAACGCCCGGGCTTTACCCGGGCACGGGAATAGACCTACCCCGCCCCACTCCCGCACGCCCTACAGGTCCGTAGAGCGTTCGTTACTCGTTCGTAACTTGTCCGGTAGACACGCGGCCAGGGCCCGGTTAGCGCCCGACCCGGAGCCTAACCGGGCCCTACCCGGACTACATACGCATATATTAGTTAAAAGGCACTCCTCTATACGACTCTTGTATTTTTCCTCTTTTTCCTCCCTAAGGTAGTCAAATAAAACATTATACGCTTATCTATAGATGCTATAAGGCTAGTACATTATATTTCGACTACCTTCCTACCGGTAGTAACTCCCTAGGGGAGTTATCGACAACATAGTTATAATAGATTCAATGGCATATAGGCCCTCGGGCTTAGCGGAATTATAGGAGCTTGTCTGCTCCCTTTAAGTAGTAGTAGAATAGTAGAACACGACGATCGACACTCTCCGAGTATCCTAAACCTAACCTGTCCTGACCCCTAAGTCGGCTAGGGTACCCTTTGAAGCTTACCAGCCGCAGCAGAAGCGTCTCCTAACTAGATAACCTTTCGACGGTAAAAAGGAACTCCTCGTAGTATAGAAGAGTACGATGGAATACGTCCTTATAGCTGATAGAGATTTCATCGGCTCTAATTATGACCAATAGGTCTTTATCTAGGGAAACCTTATACGCTAGGTATAGACCTGAGTTACGGCCTACTATAAATCTGTAGGCCCGAAAGTTAGGTATGACCTGACTTAGTTCCTCTAATATCTCGAGAGCATCTTCTCTAACCCCTATAAGAAGATAGTAGCCCTATTAGAACTAGAATTCCTTTAATAGAGAGACGACAAACCGTTTACTACCTTTATCATTCGGTTCGAGGCTAAGCTATTAAAGGTAGGTAGTCTCCTTTAGGCGACGAGCTATACCTAATCAAATTATAATAATGCCTCTCTCTGAAACTTAAATATATAGTAGTTAGACGAGGAATTCCCTAGGATAATTATATAATAGTAGTCAAGAAATACTATAAGATTATTATAGATCTTGAGGCTCTTCGGCTTAGTGATAAGTATTAGTGGATATAGGGATAGTGGGTGGCATCCGAATTATAGAGAGAGAAAGACGCGAAAGGAGATATACTAATAACTAGGATTAACTTGTTATATACTAACCTATAGAGGAAGGGATCTAATAAGGATAGGGTAGGAAAATATAGAGGTAATGCTCTATAGGTAAAATAGGTTAGTCTAGAAGTATATATAGCCTAATAGGTAGCTAGAGCGTATATCTAGAAGTATATATAGCCTAATAGGTAGCTAGAGCGTATATCTAGTATAGGTAGAAGAGTTACTTCATTATTAAATGTTACTTTGCCCTTACTTTAAGGCTAATATAGTAAAGCTAGCTAAGAACCGATATTAATGCCTTAGAAGCTAAAGATTAGAAGAGAGATAACGATCTATCTAACGAAGAGGATAGTAAATAGGGAAAAGAGTAGCCCCTAAGCAAAGTCTTATAAGGGGGCCTAAAGACTATAACTACCTAGAAGACAAGTTTATAGAGATTAGCAAAAGAATAGATAGACCTCCTTTTCTTATTCTAATCTTCCTTAACTCTACTAGCTTTATAAACGCTTAAATAGATAGTAGATATTCTAGCTATAGCATTATTAGCAAGAGAATGTACTAGAAGCTTAGAATCGAGTAGATTAGTTTACCTACTATATATACCTTTAAGACTATGACTAGGCTATAATAGGACCGGAAAATTACTTAGATAGCTTGTGTTATAATAGATATCGATAGCTAGGAGAGTTAGGCCACGCTTTACATAGTCCTAGGACTTATATATAACGTTATACTAGGTCTTCTATAGATAGAATACTAGGAGGTCAAACTAGATATATATATAAGCATTCTTAAAATCGGGACGTAACTAGGATTACTTGTCTATAAGATCTCTTCGCGGTCAAGACAGATAGGAATCTCCTAAATTATAGGTACGGTCTTTATAGGTATAGTTTAGAAGGTATAGAAGAAGAAGACTTCTAACACCTTCCTAGTTACTAATATCTAGAAAATAATAATTATCCTAGAATCAAGACACTAATTTGACGGAGAAGGTATAGAGAATAGGGGTACCTAACTAGGGCCTAATATAGAGTTAGAGGTTACCTTACTAGACGAACTTCGCGACTTTGCTAACCTCTTTGATAAGGAGAAAGCTAGCAGACTTCCCCTATATTATAATATAACCAATCATCATATCAAATTAAAGGAAAGCCTAGATAGAAAGATCCCTGAACTCCCTTAGGGGCCTCTCTATAACATGCCACGGGATCATTTATTAGAAGTCCGAAAGTAAGTCGTTAACTTGCTAAATAAGGGGTAGATCCGAGCCAGCTCCTCTTCGGCTATTGCCCCTGTCCTCTTAGTAAAGAAAGCAGACAGAGGTTAGAGGTTCTATATTAATTATCGAGCGCTAAATAAGATTACGAAGCAAGATCGATACCCCCTCTTACTTATTAAGGAAATGCTTTACTCCCTAGTCGGAGCTAAGTAGTTTACAAAGTTAGATATCTAGGTAGCCTTTTACTATATTCGGATCGCGAAAGGCTACGAATATTTAATAGTATTCCGGACCCGGTTCGGCCTCTTTAAGTAGCTTATCTATCCCTTTAGACTTATAGGTATACCTATAACCTTCTAATGATATATTAATAATACTCTTAGCCTAACGCTCAGGGACTTTATGATAATATACCTTAATGATATCTTAGTTTATACTTTAGGTAATAGGAAAGATTATATAAGGTAAGTAAGGGATATACTCTAAAGGTTATAGAAAGTAGAACTTATATTAGACCTTAAGAAGTATATATTTACTATAAAAGAAGTTAAGTACCTTAGCTATATTATAGAGGTAAGGGTCTAGGTCTATCTAGACCCTGAAAAGCTAGCTACTATCTATAAGTAGGAGGTACTATGGAAGGTTCGGGGAGTATAAAGCTTCCTAAGGTTTGCTAATTTTTACCGAGACTTTATCCCTAACTTTTCTGGGCTAATAGAACCCTTAACGTAGTTAACCTATAAGAATACCCTATTCTAGTAGGGGACTAAGGAATAGAAGGCCTTTAACGCCCTTAAGACGGCCTTTATATTGGAACCTATCCTCGTATAATAGGACCCCGAACGAGAGACGGTACTTGAGGTAGATTACTCCGGGACAGCGCTAGGAAGGTGCCTATCCTAATAAGGAGAAGATAGGGTCCTATACCCTATAGCCTATTACTCTATAAAACCAACCCTAGCTAAATAGAACTATATGATCTATAATAAGGAGTTACTTATAATTATCTTGTGCCTAAAGGCCTAGTTAGCTAAGCTTTATAGTATTATAGCCCCCTTTTAGATCTTAACCGATTATAAAAACCTTGAATACTTTTCCTAGCCTCGTTTAATTAGTAAGTAGTAAGCTTAATAGGCTAAGATACTTTCCCTCTTTAACTTTAAGCTCTGTTACTAATCTAGGTTGTAAGTATCTTATCCTAACGCTCTATCCTATCGCGAACAAGACTTTCCTAAAGACGTATAGCATATAGTATAACTTCTCCCTACTATCCGGATAAATACGACAGATTCCTTGACGTTATCTAGAGCATCCTACCTCCCAAAGAGGAGTACTATTTTTACAGACAAATAGCTAGCAGCCTTATAGGATAAAGGAGTTGTCAAGGACGAATATTATATATACTAGCTCTAGGCTATCTAGGACAGGGCCTGAAAATTTCCGAAGGAAGCAAATATAGTATAGACCTAGATTATAGACTACTCCCTTAATATATAGGGTACCCTTTAGTTCTAGGGCAGACTTTGGCTTCTTATATAGGAGCTACCTATAACTACTATTCTTTAATATATCTATAACTTCCCTATATTGGGCTACCTAAGGAAGAATAGATTATTTAAAATGCTTTAATGGGACTATTACTAGGACTTTATATCCCTAGATACGAAGAGGTTTATAAGGAACTATTATACGTGTCAAAGGGCTAAGGTTTTACGTTAATCACGATAAGGACTCCTTTAGCCCCTACCTATCGCCGACTACTTCTAGAAACAGATTTCTATCGATTTTATAGTCGATCTCCCTATACGAGACGAGAAATTACCCTAGTACCTTATAGTAATCACCGACCGGCTATCAAAGTACATCTAGCTTAAAGCTATATCCTTAATAGGAGCTAAGGTATACGTACTCTAGTTCTGGGATATATAGTAGCGGTTTTATGGATTTCCGATACAAATTATTACTAATCGTGGTTTAGATTAGCTTAGCTAGTTTTAGACTACTCTCTATAAGACTATCGGAATCGAATAGTTACTATCGATAGCCTATTATCTATAGATAGATAGAGGTATAAAATATATAAACTAGGAAGTATAGACTATCTTATAGACTATAGTTCCCTTTGCCTAATATAACTAGCTTAAATATCTATTATATACTAGCTTATAATTAATAACTGTAACTAGACGGTAACTAGGACAAGTATAAGCTACCTTCTTTATAATTATAATATAAGCCTAATATAGTTTACTAACCTACTAGATACTCTTACCTTAACCCTATAAGGAAGAGCTACTTATTTCTTACGTTACTTAAGAGAAGGTATAGAATAGACCTAGGCCGCTATTATATATATATAGTAACGTTAGTAAGAAAACGCTAATTGTTTTTAATACCTAGCTAAGAGGTTTAAGGTAGGGGATAAAGTATAGCTATCTTTATATAATATTAAGACTAACCGCCCTAGCTATAAACTTAACTAGGTCAATACTAAATATAAAGTAATTATAGTACTAATACTACTAATAGTAACTCTAAATGTTCCCTATATATGACGAACCAAACTCAGACTTCTTCTAAAAGGGTTCAGACAAAGGTAGATTAAGTAGGACAAGTAGGCAGGTCGTCTAAGGGATTCGGTAAAGCCAAAGGGTTCACAATAACACTAGAGTTATCTCTCACAGTAGTTAACGATACTTAGTATAAGTACTGTGATTATAAGTTACTATCACTAGTAAACTCCTAGAGTCTACTATAATAAGTGACTATTTATATATATATATACTTCTGTCGATCGCTTATAGTCCCCTTCCATCCTGTCCTTAGATCGCCTTCGGTAGCTAGCTATCCTCTACTATCTTTCCCTTTTTGGCAATTGTTTGCCCGTAGTAACCCGCGCTCCCTAGCGATCCCGTGTTAGCCTCGCTTCGTGCCCTTCTTGATTAGTGGCTCATTTAGCCTGCTACACCCTACCAGGTCGCGGTATATAGTTGGCTTGTGATACGATGCCCCCTCTTTAGGGCTTTCGACCTGAAAGCTTCTTATGACTTGTTTTAAGTACTATTAATACCCCCTTTTCCTAGTAGGTAACGTCCTTTTTCTATTAACTTCCTTTCATTATAGCTAATTATATTCCTAGGAATCGTTATAATCTTAAATATAAACGATATACTATTATAATTAAGATTAAGCAAGAGGGTTATAAGGTCGCTATACCTTATAAGCGTTATTAGAATATAAAGCTATAAAAGTATTATATAATAATAGAGGGTTTAAATAAGTATTAAAACTATATTTATATAGGTAAGAAGTATAGTAGTCTAAACGTTATAGATACCTATAGGTTCCTTATTATTTTCCTTTATAATCTTAGGTTACTAACTCTCTTAGTTCTTTTGAATTTGTTAGAGTAAGAGAAGGTTTCGAGGGAGATTACTAAGACTAAGGTATTACTTGCTTAGACGCTAAGCCATTTAAGTCGATTACGTCGTTTATAGCAATCCCTACGCGATCGTAGTACTAAAGTTTTCCGTCGTGGCATAGCTTATCTAGAGGAAGAGGAAGAGCTAGATACTCCTCCGCCGATATCAGAGACGTAGACCCTTGCGGGTTGGGCTTAGGCGTTAGGTACTTTTGATGTGCTTAATTAGGAGTCGATTAGGTTAGATCCCGGTCCTAATTCTAGTAGGTTCCCTTCTTTTTCTATTAGGGAATAGGCTTTGGAGCTGGTTCTTGTAGCCGGTTAGGATTCTACTAGTAAAACTACTTTAGTTTCTTAGGGCAATTTAGGTTCTTAATAGGTTTCTATAAGTTATCTTCTAGTCTAAAATTAAGCTATTTAACTAGATACTATAGTTCTTTATTAATAATATATAAATCTAGAATTTCTTTGATGTCCTATTCTTCCTCTTTATTCTCTACTTCAATATATATAGCAACCTTAGCGTTCTTTAGTACTAGTTTAAGAAGTGAAATATAAAAAACATCTATCTATAGTTATATGGATAATAGTAACGATAGTCGGTAGTTAGATGTCAAAATTCGTTCTTTGATAATAAAGGGTCTAACCTTCTTAAAGTCTAGCTTTATACTTAGTCGTTTAGTTTATAAGTTTTGTACGATTAGGTAGACTTTGTCTCCCCTCTCTAGGTAAGGTCCCTTAAGCCTATATTTGTCATAGTATTTCTTTATTCTAGTCTTAACAAACTCGAGTTCCTTTTTAAGCTTTTTATATAGTATATACATTTGTTCTACTTTAACTACTGCTCTCGGCATTATAACCTTTAGTCCTTGCCTAAGGTCTGCTTTATATCCGTAGTTCGTAAAGAACGGTATAACTTTAGTTATTTCCGTTAGTGTTATATTATAAGCGAGTTATACTATTAGCAATAGTATAACCTAGTCATCTTGCTAGTAGTTAATATAAGAACGGAAATATTACTCGATAACTTGGTTTAGTCGCTCTATTTGTCTGTTAGTCTATAGGTAATATGCTATTAATAGCTTACTATTAATGCCTAATCGTTATATTAACGCTTGCTAGAACTTTAATACGAACATAGTATCTCTATTAGTGATCTATTCTTATGGCTAAGCATATACTAATGTAACTTGCTAATAGATTATATTTACTAACCATTCTGCTATCCAGGACTCCTCATAAGGAAAGAAGTATACCTATTTAGTTAGGTAATCTATTATAATGAGAATACTATTATAGATTACTCCTATAGCTATATCCTTAGATTCTAGTAGCTTTATAATTAAGTCTATTATAACTAAACTCTATAGTTTATTAGCTATTAGCAGTAGCTAAAGTAGCCTATATAGCTTATATTATACCGTTTTGCTTCGATTACAAATGTCGTAATTCTATATGACTTCCTTAACTTATGCCGTTGCCTATAGAAAGTCGTAGTGTTTCCTGACTTATACGATAGTCTTCGGAACTCCTTTATATCCTCCGAGTTTTAACTTATAGAGTTCTTAAATCATTTATAGCTATTAATCCCTATCGTAAATATATACTTTGCCTTGGTACTAGAGTTTCCTATCTCTTTTTTCTACTCCGTTAGGTATTATTAGTCCGGGTGCTACTTAATACTATATCTCGTTAATTCTTTCTTCTCGAAAGATTACGTAATATTCTAGGAACGAGTCAAGTAGATTATCTTCTACAGGTATCTATATTTCGTAATGTAGCGTTCTATCTATTCGTTCCTTAAATAATGGTAGTATTGTTTCCGTTCGTCCTTCTATATGATCCGTTTGTTGGCTTAAGATGTCTGCTTATACGTTCTCTTTGCCTTTCTTATAACAGATCTTAAAGTTAAATTCTACAAGGAATTCTGCCTATCGTATTTGTCATTTGTTAAGCTCCTTTGTCATCGTAAAGTATCATAAATTCTTATAATCTATATATACTTATACCGGTTTAATCGTACTACTAAGGTATAGTCGCTATTCCTTAAAAGCTTTGACAATTATAAGTAGTTCCTTGTTATAGATTGGATAATTAAGACGTAGTCTATCAAGCTTCTTTAAAAAGAAAGCTATAGAATATAGCTTTTCTTATTTATCTTATTATTCTAATTATCCTCTAATAGCGTAGTCTAAAGCGTCCGTTTTTACCTTAAATAGCTTCTTAGGATTTAATAATACTAGTACTAGATCTTTAGTAATAGCGTCACGGATCTACGTAAATACTTGCTTGTACTATTCTTCCTATTAGAATTTAGCGTTCTTCCTAGTAAGTTTGTATAAAGGTCGTATAATCGCTCCGAAATTTCTAATGAACATCCGGTAAAAGTTTACAAATCCGATAAAGCTTTGTACTTCTATAACTAACGTTAGTCGTAGCCAATTCTTAATAGCTTTAACCTTTGAAGGTTCTATCCGAATTTGTCCTAGGGATATCTTGTATTCTAAAAATACTGTCTTCCTAATGTGGAATTTGCTCTTTTCCTTATTAACTAATAGTTTATACGTATATAGCGCGTCTAGCATAGCTTTTATATACTTCCGGTGTTTGTCTATCGTCTTAGAGAAGATAAGTATATTGTTAAGATAATATATCGTAAATTCGTCGAGAAAGGGTTAGATAGCTTGATTAATTAAGGCTTAGAACGTTACTAGCGCGTTTGTAAGTCTAAATGGCATAATAAGGTACTTGTAGTAGCTATAGGATATCCTAAAGGCCGTTTTCTACTCGTTGCCTTCTTTGATCTATATATAGTTATAGGCCGATAGCAAGTCAAGACGCGTAAAATATTAGGCTCCTGCTAACTAATCTTAGAGCCGTAAGATTAGTAATAACGGGTATCGGTTTTTTATAGTCTGTTCGTTAAGTTACTAATAATTAATATATAACTATAGCTTTCCGTCTTTCTTAGGTATAAATAGGATTAGGTAGCCTACTAGTAATATTGATAGGTAAATATATCCTCTTCGAAGGTTCTCCTTTAAATATTACTTAAATTCTTTATTCTAAGTCTAGCTTATATAATAGATCTTAAAGAACTTTAGTTATACTCCTTCCTTAAGCTTAATCTCGTAATCCTATAGGCTATATTCTAGTAGTCCTTCTAGATATTTTGGTTCGAATGCTAGGTATCCTTCGTATTCCTTTAGTACTTCCCTAGTCTTGTCTCGTCTCTCGATTTTCTAATAGTATACGAACTTGGTTCTGTCTATAGCGATACTAGCGATTTCTCCTGTCTTAACCTATTACTCTAATTGTAATGCTTCGCATTCGTCAACGGAGAGAATAGCTATCGGCGGTTTAGCTTATTCCTTCTATTATAACGTTAATATCGTTATACCGCTTCTTCTAGAGTCTATAGTGGTCTGCCTACTACTATCTATCTCTTGTGGTAGATCTGTAAGATATGCCTTCCCCTAAGCATTGTCTACTCGCGATCCTTATATACTCCCTATCTTACTAGTTAAATATAACTCTATTTGGGGTCGTAGGTAGCTACTATTCCTCTAGCTAATGTCTAGGTTATAATCTTTATACTATAGTAACCCTAATATTATGTCTTTATTGTTGCCTATATCTACGATGCTGAATACGACTGCTATAGTCTTCCCTACTATAGTGATGTCGATCGGTTTGGTCTCCCTATATACCTATTACGTCGGAAATAGCCCTTTGACTATGCTATACTTCCGCTTTATTCTCTAGGGTATCTATAGCTAATTTATAAGCGTTAGCGAAATTAGGTTTATCTCTACTCTACTATCTACTAGTGCGAGCATTTCGTACTGTTTCTATTATACTGTTATCTATAGTCGCTTGTCTTATTACCATCGTCTAAAGATTATAGCGATTTCCTATGTTTCTGCTGGGAGGTCTTAATATAGTAGTCTCTTACGCTAGTTCTTCCTATACTACGCTACTACCTGCTGCTATATAGGCGTTAATGGTTTCTAGGCCCCTTAAAGAGCCCTAACCCGTTTCCTAGGTTAGTATTAACCTCTTTAGTTATTTAGCTAATAGCGGCTTTATCAATTATACTTATTTCTATAAGCTATTGAGTGCTTACGGCTTTCTACTATTAAGTCTGTTTTACTTTCTATTATATATATTATAGCTTTATCTAAAGCTCCTGAATTCGCGATTTCTTTTCGTCTATATAATAGAGGCAATCGTTGCTCTAGTACGAGTCCTATATGTCTCGTCCTGTTCTGTAGTGCCTAGGCTAGGCTTGTCTTAGAACTATTATAATGCCTTCTAGATCGCGGGCTTTGATCTTCTAGAGCAATTCGGCTGCTCTGTTTCCTACATCGTAGACCTATTCTACAGGGTATAAGCTTCTGTCCTTATTTCCTTATCGGGTTAGCTAGTGATTATTTTCGAATTTGTCACGGAAGTAGTATTAGTATCTATATACTATACACTAGAACTAGGGCACTTATATATATGCCTTATATTGAGGATATGGTTATATAGTATTACCTAGGAGGTATTAGAATTCTTTCCTAAATCCTTCCCATTATACGTAGACCATAGGTACCCTAACGCTAAGGTAGGAATATTTCTTCTAGTAGCTTTCCTATATACGCTTGTCTTTTCCGCGGTTCGTGTATATAAACTAGTATTCTAGGTTCCGTACGTCATTACTAAGTTACTAATCGTCAAGGTACTTAGTATAGCTATCAGGCCTATTATATATTACAGGCTATTCTCCTTTGATAGTTTCTACGATACGTTAGAGTTCCCTCGTCTCGTCCCTTATCTTATCGCTCTACTAGACAAGTCAAATTAAGCGTCTATCCCATTTGTATAGTTCTATATTAAGCTAGAAAACTTCATTATAGTACTATTCGATTTGTTCCTAGAGGAATAGAATATTAAGTCTAGGTCTTTCGATTCTTTAAGTGTCGGTTGTCTACAATCTATCCTACCTCTATATAACCGTAAAATCCTATTGCCTTAAGGCTAGGAGAATCGAAATTGGCGGTATATACTCTCCTACCATGTCCTATTCGGCAAGACCTATCTCTAGGTCTATAGTGACTAGTTCGGAGTACGGTGCTTATTCGTCTTTACTATTGCTGTCATATCTAAGACTATCCGTATTATTACCCCTATCTTTATAGCCTGTAGCTACTACTTTGATAACGTCCTTAGTAGTTTTATCGATAACCGTAATTTCCTTCCTAGGGACTATCTTCTACTCTTTCTTTAGGCTTCGATATTCTTGCTTATAGTGCTCTTTCTTTCTATAGTTATAGTAGGTAACATTAGACTTATCTTTAGTCATCTTCTTCTAGTCTTACTTCCATATTATATCTATATCTATAGCTCTAGGGTATATCCTATACGAGGTACTAATATATGTTCGCTTTTTCTTATCGTTAGCCTTAATTATAGTTCTATTTATTTGACCTTGTTTGTATTACTCTTATATATAGAGTCGATTATCAATTCTAATAGCCTATATAATATATTTATCTAAAGTCTTAGGCTAATCATACTTATATAGCTTATCTTTAACCTTTTCCTTTAAGCCATTATAGAATAGTTATATTAATGCCTTGTCGTTAAGCTAAGACTTAAGTATATCCTATCTAAACTATATAGTATAAGAGGCTACTAACTTAGTCTATTAGAGATTAGCAAGTCTTTCTTACGTATAAATCTTCTTATCTTTATCGCTAAAAACCTTCTAAAGCTCTTCTTCGAAATGGTCGTAGGATCGAAAGACTACCTATATAAATACGTCTTAGTCGTCTTCGTCTTCCTTAGTAAGATAGTCATTCTATATAGGCTCGAACTATCCAAGTGCCTTACCCTCTAGTCTTATAGCTACATAGAGGACTTTGGCTTTGTTATTTAGAAACTTGTCGTCATTAAGCCAGAAGTAGGATTAGAGGTTTATTAGGAATCTTACAAGGTCTTCCTTAGTTCCTCTATATTTGCTAGGTAATTCGATCTTGATACGGCTTGCTTTAGTGCCCTTAAGTGCCTTGATTTTAGCGTAGGCCTCGTTAACTAGTTTCTACGAGTGCTTTTTGCCATTCTTGAGTTCCTTAATTCGAGCTTAAGTAGCCTTATCTTTCTAGTCTAACTCCTAGATTTGCTAATAGAGTTAACTAAGCTAGGCAAGCAGCTATTTAGCTATAACGTTAATAGCTATGTCGATATCAAGATCGAAGTTACCTCTATTCTAAACTATAATAGAACAAAGGGAGTAATAGTAACGTATGACAAACTAAACTTAGACTTCTTTTAAAAGGGTTTAGACGAAGGTAGATTAAGCGGGACAAGTAGGTAGGTTGTCTAAGGGATTTAGTAAAGCTAAAGGGTTTATAAGAACACTAGAGTTATCTCTTATAGTAGTTAACAATACTTAGTATAAGTACTATAATTGTAAGTTGCTATTACTAGTAAACTCCTAGAGTCTACTATAACGAGTGACTATTTATATATATATATACTTTTGTCGATTGCTTATAGTCCCCTTCTATCTTGTCCTTAGATTGCCTTTAGTAGCTAGCTATCCTTTGCTATCTTTCCCTTTTTGGCAATTGTTTGCCTATAGTAGCCTACGCTCTCTAGCGATCTTATATTAGCCTTGCTTTGTGCCCTTCTTGATTAGTAGCTCATTTAGCCTGCTGTACTTTACTAGGTCATAGTATATAGTTAGCTTATAATACTATAGCCTCTACCCTACCTTCTATATTAACCTTGTTAAGCGTACTATGTCTAACTTACTACCTTTGTAACGTATATTAGATTTCTAACCGGACCTAGTATTAGAACTTTCCCAGGAAGGACTACTATAAGAGGAATATAAAGTAAAAGCAATCCTTATAACTAGAAATATAAAGGGAAGAGGAAATTAATTTAATATACTAATAAAATAAAAGAGATATAATTGTCACAAGCCAACCATATACCGCGACCCGGTGGGGCACAGGGGGCTGAATGAGCCACTAGTCAAGAAGGGCACGAAGGGAGGCTAACATGGGATTGCTAGGGAGCACAGGCTACTACAGGCGAACGATTGCCAAAAGGGAAAGATAGCAAAGGATAGCTAGCTACCAAAGGCGATCCAAGGACAGGATAGAAGGGGACTATAAGCAATCGGCAAAAGTATATATATATATAAATAGCTACTCGTTATAGTAGACTCTAGGAGTTTACTAGTAATAGCAACCTAACCTATAATCACAAGTACTTATACTAAGTATTACTAACTATTATAGGAGATAACTCTAGTATTGTTATAAACCCTTTAGCTTTACCAAATCCCTTAGACGACCTATACGCTTATCCTGCTTAATTTACCTCTATCTAAACCCTTTTAGAAGAAGTCTAAGTTAGGTTCGTTACACGTTACTATTACTCCCTTTATTCCATTATAGCTTAGAACGGAGGTGATTTCGACCTTGACATCGATATAGCTACTAACGTCACGGCCGAATAGCTGCTTGCCTAGCTCGGTCAACTCTAGTAGCGGATTTAGGAGTTAGACTAGAGAGACAAGGTTGCTTAAACCCGGATCAAGGAACTCGAAAACGGCGAAAGGCACTCGTAGAAGCTAGTTAACGAGGCCTATGCCAAAATCAAGGCACTCGAGGGCGCTAAAGCGAGCCGTATTAAGATCGAACTACCTGGTAAATACGGAGGAACTAAGGAGGATCTTATAGGATTCCTAATAAACCTTTGATCCTACTTCTAGCTTAATGACGATAAGTTTCCGGACGACAAAGCCAAAGTCCTCTATATAGCTATAAGACTAGAGGGCAAGGTACTTAGATGGTTTGAGCCTATGTAAAATGACTATCTTATTAAGGAAGATGAAGACGATCGAGACACGTTTATATAGGTAGTCTTTCGATCTTACGACCGGTTTGAAGAAGAGCTTTAGAAGGTTTTTAGCGATAAAGACGAGAAGATTTATATGTAAGAAAGACTTGCTAATCTCCGATAGACTAAGTTAGTAGCCTCCTATACCATATAGTTTAGATAGGACATGCTTAAGTCTTAGCTTAACGATAAGGCGTTAATATAACTATTCAATAACGGCTTAAAGGAAAAGGTTAAAGATAAACTATATAAGTACGACTAGCCTAAGACTCTAGACGAATATATTATATAGGCTATTAGAATTAATAATCGACTCTATATATAAGAGTAGTAGAAACAAAGTTAGACAAACGGAACTATAGTTAAGGCTAATAATAAGAGAAAACGAGTATACATTAGCATATTATATAGGATGTATCCTAGAGCTATAGATATAGATATAGTATAGAAGTAAGACAAGAAAAAGACGGCTAAAGACAAGTCTAACGTTACCTACTATAATTATAGAAAGAAAGGGCATTATAAGCGAGAATGTCAAAGCCCGAAGAAAGACTAGAAACTAGTCCCTAGAAAGGAAATTATAGCTATTAACGAAACTACTAAGGATGTTATCGAAGTAGTAGCTATAAGCTATAAAGACAGGGATAGCGATACGGATAGTCTTAGACACGATAGTAATGGTAAAGATAAACAAGCACTATACTCCAAATTGGTTACGGTGGACCTAGAGATAGGTCTTGCCAAATAGGATATAGTAGGAGAATATATACCATTAATTTCGATTCTCCTAGCCTTGAGGTAGTAGGGTTTCATAGTTACCTAGAGGCAGGATAGATCGTAGACGACCGATACCTAAGGAATCAAAAGACCTAGACCTAATGTTCTATTCCTCTAGGAACGAATTAAATAGTATTGTAACGAAGTTTTCTAGCTTAATACGGAACTATATAAATAGGATGAACGCTTGATTTGACTTGCCTAGTAGAGCAATAAAATAAGGGACGAGATAAGGGAACTTTAATGTATTGTAAAAACTATTAGAGGGGAACAGCCTGTGATATATAATAGGCTTGATAGCTACGCCAAGTATTTTGACGATTAGTAACTTAGCCACGACGTATAGAACCCCGAGTACTAGTTTATATGTATAAACTGTAGAAAAGATAAGCGTATGTAGGAAAGCTATTGGAAGAAACACTCCTACCTTAGCATTAGAGTACCTATGGTCTACGTATAGTAGGAAGGATTTAGAAAAGAATTCTAATACCTTCTAGGTAACGCTATACGACTATACCTGCGATACGAGGCATATATATAAGTGCCCTAGTTCTAGTATATATTATACAAATGCCGATACCACTTTCGCGACAAATTTAAAAACAATTACTAGCCGACCTGACGAGGAAATGAGGATAGAAGCCTCTGCCCTATAGAATAGGTCTATAATGTAGGAAATAGAGCGGCCGAATTGCTCTAGAAGATCGAAGCCCGCGATCTAGAAGGTATTATAGTAGTTCTAAAACGAGCCTGACCTAGGTACTATAGAATAGGACAAGATATATAGGACTTGTGCTAGAGTAACGACTGCCTCTACCACGTGGACAAAAAGAAATCGTAGATCTAGGAGCTTTAGATAAAGCTATAGTACGTACGACGGAAAGTAGAACGGACCTAATAGTAGGAAGTTGCTAGCACTTAATGGCTTATAGAAATAAGTACGATCGACGAAGCTACTATTAGCCAAATAACCGAAGAGGTTAGTACTAACCTAAGAAACGGGTCAGGGCCCTTCGAGGGGCTTAAAAACTATTAACGCCTATATAGCAGCGAGTGGTAGCGTAGTATAGGAGGAACTGGTATAAGAAACTACTATATCAAGACCTCCTAGTAGAAATATAGGAAATTGCTGTAATTTTTAGACGACGGCGGTAAGATAAGCGATTATAGACAATAGCATAATAGAGACAGCACGAAATGCTCGTACTAGTGGATAGTAGAGCAGAGATAAACCTGATTTCATTAACGCTTGTAAATTAGCTATAAATACCCTAGAGAATGAAGCAAAAGCATGGCATGGTTAAAGGGCTATTTCCAATATAATAGGTATATAGGGAGACTAAACTAATTAATATTACTATGGTAGGGAAGACTATAGTAGTTATATTTAGCATTATAGATATAGGTAATGACAAAGATATAATATTAAGGTTACTATAGTATAAAGATTATAACCTAGATATTAGCTAGAAGAATAGTAGCTACCTATGACCCTAAACGGAGTTATATTCGACTAGTAAGATAGGGAGTATACAAGGATCACAAGCAGATGATGCTCAGGGAAAGGCATGTCCTATAGATCCACTATAAGAGATAGACAATGGCAGGCAGACTACTACAGACTCTAGAAGAAGCGGTATAACGACACCGACGTTACGATAGGAGGAACGAGCTAAACCGCCGATAGCTGTTCTCTCTATTGACGAATGCGGAGCACTATAACTAGAGTAGTAGGTTAAGATAGGAGAAATCGCTAGTATCGCTATAGATAGAACTAAGTTTGTATATTATTAGAAAGCCGAGAAACGAGACGAGACTAGGAAAGTACCGAAGGAATACGAAGGACACCTAGCATTCGAACCGAAGCATCTAGAAGGATTACTAGAGTATAGCCTATAGGATTACGAGATTAAGCTTAAAGAAGGAGTATAACTAAAGTTCTTTAAGATTTACTATATAAGCTAGATATAGAATGAAGAACTTAAGCGATACTTAGAGGAGAATCTTTAAAGAGGATATATCTGCCTATCGACATTGCTAGTAGGCTACCTAATCCTATTTATACCTAAGAAAGATAGAAAGCTATAGTTATATATTGACTATCGGCAACTTAATAAACAGACCGTAAAAAACCGATACCTGTTACTGCTAATCTTACGGCTCTAAGATTAGTTAGTAGGAGCCTAATATTTTACACGTCTTGACTTACTATTAGCCTATAACTATATACGGATTAAAGAAGGCGACAAGTGGAAAACGGCCTTTAGGATACCTTATAGCTACTATAAGTACTTTATTATGCCATTTAGACTTATAAATACGCCGGCAACGTTCTAAGCCCTAATTGATCAAGTTATCTAATTCTTTCTCGACAAATTTACGGTATATTATCTCGATAACATACTTATCTTCTCTAAAACGATAGATAAACACTAGAAGTATATAAGAGTAGTACTAGATACGTTATACACGTACAAGCTATTAGTTAACAAAGAAAAGAGTAAATTCCATATTAGGAAGACAGTGTTTTTAGGATACGAAATATCCCTAGGACAAATCCGGATAGAACCTTTAAAGGTCGAAGCTATCAAGGATTGGCTACGACCGACGTTAGTTACGGAAGTACGAAGTTTCATCGGGTTTACGAACTTCTACCGGATATTTATCAGGAACTTTAGAGCAATCGTATGATCTTTACACGAACTTACCAAGAAGAACGCTAAATTCCAATAGGAAGAACAGCATAAGTAAGCATTTACGTAAATCTGTAACGCCATTACTAAAGATCTAGTATTAGTGCTACCAGACCCTAAGAAGCCATTTAAGGTAGAAACGGATACTTTAGACTATGCTATCGGAGGACAATTAGGATAATAAGACGAATAAGGGAAGCTATATCTTATAGCCTTCTTTTTAAAGAAGCTCGATAGACTACGTCTTAATTATCCGATCTATAACAAGGAATTACTTACGATCGTCAAAGCTTTTAAGGAATAGCGACTATACCTCAGTAGTACGATTGAACTAATACAAGTATATATAGATTATAAGAATTTATAGTACTTCATAACGACAAAGGAGCTTAATAGATAACAAATATAATAGGTAGAATTCCTTATAGAATTCAATTTTAAGATCCGCTATAAGAAGGGCAAAGAGAATGTACAAGTGGACGCCCTAAGCCGACGAACGGATCATACGGAAGGACGAATAGAAATAACGCCACCGTTATTCAAGGAACAAATAGACGGAACGCTATATCACGAAACATAGATACCTATAGAAGACGACCTACTTGACTTGTTCCTAGAATGTTATATAATCTTCTAAGAAGAAAGGATTAACAAGGTATAGTATTAAGTAACACCCGGACTAGTGGTACCTAATGAAGTGAAAGAAAAAGATAGGAAACTCTGGTACTAAGGCAAAGCATATATCTATAATAAAGATTAATAGCTACGAATGATTCGAGAACTCTACGAATCGAAACTCGGAGGATACAAAGGAGTTACGAAGACTATCGTATAAGTTAAGAAACACTACGACTTTCTATAGTTAACGACACGAGTTAAGGAAGTCGTACGGAGCTACGACATCTGCAATCGAAGCAAAACGGTACGATACAAGCTGTATAGGCTACTTTAGCCACTACCAATAGCTAATAAACTATAGAGTTTAGTTACGATAGACTTTATTACGAAGCTACTAGAATCTAAGGATATGGCTATAGGGGTAATCTATAATAGTATTCTTACTATAGTAGACTGCCTAACTAAATAGGTATACTTCTTTCCCTATAAGGAGTCCTAGACAATAGAATAGTTAGTAGACGTAATCTATCGGCAAGTTACATTAGTATACACTTAGCTATAGGAATAGATCACCGACAGAGATACCAAGTTCGTATCGAAGTTCTAGCAAGCGTTAATGTAACGATTAGGCGTTAACAGCAAGCTGTTAACGGTATATTACCTACAGACTAACAGACAAACGGAGCGACTAAACTAAGTTATCAAGTAGTACCTCTGTTCTTACATCAACTACTAGCAAGACGACTAGATTATACTATTGCTAATAGTATAACTTGCTTACAATATAACGTTAATAGAAATGACCAAAGTCACACCGTTCTTTACAAACTACGGATACGAAGCAGACCTTAGGCAAGGGCCAGAGGTCACGGTACTAAGAGCAGTAGTCAAAGCAGAACAAATGTACGTACTATACGAGAAGCTTAAAAAGGAACTTAAGTTTGTTAGAATTAGAATAAAGAACTACTATGACAAACATAGGATCAAGGGACCTTGCCTAGAGAGGGGAGACAAAGTCTACCTAGTTATACGAAACTTACAAACCAAACGACCAAGCACAAAGCTAGACTTTAAGAAGGTTAGACCCTTTGTTATTAAAGAACGAATCTCGACATCTAACTACCGACTATTATTACTGTTATCTATATGACTACGGACGGATGTTTTTTATATTTTACTTCTCGAACTAGTACTAAAGAGCGCTAAGGTTATTATATACATTGAAGTAAAGGATAAAGAGGAAGAATAGAACGTCGAAGAAATCCTAGATTTATATATCATTAACGGAGAACTATAGTACCTGGTTAAATAGCTTAATTTTAGACTAGAAGATAACTTATAGGAACTAGTTAAGAACCTAAGCTACCCTAAGAAACTAGAGCAGTTCTACTAGTAGAATCCTAACTAGCTATAAGAACCGGCTCTAAAGCCTATTCCCTAATAGAAAAAGAGGGGAACCTGCTAGAATTAAGACTAGGATCCAACCCGATCAACTCCTAATTAAGCACGTTAAAAGTACCTAACGCCTAAACCTGACCTGCGAGGGTCTGTATCTCTGACATTGGTAAAGGAGTATCCGGTTCTTCCTCCTCCTCTAGACGAGCTACGCTACGATAAAAAACCTTGGTACCACGATCGTATAGGGATTGCTATAAATGACGTAATTAACTTAAACGGCTTAGTATCTAAGTAAGAAGCGCCTTAGTCTTAGTAATCTCTTTCGAAACCTTCTCCTACTCTGATAAATTTGAAAGGACTAAGATAGTTAGTAACCTAGGACTATAGAGGAAAATAATAAGGAACCTATAGGCATCTATAACGTTTAGGCTACTATACTTCTTACCTATGCGAATATAGTTCT
The DNA here is from genome assembly GCF_000226095.1 of Thermothelomyces thermophilus ATCC 42464. Classification (NCBI taxonomy): domain Eukaryota; kingdom Fungi; phylum Ascomycota; class Sordariomycetes; order Sordariales; family Chaetomiaceae; genus Thermothelomyces; species Thermothelomyces thermophilus. Next base: position 2,728,687 of record NC_016474.1, read on the forward strand.
AACACTTGTTTAAACCCTCTATTATTATATAATGCTTTCGTAGCTTTATATTCTAACAACGCTTATAAGGTATAGTAACCTTGTAACCCTCTCGCTTAATCTTAATCATAATAGTGTATCGTTCGCGCTTAAGATCGCGACGGTTCCTAGGAATACGATTAGCCATAACAAAGGGAAGCTAGCAGAAGAAAGACGTTACCTATAGAGAAAGGAAAGGGGGTATTAATGGTATTTAAAACAAGTTATAAAAAGCTTTCAGGTCGAAAGCCCTAAAGAGGGGGCATTGTATTACAAGCTAACCATATACTACGACCCGGTAGGGTACAGGGGGCTAAATAAGCCACTAGTCAAGAAGGGCACGAAGCGAGGCTAACACGGGATCGCTAGAGAGCACGGGCTACCACGGGCAAACGATTGCCAAAAGGGAAAGATAACGAAGGATAGCTAGCTACTAAAGGCGATCTAAGGACAGGATAGAAGGGGACTATAAGCGATCAGCAAAAGTATATATATATGTAAATAGCCACTCGTTATGGTAGACTCTGGGAGTTTACCAGTGATAGCAACCTAACCTATAATCATAAGTACTTATACTAAGCATTACTGACTATTATAGGAGACAACTCTAGTGTTGTTATAAACCCTTTGGCTTTACCGAATCCCTTAGATGACCTATACGCTTGTCCTGCTTAATTTACCTCTGTCTGAACCCTTTTAGAAGAAGTCTAAGTTAGGTTCGTTACAATAATACCTTAACTTAGAAATCGTTAAAAAATCTAGAAAATACTAAGGCGCTTAATATATTTGAATAGGAATAGGGAGATATATACTACTATAATAGACTAATTACAAATGAGAGGTAGGGGAGAGTATAAAAGCAAACAATATAAATTTTTTATATAGGTAGGCAAACCTAAGGCAAATAAGTAGTAGGCACGTCGTAGTCACGTTACAGACGCGTTACGACCATATTACAAATATACCTATAGAGATAATCTAATTATAAAAACAAAAACAAACATACTAACTAGCGCGTGACGTGCTTACTCTATAACCTCCTCCTCCTTATCCTCCCCCTCTAAAATAATGGTTATAGCGGCGAGGGTGGGGTCGTTATGGTTGCAGACTAGGCGTGCCGCGCGATCGACGGGCGAGGAGGAGCGGTAGGCACGGGAACGGCCGAAGTCGATCGGTATAGGTACGGGGCGTATAGAGGCGCTCGAGCAGGTACAAGAGGCGGGCGATAGGGTGCCTAGGATGTAGGCGACGAGGGCGGCATTAGTGTTAACTAAAGTTAATATATTCTTATTTGTATGCTATATCTAGTGTAGTATATTATTGTTTTACGCTATAATATGGCGTATAAGCTACCTAGTAGCTTATAAGGTAGGGTTAAGGCTAGTAGTAGGCTAGATGATATTACTATAATAGGTAGAGATATTAGGGGTAGCGGTAGTAGCGATTAGGGCAAAGTTATTACTAAAATGACGAGAACTTATAGCCTAGGTAGGGGTAAAGGCGGCCTATCTAGGCAAGTAGTTAGACTAGGCGGCCTTAAAAAGTATAGAGAACAAACGTACTAGTATAGAGAACTTAGGCATTAAGATAGTATAATAGGCGCCCTAGTTAGTAGTCTTATAATAGGTAGGGGAGGTAAGGGTAGTACTAGTATTATAATAATCTATAATTTTCTTAATACTTATATATAGGTAGGGGTTGTTAGCCTAGAGCTATAGATCTTAAATATAGCTCTTATAGCTCTTATAGTACATTATATAGGAAGCGCCCTAACCTTAAACATACTTAACCTTATTATCTCTAAGAAGTTAGTTAATATATAATGGATAATATTATTACTTCTTAGGCTATGGTTTAAACTCCTTATTAAAAGAGTTACCCTTAATAGTATACCTATTAAAGGAAAGGTTAATATTTTTATACTATAAAATAAAGAGTTAGTTTATACCTTATATATATATATAATAATTAAAAAAAAATTAATATTGGTAGGGAAAACTTATATAATACTCTTTATTCTTATTATTACTAAGGTAATAACTATTACTATTACTACTAAGTAAACTAGTAGTTATTAATATACTAGATAGATATTAATTAAAAAAAAAAACTTTAAAAGTATAATAAAGGTATAGGTAGCAAGCATAGTTATAAAAGGCAAGGGTAGTTAAAAGGCACGGAGGAAGAGGAGAGTTAGTTATAGGAGAGAGAATTAAGAGTAGAAGGGAAGAGAAAGGGGTATTTATAAGTGTTAGAGGAAGGCAGTAGGGGAGCACGTATAACCTAGGCAAATTACTTATTACACGTATAACTCACTACTACATACGCGGGTCACGTTGTTCTAATAATAAAGGGAAGGAGCTTAGCTTTTATCCGAACTCGAACAGCTGCCTATTCGCGCTCGACACGCCATTATACACACGGGTTACATTGTCATAGCGACAAAGGAAGAAAGGCACGGGACCCGCTCACAGGACCGACACGGGGGCAGGATACGGGACAGGTCGGCCTGGTAACCGCGAAAAGAGAAGGGGGGGGGTATGTTATAGGCCTAGGCTACACCCGGGCTAGACAACGCCCGGGCTTTACCCGGGCACGGGAATAGACCTACCCTGCCCTACTCCCGTACGCCCTATAGGTCTGTAGAGCGTTTGTTACTCGTTCGTAACTTGTCCGGTGGACATGTGGCTAGGGCCTGGTTAGCGCCTGACCTAGAGCCTAACCGGGCCTTACCTAGACTATATATATATATATTGGTTAAAAGGCACTTCTCTATATGACTTTTGTATTTTTCCTCTTTTTCCTCCTTAAGGTAGTTAAATAAAATACTATATACTTATCTGTAGATGCTATAAGGCTAGTATATTATACTTATGACTATTATTATAGGCCTAGTTCTAAATTTATAGGAACTTATAGCTAAAGAAGTTAAAAAGAGGCTTAAAGAAGCCTTTAAGGCTACTCTTTACCTTACCTAGGCATAGGTAGCTATAGGGCTATAATAGGGGGTAATAGGCCTTTAAGGAGGCCTATTATCGGCTAAGGCAGTACTATTATAGGCCTTGTAGAAGGTTATAATATAGAATGTAAGCCTATAGGAAGACCTTAAAGCCTAAACCCTAGCCGAAATAGTCTAAGTAGTTAATAGGGCTTCTAACTACTAGTGAGCTGTTATAGCTAGGAAGCTCCTGAGTAGGGATATAATAGTAGTCTTTAAGGACAAGGCTACTAAGGATTAGTATTTAGCTAATAAGCGATAGGTGGTTATAACCTTTAGAGAGGAGGCTAGGGAGGTCGGTAAGGCCTATATGGTCCTAGCTAAGGGAGTCTGGAAGGAGGAGCTATAGGGGGTTAGCGAACAAGACTTTAAAGGGGCCGTAGGCCTATACTTAATCGAAACGGTTAAGTTCCGGCTGCTAAAGAGCCTGTAAAGGAAGTAGGCCATGGTACTCCTAGGCTTACGGGACCTCGATAAGGCCTGGAAGGCCTATAACGAAGGCGTAGTCTGGGATGCCTAGGTGCTAGACTACAAGCCCTACTAGGATGCTCTAGAGCTAAGGCAATACTATAGGTATTAGAGCTTTGGCTATACCTAGCGGTACTGCTAGCGGCCGGCCTATTATAGCTGTTATAGCGTAAAGGCCTATAGGGAGGGGGGGAAGACTAGGGAGGCCTAGTGCCTTACTTACTCTAACTAACTCCTTTGTAGGTATACGGCCTGTAGGGGCCCCTATATAGCCTAGTATAGGGGTTGCCTAAAGACGGTTAAAGTCTAGGAGAGGGCTAGAGAGGCCTATTAATATAGACCTTAAACCTTTTAGCCGCCGGAATAACTATATTAGAAGGTAGCCTTTGAGTTTAGTAGCCCCCTAGAAGACGATAACTACTATTAAACCGGAACTAAACGCCCCTATAGAAGGCCTACTCTAGCCTAGTAGGCGGCTAGGAGTGCCCTCTATAATGCCTGACAGACCTATATCTCCTTCTTATAGCCTAGAGCCCCCTCCCTCTTATAGCTAGTTAAGGGGGCAATAGCTATAGAGCCTATTACTACTATACCCTTGTCCTCTACTCTGGCTACCTTAAATATAAGTTAAAATCCTTTAGTGGAATACCTAAGGTAATAAATAGGCCCTCAAGGTCCTATTAGAGGAGGCTAAATATAACCTACTAACTATCTAGGAACCGTAGATTAACTAGTTTATAAGGTTAATATACTACCCCTAGGCTTCGAAATACCACCTAGTTTATAAGCCTAAGGGTAAGGTAGCTATTATAGTGGCTAAGCGCTTCCTAGTTAGCTAGTAGGACTATTCGGCAGAGTAGAATTGGTATAAGGTAACCTTTCTAGCCCTAGGAGAGAAGGGGTTCGAGCTCTAGTTAGTCTATAATAATAAGGGGGAGTAGGCCCTCTTATAGGACCTGCTAACCCTACCTTAGCCAACCTACCCCCTAGTTCTTATAGGTGACTTTAACCTCTACTACCTAGTCTAGGACCTATTTAATAGGCTTAGCCTAAGGGCTAGGGACCTTCTTAACCTTACAGACTAGTAGGACCTTAACCTATATATACCCTATAGCTAGGTTACTAGGGCACCCTAAGAGGACTAATATAGCCGGCCTTCTATAATAGACCTATTCTAGGCCTTGGCTAGGCTAGAAGCAACCTATAGGGATATCGCGGAACGTAGGAAATCTGACTACTACCTATAGGCCCTAAACGTCTCCCTCTAGGGGACTAAAAGGCCTGTACTAGCTAGTAAAGGGTAGGACTAGAAGAGCCTGGACAAGGAGGTCATACGGGTCAAGGCGGCCTACCTCCTACTCTGGCTTAGTAGGTAGGTATTGGCCCTGGCTAGGCCTGTTTTCCAGGGCCCGGAGGAGCTTCTATAGGCCTTCGATAGGCTTATAGAGGCCCTTAAGGAGATAGCTACGGTCTTAGCCCTAGTAAAGAAGGCTAGTACGGGCGGTAAACGAGCTCGATAGTAGACAAAGGAGGTTCGGGAGGCCTAGAAGAGGGCTAAAGAGGTAGAGAGGGCCTATAGGGGTACCCTAAACCCTTATACGTAAGAGGTACTTTAGTAGGCCCTATAGGACTAGGCCAAGACCATTACGGCCGCGAAGACTAAGAGCTAGAGAGCTATACTATAGGAGGTAACTAACCAGCCAGACCTGCTATAGAGGCTAGAGAGGTAGGCAAGGCTATAAAGCTACTTATCGGTCGACCCCCTAAAGCTCCTAGCCTTCAAAGGAGGGCTTATAACCTATTAATAGAAGGCTAGAGCACTAGCCGATAAGTTCTTTTCGAACCTAGAAGTAGACCTATCGGATATTGACGACCTAGATCTAAATAACTACTAGGAGCCGAAATTTGAAATAAGCTAGGAGGTTATAGTAGGTAAAGTCAAGGTAATATTAGCTAAGGCGGCCCCATAGAAAGCCTTAGGGGAGGATCTCCTCTCTATAGGCCTATTAAAGGCCTATAGGCGGCCGCTTTACCGGATACTAGCTATACTAGCCTTGGAAAGCCTACGGCTTAGCTATTTCCTAGCCTAGTTTAAAAGGGCTAAGATAGTAGTCCTCCGCAAACCTAGCAAACCCTTATAGGCTTACTTTACCCTAGGTAGCTATAGGCCTATAGCGCTCTTACCAATAGTAGGCAAGGTACTAGAGGCTATAATCGCCCGGAAGGTAACGGCCGTCATAGAGGCTTATAGGCTTCTCCTAGCCAAATAAATAGGCAACTAGGAATATAGGTCTATAGAACTAGCCATCTAGCTTGTTATAGCTTAGGTCTAGGAGGCCTAGAGGTATAAGGTAGCTACCTCCCTTCTATAGCTTAACATCTTAAGGGCTTTTGACACCGTTAACTACACCTAGCTACTAGCCACTTCATAGAGCTAGGGCTTCCCGAAGTGGTTAGTAATCTAGGTTAGGGAGTAGCTATAGGATAGTTTAGCTATCCTTTACTTTAATGGCTAGGAAATAGAGGATATAGTAGTAAGGGCTAGGGTCCTATAGGGGTTACCCCTCTCCCCTATATTATTTATCCTCTATATAGCCTCTCTTTACCAAGCCATTCACTAGGCTTACCCTATGGTCAGTTTAATAGGCTTTGCTAATAATACTAACCTTCTAGCCTTTAGGAGGGCCAAGGAGGCCTATAACGGTCAGCTATAGGGGGCTTAGAAGGCCTACCTATAGTAGGCAAAGACCTAGGGTATAGCTTTTGCCCTAGAAAAGTACGAACTTATCTACTTTAACAGGGGCTAGAAATAGTAATCACAGCCGCTAAAGCTCCTATAGCCTAGAGAGGGTACTACTACTATAGCCTTGTCAAAGTCAGCCAGATTCCTAAGGGTTGTGACGAACCTAACTCAGACTTCTTCTAAAAGGGTTCAGACGAAGGTAGATTGAGCAGGACAAGCAGGCAGGTCGTCTAAGGGATTCGGTAAAGCCAAAGGGTTTATAATAACACTAGAGTTATCTCTTACAGTAGTTAACAATGCTTAGTATAAGTACTGTGATTATAGGTTACTATTACTAGTGAACTCTTAAAGTCTACCGTAACGAGTGACTATCTATATATATATATAATCCTAGGATCACTAGCAGTCGTGGTGATCCTCTATATTGGCTTACCTGGCTTATGTCGTAAGCTAGTAATCCTCTACTAGGATCATTTTTTACTAAGTATAATCCTATCCTAATTAGTCTATCATTTCTTTAGCTTGATTAGCCTGTTTATACTAGTAGCTTAGGCGGCATCTATATATATATTTCTGTGACACGATGCCCTCCCTCTGAGGCTTTTGACCTGAAAGCCCTCTTTTAGGCTGTTTCAAATAGCGCTAACATTCTTTTCTACGTATACCTCGTAATTTTTCCCTTTTTTCCGTATTGTTAGTGGCTAACAAGATAGCAGATCGTATCTCTAAGCACCGATCTTCGAAATCCTAACAGCACGCCACGCTTGCTTCTTTTATTAATTCTTCTAGTATAGATATTATACTATGTTCGTAGTATTTTAAGCAGAACTTGGCTTATTATATAGCGTTAGGCTCTTCTCGCTATAGCGAGTATATATATTAGGGTCGTTCTTACGATAGTTCCGATATAGTGTCTGCTTATTTATGACCTAGTTTATTACCTTAATGTTTATAGCTAACCTTTTATAATAACGAGGATTATATCTAAACAAAAACGTATAGAATAAGAAGAAGCTAATACTAAAGAGGCCCTTTTCGTTCTTTAGACTTAACTTTGGATAGCTATCGGCCGATTAGCTCGTCTTTGTCGCTAGAAACATTTCTTGAAGGAACGGGGTTCCGAGCTATTTCGTCAAGGTATATAGTCTCTAGAGGAAATAGAAGCAGAAGAACGGAGGGTATAGGATTCCGAGGCACGTATTATTAGTGATATATAGTCCTAGGGTGCTAACGTCCTGTTTGACTAGTCTTCTTTAGGCTTAGATTTGTCGGAGGCTAACTTAGCCATTTTGTCCGAGCTAGTGCCTATAGTCGATCTGGGTTCTGCCGGTAGAACTGTTCTAGTTTCTTAGGGCAGTTCAAGTTCTTAACTAGTTCCTATAAGTTATCTTCTAGTCCGAAATCAAGCTATTTGACTAGATACTATAGTTCTCTATTAATGATATATAAATCTAGAATTTCTTCGATATCCTATTCTTCCTCTTCGTCCTTTGCTTTAATGTATATAGTAACCTTAGTATTCTTTAGTACTGGTTTAAGAAGTGAAATATGAAAAATATCTATCTATAGTTATATAGATAATAGTAATGATAGTTGGTAGTTAGATATCGAAATTCGTTCTTTAATAACGAAGGGTCCAACCTTCTTAAAGTCTAGCTTCGTGCTTAGTCGTTTAGTTTATAAGTTTTATACAATTAGGTAGACTTTGTCTCCCCTCTCTAGGCAAGGTCCCTCGAGCCTATATTTATTATAATAGTTCTTTATTCTGGTCTTAACAAACTCGAGTTTCTTTTTAAGCTTTTCATATAGTACGTACATTTGTTTTACTTTGACTACTACTCTTGGCATTATAACCTCTGGTCCTTACCTAAGGTCTACTTTATATCTGTAGTTTATAAAGAACGGTATAACTTTGGTTATCTCTGTTAGCGTTATATTATAAGCGAGTTATACTATTGGCAATAGTATGACCTAGTCGTCTTATTAGTAGTTAATATAAGAATAGAGATACTGCTTGATAACTTGGTTTAGTCGCTCCGTTTGTCTATTAGTCTATAGGTAATATGCTATTAATAGCTTACTATTAACGCCTAATCGTTATATTAACGCTTGCTAGAACTTTAATACGAACTTGGTATCTCCATTAGTAATCTATTCTTATAGCCAAGTATATACTAATGTAACTTATTAATAGATTATATCTACTAACTGTTCTGCTATTTAGGACTCTTTATAGGGAAAGAAGTATACCTATTTAGTTAGGCGATCTACTATAATGAGAATACTATCGTAGATTACCCCTATAGCCGTATCTTTAGATTTTGGCAGCTTTATAATAAAGTCTATCGTAACTAAACTCTATAGTTTGTTAGCTATTAGTAGTAGCTAAAGTAGCCTATATAGCTTATATTATGCTATTTTGCTTCGATTACAAATATTATAGTTCTATACGACTTCCTTAACTCGTGCCGTTAACTATAGAAAGTCGTAGTATTTCTTGACTTATACGATAGTCTTTGTAACTCCTTTATATCCTCTAAGTTTCGACTTGTAAAGGTCTTAAATCATTCGTAGCTATTAGTCCCTATCGTAGATATATACTTTGTCTCGGTACCAGAGTTTCCTATCTCTTTCTTTTACTCCGTTAGGTACTACTAGTCCGGGTACTACTTGATACTATGTCTCGTTAATCCTTTCTTCTTGAAAGATTACGTAACATTCTAGGAACAAGTCAAGTAGATTATCTTCTACGGGTGTCTACGTTTTGTAATGTAGCGTTCTATCTGTTTGTTCCCTAAACAACGGTGGTATTATTTCTATTTGTCCTTCTATATAATCCGTTCATTGGCTTAAGATGTCTGCTTATATGTTCTCTTTGCCCTTCTTATAGCAGATCTCGAAGTTAAATTCTATAAGGAATTCTACCTATTATATTTGTTGTCTATTAAGCTTCTTCATCGTTGTAAAGTATTGTAAATTCTTATAGTCTATATATACTTGTACCGGTTTAATTATACTACTAAGGTATAGTTACTATTCTTTGAAAGCTTTAATAATCGCAAGTAATTCCTTATTATAGATTAGATAATTAAGACGTAGTCTATCAAGCTTTTTTAAAAAGAAGGCTATAAGATATAGCTTTCCTTATTTATCTCGTTATCTTAATTGTCCTCTAATGGCATAGTCTAAAGCGTCCATTTCTACCTTAAATAGCTTCTTAGGATTTAATAATACTAGTACTAGATCTTTAGTAATATAACGAACCCAACTCAGACTTCTTCTAAAAGGGTTTAGACAGAGGTAAATTAAGCAAGACAAGCATATAGGTCGTCTAAGGGATTCGGTAAAGCCAAAGGGTTTATAATAACACTAGAGTTATCTCTCACAGTAATTAGCAATGCTTGGTATAAGTACTATAATTATAGGTTACTATCACTGGTAAACTCCTAGAGTCCACTATAACAAGTGATTATTTATATATATATATACTTCTGTCGGTCGCTTATAGTCCCCTTCTAGCCTGCCCTAGGATCGCCTTTGGTAGCTGGCTATTCTCTGCTATCTTTCCCTTTTGGCAATTGTTCGCCTGTAGTAGCCTGCGCTCCCTAGCGATCCTGTGTCAGCCTCGCTCCGTGCCCTTCTTGATTGGTAGCTTGTTTAGCCTGCTATGCCCTACCGGGTCACGGTATATAGTTAGCTTGTGATACGATGCCCCCTCTTTAGGGCTTTTAACCTAAAAGCTTCTTATAACTTGTTTTAAATACTACTAATACCCCCTTTTTTTTCCTATAGGTAATGTCTTTCTTCTACTAGCTTCCTTTTACTATAGCTAATTATATTCCTAGGAACTGTTATAATCTTAAGCGCGAACGATATATTATTATAATTAAGATTAAGTAAGAGGGTTACAAGGTTACTATACCTTATAAGCGTTATTAGAATACGAAGCTACGAAAGTGTTATATAATAATAGAGGGTTTAAACAAGTGTTAGAACTATATTTATATAGGTAAGAAGTATAGTAGCCTAAACATTATAGATGCCTATAGGTTTCTTATTATTTTCCTTTATAATCCTAGGTTACTAACTATCTTAGTCTTTTTAAATTTATTAGAGTAGGAGAAGGTTTCAAAAGAGATTGCTAAGACCAAGGCGCTTCTTACTTAGACGCTAAGCCATTTAAGTCAATTACGTCATTTATAGCAATCCCTACACGATCGTAGTACCGAAGTTTTTCGTCGTAGCGTAGCTCGTCTAGAGGAGGAGGAAGAACTAGATACTCCTCTACCGATGTTGGAGACGTAGACCCTTACGGGTTAGGCTTAGGCGTTAGGTGCTTTTGATATACTTAATTAGGAGTTGATCGGGTTAGATCCTGGTCCTAATTCTAGCAGGTTCCTCTCTTTTTCTATTAGGGAATAGGCTTTAGAGCTAGTTCTTATAGCTAGTTAGGATTCTACTAGTAGAACTACTCTAGTTTCTTAAGGTAACTTAGGTTTTTAACTAGTTCCTATAAGTTATCTTTTAATCTAAAATTAAGCTATTTAACTAGGTACTATAGTTCTCTATTAATAATATATAAATCTAGGATTTCTTTAATATCCTATTCTTCCTCTTTATCCTTTGCTTCGATATTTGTAATAACCTTAGCATTCTTTAGTACTAGTTCAAGAAGTAAAATATAAAAAACATCTATCTATAGTTATATAGATATTAGTAACGATAGTTAGTAGTTAGATGTCAAGATTCGTTCTTTGATAACAAAGGGTCTAACCTTCTTAAAGTCTAGCTTTGTGCTTAGTCGTTTGGTTCGTAGGTTTCGTACGATTAGATAGACTTTGTCTCCCCTCTCTAGGCAAGGTCCCTCGAGCCTGTGTTTGTCATAGTAGTTCTTCATTCTAGTTCTAATAAACTCGAGTTCCTTCTTAAGCTTCTTATATAGTATGTACATTTGTTTTACTTTAACTACTACTCTTAGCACTATAACCTCTAGTCCTTACCTAAGGTCTGCTTTATATCTGTAGTTTACAAAGAACAGTATAACTTTGGTCGTTTCCGTTAGCGTTATATTGTAAGCGAGTTATACTGTTAGCAATAGTATAACCTAGTTATCTTACTAGTAGTTAATGTAAGAATGGAGGTACTGCTCGATAACTTGGTTTAGTCGCTCTGTTTATCTGTTAGTCTATAGGTAATATGCCGTTAATAGCTTACTATTAATGCCTAATCGTTATATTAACGCTTACTAGAACTTCGATACAAACTTAGTATCTCTATTGGTAATCTATTCCTATAGCTAAGTATATACTAATACGACTTGCTAATAGATTACGTCTGCTAACTATTCTGCTATCTAGGACTTCTTATAGGGAAAGAAGTATACCTATTTAGTTAAGCGGTCTACTATAGTGAGAATACTATTGTGGATTACCCCTATAGCTATATCCTTAGATTCTAGCAGTTTCGTAATAAAGTCTATTATAACTAAACTCTATAGTTTATCAGCTGTTAGCAGTAGCTAAAGTAGCCTATACGGCTTATATTATGCCGTTTTGCTTTAATTATAGATGTCGTAGTTCTATACGACTTCCTTAATTCGTACCGTTAACTATAGAAAGTCGTAGTGTTTCTTAACTTGTACGACAGTCTTCGTAACTCCTTTATATCCTCTAAGTTTCGATTTATAGAGTTCTTAAATCATTTATAGCTATTAATCCCTGTTATAGATATATGCTTTGCCTCGGTACTAGAGTTTCCTATTTTTTTCTTCTATTCCATTAGGTACTACTAGTCTAGGTACTACTTAATACTATATCTCGTTAATCCTTTCTTCTCGAAAGATTATATAACATTCTAGGAACGAGTCAAGTAGATCATCTTCCACAGGTGTCTACGTTTCATAATATAGCGTTCTGTCTATTTGTTCCTTAAATAACGGTAGCATTGTTTCCGTTCGTCCTTCCGTATGATCCATTTGTCGGCTTAAGGCGTCCGCTTATACGTTCTCTTTGCCCTTCTTATAGCGGATCTTAAAATTAAATTCTATAAGGAATTCTACCTATCGTATTTGTCGTCTATTAAGCTCCTTTATCATTATAAAGTATTGTAAATTCTTATAATCTATATATATTTATACTAGTTCGATCGTACTACTAAGGTATAGTTATTATTCCTTAAAAGCTTTGATAATTGTAAGTAGTTCCTTATTATAGATCGGATAATTAAGACGTAGTCTATTAAGCTTCTTTAAAAAGAAGGCTATAGGATGTAGCTTCCCTTGTTCGTTTCGTTATCTTAACTATCCTCTAATAGCATAGTCTAAAGCGTCCGTTTCTACCTTAAATAGCTTCTTAGAGTCTAGTAGCACTAGTACTAGATCTTTAGTAATGGCGTTACGGATCTATATAAATGCTTGCTTATATTACTCTTCCTATTGGAATTTAGCGTTCTTCTTAGTAAGTTTGTATAAAGGTCGTACAATCGCTCCGAAGTTCCTAATGAACATCTGGTAGAAGTTCGTAAATCCGATGAAACTTCGTACTTTTGTAACTAACGTCGGTCGTAGCTAATTCTTAATGGCTTTAACCTTTGAAGGTTCTATCCGAATTTATTTTAGGGATATCTTATATCCTAAAAACACCGTCTTCCTAACGTGGAATTCGCTCTTTTCCTTGTTAACTAATAGCTTATATATATATAATGTGTCTAGTACTACTTTTACGTACTTCTAGTGTTCGTCTATTGTTTTAGAGAAGATAAGTATGTCGTTAAGATAATATATTACAAATTTGTCGAGAAAGGGTCAGATAGCTTAAGATCTATATATAGTTATAGGCCGATAGCAAGTTAAGACACGTGAAATATTAGGCTCCTACTAACTAATCTTAGAGCTATAGGATTAGCAGTAACGGGTATCGGTTTTTCATAGTCTATTTGTCAAGTTACTAATAATCGACATATAACTATAGCTTTCTATCTTTCTTAGGCACAAATAGGATTAGGTAGCCTACTAGCGATATCGACAGGTAGATATATCCTCTTCAAAGATTCTCCTCTAAATATCGCTTAAGTTCTTCGTTCTATATCTAGCTTATATAGTAAATCTTAAAGAACTTTAGTTATGCTTCTTCCTTAAGCTTAATCTTATAATCCTATAGGCCGTATTCTAGTAATCCTTCTAGATACTTCGGTTCGAATGCTAGGTGTCCTTCGTATTCCTTTAGTACTTCCCTAGTCTTGTCTTGTCTCTTGGCTTTCTAATAATATACGAACTTAGTTCTATCTATAGTAATACTAGCGATTTCTCCTGTCTTAACCTACTACTCTAGTTACAATGCTCTACATTCGTTAATAGAGAGAATAGCTATCGGCGGTTTAGCTCGTTCCTCCTATCGTAACGTCGGTATTGTTATACCGCTTCTTCTAGAGTCTATAGTAGTCTGCTTACTACTGTCTATCTCTTACGGTAGATCTATAGGATATGCCTTCCCTTGAGCATTGTCTACTTACGATCCTTATATACTCCCTATCTTACTAGTTAAATATAACTCTATTTAAGGTTGTAGGTAGCTACTATTCCTCTAGCTAATGTCCGGGTTATAATCTTTATACTATAGTAACCCTAATATTATATCTTTATCATTACCTATATCTATAATACTAAATATAACTATTATAGTCTTTCTTACTATAGTAATATCGATCGGTTTAGTCTCCCTATATACTTATTATATTAGAAATAGCCCTTTGACTATACTATGCTTTCACTTTATTCTCTAGGGTATCCGTAGCTAATTTACAAGTATCAGTAAAATTAGGTTTATCTCTACTCTACTATCTACTAGTACAGGTATTTTATACTGTTTCTATTATGCTATTATCTATAATCGCTTGTCTTACCGCCGTTGCCTAAAGACTATGGCGATTTCCTATATTTCTGCTAGGAGGTCTCGATATAGTAGTCTCTTACGCTAGTTCTTCCTATACTATGCTACCACTTGCCGCTATACAGGCGTTAATGGTTTTCGGGCCCCTCGGGGGGCCCTAACCCGTTTCCTAGGTCAGTGCTAACCTCTTCGGTTGTTCGGCTAATAGCGGCTTCGTCGATTATACTTATTTCTATAAGCCATTAAGTGCTAGCAGCTTCCTACTATTAGGTCTGTTCTACTTTCTATCGTATATACTATAGCTTCATCTAAAGCTCCTAGATCCGCGATTTCTTTTCGTCCGCGTAGTAGAGGCAGTCGTTACTCTAGTACGAGTCCTATATATCTTGTCCTATTCTATAGTACCTAGGCTAGGCTCGTTTTAGTACTACTATAATGCCTTCTAAATCGTAGGCTTCGATCTTCTAGAGCAATTCGGCCGCTCTATTTCCTATGTTATAGACCTATTCCATAGGGTAGAGGCTTCTGTCCTTATTTCCTTATCAGGTCGGCTAGTGATTATTTTCGAATTTGTCGTAAAAGTAGTATTAGCATTTGTGTAATATACACTAGAACTAGGGCACTTATATATATGCTTTATGTTATAGGTATAATCACGTAGCATTACCTAGAAGGTATTGGAATTCTTATCTAAATCCTTCCTACTATATATAGACTATAGGTACTCTAATGCTAAGGTAGGAGTATTTCTTCTAGTAGTTTTCCTACATACGTTTATCTTTTCCATGGTTTACACATATAAACTAATACTCTAGGTTCCGTATATTATAGCTAAGTTACTAATCGTCAAAATACTCGGCATAGCTATTAGGCCTATCGTATATTATAGGCTGTTCCCCCTTAATAGTTTCCATAATATATTAGAGTTCCCTTATCTTATTCCTTATCTTATCGTTCTACTAGGTAAGTCAAATTAAGCGTCTATCCTATTTACATGGTTCTATATTAAGCTAGAAAACTTCGTTATAGTACTATTCGATTTGTTCTTAGAGGAATAGAACATTAGGTCCAGGTCTTTCGATTCCTTAGGTATCGGTCGTCTACAATCTATCCCGCCTCTAGGTAACTATAAAACCCTACTGCCTTAAGGTTAGGAGAATCGAAATTAGTAGTATATATTCTCCTACTATATCCTATTTAGCAAGACCTATCTCTAGGTCTATAGTGACTAGTTCGGAGTATAGTGCTTGTTCGTCTTTACTATCGCTATCGTGTCCAAGACTATCTATATTGCTATCCCTATTTTTATAGCTCGTAGCCACTACTTTGATAATATCCTTGGCGGTTTCGTTAATAGCTATAATTTCCTTTCTAGGGACTAGTTTCTAGTCTTTCTTCGGGCTTTGACATTCTTATTTATAGTGTCCTTTCTTTCTATAGTTATGGTAGGTAACGTTAGACTTGTCTTTGGTTATCTTCTTCTTATCCTACTTCCATGCTACGTCTATATCTATAGCTCTAGGATATATCCTATACAAGGTGTTAACGTATACTCGTTTTTTCTTATCGTTAGCCTTGACTATAATTCTATTTATCTCACCTCGTTTCTACTACTCTTGTATATAGAGTTAATTATCGATCCTAATAGCCTATATAATATATTTATCTAGGGTCTTAGGCTAGTTATACTTATATAGCTTATCTTTAACCTTTTTCTTTAAGCTATTATAGAATAGTTATATTAACGCCTTATTATTAAGCTAACACTTAAGTATATCCTATCTAAACTATATAATATAGGAGGCTACTAACTTAGTCTATTAGAGATTAGCAAGTCTTTCTTACGTATAAATCTTCTTATCTTTATCGCTAAAAACCTTCTAAAGCTCTTCTTCAAACTAGTTATAGGATCAAAAAACTGCCTATATAAACACGTCTTAGTCGTCTTTATCTTCCTTAGTAAGATAGTCGTTCTATATAGGCTCGAACTATCTAAGTACCTTACCTTCTAGTCTTATAGCTATATAAAGGACTTTAGCTTTATTATCTAGAAACTTGTTATCATTAAGCCGGAAGTAGGATTAGAGGTTCGTTAGGAATCCTATAAGATTCTCCTTAATTCCTCTATATTTACTAGATAGTTCGATCTTGATACGGCTCGCTTTGGCGCCCTCGAGTGCCTTGATTTTGGTATAGGCCTCGTTAACTAGCTTCTACAAGTGCTTTTCGCCGTTCTCGAGTTCTTTAATCCGAGTTTAAGTAACCTTATCTCTCTAGTCTAACTCCTAGATCTGCTACTAGAGTTAACCGAGCTAGGCAAGCAGCTATTCAGCTGTGACGTTAGTAGCTATATCGATATCAAGGTCGAAATCACCTTCGTCCTAAACTATAATAGAACAAAGGGAGTAATAGTAATATATAACAAACCTAACTTAGACTTCTTCTAAAAGGGTTTAGACGGTGGTAAATTAAGTGGGACAAGTATATAGGTTGTCTAAGGGATTTGGTAAAGCTAAAGGGTTTATAATAACACTAGAGTTATCTCTTATAATAGTTAGCGATACTTAGTATAAGTACTATAATTATAGGTTACTATTACTAGTAAACTCCTAGAGTTTACTATAACGAGTGATTATTTATATATATATATACTTCTATTGGTTACTTATAGTCTCTTTCTAGCCTATCTTAGGATTGCCTTTAGTAGCTAGCTATTCTCTGCTATCTTTCTCTTTTGGTAATTGTTTGCCCGTAGTAGCCTATACTCCCTAGCGATCCCGTGTTAGCCTCGCTTTGTGCCCTTCTTGATTGGTGGCTTGTTTAGCCTACTACGCCCCACCGGGTCGTGGTATATGGTTGGCTTATAACAAGTAATGGCGTTACAGATCTATATAAATGCTTGCTTATACTATTTTTTCTATTGGAATTTAGTATTCTTCTTTGTAAGTTTATATAAAGGTCGTACGATCGCTCTAAAGTTCCTAATGAATATTCGGTAAAAGTTTACAAATCTGATAAAGCTTTGTACTTCTGTAATTGACGTCAGTCATAGCTAATTCTTAATAGCTTTAACCTTTAAAGGTTCTATCCGAATTTGTCCTAGGGATATTTTGTATCCTAAAAACACCGTTTTCCTAACGTGGAATTTGCTCTTTTCCTTATTAACTAATAATTTATATGTATATAACGTATCTAGTACTGCTTTTATATACTTCTAGTGTTTGTCTATTGTCTTAGAGAAGATAAGTATATTGTCAAGATAATATACTACAAATTTATCAAGAAAGGGTTAGATAACTTGATTAATTAGGGCTTAGAACGTTGCTAGCGCGTTTGTAAGTCCGAATGGCATGACGAGGTACTTATAATAGCTATAAGGTATCCTAAAGGCCGTTTTCTACTTATTGCCTTCTTTGATCTATATATAGTTATAGGCCGATAGTAAGTTAAGACGTATAAAATATTAGGCTCCTGCTAACTAATCTTAGAGTCGTAAGATTAGTAGTAATAGGTATCGGTTTTTCATAGTCTATTTGTTAAGTTACTAATAGTCGATATATAACCGTAGCTTTCTATCTTTCTTAGATACAAATAGGATTAGGTAGCCTACTAGCGATATCGACAGGTAGATATATTCTCTTTAAAGGTTCTCCTCTAAATATCGCTTAAGGTGTTCATTCTTTATCTGGCTTATATAGTAAATCTTAAAGAACTTTAGTTATGCTCCTTCCTTAAGCTTAATCTTATATTCCTATAGGCCATATTCCAGTAATCCTTCTAGATACTTCGGTTCGAATGCTAGGTATCCTTCGTATTCCTTCGGTACTTCCCTAGTCTTATCTCGTCTCTCGGTTTTCTAATAGTATACGAACTTGGTTCCGTCTATAGCGATACTAGCGATTTCTCCTATCTTAACCTATTACTCTAATTGTAGTACTCTACATTCGTTAACGAAGAGAATAGCTATTGGCAGTTCGGTTTGTTCTTCCTATTACGATATTGATATCGTTATACTGCCTCTTCTAGAGTTTATAATAGTCTGTCTACTACTATCTGTCTCTTACCGTAGATCTGTAGGATATGCCTTCCCCTAAGTATTGTCTGCTTGTGATCCTTACGCGCTCCCTATCTCGCTAATCAAATATAACTCTGTTCGGGGTTATAGGTAGCTACTATTCTTCTAGCTAATGTCTAGGTTATAATCTTTATACTATAGTAACCTTAATATTATATTTTTATCGTTGCCTATATTTATAATACTAAATATAACTACTATAGTCTTCTTTATTATAGTAATATTAATCGGTTTAGTCTTCTTATATATCCATTATATTAGAAATAGCCCTTTGACTATACTATACTTCTACTTTATTCTCTAGGGTATCTATAGCTAATTTATAAGCATCGGCGAAATCAGGTTTATCTCTGCTCTACTATCTACTAGTACAAGCATTTCGTGCTATTTCTATTATGCTATTATCTATAGTCGCTTATCTTACCGCCATCGTCCAAAGATTATAGCGATTTCCTATGTTTCTGCCAGGAGGTCTCGATATAGTGGTCTCTTACGCTAGTTCCTCTTATACTATGCTACCACTTGCCGCTATACGGGCGTTAATGGTTTCCGGGCCCCTTGAAGGGCCCTGACCTGTTTCCTAGGTTAGTACTAACCTCTTTAGTTATTTGGCTAATAGCGGCTTCGTCAATCGTGCTCATTTCTGTAAGCCATTAAGTGCTTATGACTTTCTACTATTAAGTCCGTTCTACTTTCTATTATATATACTATAGCTTTATCTAAAGCTCCCGAATTTGCGATTTCTTTTCATCTACGTGATAGAGGTAGTCGTTGCTCTAGTACGAGTCCTATATATCTTGTTCTATTCCGTAGTACCTAGGCTAGGCTCGTTTTAGAACTATTATAATGCCTTCTAGATCGTAGGCTTCGATCTTCTAGAGCAATTCGGCCGCTCTATTTCCTATATCGTAGACCTATTCCACAGGATATAAGCTTCTATTCTCATTTCCTTGTCGTGTTGGCTAGTAATTATTTTCGAATTTGTTATGGAAGTGATATCGGCATTTGTATATTATATACTAGAACTAGGGTACTTATATATATGCCTTATGTCAAGGGTATAATCGCATAGCGTTGCCTAGAAGGTATTAGAATTCT
This sequence comes from Thermothelomyces thermophilus ATCC 42464, assembly GCF_000226095.1. Taxonomy (NCBI): domain Eukaryota; kingdom Fungi; phylum Ascomycota; class Sordariomycetes; order Sordariales; family Chaetomiaceae; genus Thermothelomyces; species Thermothelomyces thermophilus. Next base: position 2,747,973 of record NC_016474.1, read on the forward strand.
TTCTTAAATCCTTCCCATTATATATAGATTATAGGTACCCTAATGCTAAGGTAGGAATATTTCTTCTAGTAGCTTTCCTATATATACTCGTCTTTTCTACGGTTTATATATATAAACTAGTATTCTAAGTTCTATATATCGTTACTAAGTTACTAGTCATTGAGGTACTTAGTGTAGCTATCTAGCCTATTATATATCATAGGCTATCTTCCTTTAATAGTTTCTATAATATATCGGAGTTCCCTTATCTCGTCCCTTATCTTATAGCTTTACTAGGCAAGTCGAGTCAAGCGTCTATCCCGTTTACACAGTTCCATATTAAGTTAAAAAACTTTATTATAATATCATTCGATTTATTCCTAGAGGAATAGAACATTAGGTCTAAGTCTTTCGATTCCTTAGGTATCAGTTGTCTACAATCTATCCTACCTCTATATAACTATAAAACCCTACTACCTTAAGGCTAGGAGAATCGAAATTAGTAGTATATATTCTCCTACTATATCCTATTTAGTAAGACCTGTCTTTAGGTCTATAGTGATTAGTTCAGAGTATAGTGCTTGTTCGTCTTTACCGTTACCATCATATCTAAGACTATCCGTATCACTGCCTCTATCTTTATAGCTCGTAGCCGTTACTTCGATAACGTCCTTAGTGGTTTCGTCAATAACTGTAATTTCCTTTCTAGGGACTATCTTCTACTCTTTCTTCGGGCTTTGACATTCTTGCTTGTAATGCCCTTTCTTTCTATAGTTATAGTAGGTAATATTAGACTTATCTTTAGTTATCTTCTTCCGGTCCTGCTTTTACGTTATATCTATATCTATAGCTCCAGGGTATATCCCATATAAAGTACTAATATATGCTTGCTTTTTCTTGTCATTAGCCCTAACTATAGTTCTATTCATTTGACCTTATTTCTACTACTCTCGTATATAGAGTCAATTATCGATTCTAATAGCCTATATAATATATTTATCCAGAGTCTTAGGCTAATTATACTTATATAGCTTATCTTTAACCTTTTTCTTTAAGCTATTATAGAATAGTTATATTAATACTTTATCGTTAAACTAAGACTTAAGTATATTCTATCTAAACTATATAATATAAAAGGCTATTAACTTGGTCTATCGGAGATTAGCGAGTCTTTCTTATATATAAATCTTCTCGTCTTTGTCGCTAAAAACCTTCCGAAGCTCTTCTTTAAAATAGTCATAGGATCGAAAGACTACCTATATAAACGCGTCTCGGTTATCTTTGTCTTCCTTAGTAAGATAGTCATTCTATATAGGCTTAAACTATCTAAGTACCTTACCCTCTAGTCTTATAGCTATATAGAGGACTTTAGCTTTATCGTCCGGAAATTTGTTATCATTAAGCTAGAAGTAAGATTAGAGGTTTGTCAGGAATCCTATAAGATCTTCCTTAGTTCCTCTATATTTGCTAGGTAGTTTAATCTTGATACGGCTCGCTTTAGCGCCCTTAAGTGCCTTGATTTTGGCGTAGGCCTTGTTAACTAGTTTCTATAAGTGCTTTTCGCCGTTCTTAAGTTCCTTAATTCGGGCTTAAGTAGCCTTATCTCTCTAGTCTAACTCCTAGATTTACTAATAAAGTTAACTAAGCTAGGTAAGTAGCTATTTAGCTATAACGTTAGTAGCTATATTAATATTAAGGTCAAAGTTACCTCCGTTCTAAACTATAATAGAACAAAGGGAGTAATAGTAATGTGTGACAAACCTAACTTAGACTTCTTCTAAAAGGGTTCAGACGAAGGTAGATTAAGCAGGACAAGTAGGCAGGTCGTCTAAGGGATTTGGTGAAGCTAAAGGGTTTATAATAATACTAGAGTTATCTCTTATAGTAGTTAACGATGCTTAATATAAGTACTATAATTATAGGTTACTATTACTAGTAAACTCTTAGAATCTATTGTAACAAGTGACTATATATATATATATATAATTCTAGGATTACTAGTAGTCGTAGTGATCCTCTATACTGGCTTACCTGGCTTATGTCGTGAGCTAGTGATCCTTTGCTAGGATCATTTCTTGCTAAGTGTGATCCTGTCCTAATTGGTCTATCATTCCTTTGGCTTGATTAGCCCGTTTGTGCTAATGGCTTAGGCGGCATCTGTATATATATTTCCGTGACAAGGGTCTAGCTAGACTAGAGGCTATGGTAGGGCCCCTACTATGTAAAGGTAGCTAAGAAGCTAGAAACCTAGGAGTTTATCTTAACTAGGCTCGTTATAAAGACCTAGGGCCCTAGACTCCTATAGGCCTATAAGGTCTATACTAAGTATATCCGTAGCGCCCTAACTTATAGGGCCTCGAACTTTTATAAGCCTATTAAGCTAGGGGGTAAGCTAGAAGGCCTTGCTAGGGAACTATTAAAGGCCTAATATAAGGCCCTTCGAGTAGTTACTAGGGCCTATAAGGCTACCCCTATCCGGTGCCTCGAAACAGAAGCTTAGGTGCTACCCCTCGACCTCTATCTTAATAAAAGGCTAGCCGACTTCGAAGCTAAACTTGACTAACCGCTCTTACAGACCGGGGCAGGTCTAGGAGCCTCCCAGATCCCTATAAGGGCTCTTATCTAACAGGCCTATAATAGGCTAAGCCAGAGGTTCCGGAAGAGAAGGGCTAGGGCAAAGGGCTAGGAGCCGAAGCCTATAACCCTAGAGGTAGCAAGGTTAACGGTCCGGCAATAGGTTTAGGAGGGCTAGAGAGGGGGTTGACCCCCCCTATAGACCTTATAAAGAAGGCTATGGGCTATAGAACTAGCTATGTTGGCTAGCTAGAGTAACCGTTAGAGGGCCGACCAAGCCGGCAAGAGGATATAACGTATATTAGACAAGGACCCCCTACGCTTGGTTTTTATAGGGGAGGGCCTATAAAGGCACTAGGGCCTTACAAAGGCTTAGAGCTCCTTACTAGTATAGGCCTATACAGGGGCTATTAGCCTCTATAACTTCCTATTTAGGGTTTAAGTCCTAGGGGTTAGTGCCCCTTACTATACCTATAGCTAGGGGAGGGAGACCGTCAAGTACCTAGTTATATAGTGCCTAAACCTACTAAGAAGCCGAACATAGGAATCCTAGAAAATATAATCGTAAAGGGACCTAGACCTTATTTTACAAGGTATAGGGGCCTGTGTAACGAACCTAACTCAGACTTCTTCTAAAAGGGTTTAGACAAAGGTAGATTAAGCGGGACAAGTAGGCAAGTCGTCTAAGGGATTCGGTAAAGCCAAAAGGTTCACAATAACACTAGAGTTATCTCTTATAGTAGTTAACAACGATGCTTAGTATAAGTACTATAATCATAAGGGTTACTATCACTAGTAAACTCTTAAAGTCTACTATAACGAGTGACTATCTATATATATATATAATCCTAGTGATTATTCCTGATCACGGTGATTGTAAGTGATCGTATGGTAGTAATTACCCTGATTACTGGTAAGCGTAGTGATTACTATGCTTCCTATGTTGTAATTAGTCCTTTCGTTCCTTCGACTTGATTAGCCTATTCGTGCTAGTGGCTTAGGCAGCATCTATATATATATTTCCGTGACACGATGCCTTCCCTCTGAGGCTTTTGACCCGAAAGCCCTCTTTAGGTCATCTTAAATAGCGCTAACATCCCTTACGTTCCTTGTACGTGTTTTTCTCCTTAGCCCCTTATTACCCTCCGTATTGTTAATTATGCCGTCTAACACGTATAGATCCCTAGCATCTATTCGTCGTGAGCGTTTAGCTTAATTTATTTCCGATTACGGGTTTGTAGTGATAGCGTGTTCCTATTATATAGAGTATAACCGAGTATATGAAATGATTAAAAAATCTCGTTACTATGAGGCTTACGTGTGTTAGGGTTGTGCTTACGATGGTTCCAGCGTTCCAGTTTCTTCTTATAAGTTCCTATTTCCTTATAAGAGCACGTCTCTAATTATGACGTAGTGGATTATATTATACGCGAGCAATATCGTTTAAAGGCTAAAGAGAAAGAGGCTAAAGCCTTGCTATAAGAATATTAATGTAAAGCTTCTAAGGTATTAGCCTGTCTAACTCGGGTCTGTAAATAACGAGAGTTCCTAGTAGAAAAGGGGGTAGATATAATTATATAGGGTTTGTCGAATCTAGACGAATTAGAGGTAATGGAATAGTAGGAATCAGGGGCTATTATATAATTTAATGGTAGCGTCGACATTATTAACTAGGGCACTATTTTCGGTTCTATCCTAGGTTTGCCTTTAGCTAATCTAGGTTCTACTAATAGAACTATTCTAGTTTCTTAGGGTAGTTTAAATTCTTAATAGGTTCCTATAAGTTATCTTCTAGTCTAAAATTAAGCTATTTAACTAGGTACTATAGTTCCCCGTTAATAATATATAAATTTAGAATTTCTTTAACGTCCTATTCTTCCTCTTCGTCCTCTACTTCAATATATATAGCAACCTTGGCGTTCTTTGGTACTGGTTCGAGAAGTAAAATATAAAAAACATCCGTCTGTAGTCGTATAGATAATGGTAATAATAGTCGGTAGTTAGATATCGAAATTCGTTCTTTGATAACGAAGGGTCTGACCTTCTTAAAGTCTAGCTTTATATTTAGTCGTTTGGTTTGTAAGTTTCGTACGATTAGGTAGACTTTATCTCCCCTCTCTAGGTAAGGTCCCTCGAGCCTGTGTTTGTCATAGTAGTTCTTTATCCTAGTCTTGACAAACTTGAGTTCCTTTTTAAGCTTTTCATATAGTGTATACATTTGTTCCGCTTTAACTGCTACTCTTAGCACTATGACCTCTAGTCCTTGCCTAAGGTCTACTTTATATCTATAGTTTGCGAAGAATAATATAACTTTAGTTATTTCCGTTAGCGTTATATTATAAGCGAGTTATACTATTAGTAATAGTATAACCTAGTCGTCTTGCTAGTAGTTAACGTAAGAACGGAGATATTACTTGATAACTTAGTTTAATCGCTCCGTTTATCTATTAGTCTACGGGTAATATGCCGTTAATAGCTTACTATTAACGCCTAATCGTTACATTAACACTTACTAGAACTTTGACGCGAACTTAGTGTCTCTGTCGGTAATCTATTCTTATAGCTAAGCATATACTAACATAACTTACTAATAGATTACGTTTACTAACTATTCTACTATCTAGGACTCCTTATAAGGAAAGAAGTATACCTATTTAGTTAGGCGATCTACTATAGTAAGAATACTATTATAGGTCACTCTTATAGCTATGTCCTTAGATTCGAGTAGCTTTATAATAAAGTCTATTATAACTAAACTCTATAGTTTGTTAGCTATTAGCAGTGGCTAAAGTAGCCTATATAGCTTATATTATATTATTTTGCTTTGATTATAAATGTCGTAGTTTTATATAACTTCCTTAACTTATACCATTAACTATAGAAAGTCGTAATGTTTCCTAACTTATATAATAGTCTTCGTAACTCCTTTATATCCTCTAAGTTTCGACTTATAGAGTTCCCGAATCATTTATAGCTATTAATCTCTATCGTAGATATATACTTTGCCTCGGTACTAGAGTTTCCTATCTCTTTCTTCTACTCCGTTAGGTACTAGTGGTCTAGGTGCTACTTAATACTATGTCTCGTTAATCCTTTCTTCTCAAAAGATTATACAACACTTTAAGAATGAGTCAAGTAGATCATCTTCTACGGGTGTCTACGTTTCGTAGTATAGCGTTCCGTCTATTCGTTCCTTAAATAATAGTAGTATTGTTTCCGTTCGTTTTTCTGTATGATCCGTTTGTTGGCTTAAGATGTCCGCTTGTACGTTCTCTTTACCCTTCTTATAGCGGATCTCAAAGTTAAATTCCGTAAGGAATTCTGCCTATTGTATTTGTCGTCTGTTAAGTTCTTTCGTTATTATAAAGTATCGCAAGTTCTTATGATCTGTATATACTTATACCGATTTAAGTATACTACTAAGGTATGGTTGCCATTCCTTAAAAGCTTTAATAATCGTAAGTAGTTCCTTATTATAAATTAGATAATTAAGATATAGTCTATCGAGCTTCTTTAAAAAGAAGGCTATAGGATATAGCTTTCCTTATCTATCTTATTATTCTAATTGTCCTCTAATAGTATAGTCTAAAGCGTCCGTTTCTATCTTAAATGGCTTCTTAGGGTCTGGTAGTACTAGTACTAGATCTTTAGTAATGGCGTCACGGATCTATATAAATGCTTGCTTATGCTATTCTTTCCATTGGAATTTAGCGTTCTTCCTAGTAAGTTTATATAAAGGTCGTACGATCGCTCTAAAGTTCCTAATAAACATCTAGTAGAAGTTTACAAATCTAATGAAGCTTTATACTTCTGTAACTAACGTCGGTTATAGCTAATTCTTAATAGCTTTAACCTTTAAAGGTTCTATTTGAATTTGTCCTAGGGATATCTCGTATCCTAAAAATACCGTTTTTCTAACGTGGAATTCGCTCTTTCCCTTGTTAACTAATAGTTTATATATATATAGTATATCTAACACTGCTTTTATGTGCTTCTAGTATTTATCCATTATCTTAGAGAAGATAAGTATATTATCGAAATAATATACTATAAATTTGTCGAGAAAGGGTTAGATAGCTTGATTAATTAGGGCTTAGAACGTTGCTAGCGCGTTTATAAGTCCAAATGGCATAACAAGGTACTTATAGTAGCTATAGGGTATCCTAAAGGCCATTTTCTACTCGTCGCCTTCTTTAATCTATATATAGTTATAGGCTAATAGCAAGTTAAGATACGTAAAATATTAGGCTCTTGCTAACTAATCTTGGAGCCGTAAGATTAGCGGTAACAGGTATCGGTTTTTTATAATCTATTCGTTAAGTTACCGATAGTTAATATATAACTATAGCTTTCTGTCTTTCTTAGGCATAAATAGGATTAGGTAGCCTGCTAGCGATGTCGATAGGTAGATATGTCCTCTTTAAAGGTTCTCCTCTAAATATCGCTTAAGTTCTTCGTTCTAAGTCTAGCTTATATAATAGATCTTAAAGGACTTTAATCGTACTCCTTCCTTAAGCTTGATCTCGTAATCTTATAGACCGTGTTCTAGTAGTCCTTCTAGATACTTCGGTTCGAATGCTAGGTGTCCTTTATATTCTTTCGGTACTTCCCTAGTCTTATCTCGTCTTTTGGTTTTCTAATAGTATACGAACTTGGTTCTATCTATAGCGATGCTAGCGATTTCTCCTATCTTAACCTACTACTCCTATTAAAATGCTCCGCATTCGTTAATGGAGAGAACAGCTATCGGTAGTTTAGCTTGTTCCTCCTATTGTAACGTTAATATCGTTATATTGCTTCTTCTAGAGTCTATAGTAGTCTGCCTACTACTATTTGTCTCTTGTAGTAGATCTGTAGGATATGCCTTCCCCTAAGCATCGTCCGCTCGCGATCCTTACACGCTCCCTATCTTGCTAGTCAAATATAACTCCATTCGGGGTCGTAGGTAGCTACTATTCTTCTAGCTAATATCCGGGTTATAATCTTCATACTATAATAACCCTAATATTATATCTTTATCATTACCTATATCTATAATACTAAATACGATTATTATAGTCTTTTCTACTATAGTGATATCGATTGGTTTAATCTCCCTATATACCTATTACGTTAGAAATAGCCCTTTGACTATGCCATGCTTTCGCTTTATTCTCTAGGGTATCTATAGCTAATTTATAAGCGTCGGCGAAATTAGGTTTATCTCTACTCTACTATCTACTAGTATAAGCATTTTATACTATTTCTATTGTGCTATTATCTATAGTTACTTATCTTGCTGCCATTGTCTAAAGATTATAGCGATTTCCTATATTTCTGCCAAGAGGTCTTGATATAGTGGTCTCTTGTACTAGTTCCTCCTATATTACGCTACTACTTGCCGCTATATAGGCGTTAATGGTTTTCGGGCCCCTTGAAGGGCTCTAACCCGTTTCCTAGGTTAGTGCTAACCTCTTTAGTTATTCGGCTAATAGCGGCTTCGTTAATCGTGCTTATTTCCGTAAGCTATTAAATGCTTACGGCTTCCTACTATTAGGTCCGTTCTACTTTCCGTTGTATATACTATAGCTTTATCTAAAGCTCCCGAATTCGCGATTTCTTTTTGTCCGTATAATAGAGGCAATCGTTACTCTAGTATAAGTCCTATATATCTTGTCCTATTCTGTAGTACCTAGGCTAGGCTTATCTTAGAACTATTATAATGCCTTTTAGATCGTGGGCTTCGATCTTCTAGAGCAATTCGGCTGCTTTGTTTCCTATATTATAGACCTATTCTATAGGGCGTAAGCTTCCGTCCTTATTTCCTTATTAGGTTAGCTAATGATTGTTTTTAAATTTGTCATGGAAGTAATATCGGCATTTATATACTATATACTAGAACTAAGGCACTTATATATATACCTTATATTAAAGGTATAGTCGTATAACGTTACCTAGGAGGTATTAGAATTCTTTCCCAAATCCTTCTTATTATATATAGACTGTAGGTACCCTAATGCTAAGATAGGAATGTTTCTTCTAATAGCTTTCTTATATATACTCGTCTTTTCCACGATTCGTACATATAAACTAGTATTTTAGGTTCTATACGTTATTACTAAGTTACTAGTCATCAAGGTACTCGGTGTAGCTATCGGGCCTATTATATATTATAGGCCATCCTCCTTTGATAGTTTCTATAATACATCAAAGTTCCCTTATCTCGTCCCTTATCTTATCACTCTACTAGACGAGTCAAATCAAGCGTCTATCCTATTCGTATAGTTCCATATTAAGCTAGAAAACTTTATTATAGTACTATTTAATTCATTCCTAGAGGAATAGAACATTAGGTCTAGGTCTTTCGATTCCTTAGGTATTAGTTATCTACGATCTATCCTACCTCTATATAACTATAAAACCCTACTGCCTTAAGGCTAGGAGAATCGAAATTGGCGGTGCGTATTCTCCTGCCATATCCTATTCGGCAAGACCTATCTCTAGGTTTATAGTAACCAATTCGGAATATAGTGCTTGTTTGTCTTTACTATTACTATTGTATCTAAGACTGTCCGTGTCACTACCCTTGTCTTTGTAGCTCGTAGCCGCTACTTTGATAATGTCCTTGGTAGTTTTGTCGATAGCTATAATTTCCTTTCTAGGGACTATCTTTTACTCTTTCTTCGGGCTTTGACATTCTTACTTATAGTGCCCTTTCTTTCTATAGTTATAGTAGGTAATATTAGACTTGTCTTTAGTTATCTTCTTCTAGTCTTACTTCTATACTATATCTATATCTATAGCTCTAGGGTATATTCTATATAAGGTATTAATATATATTTGCTTTTTCTTATCATTAGCCTTAACTATAGTTCTATTTATTTGACCTCGTTTTTATTACTTTTATATATAGAATTAATTATTGATTCTAATCGCCTATATAATATATTTATCTAGAGTCTTAGGCTAATTATACTTATATAGCTTGTCTTTAACCTTTTCCTTTAAGCTTTTATAGAATAGTTATATTAATACTTTATTATTAAGCTAAGACTTAAATATATCCTATCTAAACTATATAACATAAGAGGCTATTAACTTAGTCTGTCGGAAATTAGTAAGTCTTTCTTATATATAAATCTTCTTATCTTTATCGCTAAAAACCTTCTAAAGCTTTTCTTCGAAACGGTCGTAGGATTAAAAGACTACTTATATAAATATATCTCGGTTGTCTTTATCTTCCTTAGTAAGATAGTCATTCTATATAGGCTTAAACTATCTAAGTACCTTACCCTCCAGTCTTATAGCTATATAGAGAACTTTAGCTTTATCGTCCGGAAATTTGTCATCATCAAGCTAGAAGTAAGATTAGAGGTTTGTCAGGAATCCTACAAGATCTTCCTTAGTTCCTCTATATTTACTAGGTAGTTTGATCTTGATACGGCTCGCTTTAGCGCCCTTAAGTGCCTTGATTTTGGCGTAGGCCTCGTTAACTAGTTTCTATAAGTGCTTTTTGCCGTTCTCGAGTTCCTTGATTCGAGCTTAAGTAGCCTTGTCTCTCTAATCTAACTCCTAGATTTACTAATAAAGTTAACTAAGCTAGGTAAGTAGCTATTTAGCTATAACGTTAGTAGCTATATTAATATTAAGGTCAAAGTTACCTCCGTTCTAAACTATAATAGAACAAAGGGAGTAATAGCAACGTATGACAAACCTAACTTAGACTTCTTCTAAAAGGGTTTAGACAAAGGTAGATTAAGCAGGACAAGTAGGCAAGTCGTTTAAGGGATTCGGTAAAGCTAAAGGATTTATAATAATACTAGAGTTATCTCTTATAGTAGTTAATAACAATGCTTAGTATAAGTACTATAATTATAAGGGTTACTATCACTAGTGAACTCTTAGAGGCCCCTGTAACGAGTGACTATCTATATGTATATATAATCCTAGTGATCATTCCTGATTACGGTGATTGTGAGTGATCGTATGGTAGTGATTACCTTGATCACTGGTGAGCGTAGTGATTACTATGCTTCCTATGTTGTAATTAGTCCTTTCGTTCCTTTGACTTGATTGGCCTATTCGTGCTAGTGGCTTAGGCGGCATCTGTATGTATATTTCTGTAATAGCCTGTAACTACCATTTGGCAAGGAGGGTTCTATAGTGGCTGATAGACCTAGGGAGGCTTCCGGAATACTGCCTTGTAAGGAGGCTAGACTAGGAGGTAAGGCCTCTATAGGGCTGTTCTAGCTACTTCTCCTTTTCTTTATAGTGTATTAGTATTCTAGATTAGGCGTTAAAGGTAGGACAGAGGTTTATATCTAGCCTATTAGGCACGGTTTCCTTTGTATATAACTAGAGAGGCTCTGGCATGCTTATTAGTATAATGGTATAGAAATAATAATAATAATAATAATAATAATAACCATTTAGGTATTTACTTAAGTAGAGGTATATAGTTACTTATCTAGATAAATGGTCTCCTATAGCATTTAAACGCTTGTAATTAGTAACGAGATTATAGATTCGAACTAGTAGTAGGGATTAATTGCTATAGCTTGGTAGCTATGAATCGATATAGCTCTAAAAAGGTTATAAGTAGATATAATACTATAATAGTATTTATATTATAGGTAGCACTCCTAGACTAACTATTATAGTCTATAGAAGTAGGTAATAAAAGTATTGATTATTCTAAGTACTAGAGGTACTTAGAGAAGCTATCTAAATATATATTGACCTTAGTCTATCGTCCCTATTAGTAAGTTAGTTAGATCTAACCTATAGATAGTTAAATCTTATAATAGCCTTAGAGTATAATTATAAGAAGATAAGATAATATATTACTATAAGATATTTATTTAGCTATTAAAAAGGGCTACTAAGGCTTACTAAGATTTAACTACTCTAGTAGCTACTATAAAGCCTAGATCTTAGTCTAATTAAAAATATCCAGCACTAGATAAAGATAAGAATCTCTAAAAGGCAGCATTAGATTAAGATAATAGCTTAAATAGCTATAGTACTATAAGGAGTCTAGAGCTAAATACCTATTAAATTCCTAGTTAATTTAGCTATAGGTATAGAGAAAAGGATAGGTCTCTTAGCTTAATCAAAGATAGCCTAATCAAGTACTGAAATAGCCATAGTTATAATATTAATTTGGTAGTGGTTTAGCTCTGCTTTATATGTTCTATATGTCTTTGAAGTTAGAGGGTGGAAAAGTAAGTAGGCAAATACTTTTCTGACCCCACTGTACGAAGCAGCCTGGTTGACAACGGGGACGAAGATGCAGACGCTAGCGAGGAATATTCGTTAGTTGTGGTCAGAGGGCCGACCAAAGACGCTTCTGCTAGCCAATGAGGGCGCCAAATAGGTTTGGCGAATGAGAGGTGACTCCTCAGCCCCACGCATGTAAATATCGCCAGCGTCGCTACTCCCGCGCTTGCAATTTCCTCCATAGTCAGTTTCTCCATCTTCAACGCAGCGTGCGATAGGACCTTATTAGGCCGTCCCCCCCTGGGGATCCACAGCAAGCCGGATCTAGCAGCCGTGTCTCGACGTCGGTTCCAAAACGCGAGAAGTCGAACAGAAAGCAGCTCTGGTCACCTACGTTTAACGATGAGCAGGCTCACAAAGCAGGCCGATCCCCTCCAAGTACGGGCTTCGCGTGTTGAAAAGTCCAGTCACTCGCAGAGAGGCAGTCGCACTCTCCCAGCATGGTATTATCGAGTTCGGACTGTCAGCTTCAAGGAAGATAGAGAAGTACATGATTACGACTTCGATGAGGATCTTTCAGAGCCGGAAGACGACAAGGAGCAAGAAAGAGACGACGTCGAGCAGTCCAAGAAGGAGGAAGGTTGTGCATGTGGTTTGGACGACCCTGAGTGTGACGGCCAAGTTGATTATAACGACAATATGGGCGAGGACGAGTCAGAGAGATCATACAACGGGTCTGACGCCGATTACTACTACGAATTGAAAGACAAGCGCGAGGAGAGGAAGCAGGAGAAGCTGCGGGAGCGGAAGGAGAAGGAACAACAACGAGAAATTGAGAAGACTAAGGAAGATGAGGTTTGCGCCGCAGACAGATGTCTCGATACGGCCGAGAAGGGACGCGAGACGATCCCTGTCGGGCCACTTGCGGGCCAGAGTTTCAGGCTGTACTGCAGCGATCACGTCGACTACTTCTACTCCGATCTCTATGGGACCAAAAGGGTCGACTTTTACCATCTTGACGTGAATGAGCGGAATCCTGGCGACGAAGCTGACGCGTTATATGGCGACGTGTATCTGGACAGCAATGCCAATTGCAACTTTGGGCCGTTCCGCCCTCCGAAACGGGCGAGCCGAAAAGCCTTCAAAGTGAAGAGCTGCGATGACAAGTATGAGCTGTCTTTCCAGTTCATCGGCAACGGTTATCTGAAGCTGAGGGTCTCTCGGGAAATGGTGTTCATGAAGCCATACGATGCAAGTCCTCCTTCTCCACCACCCACAGCTCCAGATGTGTTCGAGTTTGCTGGCATCTTGCGCGATTGGGAGAAGGAGAAAGCAGAACGGCAGGAGAGGATGGCAAAGGCACGCCGCTCGCCGTCCCCCCGCGAGAGTTGGTTCGAGATGAACCATCCTATGGGGTCATGGTCTCTATAATCACGCGAGTTCGGCTTGATAGTGGCTTGCGGTTAAAAAAAAACCTACAATTTTAGTTTAGTTCAGTTCAGTCTTATTTAAGGGACGGCGCCTACAGCGCAAGCCAGTAGCTGACTAATTACAATTAGGGGTCAAAAGTCCGGGGCCGCCCTACCTACTTAATGCTACAGCTCGGTGGCTGCAAATCAGTACAGCTTAGAAAGGCTGCAAAGGTACGACACCACAGCGGTATTCGCGCCGTGGGCGGCACTCCTGGACCAACTGTTACGGTCTGCAGAAGTGGGTGATAAAAGCGTTAATTGTTCTAAGTGCCAGAGGCACTTAGAGATGCTGTCTAAATACATGTCAACACCCTGGCTCGTCATCCCTGTTGGTAGGTCAGTCAGATCTGACCTACTGGCAGTTATATACTGTAACACTTAAATACGTTTTATAACACCTATATATATCTTATCTTTTCTTTAACATCCTATAATTTAATAATATAGCCCTTAATGTATATGATTTTATATATAAATTAATGGTAAACTATTAGTAATAGAAGATTAGTTATAATAAAATTAAGATAGTTTAAAACTTTAGTATCTCTTTCTATATTTGTTAGCCTTATAACTCTATAAGAAGAGAATAGATATAAAAGACCTACCATTTACTAGGATCTATAGGGCTTATCTTATCTAATCTTATATAATGGACGTATCTATAGATACTAGACTATATTAAGTCCCTTACCTAGAAGAAAAACTATAATGCCTATATTATAGGCTCTAAATGGCTCCTAAATTATACTTCTTCTATATTAATATTATATTTAAAAGTAATAGCATTATCTTACTATAATAGTATTTTATATCTCTTCCTATTAGCTATCTCTAGCTAGGTCTAAGACTAGAATTAAATCCTTCCTATTTGACAATATCTTTTTATAAAGGTATCTATATAAGCATTTTCCTTATATTAGAGTTATAACCTACCTACCCTACCCTATACCCTACCTAAAAGAGCTTCTCTTATATCTTTGTAAATACCCTACTAAAATACACGAAACTACTATCCTTAGAAAGCTCTCGAAAAATACTATCCAACGGTACTACTTTCAACTGTACGCGAGCCGTTATAGGTATATAACAGGCATCACAGGCATAGGAACCAGACCCGACTATAATCCAACCATACCTTATACGACTATTAAACTTTTCACTATATAGACTACCTAGCGCCCCTAAATATAACGTTAGTTTAAAGCCTACTATAGTAGGGTGTCAAAAGTCTTATACCACCCTACCTATCCCTAGCTATCTACATTTTTACTACCAGACTTTAATACAGGATATCTCAATAGCTATAAATTGTATAGGAAAACTGTTTACATTAGATAGTAGCCCTGGTTCCAAGCTTTAATATTTTATATACCACCCCCTAGCTCTTTTGACTACGGCCAGCCGACATAGCATTTCCTAGATCAGCTTGTCAATTAGCCCCTAATCAATAGCCTACTACGCCTCCCGTAGGTACTTGGTAAACTCTTTAATATCTAGCCTGTTCTGCCTCAAATTCTATAGATCTAGGAACATCGTATATAGCCTCCGTTTGAGAAGGGCCTATATATATTTAATAGGGTTCAAATTATATATAGACCATTTAATCCAGGAAATCCCCCGTGCCAGGAGCCACTGTTCGGTAGATTCGTAGACATATATAAGAGCATTATCTTGCTAAAAGTGTCGAGTTCCATCGTAATAAGGTAGAAGGCCCTTTTCTAGAGCCTTCTAGTACGACTAGGCTATATATCTATAGCGTAAAGTGCTTAGATCCCTCTCTAGGATAATAAGCTTACTCTAACTACCTACCTATATTACCCCCTATACTATAATCATAATATTTGCCCTTATATAGTTCTTTAAGTTAATAAATCTATAGTCATACTTCTTAGAATGTCACAAGCCAACTATATACCGCAACCCGGTGGGGCACAGGAGACTAAATGAGCCACCAATTAAGAAGGGCACGAAGCAAGGCTAACACGGGATCGCTAGGGAGCACGGGCTACCATAGGCAAACGATTGCCAAAAGGGAAAGATAGCAGAGGATAGCTAGCTACCAAAGGCAATCCAAGGACAAGATAGAAGAGGACTATAAGCGATCAGCAGAAGTATATATATATATAAATAGCCACTTATTATAATAGACTCTAGGAGTTTACTAGTAATAGTAACTTACAATTACAATACTTATACTAAGCATCGTTAACTACTATAAGAGATAACTCTAGTATTATTATAAACCTTTTAGCTTTACCAAATCCCTTAGATGACCTATACGCTTATCCTACTTAACCTACCTTCGTCTAAACCCTTTTAAAAGAAGTCTGAGTTAGGTTCGTCACACGTTGCTATTACTCCTTTTGTTCTATTATAGTTTAGGATGAAGGTAATTTTGACCTTGATATTGATATAGCTACTAACATTACGGCCGAATAGCTACTTACCTAGCTTAGTTAACTCTAGTAGCAGATCTAGGAGTTAGACTAGAGAGATAAGGTTACTTAAGCTCGGATTAAGGAAATTAAGAACGGTAAAAAGCACTTGTAGAAGCTGGTTAACGAGGCCTATACTAAAATTAAGGTATTCGAGGGTGCTAAAGCGAGCCGCATTAAGATCGAACTACCTAGCAAATATAGAGGAACTAAGGAGGATCTCGTAGGATTCCTAACAAACCTCCGATCTTACTTCTAGCTTAATGACGATAAGTTCCTAGACGACAAAGCTAAAGTCCTCTATATAGCTACAAGACCAGAGGGTAAGGTACTTAGATAGTTCGAGCCTATATAGAACGACTATCTTATTAAAGAAGACAAAGACGACCAAGACGTATTTATATAGGTAGTCTTTTAATCTTACGACCGTTTTAAAAAAGAGCTTTAGAAGGTTCTTAGCGATAAAGATAAGAAGATTTATATATAAGAAAGACTTACTAATCTCTAATAGACTAAGTTAGTAGCCTCTTATACTATATAGTTTAAATAGGATATACTTAAGTCTTAGCTTAATAATAAGGTATTAATATAACTATTTTATAATAGCTTAAAGGAAAAGGTTAAAGATAAGCTATATAAGTACGACCGGCCTAAGACCCTAAATAAATATATTATATAGGCCATTAGGATCGATAATCGACTCTATATACAAGAGCAATAGAAACAAGGTCAGATAAACAGAACTATAGTCAAGGCTAACGACAAGAAAAAACGAGCATACATTAGTACCTCGTATAGGACGTATCCTAGAGCTATAGATATAAATATAGCATAGAAGCAAGACAAGAAGAAGATAACTAAAGACAAGTCTAATGTTACCTACTATAACTATAGAAAGAAAGGACACTACAAACGAGAATATTAAAGCCTAAAGAAAGACTAGAAACCAGTCCCTAGAAAGGAAATTACAGCTATCGACGAAACCACTAAGGATATCATCGAAGTAGCAGCTACGAGCTATAAAAATAGGAATAGTAATATAGATAGTCTCAGATATAACGGTGATAGTAAAGATAAATAAGCACTATACTCTAAACTAGTCACTATAGACCTAGAGATAGGTCTTGCCAAATAGGACACGGTAGGAGAGTATATACTACCAATTTCGATTCTCTTAGTCTTAAGGCAATAGGGTTTTACAGTTATATAAAGGCAGGATAGATCGTAGACAACCGATACCTAAGGAATCGAGAGACCCGGACCTAATGTTCTATTCCTCCAAAAACGAATCGAATAGTACCGTAACAAAGTTTTCTGGCTTAGTATAGAACTACGCGAATGGGATAAACGCTTAATTCGACTTGCCTAGTAGAGTGATAAGATAAGGGACAAGATAAGAGAACTCTGACATATTATAGAAACTATCAAAGGGGAACAGCCTATAATATATAATAGGCCTAATAGCTATACCAAGTATTTTGACGATTAGTAACTTAGCTATAACGTATGGAACCTAGAGTACTAATTTATATATATAAACCAAGGAAAAGACGAACGTATATAGGAAAACTACTAGAAGAAACACTCCTACCTTAGCATTAGAGTACCTATAGTCTATATATAGTAGGAAGAATTTGAAAAAGAATTTCAATACCTTCTAGGCAATGCCACACGACTATATCTATAACACGAGGCACATATACAAGTGCCCTAGTTCTAGTATGTATTATACAAATGCCGATACTACTTTTATAACAAATTCGAAAATAATTACTAGCCGACCTGACAAGGAAATGAGGACGGAAGTCTCTACCCTATGAAATAGGTCTATAATATAGGAAACAGAGCGGCTAAATTACTTTAGAAGATCAAAGCCCGTGATCTAGAAGGCATCACGGTAGTACCAAAACGAGCCTAGCCTAGGCACTACAGAATAGGACAAGATATATAGGACTTGTGCTAGAGTAACAACTACCTCTACCACGCGGACGAAGAGAAATCGCGGATCTAGGAGCTTTAGATAAAGCTATAGCACGTACGATAGAAAGTAAAACGGACCTAATAGTAGAAAGCTACTAGCACTTAATAGCTTACAGAAATAAGCACGATCGACGAAGCTACTATTAGCCAAACAACCGAAGAGGTTAGCACTGACCTAGGAAACGGTTTAGGGCCCTCCGAGGAGCCCGAAAACTATTAATACCTATATAGCAGCAAGTGGTAGCGTAGTATAGGAGGAACTAGCGTAAGGGACTACTATATCAAGACCTCCTAACAGAAATATAGGAAATCGCCATGATTTTTAGACGACGGCGGCAAGACAAGTGATTATGGATAACAATATAATGGAAACAGTATAAAATACTTATACTAATAGATAGTAGAGCAGAGATAAACCTGATTTCGCCGATACTTGTAAATTAGTTACAGATACCCTAGAGAATAAAACAAAAGTATAGCATAGTCAAAGGGCTATTTCCGATATAATAGATATATAGGGAGACCAAACCAATTAATATTACTATAGCAAGGAAAACTATAGTAGTTATATTTAGTATTATAGATATAGGTAATGACAAAGATATAATATTAAGATTACTATAGTATAAAGATTACGACCTAGACATTAGTTAGAAGAATAGTAACTACCTATAACCCTAAATAGAGTCATATTTGACTAGCAAGATAGAGAGTATACAAGGATTACAAGCAGATAATACTTAGGGGAAGGCATATCCCATAGATCTACCATAAGAGATAGATAGTAGTAGGCAGACTACTATAGACTCTAGAAGAAGCGGTATAACGACACCGACGTTACAACAGGAAGAGCGAGCTAAACCGCCGATAGCTGTTCTCTCTGTTAACAAATGCGGAGCACTGTAACTAGAGTAGTAAGTTAAGACAGGAGAAATCGCTAGCATTGCTATAGACAGAACCAAGTTCGTATACTATTAGAAAGCCGAGAGACAAGACAAGACTAGGGAAGTACCAAAGGAATATAAAGGACACCTAGCATTTAAACCGAAGTATCTAGAAGGATTACTAGAGTACGGCCTATAGGATTACAAGATTAAGCTTAAGGAAAGAGTACGACTAAAGTTCTTTAAGATTTACTATACAAGCTAGATATAGAATAAAGAACTTAAGTAATATTTGGAGGAGAACCTTCGAAGAGGATATATCTGCCTATCGACATCGCTAGTAGGCTACCTAATCCTATTTGTACCTAAGAAAGATAGAAAGCTATAGTTATATATTAACTATTGGTAACTTAACGAATAGACCGTAAAAAACCGATACCTGTTACTACTAATCTTATAGCTCCGAGATTAGTTAGTAAGAGCTTAATATTTTACATGTCTTGACTTACTATTAGCCTATAACTATATATAGATCAAAGAAGGCGACAAGTGGAAAACGGCCTTTAGGATACCCTATAGTCATTACGAGTACCTCGTTATACTATTTAGACTTATAAATACACCGGCAACGTTCTAAGCCCTAATCGATCAAGCTATCTAACCCTTTCTCGATAAATTTACAATATATTATCTCGACGATATACTTATCTTCTCTAAAATAATAGACAAACACTAGAAGTATATAAGAGTAGTACTAGACGTATTATATATATATAAGCTATTAGTTAACAAGGAAAAGAGCGAATTCTATATTAGGAAGATAGTGTTTTTAGGATATAAGATATCCCTAGGACAAATTCGGATAGAACCTTTAAAGGTTAAAGCTATCAAGGATTAGTTACGACCGACGTCAGTTATAGAAGTACGAAGTTTTATCAGGTTTACGAACTTCTACCGGATGTTTATCAGGAACTTTAGAGCGATTATACGATCTTTATACAAACTTACTAAGAAAAATACTAAATTCTAATAGGAAGAATAGCATAAGTAAGCATTTATATAGATCTACGATACTATTACTAAAGATCTAGTACTAGTGCTACTAGACCCTAAGAAGCTATTTAAGGTAGAAACAGACGCTTTAGACTACGCCATTGGAGGACAGTTAGGATAACAAGACAAACAAAGGAAGCTATATCCTATAGCCTTCTTTTCAAAGAAGCTCGATAGATTATATCTTAATTATCTAATCTATAATAAGGAACTACTTACGATTATTAAAGCTTTTAAGGAATAGTAACTATACCTTAGTGGTATAATTAAACTAGTATAAGTATATATAGATCACAAGAATTTACGATACTTTATAACGACAAAGGAGCTTAATAGATAACAAATACAATAGATAGAATTCCTTATAGAATTTAATTTTAAGATCCGCTATAAGAAGGGCAAAGAGAACATACAAGCGGATGCCTTAAGCCGACGAACAGATTATACAGAAGGACAAACGGAAATAACGCTACTATTATTCAAGGAACGATTAGACAGAACGCTATATTACGAAATATAGATACCTATAGAAGATGATCTACTCGACTCGTTCCTAGAATGTTACGTAATCTTTCGAGAAGAAAGGATTAACGAGATATAGTATTAAGTAGTACCTAGACTAATGGTACCTAATGGAGTAGAAGAAGAAGATAGGAAACTCTAGTACCGAGGCAAAGCGTATATCTATGACAAAGATTAATAGCTACGAATGATTTAAGAACTCTACGAGTCGAAACTCGGAGGACACAAAGGAGTTACAAAGACTATCGTATAAGTCAAGAAACACTACGACTTTCTATAGTTAACAGTACAAGTTAAGGAAGTCGTATAGAACTACGATATCTATAGTTAAAGCAAAGCGGTACGGCATAAGCTATATAGGCTACTCTAGCTACTACTAATAGCTGACAAACTATAGAGTTTAGTTATAATAGACTTTATTATAAAGCTACTAGAATCTAAGAATATAGCTATAAGGGTAATCTATAATAGTATTCTCACTATAGTAGACTACCTGACTAAATAGGTATACTTCTTTCTATACAAGGAGTCCTAGATAGCTAAACAGTTAATAGATATAATCTATTAGCAAGTTATATTAGTATACGCTTAGCCGTAAGAATAGATTACCGATAGAGACACCAAGTTTATATCAAAGTTCTAGCAAGCGTTAATATAACGATTAGGCATTAATAGTAAGCTATTAACGGTATATTACCTATAGACCGACAGACAAATAGAGCGACTAAACTAAGTTGTCGAGCAATACCTCCGTTCTTACGTTAACTACTAGCAAGACAACTAGGTCATACTATTGCCAATAGTATAACTTACCTATAATACAACGCTAATAGAAACGACTAAAGTCACACCGTTCTTTGCGAACTATAGATACAAAGCAGACCTTAGGCAAGGACTAGAGGTTACGGTGCCAAGAGTAGCGGTCAAAGCGGAACAAATGTATATACTATATAAGAAGCTTAAAAAGGAACTCGAGTTTGTCAGAACCAGAATGAAGAACTACTATAACAAACATAGGCTCGAGGGACCTTGCCTAGAGAGGGGAGATAAAGTCTACCTAATCATACAAAACTTATAAACCAAACGACCAAGCACAAAGCTAGACTTTGAGAAGGTCAGACCCTTCGTTATTAAGGAACGAATTTCGACATCTAACTACCAACTATCGTTACTGTCATCTATACAATTACAGACAGATATCTTTTATATTTCACTTCTCAAACTAGTACTAAAGAACGCTAAGGTTATTATATATATCAAAGTAAAGGACGAAGAGGAAGAATAGGATATCAAAGAAATTCTAGATTTATATATCATTAATAGGGAACTATAGTATCTAGTCAAATAGCTTGATTTTAGACTAGAAGACAACTTATAGGAACTAAACTAGCTCTAAAGCCTATTCTCCAATAGAAAAAGAGGGGAACCTACTAGAATTAGGATCAGGATCTAACCCGATTAACTCCTAATCGAGCACGTCAAAAGCACCTAACGCCTAAGCCTAACCTACAAGGGTCCACATCTTCAATATCGGCAGAGGAGTATCTAGTTCTTCCTCCTCCTCTAGACAAGCTACGCCACGACGAAAAACTTCGGCACCACAATCGCGCAGGGATTGCTATAAACGACGTAATCGACTTAAACGGCTTAGCGTCTAAGTAAGTAGCGCCTCGGTCTTAACAATCTCTCTTGAAACCTTCTCCTACTCTAATAAATTCAAAAGGACTAGGATAGTTAGTAACCTAAGACTATAAAGAAAAATAACGAGAAACCTATAGGTATCTATAATGTTTAGACTATTATACTTCTTACCTATATAAATATAGTTTTAATACTTATTTAAACCCTCTATCATTATATAACGCTTTCACGGCTTTATATTCTAATAACGCTTATAAGGCATGGTAACCTTATAACCCTCTTACTTAATCTTAATCGTAATAGTATATCGTTTGTATTTAAGATCGCGACAATTCCTAGGAATATAATTAGCTATAATATAAGGAAGTTAGCAAAAGAAGGACATTACCTACTAGAAAAAGGGGGTATTAATAGTATTTAAAACAAGTTATAAGAAGCTTTCGGGTCGAAAGCCCTAAAGAGGGGGCATCGTATTACAAGCTAACCATATACCGCGACCTAGTAGGGCACAGGAGACTAAATAAGCTACTAATTAAGAAGGGCACAAAGCAAGGCTAACATAGGATCGCTAGGGAGCGCGGGCTACTACGGGCGAACGATTGCCAAAAGGGAAAGATAGCAGAGAATAGCTAGCTACTAAAGGCGATCTAAGGACAGGATAGAAGAGGACTATAAGCGATCGGCAGAAGTATATATACATGTAAATAGCCACTCGTTATAGTAGACTCTGGGAGTTTACTAGTGATAGTAACTTACAATCACAGTACTTATACCAAGTATCGTTGACTACTGTGAGAGACAACTCTAGTGTTGTTGTGAACCCTTTGGCTTTACCAAATCCCTTGGACAACCTGTACGCTTGTCCCATTTAACCTACCTTTGTCTGAACCCTTTTAGAAGAAGTCTGAGTTAGGTTTGTTATATAGAAGGAAAATGAAATATCTAGGTAGTTAGATTTAAGGTGTTATTTTAATAAGAATACTCGTTAGAAAAGATAGTCTAAGATAGTTAGAAATACTAAAAAGAATTACTATACTATACTTGACTTACTTAAACCAATTTATCAGTTTTTTCTAACTAGTTATATACAAGGTTATATTTATCCTTTGTTAGCTCTTTTATTAAAGGAATTTCCTAGGTCCCTATAAGAGCTCTTATCTAACAGGCCTATAATAGGCTAAGCTAGAGGTTCTAGAAGAGAAGGGCTAGGGCAAGGAGCTAAGAGCTAAAGCCTATAGCCCTAGAGGTAATAAGATCGATAGTCTAGTAGTAGGTTTAGGAGGGCTATAGAGGTAGTCTACCCCCCCTATAGACCCTATAAAAGGGGCTATAAGCTATAGAGCTAGCTATAGTAGCTAGCTAGAGTAATTGTTAGAGGGCCGACTAAGCCGACAGGAGGATATAGCGTGTATTAGATAAGGACCCCCTATACCTAGTTTTTATAGGGGAAGGCCTATAAAGGTATTAGGGCCTAATAAAGGCCTAGAGCTCCCTACTAGTATAGGCCTATATAGGGGGCTATTAGCCTCTATGACTTCCTTTTTAGGGTTTAAGTCCTAGGGATTAGTACTCCCTACTATACCTATAGCTAGGGGAGGGAGACTATAGAGCACCTAGTTATATAGTGCCTAAACCTACCGAGAAGCCGAATATAGGAATCCTAGGAAATACGGTCGTAAAGGGACCTAGACCTTATTTTACGAGGTATAGGGACCTATAACTATCATTTAGCAAGGAGGGTTCTATAGTAGCTAATAGACCTAGCAAGGCTCCCGGAATACCGCCTTATAAGGAGGCTAGACCGTGAGGTAAGGCCTTTATAGTGCTATTCTAGCCACTTCTCCTTTTCTTTATAGTATATTAGTATTCTGGATTAGGTATTAAAGGCAGGACAGAGGTTTTTATCTGGCCTATTAGGTACGGTTTCTTTTATATAAAACTAAAGAGGCTCTAGTATACTTATTAGCATAGTAGTATAGGATTAATAATAACAATAATAATAACAATAATAATAATAATAATAATAATAATAATAATAATAATAATAATAATAATAATAATAATAATAATAATAATAATAATAATAATAATAATAATAATAATAATAATAATAATAATAATAATAATAATAATAATAATAATAATAATAATAATAATAATAATAATAATAATAATAATAATAATAATAATAATAATAATATACTTAGTATAGACCTTATAGGCCTATAGGAGGCTAGGGCCCTAGGTCTTTATAGTAAGCCTAGTTAGGATAAACGTTTAGGTTTCTAACCTCTTAGCTATCTTTATATAATATAGGCCTTATTATAGCTTTTAATCTAGCTAGACCCTAAGGAATCTAGTTAACTTTAAAGGGGCTATAGTAGTAGTACCCCCTCTAGGCTATAGGAGCTCTAGTAGTTATAACTACTATTTCCGGCCCCTATTAAAGTAGATAAGTTCGTACTTTTCTAAGGTAAAAGCTATACCTTAGGTCCTTACTTACTATAGTTAGGCCTTCTAGGCCTTTTATAGCTAGTAATTATAGGCTTCTTTAGCCTTCTTAAAGGCTAGAAGGTTAGTATTATTAGTAAAGCTTATTAAGCTAACTATAGAGTAGGCCTATTAGATAGCCTAGTAAAGGGAGGCTATATAGAGAATAAATAGTATAAAGGAAAGGGGCAACCTTTAAGAGACCCTAGCCCTTACTATTATATCATCTATTTCCTAGCTATCAAAGTAAAGGATAGCTACCTTATCCTATAACTATTCCCTAACCTAGACTACTATCTACTTTAGGAAGCCCTAGCTCTATAAAGTAGCTAGTAGCTAGGTGTAGTTAATAGTATTAAAAGCCCCTAAGATATTAAGCTATAGAAGAGAGGTAGCTACCTTATACCTCTAAGCTTCCTAGACCTATACTATAATAAGCTAGATAGATAGCTTTATAGACCTATATTCCTAGTTACCTATCTATTTAGCTAGGAGAAGCCTATAGGCCTTTATAATAGCCATTACCTTCTAGGTAACTATAGCCTTTAGTACCTTGCCTACTATTAATAGGAGTGCTATAGGCCTATAGCTACCTAGGGTAAAGTAGGCTTATATAGGTCTATTAGGCATATAAAGGACTACTCTCTTAGCCCTCTTAAACTAGGCTAGAAAGTAACCAAGTTATAGAATCTCTAAGGTTAGTATAGCTAGTATCTAGAAGAGTAGTTATGTCACAGAAATATACATGTAGGACGCCGCCTAAGCCGCCTTCCCCGACAAGCCAATGGGACAGCAGGCACGAACAGACTAATCAGGGAAGGATCACGCTTGGCAAAGTGATCTATACACTATAGGATCACTATCATAGCCGTGATCCAGATGACAAAGGATCACTAGATAAAGAGTGATCCTAGGATTATATATACATGTAGATAGTCACTCGTTATAGTAGACTCTAGGAGTTTACCAGTAATAGCAACCACAACCTACAATTATAAGTACTTATACCAAGCATTACTAACCATTCTAGGAGACAACTCTAGTGTTATTATAAACCCTTTGGCTTTACCAAATCCCTTGGACAACTTACACGTTTATCCCGTTTAACCTACCTTCGTCTGAACCCTTTCAGAAGAAGTCTAAGTTAGGTTCGTCACACGTTGCTATCACTCCCTTTGTTCTATTATAGTTTAGGATAAAGGTGATTTCGACCTCGACATCGACATAGCTACTAACATTACGGCTAAATAGCTACTTACCTAGCTTGGTTAACTCTAGTAGCGGATCTAGGAGTTAGACCAGAGAGATAAGGTTGCTTAAGCTCGGATCAAGGAACTTAAAAACGGCGAAAAGCACTTGTAGAAGCTGGTTAACGAGGCCTATACCAAAATCAAGGCACTTGAAGGCGCCAAAGCGAGCCGCATCAAGATTAAACTACCTGGCAAATATAGAGGAACCAAGGAGGATCTTATAGGATTCCTAACAAACCTCTGATCCTACTTCTGGCTTAATGATAATAAGTTTCCGGATAATAAAGCCAAAGTCCTCTATATAGCTACGAGACTAGAGGGCAAGGTACTTAGATAGTTCGAGCCTATATAGAACGACTATCTTACTAAGGAAGACAAAGACGACTAAGACGCATTTATATAGGCGGTTTTTCGATCCTACGACCGTTTTGAAGAAGAGCTTTAGAAGGTTTTTAGTAATAAAGACGAGAAGATTTATATATAAGAAAGACTTGCTAGCCTTCGACAGACCAAGTTAGTAGCTTCCTATACTATATAGTTTAGATAAGATATACTTAAGTCTTAGCTTAATGATAAGGCGTTAATGTAACTATTCTATAACGGCTTAAAGGAAAAGGTTAAAGACAAGCTATATAAGTACGACTAGCCTAAGACCCTAGACAAATATATCATATAGGCTATTAGAATCGATAATCGACTCTATATACAAGAGTAGTAGAAACGAGGTCAGATAAACGGAACTATAGTTAAGGCTAATAACAAGAAAAAACAGGTATATATCAGCACCTTATATAGGACGTATCCTAGAGCTATAGATATAGATATAGCATAGAAGTAGGACAAGAAGAAGACGACCAAAGATAAGTCCTACGTTACCTACTATAACTATAGAAAGAAAGGATACTATAAATGGGAATATCGAAGCCTGAAGAAAGACTAGAAACTAGTCCCTAGAAAGGAAATTATAACTATTAATAAAACCGCTAAGGATGTTATCGAAGTAGTAGCTACAAGCTACGAAGATAGGGATAGCGATATAGATAGTCTTGGATACGACGGCGATAGTAAAGACGAACAAGCACCGTACTCTGAACTAGTTACGGTAGACCTAGAGACAGGTCTTGCCGAATGGGACACGGCAGGAGAGTATATACTACTAATTTCGATTCTCCTAGCCCTGAGGCAGTAGGGTTTTATAGTCATATAGAGGCGGGATAGATCGTAGATAACTAATACCTAAGGAATCGAAAGACCCGGACCTAATGTTCTATTCCTCTAGGAACGAATCGAATAGTATCGTAACGAAGTTTTCTAGCTTAATACAGAACTACGCGAATAGGATAGATGCTTGATTTGACTTGCCTAGTAGAGTAATAAGATAAGGGACGAGATAAGGGAACTCTGACATATCGTAAAAACTATTAAAGGGAAATAGCCTATGATATACGATAGGCCTGATAGCTACGCCGAGCATTTTGACAATTAGCAACTTAGCCACGACGTACGGAACCCTAAGTACTAGTTTATATATACGAACCGTAGAAAAGATGAACGTATATAGGAAAACTACTAGAAGAAATACTCCTACCTTAGCATCGGAGTACCTATAGTCTACATATAGTAGGAAGGATTTGGAAAAGAATTCTAATACCTTCTAGGCGACGCTATATGACTATACCTACGATATAAGGCATATATACAAGTGCCCTAGTTCTAGTGTGTGTTATATAAATACTAATATCACTTTCGCGACAAATTCGAAAACAATCACTAGCCGACCTGACAAGGAAATGAGGATAGGAGCCTCCGCCCTGTGGAATGGGTCTATGATACAGGAAACAGAGCGGCCGAATTGCTCTAGAAAATCGAAGCCTGCGATCTAGAAGGCATTACAGTAGTACCAAAACGAGCCTAGCCTAGGTACTACGGAATAGGACGAGATATATAGGACTTATGCCGGAGTAACGACTGCCTCTACTATATAGACGAAAAGAAATCGCGGATCTAGGAGCTTCAGATAAAGCTATGGCACGTATAATGAAAAGCAGAATAGACCTAATGGTAGGAAGCTATAAGCACTTAATGGCTTATAGAAATAAGCACGATTAACAAAGCTACTATTAGCCAAACAACCGAAGAGGTTAGCACTAACCTAGGAAATAGGTCAGGGCCCTTCGAGGGGCCCGAAAACTATTAACGCCTGTATAACGGCAAGTGGTAGCATAGTATAGGAGGAACTAGTGTAAGAAACTACTATATCGAGACCTCTTAGCAGAAATATAGGAAATTGCCGTAATCTTTAGATGACGGCGGCAAGACAAGCGACTATAGACAATAGCATAATGAGGATAGCACGAAATACTTACACTAGTAGATAGTAGAGCAGAGATAAACCTGATTTTGCCGACGCTTGTAAATTAGCTATAGATACCCTAGAGAATAAAGCAGAAGTATAGCATAGTCAAAGGGCCATTTCTAATATAATAGGTACGTAAGAAGACCGAACTAATCGACATCACTATAGCAGGGAAGACTATAGTAGTTATATTTAGCATTGTAGATATAGGTAACGATAAAGATATAATATTAGGGTTACTATAGTATAAAGATTACGACCTAGATATTAGCTAGAAGAATAGTAGCTACCTATAACCCTAAACAGAGTCGTATTTAACTAGTAAGATAGAGAGTATACAAGGATTACAAGCAGACAATACTTAAGGGAAGGCATATCCTATAGATCTACCGCAAGAGACGAACAGTGGCAGGCAGACTACTACGGACTCTAGAAGAAACGGCATAACGACACTAACGTTACGACAGGAGGAACGAGCTAAACCGCCGATAGCTATTCTCTCCGTTAATAAATGCGGAATACTATAACTAGAGTAGTAGGTTAAGATAGGAGAAATCACTAGCATCGCTATAGATAGAACCAAGTTCGTATATTATTAGAAAGCCAAGAGACGAGATAAGACTAGGGAAGTACCGAAGGAATACAAAGGATACCTAGCATTTAAACCAAAGTATCTAGAAGGACTACTAGAGCATGGCCTATAGGATTATAAGATTAAACTTAAGGAAGGAGTATAACTAAAGTTCTTTAAGATTTACTATACGAGCTAGATATAGAACGAAGAACTTAAGCGATATTTAGAGGAGAACCTTCGAAGAGGATATATCTGCCTATCGACATTGCTAGCAGGCTACCTAATCCTATTTGTGCCTAAGAAAGACGGAAAGCTACGGTTATACGTCGACTATCGGCAACTTAACGAATAGACTATAAAAAACCGATACCTGTTACCACTAATCTTATAGCTCCAAGATTAGTTAGCAGGAGCCTAATATTTCACATGTCTTGACTTACCATCGGCCTATAACTATATATAGATCAAAGAAGGCAATGAGTGGAAAACGGCCTTTAGGATACCTTATAGCTACTACAAGTACCTTGTCATGCCATTTAGACTTATAAACACGCTAGCAACGTTTTAAGCCCTAATTGATTAAGCTATCTAACCCTTTCTCGACAAATTTACAATATGTTATCTTGATAATATACTTATCTTCTCCAAAACGATAGACGAATACTAGAAGTATATAAGAGTAGTACTAGATATGTTATATATATATAAGCTATTAGTTAACAAGAAAAAGAGCAAATTCCACATTAGGAAAACGGTATTTTTAGGATACAAAATATCCCTAGGACAAATCCGGATAGAACCCTTAAAGGTTAAAGCTATTAAGGATTAGCTATAACTAACGTTAGTTATAGAAGTACGAAGTTTCATCGGGTTTACAAACTTCTACCAGATGTTTATCAAGAACTTTAGAGCAATCGTACGACCTTTATATAAACTTACTAAGAAGAACACTAAATTCCAATAGGAAGAGTAATATAAGCAAGCATTTATATAGATCTGTAATGCTATTACTAAAGATCTAGTACTGGTGCTACTAGACCCTAAGAAGCCATTTAAGGTAGAAACGGACGCTTCAGACTATGCTATCGGAGGACAATTGGGATAACGAGACAAACAAGGGAAGCTACATCCTATAGCCTTCTTTTTAAAAAAGCTCGATAGACTACGTCTTAATTATCTAATCTATAATAAGGAACTACTTACAATTATCGAAGCTTTTAAAGAATAGTAACTATACTTTAATAGTACGATCGAACTAGTACAAGTATATATAGATTACAAGAACTTGCGATACTTCACGACAACAAAGGAGCTTAATAGACGACAAATACAATAGGTAGAATTCCTTACGGAATTTAATTTTGAGATCTGCTACAAGAAGGGCAAAGAGAACGTACAAGCAGACGCCCTAAGCCGACAAACAGATTATATAGAAGAACAAACGGAAATAATGCTACCATTATTTAAGGAACAAATAGACAGAACGCTACATTACGAAACGTAGACACCCGTGAAAGATGACCTACTCGACTCGTTCCTAGAATGTTACGTAATCTTTCGAGAAGAAAGGATTGATAAGGCATAGTATCAAGCAATACCCGGACTAGTAGTACCTGACGAAGTGGAAGAAAAAGATAGGAAACTCTAGTACCGAGGTAAAGCGTATATCTACGACAAAGATCAATAGCTGCGAATGATTCGAGAACTCTACGAATCGAAATTCGGAGGACACAAAGGAGTTACGAAGACTGTCGTACAAGTTAAGAAATACTATAACTTTCTATAGTTAACGATATAAGTTAAGGAAGTCATATAGAGCTACGATATCTATAATCGAAGTAAAACGGTACGATATAAGCTATATAGGCTACTTTAGCTACTACTAATAGCTGACAAACTATAGAGTTTAGTTATAATAGACTTTATTACAAAACTGCTAGAATCTAAGGATATAGCTATAGGGGTAATTTACGATAATATTCTTACTATAGTAGATTACCTAACTAAATAGGTATACTTCTTTCCCTATAAGGAGTCCTAGATAGCTAAATAGTTAGTAGACGTAATCTATTAGTAAGTCGTATTAATATACGCTTGGCTACAAGAATAGATTACCAATAAGGATACCAAGTTCGTATCGAAGTTCTAGTAAGCGTTAATATAACGATTAGGCGTTAATAGTAAGCTGTTAACGGTATATTACCTATAGACTAACAGACAAACAGAGCAACTAAACTAAGTTATCAAGTAATACCTCTATTCTTACGTCAACTACTAGCAAGATAACTAGGTTATACTATTACTAATAGTATAACTCGCTTATAATATAACACTAACGGAAACGACCAAAGTTACACCGTTCTTTATAAACTATAGATATAAAGCAGACCTTAGGCAAGGGCTAGAGGTCATAGTGCCGAGAGCAGCAGTCAAAGCGGAATAAATATATACACTATATAAGAAGCTTAAAAAGGAACTTAAGTTTGTTAGAACTAGAATAAAGAACTACTACGACAAATATAGGCTCAAGGGACCTTACCTAAAGAGGGGAGACAAAGTCTACCTAATTGCATGAAACCTGCGAACCAAACGACTAAGTACGAAGCTAGACTTTAAGAAGGTCGGACCCTTTGTTATCAAGGAACGAATTTCGGCATCTAACTACCGACTATCGTTACCGTTATCTATACGATTACAGACAGATGTTTTTTATATTTCACTTCTCGAACCAGTGCCAAAGAACGCCAAAATCGCTATAAGCATCAAAGTAGAGGACGAAGAAAAAGAATAGGATGTCAAAGAAATTCTAGATTTACGTATTATTAATAGGGAACTATAGTATCTAGTCAAATGGCTTGATTTTAGACTAGAAGATAACTTATAGGAACTAGTTAAGAATTTGAACTGCCCTAAGAAACTAGAACAGTTCCACTAGCAGAACCTAGATCGACTAAAGGAAAACCTGGGACAGAATCGAAGACGGCGCCCTAGTTAATAACGTTAACATTACCATTGAGCTACATACCTAGAACCGCCCCTGATTCCTACTACTCCACCTCTTCCAATTTATCCAAAGATATAAGACCCTACCAAACTATCTCCGACCCCTAAGATAACAACGATCGCTTTTGATGACGAATATGGTCCAAACAAGCTAGAGACTCGTCCAGACGATAGTACGCTTTTGCTAACGAATCGCGATCGGCACGGAGAGCCTCCTTAGCATCTTATTCTAATCGGTCGAGGCGCTTCGATTCGTCCACGATACGGGACACTACAGAAGTCAGTACAGGAAAAATATATTAATAAGGGAACACCGACAAGACAAGACTAGAACCCTAGAACCGTCGTACGACCTCCTGCGACAAACATATTCGCTATAATAAGAAGAACTCTCTATTATACGGCAGCAGAGGCTACAAGAAAAACAAAAAGAACAAGGCATCACTTCGAACCCTAGCTTGTTGATAGTAGTAGCTAGGGCAATACGCTCCTCGGTCTTCACAGACCTTTTTATCAAACGCTTTACTATACGAGACATGTTATTAGTAGTATACAGAAGAAAGAGGGAAACACGGGAGACAACTTACTAAGGGTTGTTAGCGCTATTTGAAAACGGCCTAAGATAGGCTTTCGGGTCGAAAGCCTTGAAGGAGGGGCATCGTGTCACGGAAATATGTATATAGGACGCCGCCTGAGCCGCCTTCCCCGACAAGCCAATAGGACAGCAGGCACGAACGAACCAATCAGGGAAGGATCACGCTTGGCAAAGTGATCTATACACTATAGGATTACTATTGTAGCCGTGATCTAGACGACAAAGGATCACTAGATGAAGAGTGATCCTAGGATTATATATATATGTAGATAGTCACTTGTTACAGTAGACTCTAGGAGTTTACTAGTGATAGCAACTATAACCTACAATTATAAGTACTTATACCAAGCATCACTAACCATTGTGGGAGACAACTCTAGTGTTGTTATAAACCCTTTGGCTTTACCGAATCCCTTAGACGACTTATACGTTTGTCCCGTTTAACCTACCTTCGTCTGAACCCTTTTAGAAAAAGTCTGAGTTGGGTTTGTCACAAGTTACCTATAGGCCTTTAATAGGCCTATAGGGAAGAGGTCTTGTTCTAGGGCTTTCTATAAGGCCGTTCTAGCTAGTATTACCCTAGCTTTGTCTATTATAACCTCCTAGTACATTTTGAACTTTGGCTCTTAGTAGTTATTTAGTTCTAGGTCTTCAATGTCTAATAGGTCTGCCTCTAGGTTTAGAAAGAACTTATTTGCTCGTGCCTTAACCTTCTATTAATAGGTTATAAGCCTCCTTTTAAAGGCTAGGAGCTTTAAGGGCTTAACTAGTAGGTAGCTCTATAGCCTTGCCTATTACTCTAGCCTCTATAATAGGTCTAGCCGGTTAGTTACTTCCTGTAATATAGCCCTTTAGCTTCTAATCTTTATAGCTATAATAGTCTTAGCCTAGTCCTATAAGGCCTACTAAAGCACCTCCTATATATAAGGGTTCGGAGTACCCCTATAAGCTTTCTTTACCTCTTTAGCTCTCTTTTAGGCCTTATGGACTTCTTATATCTATTACTAGGCCCATTTACCCCCTATATTAGCCTTTTTCGCCAGAGCCGAGGCTATAGTAATTTTCTTAAGGGCCTCTATAAGCCTATTAAAGGCCTATAGAAGCTCTTTTAGGCTCTAGAAAATAGGCCTAACTAGGGCTATTACCTATCTACTAAGCTAGGGAGAGAGGTAGGCTGCCTTGGCCTATATAACCCTTCTATCTAGGCTCTTTTAGTCCTACCCCTTACTAGCTAATCTAGGTTTACTAGTCCCTTAGAAGGAGATATATAGGGCCTATAGATAATAATTAGACTTCCCTTAGTTCCATAATATCCTTATAAGTTACTTCTAATCTAGCTAAGGCCTAGAGTAGGTCTATTATTAATAGCTAGCTATATTATTATTATTATTATTATTATTATTATTAATCCTATACTACTATGCTAATAAGTATACCAGAGCCTCTCTAGTTATATATAAGGGAAACTATACCTAATAGGCTAGATAAAAACCTCTATCCCTCCTTTAGCGCCTAATCCGGAATACTAATACACTATAAAGAAAAGGAGAAGTGGCTAGAATAGCCCTATAGAAGCCTTCCCTCCTAGTCTAGCCTCCTTATAAGGCAGTATTCTAAGAGCCTCCCTAGGTCTATTAGCTACTATAGAACCCTCTTTGCCAAACGATAGTTATAGGCCCCTATACCCTATGAAACAAGGTCTAGGTCTTTTTACGACCGTATTTCCTAGGATTCCTATATTTAGCTTGTTAGTAGGTTCAGGCACTATATAACTAGGTGCTTAATAGTCTCTCTCCCCTAGCTATAGGTATAATAAGGGGTACTAACCCCTAAAATTTGAACCCTAAATAGGAAGTCGTAAAGGCTAATAGTCCCTATATAGGCCTATACTAGTAGGGAGCGCTAGGCCTTCGTTAGGCCCTAGTGTCTTTATAGGCCTTCCTCTATAAAAACTAGGTATAGGGGGTCCTTGTCCGACACGTGCTATATCCTCCTACCGGCTTAGTCGGTCTTTTAACGGTTGCTCTAGCTGGCTACTATAGCTAGTTCTATAGCCTATAACCTTCTTTATAGGGTCTATAAGGGGGGTAGACCCCCTCTATAGCCCTCCTAAACCTACTATTGGACTATAGACCTTGCTATCTCTAGGGCTATAGGCCTTAGCTCCTAGCCTCTTGCCCTAGCTCTTCTCTTCCGGAACCTCTAGCTTAGCCTATTATAGGCCTATTAGATAAGAGCCCTTATAGGGACCTAGGAGGCCCCTAGACCTGCCCTAGTCCATAGGAGTGGCTAGTCGAGTTTAGCTTTGAAGTCGGCTAGCCTCCTATTAAGATAAAGGTTAAGGGGTAGTACCTAGGCTTCTGTTTCGAGGTACTAGATAGGGGTAGCCTTATAGGCCTTAGTAATTACTTAAAAAGCCCTATATTAGGCCTTTAATAGTTCCCTAGTAGGGCCTTCCGGCTTACCCCCTGGCTTAGTAGGCTTATGGAAGTTTAAGGCCCTATAAGCTAGGGCAGTATAGATATACTTAGTATAGACCTTATAGGCCTATAAGAGGCCAGGGCTCTAGGTCTTTATAATAAGCCTAGTTAGGGTAAACTCTTAGGTTTCTAGCTTCTTGGCTACCTTTATATAGTAGGGGCCCTATTATAGCCTTTAGTCTAGCTAGACCCTAAGGAATCTGGCCGACTTTAAAGGGGCTATAGTAATAGTACTACCTCTAGGCTATAGGAGCTCTAGCAATTATAACTACTATTTCCGGCCCTTATTAAAGTAGATAAGTTCGTACTTTTCTAGGGTAAAAGCTATACCTTAGGTCCTTACCTACTATAGGTAGGCCTTCTAGGCCTTCTATAGCTAACTATTATAAGCCTCCTCGGCCCTCCTAAAGGCTAGAAGGTTAGTATTATTAGTAAAGCCTATTAAGCTAACTATAAGGCAAGCTTAGTAAATAGCCTAGTAGAGAGAGGCTATATAAAGGATAAATAGTATAAGAGAGAGGGGTAACCCCTATAGGACCCTAGCCCTTACTATTATATCCTTTATTTCCTAGCTATCGAAGTAAAGGATAGCTACCTTATCCTATAGCTACTCCTTAACCTAGACTATTACTTACTTTAGAAAGTTCTAGCTCTATAAAGTAACTAGTAGCTAGGTATGGTTAATAGTGTCGAAAGCCCCTAAGATATCGAGCTATAGAAGGGAGGTAGCTGCCTTATACCTCTAAGCCTCCTAAACCTAAGCCGTAACAAGCCAAATGGCTAGTTCGGTAGACCTATATTCCTAGTTACCTATCTACTTAGCTAGGAGAAGCCTATAGGCCTCTATAATGGCTATTACCTTCTAGGTAACTATAGCCTCCAATACTTTACTTACTATTAGTAGGAGTGCTATAGGCCTATAGCTACCTAGGGTAAAGTAGGCTTATAGGGGTTTACTAGGCTTATAGAGAACTATTATCTTAGCCCTTTTAAACTAGGCTAGGAAACAGCGAAGCCGTAGGCTCTCCGAGGCTAATATAGCTAGTATCTAGTAGAGCGGCTGCCTATAGGCCTTTAATAGGCCTATAGGGAGGAGGTCTTCCCTTAGGGCATTCTATAGGGCCGCTCTAGCCAATACTACCCTAACTTTACCTACCGTAACCTCTTAGCTTATTTCGAACTTTGGCTCCTAGTAGTCAATTATATCTAGGTTATCGATATCCGATAGGTCTGCTTCTAGGTTTGGAAAGAACTTATTAGCTAGTACCCTAGCCTTTTATTAATAGGTTATAAGCCTACCCTTAAAGGCTAGGAGCTTTAGAAGGTCGACTAGTAGGTAGCTTTATAGCCTTACCTACCGCTCTAGCCTCTATAGCAGGTCTAGCCGGTTAGTTACCTCCTATAATATAGCTCTCTAGCTCCTAGTCTTCGTAGCTATAATAGTCTTAGCCTAGTCCTATAGGGCCTACCGAAGTACCTTTTATATATAGGGGTTTAGGGTGCCCCTATAGGCCCTCTCTACCTCTTTAGCCCTCTTCTAGGCCTCTTAAACCTCTCTTATCTACTATTAAGCTTATTTACTACCTATACTAGCCTTCTTTACCAGAGCCGAGACTGTAGCTATCTCCTTAAGGGCCTTTATAAGCCTATTAAAAGCCTATAGAGGCTCCTCTAGGCCTTAGAAGATAGGCCTAGCTAGGGCTAATACCTACCTACTAAGCTAGAGTAGGAGGTAGGCTGCCTTAGCCTATATAACCTCTCTATCTAGGCTCTTCTAGTCCTATCCTTTGCTAGCTAGTATAGGTCTACTAGTCCTTTAGAGGGAAATATATAGGGCTAATAGGTAATAGTCGGACTTCCTCTATTTCGTGATATCTCTATAGGTCATATATAGTCCTACTAAGGCCTAGAATAGGTCCATCGTAGAAGGCCGGCTATGTTAGTCCCCTTAGGGGGCCCTAGTGACCTAGCTATATAGTGTATATAGGTCGAGGTCTTACTAGTCTATAAGGCTAAGGAGGTCTCTAGCCCTTAGGCTAAGCCTATTAAATAGGTCCTAGACTAGGTAGTAGATTAGCTAAGGTAGGGCTAATAGGTCCTATAAGAAGGCTTGCTCCCCCTTATTATTATAGATTAACTAGAGCTTAAACCCCCTCTTTTCTAGGGCTAGAAAGGTTACCTTACACTAGTCCTCCTCTGCCGAATAGTCCTACTAGCTAACTAGGAAGTGCTTAGCCACTAGAATAGCTACTTTGCCCTTAGGCTTATAAACTAGGTAGTATTTCGAAGCCTAGGGGTAGTATATTAACCCTATAAACTAGTTAATCTATAGTTCCTAAATAGCTAATAAGTTATATTTAACCTCTTCTAGTAAGACCTTAAGGGCCTATTTTTTACCTTAGGGATTCTACTAAAGGATCTTAATTTATATTTAAGGTAGCTAGAGTAGAGGACAAGGGTATAATAGTAGTAGGCTCTATAGCTATTACCCCCTTAACTAGTTACAAGAGGGAGGGGGCTTTAGGCTATAAGAAGGAGATATAGGTCTGTCAGGCATTATAGAGGGCACTCCTAGCCGCCTACTAGGCTAGAGTAGGCCTTCTATAGGGGCGTTTAGCCCTAGTTTAGTAGTAGTTATCGTCT
Source organism: Thermothelomyces thermophilus ATCC 42464 (assembly GCF_000226095.1). NCBI lineage: Eukaryota > Fungi > Ascomycota > Sordariomycetes > Sordariales > Chaetomiaceae > Thermothelomyces > Thermothelomyces thermophilus. The sequence goes on from NC_016474.1 coordinate 2,785,102, forward strand.
TCTAGAGGGCTGCTAAACTTAAAGGCTACCTTCTAGTATAGCTATTCTAGTAGCTAGAAGGTTTAGGGTCTATATTAGTAGGCCTCCCTACCCCTCTCCTAGGCTTTGACTTTCTTTAGGTGACCCTTATAATAGGCTATATAGGGGCTACTATAGGCTATATACCTATAAAGGAGCTAGTTAGAGTAAGTAAGGCACTAGGCCTCCTTAGTTCTTCCCCCTTTCTTATAGACCTTTATACTATACTAGCTATAATAGGCCGGCCGCTAGTAGTACCGTTAGGTATAGCTAAAGCTCTAGTACCTATAGTATTGCCTTAGCTCTAGGGTATCCTAGTAAGGCTCATAGTCTAGTACCTAGGTATCTTAGACTATGCCCTTATTATAGGCCTTCTAGGCCTCTTTAAGGTTCTATAAGTGTGACGAACCCAACTCAGACTTCTTCTGAAAGGGTCCAGACGGAGGTGGGTGAAGCGGGACAAGCAGGCAGGTCGTCTGAGGGATTCGGTGAAGCCAAAGGGTTCACAACAACACTTAGAGTTGTCTCTCACAGTAATCAGCAATGCTTGGTATGAGTACTGTGATTGTGATTGTTACCACTGGTGAACTCCCAGAGTCCACCATAACAAGTGACTATTTACATGTATATATACTCTTCCTGATCGCTTATGGCCTTCTTCGATCCTGTCTTTGGATCGCCTTTGGTAGCTAGCTATCCTCTGCTATCTTTCCCCTTTTGGCAATTGTTCGCTCGTGGTAGCCTGTGCTCCCTAGCGATCCGTGTCAGCCTCGCTTCGTGCCCTTCTTGATTGGTGGCTCATTCGGCCTGCTGCACCCCACCGGGTCGCGGTTTATGGTTGGCTCGTGACACGATGCCCCCTCTTCAGGGCTTTCGACCCGAAAGCTTCTCATGACTTGTTTCAAATACCACCAACATCCCCTTTCTCAATAGGTAACGTCCTTCTTCCGCTAACCTCCTTTCGTCATGGCTGATCGTATTCCCAGGAATCGTCGCGATCTCAAGCGCGAACGACACGCTATTGCGATCAAGATCGAGCGAGAGGGTTACGAAGTCGCCATGCCTTGCGAGCGTTGTTAGAATGCAAAGCCGCGGAAGCGTTGTGTGATGATGGAGGGTTTGAACAAGTACCAAAATTGTGTTCGTATAGGCAAGAAGTGTAGTGGTCCGAACGTTGCGGATGCCCGTAGGTTCCTCGTAGTTTTCCTTTGTAGTCTTGGGTTGCTGACTATCTTAGTCCTTTCGAATTTGTCGGAGCAGGAGAAGGTTTCGAAAGAGATTGCCGAGACCGAGGCGCTGCTTGCTCAGACGCTAAGCCGTTTGAGTCGATTGCGTCGTTTACAGCAATCCCTGCGCGATCGTGGTGCCGAAGTTTTTCGTCGTGGCATAGCTCGTCTGGAGGAAGAGGAAGAACCAGATACTCCTCCGCCGATGTCGGAGACACAGACCCTCACGGGTCAGGCTCAGGCGTTGGGTACTTTTGACGTGCTTGATTGGGAGTCGATCGGGTTGGATCCCGGTCCTAATTCTGGCGGGTTCCCCTCTTTTTCTGTCGGGGAATGGGCTTTGGAGCCGGTTCTTGTGGCCGGTTAGGATTCCGCCGGTAGAACTGCTCCAGCTTCTCAGGGCAATTCAGGTTCTTAACTAGTTCCCATAAGTTGTCTTCTGGTCTAAAATCAAGCCATTTGACCAGGTACTACAGTTCTCCGTTGATGATGCGTGAATCCAGAATTTCTTCGACGTCCCATTCTTCTTCCTTGTCCTCTGCTTCGATGTTCGTAGCAACCTTGGCGCTCTTTGGTACTAGTTCGAGAAGTGAAATATGAAAAACATCCGTCCGTAGTCGCATAGATGACGGTAACGATAGTCGGTAGTTAGATGTCGAAATTTGTTCTTTGATAATAAAGGGTCCGACCTTCTTAAAGTCTAGCTTCGTGCTTGGTCGTTTGGTTCGTAAGTTCCGTGCAATCAAGTAGACTTTGTCTCCCCTCTCTAGGCGAGGTCCCTCGAGCCTGTGTTTGTCGTAGTAGTTCTTCATTCTGGTTCTGACAAACTCGAGTTCCTTTTTGAGCTTTTCATGCAGTGCGTGCATTTATTCCGCTTTGACTGCTGCTCTCGGCACTATGACTTCTGGTCCTTGCCTAAGGTCTGCTTCGTATCTGTAGTTCGCGAAGAACGGTGTAACTTTGGTCATTTCTGTCGGCGTCGTGTTATAGGCGAGTTGTACTATTAGTAACAGCATGACCTAGTCGTTTTGCTGGTAGTTGACGTAAGAACGGAGATACTGCTCGACAACTTGGTTCAGTCGCTCCGTTTGTCCGTCAGTCTGTGGGTGATATGCCGTTGACAGCTTGCTGTTAACGCCCAATCGTTGCATTAACGCTTGCCAGAACTTCGATGCGAATTTGGTGTCTCTATCGGTGATCCATTCTTACGGCCAAGCATGCACTGATGCAACTTGCCGATAGATCACGTCTGCCAACTGTTCCGCTGTCCAGGACTCCTTATAGGGAAAGAAGTATACCCACTTAGTCAGGCGATCTACTATAGTAAGAATACTATCGTAGGTTACTCCTGTGGCTATGTCCTTAGATTCTAGCAGCTTCGTGATGAAGTCTATTGTAACTGAACTCCATGGTTTGTCAGCTATTGGCAGTGGCTAAAGTAGCCTATACGGCTTGTATTGTGCCGTTTTGCTTCGATTGCAGATGTCGCAACTCCGTATGACTTCCTTAACTCGTGCCGTTAACTATGGAAAGTCGTAGTGTTTCTTGACTTGTACGACAGTCTTCGTGACTCCTTTGTGTCCTCCGAGTTTCGACTCGTAGAGTTCTCGAATCATCCGCAGCTATTGATCTTTGTCGTGGATATATGCTTTACCTCGGTACCAGAGTTTCCCATCTTTTTCTTCCACTCCGTCAGGTACCACTGGTCCGGGTGCTGCTTGATACTATGCCTCGTTAATCCTTTCTTCTCGAAAGATTGCGCAGCATTCGAGGAACGAGTCGAGTAGATCATCTTCCACGGGTGTCTGCGTCTCGTGATGCAGCGTTCCGTCTGTCCGTTCCTTGAACAACGGTGGTGTCGTTCCCGTTCGTCCTTCCGTGTGATCCGTTCGTCGACTTAAGATGTCCGCTCGTGCGTTCTCTTTGCCCTTCTTGTAGCGGATCTCAAAGTTGAATTCCACGAGGAATTCTGCCCATCGTATTTGTCGTCCGTTGAGTTCCTTCGTCGTCGTGGAGTATCGCAAATTCTTGTGATCCGTATATACTTGTACCGGTTCAATCGTGCCGCTGAGGTATGGTCGCCATTCCTTGAAAGCTTCGACAATCGCAAGTAGTTCCTTGTCGTGGATCGGATAATTGAGACGTGGTCCATCGAGCTTCTTTGAAAAGAAGGCTACAGGATATAGCTTCCCTTGTTCGTCTCGTTATCCCAATTGTCCTCCGATGGCGTAGTCTGAAGCGTCCGTTTCTACCTCGAATGGCTTCTTGGGGTCTGGCAGTACCAGTACTAGGTCTTCGGTAATGGCGTTCCGGATCTACGTAAATGCTTGCTCGTGTTGTTCTTCCCATTGGAATTCAGCATTCTTCTTGGTGAGTTCGTGCAAAGGTCGTGCGATCGCTCCAAAGTTCCTGATGAACATCCGGTAGAAGTTTGCAAATCCGATGAAGCTTCGTATTTCCGTGACTGACGTCGGTCGTGGCCAATTCTTGATAGCTTCAACCTTTGAAGGTTCCATCCGGATTTATCCTGGGGATATCTCGTATCCCAGAAACACCGTTTTCCTGACGTGGAATTCGCTCTTTCCCTTGTTGACTGATAGCTTGTACGCGTGCAGCGCGTCCAGCACTGCTTTTACGTACTTCCGGTGTTCGTCCATCGTCTTGGAGAAGATGAGTATATCGTCGAGATAACATACCGCAAATTTGTCGAGAAAGGGTCAGATAGCTTGATCAATCAGGGCTTGGAACGTTGCCGGCGCGTTCGTAAGTCCAAATGGCATGACGAGGTACTCGTAGTGGCCATAAGGTGTCCTAAAGGCCGTTTTCCACTCGTCGCCTTCTTTGATCCGTATGTAGTTATAGGCCGATGGCAAGTCAAGACGCGTGAAATATTAGGCTCCTGCCAACTGCGCTGCGTCCACATCCATGGCTCCGGGGTGCGTCCCATACGAGGTACTGACGTACGCTCGCTTTTTCTTGTCGTTGGCCTTAACCGTGGTTCCGTTCATTCGACCTCGTTTCTGCTGCTCTCGTGCGTAGAGTCGATCATCGATTCTGATGGCCTGTGCGATGTATTCGTCCAGGGTCTCAGGCCGGTCGTACTTGTACAGCTCGTCCTTGACCTTTTCCTTCAAGCCGTTGTAGAACAGTTGCATCAACGCCTCGTCGTTAAGCTGAGACTTGAGCATGTCCTGTCTGAACTGTGCGGCGTAGGAGGCTGCTGACTTGGTCTGTCGAAGATTGGCGAGTCTTTCTTGCGCATGAATCTTCTCGTCTTTATCGCCGAAAACCTTTCGAAGCTCTTCTTCGAAACGGTTGTAAGATCGGAAGACTGCCTGTGTGAACGCGTCTCGGTCGTCTTCGTCTTCCTCAGTGAGGTAGTCGTTCCACGTAGGCTCGAACCATCTGAGTGCCTTGCCCTCCAGTCTCGTGGCTGCGTAGAGGACTTTGGCTTTGTCGTCCGGAAACAGGTGGTTCGATCTTGATGCGGCTCGCCTTGGCGGTCTCGAGCGCTTCGATTTTGGCGTAGGCCTCGTTGACCAACTTCTGCGAGTACTTTTCGCGATTCTCGAGTTCCTTGATTCGAGCTTGAGCAGCCTTGTCTCTCTGGTCCAACTCCTGGATCCGCTGCTGGAGTTGACCAAGCTGAGTGAGCAGCTGTTCGGCCGTGACGTCGGTAGCCATGTCGATGTCGAGGTCGAAGTCTCCTCCGTTCTGAACCATGACAGAACAAAGGGAGTGGTAACAACGTGTGACGAACCCAACTCAGACTTCTTCTAAAAGGGTCCAGACGGAGGTGGGTAAAGCGGGACAAGCAGGCAGGTCGTCTGAGGGATTCGGTGAAGCCAAAGGGTTCACAACAACACTTAGAGTTGTCTCTCACAGTAATCAGCAATGCTTGGTATGAGTACTGTGATTGTGATTGTTACCACTGGTGAACTCCTAGAGTCTACTATAACGAGTGACTATTTACATGTATATATACTCTTCCTGATCGCTTATGGCCTTCTTCGATCCTGTCTTTGGATCGCCTTTGGTAGCTAGCTATCCTCCGCTATCTTTCCCCTTTTGGCAATTGTTCGCTCGTGGTAGCCTGCGCTCCCTAGCGATCCGTGTCAGCCTCGCTTCGTGCCCTTCTTGATTGGTGGCTCATTCGGCCTGCTGCACCCCACCGGGTCGCGGTTTATGGTTGGCTCGTGACAATAAGCCTGGGAGTACTATAGCCTACTTCCTTCATAAGCTCTTTAGCAGCCGGAACTTAACCATTTCAATTAACTATAGGCCTATAACTCCCTTAAAGTCTTATTTACTAATCCCTTATAGCTCTTCCTTCTAGATCCCTTTAGCTAGGATTATATAGGCCCTATTAACCTCCCTAGCCTCCTCTTTAAAGGCTAAAGCTACCTATGCGTACCTTCTTTTCTTATTTTAATTTTCCTTAACTCTATTAGCTTTATAAACGCTTAAGTAGATAGTAGATATTCTAGCTATAGTGCTATTAATAAGAAAATATATTAGAAGCTTAGAATTAAGTAGATTAGTTTACTTACTATATATACCCTTAGGACTATAACTAGGCTATAACTAGGCTAGAAGATTACTTAGATAGCCTATATTACGATAGATATTAATAGCTAAGAGAGCTAGGCTATATTCCATATAATCCTAGAACTTATATATAACGTTATACTAGGCCTCCTATAGATAAAATACTAAGAAGTTATACTAGACGTATATATAGGCATTTTTATAATTAGAATATAATTAGAACTACTTATTCATAAGATCTTTTTATAGCCTGGATAAATAGGAATCTCCTAAATAATAGGTATAGTCTTTATGGATATAGTATAAAAGGTATAGAAAAAGAAGATTTCTAATACCTTCCTAGTTACTAATATCTAAAAGATAATAACCATCCTAGAATTAAGATACTAATTTAATAAGGATAGCCTAGGAAAGAAAGGTATCTAACCTAAGCCTAATATAGAGTCAGAGGTTACCTTGCTAGACAAACTTTATAACTTTACTAACCTCTTTAATAAGGAGAAAGCTAATGGACTCTCCCTACATTATAATATAGCTAATCATTATATCAAATCAAAGGAAGGCCTAGACGGAAAGATTCCCGAACTCCCTTAGAGGCCTCTCTATAATATACTATAAGATCATTTATTAGAAGTCCGAAAGCAAGTCGTTAACTTGCTAGATAAGGGATAGATCTAAGCTAGCTCCTCTTCGGCCGCTACCCCTATCTTCTTAATAAAGAAGGCAGATAGAGGATAGAGGTTCTATATTGACTATCAGGCGCTAAATGAGATTATAAAGTAAGATCGGTACCCCCTTCCACTTATTAAAGAGACGCTTCGCTCCCTAGCTAGAGCTAAGTAGTTTATAAAGCTTGATATCTAGGTAGCCTTTTACTATATCCGGATTATAGAGGGCTATAAGTATTTAATAGCATTTTAGACTTGGTTTAGCCTCTTCAAATAGCTTATCTACCCCTTTAGACTTATAAATGTACCTATAACTTTTTAATAATATATTAATGATGCTCTTAGCTTAACACTTAGAGACTTTATAATAGTATACCTTAATAATATCTTAATCTATATATTAAATAGTAAAAAAGATTATATAAGGTAGGTAAGGGATGTACTTTAAAGGCTATAGAAAGTAGGACTTATATTAGATCTTAAGAAGTATATATTCGCTATAAAAGAAGTTAAATACCTTAGCTATATTATAGAGGTAAGGGCTTAGGTTTGCCTAGATCCTGAAAAGCTAGCTACTATCTATAAGTAAGAGGTACTATATAAGGTCTAGGGAGTATAGAGTTTCCTAGGGTTTATAAATTTCTACTAAGATTTTATCTCTAACTTCTCTAAGTTAACTATACCTTTGATATAGTTAACTTGTAAGAATACCCCGTTTTAGTAGGAAACTAAGGAATAAGAGGCCTTTAAAGCTCTTAAGATAGCTTTTACATTAGAACCTATCCTAGTATAATAGGATCCTAAATAGGAGATAGTACTTAAGGTAGACTACTCTAGGATAGTGTTAGGAAGGTACTTATCCTGATAGAGAGAAGATAAGGTCCTATATTCTATAGCCTACTATTTTACGAAACTATCCCTAGCTAAACGGAACTATACGATCTATAATAAGGAACTACTTATAATTATCTTATATTTAAAGGCCTAATCGGCTAAGCTTTATAGTATTATTACTTCCTTTTAGATTCTAACTAACCATAAAAACCTTAAATACTTCTCTTAGCCTTGTTTAATTAGCGAATGGCAAGCTTAATAGGCTAAAATACTTTCCCTCTTTGACTTTAAACTTCGTTACTAACTAGGATCATAAGCTTCCTGCCCTAATACTCCATCCTATCGTAAATAAGATTACCCTAAGGATATATAGCATATAGTATAACTTTTCCTTACCATTTGGATAGATATAGCTAGTACCTTATCGTTACCTTAAATATACTACCTATCGAAAGGGAGTACTATTTTCACGGACGTATAGCTTATAGCCTTATAGGATAAGGGAGTTACTAAGGATAAACATTATATATATTAGCTCTAGGCCGTCTAAGACAGGGCCTGAAAATTTCCAAAGGAGGCGAATATAGCGTAGACCTAGATTATAGATTACTCCTTTAATATATAAGGTACCCTTTAGTTCTAGGGTAGACTTTGGCTTCCTATATAGGAGCTATTTATAATTACTATCCTTTAACGTATCTATAAGTCCCCTATATCGGGCTACCTGGGGAGGAACAGGTTATTTAAAATACTCTAACAGGACTATTATTAGGACTTCATATCCCTAGACGTAAAGAGATTTATAAGGAACTATTATATATATTAAAGGGCTAAGGTTTTATAATAACTATAATAAGGACTCCTTGTGACGAACCTAACTTAGACTTCTTCTAAAAGGGTTTAGACGAAGGTAGATTGAGCAAGACAAGTAAGCAGGTCGTCTAAGGGATTCGGTGAAGCTAAAGGGTTTACAACAACACTAGAGTTATCTCTCACAGTAGTCAACAACAATGCTTGGTATAAGTACTATAATTGTAAGGGGGGTAGGGGTTGCTATTACTAGTAAACTCTTAGAGTCTACTGTAACGAGTAACTATCTATATATATATATAATCCTAGTGATTATTCCTAATTATGGTAATTATAAGTGATTATATGGTGGTAATTACCCTGATCACTGGTGAGTGTAGTAATTACTCTGCTTCCTATGTTGTAATTGGTCCTTTCGTTCCTTTGACTTGATTAGCCTATTTGTACTAGTAGCTTAGGCGGTATCTGTATATATATTTCCGTGATATAATGCCCTCCTTCCGAGGCTTTCGACCCGAAAGCCCTCTTTAGGTCGTCTTAAATAGCGCTAATATCCCTTGCGTTCCTTGTACGTGTTTTTCTCCTTAGCCCCTTGTTGCCCTTTGTACTGTTAATTATACTGTCTGACGTACGTAGATCCCTAGTATCTATTCGTTATAAGCGTTTAGCTTAGTTTATTTCCGATTACGGGTTCGTAGTAATGGCGTGTTCTTATTATATAGAGTATAATCGAGTATATAAAATGATTGAAAAATCTCGTCGTTACAAGGCTTACGTATGTTAGGGTCGTGCTTACGATAGTTCCGGCGTTTTAGTTTTTTCTTGTAAGTTCCCGTTTCCTTATAAGGGCACGTCTCTGATCGTAACGTAGTAGATCGTATTATACGCGAGTAACGTCGTTTAAAGGCTAAAGAGAAAGAGGCTAAAGCCTTGCTACGAGAATATTAATGTAAAGCTTCCGAGGCATTGCCCCATTTGACTTAGGTCCGTGAATAATGAGAGTTCCTAGTAAAAAAGGGGGTAGATATAGTTATATAGGGTTTGTTAAATCTAGATAAATTAGAGGCAGTAGAATAGTAGGAATCGGGGGCCGTTATATAACTTAATAGTAACGTTAATATTATTAACTAGGGCGTTATTTTCGATTCTATTCTAGGTTTGCCTTTAGCTAATCTAGGTTTTACTAATAGAACTATTTTAGTTTCTTAGGGTAGTTTAAATTTTTAATAGGTTCCTATAAGTTATCTTCTAGTCCGAAATCAAGCTATTTAACTAGGTACTATAGTTCTCTATTAATAATATATAAATCTGGAATTTCTTTAATATTCTATTCTTTCTCTTTATCCTCCACTTCGATATATATAGTAACCTTAGCATTCTTTAGTGCTAGTTCGAGAAGTGAAATATAAAAAATATCTATCTGTAGTCGTATAGATGATAGTAACGATAGTCGGTGATTAGATGTCGAGATTCGTTCTTTGATAACGAAGGGTCTGACCTTTTTAAAGTCTAGCTTTGTGCTTAGTCGTTTGGTTTATAAGTTTCGTACGATTAGGTAGACTTTGTCTCCCCTCTCTAGGCAAGGTCCCTTAAGCCTATATTTATTATAGTAGTTCTTTATTCTAGTCTTAACAAACTCGAGTTCCTTTTTAAGCTTTTTATATAGTGTATATATCTATTTTATTTTGACTGCTTCTCTTGGCACTATAATCTCTAGTCCTTGCCTAAGGTCTGCTTTATATCTGTAGTTTGCAAAGAATGGTATAGCTTTGGTCGTTTCTATTGGCGTTATATTATAAGCGAGTTATACTGTTAGCAATAGTATGACCTAGTTATCTTGCTAGTAGTTGACGTAAGAGCGGAGGTACTACTTAATAACTTGGTTTAGTCGCTCCGTTTGTCTGTCAGTCTATAGGTAATATGCTGTTAATAGCTTGCTATTGATACCTAATCATTGTATTAACGCTTGCTAGAACTTCGATACGAACTTGGTGTCTCTATTAGTGATCTATTCTTATAGCTAAGCATATACTAATGTAACTTGCCGATAGATTACGTCTACTAACTATTCTACTATCTAGAACTCCTTATAGGGAAAGAAGTATACCTATTTAGTTAGGCAATCTACTATAGTAAGAATACTATTATAGATTACTCCTATAGCCGTATCCTTAGATTCTAGTAGCTTTATAATAAAGTCTATCGTAACTAAACTCTATAGTTTGTTAGCTGTTAGTAGTGGTTAAAGTAGCCTATATGGCTTATATCGTGCCGTTTTGCTTCGATTACAAATGTCATAGTTCTATACGACTTCCTTAATTCGTGCCGTTAACTATAGAAAGTTATAGTGTTTCCTAACTTATACGATAGTCTTTATAACTCCTTTATATCCTCCGAATTTCGACTTATAGAGTTCTCGAATCATTTGTAGCTATTAATCCCTATCATAGATATATACTTTGCCTTGGTACCAGAGTTTCCTATCTCTTTCTTCTACTCCGTTAGGTACTAGTAGTCCGGGTGCTACAAATATTATATCTTGTTAATCTTTTCTTCTCGAAAGATTACGTAACACTCTAAGAACGAGTCAAGTAGATCATCTTCTACAGGTATCTACGTTTCGTAATATAGCGTTCCGTCTATTCGTTCCTTAAATAATAGTAGTATTGTTTCCGTTTGTCCTTCTGTATAATCCGTTCGTCAGCTTAAGATGTCCGCTTGTACATTTTCTTTACCTTTCTTATAGTAGATCTCGAAGTTAAATTCCGCGAGGAATTCTGCCTATCGTATTTATTGTCTGTTAAGTTCTTTTGTTATTATAAAGTATCGTAGGTTCTTGTAATTGTCACGATTTGGCTGTATAAGGCGACCCGGTAAGGCGCACAGAACCAATCAGGAACCACAAGACCTAAGGACCAATCAGGAAGTGATCGCAGTGATCGCACTTCGATCAAGACGAGCACTTGGGTAACGATCGCAGGATCGCAGCAGCGATCGCACGATCAAGACTCAAGGGGGAAGGACAAGGAAATTGTATATAGTCACTCGTTCTGGCGAACTCTGGGAGTTCACCAGTGATAGCAATCATAACTCACAGTACCCTAACATTGTGAGGAGACAACTAAAGTGTTGTTGTGAACCCTTTGGCTTCACCGAATCCCTCAGACGACCTGCCTGCTTGTCCCGCCCAATCCACCTCCGTCTGGACCCTTTTAGAAGAAGTCTGAGTTGGGTTCGTCACAGTAATCTATATATACCTATACTAGTTTAATTATACTATTAAGGTATAGTTGCTATTCCTTAAAAGCTTTGATAATTATAAGTAGTTCCTTATTATAGATTGGATAATTAAGACGTAGTCTATCGAGCTTCTTCGAAAAGAAGGCTATAGGATGTAGCTTTCCTTGTCTATCTTATTATCCTAATTGTCCTCCGATAGCGTAGTCTAAAGCGTCTGTTTCTACCTTAAATGGCTTCTTAGGGTCTAGTAGTACTAATATTAGATCTTTAGTAATGGCGTCGTAGATCTATATAAATGCTTACTCGTATTATTCTTCCTATTAGAATTTAGCATTCTTCTTAGTAAGTTTATATAAAGGTTGTACGATTGCTCTAAAGTTCCTAATAAACATCTGGTAGAAGTTTGTAAATCCGATGAAGCTTTATACTTCTATGACTAATGTCGGTTGTAGCTAATTCTTGATAGCTTTAACCTTTGAAGGTTCTATCCGAATTTGTTCTAGGGATATCTTATATCTTAGAAATACCGTTTTTCTAACGTAGAATTTGCTCTTTTCCTTATTAACTAATAGTTTATATATATATAGCGTGTCTAGCACTGCTTTTACGTACTTCCGATGTTCGTCTATTGTCTTAGAGAAGATAAGTATATCGTCGAGATAATATACTACAAATTTGTCGAGAAAGGGTCGGATAGCTTGATTAATTAGGGCTTAGAACGTTGCTAGCGCGTTCGTAAGTCCAAATAGTATAACAAGGTACTTGTAGTAGCTATAGGGTATCCTAAAGACTGTTTTCTACTCGTCGCCTTCTTTAATCTATATATAGTTATAGGCCGATGGCAAGTTAAGATATATAAAATATTAGGCTCTTACTAACTAATCTCGGAGCCGTAAGATTAGCGGTAACGGGTATTGGTTTTTTACGGTCTATTTGTTAAGTTACTAATAGTTAACATATAACTATAGCTTTCCGTCTTTCTTAGGTATAAATAGGATTAAGTAGCCTACTAGCGATATCAATAGGTAGATATATCCTCTTCGAAGGTTCTCTTCCAAATATCGCTTAAGTTCTTCGTTCCAAGTCTAGCTTATATAATAGATCTTAAAGAACTTTAGTTATACTCCTTCCTTAAGCTTAATCTTATAATCCTATAGGCCGTATTCTAGTAGTCCTTCTAGATGCTTCGGTTCGAATACTAGGTATCCTTTATATTCTTTTGGTACTTCCCTAGTCTTGTCTCGTCTCTTAGTTTTCTAATAGTATACAAACTTAGTTCTGTCCATAGCAATGCTGGTAATTTCTCCTGTCTTAACCTACTACTCCTATTATAGTGCTCTGTATTCGTTAACGGAGAGAATAGCTATTAGCGGTTTAGCTTGTTCCTCCTATTGCGATATCGATGTCGTTGTGCTGCCTCTTCTAAAGTCTGTAGTGGTCTATCTACTACTATCTGTCTCTTATAGTAGATCTGTAGGATATGCCTTCCCCTAAGCATCGTCTGCTCGCGATCCTTGCATACTCCCTATCTCGCTAGTTAAATACGACTCTGTTTAGGGTTATAGGTAGCTACTATTCTTCTAGCTAATGTCTAGGTTATAATCTTTATACTATAGTAACCCTAATATTATATCTTTATCGTTACCTATATTTATAATACTAAATACGATTACTATAGTCTTTCCTACTATAGTAATATCGATCGGTTCGGTTTCCCTATATACCTATTACGTCGGAAATGGCCCTTTGACTATACTATGCTTTCACTTCATTCTCTAGGGTATCTATAGCTAATTTACAAGCGTCGGCGACATTAGGTTTATCTCTGCTCTACTGTTCACTAGTACGAGCATTTCGTGCTATTTCTATTGTACTATTATCTATAGTCGCTTGTCTTACTACTATTGTCTAAAGATTATAGCGATTTCCTATGTTTCTGCCAGGAGGTCTTGATATAGTGGTCTCTTATGCTAGTTCCTCCTATACTACGCTACCACTCGCTATTACGTGGGCGTTAATGGTTTCCGGGCCCTTCGAAGGGCCCTAACCCGTTTCCTAGATTAGTGCTAACCTCTTTAGTTATTCGGCTAATAGCGGCTTCGTCGATCGTGCTCATTTCTATAAGCTATTAAGTGCTTACGGCTTCCTACTATTAGGTCTATTTTACTTTCTATTATATATACTATAGCTTTATCTAAAGCTCCCGAATTCGTAATTTCCTTTTATCTATATAATGGAGGCAATTATTACTCTAGTATAAGTCCTATATATCTTGTTCTATTCTATAGTACCTAGGCTAGGCTTGTTTTAGAACTATCGTAATGCCTCCTAGATCGCAGGCTTTAATCTTCTAGAGCAATTTGGCCGCTCTATTTCCTATATTATAGACCTATTCTATAGGGTTTAAGCTTCTGTCCTTATTTCCTTGTTAGGTCGGCTAGTAATTGTTTTCGAATTTGTCGTAAAAGTGATATTAGCATTTATATACTATATATTAGAACCAAGGCACTTGTATATATGCCTTATATCAAGGGTATAGTTATATAGCGTTGCTTAGGAAGTATTAGAATTCTTTCCTAAATCCTTCCTATTATATATAGACTATTGTGACGAACCTAACTCAGACTTCTTCTGAAAGGGTCCAGACGGAGGTAGGTTGAGCGTGACAAGCAGGCAGGTCGTCTGAGGGATTCGGTGAAGCCAAAGGGTTCACAACAACACTTAGAGTTGTCTCTCACAGTAATCAGCAATGCTTGGTATAAGTACTGTGATTGTGATTGTTACCACTGGTGAACTCCCAGAGTCCTCTATAACGAGTGACTATCTACATGTATATATAATCCTAGTGATCACTCCTGATCACGGTGATCGTGAGTGATCGTATGGTGGTGATCACCCTGATCGCTGGTGAGCGTAGTGATTACTGTACTTCCCATGTTGTAATTGGTCCTTCCGTTCCTTTGGCTTGATTGGCCCGTTTGTGCCGGTAGCCTAGGCGGCATCTGTATGTATATTTCCGTGACACGATGTCCTCCCTCCGAGGCTTTCGACCCAAAAGCCCTCTTTTTAGGCTGTCTCAAATAGCGCTAATATCCCTCGCGTTCCTTATACGTGTTTTTCTCCTTAGTCCTCGTTGCCCTTCGTGCTGTCAATCATGCCGTCTAACGCGCGTAGATCCCTAGCGTCTATTCGTCGTAAGCGTTTGGCTCAGTTTATTTCCGATCACGGGTTCGTAGTGATGGCGTGTTCCCATTGCGCAGAGTATAACCGAGTGTGTAAGATGATTGAAAAATCTCGTCGCTACGAGGCTTGCATGCGTTGGGGTCGTGCTTGCGATGGTTCTAGTGTTCTAGTTTCTTCTTATAAGTTCCTGTTTTCTTGCGAGGGCACGTCTCTGATCGTAACGCAGTGGATCGTATCATACGCGAGCAACGTCGTTTGAAGGCTGAAGAGAAAGAGGCCGAAGCCTTGCTGCGGGAATATCAACGCAAAGCTTCTAAGGCGTTGGCCTGTCTGACTCGGGTTCGTGAATAACGAGAGTTCCTAGTGGAGAAGGGGGCAGATATGGTTATACGGGGTTTGTCGAATCTAGACGAAGTGGAGGCGGTAGAATAGCAGGAATCGGGGGCCGTTATATAACTTAACGGTAGTGTTGACGTTGTTAACTAGGGCGCTGTTTTCGATTCTGTCCTAGGTTTGCCTTTGGCCGATCTAGGTTCTGCCGATGGAACTGTTCCAGTTTCTTAGGGCAGTTCAAATTCTTGACGGGTTCCTATGAGTTATCTTCTAGTCTAAAATCAAGCCATTTGACCAAGTACTATAGTTCCCTGTTAATAATACGTAAATCTAGAATTTCTTCGACGTCCTATTCTTCCTCTTCGTCCTCTGCTTCGATGTGCGTGGCAACCTTAGCGTTCTTTGGTGCTGGTTTGAGAAGTGAAATATGAAAAATATCTATCTATAGGCGCATAGATAACGGTAACGATAGTCGGTAGTTAGATGTCGAAATTCGTTCTTTGATAACGAAGGGTCCGACCTTCTTGAAGTCTAGCTTTATGCTTGGTCGTTTGGTTTGTAAGTTTTGTGTAATTAGGTAGACTTTGTCTCCCCTCTCTAGGTAAGGTCCTTTGAGCCTATATTTGTCGTAGTAGTTCTTTATTCTAGTTTTGACAAACTCGAGTTCCTTCTTAAGCTTCTTATATAGTGTGTACATCTGTTTTGCTTTGACTGTTGCTCTTGGCACTATGACCTCTGGTCCTTGCCTAAGGTCTGCTTCATATCTATAGTTTACGAAGAACGGTGTGACTTTGGTCGTTTCTATCGGCGTCGTGTTATAGGCGAGTTATACTATTGGTAATAGTATGACCTAGTTGTCTTGCTGGTAGTTGATGTAAGAACGGAGATACTGCTTGATAACTTAGTTTAGTCGCTCCGTTTATCCGTTAGTCTGTAGGTGATATGCCGTTGATAGCTTGCTATTAACGCCCAATCGTTGCATTAACGCTTGCCAGAACTTCGATGCGAACTTGGTGTCTCTGTCAGTGATCCATTCTTGCGGCTAAGCATGCACTAATGTAACTTGCCGATAGATTACGTCTGCCAGCTGTTTAGCTATCTATAACTCCTTGTAGGGAAAGAAGTATGCCCATTTAGTTAGGCGATCTACTATAGTAAGAATACTATTATAGATTACTCCTATAGCTATGTCCTTGGATTCTAGTAGTTTCATAATAAAGTCTATTATAACTAAACTCTATAGTTTGTTAGCTATTAGCAGTGGCTAAAGTAGTCTATACGGCTTGTATTTTGCCGTTTTGCTTTGATTGCAAATGTCGTAGTTCTATATGACTTCCTTAACCTGTGCCGTTAACTATGGAAAGTCGTAGTGTTTCTTGACTTGTGCGACAGTCTTCGTAACTCCTTTGTATCCTCCGAGTTTCGACTCGTAGAGTTCTCGAATCATTCGTAGCTATTGATCCTAGTCGTAGATGTATGCTTTGCCTTGGTACCAAAGTTTCCTATCTTTTTCTTCTACTCTATCAGGTACCACTAGTCCGGGTGCTGCTTGATACTGTGCCTTGTTGATCCTTTCCTCTCGAAAGATTACGTAGCATTCTAGGAATAAGTCAAGTGGATTATCTTCTACGGGTGTCTGCGTTTCGTGATGTAGCGTTCCGTCTATCCGTTCCTTGAATAGCGGTGGTGTCGTTCCCGTTCGTCCTTCTATATGATCCGTTTGTCGGCTTAAGATGTCTGCTTGTACGTTCTCTTTGCCCTTCTTGTAGCAGATCTCGAAGTTAAATTCCACGAGGAATTCTGCCTATTGTATTTATTGTCTGTTGAGTTCCTTTGTCATTATAAAGTATCGTAAGTTCTTGTGATCTATATATACTTGTACTAGTTTAATCGTACCACTAAGGTATAGTCGCCATTCCTTGAAAGCTTTGACAATCGCAAGTAGTTCCTTATTGTAAATCGGATAATTAAGACGTAGTCTATCGAGCTTCTTTAAAAAGAAGGCTATAGGATATAGCTTCCCTTGTTCGTCTCGTTGTCCTAATTGTCCTCCGATGGCGTAGTCTAAAGCGTCCGTTTCCACCTCGAATGGCTTCTTAGGGTCTGGTAGTACTAGTACTAGATCCTTGGTAATGGCGTTACGGATCTACGTAAATGCTTGCTCGTGTCGCTCTTCCTATTAGAATTTAGCATTCTTCTTGGTGAGTTCGTGCAAAGGTCGTGCGATCGCTCCAAAGTTCCTAATGAACATCTGGTAGAAGTTCGTAAATCCGATGAAGCTTCGTACTTCCATAACTAACGTCGGTTATAGCCAATTCTTGATGGCTTTAACCTTTGAAGGTTTTATCTAGATTTGTCTAGGGGATATTTCGTATCCTAAAAAGACTGTCTTCCTAATATGGAATTCGCTCTTTTCCTTATTAACTAATAGCTTGTACGCGTATAATGCGTCTAGTACTACTTTTACATGCTTCTAGTGTTCGTCTATTGTCTTAGAGAAGATAAGTATATCGTCGAGATAATATACTGCAAATTTGTCGAGAAAGGGTCGGATAGCTTAATCAATTAGGGCTTAGAACGTTGCCAGCGCGTTCGTAAGTCCGAATAGCATGACGAGGTACTCGTAGTGGCTATAGGGTATCCTAAAGGCCGTTTTCCACTCGTCGCCTTCTTTGATCTGTATATGGTTGTAGGCCGATAGCAAGTCAAGATGCGTAAAATATTAGGCTCCTGCCAACTAATCTCGGAGCCATGAGATTAGCGGTAATGGGTATCGGTTTTTCACGGTCTGTTCGTTAAGTTGCCGATAGTCGACGTATAACCGTAGCTTTCCGTCTTTCTTTGGCATAAACAGGATTGGGTAGCCTGCTAGTGATATTGACAGGCGGATATATCCTCTTTGAAGGTTCTCCTCCAAATATCGCTTAAGTTCTTCGTTCTGTGTCTGGCTTGTATGGTAAATCTTAAAGAACTTTAGTCATGCTCCTTCCTTAAGCTTGATCTCGTGATCCTATAGGCCGTGTTCTGGTAGTCCTTCTAGATGTTTCGGTTCAAATGTTAGGTATCCTTTGTATTCCTTTAGTACTTCTCTAGTCTTGTCTCGTCTTTTGGTTTTCTAGTAGTATACGAACTTGGTTCTGTCTATAGCGATACTAGCGATTTCTCCTGTCTTAACCTACTACTCTAATTATAGTGCTCCGTATTCGTTAACGGAGAGAATAGCTATTGGCGATTTAGCTCGTTCCTCCTGTCGCGATATCAATGTCGTTATGCTGCCTCTTCTAGAGTCTATAGTGGTCTGCCTGCCACTATCTGTCTCTTGCGGTAGATCCGTAGGATATGCCTTCCCCTAAGCATCGTCTGCTCGCGATCCTTGCGCGCTCCCTATCTCGCTAGTCGAATACGACTCCGTTCGGGGTCGTAGGTAGCTACCATTCTTCTAGCTAATGTCCGGGTTGTAATCCTCATGCTATGGTAACCCTAATATCATGTCTTTGTCGTTGCCTATGTCTATAATGCTAAATACGATTGCTGTGGTCTTTCCTGCTATAGTGATGTCGATCGGTTTGGTCTCCTTACGTACCTATTGCATCGGAAATAGCCCTTTGACTATGCTATGCTTCCGCTTCATTCTCCAGGGTATCTGTAGCTAATTTATAAGCGTTAGCGAGATTAGGTTTATCTCTGCTCTACTATCCACTAGTACGAGCATTTCGTGCTATTTCTATTATGCTATTATCTATAGCCGCTTGTCTTGCTACTGTCGTCCAAAGATTGTAGCGATTTCCTATGTTTCTGCCGGGAGGTCTCGATATAGTGGTCTCTTATGCTAGTTCCTCTTATACTATGCTACTACTTGCCGCTATACGGGCGTTAATGGTTTCTGGGCCCCTCGAAGGGCCTTAACCTATTTCCTAGGTCAGTATTGACCTCTTCGGTTATTTGGCTAATAGTAGCTTCGTCAATCGTGCTTATTTCTATAAGCCATCGAGTACTTACGGCTTCCTACCATTAGGTCCGTTCTGCTTTCCGTCGTACGTGCTATAGCTTCGTCTGAAGCTCCCGAATTTGTAATTTCTTTTCTTCCGCATAATAGAGGCAATCGTTACTCTAGCACGAGTCCTATATGTCTTGTCTAGTTCCGTAGTGCCTAGGCCAGGCTTGTCTTAGAACTATCGTAATGCTTTCTAAATTGCGGGCTTCGATCTTCTAGAGCAATTCGGCCGTTCTATTTCCTACATCGTAGACCTACTCCACGGGGTATAAGCCTCTGTCCCTGTTTTCCTGTCAGGTCGGCTAGTGATTGTTTTCGAATTTGTCGTAGAAGTGATATCGACATTTGTACGCCACACACTGGAACTAGGGCACTTGCGTATGTGCCTCATGTCGAGGGTACAATCGCGTAGCGTCGCCTAGGAGGTATTAGAATTCTTTCCCGAATCCTTCCCACTGTACGTAGACCGTAGGTACTCTAATGCTAAGGTAGGAGTGTTTCTTCTAGTAGCTTTCCTATATACGCTTGTCTTTCCCGCGGTTCGCTCGTATAAACTGGTATTCTAGGTTCTATACGTCGTTACTAAGTTGCTGATCATTAAGGTACTCGGTATAGCTATTAGGCCTATTATATGTCATAGGCTGTTCTCCTTTAATGGCTTCTACAATACGTCGGAGTTCCCTTATTTCGTCCTTTATCTTATCGCTTTACTAGGCAAGTCGAGTCAAGCGCCTATCCCGTTTACGTAGTTCCGTGTTAAGTTGGAAAACTTCGTTATGGTACTATTCGATTTGTTCCTAGAGGAATAGAGCATTAGGTCCGGGTCTTTCGATTCCTTGGGTGTCGGTTATCTATGATCTATCCCGCCTCTACGTGACTGTGAGACCCTACTGCCTCAAGGCTAGGAGAATCGAAACTAGCGGTACATATTCTCCTACCATATCCCATTCGGCAAGACCTATCTCTAGATCTATAGTAACCAGTTCAGAGTACGGTGCTTGTTCGTCTTTACTATTGCCATCGTGTCTGAGACTATCTATATTACTGCCCTTGTCTTTGTAGCTTGTGGCCGCTACTTCGATGACGTCCTTAGTAATTTCGTCGATAGCCGTAATTTCCTTTCTAGGGGCTGGTTTCCATTCTTTCTTCGGGCTCCGGCATTCTCGCTTGTAGTGCCCTTTCTTTCTATAGTTATAGTAGGTAACATTGGACTTGTCTTTAGTCGTCTTCTTCTAGTCTTGCTTCTATGCTACGTTTATATCTATGGCTCTAGGGTGCGTCCTGTATGAGGTACTAACATACGCTCGCTTTTTCTTGTCGTTAGCCTTGACTATGGTTCTATTCGTTCGACCTCGTTTCTACTACTCTTGTATGTAGAGCTAATTATTAATTTTAATAGCCTGTACGATATATTTGTCTAGAGTCTTAGACCGATCGTACTTATATAGCTTGTCCTTGACCTTTTCCTTTAGGCTATTATAGAACAATTATATTAATGCCTTATCATTAAGCTAAGACTTAAGTATGTCCTATCTAAACTATATGGTGTAGGAGGTTGCTAACTTGGTCTGTCAGAGATTAGCAAGTCTTTCTTACGTATAAATCTTCTTGTCTTTGTCGCCAAAAACTTTCTAAAGCTCTTCTTCGAAACGGTTATAAGATTAGAAGACTGCCCGTATAAACACGTCTCGATCGTCTTCGTCTTCCTCCGTGAGATAGTCGTTCTATATAGGCTCAAACCATCTAAGTGCCTTGCCCTCTAGTCTCGTAGCTATATAGAGGACTTTGGCTTTATCATCCGGAAACTTGTCGTTATTGAGCCGGAAGTAGGATCGAAGGTTTGTCAGGAATCCTACGAGATCTTCCTTGGTTCCTCTGTATTTGCCGGGTAGTTCGATCTTGATACGCTTCGCTTTGGCGCCCTCGAGTGCCTCGATTTTGGCGTAGGCCTCGTTAACTAACTTCTGCAAGTACTTTTTACGATTCTCGAGTTCCTTGATTCGAGCTTGAGCAGCCTTGTCTCTCTAGTCTAACTCCTGGATCCGCTACTAGAGTTGACCAAGCTGAGCGAGCAGCTGTTCGGCCGTGACGTTGGTAGCTATGTCGATGTCGAGGTCGAAGTCACCTCCGTTCTGAACCATGATAGAACAAAGGGAGTAGTAACAACGTATGACGAACCTAACTTAGACTTCTTCTGAAAGGGTCTAGACGGAGGTAGGTTGAGCGTGACAAGTAGGCAGGTCGTCTAAGGGATTTGGTAAAGCTAAAGGGTTTATAATAACACTTAGAGTTGTCTCTTATAGTAATTAGCAATACTTAGTATAAGTACTGTAATTGTGATTGTTACTACTGGTGAACTCCTAGAGTCCTCTATAACAAGTGACTATCTATATATATATATAATCCTAGTGATCACTCTTGATCACGGTGATCGTGAGTGATCGTATGGTGGTGATTACCCTGATCGCTGGTGAGCGTAGTGATCACTGTACTTCCCATGTTGTAATTGGTCCTTCCGTTCCTTCGGCTTGATTGGCCTGTTTGTGCCGGTGGCCTAGGCGGCATCTGCATGTATATTTCCGTGATAACTATAGGTACCCTAATGCTAAGATAGGAATATTTCTTCTAGTAGCTTTCCTATATATGCTTGTCTTTTCTGTAGTTTACATATATAAACTAGTATTCTAGGTTCTATACGTCATTACTAAGTTACTAGTTATTAAGGTGCTTAGTATAGCTATTAAGCCTATTATATATTATAGGCTATCCTCCTTTAATAGTTTCTATAATATATCGGAGTTCCCTTGTCTTATCCCTTATCTTATTGCTCTACTAGACAAATTAAATTAAGCGTCTATCCTATTCGTATAGTTCTATATTAAGCCGGAAAACTTCATTATAGTACTATTTAATTCGTTCCTAGAGGAATAGAACATTAGGTCTAGGTCTTTCGATTCCTTAGGTGTTAGTTGTCTACGATCTATCCCGCCTCTATATAACCGTGAAACCCTACTGCCTTAAGGCTAGGAGAATCGAAATTAGCGGTACGTATTCTCCTACTATATTCTATTCGGCAAGACCTATCTCTAGGTCTATAGTGACTAGTTTGGAATATAGTGCTTGTTTGTCTTCACTGTTACCGTCGTGTCTAAGACTATCTGTATCACTGCCCCTGTCTTTGTAGCTTGTAGCCGCTACTTTGATAACGTCCTTGGTAGTTTCGTCGATAGCTATAATTTCCTTTCTAGGGACTGTCTTCTACTCTTTCTTTAGGCTTCGATATTCTTGCTTATAATGCCTTTTCTTTCTATAGTTATAGTAGGTAATATTAGACTTGTCTTTAGTTATCTTCTTCTAGTCCTGCTTCTATGCTATATCTATATCTATAGCTCTAGGGTATATCCTATATAAGGTACTAATATATGCTCGCTTTTTCTTGTTATTAGCCTTAATTATAGTTCTATTTATTTAATCTCGTTTCTACTACTCTTATATATAGAGTCGATTATCGATTCTAATAGCTTATATAATATATTTATCTAGGGTCTTGGGCTAATTATATTTATATAACTTGTCTTTAACCTTTTCCTTTAAGCTATTATAAAATAACTATATTAATACCTTATTATTAAGCTAAGACTTAAGTATATCCTATCTAAACTATATAATATAAGAGGCTACTAACTTAGTCTATTAGAGATTAGTAAGTCTTTCTTATATATAAATCTTCTTGTCTTTGTTATTAAAAACCTTCTAAAGCTCTTCTTTAAAATAGTTATAAGATCGAAAGACTACTTATATAAATATATCTTAGTTATCTTTGTCTTCCTTAGTAAGATAGTCATTCTATATAGGCCTAAACCATCTAAGTGCCTTACCTTCTATGTTACGGAAATATATATACAGCTGCCGCCTAGGCTACCGACACAAACGGGCTAATCAAGCCAAAGAATAATAGACCAATCAGGACAGGATCACACTTAGCAAGAAATGATCCCAGCAGAGGATCACTAGCTCACGTCGTAAGCTAGGTAAGCTAGTATAGAGGATCACCACGACTACTAGTAATCCCAAGATTATATATATATATAGATAGTCACTCGTTATAGTAGACTCTAGGAGTTTACTAGTAGTAACAATTATAATCATAGTACTTATACCAAGTATTGCTAATTACTATAAGAAATAACTCTAAGTGTTATTATAAACCCTTTAGCTTTACCAAATCCCTCAGACGACCTGTACGTTTATCCTGCTTAATTCACCTCCGTCTGAACCCTTTTAAAAGAAGTCTAAGTTAGGTTCGTCACACGTTGTTACCACTCCCTTTGTTCTATCATGGTTCAGAACGGAGGTGACTTTGACCTCGACACCGATATGGCTACCGACGTTATAGCCGAACAACTGCTTGCCTAGCTTAGTCAACTCTAGCAACGGATCTAGGAGTTAGACTAGAGAGATAAGGCTGCTTAAGCTCGAATTAAGGAACTCGAGAATGGCGAAAAGTACTTGTAGAAATTGATTAACAAGGCCTATGCTAAAATCGAGACGCTCGAGACCGTTAAAGCAAACCGTATTAAGATTGAACTACCTAGCAAATATAGAGGAACTAAGGAAGATCTTGTAGGATTTCTAATAAACCTCTGATCCTACTTCCGGATTAATAACGACAAGTTTCTAGACGAAAAAGCCAAAGTCCTTTATATAGCCACGAGACTAGAGGGCAAGGCACTTAGATAGTTCGAGCCTACGTGGAACGACTATCTTACTAAGGAAGATAAAGACGACCGAGACGTGTTTATATAGGCAGTCTTCTAATCTTATGACCGCTTTGAAGAAGAGCTTTAGAAGGTTTTTGGCGACAAAGACGAGAAAATCTATATGTAAGAAAGACTTGCCAATCTCTGATAGACTAAGTTAGTAGCCTCCTACGCTATATAGTTTAGATAGGACATGTTTAAGTCCTAACTTAATAACGAGGCATTGATATAATTGTTCTATAATAGCTTAAAGAAAAAGGTTAAAGACAAGCTATATAAGTATAATCGGCCTAAGACTTTAGACAAATATATTATATAGGTTATTAGAATTAATAATCGGCTCTATATATAAGAGTAGCAGAAACGAAGTCAAATGAATAGAACTATAGTCAAGGCTAATAATAAGAAAAAGCGAACGTATGTTAGTACTTCGTATAGGACGTACCTTGGAGCTATAGATGTAGATGTAGCATAGAAGTAGGACCGGAAGAAGACGACTAAAGACAAGTCTAATATTACCTGCTATAACTGCGGAAAGAAAGGGCACTATAAGCAAGAATGTCGAAG
Source organism: Thermothelomyces thermophilus ATCC 42464 (assembly GCF_000226095.1). Taxonomy (NCBI): domain Eukaryota; kingdom Fungi; phylum Ascomycota; class Sordariomycetes; order Sordariales; family Chaetomiaceae; genus Thermothelomyces; species Thermothelomyces thermophilus. Next base: position 2,809,283 of record NC_016474.1, read on the forward strand.
CCCGAAGAAAGAGTAGAAGCCAGTCCCTGGAAAAGAAATCGCGGATATCGACGAAACTACTAAGAACGTTACCGAAGTAGTAGCCACGAGCTACGAAGACAAGGACAGCGACACAGACAGTTTCGGACATGATGGCAATAGAGAAGACGGACAAGTACTATACTCCGAACTAGTTGCTATAGACCTAGAAACAGGTCTTGCCGAATAGGATATGGCCAGAGAGTATATACTACTAATTTCGATTCTCCTAGCCTTAAGACAGTGGGGTTTCACGGTCACATAGAGGCAGGATAAATTGTAGATAACCAATACCTAAGGAACCGAAAGACCTAGACCTAATGTTCTATTCCTCTAAGAACGAATTAAATAGTACCGTAATGAAGTTTTCCGGCTTAACACGGAACTACGCAAATGAGATAGACGCTTGATTCGACTTGCCTAGTAGAGCGATAAGATAAGGGACGAGACAAGGGAACTCCGATATATCGTAGAAACTATCAAAGGAAAATAGCTTATAGTATATGATAGACCTAATAGCTACACTAAGTACTTTGACGATTAGCAACTTAGCAACGATATACAGAACCTAGAATATCAGTTTATACGCGCAAACCATAGAAAAGACGAGCGTACGTGGGAAAGCTACTGGAAGAAACACTCCTACCTTAGCATTAGAGTACCTACGGTCCACGTACAGTGGGAAGGATTCGGGAGAGAATTCTAATACCTCCTAGGCAACGCTACGCAATTATACCCTCGACACAAGGCACATACGCAAGTGCCTTGGTTCCAATGTGTGGCATACGAATGCCGATACCACTTCCACGACAAATTCGAGAATAACCACTAGCCGACCCGACAAGGAAATGAGGACGGAAGCTTATGCCTGGTAGAGTAGGTCTACGATACAGGAAATAGAGCGGCCGAATTGCTTTAGAAGATTGAAGACCGGAGTCTAGAAAGCATTACGATAGTTCCAAAACGAGCTTGGCCTAGGCACTACGGAACAGGACAAGATATATAGGACTCGTGCTAGAGTAACGACTGCCTCTACTACGCGGACGAAAAGAAGTTGCGAATTTAGAAGCTTTAGATAAAGCTATAGTACGTACGACGGAAAGCAGAACGGACCTAATGGTAGGAAGCTATAAGCACCTAATGGCTTATAGAAATAAGTACGATAGATAAAGCTACTATTAGCTAAATAACTAAAGAGGTTAGTACTAACCTAGGAAATAGGTTAGGGCCCTTTGAGGGGCCTAAAAACCATTAATACCTATATAGTAGCGAGTAGTAGCGTAGTATAGGAGGAACTAGCGCAAGAGACCACTATATCAAGACCTCCTAATAGAAATATAGGAAATCGCCGCAATTTTTGGACGATGGCGGCAAGACAAGCGACTATAGACAATAATACAATGGGAACAGCACGAGATACTTATATTAGTAGATAGTAGAGTAGAGATAAACCTAATTTCGCCGATACTTATAAATTAGCTATAGATACCCTAGAGAATAAAGCAGAAGTATAGCATAGTCAAAGGGCCATTTCTAATATAATAGGTATATAGGGAGACCGAACCGATCGATATTACTATAGTAGGAAAAACTATAATAGTTATATTTAGCATTATAGACATAGGTAACGACAAAGACATGATACTAGGGTTACTATAGTATAAAGATTATAACCTAGACATTAGCTAGAAGAATAGTAGCTACCTACGACCCCGAATGGAGTTATATTCGACTAGCGAGATAAGGAGTATATAAGGATCGCAAGAGGACGATGCTCAAGGAAAGGTATATCCTACAGATCTACCACAAGAGATAGGCAGTGGTAGACAGACTACTATAGACTCTAGAAGAAGCGGTAAAACGACACTAACGCTATAACAGGAGGAACGAGCTGAACCGTCAATAGCTGTTCTCTCCGTTGATGAGTGCAGAGCACTGTAACTAGAGTAGTAGGTCGAGATAGGAGAAATCGCTAGCATCGCTATAGACGGAACCAAGTTCGTATACTATTAGAAAACCGAGAGACGAGACAAGACTAGGGAAGTACCAAAGGAATATAAAGGACACCTGGCATTCGAACCGAAACATCTAGAAGGGCTACTAGAACACGGCCTATAGGATCACGAGATCAAGCTTAAGGAAGGAGTATGACTAAAGTTCTTCAAGATTTACTATACAAGCTAGACATAGAACGAAGAACTTAAGCGATATTTAGAGGAGAACCTTTAAAGAGGATATATCTGCCTGTTGATATTGCTAGTAGGCTACCTAATCCTGTTTGTGCTAAAGAAAGATAGAAAGCTATGGTTATATGTCGACTATTGGCAACTTAACAAACAGACTATGAAAAACCGATACCTATTACTGCTAATCTTATAGCTCTAAGATTAGTTAGTAGGAGCCTAATATTTCACGCGTCTTGACTTGCTATCGGCCTATAACTATATATAGATTAAAGAAGGTAACAAGTAGAAAATGGCCTTTAGGACACCCTATAGCTACTATAAGTACCTTATTATGCCATTCGGACTTACAAACGCGCTAGCAACGTTCCAAGCCCTAATTAATCAAGCTATCTGACCCTTTCTCGACAAATTTACAGTATATTATCTCGATGACATACTTATCTTCTCTAAGATAATAGACGAACACTAGAAATACGTAAGAGTAGTGCTAGACGCGCTATACATATATAAGCTATTAGTTAATAAGGAAAAGAGCAAATTCCACGTTAGGAAAACGGTGTTTTTAGGGTATAAAATATCCCTAGGACAAATCCGGATGGAACCTTTAAAGGTTAAAGCTATCAAGAATTAGCCACGACTAACGATAGTCATAGAAATACGAAGCTTTATCAGATTTACAAACTTCTACCGAATGTTTATTAGGAACTTTAGAGCGATCACATGACCTTTATATAAACTTACCAAGAAGAATGCTAAATTCCAATAGGAAGGACAATACGAGTAAGCATTTATACAGATCTACGACACTATCACTGAAGACCTAGTACTAGTACTACCGGACCCTAAGAGGCTATTTAAGGTAGAAACGGACGCTTTAGACTATGCTATCGGAGGACAATTAGGATAACGAGACAGACAAGGAAAGCTATATCCTATAGCCTTCTTTTTAAAGAAGCTTGATAGACCATGTCTTAATTATCCGATCTACGACAAGGAACTACTTACGATTGTCGAAGCTTTTAAGGAATAGCGACTATACCTTAGTGGCACAATTAAACTAGTATAAGTATATATAGATTACAAGAATTTGCGATACTTTATGACGACAAAGGAACTTAATAAACAATAAATACGATGGGTAGAATTCCTTATAGAATTTAACTTCGAGATCTGCTATAAGAAGGGTAAAGAAAACGTACAAGCGGACATCTTAAGCCGACGAACGGATCACACGAAAGGACGAACAGAAACAATACTACTATTGTTCAAGGAACGAGTAGACGGAACGCTATATTACAAAACGTAGACACCCGTGAAAGATAATCTACTTGACTTATTCCTAGAATGTTACGTAATCTTTTAAGAAGAAAGGATCAACGAGATATAGTATTAAGTAATACCCGGACTACCGGTACCTAACGGAGTGGAAGAAAGAGATAGGAAACTCTAGTACCAAGGCAAAGTATACATCTATAATGGGGATTAATAGCTACAAATGATTTAAGAACTCTACGAGTCGAAACTCGGAGGATATAAAGGAGTCACGAAAACTGTCGCACAAGTCAAGAAACACTACGACTTTCCATAGTTAACGGCACGAGTCAAGGAAGTCGTACGAAGCTATAACATCTGTAACCGAAGTAAAACGGCATGATATAAGCTGTATAGGCTACTTTAGCCACTGCCAATACCTAATAAACTATAGAGTTCAGTCACGATAGACTTTATCACGAAGCTGCCAGAATCCAAGGACATAGCCATAGGAGTGGTTTACGATAGCATCCTCACTATAGTAGATCGCCTGACTAAATAGGTATACTTCTTCCCCTACAAGGAATCCTAGATAGCTAAATAGCTGGCAGACGTGATCTATCGGCAAGTTGCATTAGTGTATACTTGGCCGCAAGAATAGATCACCGATAGAGACACTAAATTCGTATCAAAATTCTAGCAAGCGTTAATGCGACGATTAGGCGTTAATAGCAAGCTGTCAACGGCATATCACCCGTAGACCGACGGACAAACGGAGCGACTAAACTAAGTCATCGAATAGTATCTCCGTTCTTACGTCAACTATTAGTAAAATAACTAGGTTATACTATTGCTAATAGTATAACTTGCTTATAATACGACGCCAACGGAAACGACTAAGGTTATACTATTCTTCGCGAACTATAGATATAAAGCAAACCTTAGGCAAGGACTAGAGGTTATAGTGCCAAGAGCAGTAGTTAAGGTAGAACAGATATACACACTATATAAGAAGCTTAAAAAGGAACTCGAGTTTATCAAGACTAAAATAAAGAAATACTACGATAAATATAGGCTCTAAGGACCTTGCCTAGAGAGGGGAGATAAAGTTTACTTAATCTTACGATACCTACAAACCAAACGACTAAGCGAGAAGCTAGACTTTAAAAAATTAGGACTATTCGTTATTAAAGAGCGAATCTCGACATCTAACTATCGACTATCGTTACCGTCATCTATACGACTATAGACAGACGTTTTTTATATTTCACTCTTGGAACTAGCGCCGAAGGACGCTAAGATTGCTATAAACACCGAAGCAGAGGACGAAGAGGAAGAATAGGACGTCAAAGAAATTCTAGATTTACGTATTGTTAACGGAGAACTATAATATCTAGTCAAATAGCTTGATTTTAGACTAGAAGACAACTTATAGGAACCCGTTAAGAACCTAAATTGCCCTAAGAAACTTTAGCAGTTCTACCGCTAGAACCTAGATCGACTATAGGCATTAGCTCGGACAAAACGGCCAAGTCAGCCTCTGACAAATCTAGGCCTAAAGAGGACTAGTCAAACAGGACGTTAGCACCCTAGGACTGTACGTTACTAATGATACGTGCCTTGGAATCCTATACCCTCTGTTCTTCTACCTCTATTTCCTCTAAAGACTGTATACCTTGACGAAATAGCTCGGAACCCTGCTCCTTTAAGAAACGTTTCTAGTGACGAAGATAAGCTAATCGACCGATAGCTGTCTAAAGTTAAGTTTAAAGAACAAAAAGGGCCTCTTTAGCATCGGCCTCTTCTTATTCTACGCGTTTTTATTTAGATATAATCTTCGTTATTATAAAAGATTAGCTACAAACATTAAGGCAATAACTAGGCCACAAACAAGCAGACGCTACGTTAGAACCATCGTAAGAACGACCCCGACATATACACTCGCTATAGCAAGAAGAGCCTGACGCCATACGACAAGCCAAGTTCCGCTTGAAATACCACGAACACGGCATGACGTCTACGCCAGAGGAGTCAATAAAAGAAGCAAGCGTAGCGCGCTGTTGGGATTTCGAAGATCGGCGCTTAGAGATATGATCTGCCATCTTATTAGCCACTAGCAGTGCGGAAAAAGGGAAAAATTGCGAGGCATATGTGGAAAAGGATGTTAGCACTATTTGAAACGACCTAAAGAGGGCTTTTAGGTCGAAAGCCTTTGAGGGAGGGCATTGTATTACGGAAATATATATGTAGCTGCCGCCTAGGCTACTAACATAAATGGGCTAATTAAGCCAAAGAATGATAGACTAATTAGGACAGGATTACACTTGGCAAGAAATAATCCTAGTAGAGGATCACTAGCTCACGTCGTAAGCCAGGTAAGCTAGTACAGAGGATCACCACGACCGCTAGTGATCCTAGGATTATATATATATATAGATAGTCACTTGTTATAGTAGACTCTAGGAGTTTACTAGTAGTAATAATCACAATTGTAGTACTTATACCAAGCATTGCTAATTACTGTGAGAGACAACTCTAAGTGTTGTTATGAACCCTTTGGCTTTACCAAATCCCTTAGACGACCTGCCTGCCTGTCCTGCTTAATCTACCTTCGTCTGAACCCTTTTAGAAGAAGTCTAAGCTAGGTTCGTCACAATAATAGCTATAGAGCCTACTATAGTACCCTTAGCCTTTACTCTAGCTACCTTAAATGTAAATTATTATTATTATTATTATTATTATTATTATTAGTCCTATACTACTATACTAGTAAGCATGCTAGAGCCTCTCTAGTTATATATAAAGGAAACTATGCCTAATAGGCCGGATAAAAACCTCTATCCTACCTCCAACGCCTAATCTAGAGTACTAATACACTATAAAGAAAAGGAGAAGTGGCTAGAATAGCCCTATAGAAGCCTTCCCTCCTGGTCTAGCCTCCTTACAAGGCAGTATTCTAGGAGCCTCCCTAGGTCTATTAGCCACTATAGAACCCTCCTTGCCAAACGATAGTTACAGGTCCCTATACCCTATAGAACAAGGTCTAGGTCCTTTTATAACCGTATTTCCTAGGATTCCCACGTTTAGCTTCTTAGTAGGTTCGAGCACTATATAACTAGGTGCTCTATAGTTTCCCTCCCCTAGCTATAGGCATAGTAAGGGGTACTAACCCCTAAGACTTAAACCCTAAGAAGGAAGTTATAGAGGCTAATAGCCTCTATATAGGCCTATACTAGTAGGGAGCTCTAGGCCTTTATTAGGCCCTAGTACCTTTATAGGCCTTCCCCTATAAAAACTAGGCACAGAAGGTCCTTGTCTAATACGCGCTATATCCTCCTACTAGCTTAGTGAGCCCTCTAACGATTGCTCTAGCTAGCTAATATAGCTAGTTCTATAGCCTATAGCCTTCTTTATAGGGTCTATAAGGGGGGTCAACCCTCTCTATAGCCCTCCTAAACCTATTACCAGACCGTCGACCTTGCTACTAAGCTAGTGCTAACCCTCTAGGGCACTACTTAGCACCTCTAGAACCAAATCTCCGTCTAGTCAGATAGGGAGGAGCTTCGGCTTAAAAAGTCTAGGGCGTCCAAGTATTCGCGGTCATAGTAGGCAAGTCCGACCATCTAGACGGCAACGACGATAGAGGCGAAGGCGGCGACAGTGATGTCCCTCTAGACAGACGTAAAAGAGTCTACTTATATGGAAAAAGATATCCCTAACTTATAAAAGAAAGAAGAACTACATCCTACTACTCTAATCTATTAGAGTAAACGAGTATTAAAAGCTATCTATTGTTCTTATCTTCCTATCTATCCAGCGCCCCTAGATAGGTAACCCCTATTTATACCTATTGTATATAGTAAAGCTCTACGGAACCGGAAAAACAAAACTATACCCTATGTCCCCCTAGTTATATTAAGAACTTCTAGCCTTAGTCTATACTTCTCCTTCGAATTTGCCCTAAGGCTCTTATTAGCGAATTTGGACCTAAAACCTTACTTACGTTCCTTATAACGCTTAGCCCGTTTAGCTTTACTATTACCTTTAGGCAAGGGCTGTTTCTTAGACGTCTAATGCCTTTGCTAGGCTTTTACTTTGGTATCTAGCGTATCCTAGCCTATAAACTATAGTAGGTACTTAGGAACTAGCTTAATTTAAGATCTTTAGGCCCTAAGCGTTCGAATAGTAAGGGTCGAGTCTATTTGGCTAGATTATCATTAGGATGACGCCGATGAGCCTATCCTTTCTTAGTAGCTTAGGTCAAGTATATCTCCTATGTCTATACCGGCTTACTTAGCTTCGTCTTAGTCTAACTAGGCGGCCATTATATCGCTAAAGGTGCCTACTTCTCTAGTTACTGCTATTATAACCTTAAAGGTTTTTCTTGTCCTTCTATAGTTATAACTTGCTCCTCTACCTATTCTATTATATACTAGTAAATAGCTATCTTTAGTTTATAGGGATACTTAAGCGCTTATTAAAGTAGCTAAGGCGGCCTAAGTCCCTTAGGCGCCTTGCTAAGGAACCACTGGATAGTATCGTCTAGGGGAACCTAGCGATCTTTCTTTATAACTAGTTATTCCTTTGTCGGTAGTAGGTTGTCTTTTCCTTCCTTTATCTAGATAGAGATAACTAATTTAGCCTGTCCTAGCTATAGCTATAGCTATAGAACTAGCGGCCTATAAAGTGGCTTATCTATAGGCTACCCGGGTGGTTAATAGGGATAGACATCCCCTTAAGGGTTCTTTGGCTTTTCTAGCTAGAGGGAGCTATTAGGTAGATAGCCTAGAGCTATCTAGATTGTTCTAAGCTAGAGCGTTAACATTTTATTTTTAGCCTCTGTCACTTTTAGCCTTATATATAGATGGCTCTTTTGCTAGGGAAGTTTAAGCTATGCCTTATCTCCTTATTATATCTTCTAAAAGTAGAAGCGATAGAACTTAGCTACCTAGTGTAACGAACCCAACTCAGACTTCTTCTAAAAGGGTTTAGACGAAGGTAGATTAAGCGGAGCCAGTAAGCAGGTCGTCTAAGGGATTTGGTAAAGCCAAAGGGTTTACAACAACACTTTAGTTATCTCCTTATAATGTTAGGGTACTGTGAGTTGTAATTGCTATCACTGGTGAACTCCCAGAGTTCGCCAGAACGAGTGACTATATTGTCACGGAAATATGCATATAGATGCCACCTGAGCCACCGGCACAGACGGGCCAATCAAGCCGAAGGAACGAAAGGACCAATCATAACATAGGGAAGCACAATGATCACTACGCTCACCAGTGATCAGGGTAATCATCACCATACGATCACTTACAATCACCATAATCACGAGTGATCACTAAGATTATATATACATATAGATAGTCACTCGTTATAGTAGACTCCAGGAGTTTACCAGTGGTAACAATCATAATCACAGTACTTATACTAAGCACTGCCGACTACTATAAGAGATAACTCTAGTGTTGTTATAAACCCTTTGGCTTTACCAAATCCCTTAGACGACTTGCGCCCTTGTCCGCTTTACCTACCTCCGTCTAGACCCTTTCAGAAGAAGTCTAAGTTAGGTTCGTTACACGTTATTACCACTCCCTTTGTTCTGTCATGGTTTAGAACGGAGGTGACTTCGACCTCGATATCGACATGGCTACCGACGTTACGGCCGAACAACTGCTTGCCTAGCTTGGTCAACTCTAGCAGCGGATCCAGGAGTTAGACTAGAGAGACAAGGCTGCTTAAGCTCAAATTAAGGAACTCGAGAACGGCGAAAAGTACTTGTAGAAATTGATTAACGAGGCTTACGCCAAAATCGAGACGCTTAAGACTATTAAAGCGAGCTGTATTAAGATCGAACTACCTAGTAAATATAGAGGAACTAAGAAGGATCTTGTAGGATTCCTAATAAACCTTCGATCCTACTTCTAGCTTAATAACGACAAGTTTCCGGATGAAAAAGCCAAAGTCCTTTATATAGCTACGAGACTAGAAGGTAAGGCACTTAGATAGTTTGAGCCTATGTAGAATGATTACCTTACCGAGGAAGACGAAGACGACCGAGACGTATTTATACAGGTAGTCTTCCAATCTTACGATCGTTTCGAAGAAGAGCTTTAGAAGGTTTTTAGTGATAAAGACGAGAAAATCTATATATAAGAAAGACTTGCTAATCTCTGATAGACTAAGTTAGTAGCCTCCTATACTATATAGTTTAGATAGGATATGTTTAAGTCTTAGCTTAACGACGAGGCGTTAATGTAATTATTCTATAATAGCCTAAAGGAAAAGGTTAAAGACAAGCTATATAAGTACGATTGACCTAAGACTTTGGACAAATATATCGTATAGGCTATTAGAATCGATAATTGGCTCTACGTATGAGAGTAGTAGAAACGAGGTCAAACGAACAGAACTATGGTCAAAGCTAACGATAAGAAAAAGCGAACGTACGTCAGTACTTCGTATAGGATGTACTCTAGAGCTATAGATATAGATATAGCGTAGAAGCAGGACCGGAAGAAGATGACCAAAGACAAGTCTAATGTTACTTGCTATAACTACGGAAAGAAAGGGCACTATAAGCGAGAATGTCGAAGCCCGAAGAAAGAGTGGAAGCTAGTCCCTAGAAAAGAAATCGCGGACATTGACAAAACTACTAAGAATGTTACCGAAGTAGTAGCTACGAGCTATGAAGATAGGGGCAGTGACACGGATAGTTTTGGACACGATGGTAACGGTAAAGACAAACAAGTACTATATTCTGAACTGGTTACTGTGAACCTAGAGATAGGTCTTGCTAAATAGGACACGACCGGAGAGTATATACTGCTAATTTCGATTCTCCTAGCCTTGGGGTAGTAGGGTTTTATAGTTATATAGAGGCGGGATAGATCGTAGACGACTGACACCTAAGGAACCGAAAGACCCGGACTTAATGTTCTATTCCTATAGGAACAAATCGAAGAGTACCGTAACGAAGTTTTCTGGCTTAATATAGAACTACGCGAACGGGATGAACGTTTGACTTAACTTGCCTAGTAGAGCGATGAGATAAGGGACGAGATGAGGGAACTCTAACGTATTGTAGAAACTATTAAAGGAGAATAGCTTATAGTATATAATAGACCTAATAGTTATGCTAAGTACTTTGACGATTAGTAACTTAGTAATAACGTGCGGAACCTAGAATATTAGTTTATACGTACGAACCGCGGAAAAGACGAGCGTATATAGGAAAGCTACTAGAAAAAACACTCCTACCTTAGCATTAGAGTACCTACGGTCTATATATAGTGGGAAGGATTTGGGAGAGAATTCTAATACCTCCTAGGCAACGCCATGCGATTGTACCCTTGATATAAGGCATATACGCAAGTGCCCTAGTTCTAATGTATGGTATATAAATGCTAATACCACTTCCGTGACAAATTCGAGAATAACTACTAGCCGACCTGACAAGAAAATGAGGACGGAAGCTTACACCCGGTGGAATAGGTCTATAATGTAGGAAATAAAGCGGCCGAATTGCTCTGGAAGATTAAAGACCGGAGTCTAGAAAGCATTACGATAGTTCTAAAACGAGCCTGGCCTAGGTATTGCAGAATAGGACGAGACATATAGGACTTATGCTAGAGTAACGATTGCCTCTATTACGCGGACGAAAAGAAGTTACGAATTCGGGAGCTTTAGATAAAGCTATAGTATATACGACAGAAAGTAAAACGGACCTAATAGTAGGAAGCCATAAGCACTTAATAGCTTATAGAATTGAGTACAATAGATAAAGCCGCTATTAGCCAAATGACTAAAGAGGTTAGTACTGACCTAGGAAATAGGTTAGGGCCCTTCGAAGGGCCTGAAAACTATTAACGCCCGTATAGCGGCGAGTGATAGCGTAGTATAGGAGGAACTGCTGTAAGAGACCACTATATTAAGACCTCTTAGCGGAAACATAGGAAGTCGCCGCGATCTTTAGACGACGACGGTAGGACAAGCGACTATAGATAATAGTACAATGGAAACAGCATGAAATGCTCGCACTAGTGGATAGTGGAGCAGAGATAAACCTGATTTTGCCGACGCTTGTAAATTAGCTACGGATACCCTAGAGAATAAAGCGGAAGTATGGCATAGTCAAAGGACTATTTCTAACATAATAGGTATATAGGGAGACCAAACCGATCGATATCACTATGGTAAGGAAGACTATAGCAGTCGTATTTAGTATTATAGATATAGGCGACGATAAAGATATGATATTAGGGTTACTATAGTATGAAGATTACGACCCGGACATTAGTTAGAAGAATAGTAGCTACCTATAACCCTAAATGGAGTCGTATTTGACTAGCAAGATAGGAAGCACGCAAGGATCACGAGCGGACGATGCTTAGGGAAAGGCATGTTCTATAGATCTACTATAAGAGACGGATAGTGGCAGATAGACCACTACGGACTCTGGAAGAAGCGGTAAAACGATAATGACGATATAATAGGAGGAACGAGCTAAACCGTCGATAGCTATTCTCTCTGTTAACGAATGCGGAGCACTATAATTAGAGTAATAGGTCGAGATAGGAGAAATCACTAGCATCGCTATAGACAGAACCAAGTTTGTATACTATTAGAAAACCAAGAGATAAGATAAGACTAGGGAAGTACCGAAGGAATACGAAGGATACCTAGCATTCGAACCGAAACATCTAGAAGGATTACTAGAATATGGCCTATAGGATTACGAGATTAAGCTTAAGGAAGGAGTATAACTAAAGTTCTTTAAGATTTACTATATAAGCTAGATATAGAACGAAGAACTTAAGCGATATTTGGAGGAGAACCTTCGAAGAGGATATATCTGCCTATCGACATCGCTAGCAGGCTACCTAATCCTGTTTGTGCCTAAGAAGGACGGAAAGCTATAGTTATACGTCGACTATTAGTAACTTAACGAACAGACTATGAAAAACTAATACCTGTTACCGCTAATCTTACGGCTCCAAGATTAGTTAGCAGGAGCCTAATATTTTACACGTCTTGACTTGCTATCGGCCTATAACTATATATAGATCAAAGAAGGCAATAAGTAGAAAACGGCCTTTAGGATACCCTATGGCCACTATAAGTACCTTGTCATGCCATTCGGACTTATAAACATGCTAGCAACGTTCTAAGCCCTAATTAATCAAGCTATCCGACCCTTTCTCGAAAAATTTACGGTATGTTATCTCGACAATATACTTATCTTCTTTAAGACGATAGATAAACACCAGAAGTATGTAAGAGTAGTACTAGACATATTATACGTATATAAGCTATTAGTTAATAAGGAAAAGAGTAAATTCTACATTAGGAAAACGGTGTTTTTAGGGTATAAAATATCCCTAGGACAAATTCGGATAGAACCTTTAAAGATTAAAGCTATCAAGAATTGGCTACGATTAACGATAGTCACAGAAGTACAAAGCTTCATCAGATTTGCGAACTTCTACCAGATGTTTATCAGGAACTTTAGAGCGATTACACGACCTTTACACGAACTTACCAAGAAGAACGCTAAATTCTAATAGGAAGAGCAATACGAGCAAGCATTTACGTAGATCTGCGACGCCATTACTAAAGATCTAGTACTGGTGTTACTAAACCCTAAGAAGCCATTTGAGGTAGAAACGGACGCTTTAGACTATGCTATCGGAGGACAATTGGGATAACGAGACAAACAAGGGAAGCTACATCCTATAGCCTTCTTTTTAAAGAAGCTCGATGGACTATATCTCAATTATCCGATCTATAACAAGGAACTACTTACGATTGTCAAAGCTTTTAAGGAATGGCGACTATACCTTAGTGGTACGATTGAACTAGTATAAGTATATATAGATTATAAGAACCTATGATACTTTATAATGACAAAGGAGCTTAACGGACGATAAATACAATAGGTAGAATTCCTTGTAGAATTTAACTTTGAGATCTACTATAAGAAGGGCAAAGAAAACGTACGAGCGGACATCTTAAGCTAACGAACGGGTCATACGGAAGAACGGATAGAAATAACACTACCGTTATTTAAGGAACAGACAGACGGAACGCTATATCACGAAACGTAGATACCTATAGAAGATAATCTACTTAACTTATTCCTAGAATGTTACGTAATCCTTCGAGAAGAAAGGATTAACGAGATATAGTATCAAGCAGTACCTAGACTAGCGGTACCTAACGGAGTCGAAGAAAGAGATGGGAAACTCTGGTACCGAGGCAAAGCGTATATCTATGACAAAGATCAATAGCTGTGAATGATTTAAGAACTCTACAAATCGAAACTCGGAGGATATAAAGGAGTTATGAAAAACTGTCGTATAAGTCAAGAAATACTATGACTTTCTATAGTTAACGGCATGAGTTAAGGAAGTCGTATGAAGCTACGACATCTACAATCGAAGCAAAATGGCACGATATAAGCCGTATGGGTTACTTTAGCCACTGCCAACACCTGACAAACCATAGAGTTCGGTCACGATAGACTTCATTACGAAGCTGCCAGAATCTAAAGACATAGCCATAGGAGTGATCTACGATAGCATCCCTACTATAGTAGATCGCCTGACTAAATAGGTATACTTCTTCCCTTACAAGGAATCCTAGATAGCTGAACAGCTAGTAGACGTGATCTATTGGCAAGTTGCATTAGTGTATGCTTGGCCGTAAGAATGGATTACTAACAGAGATACTAAATTCGTATCGAAGTTCTGGTAAGCGTTAATACGACGATTAGGCGTTAATAGTAAGCTGTTAATGGTATATTACCTATAGACCGACGGACAAACGGAGCGACTAAACTAAGTCGTTGAATAGTATCTCCGTTCTTATGTCAACTATTAGTAAAATGACTAGGTTATATTATTGCTAATAGTATAACTCGCTTATAATATGACGCCAATAGAAATGACCAAGGTTATACCATTCTTCGCGAACTACGGATATGAAGTAGACCTTAGACAAGGACCAGAGATTATAGTGCCAAGAGCAGTAGTCAAAGTAAAACAAATATATATACTATATAAAAAGCTCAAGAAGGAACTCGAGTTTGTTAAAACGAGGATAAAGAACTATTACGATAAATATAGGCTCGAGGGACCTTGCCTAGAGAGGGGAGACAAAGTTTACCTAATCTTATAATACCTATAAACCAAACGACTAAGCAAGAAGTTGGACTTCAAAAAATTGGGACCATTTGTTATCAAAGAGCGAATCTTGATATCTAACTATCGACTATCGTTACCGTTATCTATACGACTACGGACGGACGTTTTTCATATTTCACTCTTGGAACCAGCGCCGAAGAACGCTAAAGTTGTTACAAATATCAAAGCAAAAGATAAAGAGGAAGAATAGGACGTCGAAGAAATTCTAGATTTACGTATTATTAACAGAGAACTGTAGTATCTAGTTAAATGGCTTGATTTCAGACTAGAAGACAATTCATAGGAACTAGTCAAGAATCTAAATTGCCTTAAGAAACTAGAGTAGTTCTACCGACAGAACCCGGATTAGCTAAAGGTAAACCTAGGATAGAACCGAAAATAGCGCCCTAGTTAACAACCTTGACGCCACCGCTAAGTTACACGACGGCCCCCGATTCCTGCTATTCTACCGCCTCTAATTTGTCTAGATTCGACAAACCCCGTGTAACTATGTCTGCCCCCTTCTCTACTAGGAACTCTTGTTATTTATAAACCCGAGTCAGACGAGCTAACGCCTTAGACGCTTTACGTTAATATTCCTATAGCAAGGCTTCGGCCTCTTTCTCTTTAGCCTTCAAATGACGTTGTTTGCGTATAATATGATCTACTGTGTAGCGATTAGAAGCGTACCCTTATAAAGAAATAGGAACTTATAAAAAGAAACTAGAATGCCGGAACCATTGTAAGCACGACCCTAACGCACGTAAGCCTTGTAGCGACGAGATTTTTCAATTATCTTATATACTCGGTTATGCTCTGCGCAATAGGAACACGCTATTACTATAAACCCGTGATCGGAAATAAACTGAGCCAAACGCTTACGATGAATAGACGCTAGGGATCTACATGCGTTAGACGATATAATTGACAATACGAAGGGTAACAAGGGCTAAGGAGAAAGAACACATATAGGGAACGTAAGGAATGTTGGCGCTATTTGAAACGGCCTAAAAAGAGGGCTTTCGGGTCGAAAGCCTCGGAGGGAGGATATCGTGTTACGGAAATATGTATGTAGATGCTACCTAAGCTACCGGCATAGACGGGCTAATCAAGCCGAAGGAACGAAAGGACCAATTACAACATAGGGAAGCACAGTGATCATTACGCTTACTAGTGATCAGGGTGATCATTACTATACGATCACTTATAATCACCGTGATCACGAGTGATCACTGAGATTATATATATATGTAGATAGTTACTTGTTATGGTAGACTCTGGGAGTTTACTAGTGGTAACAATTATAATTATAGTACTTATACTAAGCACTGCCGACTACTGTAAGAGACAACTCTAGTGTTGTTGTAAACCCTTTGGCTTTACCGAATCCCTTAGACGACTTACACCCTTGTCTGCTTTACCTACCTCTGTCTAGACCCTTTTAGAAGAAGTCTAAGTTGGGTTCGTCACATATATACAATTTCCTTGTCCTTCCCCCTTAAGTCTTGATCGTGCGATCGCTGCTACGATCCTACGATCGTTACCTAAGTGCTCGTCTTGATCAAAGTGCGATCACTGCGATCACTTCCTAATTAGTCCTTAAGTCTTGTAGTTCCTAATTAGTTCTATACGCCTTGCCAGGTCGCCTTGTATAGCCAAATCGTGACACGATGCCCCTCCTTCAGGTCTTTTGTCCTCGAAAGACTCCGGTCTGTTTTAAATAGCGCTAATATCCCCTGTCTATACGTAATTGCGTTTCCTAGTTTCTTCCTTCCTTTGCCTTCCTACGATATTATCGAGATGGCTAATCGTGTAAGAAAGAAGTCGAAATCTAAACCTGCTACATCGACTCTTCGTGCTAATCACCTTCTTATGGCAATTCTTTCTTTGGATAGCCTTTTAGCAATGTGTCCTTGTTTGCTATATAAGTCTAAAGGCCTTAGTTTATATAAGGTCTCGAAAGCTAACTCTTCTCGATATGTAGAGTATATCTGTAATAAACGCTCGAATTATGACGTTCTTAGCGTCTCCCCTGCTTAGCTTCGGTCTATCGTAGCTTAGTATTAGAAACTTAAGGATAAACTTATGGCTACTAAGGAGCGAGTCCTTTATCTTTAGAAGCAAAAACGGATATGGTTTAAGAAGATGATGAGGGCTATTGCTCGGGGTATTGACAGTGTGGAGGAGTTGGAGCGAGTGGAGTGTAAGGAGGCTACGGCGGTGGTAGTAGCAGAGGCTTCTAGGGTTACTATGTCTTCTTTGACCCTATCTTGCCTATCTGCCGATTTCGGACAGCTTTAGGATACTATATATCCTGAAGTTCTTTTAGATCTGTCCTTGCTAGCCGATTTCGGGTTAGTTTCTAGTTCGTCACTTTCGGTCGATTAGGGTTCCTCTGGTAGAACTGCTGAAGTTTCTTAGGGTAATTTAGGTTCTTGACGGGTTCCTATAAGTTGTCTTCTAGTCTAAAATCAAGCTATTTAACCAGATATTATAGTTCTCTATTGACGATATATAAATCTAGAATTTCTTTGACATCCTATTCTTCCTCTTTGTCCTTTGCTTCGATATTTATAGCAATCTTGGCGTCCTTTGGCGCTAGTTCCAAGAGTAAAATATAAAAAATGTCTGTCTGTAGTCGTATAGATGACAGTAATGATAGTCGATAGTTAGATATCGAGATTCGTTCTTTGATAACGAATAGTCCTAATTTTTTAAAGTCTAGCTTCTTGCTTGGTCGTTTAGTTTATAGGTATCGTAAGATTAGGTAAACTTTGTCTCCCCTCTCTAGGCAAGGTCCCTCGAGCCTATGTTTGTCGTAGTATTTCTTTATTCTGGTCTTAACAAACTCGAGTTCCTTTTTAAGCTTCTCATATAGTGCGTACATCTATTTTACTTTGACTACTGCTCTCGGCACTATAACCTCTAGTCCTTGCCTAAGGTCTGCTTCGTATCTGTAGTTCGTAAAGAATGGTATGACCTTGGTCGTTTCCGTTAGCATCGTGTTATAAGCAAGTTATACTATTAGTAACAGTATAACCTAGTCATTTTGCTAATAGTTAACGTAAGAACGGAGATACTGTTTGATGACTTGGTTTAGTCGCTCCGTTTGTCTGTCGGTCTACGGGTGATATACCGTTAATAGCTTGCTATTAACGCCTAATTGTCGTATTAACGCTTGCTAGAACTTCGATACGAATTTGGTGTCTCTGTCGGTAATCTATTCTTGTAGCCAAGCATATACTAATGTAACTTGCCGATAGATCACGTCTACTAGCTGTTTAGCTATCTAGGATTCCTTGTAGGGGAAGAAGTATACCCATTTAGTTAGGCAATCTACTATAGTAAGGATGCTATTGTAGATTACTCCTATAGCTATATCCTTAGATTCTAGTAGCTTCGTAATGAAGTCTATCGTAACTAAACTCTATAGTTTGTCAGGTATTAGCAGTGGCTAAAGTAGCCTATACAGCTTATATCGTGCCGTTTTGCTTCGATTACAGATATCGCAGCTTCGTACGACTTCCTTAACTTGTGCCGTTAACTGTAGAAAGTCGTAGTGTTTCTTGACTTGTGTAACAGTTTTCGTAACTCCTTTATATCCTCCGAGTTTCGATTCGTAGAGTTCTTAAATCATTCGCAGCTATTGATCTTTATTGTAGATATACGCTTTGCCTCAGTACTAGAGTTTCCCATCTCTTTCTTCGACTCTATTAGGTACTACTGGTCTAGGTGCCGTTTGATACTATGTCTCGTTGGTCCTTTCTTCCCAAAAGATTGTGTAACACTCTAGGAACGAGTCAAGTAGATCATCTTCTATAGGTACCTACATTTTATAATGCAACGTCTTATCTATTTGTTCCTTAAATAACGGTAGCGTTGTTTCCGTTCGTCCTTCCGTGTGATCCGTTCGTCGGCTTAAGATGTCTGCTCGTATGTTTTCTTTACCTTTCTTATAGCGGATCTCGAAGTTGAATTCCACGAGGAATTCTGCCCATCGTATTTGTCGTCTGTTAAGTTCCTTCGTCGTCGTAAAGTATCGTAAATTCTTATGATCTGTATATACTTATACTAGTTTAATTATACCACTAAGATATAGTCGCTATTCCTTAAAAGCTTCGATAATTGTAAGTAGTTCCTTATCGTAGATCAGATAATTAAGACGTAGTCTGTTAAGCTTCTTTAAAAAGAAGGCTACAGGATATAGCTTTCCTTGTCCGTCTCGTTATCCTAATTGTCCTCCGATAGCATAGTCTGAAGCGTCCGTTTCTACCTCAAATGGTTTCTTGGGATCTAGTAGTACCAGTACTAGGTCTTTAGTAATAGTGTCGTAGATCTATATAAATGCTTACTTGTATTATCCTCCCTATTGGAATTTAGTATTCTTCTTAGTAAGTTTGTATAAAGGCCGTACGATCGCTTTAAAGTTCCTAATAAACATTCGGTAGAAGTTTGCAAATCTGATAAAGCTTCGTACTTCCGTGACTATCGTTAGTTATAGCCAATTCTTGATAGCTTTAACCTTTAAAGGTTCTATCCGAATTTGTCCTAGGGATATTTTATACCCTAAAAATACCGTTTTCCTAATGTAGAATTCGCTCTTTCCCTTGTTAACTAATAGCTTGTATATATATAGCGCGTCTAGCACTACTCTTACGTGCTTCCGGTATTTATCTATCGTCTTAGAGAAGATGAGTATATTATCGAGATAATATACCGTAAATTTGTCGAGAAAGGGTCAGATAGCTTGATCAATCAGGGCTTAGAACGTTGCTAGCGCGTTTGTAAGTCCGAATGGTATGACGAGGTACTCGTAGTGGCTATAGGGTGTCCTAAAGGCCGTTTTCCACTCGTTGCCTTCTTTAATCTATATATAGTTATAGGCCGATAGCAAGTCAAGACACGTGAAATATTAGGCTCCTGCTAACTAATCTCGGAGCTATAAGATTAGCAGTAATAGGTATCGGTTTTTTACGGTCTGTTCGTTAAGTTGCCGATAGTCGACATATAACTATAGCTTTCCGTCTTTCTTAGGCATAAACAGGATTAGGTAGCCTACTAGCGATATTAACAGGCAGATATATCCTCTTCAAAGGTTCTCTTCCAAATATTACTTAAGTTCTTCGTTCTACGTTTAGTTCGTATAGTAAATCTTAAAGAACTTTAGTTATACTCCTTCCTTAAGCTTGATCTTGTAATCCTATAGGCCGTATTCTAGTAATCCTTCTAGATATTTTGGTTCGAATGCTAGGTGTCCTTTGTATTCCTTCGGTACTTCCCTAGTCTTGTCTCGTCTCTTGGTTTTCTAATAGTATGCGAACTTAGTTCCATCTATAGCGATGCTAGCGATTTCTCCTGTCTCGACCTACTACTCCAATTATAGTGCTCCGCACTTATTAACGGAGAGAACAGCTATCGGCGGTTTAGCTCGTTCCTCCTATTATATTGTCGTTATCGTTTTACTGCTTCTTCTAGAGTCTGTAATAGTCTATCTGCCACTGTTCGTCTCTTGCGGTAGATCCGTAGGACATGCCTTCCCCTAAGCATCGTCCTCTTACGATCCTTACATGCTCCCTATCTTGCTAGTTAAATATGACTCTATTCGGGGTCGTAGGTAGCTACCATTCTTCTAGCTAATGTCTAGGTTATAATCTTCATGCTATAGTAACCCTAGTATTATATCTTTATTATCGCCTATATCTATAATACTAAATACGACTACTATAGTCTTCCTTACTATAGTGATATTAATTAGTTTAGTCTTCCTACGTACCTATTACGTCGGAAATAGTCCTTTGACTATGCTATGCTTCCGCTTTATTCTCTAGGGTATCTGTAGCTGATTTACAAGCGTTAGCGAAATCAGGTTTATCTCTACTCTACTATCTACTAGTACAAGCATTTCGTGCTATTTCCATTATGCTATTATCTATAGTCACTTGTCCTGCTATCGTCATCTAAAGATTATAGCGATTTCCTATATTTCTACTAGGAGGTCTCGATATAGTAGCCTCTTACAGTAGTTCCTCCTATACTATGCTACTACTCGCCACTATATAGGCGTTAATGGTTTTTAGGCCCCTTGAAAGGCCCTAACCCGTTTCCCAGGTCAGTGCTGACCTCTTTAATCGTTCGGCTAATAGTAGCTTTATCTATTATGCTCATTTCTATAAGCCATTAAGTGCTTATAGCTTCTTACCATTAGGTCCGTTCTGCTTTCCATTATACGTACTATAGCTTTATCTAAAGCTCCCAAATTCGTAACTTCTTTTCGTCTGCATAGTAAAGGCAATCGTTACTCTAGTATAAGTCCTATATGTCTCGTCCTATTCCGTAGTGCCTAGGCCAGGCTCGTTTTAGAACTATCGTAATGCTTTCTAAACTCTAGTCTTTAATCTTCTAGAGTAATTCGGCCGCTCTGTTTCCTACATCGTAGACCTACTCTACCGGGCGTAAGCTTCCGTCCTCATTTCCTTGTCAGGTCAGCTAGTGGTTGTTCTCGAATTTGTCGCAGAAGTAGTATTGGCATTCGTGTGCCACATATTGGAACTAGGGCACTTGCGTATATGCCTCGTATCGAGGGTATAATTGTATAGCATCGCCTAGGAGGTATTAGAATTCTCTTCCAAATCCTTCCTACTATATGTAGACCGTAGGTACTCTAATGCTAAGGTAGGAGTGTTTCTTCTAGTAGCTTTCCTACATACGCTCGTCTTTTCCGTGGTTCGCGTGTATAAACTAATATTCTAGGTTCCGTATGTCGTTACTAAGTTGCTAATCGTCAAAGCACTTAGCGTAGCTATCAGGTCTATTATATACTATAAGCTGTTCTCCTTTAATAGTTTCTACGATACGTCGGAGTTCCCTTGTCTCGTCCCTTATCTCATTGCTCTATTAGGCAAGTTAAGTCAAACGTTTATCCCGTTTGTGTAGTTCCGTGTTAAGCCAGAAAACTTCGTTACGGTATCCTTCGATTCGTTCCTATAGGAATAGAACATTAGGTCTAGGTCTTTCGGTTCCTTAGGTGTCGGTCGTCTACGATCTATCCTACCTCTATATAACTATAAAACCCTACTGCCCTAAGGCTAGGAGAATCGAAATTGGCAGTATATACTCTCCGGCTATATCCCATTTAGCAAGACCCGTTTCTAGGTCTATAGTGACTAGTTCGGAATATAGTACTTATTTGTCTTCACCATTGCCATCATATCTAAGACTATCTATATTATTGCCCTTATCTTTGTAGCTTGTAGCTACTACTTTAGTGACATTCTTAGTGGTTTCGTCGATGTCTATGATTTCCTCGAGGGATTGGCTTCTACTCCTTCTTCGGGCTTTGACATTCTCGCTTATAGTGCCCTTTCTTTCCGTAGTTGTAATAGGTGACATTAGACTTGTCTTTAGTCGTCTTCTTCCGGTCCTGCTTCTACGTTATATCTATATCTATAGCTCTAGGGTACGTCCCGTATGAAGTACTAGCATACGTTCGTTTTTTCTTGTCATTAGCCTTAACTATAGTTCTATTCGTTTGACCTTATTTCTGCTACTCTTATACGTAGAGCTAATCATCAATTCTGATAGCCTATGTAATGTATTCGTCCAAAGTCTTAGGTCGATCGTACTTATATAGCTTATCTTTAACCTTTTCCTTTAGGCTGTTATAGAACAATTGTATTAATGCCTTGTCGTTAAGTTAGGACTTGAAAATGTCCTATCTAAACTATGTGGTATAAGAGGCTGCTAACTTGGTCTATCGGAGATTGGTAAGTCTTTCTTATATATAGATTTTCTTATCTTTGTCGCTAAAAACCTTCTAAAGCTCTTCTTCGAAACGGTTGTAAGATCGGAAGACTGCCTATATAAATATGTCTTGGTCGTCTTTATCTTCCTTAGTAAGATAGTTATTCTATATAGGCTTAAACCATCCAAGTACCTTGCCCTTTAGTCTCGTAGCTACGTAAAGAACTTTAGCTTTTTCGTCTAGAAACTTGTCATTATTAAGCCAGAAGTAGGATCGGAGGTTTGTTAGGAATCCTATAAGATCCTCCTTAGTTCCTCTATATTTACTAGGTAGTTCAATCTTAATATAGCTCGCTTTGACAGCCTCGAGCGTCTCGATTTTGGCATAGGCCTCGTTAATCAATTTCTATAAGTACTTTTCGCTATTCTCGAGTTCCTTGATTCGAGCTTAAGCAGCCTTATCTCTCTAGTCTAACTCCTAGATCCGCTGCTAGAGTTGACCAAGCTAGGCAAGCAGTTATTCGGCCGTGATGTTAGTATCTATATTAGTATTAAGGTCGAGGTTACCTCTGTTCTAAACTATGATAGAACAAAGGGAGTGATAGTAACGTGTAACGAACCTAACTTAGACTTCTTCTGAAAGGGTTTAGACAAAGGTAGATTGAGCGGAGCTAGTAAGCAGGTCGTCTAAGGGATTTAGTAAAGCCAAAGGGTTTACAACAACACTTTAGTTGTCTCCTTACAATGTTAGGGTACTGTGAGTTGTGATTGCTATCATTGGTAAACTCCTAGAGTTCGCTAGAACGAGTGACTATATATAATTTCCTTGTCCTTCCCCCTTGAGTCTTGATCGTGCGATCGCTGCTGCGATCCTACGATCGTTACCTAAGTGCTTGTCTTGATCGAAGTGCGATTACTGCGATTACTTCCTGATTGGTCCTTAAGTCTTGTGGTTCCTGATTGGTTCTGTGTGCCTTGCCGGGTCGCCTTGTGTAGCCAAATCGTGACACCTAGACGCTATATTCCTACTAGCCTTTTTACTTTAATATTGCCTATATTATTGGCTAGTATATATAATCTCTAGGCAGTAGGAAAAAAAGCTAGGGAGAATGACCTTATTCTATAGAGTCTTAAATAGGTCTTTTTAACTTTACTTATTAGAGAGGTAGGAGTCTATATAATGGAGATAGGACTTTGTCTAGTTATATATAGCTATAGCCTAGTATAATCATTATAAGTGGCAAAGGATTACCTAGAATCGTTTTCTAGCTATGTCCTTCTATTTTTATAGAGGTAATACTAACTACTTAGGCTTTAAATCGCTAACGGCCTCCGGAAAGATATAGATGTATAGCTTATAAAATATTAACGTATACTAAAGTAGGTTTAGAAGGTTATAGCCATTTAGGTACTCCTTTCTTAATATAAGCCCTTTAATGTCGTATAGGCTTATAGTAATATTATACTAACACTAGCTAAAGTGTATTTTCCCCTAGCTATATAGCCTAGTATATAAGGGAAATAGGTAGTGTAACGAACCTAGCTTAGACTTCTTCTAAAAGGGTTCAGACGAAGGTAGATTAAGCGGGACAGGCAGGCAGGTCGTCTAAGGGATTCGGTAAAGCCAAAGGGTTTATAATAACACTTAGAGTTGTCTCTTACAGTAATTAGCAATGCTTGGTATAAGTACTGTGATTATAATTGTTACCACTAGTAAACTCCTAGAGTCTATTATAACAAGTAACTATCTATATATATATATAATCCTAGGATTACTAGCGGTCGTGGTGATCCTCTATACTGGCTCACCTGGCTCACGACGTAAGCTAGTGATCCTCTGCTAGGATCATTTCTTGCTAAGTGTGATCCTATCCTAATTAGTCTATTATTCTTTAGCTTAATTAGCCTGTTTGTGTCGGTAGCCTAGGCGGCAGCTATATGTATATTTCCGTGACACGATGCCCTCCCTCTAAGGCTTTTAACCTAAAAGCCCTCTTTAGGTCGTTTCAAATAGCGCTAACATCCTTTTCTATGTATGCCTCGCAATTTTTTTCCCTTTTTCCGCACTGCTAGTGGCTAATAAGATGGCAGATCGTATCTCTAAGCGCCAATCTTCGAAATCCTAATAGCGTGCCACGCTTGCTTCTTTTATTGACTCCTCTAGCGTAGACATCATGCCGTGTTCGTGGTGTTTCAAGCGGAACTTGGCTTGTCGTATAGCGTTAGGCTCTTCTCGCTGTAGCGAGTGTATACGTCGGGGTCGTTCTTGTAATAGTTCTGATGTAGCATCTGCTTGTTTATAGCCTAGTTATTGCCTTGATGTTTATAGCTAATCTTTTATAGTAACGAAGATTATATCTAAATAAAAATACGTAGAATAAGAAGAGGCTAATGCTAAAGAGGCCCTTTTCGTTCTTTAAACTTAACTTTAGACGGCTATCGGTCGATTAGCTTGTCTTTATCGCTAGAAACGTTTCTTAAAGGAATAGGGTTCCGAGCTATTTCATTAAGGTATATAGTCTCTAGAGAAAATAGAGGTAGAAAAACGGAGGGTATAGGATTCTAAGGCATGTATCATTAGTAATGTACGGTCCTAGGGTGTTAACGTCTTATTTGACTAGTCCTCTTTAGGCCTAGATTTATTGGAGGCCGACTTAGCCGTTTTGTCTAAGCTAGTGCCTATAGTTAATCTAGGTTCTAGTAGTAGAACTACTGAAGTTTCTTAGGGCAATTTAGGTTCTTAACAGGTTCCTATAAGTTATCTTCTAGTCCAAAATCAAGCCATTTAACTAGATATTATAGTTCTCCGTTGACGATATGTAAATCTAGAATTTCTTCGACGTTCTATTCTTTCTCTTCGTCCTCTGCTTCGGTGTTTATAGCAATCTTGGCGTCCTTCGGCGCTAGTTCCAAGAGTGAAATATAAAAAACGTCTGTCTGTAGTCGTATAGATGACGGTAACGATAGTCGATAGTTAGACGTCGAGATTTGCTCCTTAATAACGAATGGTCCTAATTTTTTAAAGTCTAGCTTCTTGCTTAGTTGTTTGGTTTATAGGTATCGTAAGATTAAGTAAACTTTATCTCCCCTCTCTAGGTAAGGTCCCTCGAGCCTGTATTTATTGTAGTATTTCTTTATTCTAGTCTTAATAAACTCGAGTTCCTTTTTAAGCTTCTTATATAGTGTATATATCTGTTCTACCTTGACTGCTGCTCTCGGCACTATGACCTCTAGTCCTTGCCTAAGGTCTGCTTTGTATCTATAGTTTGCGAAGAATGGTATAACCTTAGTCGTTTCCGTTAGCGTCGTATTATAAGCAAGTTATACTATTAGCAATAGTATAACCTAGTTATTTTACTAATAGTTGACGTAAGAACGGAGATACTATTCGATGACTTGGTTTAGTCGCTCCGTTTGTCCGTCGGTCTACGGGTAATATGCTGTTAACAGCTTGCTATTAACGCCTAATCGTCGTATTAACGCTTGCTAGAACTTCGATACGAATTTGGTGTCTCTGTCGGTAATCTATTCTTGTAGCCAAGCATATACTGATGTAACTTGCCGATAGATTATGTCTGCTAGCTGTTTAGCTATCTAGGATTCCTTATAGGAGAAGAAGTATACCTATTTAGTTAGGCGATCTACTATAGTAAGGATGCTATCGTAGATCACTTCTATAGCTATATCCTTAGATTCTAGCAGCTTCGTAATAAAGTCTATTATAACTAATCTCTATAGTTTGTTAGCTATTAGTAATGGCTAAAGTAGCCTATATGGCTTGTATTGTGCCGTTTTGCTTCGATTATAGATGTCGTAGCTTTATATAACTTCCTTGACTCGTGTCGTTAACTATAGAAAGTCGTAGTGTTTCTTGACTTGTGCGACAGTTTTCGTGACTCCTTTATATCCTCCGAGTTTCGACTTGTAGAGTTTTTGAATCATTCGCAGCTATTGATCTTTGTCGTGGATATACGCTTTGCCTCGGTACTAGAGTTTCCTATCTCTTTCTTTTACTTCGTTAGGTACTAGTAGTCTAGGTGCTACTTGATACTATACCTCGTTAATCCTTTCTTCTCGAAAGATTGTATAACATTCTAGGAATGAGTCAAGTAGATTATCTTCTATAGGTGTCTACGTTTCGTGATGCAACGTCCTATCTATTCGTTCCTTAAATAATGGTAGCGTTGTTTCCGTTTGTCCTTCTGTGTGACCTGTTTGTTGGCTTAAGATATTTGCTTGTACGTTTTCCTTGCCCTTCTTATAGCAGATCTCGAAGTTAAATTCCGCAAGGAATTCTGCCTATTGTATTTGTTGTCTATTAAGCTCCTTTGTCATTATAAAGTATCGCAAGTTCTTGTAATCCATATATACTTATACTAGTTCGATTGTACTACTAAGGTATAGTCGCCATTCCTTAAAAGCTTCGACAATCGCAAGTAGTTCCTTGTCGTAGATCAGATAATTAAGACGTAGTCTATCGAGCTTTTTTGAAAAGAAGGCTATAGGATATAGCTTTCCTTGTCTGTCTCGTTATCCTAATTGTCCTCCGATAGTATAGTCTAAAGCGTCCGTTTCTACCTTAAATAGTTTCTTAGGATCTAGTAGTACTAGTACTAGGTCTTTAGTAATGGTGTTACGGATCTATATAAATGCTTGCTTATATTGTCCTTCCTATTGGAATTTAGCATTCTTCTTGGTAAGTTCGTGCAAAGGTCGTACGATCGCTCTAAAGTTCCTAATAAACATTCGGTAGAAGTTTATAAATCTAATAAAGCTTTATACTTCCATAACTATCGTTAGTTATAGCTAATTCTTAATAGCTTTAACCTTTAAAGGTTCTATCTAAATTTGTCCTAGGGATATTTCGTACCCCAAAAAGATTGTCTTCCTAACATGGAATTTGCTCTTTTCCTTGTTAACTGATAGCTTGTACGCGTATAGCGTGTCTAGTACTACTCTTATATACTTCTAGTGTTTGTCTATTGTCTTGGAGAAGATGAGTATATTGTCGAGATAATATACTGTAAATTTGTCAAGAAAGGGTCAGATAGCTTGATTAATTAGGGCTTAGAACGTTGCCGGCGCGTTTGTAAGTCCGAATGGCATGACGAGGTACTTATAGTGGCTATAGGGTGTCTTAAAGGCTATTTTCCACTTGTCGCCTTCTTTGATCTGTATATAGTTATAGGCCAATGGTAAGTCAAGACGCGTAAAATATTAGGCTCCTGCTAACTAATCTCGGAGCCGTGAGATTAGCGGTAATAGGTATCGGTTTTTCACGGTCTGTTCGTTAAGTTACCGATAGTTAATATATAATTGTAGCTTTCTGTCTTTCTTTAGTATAAACAGGATTAGGTAGCCTGCTAGTAATGTCGACGGGCAGATATATCCTCTTCAAAGGTTCTCCTCTAAATATTGCTTAAGTTCTTCGTTCTACGTTTAGCTCGTATAGTAAATCTTAAAGAACTTTAGTCATGCTCCTTCCTTGAGCTTGATCTTGTGATCCTATAGGCCGTGTTCCGGTAATCCTTCTAGATATTTCGGTTCGAATGCTAGGTATCCTTTGTATTCCTTTGGTACTTCCCTAGTCTTATCTCGTCTCTCGGTTTTCTGATAGTATGTAAACTTAGTTCTATCTATGGCGATACTAGCGATTTCCCCTGTCTTGACCTACTGCTCTAATTGTAGTACTCCGTATTTATTAACGGAGAGAATAGCTATCGGCGGTTTAGCTCGTTCTTCCTATTATAGCGTTGGTATCGTTTTACTACTTCTTCTAGAGTCTATAGTGGTTTGTCTACTACTGTTCGTCTCTTATAGTAGATCCGTAGGATATGCCTTCCCCTAAGTATTATCCTCTTGCGATCCTTGTGTGCTCCCTATCTCGCTAGTCAAATACGACTCTATTCGGGGTCGTAGGTAGCTACTATTCTTCTAGCTAATGTCTAGGTCGTAATCTTCATGCTATAGTAACCCTAGTATCATGTCTTTGTCGTTACCTATATTTATAATACTAAATATGACTGCTATAGTCTTTCCTACTATAGTGATGTTAATCGGTTTGGTCTCCCTATGTACTTATTACATCGGAAATAGTCCTTTGACTATGCTATACTTCTACTTTATTCTCTAGGGTATCTGTAGCTAATTTATAAGCATTGGCGAAATCAGGTTTATCTCTGCTCCACTGTCTACTAGTACAAGCATTTCGTGCTGTTTCTATTATGCTGTTATCTATAGTCGCTTGTCATGCCGTCGTCGTCCAAAGATTATGGCGATTTCCCATGTTTCTGCTAGGAGGTCTCGATATAGTAGTCTCTTACGGCAGTTCCTCTTATACTACGCTACTACTTGTCACTATATAGGCATTAATGGTTTTCAAGCCCCTTAAAGGGCTCTAACCTGTTTCCCAGGTTAGTACTAACCTCTTTAGTTATTTGGCTAATAGTAGCTTCGTCAATTGTACTTATCTCTATAAGCTATTAGGTACTTATAGTTTCCTACCATTAGGTCTATTTTGCTTTCCGTCGTACGTGCTATAGCTTCATCTAAAGTTCCTAAATTCGTAACTTCTTTTCGTCCGCGTAGTAGAGGCAATCGTTACTCTAGTATAAGTCCTATATATCTCGTCCTATTCTGTAGTACCCAGGCCAAGCTCGTTTCAGAACTATCGTAATGCTTTCTAGACTCCGGTCTTCAATCTTCTAGAGCAATTCGGCTGCTCTGTTTCCTATATCGTAGACCTACTCCACCAGGCGTAAGCTTCTATCCTTATTTCCTTGTTAGGTCGGCTAGTAGTTGTTCTCGAATTTGTTACGGAAGTGGTATCGGCATTCGTGTGCCATACATTAGAACTAGGGCACTTACGTATATGCCTTATATTAAGGGTGTAATCGCGTAGCGTTGCCTAGGAGGTATTAGAATTCTCTCCCGAATCCTTCCTATTATATATAGACTATAGGTACTCTAATGTGTAACAAACCTAACTTAGACTTCTTCTAAAAGGGTTTAGACAAAGGTAGATTAAGCGGAGCCAGTAAGCAGGTCATCTAAGGGATTCGGTAAAGCCAAAGGGTTTATAACAACACTTCAGTTATCTCCTTATAATGTTAGGGTACTGTGAGTTATGATTGCTATCACTAGTGAACTCCCAGAGTTTACTAAAACGAGTGACTATATATAATTTCCTTGTCCTTCCCCCTTGAGTCTTGATCGTACGATCGCTGCTACGATCCTGCGATCGTTACCCAAGTGCTCGTCTTGATCGAAGTACGATCACTGCGATCACTTCCTGATTGGTCCTTAGGTCTTGTGGTTCTTGATTGGTTCTATACGCCTTGCCGGGTTGCCTTATATAGCCAAATCGTAACACGATGCCCCTCCTTTAGGTCTTTCGTCCTCGAAAGACTCCGGTCCGTTTCAAATAGCGCTAACATCCCCTGTCTATATGTAATTACGTTTCCCAGTTTCTTCCCTCCTTTGCCTTCCTACGATGTTGTCGAGATGGCTAATCGTGTAAGAAAGAAGTCAAAATCTAAACCTGCTATATCGACTCTTCGTGCTAATCACCTTCTTATAGCGATTCTTTCTTCGGATAGCCTTTTAACGATGTGTCCTTGCTCGCCATGTGAGTCTAAAGGCCTTAGTTCATGCGAGGTCTTGAAAGCCGATTCTTCTCAATATATAGAGTATGTCCGTAATAAACACTCGAATTATGATGTTCTTGGCGTCTCCCCTGCTTAGCTTCGGTCTATCGCGGCTTAGCATTAGAAACTTAAAGATGAACTTATAGCTGCTAAGGAGCGAGTCCTTCGTCTTCGGAAATAAAAACGTATGTGGTTTAAGAAGATAATAAGGGCTATTGCTCGGGGTATTAATAGTATAGAGGAGTTGGAGCGAGTAGAGCGTAAGGAGGCTACGGCGGCGGCGGTAGCAGAGGCTTCTAGGGTTACTGCGTCCTCTTCGACCCTATCTTGCCTGTCTGCCGATTTCGGACAGCTTTAGGATACCATATATCCTGAAGTTCCTTTAGATCCGTCCTTGCTAGCCGATTTCGGGTTAGTCTCTGGTTTGTTGCTTTCGGTCGATTAAGGTTCCTCTAGTAGAACTGCTAAAGTTTCTCAGGGCAATTTAGGTTCTTAATAGGTTCCTATAAGTTGTCTTCTAGTCTAAAATCAAGCCATTTAACTAGATATTACAGTTTTCTATTAACGATACGTAAATCTAGAATTTCTTCGACATCCTATTCTTTCTCTTTATCCTCTACTTCGATATTTATAGCAATCTTGGCGTCCTTCGGCGCTAGTTCCAAGAGTAAAATATGAAAAACGTCTATCTGTAGTCATATAGATGACGGTAATGATAGTCGATAGTTAGATGTCGAGATTCGCTCTTTAATAACGAATGGTCCCAATTTTTTAAAGTCTAGCTTCTTGTTTAGTCGTTTGGTTCGTAGGTATTGTAAGATCAGGTAAACTTTGTCTCCCCTCTCTAGGCGAGGTCCCTCGAGCCTATATTTGTCGTAGTAGTTCTTTATCCTCGTTTTGACGAACTCGAGTTCCTTCTTAAGCTTTTTATATAGTACGTACATTTGTTTTACTTTGACTGCTGCTCTCGGCACTATGATCTCTAGTCCTTGTCTAAGGTCTACTTTATATCTATAGTTCGCGAAGAATGGTGTGACCTTAGTCGTTTCCGTTAGCGTCGTATTATAAGCGAGTTATACTGTTGGTAATAATATGACCTAGTCGTTTTGCTAATAGTTAACGTAAAAACGGAGATATTATTTGACGACTTGGTTTAGTCACTCCGTTTATCTATCGGTCTGCGGGTAATATGCCGTTGACAGCTTGCTATTAATGCCTAATTGTTATATTAACGCTTGCCAGAACTTTGATACGAATTTAGTGTCTCTATTAGTGATCTATTCTTGCGGCTAAGCATGTACTAATGTAACTTGCCAATAGATCATGTCTACTAGCTGTTTAACTATCTAGGATTCCTTATAGGGGAAGAAGTATACCTATTTAGTCAGGCGATCTACTACAATAAGGATGCTATTATAGATCACTCCTGTAGCTGTGTCTTTAGATTCTAGCAGCTTCGTAATGAAGTCTATCGTGACTAAGCTCCATGGTTTGTCAGGTGTTAGCAGTGGCTAAAGTAACCTATACGGCTTGTATCGTGCCGTTTTACTTCGGTTACAGATATTGTAGTTTCGTATAACTTCTTTAACTCGTGCCGTTAACTATGGAAAGTCGTAGTGTTTCTTGACTTGTACGACAGTTTTTGTAACTCCTTTGTATCCTCCGAGTTTCGATTTGTAGAGCTCTCGAATCATTCGCAGCTATTGATCTTTGTCGTGGATATATACTTTGCCTTGGTACCAGAGTTTCCTATCTTTTTCTTCTACTCCGTCAGGTACCACTAGTCCGGGTGTTGCTTGATACTATGTCTCGTTAATCCTTTCTTCTCGAAGGATTACGTAACATTCTAGGAATGAGTCGAGTGGATCATCTTTTACAGGTGTTTGCGTTTCGTGATGTAGCGTTCTGTCTGTCTGTTCCTTGAATAATGGTGGTGTTATTTCTGTCTGTTCTTCTGTATAACCCGTTTGTTAGCTTAAGATGTCTGCTTATATATTTTCTTTGCCCTTCTTGTAGCGGATCTCGAAGTTAAATTCCGCGAGGAATTCTACCTATTGTATTTGTCGTCCGTTGAGCTCCTTTGTCATTATAAAGTATTATAGGTTCTTATAATCTATATATACTTATACTAGTTTAATTATATTGCTAAGGTATGGTCGCTATTCCTTAAAAGCTTTGATAATTGTAAGTAGTTTCTTATTATAGATCGGATAATTAAGATATAGTCTATCAAGCTTCTTTAAAAAGAAGGCTATAGGATATAGCTTCCCTTGTTCGTCTCGTTATCCCAATTGTCCTCCGATAGCGTAGTCTAAAGCGTCCGTTTCTACCTCAAATAGCTTCTTAGGGTTTGGTAGCACTAGTACTAGATCTTTAGTAATGGCGTCGCGGATCTACGTAAATGCTTACTTATATTACTCTTCCTATTGGAATTTAGCATTCTTCTTGGTAAGTTCGTGTAAAGGTCGTACGATCGCTCTAAAGTTCCTAATAAATATCTAGTAGAAGTTTATAAATCCGATAAAGCTTTGTACTTCCGTAACTATTGTTAGTCGTAGCCAATTCTTGATAGCTTTAACCTTTAAAGGTTCTATCTGAATTTGTCCTAGGGATATTTCGTACCCTAAAAACACCGTTTTCCTAACGTGGAATTCGCTTTTTTCCTTGTTAACTAATAGCTTGTACGCGTGTAGCGCGTCTAGTACTACTCTTACGTACTTCCGGTGTTCGTCTATTGTCTTGGAGAAGATAAGTATATTGTCGAGATAATATATCGCAAATTTGTCAAGAAAGGGTCGGATAGCTTGATTAATTAGGGCTTAGAACGTTGCTAGCGCGTTTGTAAGTCTAAATGGCATGACGAGGTACTTGTAGTGGCCATAGGGTGTCCTAAAGGCCGTTTTCTACTCGTTACCTTCTTTGATCTGTATATAGTTATAGGCCGATGGCAAGTCAAGACGTATAAAATATTAGGCTCCTACTAACTAATCTCGGAGCTATAAGATTAGCAGTAATAGGTATCGGTTTTTCACGGTCTATTCGTTAAGTTGCTAATAGTCGACGTATAACCGTAGCTTTCTATCTTTCTTAGGTATAAACAGGATTAGGTAGCCTACTAGCAATGTCGATAGGCGGATATATCCTCTTCAAAGGTTCTCCTCTAAATATCGCTTAAGTTCTTCGTTCTATGTCTAGCTTATATAGTAAATCTTGAAGAACTTTAGTCGTACTCCTTCCTTAAGCTTGATCTCGTGATCCTATAGGCCGTGTTCTAGTAATCCTTCTAGATGTTTCGGTTCGAATGCTAGGTATCCTTTGTATTCCTTCGGTACTTCCCTAGTCTTGTCTTGTCTCTTGGTTTTCTAATAGTATACGAACTTGGTTCTGTCTATAGCGATACTAGCAATTTCTCCTATCTCGACCTAC
Organism: Thermothelomyces thermophilus ATCC 42464; assembly: GCF_000226095.1. Taxonomy (NCBI): domain Eukaryota; kingdom Fungi; phylum Ascomycota; class Sordariomycetes; order Sordariales; family Chaetomiaceae; genus Thermothelomyces; species Thermothelomyces thermophilus. The sequence continues at coordinate 2,842,730 of NC_016474.1, forward strand.
TGCTCTAATTACAGTGCTCCATATTTATCAACGGAGAGAACAGCTATCGACAGTTTAGCTCGTTCCTCCTATTATATCGTCGTTATCGTTTTGCCGCTTCTTTTAGAGTCTATAGTGGTCTATCTGCCACTATCTGTCTCTTGCGGTAGATCTATAGGATATGCCTTCCCTTAAGCATCATCCTCTTATAATCCTTGTGTGCTTCCCATCTTACTAGTCAAATACGACTCCATTCGGGGTCACAAGTAGCTACCATTCTTCTAGCTAATGTCCGGGTTGTAATCTTTATACTATAGTAACCCTAATATTATATCTTTGTCGTCGCCTATATCTATAATACTAAATACGACTACTATAGTCTTCCCTGCCATAGTAATGTTAATCGGTTTAGTCTCCCTATATATCTATTACGTTAGAAATAGTCCTTTGACTATACCATGCTTCTGCTTTATTCTCTAGGGTATCCATAGCTAATTTACAAGTGTTAGCGAAATTAGGTTCATCTCTGCTCCACTATCTACTAGTACGAGCATTTCGTGCTGTTTCCATTGTGTTGTTATCTATAGTCGCTTGTCCTGCTGTCGTCGTCTAAAGATCGCGGTGACTTCCTATGTTTCTGCTGGGAGGTCTCGATATAGTGGTCTCTTGCGGTAGTTCCTCCTATACTGCGCTACCACTCGCCGCTATGCGGGCGTTAATGGTTTTTAGGCCCCTTAAAGGGCCCTAACCTGTTTCCTAGGTTAGTACTAACCTCTTTAGTTGTTCGGCTAATAGCGGCTTTATCTATCATACTTATTTCTATAAGCTATTAAGTGCTTACGGCTTCCTACCATTAGGTCCGTTCTACTTTCTATCGTACATGCCATAGCTTCATCTAAAGCTCCCGAATTCGCAACTTCTTTTCGTCCGCGTGGTAGAGGTAATCGTTACTCTAGTATAAGTCCTATATATTTCGTCCTATTCCGCAGTGCCTAGGCTAGGCTCGTTTTAGAACTATTGTAATGCTTTCTAGACTCCGGTCTTTAATCTTCTAGAGCAATTCGGCCGCTCTATTTCCTATATCGTAGACCTATTCTACCAGGCGTAAGCTTCCGTCCTCATTTTCTTATCAGGTCGGCCAGTAGTTATTCTCGAATTTGTCACGGAAGTGGTATTGGCATTCGTGTGCTATACATTGGAACTAAGGCACTTGCGTATATGCCTCATGTCGAGGGTACAATTATATAGCGTCGCTTAGGAGGTATTAGAATTCTCTCTTAAATCCTTCCCACTGTATATAGACTGTAGGTACTCTAATGCTAAGGTAGGGGTGTTTCTTCTAGTAGCTTTCCCACGTATGCTCGTCTTTTCCGCGGTTCGCGTATATAAACTAATATTCTAGGTTCCGTACGTTATTACTAAGTTGCTAATCGTCAAAGCACTCGGTATAGCTATCGGGTCTATTATATACTATAAGCTATTCTCCTTTAATGGTTTCTATAATACGTCAGAGTTCCCTTGTCTCGTCCCTTATCTTATTACTTTACTAGGCGAGTTAAGTCAAACGTTTATCCCATTTGTATAGTTCTATGTTAAGCCGGAAAACTTCGTTACGGTACTCTTCGATTCGTTCCTATAGGAATAGAACATTAGGTCTAGGTCTTTCGGTTCCTTAGGTATCGGTTATCTATAATCTATCCTACCTCTGTATAACTGTGAAACCCTACTACCCCAAGGCTGGGAGAATCGAAATTGGCGGTATATACTCTCCGGTCGTATCCTATTTAGCAAGACCCGTCTCTAGGTTTATAGTGACCAGTTTGGAATACGGTACTTGTTTGTCTTTACCGTTACCATTGTGTCCAAAACTGTCTATGTCACTGCCCTTATCTTCGTAGCTCGTGGCTGTTACTTCGGTAACATTCTTGGTAGTTTCGTCGATATCCGCGATTTCTTTTCTAGGGACTAGCTTCTACTCTTTCTTTAGGCTTCGACATTCTCGCTTATAGTGCCCTTTCTTTCTATAGTTATAGTAGGTAACATTGGACTTGTCTTTGGTTATCTTCTTCCGGTCCTGCTTCTACGCTATATCTATATCTATAGCTCTAGGGTATGTCCTATACGAAGTACTAACGTACGTTCGCTTTTTCTTATCGTTAGCTTTAACTATGGTTCTATTCGTTTGACCTCGTTTCTGCTACTCTCGTACGTAGAGCCGATCATTGATTCTAATAGCCTATACGATATATTCGTCTAAAGTCTCAGGTCGATCGTACTTATATAGCTTGTCTTTGACCTTTTCCTTTAGGCCGTTATAGAACAATTATATCAATGCCTTGTTATTAAGCTAAGACTTGAATATGTCCTGTCTAAACTATATAGCGTAGGAGGCTATTAACTTGGTCTATTGGAGATTAGCAAGTCTTTCTTATATATAGATTTTCTTGTCTTTGTCGCCAAAAACCTTCTAAAGCTCTTCTTCGAAACGATTATAAGATTGGAAGACTACCTATATAAACATATCTCGGTTGTCTTTATCTTCCTTAGTAAGGTAGTTATTCTACATAGGCTTAAACTATCTAAGTACCTTGCCCTCTAGTCTTATAGCTATATAAAGGACTTTGGCTTTTTTGTCTAGAAACTTATCGTTATTAAGCCAGAAGTAGGATCGGAGGTTTATTAGGAATCCTATAAGATCCTCCTTAGTTCCTCTATATTTACCGGGTGGTTTGATCTTAATATGGCTTGCTTTAACGGTCTCAAGCGTCTCGATTTTAGCATAAGCCTCGTTAATCAATTTCTACAAGTACTTTTCGCCGTTCTTAAGTTCCTTGATTCGAGCTTAAGTAGCCTTATCTCTCTAGTCTAACTCCTAGATCTGCTGCTAGAGTTAACCAAGCTAGGCAAGCAGTTGTTCGGCCGTAACGTCGGTAGCTATGTCGGTGTCGAGGTCGAAGTTACCTTCGTTCTGAACTATAATAGAACAAAGGGAGTAATAGCAACGTATGACAAACCTAACTTAGACTTCTTCTAAAAGGGTTTAGACGAAGGTAGATTAAGCAGAGCTAGTAAGCAGGTCGTCTAAGGGATTTGGTGAAGCCAAAGGGTTTATAACAACACTTTAGTTATCTCTTTATAATGTTAGGGTACTGTGAGTTATGATTGCTATCATTGGTAAACTCCTAGAGTTTACTAGAACGAGTGACTATATATAATTTCCTTGTCCTTCCCCCTTGAGTCTTGATCGTGCGATCGCTGCTATGATCCTGCGATCGTTACCTAAGTGCTCGTCTTGATCGAAGTGCGATTACTGTAATCACTTCCTGATTAGTCCTTAGGTCTTGTGGTTCCTAATTGGTTCTGTGTGCCTTGCCGGGTCGCCTTATGTAGCCAAATCGTGATATAATGCTAAGGTAGGAGTGTTTCTTCTAGTAGCTTTCCTATATACGCTTGTCTTTTCTATGGTTTGTATATATAAACTAATATTCTAGGTTCTATATGTCGTTACTAAGTTACTAATCGTCAAAGCACTCGGTGTAGCTATTAGGTCTATTATATACTATAAGCTGTTCTCCTTTAATGGTTTCTACAATATATCGGAGTTCCCTCGTCTCGTCCCTCATCTTATCACTCTGCTAGGCAAGTCAAATCAAGCGTCTATCTTGTTTGTATAGTTCCGTATTAAGCCAGAAAACTTTATTATAGTACTATTCAATTCGTTCCTAGAGGAATAGAACGTTAGGTCCGGGTCTTTTAGTTCCTTAGGTATTAGTCGTCTATAATCTATCCTGCCTCTATATAACTATAAAACCCTACTGTCTTAAGGCTAGGAGAATCGAAATTAGTAGTATATACTCTCCGGCCGTATCCTATTTGGCAAGACCTGTTTCTAGGTCTATAGCGACTAGTTCGGAGTATAGTACTTGTCTGTCTTCTCTATTGCCATCATGTCCAAAACTGTCCATGTCGCTATCCTTGTCTTCGTAGCTCGTAGCTACTACTTTGGTAACATTCTTAGTAGTTTTATCGATATCCGCGATTTCTTTTCTAGGGACTAGCTTCTACTCTTTCTTTAGGCTTCGATATTCTCGCTTATAGTGCCCTTTCTTTCCGTAGTTATAGTAGGTAACATTAGACTTGTCTTTGGTCGTCTTCTTCCGGTCCTACTTCTACGCTATATCTATATCTATAGCTCTAGGGTACGTCCTATACAAAGTACTGACGTACGTTCGCTTTTTCTTGTCGTTAGCCTTAACTATAGTTCTATTCGTTCGACCTCGTTTCTACTACTCTTGTACGTAGAGCCGATTATCAATTCTAATGGCCTATACGATGTATTCGTCTAAAGTCTTAGGCTGATTGTACTTATATAGCTCGTCTTTGACCTTTTCCTTTAGGCTATTATAGAACAATTATATTAATGCCTTGTTGTTAAGTTAGGACTTAAACATGTCCTATCTAAACTATATAGTATAGGAGGCTACTAACTTAGTCTGTCGGAGATTAGCAAGCCTTTCTTACATATAGATTTTCCCGTCTTTATCGCTAAAAACCTTCTAAAGCTCTTCTTCAAAGCGGTTATAAGATCGGAAGACTACCTATATAAATATGTCTCGGTCGTCTTTGTCTTCCTTAGTAAGATAGTCGTTCTATATAAGCTCGAACTATCTAAGTGCCTTGCCCTCTAGTCTTATAGCTATATAAAGGACTTTGGCTTTTTCGTCTGGAAACTTGTCGTTATTAATCTAGAAGTAAGATTAGAGGTTTATTAGAAATCTTATAAGATCCTCCTTAGTTCCTCTATATTTGCCAGGTAGTTTGATCTTAATACGGCTCGCTTTAACGGTCTCAAGCGTCTCGATTTTAGCGTAGGCCTCGTTAATCAATTTCTATAAGTACTTTTCGCCGTTCTCGAGTTCCTTGATTCGAGCTTAAGCAGCCTTGTCTCTCTAGTCTAACTCCTAGATCCGCTGCTAGAGTTGACCAAGCTAGGCAAGCAGTTGTTCGGCTGTAACGTCGGTAGCTATATCGGTGTCGAGGTCGAAGTCACCTCTGTTCTAAACCATGATAGAACAAAGGGAGTGGTAACAACGTATGACAAACCTAGCTCAGACTTCTTCTAAAAGGGTTCAGACGAAGGTAGATTAAGCGGGATAGGTAGGCAGGTCGTTTAAGGGATTTGGTAAAGCCAAAGGGTTTATAATAACACTTGGAGTTATCTCTTATAGTAATTAGCAATACTTGGTATGAGTACTGTGATTGTAATTGTTACCACTAGTAAACTCTTAGAGTCTACTATAACGAGTGACTATCTATATATATATATAATCTTAGGATTACTAGCGGTTGTGGTGATCCTCTATACTAGCTTATCTAGCTTATAACGTGAGCTAGTGTGACGAACCTAACTCAGACTGCTTCTAAAAGGGTCTAGACAGAGGTGGGTTGAGCGGGACAAGCAGGCAGGTCGTCTAAGGGATTCGGTAAAGCCAAAGGGTTTATAACAACACTTAGAGTTGTCTCTCACAGTAATCAGCAATACTTGGTATGAGTACTGTGATTGTGATTGTTACCACTAGCGAACTCCCAGAGTCTACTATAACGAGTGACTATTTATATGCATATATACTCCTAGGATCACTAGCAGTCGTGGTGATCATTTATACTAGCTCACCTAGCTCATATCGTGAGCCAGTGATCCTCTGTTAGGATCATTTCTTGCCAAGCGTGATCCTGTCCTAATTAGTCTATCATTCCTTCGGCTTGATTGGCCCGTTCGTGCCAGTGGCTTAGGCAGCATCTACATGTATATTTCCGTGACACGATGCCCTCCCTCTAAGGCTTTCGACCCGAAAGCCCTCTTTTAGGCCGTTTTAAATAGCGCTAACATCCTTTCTACGTATGTCTTGTAATTTTTTCCCTTTTCCTGTACTGCTGGTGACTAACAAGATGGCAGATCGTGTTTCTAAGCGCTAATCCTCGAAATCCTAACAGCGCGCTACGCTTGCTTCTTTTATTAATTCTTCTGGCGTAGACGTCATACCGTGTTTGTGGTGTTTTAAGCGGAACTTGGCTTGTCGTATGGCGTCAGGCTCTTCTTGCTATAGCAAGTGCGTACGTCGGGGTCGTTCTTGCGATGGTTCCGACGTAGCGTCTGCTTATTTGTGACCTGGTTTGTTGCCTTAATATTCGTAGCTGATTCTTTATAGTAACGAAGATTATGTCCGAACAAAAGCGTGTAGAATAAGAAGAGGCCGATGCTAAAGAGGCCCTTTTTGTCCTTTAGACCTAACTTCAGACGGCTGTCGGTTGATTAGCTCGTCTTCGTCGCCAGAAACGTTTCTTGAAGGAGCGGGGTTCCGAGCTGTTTCGTCGAGGCATGCAGTCTCTGGAGGAAATAGAGGCGGAAGAACGGAGGGTGCAGGAGTCCAAAGCACGTGTTATTAGTGATGTATGGTCCTGGGGTGCTGACGTCCCGTTTGACTAGTCTTCTTTAGGCCTGGATTTATCGGAGGCCGACTTAGCCGTTTTGTCCGAGCTAGTGCCTGTAGTCAATCTAGGTTCTGCTAGTAGAACTATTCTAGTTTCTTAGGGCAGTTTAAGTTCTTAACTAGTTCCTATAAGTTGTCTTCTAGTCCAAAATCAAGCTATTTGACTAGGTACTATAGTTCCCTATTAATAATACGTGAATCCAGAATTTCTTCGACGTCCCATTCTTCTTCCTCGTCCTTTGCTTCGATGTGCGTAGCAACCTTAGCGCTCTTTGGTGCTAGTTCGAGAAGTGAAATATGAAAAACATCCGTCTATAGTCGTATAGATGACGGTAACGATAGTCAGTAGTTAGATGTCGAAATTTGTTCTTTGATAACGAAGGGTCTGACCTTCTTAAAGTCTAGCTTCGTGCTTGGTCGTTTGGTTTGTAAGTTCTGTGCAATTAAGTAGACTTTGTCTCCCCTCTCTAGGCGAGGTCCCTCGAGCCTGTGTTTGTCGTAGTAGTTCTTCATTCTGGTCTTGACAAACTTGAGTTCCTTTTTGAGCTTTTTATATAGTGTGTGTATTTGTTCTGCTTTGATTGTTGCTCTTGGCACTATGACCTCTAGTCCTTGCCTAAGGTCTGCTTTATATCCGTAGTTTGCGAAGAATAGTGTGACTTTGGTCGTTTCTGTCGGCGTCGTGTTGTAGGCGAGTTGTGCTATTGGTAACAGTATGACCTAGTCGTTTTGCTGGTAGTTGATGTAAGAACGGAGATACTGCTCGATAACTTGGTTTAGTTACTCTATTTGTCCGTCAGTCTGTAGGTAATATGCCGTTGATAGCTTGCTATTAACGCCTAATCGTTGTATTAACGCTTGCCAGAACTTCGATACGAACTTTGTGTCTCTGTTAGTGATCCATTCTTACGGCTAAGCATATACTAATGCAACTTGCCGATAGATTACGTCTACTAACTGTTCTACTATCTAGGACTCCTTATAGGGAAAGAAGTATGCCTACTTGGTCAGGCAATCTACTATAGTAAGAATACTATCGTAGGTCACTCCTATAGCTATATCCTTAGATTCTAGTAGCTTCGTGATAAAGTCTATCGTGACTAAGCTCTATGGTTTGTTAGCTGTTGGCAGTGGCTAAAGTAGCCTATACGGCTTATGTCGTGCCGTTTTGCTTCGGTTATAGATGTCGTAGTTCTATACGACTTCCTTAACTCGTGCCGTTAACTGTGGAAAGTCATAGTGTTTCTTGACTTGTGCAACAGTCTTTGTAACTCCTTTGTGTCCTCCGAGTTTTGACTCGTAGAGTTCTCGAATCATTCGCAGCTATTGATCTTTGTCGTAGATGTATGCTTTACCTCGGTACTAGAGTTTTCTATCTTTTTCTTCTACTCCGTTAAGTACTAGTGGTCTAGGTGTTACTTGATACTATGTCTTGTTGATCCTTTCTTCTTGAAAGATTGCGTAGTATTCTAGGAACGAGTCGAGTGGATTATCTTCTACGGGCGTCTATGTCTCGTGATATAGCATTCTGTCTGTCCGTTCCTTGAATAACGGTGGTGTCGTTCCCGTTCGTCCTTCCGTGTGATCCGTTTGTCGACTTAAGATGTCTGTTTGTGCGTTCTCTTTGCCCTTCTTATAGCAGATCTCAAAGTTAAATTCTACAAGGAATTCTACCTATCGTATTTGTTATCTATTAAGTTCCTTTGTCGTTATGAAGTATCGTAAATTCTTGTGATCTATATATACTTATACCGGTTCAATCGTGCTGCTAAGGTATGGTTACTATTCCTTGAAAGCTTCAATAATCGCAAGTAGTTCCTTATCGTAGATCAGATAATTGAGACGTGGTCTATCGAGCTTCTTTGAAAAGAAGGCTATAGGATGTAGCTTCCCTTGTCTGTCTCGTTGTCCTAATTGTCCTCCGATGGCGTAGTCTGAAGCGTCTATTTCTACCTCGAATGGCTTCTTAGGGTCTGGTAGTACTAGTACTAGGTCTTTGGTAATGGCGTTCTGGATCTGCGTAAATGCTTGCTCGTGTTGTTCTTCCTATTGGAATTTAGTATTCTTCTTAGTGAGTTCGTGTAAAGGTCGTGCAATCGCTCTAAAGTTCCTGATGAACATCCGGTAGAAGTTTGCAAATCCGATGAAGCTTCGTACTTCCGTGACTGACGTCGGTCGTGGCCAATTCTTGATAGCTTCAACCTTTAAAGGTTCTATCTGGATTTGTCCTAGGGATATTTTGTATCCTAAAAAGACTATCTTCCTAATATAGAATTCGCTCTTTTCCTTGTTGACTGATAGCTTGTACGCGTGTAGCGCGTCTAGTACTACTTTTACGTGCTTCCGGTGTTTGTCTATCGTCTTAGAGAAGATAAGTATGTCGTCGAGATAACATACCGTAAATTTATCGAGAAAGGGTTAGATAGCTTGATCAATCAGGGCTTAGAACGTTGCTAGCGCGTTCGTAAGTCTAAATGGCATGACGAGGTACTCGTAGTGGCTATAAAGTGTCCTAAAGGCCGTTTTCTACTTGTCGCCTTCTTTAATCTGTATATAGTTATAGGCCGATGGCAAGTCAAGACGCGTGAAATATTGGGCTCCTACTAACTGATCTTGGAGCCGTAAGATCAGCGGTAACGGGTATCGGTTTTTCACGGTCTGTTTGTTAAGTTACCGATAGTCGACATATAACTGTAGCTTTCCGTCTTTCTTAGGTATAAATAGGATTAGGTAGCCTGCTGGCGATGTCGATAGGCGGATATATCCTCTTCGAAGGTTCTCTTCCAAATATCGCTTAAGTTCTTCGTTTTGTATCTGGCTCGTGTGGTAGATCTTGAAGAACTTTAGTTATGCTCCTTCTTTAAGCTTGATCTTGTGATCCTATGGGCTATGTTCTAGTAGTCCTTCTAGATATTTCGGTTCGAATGCTAGGTATCCTTCGTATTCCTTTGGTACTTCTCTAGTCTTGTCTCGTCTCTCGGTTTTCTAGTAGTATACGAACTTGGTTCTATCTATGGCGATGCTGGCGATTTCTCCTATCTTAACCTATTGCTCTAATTACAGTGCTCTATATTCGTTAACGGAGAGAACAGCTATCGGCGATTTAGCTCGTTCCTCCTGTCGCGATACCGATGTCGTTATGCCGCCTCTTCTAGAGTCTGTAGTAGTCTGTCTGCCACTGTCCGTCTCTTACGGTAGATCCGTAGGATATGCCTTTCTCTAAGCATTGTCTGCTTGTAATCCTTGCGTGCTCCCTATCTCGCTAGTCGAATACGACTCCGTTTAGGGTTGTAGGTAGCTACCATTCTTCTAGCTAATGTCTAGGTTATAGTCTTCATGCCATAGTAACCCTAATATTATATCTTTGTTATTACCTATGTCTATAATGCTAAATACGACTGCTATAGTCTTTCTTGCTATAGTGATGTCGATCGGTTCGGTCTCCTTATATACCTATTACGTCGGAAATGGCCCTTTGACTATGCCATGCTTCCGCTTTATTCTCTAGGGTATCCGTAGCTGATTTACAAGCATTGGCGAAATCAGGTTCATCTCTACTTTACTATCTACTAGTATAAGCATTTCGTGCTGTTTCTACTATGCTGTTATCCACAATCGCTTGTCTTACCACCGTCGTCTAAAGATTGTAGCGATTTCCTATGTTTCTACCGGGAGGTCTCGATATAATGGTCTCTTACGCCAGTCCCTCCTGTACTACGCTACCACTTGCCGCTATGTAGGCGTTAATGGTTTCCGGGCCCCTCGAAGGGCCCTGACCCGTTTCCTAGGTTAGTGCTAACCTCTTCGGTTATTTGGCTAATAGCGGCTTCGTTAATCGTGCTCATTTCTATAAGCTATTAAGTGCTTACGGCTTCCTACTATTAGGTCTGTTCTGCTTTCCGTCATGCGTGCTATAGCTTCGTCTAAAGCTCCCGAATTTGTAATTTCTTTTCGTCCGTGTGATAGAGGCAATCGTTACTCTAGCACGAGTCCTATATATCCTATCCGGTTCTGCAGTACCTAGGCTAGGCTTGTCTTAGAACTACCGTAACGCTTTCTAAATCGCAGGCTTCGATCTTCTAGAGTAATTCGGCCGCTCTGTTTCCTGTATCGTAGACCTATTCCACGGGGCGTAAGCTTCCGTCCTCGTTTCCTCGTCGGGTCGGCTAGTGATTGTTTTCGAATTTGTCGCGGAAGTGGTATCGGCATTCGTGTGCCACACACTAGAACTAAGGCACTTGCGCATGTGCCTCGTGTCGAGGGTGCAGTCGTGTAGCGTTGCCTAGGAGGTATTAGAATTCTTTCCTGAATCCTTCCCATTGTACGTAGACTGTAGGTACTCTAGTGCTAACATAGGAGTGTTTCTTCTAGTAGCTTTCCTATATACGCTTATCTTTTCTACGGTTCGCATATATAAACTAATATTCTAGGTTTTATATGTCATTACTAAGTTGCTAGCTGTTAAGATACTTGGTGTAGCTATTAGGCCTATTATATGTCATAGGCTATTCTCCTTTGATAGTTTCTATGATACGTTAGAGTTCCCTTATCTCGTCCCTCATTCTATCGCTTTGCTAGGTAAGTCGAATCAAGTGTCTATCCTGTTCGTGTAGTTCCGCGTTAAGCCAAAAAACTTCGTTACGATACTATTCGATTCGTTCCTAGAGGAATAGAACATTAGGTCCAGGTCTTTCGATTCCTTAGGTGTTGGTTGTCCACGATCTATCCTGCCTCTACGTGACTGTGAAACCCTACTGCCTTAAGGCTAGGAGAATCGAAACTGGTGGTGTATACTCTCTTGCCATGTCCTATTCGGCAAGACCTGTCTCTGGGTCTACAGTGACTAGTTCGGAGTACGGTGCTTGTTCGTCTTTACCGTTGCTGTCGTATTTAAGACTGTCTATGTCACTGCCTTTGTCTTCGTAGCTTGTGGCTGCTACTTCGATAACGTCCTTGGTGGTTTCGTCGATAGCTATAATTTCCTTTCTAGGGGCTGGTTTCCATTCTTTCTTCGGGCTCTGGTATTCTCGCTTATAATGCCCTTTCTTTCCGTAGTTATAGTAGGTAATATTGGACTTGTCTTTGGTCGTCTTCTTCTGGTCTTGCTTCTACGTTGCGTCTATATCTATAGCTCTAGGATACATCCTATATAAGGTACTAACGTACGCTCGCTTTTTCTTGTCGTTAGCCTTAACCGTGGTTCCGTTCATTTGTCCTTGTTTCTACTACTCCTATACGTAGAGTCGATCATCGATCCTAATAGCCTACGTGATGTATTTATCTAGAGTCTTAGGCTGATTGTACTTATATAGCTTGTCTTTGACCTTTTCCTTTAGGCTATTATAGAATAATTATATTAACGCCTCATTATTAAGCTAAGACTTGAGTATGTCCTATCTGAACTATGCGGTGTAGGAGGCTGCTAACTTGGTCTATTGGAGATTAGCGAGTCTTTCTTACATATAAATCTTCTTGTCTTTATTGCCAAAAACCTTTCGAAGCTCTTCTTCGAAACGGTCGTAAGATCGGAAGACTATCTATATAAACGCGTCTTGGTCGTCTTCGTCTTCCTTAGTGAGATAGTCATTCTATATAGGCTCGAACTATCTAAGTGCCTTGCCCTCTAGCCTCGTAGCTATATAGAGGACTTTGGCTTTGTTATCTAGAAACTTGTCGTTATTAAGCCGGAAGTAGGATCAGAGGTTTGTCAAGAATCCTATGAGATCTTCCTTAGTTCCTCCGTATTTGCCAGGTAGTTTGATCTTGATGCGGCTCGCCTTAGCGGTCTCGAGCGCTTCGATTTTGGCGTAGGCCTCGTTAACCAACTTCTGCGAGTACTTTTCGCGATTCTCGAGTTCCTTGATTCAAGCTTAAGCAGCCTTGTCTCTCTGGTCTAACTCCTGGATCTACTGCTAGAGTTAACCAAGCTAAGTGAGCAGCTGTTCGGCCGTGACGTCGGTAGCCATGTCGATGTCGAGGTCGAAGTCACCTCCGTTCTAAACCATGACAGAACAAAGGGAGTGGTAACAACGTGTGACGAACCTAACTTAGACTGCTTCTGAAAGGGTCCAGACGGAGGTAGGTTGAGCGGGACAAGTAGGCAGGTCGTCTAAGGGATTCGGTGAAGCCAAAGGGTTTATAACAACACTTAGAGTTATCTCTTATAGTAATTAGCAATGCTTGGTATAAGTACTATGATTATGATTGTTACTACTGGCGAACTCCTAGAGTCTACTATAACGAGTGACTATTTACATGTATATATACTCCTAGGATCACTAGCAGTTGTGGTGATCATTTATACTGGCTTACCTGGCTTATATCGTGAGCCAGTGATCCTCTGTTGGGATCATTTCTTGCTAAGCGTGATCCCGTCCTGATTAGTCTATCATTCCTTTGGCTTGATTGGCCCGTTCGTGCCAGTGGCTTAGGCGGCATCTGCATGTATATTTCCGTGACAGCTAGTGATCCTCTACTGGGATCATTTCTTGCTAAGTGTGATCCTGTCCTAATTGGTCTATTATTCTTTGGCTTGATTGGCCTGTTTGTGTCGGTGGCCTAGGCGGTAGCTGTATATATATTTCCGTGACAGGTAGCTAACGATCTACTTATTAGTCTTAAGACTAGGACTTGTAAGCCATTCTAGCCTTCTAGCTACTACTTCCCTAGGGTAGGGAATAGGCCTAGTATATAGTTTGTTAAAGAGCTTCTAGGTATTACCGCTCCCTAGGTAGTTAGCGATTTCTTCCCCTAGAACTTAAGTTATAAAGAGGTACTAAAGAAAGAGCCTTAGGGTTTCGGGATCCTCCCCCGGGAGGAGCAAAGGTGGTCCTATACTTGGTTAGCTCGGCCCTCTAGTCGGAGGGAGAGGAACCGATCCTTCTCTTCTTCTTCGATCTAACTCTCTAACGTTATCCCTATACGTATTTGCCGTCGGAAGACTTATATAGAGTCGCTTAAAACCTAGACTGCTAATATTTGAAAATAAATCGCTTAGTAGAACACTTACCTAATGGTACCTAGCTATCTAACTAGGTAGAGAAGACATTTTGTTTAGCGTTTTTATAAATCGGCGATTTGTAGTTTATAGTTATTGATTATAGAAAAGAGAGGGGAGAGGAAGGTTAAGTTAAGGGTATTTATAGACCTTCTAGTTCCTCCTGGATACCTTCTTTATCTAGCTATTCTAGGCTATATTTACTAGTTCTAGTACTATCTAATAGGTAACTATATTAGCCCTTATATAACTAGGTCATTCTTTATTATAACCCTAAGGAATGACCTTGACTTGCGTTTTATCTAGTAGTAACAAAGGAATATAACCTATTATATAATAGGTCATTCTAGCCTAGGTATACCTACTTTGAATAGAAGTCTAGTAGTTCTAGTACCCTAACTATTAAATCATTTAAAGGATAAATATTCCTTATTTCTCCTTAAACTTCTTCTTACTTTTCTACCCTTTTAACTAACTCTTGCTTATAATCGTCTTTCTCTACTTAGACGGCTAGTATTGCTTCTTCCTATATTACTTTCCCTTTAAACTTGCTATAAGCTCCTATAAGCAAGTTCGACTACTATATCTACCGAAAGAATTAAGCGCTAGAGATATAAATCCTCTGTCTAGAAAGATGTAGAAATCGATGAGGATACTGAGCCTATACTTCCCTTAATAACTAACTAGCCGGTAGATTTGATAACTACCTAGGAAAATTGGTTCCTAACGCCTCCTAAGTTTGTATAGGTAGTAAGAGCAGCTTATTTAGAAGATCCCCTAATACTTTTAGATTATCTAAAGGTAGCCTTAATATAGTACTAGTATAAACCATTCCTTTTATATTATAGATTCTTCTTTATTAAGTACCTTAAGATATAGGTAGTCTTATATATTTACTAGGAGCTAAACCCTAATCCTAATACCTTAGAGTAGATATTTAGAATCCTAAGACTTGCTCCTACCTATATAGAATTCTTCTATACCTATAAGGGAGCTCTAGTAAAGTAGTTATATCTGGTTTTCGCGGAAATTAACAACAGTAGTCCGTTTAGTCGGTATATTCATACTATAGTTACCTACTAGACCCAAGTTCTTAGGTTATTTATCTAGGTGTTTAGGGATATATAAAAATAACTTCCTCCCTCTGGTTAAAGGAAGAGCTAATTGGAGATATAGGAATCCGGCACTATACTAGGCCTATAAATAGTCTTACCGAAGGTTAATAACTAAGGTTATCCCTCTAAGGAACAAGAAGCCTATTACTATCTACGCTATATAGCTATTCTACAGCTACGTTTTAATAGGTTCTATCCTGGACAGATAGTATAGAAACTGCCATTAGAGTAATAAGAAGTGCTTGTAGGAAGATATAGTTAATGATAGCTCCTAAGATCCTAACCTTCGGCTTATAGGTCGGGCTAAATTTGACTTTAATAGCTAGCTAAAGAATGTCTAGCTAGTAATGTAGAAAAAGGGTTCTCCAATTTTAATAGATTTAGATAGTATGGTTAGAGATTAACAGGTAGCTTATAAATAGGGTAGACGGCATTTATAGGTAGGGATTTGGGGATTTAGGAAAAGGGGGCAAAGGCAGTATAGAAAAGGGGTAATTAGGGGTTTAGGTAGTAAAGAGTAAATAGAAATGAAATTAAACGAGGTTAACTTATACTTCCATCAATAGCTTGAAGGTCAAAATCTAGGTGGTTTCCCTCTGGTTAGTTCGACTATAAGCTCCTACTATTACCATCGTTACTCTTAGGCTTTGAATCTAGTAAGTCAGTCGCTCAATTGTAATTGCCTAGTTCGTCTAGGGGCTTCCTCCTCTATTACTACTTCTTTAAACGCTTCTAGTAATAAAGAACCTACTTAGTTCTAGGGATTCTACTTGCCTAGAAAACTATTAGATCTATCGGCTTTAAGCTATACTCCATCTTACTTAAAAAACTTCTTAATGTAGTTTACGAAATATAATATCTATATAGTCATACTATTAAGAGTCTCTAGATAGTAGGTATTTCTATTCCTAACTTCTTAGACCTAATATAGACTATACTACTAATACTAGAGTTTTCGAAACAAGCTTATATCGATCTACTAAATTGTAACGAACCTAACTCAAACTTCTTCTAAAAGGGTTCAGACAGAGGTAAATTAAGCGGGACAAGCGTACAGGTCGTCTAAGGGATTTGGTAAAGCCAAAGGGTTTACAACAACACTAGAGTTATCTCTCATAGTAGTCAGCGATGCTTGGTATAAGTACTATAATTATAGGTTACTATCACTAGTAAACTCCTAGAGTCTACTATAACGAGTGATTATTTATATATATATATACTTCTGTCGGTCGCTTATAGTCCCCTTCTAGCCTGCCCTAGGATCGTCTTTGGTAGCTAGCTATCCTCCGCTATCCTTCCCTTTTGGCAATTGTTCGCCTGTGGTAGCCTGTGCTCCCTAGCGATCCCATGTTAGCCTCGCTCTATGCCCTTCTTAATTAGTGGCTTGTTTAGCCTACTACGCCCTACTAGGTTGCGGTATATAGTTAGCTCGTAATATAATGCCCCCTCTTTAGGGCTTTCGACCTGAAAGCTTCTTATAAGTTGTTTTAAACACTACTAATACCTCTTTTTTTCCCCTATAGGTAACGTCCTTCTTTTGCTAGCTTCCTTCTGCTATAGCTAATCGTGTTCCTAGGAACCGTCGTAATCTTAAGCGCGAACGACACGCTATTACGATTAAGATTAAGCGAGAGGGTTACAAGGTTACTATACCTTATAAGCGTTATTAGAATGTAAAGCTATAAAAGTATTATATAATAATAGAGGGTTTAAACAAATATTAGAACTATATTCGTATAGGTAAGAAGTATAATAGCCTAAACGTTATAGATACCTATAGGTTCTTTATTACTTTCCTTTATAGTTCTAGGTTACTAACTATCTTAGTCCTTTTAAATTTATCAGAGTAGGAGAAGATTTCGAAAGAGATTACTAAGACTAAGGCACTTCTTACTTAGACGCTAAGCCATTTAAGTCAATTACATCATTTATAGCAATCCCTATACGATCATAGTACTAAAGTTTTTCATCGTAGTATAGCTTGTCTAGAGGAGGAGGAAGAACTAGATACTCCTCTACTAATATTAGAGATATAGACCCTTACAAGTTAGGTTTAGGCGTTAGGTACTTTTGACGTGCTTGATTAGGAGTCGATCGGGTTAGATCCTAGTCCTAATTCTAGCAGGTTCCCCTCTTTTTCTATTAAGGAATAGGCTTTAGAGCTAGTTCTTATAGCTAGTTAGGATTCTACTAATAGAACTACTCTAGTTTCTTAGGGCAACTTAGGTTTTTAACTAGTTCCTATAAGTTATCTTCTAATCTAAAATTAAGCTATTTAACTAGGTACTATAGTTTTCTATTAGTAATATATAAATCTAGGATTTTTTCGATGTCCTATTCTTCCTCTTTGTCCTTTACTTCGATATATGTAGTAACCTTAGTGTTCTTCGGCGCTAGTTCGAGAAGTAAAATATAAAAAATATCTGTTTGTAGTTATATAGATAATAGTAATGATAGTCGGTAGTTAGATGTCGAGATTCGTTCTTTGATAACGAAGGGTCTAACTTTCTTGAAGTCTAGCTTTGTGCTTAGTTATTTGGTTTACAGGTTTTGTATAATTAGATAGACTTTGTCTCCCTTCTCTAGGCAAGGTCGTTCGAGCCTATGTTTATCGTAGTAGTTCTTTATTCTAGTTCTGATAAACTCGAGTTCCTTTTTAAGCTTCTTATATAGTATGTGTATTTGTTTTGCTTTGACTATTGCTTTTGGCACTATAACCTCTAGTCCTTGCCTAAGGTCTACTTTATATCTATAGTTTGTAAAGAACAGTATAACTTTAGTCGTTTCTATTAGCATTATATTATAAGCAAGTTATACTATTAGTAATAGTATGACCTAGTCGTCTTGCTAGTAGTTAATATAAGAATGGAGGTATTACTTGATAACTTGGTTTAGTCGCTCTGTTTATCTGTTAGTCTATAGGTAGTATACTATTAATAGCTTGCTATTAACACCTAATCGTTATATTAACGCTTACTAGAACTTTGATACAAACTTAGTATCTCTATCGGTAATCTATTCCTATAGCTAAGCATATATTGATATGACTTGCCGATAGATTACGTCTACTAACTGTTCCGCTATCTAGGACTCCTTATAAGGAAAGAAGTATACCTATTTAGTTAGGCGGTCTACTATGGTGAGAATACTATCGTAGATTACCCCTATAGCCATGTCCTTAGATTCTAGCAATTTTATGATAAAGTCTATTGTAACTAAACTCTATAGTTTGTTAGCTATTAGCAGTAGCTAAAGTAGCCTATACGGCTTATATTATACCGTTTTGCTTCGATTGCAAATGTTGTAGTTCTATACGACTTTCTTAACTTGTACCGTTAACTATAGAAAGTCGTAGTATTTCTTAACTTGTACGATAGTCTTTATAACTCCTTTATATCCTCCGAGTTTCGACTTATAGAGGTCTTAAATCATTTGTAGCTATTAATCTTTGTTATAGATATATACTTTGCCTTGGTACTAGAGTTTTCTATCTTTTTCTTCTACTCTGTTAGGTACTACTAGTCCGGGTGCTACTTAATACTATGTCTCGTTAATCCTTTCTTCTTAAAAGATTACGTAACATTCTAGGAACGAGTCAAGTAGATTATCTTCTATAGATATCTATATTTTATAATGTAGCGTTCTGTCTATTTGTTCCTTGAATAATGGTAGCGTTATTTCCGTTTATCCTTCTATATAATCCGTTCGTTAGCTTAAGGCGTCTGCTTGTACGTTCTCTTTACCCTTCTTATAGCAGATCTCAAAATTGAATTCCATAAGGAATTCTGCCCATTATATTTATTGTCCGTTAAGCTCCTTTGTCATCGTAAAGTATTATAAATTCTTATAATCTATATATACTTATACTAGTTTAATTGTACTACTAAGGTATAGTTACTATTCTTTAAAAGCTTCGATAATTGTAAGTAGTTCCTTGTCATAGATTAGATAATTAAGATATAATCTATTAAGCTTCTTTAAAAAGAAGGCTATAGGATATAGCTTCCCTTGTTCGTTTCATTATCCTAACTATCCTCTGATAGCGTAATCTAAAGCGTCCGTTTTTACCTTAAATGGCTTCTTAGGGTCTAGTAGCACTAATATTAGATCTTTAGTAATGGCGTTATAGATCTACGTAAATGCTTGCTTATATTACTCTTCCTATTAGAATTTAGCGTTCTTCTTGGTAAGTTCGTATAAAGGTTATATAATCGCTCCGAAGTTCCTAATAAACATCTAGTAGAAGTTTATAAACCCAATGAAACTTCGTACTTCTATAACTAACGTCAGTTATAGCCAATTCTTGATAGCTTTAACCTTTAAAGGTTCCATCCAAATTTGTCCTAGGGATATCTTGTATCCTAAAAACACTATCTTCCTAACATAGAATTCGCTCTTTTCCTTATTAACTAATAGCTTATATATGTATAACACGTCTAGCACTACTTTTATATACTTCCGGTATTTGTCTATCGTTTTAGAGAAGATAAGTATATTATCGAGATAATATACTATAAATTTGTTAAGAAAGGGTCGGATAGCTTGATCGATCAGGGCTTAGAACGTTGCCGGCGTGTTTATAAGTCTAAATGGCATAACGAGGTACTTATAGTAGCCATAGGGTGTTCTAAAGGCCGTTTTCTACTCATCGCCTTCTTTAATCCGTATATAGTTATAGGCCGATGGCAAGTCAAGACGCGTAAAATATTAGGCTCCTGCTAATTGATCTCGGAGCCGTGAGATTAGTAATAACAGGTATCGGTTTTTCATAGTCTATTCGTTAAGTTACCGATAGTTAATGTATAACTATAGCTTTCCGTCTTTCTTAGGTATAAATAGGATTAAGTAGCCTATTAGCGATGTTAACAGGTAGATATATCCTCTTCGAAGATTCTCCTCTAAATATTACTTAAGTTCTTTGTTCTATATCTAGCTTATATAGTAAATCTTAAAGAACTTTAGTTATACTCCTTCCTTAAGCTTAATCTTATAATCCTATAGGTCGTATTCTAATAATCCTTCTAGATACTTCGGTTCAAATGCTAGGTATTCTTCGTATTCCCTTGGTACTTCCCTAGTCTTGTCTTATCTCTTAGCCTTCTAATAGTATACGAACTTGGTTCTATCTATAGCGATACTAGCGATTTCTCCTATCTTAACCTATTACTCTAGTTATAATGCTCCGCATTCGTCAATAGAGAGAATAGCTATCGGCGGTTTAGCTTGTTCCTCTTATCGTAACGTTGGTATCGTTATACCGCTTTTTCTAGAGTCTGTAGTAATCTACCTGCCACTATCTATCTCTTATAGTAGATCTGTAGGATATGCCTTCCCCTAAGCATCGTCTGCTTACGATCCTTATATGCTCCCTATCTTACTAGTCAAATATAACTCCATTCGGGGTCGTAGGTAGCTACTATTCTTCTAGCTAATGTCCGGGTTGTAATCTTTATACTATAGTAATCCTAATATTATATCTTTGTCATTACCTATATCTATAATGCTAAATATAACTACCATAGTTTTCCCTACTATAGTAATATCGATCGGTTTAGTCTCTCTATATACCTATTATATTAGAAATAGCCCTTTAACTATGCTATGCTTTCGCTTCATTCTCTAGGGTATCTATAGCTAATTTACAAGTGTCGGCGAAATCAGGTTTATCTCTACTCTACTATCTACTAGTACAAGCATTTCGTACTATTTCTATTATACTATTATCTATAATCGCTTGTCTTACTACCGTTGCCTAAAGATTACGGCGATTTTCTATGTTTCTGCTAGGAGGTCTCGATATAGTGGTCTCTTATGCTAGTTCCTCCTATACTACGTTACTACTCGCTATTATACGGGTATTAATGGTTTTCAGGCCCCTTAGAAGGCCCTAACCTATTTCCTAGGTTAGTGCTAACCTCTTTAATTATTTAGCTAATAGCGGCTTCGTCGATTATACTTATTTCTATAAGCTATTAAGTGCTAGTAGCTTCCTACCGTTAGATCTATTCTGCTTTCCGTTATATATACTATAGCTTTATCTAAAGCTTCTAGATCTATAATTTCTTTTCGTCCGTATAGTAGAGGTAGTTATTACTCCGGCACGAGTCCTATATATCTTGTCTTGTTCCGTAGTACCTAGGCTAGGCTCGTTTTAGTACTACCGTAATGCCTTCTAGATCGCGAGCTTCAATCTTCTAGAGCAATTTAGCCGCTCTATTTCCTACATTATAGACCCATTCCATAGGGCAGAGGCTTCCATTCTCATTTCTTTGTTAGGTTGGCTAGTGATTGTTTTTAAATTTATCGCGAAAGTAGTATCGGCATTTGTGTAACATATACTAGAACTAGGGTACTTATATATATGCCTCGTGTCGCGGGTATGATTATATAGCGTCGCCTAGAAGGTATTAGAATTCTTTTCCAAATCCTTCCTACTATATATAGACCGTAGGTACTCTAATGCTAAGGTAAGAGTATTTCTTCTAGTAGTTTTCCTATATACGTTCGTCTTTTCTACGGTTTACATATATAAACTAGTACTCTAGGTTCTATACGTTGTAGCTAAGTTACTAATCGTTAAAATACTTAGCATAGCTATTAGGCCTATTATATATTATAGGCTATTCCCCTTTGATAGTTTCTATAATATATTAGAGTTCCCTTATCTTGTCCCTTATCTTATTACTTTACTAGGTAAGTCGAATCAAGCGTCTATCCTGTTTACGTAGTTCTATATTAAGCCGGAAAACTTCGTTATAGTACTATTCGATTCGTTCCTAAAGGAATGGAACATTAGGTCTAGGTCTTTTAATTCCTTAGGTGTCGGTCGTCCATAATCTATCCCGCCTCTAGGTAACTATAAAACCCTACTACCTTAAGGCTAGGAGAATCGAAATTGGTAGTGTATATTCTCCTACTATATCCTATTTAGCAAGACCCATTTCTAGGTCTATAGTAACCAGTTTAAAGTACGGTGCTTATTTATCTTCACCGTCACCGTCACGTCTAAGACTATCTATATCGCTATCCCTGTTTTTATAGCTTGTAGCCGCTACTTCGATAACATCCTTGGCGGTTTCGTTAATAGCCGTAATTTCCTTTCTAAGGACTAGTTTCTAATCTTTTTTTAGGTTTCGACATTCTCGTTTATAGTGTCCTTTCGTTCTATAGTTATAATAGGTAACGTTAGACTTGTCTTTAGTCGTCTTCTTCTTGTCTTGCTTCTATGCTATATCTATATCTATAGCTTTAGGATACGTCCTATATAAGGTATTAATATATGCTCGTTTTTTCTTGTCATTAGCCTTAACCGTAGTTCTATTTATCTAACCTCGTTTTTGCTACTCTTATATATAGAGTTAATTATCGATCTTAATAGCCTATATAATATATTTATCTAGGGTCTTAGGCTAGTTATACTTATATAGCTTATCTTTAACCTTTTCCTTTAAGCTATTATAGAATAGTTATATTAATACCTTATTATTAAGCTAAGACTTAAGTATATTCTATCTAAACTATATAATATAAGAGGCTACTAACTTAGTCCATCGGAGATTAGTAAGTCTTTCTTATATATAAATCTTCTTGTCTTTGTCACTAAAAACCTTCTAAAGCTCTTCTTTAAACTAGTTATAGGATTAAAAGACTACCTACATAAATATATCTCGGTCATCTTCGTCTTCCTTAGTAAGATAGTCATTCTATATAGGCTTAAACTATCTAAGTACCTTGCCCTCCAGTCTCGTAGCTATATAGAGGACTTTGGCTTTGTCGTCTAGAAACTTATCGTCATTAAGCCAGAAGTAGGATCGGAGGTTCGTTAAGAATCCTACAAGATCTTCCTTGGTTCCTCTATATTTGCTAGGTAGTTCGATCTTAATATAGCTTGCTTTAGCGCCCTCGAGTGCCTTAATTTTAGCGTAGGCCTTGTTAACTAGCTTCTATAAGTACTTTTCGCCGTTCTTGAGCTCCTTGATCCGAGCTTAAGCAACCTTGTCTCTCTAATCTAACTCCTAGATCTGCTACTAGAGTTAACCAAGCTAAGTAAGCAACTATTTAGCTATAATATTAGTAGTTATATTAATATCGAGGTCGAAATTACCTCTATTTTAAGCTATAATGGAATAAAGGGAGTAATAGTAATATATAACGAACCTAACTTAGACTTCTTCTAAAAGGGTTTAGACGGAGGTAAATTAAGCGGGACAAGTGTATAGGTCGTCTAAGGGATTTGGTAAAGCTAAAGGGTTTATAATAACACTAGAGTTATCTCTTATAGTAGTTAACGATACTTAGTATAAGTATTATAATTATAGGTTACTATTACTAGTGAACTCCTAGAGTCTATTATAATAAGTAATTATTTATATATATATATACTTCTATCGGTTGCTTATAGTCCCCTTTTAGCCTGCCCTAGGATCGCCTTTAGTAGCTGGCTATCCTTTGCTATTCTTCCCTTTTGGCAATTGTTTGCCTATGGTAGCCTATGCTCCCTAGCGATCCCGTGTTAGCCTCGCTCCGTGCCCTTCCTAATTGGTGGCTCGTTTAGCCTGCTACGCCCTACCAGGTCGTGGTATATGGTTGGCTCGTGATATAAATGTTATCATATATTAGAATAAGGTTGCTTACCTTGATTTAGGCATTCTTGGCTCTAAATTTATAATAGTAGGCTTCGTTTCGGCGTTTAGCCATTTTTTGTCTAGCTTTGGTAATCTTTTTAGTGGCTATTTCTAGATTAAATTCCGTATTAAGTAATACTTTAGTACAGAGTTCTAATAATCGCAGATAGGCTTCCGCTTGATTTTCCCTATCTAGTTAGACGGCTATAGAGTCCTAGTAAAGAATTCGCTAGGTAGGAACATCGTTTTCGATCAGGCTAATAGGATTATGGTTATAGATAAGGTTAAAAGGTAAGTAGCTATAGCTATTTTAAACGGTAGTATAGTTAGTATATAAGATATAGGAAAGAAGCTATTGCTAGTTCTTTCTAGTCCCTATAGTTATCTTTGCCAGGGCAGCCGCAATAGATATATACCTAGCCTTACTAACACCGTTAGCCCCAGAGTTATAGGGAGAAATAATAATACGTTTTACCCCTAGTTCCTCTAAGATAGCTTTCGCTTCCCCCTTGAATTTAGATCCCCTATTAACGATTATAACTATTAGGAGTCCCTAACGAAGGAGAATGTTATAGTTAATGAAGTTCTTTATTACTCTAGCTGACTTATTAGGTAGGACTTCGGCTTCTATAAAAGATCGTTATATGCCTTAAGGAGGAAACAAGGCTTCCCCCTCTGGTCAGAGGGTATAAACTAGATATCTAAGTGCCATTTCGTAAATGGGATTAGAGAAGGTTCTAAATGTAAATATACCTCCTTAAATCTTTTGGTATCCTATGCCTAACACTCTAGGCAGGTACGAATCTACTCTGCTATATTAGTATATATTCCCTTCTAGTAATAGTAGTTAGTAACCCTTTAGTAAGTAGCTTCTCTGCCTTTATAGCCTATCTTATTATAGCAAGCTCAGAAAATTTGTTACCTTTCTTCTAAGGTATCTACTATATAGTAAGGATTCTAGGTATTGTTTACTAGCCAAAGGAATAGATAGCCCTTATCTACTAAATATTTAAGTGCTTCCTTTTTAAATAGACGTTACTACTAGTATAGTTAGATAGCTATAGGTTTTTCTGGAGTAGTTAAGTACTATATAATAGCTCTAAAGTATTCGGAGTATCTTTCCTTAAGGTTTAGGTTTATAGGTTTAGGAGGATTGCTAACATAGTTAGTATAGATTTACGCGTTAACCTAATTATTAATATCCTCTTCGTTTGCTTTCTCTATCTAGTTAGATAGACTAGGAGGCTTCCGTGAAAGCCTATTAGTAATAGCGTTTTAGAACCTGGAATATACTTAACCTTAAAGTCAAATAGCCAAATCTATACGATCTACCGTATTATCAAGGCTCTAGGTATATTACTAGCTACGCCGTTTAACTAGTAAACTAGGATAAGAGCGTCCGTTTCTACAATAAAGTAAATGCTAAAGAGGTACCGTCGGAAATGTTTCAATAGGAAAAGCAGTCTATAGAGCTCCCGTTTGGTAGGGTCGTACCGCTTCTTTGCCTTAGACTATATCCTACTCTTAAACCGGTACGGGTGCCTCTTTTTGTTAGGGCTGACTTGTTTAATGACTCCTCCCTAACCGAAAAGACTTATATCGGTCATTAGGTATATCTGACTATATCTAGGGTCATTGAAAATGAACGGTACGAGGACCGGGGTAGTAGTTATCTAAGTTTAGAGTTCCTTTATAGCCTGCTATTAAGCAGGGCCCTATTCCTAATAGGCATTCTTCTTCATTAGATTGTATAACGGCCGAGCAATAGTAGTAAAGTGCTTTATCTAGATCTAGTAGTAGCTAACGATCCCTAGGAAGGTATAAATATCCTTTAAATCTAAATAGGAAGTCTACTTAAGGATTTTTATAACTTTAGCATTATTAGGTAGTCGCCCTTTAGGTATATAGAGGTAACTAAGTAATACCGCTTATAGGCGGTACTATTAGGATTTCCTAGCTACGATGGTAGCTCTGGCAAGTTTAGCGTTTAGGAGAACTATATTAACGTTTTAGAGGTATTCGACTACGAACTTCTATAACCTAAGGGCAACTTCTTCCCTGTCATAGTCAGACTACGGCCCCTTTATATAGATATTATCTGGGTAAATACGGTAGATATCCGGAATCAGGTTCTAGAAGATCCGGGTTATCGCTCGTTAAAACTAGGTAATAGAGTTCATTCTACCCATAGAGAAGGTATATATCTAGAAAAGGCCAATAGGCATTTGAAAGATTATGAGGTCCCGGCTCTATTTATTAAGGCTAACTTGGTTATACCTAGAAAACAGGTCTAAGAAAGAGATAACTTTATAACTACTAAAGTCTTCGCTAAATTCCTCTATAGCCGGCAGTATAAATACGTCCTGTATAGTTATAGCGTTAGCTTTCTAGGCGTCATTGATTAGCCAGAGACCGCCGTTCTTTTTAGGGACTAGAAACCAGTTATTATAGTAGCTTCTATAGCTAAGCTTAATAATTCTATGCTAGATCTACTACTTTAGGAGGTTAATGACCTTTGGCATTAATGGCTTCGGGATAGGGATACTCTTTAATTACTACGCTATATAAGGGATAGTCTAGATAACTTAAGGAGGGATAATATTAGGGTAAATCTGCCTATATTTAGTAAAATCCTACGTAAGAGTAGCCTCTTGGTTCTATAGGACCTATATAAAGAGTTCCTTCTCCTAGTTAGACAGAAAGCCTCTTATAGATATAAGTAGCGTATTAAGCCATTTGGCTATAAGCCGTGTCCCAGGCTCTAGGTCTAAAAACTATAGTATAATAAGGCTATCCTACTCTAACCTAAACTTTATCTTCTTAGTAGCTTCCCCTAGGTACTGCTCCTACTAGTTAGGGTTACCATCGGATACCAAACCATTATTAACGGCTATATCTATAAGGTAAACTTTTCTAGCTATAGACTTTTGTATAGTAAACGTCTGTACCTCTTATAACCCTTTTCTAACCTCCGACGTAAGTTTTCTAAGCGTTTTCTATCTATCTAGATAGCCAGGTTCTTCCGTTTCGCTCTCTATTTCCTAGTATCTCCGTTTTAAAGTGTCCTATCTAGTAAGATAAAATATCGAAACCTTAATAAGCGTGTTGATAAGAGGTAGGCAAGAAATCCTTAGCATTATATTAAAAATGGCTTTACTAGCCTAATCATCAAGAAATCTAAGTAGAATTTCACTATCCTAAATGTTAGCAAACGCGAGGGTAATGGTAGTCATTATAACTAGACGCTAAAGTTCGTCTCCTATAAGTTAATGTTTTCTTTTGAATGTCGTTTTAGCTATAATATCTAAGATAACCAACGCTTTAATTAATTTATTTTTAGTGATAATGTTCGTTATAACTAGATAGCTAGCTTTATAATTAAATGTTAGGCTCGTATTATAGATAAATGGTATACCTAGTAAGATTTAGTAACTACTAGTATCTCTATTTAAAATAAAGAAATGCTTATAGATTAAGATAGCCCCTAAGATAATTGTACTAACCGTTTCCTTAGTAAATAGCCTACTATTATAAAGACCCTAGGAAATTACTATTATTATCTATATAGGGAGATAATATCGCTATACTAGGCTAAGGGTAATTATATTATACTTAGATCTAATATCGATTAGAGTAAGTACCTTCTCACCCTTTAGATCCTTAAAGTCATAATAGAACGTCGGTAGTATATATATCTATATAAGTATACCTATCTAGATCTTCTAGCTAGTAGGGAGCGTATGGATTAGAGCTTAGAAGGATATTTCGATTTTTTCTAAATCTAGCTAGTCTTACTGTCTAATAAAGTAGTCACTCTAGAAACCGTCCGTTACAATAGCTTACTAGCTATCACAGGTAACCTCTAGAAATGCCAGAACTATAATCATAGACTCTTCTCCCTTAATGCTACTCTGTCTACCTAGACAGCTAAGGTATATCTTAACCTCTTATAACGCTTTCCCTCTTACTTGTAAAGCCGGTTTATTAGGGAAGGGAATAGCCGACCCTTTATACTCGATTACCTCTCAAGGACTTTCGTAATCCTATTTAAGGAAAGCGATTAGCGTATTCTTAAACGCTAGGGAGATCCTTAAGACCTTGTCAATAGTAAGTGTCTTTGCTTAAAGAGCCTTACTAACTAAAGAGAGTACGTTATAGGCTATATTCTCTTTAGTTAATTTCTCTAATTCCTTAAAGTAAACGGTTCGTTTCTATTTAGTTAGGGGGAAAGCTCCCTTACTAGTTAGATTAGTAGCCCTCTTAGTAGTAGCTATAACTCTTTAGCTAGTAATTAGAGGTTTAGCTCCTCTTACTTCTATATTCCTTTTTAGTAATTAAATAGTCTTTATTTTATTAGTCTTTTCTTACCTAATAGGATCCTATATTAGCTTATCTTCTGTTTCCATAAAACAGCGCTTTATAAGGGTAGTACTTTATACTATAGTTACTATATTGCTATCTCTATTAGAAACATCTTTACTATTAACCTCTAACTCGATAGTATTAAAAGCTTATATTACCGTCTAGTCAGACCGTGACGTATCTATCGGTAAGCCCTTGTAGTTGGTGGCAAAAACGGGGTCATTCGTCTAAGACGCTGTCCGTTTCACCTGTTAGATAAAGATATATCTACCTTGCTTGCGGTCTATCTAGAAATTGATCTCCCTAGCTTTAGTATAGTCGTAGATTGACTTTAGGGAGACTCTTTTAGTATTAGTAAGGCGATTAAGGGAGGTTATGACCACTTCTAGTAAGTATAAACCTTTAATATACTAAAGGAAGGCTTTATTAGTAATAAGGTTTAAGTCTAGATAGTACTCCTAACTATATTCCTTTTAGTAGCTCTTTATAAACTATTAGTATAGCTTCTAACTAGGAAGATCCGGTCAAAGAGAGGTATAAATACGAATAATATACTACTAGGTCCCTTAATTAGCTATAGTAGCTATATTCTTACTAAGGATTTTAACTTACTAGCTTTCTAGAAGACTAGGATCCCTCTTGCCTAAGATTTACTTAAAACTAAGCCGATAGATAAGACCATTATGGATATCTTCTATTAAGACTAGACATCTATAGGCAAAGTATATCTAGTTACTATAATAATGATAGCTATAAGGCGTAGCCAAGGTTAAGCTTAGCCAGAACCTGCCGCTCTTCTTCTTCTACTAAGACTCTTAAGTAGCCAATAGGTAGGTTTAGATTTCCTTAATCTTATCATCACTTAGGTCGTCCGTCCGGTTATAGGAACGCTTACCCCTATCTAAGAATTTGCGGCTAACCTTGCCTTTATTAATCCAAAGCTTATATAAGGTGTCCGCAAGCCTATCGACGATTTTATCGAAGGTAATATCTCTCTGGGCAGATAAACCTAAAGGACTCTCCTATATCTAGGGAGCCAAAGGGCTTTTCTTAATAGTCTAGCTTACCTATAGTTTAAGCTCCCTTCCTTTTAGATCTAGCTTATAGTACATTAACCTAGCATTAACTCCCTTATATAGATACTCCTATATAAAGTCATAGAAGTCTTCCTACTCCATATTATTAACCTATAAGTCACCTTTCTTATAGACTCGAAGACTAGTCTAGAGAGTAGGGGGAAACCTATCCTACACTTTCTAGATAGCTAACAACTAATAGACTGCTTTCTTCTTCTTTAGTACTTAGGTAAGTAGGATGTTAACGTACTCTAGGTAGTCGTAAATAGACTTAGCCGAATCCGCGTACTAGGAATCTAGAAGACGCTTTAGTTCTCAAGTAAAGGTTTCCTAGCGAGAGTCGTTCCACTTCTAGCGTTCTTTAATAGTAGCTTCGAAAGTAGCCTAGTCCTTTTTCTTTAACTCTAGCCATTAGTCAAGGATTTCCTAAAGGTCATCTATATATTACTACTTGAAGTAGGAGATCTTATTGCTATTATCTCTACTAAAGATCTTATAAGCTTTTTCGAAACGTTTGAGGTATTTAGTAGCATTATAACTAGAGAAGAGACTAGGTAATCCTTTGTCTATTGACAAAGGGAATATAACCTTAATAACTTTAGTAAGTCTATCTACTATAATGTCTACTTAAATATAACGCTTAACTTCCGAGTCTAAAGTAAGGTTTCTAAACTCTAGCGATTAAAGCAATTCTAATAATGTCCTTCCTAACAAGGTTTTAATGTACCTAGACGTAAGAGGCATTAAAAGTAGCGATTTCGATTAAGGTATTTACTAAACTAATAAGAAAAGTAGTACCTAAGGTTACTATCCTTGATTATACCTTCCTATTTAGGTAACTTCCTTAAAGATAACTCTTCTATTCAAGCAATTAATCTAAGAAGCTTTCTACCTTTCCTTTAAGTCTTCCTATAACTAGTAAAATTAAATATAAACTTAGTCTATTACTTTTACTCTTTTAAAATATACCTAGTAAAGCTATTTCTAAACCTTCTAATAAGAGATACCCTATAATAATAACGCCCTAATCCCTAAAGTTAGAACTTCTAAAATAATAAGATAAATCTATATTAGACCATTAAAGAGTAGTAGTATATAAATAGATATACCTTCGCTAATAAGCGCTAGTACCAAGGTAACTAGGGCTAGGATAGCTACAAAGCTCTCCTCTAATGCCTATATAATTCCAAAATCTCGTTTCCAAATCCCAAATAGTTCTAGCGTCGCTAATCCGCATTTTAGAGTTTCTATCCCTCTAGACAGATGTCGAACTCCTTTAAACTTATCATCCTACAATTCTTACCATCTTTACTAGTAGTATTATTATATTAAGGCAAGAGTAGTTCCTTAGCCTACTACTAGATATACCGATCTCTTAGCACCTATATTTGCTTTTCTTACTTTCTTAATAGTTTTACCATATACGCCTCTATATATATATCTTCGTTCCTCTATTATAAACGTTACTATCTTACTATACTCAAAGTCTAGTAGTCTAGTTTAGACTTAGAGCTATATTCTTCCCTAATTAAGCCTCTAAAAATATAAGCTAGTACCAACCCTCTAGGGCACCACTTAGCACCTCCAGAACCAAATCTCTATCTGGTCAGATAGGGAGGAGCTTCGGCTTAAAAAGTCTAGGGCGTCCGAGTATTCGCGGTCATAGTAGGCAAGTCCGACCATCTGGACGGCAACGACAATAGAGGCAAAGGCGGCGATAGTAATGTCCCTCTGGATAGACGTAAAAGAGTCCACTTACGTAGAAAAAGATATCCCTAACTTACAAAAGAAAGAAGAACTACATCCTACTGCTCTAATCTATTAGAGTAAACGAGTGTTGAAAGCTATCTGTTGTTCTTATCTCCCTGTCTGTCTGGCGCCCTTGGATAGGCAACCCCTATTTATACCTATTATATATAGTAAAGCTCTACGGAACTGGAAAAACAAAACTGTACCCTGTGTCCCTTTGGTTATATTAAGAACTTCTAGCCCTAGTCTACTACCTCTAGGGCTATAGGCTTTGGCTTCTAGCCCTTTGCCCTAGTCTTTCTCCTCTGGAACCTCTGGCTTAGCCTATTATAGGCCTGTTGGATAAGAGCCTTTGTAGGGACCTAGGAGGCCCTTGGCCTTGCCTTGGTCTATAAGAGTGGTTAGTTAAGTTTAGCTTTGAAGTTAGCTAGCCTCTTATTAAGATAGAGGTTAAGGGGTAGCATCTAGGCTTCTATTTCGAGGCATTAGATAAGGGTAGCCTTATAGGCCCTAGTAACTACTTAAAGGGCCCTATACTAGGCCTTTAATAGTTCCCTAGCAGGGCCTTCCGGCTTACCCCCTAGCTTGGTAAGCTTATAGAAGTTCAAGGCTCTATAGGCTAGGGCGCTATAGATACACTTAGTATAGACCTTGTAGGCCTGTAGGAGGCCGGGGCCCTAGGTCTTTATAGCAAGCCTAGTTAGGGCAAACTCCTAGGTTTCTAACTTCTTAGCTACCCTTATATCGTAAGGGCCCTATTATAGCCTCTAATCTAGCTAGACCCCGAGGAATCTGGCCGACTTTAAAGGGGCTATAGTAGTAATACCCCCTCCGGGCTGTAGGAGCTCTAGCGGTTACGACTACTGTTTCCGGCCCCTATTAAAGTAGATAAGCTCGTACTTTTCCAGAGCAAAAGCCATACCCTAGGTCCTTGCCTACTAGAGGTAGGCCTTCTAAGCCCTCTATAGCTAACTATTATAGGCCTCCTTGGCCCCCCTAAAGGCTAAGAGGTTAGTATCGTTAGTAAAACCTATTAAACTAACTATAGGGCTAGCCTAGCGAATGGCCTGGTAGAGGGAGGCTATATAGAGGATAAATAGTATAGAGGAGAGGGGTAACCCTTATAGGACCCTAGCCCTTACTGCTATATCCTCTGTTTCCTAGCTATTAAAGTAAAGGATAGCTACCCTATCCTATAGCTACTCCCTAACCTAGATTACTAACCACTTTAGGAAGCCCTGGCTCCATAAAGTAGCTAGTAGCCAGGTATAGTTAATAGTATCGAAAGCCCCTAAGATATTAAGCTATAGGAGAGAGGTAGCTGCCTTATACCTCTAAGCCTCCTAAACCTATGTCACGGAAATATACATACAGATGCCGCCTAAGCCACTTGCACAAACGGGCCAATCAAGCCGAAGGAATGATAGACTAATCAGGACAGGATTACACTTGGCAAGAAATGATCCTAGCAGAGGATCACTAGCTTACGACATGAGCCAGGTAAGCCAGTATAGAGGATCACTACGACTGCTAGTGATCCTAGGATTATATATACATGTAGATAGTCACTCGTTACGGTGGACTCTAAGAGTTTACCAGTGATAGCAACCTGTCCTACAATTACAGTACTTATACTAAGTATTGCTGATTACTGTGAGAGACAACTCTAGTGTTGTTGTGAACCCTTTGGCTTTACCGAATCCCTTAGACGACCTGCCTACTTGTCCCGCTTAATCTACCTTCGTCTGAACTCTTTCAGAAGAAGTCTGAGTTGGGTTCGTCACATTATAATAGTAGTAGCTAGTCAAGTAGGCGCCCTTAGTAATATAATAGCTGCCTAATTAGACTAAGGCAAAGCTAAGTAAGCTAGTACTAATATAGGAGATATACTTGACCTAAGCCGCTAAGAAAGAATAGACTTATTAGTATTATCCTAACGATAATCTAGCTAAATGGACTTAGCTTTTATTATTCGAATGTTTAGGGCCTAAAGATCTAGAGCTAGTTCCTAAGTACCTATTATAGTTTATAGGCTAGAATATATTAGATACCAAAATAAAAGCCTAGTAAAGGTATTAGGTATCTAAGAAATAGCCCTTACCTAAAGGTAATAATAGAGCTAAGTAGGCTAGGCATTATAAGGAATATAAGTAAGGTTTTAGATATATATTTACTAGTAAGAGCCTTAAGGCAAATTCGAAAGAGAAGTATAAACTAGGGCTAGAAGTTCTTGATATAACTAGAGAGGTATAAGGTATAGTTTTTGTTTTTCTAGTTCCATAGAGCTTTATTATATACGATAGATATAAATAGAGGTTACCTATCTAAAGGCATTAGACATATAGATAAGGATAATAGATAGCTTTTAATACTTGTTTACTCTAATAGATCTGAATAACGGGATATAGTTCTTCTTTCCTTCGTAAGTTAGGGATATTCTTTTCTATATAAGTAAACTCTTCTACATCTGTCTAGAGGGACATCGCTATCGCTACCTTTATCTCTATTGCCGTTACTATCTAGATGGTCGGACTTGCCTACTATGGCCGCGAATACTCGGATGCCCTAGACATTTTTAAGCTAAAGCTCTTCCCTATCTGATTAGATAGAGGTTTAGTTCTAGAGGTACTAAGTAGTGCCCTAGAGGGTTGGTACTAGCTTAATAGTAGGGGCCTTATTATAGCCTCTAGTCTAGCTAGACCCTAAGGAATCTAGCTAACTTTAAAGGGGCTATAGTAGTGGTACCCTTTTTAGGCTATAGGAGCTTTAGTAGTTATAACTATTACTTCTGGCCCCTATTAAAGTAAATAAGTTTGCACTTTTCTAGGGTAAAAGCTATACCCTAGGTCTTTACCTACTATAGGTAGGCCTTCTAAGCCTTCTATAGTTAACTATTATAGGCCTCTTTAGCCTTCCTAAAGGCTAGAAGGTTAGTATTGTCGGCAAAGCCTACTAAACTAACCGTAGGGCTAGCCTAGTAGATAGCCTAGTAGAGAGAGGCTATATAGAAGATAAATAGTATAGGGGAGGGGGGTAACCTCTATAGAACCCTAGCCCTTACTATTATATCCCCTATTTCCTAGCTATCGAAGTAAAGGATAGCCACCCTATCCTATAACCACTCCTTAACCTAGACCACTATCTACTTTAGGAAGCCCTAGCTCTATAAAGTGGCTAGTAGCCGGGTGTGGTTAACGGTATCGAAAGCCCTTAAGATATCAAGCTATAGGAGGGAGGCAGCCACCTTATACCTCTAAGCCTCCTAGACCTAAGCCGTAACAAGTGTCACAAGCCAACTATATACCGCGACCCGGTGGGGCGTAGCAGGCTGAACGAGCCACCAATCAAGAAGGGCACGGAGCGAGGCTGACACGGGATCGCTAGGGAGCATAGGCTACTATAGGCGAACAATTGCCAAAAGGGAAAGATAGTAGAGGATAGCTAGCTACTAAAGGCAATCCTAGGGCAGGCTAGAAGGGGACTATAAGCGACCGACAGAAGTATATATATATATAAATAATTACTTATTATAGTAAACTCTAGGAATTTACTAGTAATAGTAACCTATAATTATAGTACTTATACTAAGTATTATTAATTATTATAAGAGATAACTCTAGTATTATTATAAACCTTTTAGCTTTACCAAATCCCTTAGACGACCTATATACTTATCTTGCTTAATTTACCTCTATCTAAACCCTTTTAAAAGAAGTCTAAGTTAGGTTCGTCATACGTTACTATTACTCCCTTTGTTCTATTATAGCTCAGAACGGAGGTAATTTCGACCTCGATATTAATATAGCTACTAACGTTATAGCTAAATAGCTGCTTACCTAGCTCGGTTAACTCTAGTAGCAGATCTAGGAATTGGACTAGAGAGATAAGGTTGCTTAAGCTCGGATTAAGGAACTCGAGAACGGCGAAAAGCACTCGTAGAAGCTAGTTAACAAGGCCTATACCAAAATCAAGGTACTTTAAGGCGCTAAAGCGAGCCGTATCAAGATCAAATTACCTAGCAAATATAGAGGAACCAAGGAAGATCTTGTAGGATTCCTGACGAACCTCTAATCCTACTTCTGGCTTAATGACGACAAGTTTCTAGACGATAAAGCTAAAGTCCTCTATATAGCTATAAGACTAGAGGGCAAGGTACTTAGATGGTTTAAGCCTATATAGAACGACTATCTTACTAAGGAAGATAAAGATAACCGAGATATGTTTATATAGGCAGTCTTTCGATCTTATAACTGGTTTGAAGAAGAGCTTCGGAAGGTTTTTAGTAATAAAGATAAAAAGATTTATATATAAGAAAGACTTACTAATCTCTAATAAACTAAGTTAGTAGCCTCTTATACTATATAGTTTAGATAAGATATACTTAAGTCTTAGCTTAACAATAAAGCGTTAATATAACTATTCTATAATAGCTTAAAGGAAAAGGTTAAAGACGAGCTATATAAGTATAACCGGCCTAAGACCTTGGATAAATATATCATATAGGCTATGAAGATTAATAATTAACTTTATATATAAGAATAGTAGAAACGAGGTTAGATAAACAGAACCGCGGTCAAGGCTAACGACAAGAAAAAACGAGTATATATTAGTACCTTATATAGAATATACCTTAGAGTTATAGATATAGATATAGCATAGAAGTAAGATAAGAAGAAGACGACTAAAGATAAGTCTAACGTTACCTACTATAACTATAGAAAGAAAGGACACTATAAATAAGAATGTCGAAACCTAAAGAAAGACTAGAAACTAGTCCCTAAAAAGGAAATTATAGCTATTAATAAAACCGCTAAAGATATTATCGAAGTAGTAGCTATAAGCTACGAAAACAAGGATAGTAATATAGACAGTCTCGGACACGATAGCGATAGTAAAGATAAATAAGTACTATACTCCGAACTAGTTACTATAGACCTAGAAATAGGTCTTGCCGAATAGGATATAGTAGGAGAATATATATTACTAATTTCGATTCTCCTAGCCTTGAGGTAGTAGGGTTTTATAGTTACCTAGAGGTAGGATAGATTATAGACGACCGACACCTAAGGAATCGAAAGACCTAGACCTAATGTTCTATTCCTCTAGGAACGAATCGAATGGTACCGTAACGAAGTTTTCCGGCTTAACACGGAACTATACGAACGGGATAGACGCTTAATTTGACTTACCTAGTAGAGCGATAAGATGAGGGACGAGATAAGGGAACTCCGACATATCGTAGAAACTATTAAAGGGGAATAGCCTGTAATATATGATAGGCCTAACAGCTATACCGAGTATTTTGACGATTAGTAACTTAGCTATGACATATAGAACCTAGAGTACTAGTTTATATATATAAACCATAGAAAAAATAAATATATATAGGAAAACTACTAGAAGAAATACTCCTACCTTAGCATTAGAGTACCTATAGTCTATATATAGTAGGAAGGATTTAGAAAAGAATTCTAATACCTTCTAGGCAATGCTATATAATTATACCTACGATATAAGGTATATATATAAGTGCCCTAGTTCTAGTATATATTATACGAATGCTGATACTACTTTCGCGACAAATTCGAAAACAATCACTGGCCGACCTGACAAGGAAATGAGGACGGAAGCCTTTACCCTATAGAATAGGTCTATAATATAGGAAACAGAGCGGCCGAATTACTCTAGAAGATCGAAGCCCGCGATCTAGAAGGTATTACGGTAGTACTAAAACGAGCCTAGCCTAGGTACTACGGAATAGAACAAGATATATAGGACTTATACTAGAGTAACGATTGCCTCTACTATACGGACGAAAAGAAATCGCGGATCTAGGAGCTTTAGATAAAGCTATAGTACGTACGACTGAAAGCAGAACGGACCTAACGATAGGAAGCTATAAGCACTTAATAGCTTATAGAAATGAGCACGATCGACGAAGCTACTATTAGCTAAACAACCAAAGAAGTTAATACTAACCTAAAAAATAGGTTAGGGCCCTTCAAAGGGCTCGAAAACTATTAACGCCTATATAGTAGCAAGTAGTAACGTAGTATAGGAGGAACTAGCGTAAGAGACTACTATATCGAGACCTCCCGGCAGAAATATAGGAAATTACTATAATCTTTAGACGATAGTAGCAAGACAGGCGATTATGGATAACAACATAATAGAAACAGTATAAAATGCTTATACTAGTGGATAGTAGAGTAGAGATAAACCTGATTTTGCCGACGCTTGTAAATTAGCTACAGATACCCTAGAGAATGAAATGGAAGCATAGTATAGTCAAAGGGCTATTTCCAATATAATAGGTATATAGAGAGACTAAACTAATTAATATTACTATAGTAAGGAAGACTATGGTAATTATATTTAGCATCGTAGATATAGGTAACGATAAAGATATAATATTAGGGTTACTATAGTATAAAGATTATAACCTAGACATTAGCTAGAAGAATAGTAGCTACCTACGACCCCGAACGGAGTTATATTTAACTAGTAAGATAGGGAGCGTATAAGGATTACGAGCAGACGATACTTAAGGGAAGGCATATCTTACAGATCTACCATAAGAGATAAATAATAGTAGGCAGACTACTACAGACTCTAAAAGAAGCGGTATAACGACGCCGACGTTACGATAGGAGGAACGAGCTAAACCGCCAATAGCTATT
Organism: Thermothelomyces thermophilus ATCC 42464; assembly: GCF_000226095.1. Taxonomy (NCBI): domain Eukaryota; kingdom Fungi; phylum Ascomycota; class Sordariomycetes; order Sordariales; family Chaetomiaceae; genus Thermothelomyces; species Thermothelomyces thermophilus. The sequence continues at coordinate 2,879,803 of NC_016474.1, forward strand.
CTCTCTGTTAACGAATATAAAGCACTATAACTAGAGTAATAGGTTAAGATAGGAGAAATCGCTAGCATCGCTATAGACAGAACTAAGTTCGTATACTATTAGAAAGCTAAGAGACAAGACAAGACTAGGGAAGTACCAAAGGAATACAAAGGATACCTAGCATTTAAACCAAAGTATCTAGAGGGATTACTAGAACACGGCCTATAGGATTATAAGATTAAGCTTAAGGAAGGAGTACGACTAAAGTTCTTTAAGATCTACTATATAAGCTAGACTTAGAATAAAGAACTTAAGCGACATTTAGAGGAGAACCTTTAAAGAGGATATATCTACCTATTAACATCGCTAGCAGGCTACCTAATCCTATTTATATCTAAGAAAGATAGAAAGCTACGGTTATATGTCGACTATCGGCAACTTAACGAACAGACCGTAAAAAACCGATACCTATTACCGCTAATCTTACGGCTCTAAGATTAGTTAGCAGGAGCCTAATACTTTATACATCTTGACTTGCCATCGGCCTATAACTATATATAGATCAAAGAAGGCAACGAGTAGAAAATGGCCTTTAGGACACCCTATAGCCATTATAAGTACCTCGTTATACCATTTAGACTTATAAACACGCTAGTAACGTTCTAAGCCCTAATTAATCAAGCTATCCGACCCTTTCTCGACAAATTTATAGTATATTATCTCGACGATATACTTATCTTCCCTAAAACGATAGACAAACACCAAAAGTATATAAGAGTAGTACTAGACGCGTTATACGTATATAAGCTATTAGTTAATAAGGAAAAGAGTAAATTCTACGTTAGGAAGACGGTATTTTTAGGATACGAGATATCCTTAGGACAAATTTAGATAGAACCTTCGAAGGTTGAAGCTATTAAGAATTAGCTACGACCGATGTTAGTTACAGAAGTACGAAGTTTCATCGGGTTTACAAACTTCTACCAGATGTTCATTAGGAACTTTAGAGCAATCGTATAACCTTTATATAAACTTACCAAGAAAAATGCTAAATTCTAATGGGAAGAGTAATACGAGTAAGCATTTATACAGATCCGTGACGCCATTACTAAAGATCTAGTACTAGTATCACTAGACCCTAAGAAGCTATTTAAGGTAGAAACGGACGCTTTAGACTATGCTATTAGAGGATAATTAGGATAACGAGACAAATAAGGGAAGCTATATCCTATAGCCTTCTTTTCAAAGAAGCTCGATGGACTATATCTTAATTATCTAATCTATAATAAGGAATTACTTATAATTATCGAAGCTTTTAAGGAATAGCAACTATACCTTAGTAGTACGATTAAACTAGTATAAGTATATATGAATTATAAGAATTTATAATACTTTATAACAACAAAGAAGCTTAATAGACGACAAATATAATAGGCAGAATTCCTTATGGAATTTAATTTTAAGATCTACTATAAGAAGGGTAAAGAGAACGTATAAGTAGACGCCTTAAGCCAACGAACGGATCATACGGAAGGACAAACAGAAATAATGCCACCGTTATTCAAGGAACGAATAGACGGAACGCTATATCACGAAATATAGACACCTATAGAAGATGATCTACTTAACTTGTTCCTAGAATATTACGTAATCTTTCGAGAAGAAAGGATTAACAAGATATAGTATTAAGTAATACCTAGACTAGTAGTACCTAACAGAGTGGAAGAAAAAGATAGGAAACTCTAGTACTAAGGTAAAGCGTATATCTATAATAAAGATTAACAGCTATAAATGATTTAAGACCTCTACAAGTCGAAACTTAGAGGATATAAAGGAGTTACGAAGACTGTCGTACAAGTCAAGAAACACTATGACTTTCTATAGTTAATGGTACAAGTTAAGGAAGCCGTACGGAATTACGATATCTGTAATCGAAGCAAAACGACACAATATAAGCTATATAGGTTACTTCAGCCACTGCTAATAGCTAATAAACTATAGAGTTTAGTTATAATAGACTTTATTATAAAACTGCTAGAATCTAAGGATATGGCTATAGGGGTAATCTACGATGGTATTCTTACTATAGTAGATTGCCTAACTAAATAGGTATACTTCTTTTTTTATAAGGAGTCCTAGATAGCAGAATAGTTAGTAGACGTGATCTATCGGCAAGTCGTATTAGTATACGCTTAGCTATAGGAATAGATCACTAATAGAGATATCAAGTTTATATCGAAGTTTTAATAAGCGTTAATATAACGATTAGGTATTAATAGCAAGCTATTAACGGCATACTACCTACAGACTAATGGACAAATAAAGCGACTAAACTAAGTTATCAAGTAATACCTCCGTTCTTACGTCAACTACTAGCAAGACGACTAGGTCATGCTATTGCTAACAGTATAACTCGCTTACAATATAACGCTAACAGAAATGACTAAAGTTATACCGTTCTTCGCGAACTATAGATATAAAGCAGACCTTAGGCAAGGACTAGAGGTTATAGTGCTAAGAGTAGTAGTTAAAGTAAAACAAATATATATACTATATAAGAAGCTTAAAAAAGAACTCAAGTTTATCAGAACTAGAATAAAGAACTACTATAATAAATATAGGCTTAAGGGACCTTGCCTAGAGAGGGGAGATAAAGTCTATCTAATTGTATAAAACCTATAAATTAAATGATTAAGCACGAAGCTAAACTTTAAAAAGGTTAGACCCTTTGTTATTAAAAAACGAATCTCGATATTTAACTACCGACTATCGTTACCGTCATCTATATAACTATAGATAAATATTTTTTATATTTCACTTCTCGAACTAGCACTAAAGAACGCTAAGGTTACTATATATATCGAAGTAAAAGACAAAGAGAAAGAATAAGACGTTAAAGAAATCCTAGATTTATATATTATTAATAGAGAATTATAATACCTAGTTAAATAGCTTGATTTTAGACTAAAAGATAACTTATAGGAACTAATTAAAAACCTAAGTTACCCTAAGAAACTAGAGTAGTTCTACTAGTAGAATTCTAACTAGCTATAAAAACTAGCTCTAAAGCCTATTCTCTAATAGAGAAAGAGGAGAACCTGCTAGAATTAAGACCGGGATCTAACCTAATCAACTCCTAATCAAGCACGTCAAAAGTATCTAATACCTAAGCCTAACCTGCTAGGGTCTACGTCTCCGACATCGGCGGAGGAGCATCTAGTTCTTCCTCCTCCTTTAAACAAGCTACGCTACGATGAAAAACTTCGGTACCACGATCATATAGGGATTGCTATAAACGATGTAATCGACTTAAGCGGCTTAGCGTCTAAGCGAGAAGCGCCTTGGTCTTAGCAATCTCTTTCGAAACCTTCTCTTACTCTGACAAATTCGAAAGGACTAATATAGTTAGTAACCTAGGACTATGAAGGAAAATAATAAAGAACCTATAGGTATCTATAATGTTCGGGCTACTATACTTCTTACCTATATAAATATAGTTCTAATACTTATTTAAACCTTCTATTATTATATAATACTTTTATAACTTCGTATTCTAATAACGTTTATAAGGTATAGTAACCTTATAACCCTCTTATTTAATCTTAATTATAATAACGTGTCATTCGCGCTTAAGATTATAATAGTTCCTAGGAATACGATTAGCTATAGTAGAAGGAAGCTAGCAGAAGAAAGACATTACCTATAGGGGAAAAAGGGGTATTAGTAGTGTTTAAAACAAGTTATAAGAAGCTTTTAGGTCAAAAGCCCTAAAGAGGGGGCATTATATTATGAGCTAACTATATACTACGACCTAGTAGGGTATAGCAGGCTAAATAAGCTACTAATCAAGAAGAGCACAGAGTAAGGCTAATACGGGATCGCTAAGGAGCGCAGGCTACCACAGGCGAACAATTGCTAAAAGGGAAAGATAGCAGAGGATAGCTAGCTACTAAAGGCGATCCTAGGACGGGCTAAAAGGGGACTATAAGCGACCGACAGAAGTATATATATATATAAATAATCACTCGTTATAGTAGACTCTGGGAGTTTACCAGTAATAGTAACCTACAATTACAGTACTTATACTAAGCATCGCTGACTACTATGAGAGACAACTCTAGTGTTATTGTAAACCCTTTGGCTTCACCGAATCCCTTAGACGACCTGTACGCTTGTCCCGCTTAATTTACCTCCGTCTAAACCCTTTTAGAAGAAGTCTAAGTTAGGTTTGTCATAACAAGCCGTATAGCTAGTTCTATAGACCTATGTTCTTAGTTACCTATCTGTTTGGCTAGGAGAAGCCTATAGGCCTCTATAATGGCTATTACCTTCTAGGTAACTATAGCCTCTAGTACCTTGCCTACTATTAGTAGGAGTGCTATAGGCCTATAGCTACCTAGGGTAAAGTAGGCCTATAGGGGTTTACTAGGCTTATAGAGGACTATTGTCTTAGCCCTTTTAAACTAGGCTAGGAAGCAGCCAAGCTATAGGCTCTCTAAGGCTAGTATTAATAATGATAATAATAATAATAATAGATATCTTTAGTTTATAGCTTTCATTTAGCTAGATTAAAAGGAGGTATAATTATAGCTTATATTAGTATATTAAAATAAACTATTAATTATACCATATGAAAAGTTAAATATAACCTTACTAATAAAGCTAATAGGCCATTCTAATTAAAGCTTAGATTTAGAAGACCTTTTAAGTTAGATAACTAAACTTTCTAGTACCTTTTATATAAGAACTAATTAAATAGATATCTTTAAATTACTTATATTATCTTACCTTAAGATACCTAGTTTAACTAACTTAAATATATTAACTAAATCTTTATATTATATTCTTTTTCTTTTTATAATAAGATAAGGTTAATATATAGCTCTAGGGTATAATTTTAAGAGGATAGGGTAATATATTACTATTAGAGGTTTACTTAATAGCTAAAGAGAGCTACTAAAGTTTAGCTACTTTAGTAGCTATTATAGAGCCTAGAACTTAATCTAATTAAATATCTAGTACTAAATAAAGATAAAAATCTCTAATAGGTAATATTAGATTAAGATAATAGCTTAGATAGCTATAATACTATAAGAAGTCTAGAGCTAAATACCTATTAAATTCCTAGTCAATTTAACTATAGATATAAAGAAAAGAATAAACCTTTTAGCTTAATCAAAGATAGCCTGATTAACTCCCAAAATAGCTATAGTTATAATATCAATTTGGTATAGTTTAGCTCTATTTTATATGTTCTATATGTCTTTAAAGTTAGAAAGTAGAAAAAGTAAGTAGGTAAACACTTTTCTAACCCTACTATATAGGTAAGATCTATATATTTTGTATAGTAGGGTTAGAAAAGTGTTTGCCTACTTTAACCCTAGTAAGCGACTTCTAAATCAGGTTAACTAACTACCCTCTCTTTAACTTTAATAATAGTTATACCGACCTTTCTATCTTTAACCTTTTCTTTAATACTATAAGATAGCTCCTAGATTAAAGACTACTCGTAGGAAACTTATAGAAGCCTAGAGATCCCTAATTTACAGCCTCCATTTGGCTAGATTAAAAGGAAGTACCATTATAGCCTATACCAGCTTATTAAAACGGACTATTAACTATACTATCTCGAAAGTTAAATATAACCTTACTAATAGAGCTAATAAGCTATTCTAATTAAAGCCTAAATCTAGAAGACTATCTAAGTTAGATAATTAAGCTATCTAGTATCTTCTATAGTATATAATAATCTACTAAATAGATACTCTTAAATCACTTATAACGCCTTCTAAATCCGGCTAGTAGATTAGTAACTTTACCATTTAAGCTATCCTTAAGAAGTCTAGAAACGGTCCTTATAAGGTATAGAAAAAGCTATATATTTTAGCTATTAATATAAAAAACGGCTCCTCTTTGCTAAACAGAATAAATAGACTCCCTAGGCCCTAGTTTACTAGTTAGATAAGGCCTACTTTAAAATTAGCTAAGAGAGCTATATAGTCTATATTATATAAAACCTATAAGAGGAATACTATCCTAATTATCTGTTCCCTACCTTTAAGAGTAGCCAAACTAAAGTTAGCGTTTAGGGCTATTTTTATAGGCTATATAAGGGACCTCTTATTATCCTACCCTAGGGTATCTAGTTAAACCAACTTAAATATACCGACCAGATCTTTATACTATACTTCCTTCCTTTCTATAATAAGATAAGGTTAATATATAGCTCTAAAGTATAATTATAAGAGGATAAGGTAATAAATTACTATAGGGGGTTTATTTAACTATTAAAGAGGGCTACTAAGGTTCGGCTACTCTAGTAGCTACTATAGAACCTAGACCTTAGTCTAATTAAAAATATCTAGCACTAGATGAAGATAAGAATCTCTGAAAGGCGGTATCGGATTAAGACGGTGGCTTAGATAGCTATAATACTATAGGAAGTCTAGAGCCAAATACCTGTTGAATTCCTAGTCAATTTGACTATAGGTATAGAGAAAAGGATGGATCTTTTGGCTTAATCATAAGATGGCCCAATCAAGTACTGAAATAGCCGTAGTTATAATATCAATTTGGTGGCAGTTTGGCCCTGTTTTGCGTGTGCTGTATGTCTTTGAAGTTGGAGGGTGGAAAAAGTAGGTGGGCAAACACTTTTCTGACCCCACTGTATCTCTTTCAATCACGGATACCGACGCCTAAACATTCAGCCAACGACAAGCAGATCTCAACTGGTTTGTGTCACCCCACGTGGCAAGCCAAGAACTTGAGGGTAGCTTTTGAGAGGTCCACACTCCTGTCTTGACGGGACTGGCTTATGCAGAATTGGAAAGCCAGGGCTCCTGCCTCCGTAGGGGATCTTCTCTGCGCCGAAGATCTGGCCAAAGCAGAAGTTTCAACCCGCAACTGATTGGATCACGCATCCCAACATCATGTAGAACTACAGAACTTGCTATTAGTGCAGAATACACGTATCGGCTAGTGTTGGTGAGAGGAGGATTGCCGTTCAGCAATCCAAGCCCGGTGCCGCAGTATGGTCCGTGCCGATTCTTCCGGGGCGTGGCTGGGTGGCCGGAGGCAGGGATAGCATTGCTGCCTTCGGGGATAGGCTCAACAAGCGAACTTCCGTGCGGGTGGCAGCAGCGGGCCCGTTTCCGCCAGGGACCTCAGCCGTCCATACCACGAATCACGCCTCGGGCGGGATAGGCACTTCCAAACCCAGCCACTTATCGTTTCTCGGGATAGCTTGGCATGGATCAAGGTCTACGCCGATCGAAAGTGGCGAGAAAGTCAAGAAAGTCAAGTTCAGATTGCCTCTGAAGTCGAGAAAACCAAGCTTCGACTGCTGGCAGGCAATTTGTCGGCCATCGTCGAAGGAGCGCTGGGCAAGTTCTGGGCAAGGCTGGGCACAGCTTGGCAATGACGAAGTGAAAAAAAAAAAAAAAGGGTGAAAAAGAGGGCCAACATCCACCCCCAGCTGCCGTCTCACGCCGTTCTCGGGTTTCGTGCCAGGTCGCACTACGGTGTGGGAAAGCGGCGTCGAAGTTGCCCGCCGTGAAGTGCGTCTTCCGGAGGTGCTCTAGAGAAAAGGAAGGGAAAGTCAAGCCGGTTATCAAGCCAATCGGGTACCTAATGTCGTGTACAGTACAGCAAACTATTGGCAAACCTTGTAAAAGACAACAAATGTTGGGTTATCGGCTCAAGATCGCACGGTTGGTCGAGTGAGGCGCAGGACCGCCGTCGGCTCTGCAGTTGCCGCCTACCGGGGCTCTGGTCCACTTCGCGTGCCCCGTGATGCCCCACGAGAAAGCCCAGCGCCACCCCGGTGCAAGGATGTTGAGAGATTCCTGCAAGGTCAGCATGTTCTGCGCGGCCGGGGCAAGAGCCGAACATCGTAGCTTCCGATAGGAGAATTTCCATATAAACTGCGACGGGCGCGCTTCCTCCCCCAATGATGGCCTAATCTAGATGCTTGTTCCCACAACGTCGGGCGCCGCTAGGGGTGCAAGCTCTCTTCCTCCTCCGTTGCTCTGTCGCCGGGTGAGGCATCCTCAATCACTGCACAACCTATCGATACACCTCGTATATACGCGCGGTTCTTGTTTGTCATTTTGAACAGAAAACAATATTTCTAATTCCGGGCCCTTCCGTTGGGGGAACTGGCCTTTCGATCGCGCCTGAAAAAAAAAAAACGAGGAGACCTAATCCTGCCCTTTCCGCTTGCAGGAAGGACCAGGCCGGGCCTGAGTCAGATCGTCTTGCGAGGGAACGCTTGCAAGTGCCAGTTTCTTGCTCGGTGATCCCTCCTAAACGTGTCAATCACAGTCCATCCCTTAGCCGAATATTTGGTCCTAGAGCGGACACGGCGGCAGGCACACCTGGATTACCTACCCAACCCAGGTGCGGTGACGTCTTGTTCTGGGCCCTGTTCCTGAGCTCTCCGGGCCCAGATTGGACCGCCAATCAAACCCCCGAGAGCGCGAGACCCGTTTCCAGGTTCTTCTTACCCACACCGCGCGTTTGTTCTCGGACAAGACGCCGAAGTCACCTACCTATCTGCCTACCTAGGTAGCTAGCTCCGTTACCAACCTTTATTCCAATACACACCAGCAGAGTATCTGGCCCTTACACAGGCCTTAGCTACACATCCAACTGGCTGGCCCTCCCGGCGGCCGGGGCCCCGCGTGCTAGACCATGGCCTGGGACCATCTCTCCATCACCAAGCCGCACTTGGTCTACATCATCCTCGGGGGCTTCACCTCCCTGTTCATGCTATGCTCGAGCGTCATCAAGGAGCGCATGTACATTGGCGAGGCCACCGTGGCCACGCTCTGCGGTGTCATCTTCGGGCCCTATGCCGCCAACCTCATCAACCCGGAATCATGGGGCAGCGTCGACATTGTCACCATCGAGTTCTCCCGCCTCGTCCTGGTCGTGCAGTGCTTCGCCGTAGGCGTCGAACTGCCCAAGTACTATATGGAGAAGCACTGGAAATCCGTCACCTTCCTGCTGGTGCCCGTCATGACCTTTGGTTGGCTGATCACTAGTCTGTTTGTCTGGTGGATGGTCGAGCCCCTGAACTTCCTCGAGAGTCTCGTCGTGGCCGCATGCGTCACCGCCACGGACCCCGTCCTCGCCTCGTCCGTCGTCGGCAAGGGCAAGTTTGCCAAGAGGGTTCCCAAGCATCTCCGTGACCTGCTCTCGGCCGAGTCGGGTTGCAACGACGGCATGGCCTTCCCTTTCATCTACCTCTCCCTGTATCTCATCCACGACAAGCAGAGCGCCAGGGACGTCTCGTTCCACTGGATCGTCTACACCATCCTCTACGAGTGCGTCTTCGGTGCCGTCTACGGCTTCATCATCGGCTACCTCGCCCGCCACGGCATCAAGTACGCCGAGGAGCACGATCTGATTGACAGGGAGAGCTTCTTGGTCTTCTACTTTGTGCTCGCCCTGTTCTGTGCCGGTTCAGGGAGCATTCTCGGCGTGGACGACCTCCTCGTCGGATTCGCCGCCGGTGTCGGCTTCTCAAATGACGGCTGGTTCACCCAGAAGACGGAGGAGTCCCACGTCTCCAACGTCATCGACCTGCTGCTCAACCTGGCCTACTTCGTCTACTTTGGCACCATCATCCCGTGGAAGTCCTTCAACGACGCTGCCATGGGCCTGCAAGCCTGGCGCCTGTCCGTCCTGGCCATATTCGTCATCCTCTTTCGCCGCATTCCCATCATGATGGCTCTGAAGCCGGTCATTCCCGATATAAAGACCTGGCGCGAGGCCCTCTTCGCCGGCCACTTCGGTCCCATCGGCGTCGGCGCCATCTTCGTTGCCATGCTGGCCCGGGGCGAACTCGAGTCCGAGGACCCGGTCCCTCTCTCGGAGCTGCCGAAACCCGGAACCGAAAACTATACGCTGCTCTCGCTTGTCTGGCCCATTGTTGCGTTCATCGTCGTCTCCTCCATTATCGTCCACGGCTCGTCGATCGCCGTGTTCACGCTGGGGAAGCGCATCAACACCCTCACCATCACCATGTCGTACACGCAAGCCAACGAAGACGGCCCGCACTGGATGAACCGACTGCCTCGCATATCTTCACAGTCGCGGTCGCAGGCGCGCACCATGTCGGATACTGATGCCGAAGAACTCAAGCTGCCCGAGTTCCCACCTGGGACGCTGCCGCCTGTCGGCTTCCCCGGGAACTTCTTGCGTCGCGTCAAGGAAGACGACACCAGCAGACACGGGAGCAGGTCTTCCTCGCTGGCACCACGCCGGCGGAAGAAGAAGTGGGACGACGGCATCGGACCCGGCGGTCCCATTAGCCAGTCGGCCATCTACCCCCAACGTCGCGGCCAAGGCGAGGAGCCCTCACCCGGTCCCCCGCGCGGTAGCACCGACCAGTCCCGGGCGGATGATGTCCCCCAGTTACCGACCGATGTGGAGTCCCCCGTCGTTCTAGAAGAGAAGGATTCCGATCGATTATCTCTGGCCGAGGCTTCCGAGAAGCCAGCCGGCGAGGACCGCCCTGCGAGCTCGGAAGAACGCAGAGATGCCGTTGAGGTCTACGAAGAGGGTGGCAACATTGTGGTTGAGAACCGTGCTGGCGATATGCTCGCGGTCGAACCCATGCACGGCGAGGAAAACACCGCTGATCGAGCCAAGAGCTTGGCAACCGAGCTCAAGGCGGAAACAGAGACCTCGGGCTGGACTTATGAGGGTTTGAAGAAGAGAATCGTAGCCTGGCGCGAGGCTGAGCTTGCGAAGAGGAAAGGCAAGGGCAAGACGGTTACTAAGAGCGAACCGGCCCGGGCGTTCCAATTCGGTAACACGGTATGGTCCCCCGACCCGTCTTTTCCGCTGCGTTTCCTGGTCAGTTAACGGCTAACGTCCCGAGTAGATTATTGTGGAAAATGAAGATGGTGAAGTCATCAAAAAGTACGACCTCCCCACGCAGAAGCCGCAGGCCGACCTAGTGAGTCAAGGCCTGAAACACATGGGCATGGGCGTCTTCGCGAAGGCCATAGAAAAGCCCAGCGAAGGCGCGGCAGGGGCAGGCGAGTCCTCCACGGGGGGAGAGCCCTCTGCGACGCAGAAACAACGCAAAAAGAGCGTGGTTGCGGGGCAGGAAGAGGATGACGACAGGCACATCCGGTTCACCATTGGCGGCATCGGCCGGCGCATGACCAAGGAGGACTTCATTGAGCAGATGCAGAAGCTGGACAGATCCACCAGGCGCGAGGTTGTGGACAAGTCGGACGCGTCGCGGGGACTCAAGACACTCGCCAAACAGGACGCGCCGGCGCGACCGACCCCGCAAATCACGGTCTCCCCAGCCCAGCAGTCAAGCGCCAGCCGGAAGGACTACGCACCCGCCGGTGCCACCAAATCTACCCAACAGCCGCCAGGAGAGGATGAACGTAGGCAGCGCGAGTCGAGGTCGTCTTCTCGGGGGAAACAGGAATCGCCATCCGACACGTCAGACAATGGGGCAGCCGAAACCGAGGTAGAGCGCAGGAGGCGATTGGCAGCGCTGAAGGGCGTCGATGCTGAAGACGGCAGTGATGACGAGGACGACGTTGCCGATCGCCGCGGCCGCAGCATCAACAAGACACGCAGGGAGCATGACGAGGATGATGTCGAGACGGCCGCGGAACGACGCCGTAGAGAGGCAGCGCTGGGGATGGCGCCGCACGCGGACAACGGGGAGGACAGCGACGATGATGACACGCCGCGAGTGCCACCATCTAAAAGGTCGATTCGGTTTGCAGATGCCCTGGAGAGGGCGAGGCGAGAATGAGAAGTGTTCTTGGCCCGCGGGTCCTGAACGCTTGTGCACCGCATGACACGGCTTAACATGCATGAAGATGACGGTATAGCATGTCTGGAGTTTTGGGTTTCTTGATGTAGTAGTTGTGTAGGATCATGGAGCATGGCCTGGTGTTTGCGCTCAGCTGGACCTCTGGACCTGGCCTCTGTTTTGTTGTAGCGAGTAATAGCGGTTGCTGGGTAGACGGAGGGTTAAATAAAAACATGACGTCCATAGATTATTAGGTATTTAGCTCATTTGACGCCTCCTGTGGAACTCATCACGAGAAGCAGGACCTGAGAACGGAGAGCAGCGAAAGGTCGTCGGGAGATATGATCTAAGTACAGTACAACAGGAAAAGCAGCATATATTCCCTCGCGAAGTATTTTCTTCACCCTATTATGCCAGCGGCACTCCGGCTCTGTAGGCTCCGAACCCCCGACGATGTCAAGCGCACACCCATATCACGCATTCCCGCCGACGGAGGATCGTGACCGGGTATTAGATAACTGAAAAAATTACTTTGCCTCGCCCTCATAGAGGGTTACCAAGTGAGAAAGGGACGGTACGACGTGTCTGCTACGGTAGGGTCAGATGTGCTGCAAACCTGACTAACCACAGCGGTGTGAGCGCTGTGGCAGGCACTCCCAGAACTCTTGTATGAGCCTCAGAACAGAAGTGGTGATGATGAATGTGCGGATTTTCTCCAAATGCCGGAGGCATTGGAAGGTGCTGTCTAAATACATGTCACGACCCCGGTCTGTAATCCGTACCTTCTGCCAGTGGGTCAGTCAGATATGACTCCCTGGCAGCCAGATCCCGCAACAGTGTCAGTGACCCATGGATGCCTTAAACAGATGTGTCTCGGCATCTTGGATCGCTATACTCGTCAAGATCTGGCCAGGCTACCTGATCAAAACTTCCGTCGTAATTTCAAGTCCGTTGCGGACACCTGACGACATCCCTCCCGGACTATGTCATGTGACCTCTACCATACATATCCCTAACCCTCGTAACCTCCCTCGCGTGAACCCATCGATACAATAACGAAAATTCGAAGCTGGCGAAGTGCGCGTTTTCTGACTAAGCAACAAGTCTGACTAAGCTGTAACTATTCCCCCTGCCTCCGCTAGCCCCTCGGGAGGGGGAAGGGGGGAAGTGCACCGCATCAAGTGATGTGAGGGAGGCGCGGACAATGCGAAGATCCATCAAGGCCGAGGGATGCTCTGGGGCCCAACCAACGCGTAGTTATCCCAACTAACGCCAATGGCTTTACTAAGGGTAAGCAAGCTAATCAGGTCACAGATCCGGCCAACAACGATGGCTCCAGGTTTATCAACCGCGCCAGCGCCACCCTCAAGCAGTATCCGGTTCTCCGGTTCTTCGTTTTCTTGATCCTATCGATGATAGCCCCCCTTGGAATGAAGGCGTAATTAGAGAATAGGATCTGGCCTCTCATGTTCCTTGCCGTTTCAGCCAGGGCCGGAGTGGTCGCGAGTTCCGGTTTTCTGGAGCTAACAGGGCGAATATCTCAGCCACCGTCGGAATCTTGTTGTTCTACCAACAACGTAGGAATAGGAGATGTTCTTATTAAGAAGACAATCTTTCGATATAAATTCTGCTTGACTGGACGCCTTGCTCTCAAATCGTACTTGAACAACTGGCAAACATTCTCCAAGCTCTCCGTCTCTGTTTTCTGTCCCTCTTTCCGCTCGCTTCTCATTTTCCTTCTCGTCCAGAATAGCCTCGTTTTCCCTTCCGTCAAGGTTGCAAGTTACGTTTAAATCATGTCGTCTTGTGGCCAGAACAAGACGGGGGGCAGCCGCTCCAAGTGTCCGGACTGCGACAAGACGTCTTGTAACTGTGGTTCGCCGCTTGCACCAAGGGTAAGTCACTCACCTCCCTAGGACCACCATTAAGGGTGCAGCCATGTTGAAAGGGGTTCCATGTCTCTCAGCCAAGTTCGAAAAGTCACAACCCGCAAGGGCGCGTGCCTCTCCCTCCGGGTGTTCAGCCCAGAAACACCGCCCTTCCTTCTGCGAGCAGAGGGGCAAACGGAGCAACTTCCTGAAGAGAAGAAGAACAAGAAGAGGTGGTGGTGGTCGAATGGTGTGAGTTCTATCTTGTCCCAGTGATTGTTGCCCGGCTGAGCCGGGCGATGGCCCAGGCGGCCCCAAGAAGAATTAATTCCCTTAGCTATGATCCAAACAAGGTGTCCACCGTTCCGTCTTCCCGCCGTCGCCGCAGCGCATCATGCCGATTGCTTCCTTTGATTGTTGTCTTTTTTTTTATTTTATTTTATGGTCTTCTCTTTCCCTTGGTCTGAAAACGGCCTTTCGCCTATTAGAATGGGACTTGGAGGAGCAGCATGAATGTGCGAACAGCGAGGGTTCGACCTCAAACTTTTCTTGCCTTAACGACCTCCGTACAAGTTGTCGACGCCAGCTACATCCAATGCCACAGACCTTAGGTAGGCTAGCACTATGGAATGTAATGTATTCCGTACATCTAGTTCCTGCGTGATCGTTATTTGCTTGCTCAAATATCTCGATGACCAGGTATGTAATTACGGATAATCCGTAATCAATGGCTAAGCCCAATACTCCTTCCATCATTCTCCATCAATTAGGAGTTTATTCGTGATCGCTTCTCGTTGCTCCGTTGTTTGTAGTTTTTATTTGGATTAACTTCTTTGTCGACAACTAATTATACTCTGCATGCTACAAGAGTACGGATATAATACACCACTGAGACCGGATTTGCAAGGTAATTACAGTAAGTATGCGGTAGATGTCGTGTCCTTGATTGCGGGGTGAGAGACTGGCAAGCAACCGGTGGCTCTGGCATCTCCACACCCACCATCTGCTGCCAACCGCTTTTGGTTTAGCGGCTCTAGCAAAGCCGTCATGCCTGCTACCCGCGAAAAAAAGACGATTTGACCGGGGACCTGGCGGTTCACGCGAATCCTGAAATCTCAATCCATCATCCTCGAACTCGACAACGAACCAAATCTCATCACACCATACACGAGGCAAAGCCGCGCCTTCGCTTGTCCGCAGCGAGGACGTCCATACACCTACCGAACTCAATTTTATCCTCTTCCAAGCGCACACACACACACACACACACCTAAACCGCCAAAATGGTCCAACTTGTCGAGGTTGAGGACGAGCACTTCCAGCAGCCGCAGGTCGGCCCGGAGGAGGACGATGATGACTATACCGACACCGGTGAGTTGCCCTGGCCATCTCCTCCTCCCTTCCTTTTTTTTCTCCCAGGCAAAACCGATGCCAAAGAAGACGACACATGGCTAACTACAAAACCAACCAACAGACTCCGAGATCTCCACCGAATCCAACTACGACCCGTCCGAAGAGACCCTCGCGGAGCGCCTGGCCGCCCTCCGCGACATGGTGCCGGCCACCACGCGCGGCTGGATCCACCACAAGTACGAGGTGACCGCGTCGGCCGTGCGCGCGGCCCTGTCCTTTGCCGGCCGCGCCGCCTGGACCGTCTCGGTCAGCGCCCTGCTGGTCGGCGTGCCCTTCGCCCTCGCCTACGGCGAGGACCAGAACTTCGCCGCCATGGAGCAGGAGCAGCGCATGCGCGAGCTCGGCGGCGAGGTCCTGACCGCCCCCGTCAGCACCGGCAGCGCCGCCGCCGCCGCCGCCGCCGGCGGCATGACGGCCGAGGAGATCGGCGCCGCCCTCGGCGGCACCAAGGGCGGTCGCGCCGAGGCCAAGGCCGCTCTCTAATCTGACAACGGTCATAATAAATGATGCCGGCGGCGGTCATGACGATGATAGATATGGTGGTGGTAGGAGGAGGTAGTGGAAGAGGAGGAGGAGGAGGATGATGATGATGATAGATGGATGATGGGCCGGTGAGGCAACAAAAAAAAAAATAAGCGGACGGGGACAGGTTGGAGGGGGGGGGGGAAGATGTCGCGGCGTACCGCACACGCTGATACGGGCATTTAGCTCTCCCCGCTTCTTTCTCCCCTTTCCTAGGCGCCGAGCAACCTGAGCGGTCGCTCGGTCTTTGTCTATGAAGATAGGAAGGTACAGAGAAGAGGAGATGGTGCCCGAAACCAAGGGGGGAATGGAGGTGCTACTGCAGGGCTCTCTAGCCCTCCCCCGCCTCCCATGCCTCCAGCTTCTTGCTGTGAGGGCCCCCTCTCGACGCCGACCTCACTAGTCCCGTTGTCCTCTGACGAGACTGTGTATATTATCAGCCTTTTGTCCATGGTGGCTACTTCGGGGCACTTTCTCAATGTCTTAATACGTCTGTATTGGTTCTAGATTTCTTACAGTTATAAACTGGGGAGACTGGGTGGTTCTCATGTGGCGGGGCATGAAGGGAAGAATGTATATTATGGGATGGCTCTCATCTCCCAAAAACAAAACTGGCCTTGGTTGCATGCGTCCTCGATTCAGCCGCGTTTGCATCTGATGTGTTCGCGAATGCCGTTGCCTACACAACCGATTTCAAATCAGCTGGAAAATAGGAAGCCCTGCCCAGCGGCATCACATGTTGTTATGTATACATATACGTATATATGTATATACAGCAAATGTGATGCAGCCAACAGTATTAACACCTAGCTCAGGTATGACCAAGCTCAACTAGTCATCCTCAGCTCGGATGTCACAACCCCCCCCCCCCCCCAAATGCTCTTCTCTTCTTGTTTTTGTTTTTTACACCGATAAAAACCGGGGCACTATCCCTCCCCTCTCCTCGAGAACCCATCCTCAAGTCTGAAAAGGTTTAACAGAAAGAAATCAAGGGAATGCTGAAAAGCCGTTACAGGAGTGGTGGTATCATGGAAGGCACAAAGAAGATCTAAGATGAAAATGAGACAAGTGTGTCGGATCCCTCAGCGAGAACCAAAGAGAAGTGTTTCGTGTCGGAAACGAGGGTTGGAAACTTCGTAGTAAAGGAGTAAAGTTCGTAGATAATGAAGGCAGGTAGTGTTAAGCCAAGAGTCTTCGACCCAGGAAGGGAATAAAAATAAAGAAAAGGTTGGTTGCCAGACCGCGGGGCAAAGTCATTGCCTGCCCAAAAGTGACAAGTCCAATGTTTGGACTTGGGGAGTTGTACAAGGCTTGATTCAGATCAATAGTTGGCGAAGTTGCGGTGTGCTTCCTCAAGAACTGCGTAGCGCGTTAGCCTCTCACCTGATGATCACTAACACTGTCAGAAAAAGCATGGCAAAACCTACTGCGCAGGACGTTCATCTGGCCCGCCCGGTCCTCACAAGCAATCTGCAGTCCGCTGCCATCAACCAGGTCGAGAACGACGCTGTTGGGCAGCTCCTGCAGTTCCACGTCGGGCGCAAAAGGGGGCTTGAAGTCGCTCATGTGGTATCGCTTGACCATGGCGCCGTGTCTGTCCTTGCCGGAAACAGGAGGTATCATGGCCGTGCCCTGTCCCGCGCTCAAAATCAGGAAGCCTTGACTATCGAGGCAGAGGCTTCTACGTTTCCACAAGAGATTGTCCGGGAACTGGACGTTGACATCACCCATGAAGGCAATAATGCTCGGCTGGGCCGCAGCGCCAGTAGCGCCTGTACTACCCTTGGACGCGGCCTCGACCTCAGCGGCGTTCTCCTCGGTCACCGTGGGTGAGATGGACGGGGCGCCATTCTTCCTTCCGGTCACGAGCGTATTGGAAAGCCGCCGCATAAACCGGGAAGCGCGACTGGTCTTGTTCGGGCTAGCCGGGCCGGAGCTGCTCGAGGGGGACTTCTTCTCTTCCATCCCACTGCCGCTCTTGGCTTCAGCTTCCGACTCGGCGCCAGGGGATGTCATGCTGACAGAAGGGCCGGAGCCGCTCTGGTCGAGCGATGAGCGCCGGCTGCTAATGCTAAGACGTCGGCCTAGCGAAGTGGACTGTTGCACCGATGGAGCATGGGATGAGGGGCGCGAGCCTGCAGAAGCCTGGCTGGCGGCAGCAGCGGGAGAGAGCGCGTTGCCGAGGTTATCCGTAGACGGCGACTTGACACCAATAATAGACTCAGTCCGGTCCTTGATGAAGTCTTTAACGAACGAGAGCGACGACCGTCGTCGGGGACGAGGGCCGTCAGATGTTTCCGTCGTTGTGGTGTCTCTGTCTCCCTCTCGCGACTGCTTGGATAGTCGTCGCTCCAGCAACGTCTGCTTGGCCTGATCCGCGAGCTCCCGCGCCGAAACAACACTAGCCGGACGCACGGGGCTCTGCGAGTTGACGCGGTTCTGAACGTCCACCGTCAGCTGTGACTGCCTCAAGTCTAGCGGCGGATAATCTGCTTGGCTTGCCCTGGGCTCGGGGCCCCTAGGGTATGGTTGGTTAGGATCCCGAACGATGCGAGCTGTGACCTGGACGGATTCGGGGCGCCCCCTGGGAGGCATTCCTCCCTCAAACATGGACAACCGGTTCACCAGCGATCCGGACCGGCCGCGTCCCATGTTCCGGGTGGCCTCGGGAGATGACGAGTCCCTCGATGCTGGAGGAGAGGGTGATGCGCCCCTCGAAAGCGAACTGGTCCGCTCGGCCACGGAAGATGGCCGTGAGCCCTCCCGAACATTAGCTTTGCGCACGGCAAAGAAGGTTGTCGCAGGGCGCTCTTTTGGTGTGTTCACCTGCTCCCCGCCGGGGCCGCCGCCAGACAGTTTCTCCAGCGCTTTGATTCGCTGCGAGATACTTGAACCCAACTTGGCGCTCTTGGGTCTGAGCTCTGACGACGGTTGCTGCTGCTGCTGCTGTTGGGAAACCCTCTGCATATAAGCGGAGCCAGACGACGCTGATCGGGCAGGGGGAGACGCCAACTCGCTCGGGGCTAGGAAAGAATTGCGGACGGGATTCGAGGCCGTCCTCAAAAACTTAGGGGCGGATGCGGTATTGTCCGCCGCGGCGCTAGCCGGCTTGTTGGTCTGGTCCACACCAAAGACCGGGGAAATGGGAGACTTGGACACAGTGACTGGCGTAGCCTGCTGAACTGTCGCCGACTGCAACTCATCCATAAAGCCGTCGTTATCTGTGATGCTGATGACGGAGCGCCGCTTGTCGCTGCTGTCCAGGACATCGAGGTTCGTCCGGATACGTTCCGGAAGCTTCCGCAGCTTGGAGTCGACATCGACCGCATCGCTGACGTTGGTTGCCCCGGTGACAGTGTCCTTCTCCGGAACAGGGGGGGCTGATTCCTTAACGCGCCACGAATCCACATCCGAGGTATTAGCGGCAATGAGGGGGAGACCTTGGCTAGCAGAGCTCGTGGGAGGCCTCGTCTCCTGCGTGGAGAACTTGGACACCGGGATTCGGATCTGCTGTGTTAAGGGGGTTCTTTCGTCACCGATAGGTTCGGCATCGCTAAGCTTCGCCTCTGGCAATTTCGCAAGAGATGCTGGCTCCTCGACTGTCTCGGCCGCTGTTCCGTCGGCCGCCTTGTCCTCGGGCGTGCTAGACTGGGCTGGCGACTCGGATGATGCCGAGACCGGCAAACCCTTTGGGACGGCGTCGTCACTCGCTGCCGTGCTGGAGACGGTTTGCACTTCGACTTTCTCCTCCGCAGCCGCAGGAAACCCGTCATTAGGCACCGTGATGGTTGCTTGAGACTGTCTGTCGGGTAACGCGGAGGCCGTTCCATCGGCGCGCTCCTCCGAGGGCAGGGCTTCACGTTGAGCCGATTCCGGCTGCCCGTCATCCTTGGCTTGACTTGCTTCCGATTCGTTGTTCGCGCGTTCCTCTTTAGCAAGAACGGTTTCGTTCGTTGAGTCGGATAGGGACGAAGCTTGCGTGGAACCTCCAATTTCCGAGGCGGCCGTGGGAGACGAGGGGTGAGAGTCCAAGGTGGTATCTAGAGAGGCGTGATCCGTCCCAATATCCATCGCGGAATCAGGTTTGGGCGTCTCAGGAACTTCCTCCTGCTGCTCGTCCGCTTTGTCCGGGCGTCCTTCAGGTAGCGGAGCGTCTGCGGCTGCCTCAACATCCTGCTTCTCGTTGGCAAGGCCCGGGGTGCTCTGAGCCGAAGGGACATCGGCACTAGGAACGTCGGGTGTTGTCTGCAGGCTCATCATCTTCTTTTGCTCTCTCAGCTTCATAGCTTTCAATAGCCGAGCTTTCTCGGGCGTCATGACGTTCTGCTTTGCCGGGGGTTGGGCAATGGCGGGTGCGTCGGGCTTGTGCGCAGCACTCGTGTCGGCCGGGGCTTCTTCGGTTGCGCTGGTGGCCTGTGGTTGGGCCGAAACACTTCCGGAGGGCTTCGCGCCAGCAACGGCCTCGACTGGCTGGGAAATGAATTCAGCTCGTTCTTGACTCGGAGACTCGGGAGCTTCTTCGCCGTGGCCCTGGGATTGAGAGCGAGCCTTCCTGGTGCCTTTGGACATGGACTTGATGCCAGCCGGGACCGTCGAGACACGGGGAGCGGAGCCACTAGCAGATGATCGCGGGCGACCGGCAGGATCCGCCGAGGGTCTTGGACCAATCTTAACTCGTGG
Source organism: Thermothelomyces thermophilus ATCC 42464 (assembly GCF_000226095.1). Classification (NCBI taxonomy): domain Eukaryota; kingdom Fungi; phylum Ascomycota; class Sordariomycetes; order Sordariales; family Chaetomiaceae; genus Thermothelomyces; species Thermothelomyces thermophilus. The sequence goes on from NC_016474.1 coordinate 2,900,056, forward strand.
CTTGGAATAGGGGTAAGAGGTCGCCGGATAGAGGTCAGTCCGCGACGACTGCGATGACATGCGCCGCGAAGACTCGTCTACGGATATGGCGGGCGAGGATGGACGCTGGGCACCCGTGAAATTTGGCGGTTCGAGTTCATTAGCGAAGCGGGAAGCATCCGGGAGATTGGCCAGGTCTGCATCGAGCTTAACAGGGGCTTCCGAGTGCGCTGCGGACGACTTCGGGCGTGCCTCTTCTTTGGCGACGGACTGGCGCTTTCTCTCTCTCTCCTCTTCCTCCTCCTCTTCTGCGATTTCCATCAAGCGTCTTCGACGCAGCGAGCTCGTCGAGGAGGATGTCGACCCGGACGCAGCATGAAGCGAGCAGGCTGCCGAGAGCTTGGTGTCCTTGAGCTCCTTCGCCTCTGAGATCTCAAAGGTAGTATCGTGAGGGGAGAATCGGTCGCAGACGGCCTCGAAGTGAACAGTCACCCGCGCTATGGAGGGCTTGAATAAGCTTCCGTAATGCGGAGAAGAAGAGAAGAGAGAGGGGGGTGACGGTCGATTCAAGCACGGGAGAGGAAACAACTTACCTTGGATCAACCTGGAGCAGTCCACGGGCAGGTATTTGATGATGACACTGCGACGCCTGTACCTCAGGAAACCGTAGAGCGGCGACTTGTCCTCGTACTGGGCAATATTGTTGCGGATTTCGACGATGCCGCCATTGCCCCGACCCAGCAGCTCGACCTCATCACGACTGGCATATTTCAACAAGAGCCTATTTCGACTCACATGTCAGCGCCTTGTATCTCAGTGAAAGACTGGCTACACAGATACGACAATGGGCGCATAGCTGAAGAGCATCCCGCTGGTCGGGGTGCTGATGTACGTTGCACAACGGGGCCAAAAATAAAGTAGCGATAAGGAGGGATGAGGACATACCATCCTCCGGGTTCGGCGACCGCGGCCTCGTACGCCTCCGTGACTCGTGTATCGTCCAACCCATTCAGCGACATCTCGAGCTCGCGCCTCGGTTGGCCGTCGGTTCTGTCTCGTCTCGGGAGCTACCGGCGACCGCAGTGCAAAAGTGGGCGTTTTGTGAGGGCGGAGGACGATGGTTGAAAACGGCACCGAATCAGGGGCAATCGGAACTCGCTGGACTTGCTGCTCAGCCGAGCCTGCATGGAGCGATTGTCGAACCGTCCAAAGGCGTCAAAGCTGCGCGGCTGAGGCGCGCAAGGAACATGGAACGGATGCGCAGAATGGTTGCAGCAGATGGCGGGTCGCAGGAGGTTCCGCCGGGGAAATATTTGGGGAACTCTCCTCCTTCGAGAGCGAGCGAGTGCCGACCTTCCAGGGCTTGACAGAACTGCGTTCTGTCTATCTCGAATGCGAGCGAGACACGAGCCACAGCAATTCAGACGTAGCACTGGTCGAAAAAGGAAAGCAAGAAAAAAAAAGGGAAAGGAAAGATAAGACTCGAGATAGTGTGTGAACGATGAGCCCCCTCCCCCCAGCAAACAAGAGAACAGCAAAGGGAAAAAGAGTGTGGGCTGGGGTGGCTTCGAGTCGAGTACACCAGGACGAGGTTAGTTACAGCGCAGCAGAGCCGTCACAATCCTCTTGATGCACCGGCTCGCAAAACCAAGAGACCGGGTGTTGGAAAGGGGGTTGGCGGGAAAAAGTTGGGGGAATGAGGGGATCCTCGAAAGGAGGTGAAATGCAACCCGCGAATTGGCGGTCGTGCTGCTCCTGTGCTCGGCGCGATATTTTGGAGGAACCGAGCGGGAACACAGGGGTCGAGGTGCCAGGCGTGCAAGACGCACCCAATGCTGTTGCTTGAGTGGGGCTCATAGTCAGGAACAGGGTCAGGGGATCATCGCGTCATGCGCTTTCTAGAAGAATTGCATGCGCAGAAAGAAGACCAACGTTGGTGTATGCGTTTCCTGCCAAGCTTTGCAAATCTTCATCCGCGTTGCAAAGATACCAATTCACTAATTAGATACTAACTCTGGGATTTGTATGGTGTCAAAGGTGCGGGAAGAGGTGATTCTTTCCCGCGCCGTGCTGCAGCATGTGCCCGTGTCCTATAGTTATGTACTGTACGGGCTACACTTGCCTCATCCCGAAACTCTCCCCCACAGTGGAGCATGCCAATTCCCCTTGTCTCTGGTCTTAACCATATTCGGAGACTCCATGCCTGTAAGCTTCGTTTCAGGCTTCAAATCTGTGAGCCCGATTTCTGGGAGGCCGGCACCTCCAGCCTGGGCCCCACCCGACAATGAGGGTTGATGATGCCCAGTATAATCGGGGTGAAGACGAACCGAGATGTTTTGTTTTCTAAGGCCGGCGAGAAAAGTCTAACGGGGTTCGAAGTAATTTCGAGTTCGCTGGTGAATAGCTAGCTTCCAACGATTCACCTTTTCGAGTATTTTCTGGAGCCAACAAAAACGGAGCCGGACACTTGCCCCGAAATCAGATTATGTGCCAAACCACTGTAGGCGATTGATTGAGGGGTGGAGGGAAACGACATCGCCACGGGCGCTTTGACACCATGGGACAACCGTGCATACTCTATTCAGCTTGCCGCGGCGGATCTGCTCCAGATCAGATCGACTCTCCATATCCCCCTTCCCGATATTCAACCTATCATGGCTCGAGAGAAAGAACAGACTGAAGAGAACAGTTTTGTAGTACATACAGAAACACTCTGTCATATCAGCGCAAGGGGGAGCATCTGAGTGTAAACATGAACACGGTGTCTCTGTGTTTCCGCTTGGCCATCGAGGCCAATTCGTAGCTTAAATTCTTAGATACGGACTGAGGAGCCCACGACCAGAGCCTCCCACACAGAACAGTAAGTTCTCTCTGCTGCATAGTTCGGAACATGACCATGAGAGTGCCACGAATCTACACCTAGCCGACAAACCAACAAAGCGAGTCAAGAGTACGGGGAACGAAAAAGGGAGGTGGGGGTGCGGGCTGATCCCAACGTTTACGTGCTCCTGCTTCGCCAAATAACTCTTCCATGAAGCTGCCCCTCGTCACACGAAGACGATCATGTCTGTTGTTTTTGTCCATTCCACATCACATAAAATATGACGAACTGCGAATTGCCGTTAACTTCCGACAACACACACTCAAGTCCGCGACCGGGTCGCCTTGAAAACCCTTCCTACACGTGCGAGGACACTCAACCTCTCCTAGGTAGTTCCCACCGGTGTGTCCTTACTTGTGTCGGCCGATGAATCCACATCCATCTTATCCCCAGCGGGAATTGTAGCATCAGGCGACTCTTCGATCGAGGCCGGTTCCTCCTCCACAGGGCCCTGAATCACGGTCGGGACGAACCCAGCGTTTCCATCCTCGGCCGTCGAGGGATCGTGGCCTTTGCCACTGTTGCTCGCGGAGACACCGACCGAGGGGCTGCCATCCTCGGCGACCTTGGCTTGGGCGTTTTTGAGGATCTTCTCGACCTCGCTGACTTTACCCGAGGCGGTGCTAGGATCGCCCTCGACACCGATCGCCTTCTCCTTGTTGTTCTGGTTCTCGAGGAGGGCCTGCTTGTCCAGGCGGATGATCATGCAAGACAGGTTGTCGGTACTAAAGCGGGAAAGCGCATGGTCGACTAGGAGCTTGGCTGCGGCCACCGGGTCTTGTATGTCGCGCACAAGGTCGACCGCGTCTTGGTCAGAGCAAACATCCCAAAGCTATCACCCCAGGTCAGCACATCCACTGGCATCCATAACACCCGTTACGGGGTCCAACTTACGCCGTCGCAAGCTATGATGATAAACTCGTCCAATTCTGGCTGAATGACCGTTTCCGTGGTATAGGGATGCCCGGTGACGAGGTCCTTGATGTACGTGTCGCCGAGGGCTCGGGTGACGGCAAGGACACCGTTGACGCGGTTGTTCAATATGAGCCCCCCGGCGTTCGTGATGCGCTTCCCCTCGTTCTCGTCGCTACCCTTGTGGTCGTACGACAGACGTAATGCTTTCCCCTGGCGGCAGAGAATGATCCGGGCATCTCCAACGTTAGCGGTGTACAGCACACGCTGCCTGACAGCGCTGCTCTTCAACTTTGCGTGGGTAGCATCCGAGGCCGCCAGCGACGACGGATTCTCGGATTTGGCAGCCTCCTCCGCGGCTTTGGCCAGAGCAGGAGCGATCGACTGGGATCCGGTAGCGGAAAGGCTGCTCGGAACCCGGTCCTCCCAGCGAAGAACTGCAATGGCGGCGGTGCAGCCGCTGTTCTTGAGGGGCAACTGGCCCAGCTGTGCATCGACGGCCGTGAAGGTCTGGTCGAGGAGCTCCGGTATGGGAGCGTTCGGGTGTTTCCTGATGATGTCCTCCAATATTATGTGGAGCTTCTTCCCGCACCAATCTGCGGCAAACGTTCCTGCATGCCCGTCAAAAATGGCGAAGTATCCATTGTCGGTTTCGATCATATCCTGGTCCGAGCTGTCCCCGCCCTGTCCTTCGCCCGCAACCCCGGCGGTACCAGCCTGAGCCTGCGCCTGAGCCTGACCGCCCGCGCCCGTCCCGACGGCCGGCGCTGGGGTGTGGAGGAAGTTGTACAGGAAGGCATGGGTGTCCTCCATCGTGCGCCTGCACTTTTTGTTTCTGTCTTCCCACACGCCCACTCGGAAGGTGGATCGGGGACCAGGGAGCGACTCGCCCGCGGCATTGTTGTGCTGGCCTTGGGGCACGGCAAGAGCCTGGTCCTGCTTGCCGAGCTTCTGCAAAGGAGTCTGGTCAGACGACTTTGAGTCAGCAGCCTGGTCGCTGTTGGCACGACTTCCGACTTGGGTAAAGAGGGTGTGTTTGGCATGGGCTATCAGGCTGCTGGCCTTGCCGCTCACCCCGCTGCTCCGTCGCTTTTTCTGCTCCGCCGAGCTGCCCGCATTCGCAGCACTGCCACTGCCGCTCCGCTTCTCGCCGCTGGCGGCTTGGTCTGATGTCTTGACCGGTGACGGTGAGGTGCGGTCGGAGCCGCCGGTCTCTCCTCGATCGGGGGAGGGCGGATTGCTGGAGGCTCTCTCCTTCCGGGCGCCGGAGGTCGGATCGGAAACAGAATCGGCCTCGGTCTTTTCGGATTTTGAGCCTCCGGAGTTGGAGCCGGAACAGAACATCCTATTCAGCAGACCTCCGTGAGAGGAGATACTGCGCCGCTTGCCGCCTGCCAGGTTGATAGGTGAAGGAGGTGGTACAAGATAGAGAACCTGAGGGCAGAAAACTGGGCACTGTGCCGGCGGCGGCAGAAATTGTTGGCCGTGTGGTGTCGGAACGGAGCGTTGGAATCGATCTCTCGGGCAGTGCGGCCTGGCTCAACGAGACGCTCAGCCGCACACGATGGCTCGGGACGCGATCGACAATAGAGAGGAGGCACGCTCCGCCTGCTGTTCCCCCGAGCAAGTTGCAAGTAGAGTTGCGGTCGCGTCAGGTTATCTTCTCGCCCGGTGTGTGTTTGTTCTGGAGTCCTCGGGCTTCCAGAGAGACAGGAGGCTCTGCCTCGCGTTGTTGGTCGGCAGATTGGGCGCCTAAGTTTAGATGAGGGGTCTTGTGATGCGCGCGGATGATGTAATGCACGAGCTGCAGAACCCCAGCGTAATAGCACGCACAAGCTTGCTTATTATTTGCGAGATGGGCGCGGTTGATGGTTGGTAGAGAAAAGCGAAATTGACCATAAACGGAATACCTAAAAAAGATGCACGAAGGGAGCTGCCACATCGGCTCCGTCGAGCCAGCAGTTGTTGCGAGGTTGGTCCAAACCAGGAAGCAGGAAGGCCAGACAGTGGCCGAGACTGGGCTGGCCTCCTAAGGGTGGGCGGTGCCCAGGTGCGCTGACGAGACCCCAAGGGCTGGCTGATTCCAGGGCGGGCGGGTAGCGGGTGGGTGGGGTAGGCTAACTACCTTACAAGTAGGGCCCGACACAAGAGTGCAGTGTACTACGGAGTAGTAGGGTAAGTACCCCCCGGGTTAGGTAGTAACTCACTAACTTACGCAAGGGAATCAGGGTATCCGGTGCCTTGCCGCACAACGTCAGCATCTCTATTGCCTGTCACTGCTGTGAGCGAGGTGGGGCAAAAGGGTCCTTTTTGAAGGCAGGGTCGTTAAGCCCCGGTTCTGGAACCACGACAATGACATCAGTGTTGGAGAATGAATGGCACAGATTGCGAATAAACTCGTGACAGGCGTTAGGTTGTTGCTCGAGCCTTGTACAGTACATATGTACAATACAGTGGTTCAGTATCGGATTTCTCTGTGGTGCCAACTGGAAGACAATTCACAGCCTCTGCCCGGTTTCGCGTTGCACGTGCTAGAATGCAATCTTTGCTTCTGACTGGTTACCGTAGGAAACGCCTTGGGCATTCCAAATCTTGGCGGCGCTTCCTGTGTTCAGAACCAGCAACGTGAAGATATCTAGGGTACGGAACCGTTCTCGTCAGATACTAGGTCAAAATAACACCGGCCGCTGTCGGTCAAACAACTGTTGTCCGAACCAGGCCGGCAACGGGCCGAGCTCTTCTCGCATGTACCTCAGTTACTAAAGGGTGCAGGCAGACTGTGCCAATACCAGAAACCGTACTGAAACAGAACAGACTCTATTGCGCCCAAACTCCCCACATCTCTCCCAAGGCCATTCAAAGCAAGTATGATCGTGGTTGATCTTTCGATGCCCTGGTGTGAAGAGGCAACGTTGCGGTGAACCAAGCTGTCAGGGGCCATTGACACGACCCAGCTTATCCATGGCTTATGGAGGAGTCCGACGATTGGCCGGTAATGCCTGAGTTGGCTTGACGGCCTAGTGTAGCCCCAAGGCCAGCTTGGAACCTACCATGAGATATTATAGTGCCGTTACGGTATCATGCATCGTTTCAAGGTCCCATTACCGCACTCATCGTCTCAGGCTATCAAGCCGTGCTTGAAGGTCGTCGTCGCCAGGATCGGTCCCGCCACCGCCGCCGCCAACTGCTTGGGCAATCTTGGTCTCTGCCACCGTGTTTGCTTGCAGTCCTGATGGCGTCTCACCGAGCTAAATACCGATAAGTAAATGACCAGTCGTGAAGCGAGGCTCAAGACTGCGGGCAGGCTTACCGCTTGGCTTAGGTCTACGCCAATCCCCTCCAAAACCTGCTCAACCACCTCATCACCTTCTTCCTCCAAGCCAACGTCCATCGCGTCGTCGATCGCGTCGTCCATCATCTCCTGTCGCTGTTCCATGATGTCGTTTTCGCGCTCAAACTCCATGGCAATGCGTTGCAGAGACGGAAGGTTCATGGTGCGGTTCATGCTGCCAAGGGCCATGGTCGCCCCTTTCATTGCTTGCATCATCTGCTCATTTGTGCGGTATGTCTACATGCGAAGCTGTCGTCAGCAACGAAAAATGGAAGCCCGGTGATGGTTGGCTCCAGGGGGGTTGATGTTCGGCGAAAAGTGGAAACTAACCTGAAGGCGAAGGGAGACCTTCTGCAACTGGCTTCTCATCCCGTAGAACTTCTCGATGTACCTAATCAACAACGTCAGTATACCGCCAAACAATCATCCCCGAGAATGCGACTGTACCTCCTAGTGCGAACCAGGTCCTTGGCCTGGACCTTGCACGCACCCATCTGACCCTTTTGCGCACTCTGACGGATCTGAGAAATGAGCGTCTTCTCCTGTTTTTCAAGCTTCACTCGTTGCTGGTCTAACTCTCGGATCGCCTTGTCGAGTAAGCGCTGGTTTCTGCGCAAACGCTCTGCCGGCGTAATGCGCTTGCCGAAGGCCCATTCCAGAATCTATGTGATAGCGCGGTCAGCTTGGACTTCAGCAGCGTGCTGGTTATGGAACGAGGAACTGACATTCATGATGACAACGAACAGGTTTGCTGGTTTCAAAGAAAGGGAGGGTTTCGGGAGTTTGGGCTACAAAAAGCGCAGGTTGATCTGAAGAAAGTCGATAGTCTGCCTGGCCAAGAGCGCCGCTTCGTCAGTTACCAAGGCAGCACGTCCAACGGTTGGCTCAACAATCCGTACGGATTACAACAAGCCAGCGTGCCAAGCACGAATAAGGCTCCTTCTTAAATGCATATCCTGTACGGATTACGGATCCGTACATTCTCATGCATCAAGCGTGCAACGGCGCATGAGATCACATGTGGGTCTTCGGGAACGCATCCCTGCTTAGTGCAAGTGGCGCCCTTTTTTGGTTCGCTGAATCCCAAAAGTTCATCCGAAACCATGGGAAAAGAAAGAATGAGAAAATCGTACCACCGTGCCATTTCGGGACCACGAGTATGAGCCGTGCCTAGAAGATTTCATCGACTTTGCTCGACCGTCCCCGAAGGCGCATTCTTCGCAATGAGCCAAGAGTATTTTTCGCCCAAGGGCAAGTCGGTCTCGCGGCACGACGGCGACGACGACCATGGAGACTCGCAGAATGCGGCGAGTACGAGCCGCCCGGCCGCCCCGGGGCCGTCAACCGCTCCAGGTTTTATGACTGTTGGCACTGGCACAACCTCGCAGTACGCCGCCCACCTCCAAGCCATGCTTGAGCAGGACTCAGGCTACGGCGGCAGCATTACCAGTGACGAAGTAAGCTCGATCAGGTCCGGACCGAGCGCTTCCGCGGCTTGGGATTCCGCTGTTCAGGCCGACCGACCAATTCGCCCTCATGCTTCTTCCTCGAACCACGGAGCTCCCGACCACCGCACCCAGGCCGGAGCTGTCCACCAGCTCTGGTACAACCAGCATAGGGCAACGCTTGGCCGCGCGATCACGGCTGTCGTGGAGCTCTTGAGGGAGCTGCAGGAGAAGAACGCCGTCTGGCCTGCCCACTACCCGTCGGTCCAGCGCGTTGCACTCGATACGCCTTCGAACCCGGCCTCGAGGCCTGGCATTCACCAGACCTACTCGACCGCCGGTGATCTCGCCACAGCACCATCCTTCTCTCAGCCGGCCCCGATGCTACGTCGAGCCATGACCTCTCTTGAAGACGCCGAGGCGGAATCTAGCAGGAGTGCACAGAACCGAGCGCCTTCCGCCGAGCCGAGACTTGTCACCCCCCAGATTGCCCAAGAGTTTTCGGTGCTGAAGCTGGATCTGAAGCTCGGCGCACTACACCAGGCCGAACTAGTGCATTCGTTGGAGAAGAACTCGATCGCTTCGCTGCTGGACGGGAAGATACAATCGAGCATCAGGCACCTACAGTCTCTCCGGGAGCGCATTGAGGACACATCAAGCAAGGTCTTGGTGACGGGCGACCTCAACGCAGGAAAGTCGACTTTCTGCAACGCGCTGCTCCGGCGCAAGATTCTCCCCGAGGACCAACAGCCCTGCACGAGCATATTCTGCGAAGTGCTCGATGCGAGAGAGAACTGCGGCATTGAAGAGGTTCATGCCGTTCACAAGGACGCCGTCTACGACAGGCACGACGAGACAACCTACGACGTCTACTCGCTGCGGGATCTGGAAAAGATAGTGGTGGATAACACTCTATACATGCAATGCAAGGTGTACGTCAAGGATGTCCGGACCATCGACGAGTCGCTCCTCAACAACGGCGTCGTGGACATTGCGCTCATCGATGCACCTGGCCTCAACATGGACACCACCAAAACCACGGCCATCTTTGCACGACAAGAGGAGATCGACGTCGTCGTCTTTGTCGTGTCCGCCAGCAACCATTTCACCCAGACCGCGACCGAATTCATCCGAGCTGCCGCCGCCGAAAAGGCCTATCTCTTCATTGTCGTCAACGGCTATGATACCATCCGGGACAAGGAGCGATGTCAGAAATTGATCCTTAACCAGATCAGAGCCCTGAGCCCGGATACGTACAAAGAAGCCGCCGAACTGGTCCACTTCGTATCGAGCGCGGCTATCCCAATGGCACCCGCTCCTCCCGGTGGCCCAGGAGGAGGCGGCTCCGGCAGTGCTGGTGGTGGTGGATTTGACGATCCAGGGGACGACGACGACCCGAAGGGCAAGGGCAAAAACAAGGAGATGGAGCGAGACTTTTCTGCTCTGGAGCAATCCTTGCGCCGGTTCGTCCTGGAAAAGCGCGCCCGTTCCAAGTTGGCCCCAGCAAAGACGTACCTGATGAACATTCTAAACGACGTGAACGTGCTGGCTACGGTCAACACGGAGGTTGCGCAGTCCGAGTTCGACAGGGTCAACAAGGAGTTGCAGGAGCTCGAGCCCCAGCTCGAGGCGAGCAAGCGAGCAAGGGCCGAGGTCAGCGAGAAGATTGACCAAACGATCGAGCAAACCTGCAAGGACGTCTACGATTACTCCCGCTCAACCATCAGCTCGGCCATCGCTCACGCCGGCGACGGGAACCTTGGCATCCCCTACCCCGGTGTGTTCGGTGCATTCCAATATGCCGACGACCTGAAGGAGGCCATGCTTTCTCAGATTGCCGCTTCGGTCGTGCAATGTGAGGAACACGCCCGCACCAAGACCGTCTCCGGTGTCAACATGATCAAGCAACTCGGCATTCTCCACCTTGGGAACGAGTATGAGAACCTGAACTTCAAATCAGACGTCATGTTCCAGCACAGGAAGCATGCCCTAGCTCGCCAGGTCGACATCGCCACCGAATTCTGGGACTTTGTCGACTGGTCGACGCTGCTTCAGAGGGAGGAGAAGGCTGGCATGGCTCTGACTGTCGCCGGCGTTGTCGGTACCGGTGTGATCAGCGGGTATAGCCAGATGAACATTGCACTTCGCGTTGCTCAGCTGCTAGGAAGCGACAACCTGCGCCGGCTGATTGTTCCCGGCGCGATTGCAGCAGGTGAGCTCGTCCCACTTCCAGCCGCACTCTTGTGTCATGACCGACTAGTTAACTGACTGTCACAGCCGCGGCGATGGTGTTCTACGTCCTCAGCCAGATCCCGCACTCGCTCCCGCACCGTCTCAACGCCAAGATCTCCGCCCAGCTCGCGGCGATGGACTATGTCCACGCCAACAGCAACCGGATCTCGGGCACCGTGCGCAAGGTGCTGCTCATCCCCGCCAACTCGTTGCGGGTAGGCCTCCAGCGCTCTGTCGAACAGCTCGATCATCGGCGTGAAGAGACGGCCAAGGTGCGCAAAGAGAGCAGCGACGCCCTCAGGTATTTTGGCAACCTCGTTCAGCGAAGCGCCCACCAACGCCGCCAGATCGAAGCGTTGGACCTCGATGCGCATCTCCCCGGAGCGCAGGGTGTTTTCTAGGCCAGTTCTTGTCTACATTACTGCTGCTTCAGGTCTGGCGTTTCGGGGAGTCTTTGGGTTGGTGGGAGGGTTCCCGATAAAAGGAGGCAACAAGCCAAAAGGCATGGTGTGGTTAGATGCACGGCAGGTTCGAGGAAGTAATGGCTGCTTTGATGATTCCCCCAATCCAGCTTGGACAGTACACGAGTCGCAGGACTCCACTCGCTGTTTTCCTTTTACATTGGTATGTTAGCAGGCTGCTTTGTAGTCGAGCGAGTATATATATATATATGTATACAGCAACTAGATTGTGAAGCTGCACGCTGCCATGAACGACAGCCGGCGCCATTACAGTTGCGGGGCGGGGAATAGGGATCTTTGGATCAATCTTCTCGTCAGATACGTCTGTTTTTTTTTTCTAACTCCTTACAGCCAGAATCGCACCTCATCCCCGCATGGTTCCTCAGACTTTAAGGGGCCTTCTACTCCCTCCAGAGAATCTCTCTGAGCCGGCTTTTCTCCTCTTCTCCTCCGAATATCACGTCGATCCCCTTTCTGACCAGGGCGCACACTTCGGAGCGGCTGAGCTTGAAATGTTGGATTACGAGCGCGTACTCGTTGGAAAGAGGGCTCCCGAAGACGCCTACATCGTCCGTCTGCAACCGTAGATTTTCAGTTTGCCCGGTTCACAGCCAAGATATTGAGGTCGTGCATGTGGCACCCACACTCAAGACCACCACAGTGCCGTCGACGTTCCACCACTCACGAAAATGGCTGCACCTGGTCAGCACCCGTCTTCTCCCGACAGCTACCGGGTAACCAGACGACATAGTAACAGAAGGTAAAGAAAAAGGGAAGGAAGAAGAGTGAAGGAGCGGGGAAGGAAGGGAGGGAAGTTCATAAAGGAAAAAAAAAGGGGGGGTGGGGGGAAAGGGGGAACATTACTGGGCCTCGAACCCGCCACATATCATGCCGGCGTGGACATTGCAGCTCAAGCAGAGCTCCAGGCCGATCCCGGGCCGGCTCAGTATCTCGCGGCGGACGCGCTCGCTGACACAGATGACGTGGCCGAGCCGGTCGGGCCGGCAGGCGAGCAGGGCGTCGAGCTCGGCGGCGCCGGCCGAGCAGGGGGCCTCGGCGAAGTGCAGCGTCAGGCCCAGGCCGGGCACGCGCCGGGCCTCGTCGAGGACGGCGGGGAGGGCCGGGTCGAGCGGCGCCGCCGGGTCCCCGCACAGGTCGAGCCCGACGACGCCGCGGCCGAGGAACTGCTTGGCGAGGGCGAGGACGCGCGCCGCTTGGGATGGGCTGTGTCGACGGTCGATCTGGAAGATTGGCGGATTTGGGTGGGAACGGGAAGGAGAGGTGAACACAGGTTCAAGGACGCTAAGACGCTATACCATCTGTCCGGGGTCCGGGATCTTCCCCGTACCGGGGCGGAGGAAGTTGGGAGAGAAGGAGGGACAAAAAGAAAAAGGGGTCCCGGGGGGGGGGGGGGGGGGGAAAAGGGGGGAAGGGGGCAAGGGAGGGACCTACCGAAAGAATCAACTTTGTCCTCAACCCGGGGCTTCGTTGCTCTGTCCGCTCATAGTCGGCAATGGCGTCCAGAATGGTCTGCACGTACCCGGCCTCGGTCAGACCCGCGGCCGGCATGGCGCGCGGTGTGGTGCGCAGCTCAAGATAGACGACGCCGTCGGCGGCGAAGTCTCGAAGGACCGAGAGGGTGGCGTAGCGCAGGGCTGCGGCGTCGTTGACGAGGTTGTAGATGTAGGAGGAGAAGAGAGGGAAGAACCTTTTTGTGGCACGAGCGTTATTCTTGGGAGCCGGGACAAGGTGAGCTTAGAGGGGAAAGGGAGAAAGAGAGAGAGAGAGAGAGAGAGAGAGAGAGAGAGAGAGAGAGAGAGAGAGAGAGAGAGAGAGAGAGAGAGAGAGAGAGAGAGAGGGAGGGAGGGAGGGAGAGAGAGAGAAGGGACGATTCGTGTGCCTACGTCTTCAGGTCGTAGTCGAATTTCCCCGCGGGCATCTCAATCAGGGGATCTTGCAGGTCGGTTTCGCCCGCAGCTCTCTTGGTGAGCCAGATTTCGTGGAGGCATTGGCGGCCGATACTGCCAGTCAGGTGGGCATGGAGCTGGAGAGTCCGGGAATACGTTTCAACGGATGGAGAGAGGGACGCTCAGCTTGGGTACGGCCATCGTGCATGAAAAGCGGAGGAGGTACCTCAATCTTGGGGAGCGCCTTGCAGTCAAGCAGTGCGGATTCGGAGTGGTGCATTTTTGGATGCGAATAATAGGTGCTTTTACCGGATATCTACTCAGTATCCTTCAAAGGCTCAACAAGCCCAAGCCCTGATGATGCGAGGCTCCGGACTGGGACAGGCGGGGATGCCGGCTGGCGCCGAGTGGGTGCGATTCTCCATCCCGATCACGGAAATCCGCTGAGCAGCCAGTTCCCCGGGCTCCGCGCCGTCAACCGGGCTGTCATGGGGAAAATCTTGTGCTGAAAGCATGTCTCAGTAGGTGCCTACTGTGTACGTGAGGGCAACGGCTGCCGCTATCCACCACCGCCCGACCTTGGATGAGAGCTGAGTCGCCATTCCGGTCGGGACGTGCAGTTGGACGGCCACCGGGCGAGAGATGCAGCCGACGCAACGCAACGGCAACTCATTCGCCAGCTCGGCGTGCTCCCGGATTGGGTCTTCAGCGGGTGCGCGCCGCAGTGTTGCAGCCAGGAATGGGGATGTTGCTGCGAACGCCCAGGCACTGTGCGAGCCCGTCTCTTCCCCTGAATTCCCTTCTCTTTTTCCTTTTTCCTTTTTTTTTCGTTTTTTGATTTTCTCGTCTAACGTCTTGTCAATCGAGTTCCTTTTTGACAGTCGATGGGGAGTGGTGCGAGTCCTTGAGTTCCTCAATCCCTTTTGGCGTGCATCTGTGATTCAAGCCCAAGAAAGAAGTCGCTTTGTGTGGAGGTACGGAGTACTCCGTACGGAGTACGTTGAAGGGACCTAAGTTACTCCGTCGGAAGTTGGTTGCCAGATTGATCTGTAACTACTTGAACAAGGAGGAAACCGCTGGGGCAGAAGAGGGACTCGGTTCCTCTTCCGGAAGATGGACCGTGCGCAAACTGCCACGGATCCCTCCGTACCTGATGGGCGGAATACAACGACGTTGCACTGTATGTAAGGTGCTCCTCGCAGGATATTGGTACCTTACTACTCCGTACGGAGTAGTGGTTCTAGTTATTTAGGGTGGTCGTGTTTCTTCATAGTTAATAAAGATCAAAGTTCGGCTGCAGCAAGGCGCACACCTCTTGGCCCACTGAGTAATCCGTACCGCGGTCGGTCATTTGATCCGCAGCCCCAAGGTCCCTCCGGGCATCCACTGGGTCCGCCGAGAACCCACTTGATCAAGACAATTCCGAGTTCCCCTCACCATCGATAGGAGAAAGGCAAAGTTAGAGAGGCTGCAGCTCAAGAGGGAAGAGTGCCGTGTTGCTTTTGTCCTCACGGGCACCACCCGCGGCAACCGTTGCGACCCCTGCTTCTCCCGGGCCGTTGTTCGTTCTGCTGCAGCTTGCAACGCGACTTGCAACCTTGAATTAAACCCCCTAGTCGCTCACCCCCAATCCATTCCCAAATCAGGTAGCGCAGGGTAATAATCGCAAATCTCCAGTCCAGGTCTCCCGTCCGCCAGCTGCGCAACCAGCAAATCTTTTTTCCCTACCCATCCCTGCTTTTCCCCTTTCTCCAGTCAACCCCCTTTCAAGAAAACTCGCCGTCCATTTGCATCCGAAGGACATTGCCGTCAGACGCCGGAATTGGTCGCGCCTTAAGCTTAGTAGTTCGGCCAATTCTCTCTCCCTTGCGGATTCTCGGCCGCTAGGTTGTTCGGTTTGCGCTTAGACGCACAACCCCGACCGCCGCCTCCTCTCTCCACTCAGCGCTCCGATAGTCATTTCGCTGCAGCACCTTTCCCGGCTTGCCCCAGCTGTTTTACTGGGTCGGCGCCCACACCCCTGGAGCTCGCATTCTTCCGCTTCTCGAGCAATTCGAGCGCCCCAAACCTCCAACACTCAAATCCTCCGACCCGACCGACCCGATCGCCGTCTTCCGACAACCCCCCCGCGCAGTTTGTCAATTCCTTCCGATTGACCAGAGCGCACCCGCTGCAGCAGCAGAGATGGATCCAGGCCGGTCGAGCGACGTGTCGCCAGAGGCGATGCAGGCACGCATCCAACAGGCACGTCGCGAGGCTGAGACGCTCAAGGACAGGATCAAGAGGAAGAAGGAGGAGCTTGCGGACACGACGCGTGAGTGCCCATCCAGAACGTAAACTGACGTCTACTGCTCATGGGGTCGTTCGAGCTGACCACTCCTCGATTGCGACTAGTCCGCGCGGTCGCCGCCCAGGCCCACGAACCGATCCCCAAGAGCCAACTGATGAGGACGAAGAGGACATTGAAAGGGCATCTCGCCAAGATCTACGCTATGCACTGGTCGACCGACCGGAGGCACCTCGTTTCGGCATCACAAGACGGAAAGCTGATCATCTGGGACGCGTACACGACAAACAAGGTCCACGCCATCCCGCTGCGGTCGTCGTGGGTAATGACATGCGCCTACGCACCGAGCGGGAACTTTGTCGCCTGCGGCGGTCTCGACAACATCTGCTCCATCTACAACCTCAACCAGAACCGCGACGGGCCCACGAGGGTAGCGCGTGAGCTGTCCGGCCATGCCGGCTACCTGTCGTGCTGCCGCTTCATTAACGACCGCAGCATCATCACCTCGTCGGGCGACATGACGTGCATGAAGTGGGATATCGAGACCGGCACCAAGGTTGTCGAGTTCGCCGACCACCTGGGAGACGTCATGAGCATCAGCCTCAATCCGACCAACCAGAACACGTTCATCTCGGGCGCCTGCGATGCCTTCGCCAAGCTCTGGGATATCCGCGCCGGCAAGGCGGTGCAGACTTTTGCCGGCCACGAGTCCGACATTAACGCCATCCAGTTTTTCCCGGACGGCCACTCCTTCGTAACAGGGTCCGATGATGCTACCTGCCGCCTGTTCGACATCCGCGCAGACAGGGAACTCAACTTCTATGGGGTATGTTGCCCGTCTGCGCGCAAAGTTTACCCGTCTTGAAAAAAAAAAAACACAGTCTTCTTCTTCCCCTGCTTCTCCCGCTAACGCTGTAACTTTGCAGTCCGAATCGATCCTGTGCGGCATTACCTCGGTTGCCACCTCCGTGTCTGGGCGGTTGCTTTTTGCTGGTTATGACGATTTCGAGTGCAAGGTGAGCTGGAACCAACGATCGCCACGTCGCCTGCGACGCCAATGCTGACGGTTTCGTCCACAAGGTTTGGGATGTTACTCGGGGCGAGAAGGTCGGCTCGCTCGTGGGCCACGAGAACCGTGTCAGCTGCCTGGGCGTGTCCAACGACGGCATAAGTTTGTGCACGGGTTCCTGGGATGCTTTCGTAAGAAACCTCTTGCCAACCACATCCATCCAGTCGATTTTCCGCTTTTGCTAACGACCTCTGTAGCTCAAGGTGTGGGCCTATTGATTGCCCTCTTCATGTCACGATCTGCACTACTGGATACCCGACCCCCCATTGCGCCGCCTGAGAAAGACTATCGAGTGCCCCCTTCCCTTTTCCCCCTCTTACCTTCCTGTGTCTAATCCAACTTTGTTCGCACGCCTGCATAATCGAGGGCCCGGTGAGCCTAGGGCGAACTTGTCACGACAGCCCCTCCTTGCGCCGTCACTGCGCACCTTTGCCCTTGTGCCAGTCTAATCCGGGTCGAATCGGCCGGC
This sequence comes from Thermothelomyces thermophilus ATCC 42464, assembly GCF_000226095.1. Taxonomy (NCBI): domain Eukaryota; kingdom Fungi; phylum Ascomycota; class Sordariomycetes; order Sordariales; family Chaetomiaceae; genus Thermothelomyces; species Thermothelomyces thermophilus. Next base: position 2,917,029 of record NC_016474.1, read on the forward strand.
GGAGCACGACACGCACACGCGCCACAACCAGACCATCGTGGCATTTGCGATCTTGACTCCTTTTTTTCCCTTTTTTTTAATTCTTCTCTTTCACTACCTGCTACTTTTCTCTGCGCCATAGTCACTTTTCTGGCGGCTCCGTATGGGTGGCGGCTGTATTACAACCTCTTATACCTCTTCCTTTTCCCTTTTTTTTTCCGGTTGCGTCTCGGGGAGTGGTTGTGTTCTCCGCCGACTAGGCAGCATATGAGGCACAGACATCAGGTTACCCGGTTTCGGCTGTGTGTAGTGGTGTGGTCTAGCTTTGGCCTTGGCTTGGTCCGGCTTGGCTTCGCTGACTCTGGAAAAGAAAGAAAAACTCGTTGCATTGAGTGGCTAGGGGGGTTCCTGTCTCGATGCCCTGTCGTTGTTGTCTATTTAGGAGGAATGAGCGGATTTGGGTGGGGAATATCAAGCTCGTTTATTACTACGATTACTTACGTACGTTTGGGCTCCTCGCGATCCGTCACCTGGTCTCTATCCTTGCTACTTAGGATGTTCTTCTGTTCTTGCTGTCATATCTTACCGACCTGCTCTTTCCGACCAAGGCAGCTAGGTCCACGCCAGCATCCCAGTTTTTGTGTTCCCTTTTTCTCTAACCCTCTCTGGGCTTTTAAGAGGTGAGCGACCTCGCAGCCGTGTGTGTCAAATAGTGAAGGGGTGAAGGGGCAACCGAAGCAGCCAGGGGAGAGCCAGCCATCCAGCCACCCAGGATGTTCTGTCCCTTGTTTTCTGTTCCTTGGCGTGTCCAGCTGTCAAGTCACAGAACTTTAAGCAATTTCGCGCCAAGCTCGCAAAGATACAAAACCCAAGGTGACTGCGTTTCGTGTTGGGCGATACGCCCGAAATCGACGATGTCGCAGTGGGTAGGTGGACTTGGTGGTTCGGAGCGCAAGGGTTCGAAGCTGGGAGGGAAGTGCCTCTGGACAGAGGGAGTAGCAAGAGAGCGCGGGTATCGCGGCGGAGTTGGGAGGAAGGAAAGGGCAGAGGATTGTTTTTATGAGCGAGGGAGCTCAGTTGGGCGGTGACCGAGCTTGGTCGACGGGTGTTACCTGGTCTTTCGCACGCGTCAATTCCTCTTCCAGGCGACCCTACTTAGATGTCCTCAATACATAAATAAGGTATTTATGGTGCATTGCATGCTCGATTTTACAATGCCGTCCTTCTAAGGGCGTGAAGTGGCACGGGGTGATAGCTTGTCTTCTCGTGGTGCTCTATGCCGGTCTTGGGTGAATCGCTGTCAGGAGACGTTTGGGTACTATCCGAAAAGAAAAAAAAAACCCTGTGCTGCTTCTTGCTGGAGGCAAAGATATGCATACTGTAACATATGTAGTGTACTGGCACGGAGGGATCGTTGCGTTCTCTTGTTCTTTGTGGAAGAGCCTACTAATATAACAAACTGCGGTGTTTCATCAAAAGGAGGAGCGGTGGTCTGACTTTTGGCCATTCGGTGTTACCAGTATTCTCGAAACCACTTGCAACCGTCTCGTCGATGTTTATCGGGTAGGCACGGGCATTCTTACTATGTAGACGGTACCAAAGTCATCCGTTCTCCGTACACGATTTACAGTTGTGGAACGGGGACGCTACTCCCATGAATCCGTGCTCTGTTTGGTCCAAGCCCGTAGTGTAAACGCCAAGGGAAAGCCCTCTGGGGAAACGAAGGGAGTTGGCAAGACAGGGGTTGGATGAAACATAGCATGAAACTCAGTAGTGTAATGGACCTCCTGCAATTGGCGGATCTTGACAGGGCCAGTAAGTGAGCGGAGCCGTCGGGTTGTTTCTGCGTTATCCACCGGCTGCTTATTGAGGGGTGGCGGCTGAACGAAACAGCAGAACAGGCAAACGCTGTCCCACGGGCCGGGCAAAGAGTCAGCCTCAAAGTACGGGCATGCGTGGGTAGGTCGGACGATGCCGCGTACCGGGATCACAATCCCGATTCCTCCCGTTTTGCCCCAAGCACTTACTCTGCACAAAGGATGCCGCAAAACCTCCGGCCGACTTGACGTTGGATGACAGCGAATTTCGGCTTCGCCGTAACGGCGCCTGACGCCAAACTTTCAGTCACGACAATGCGGAGCCGCCTCGCTGCGTTCATTGTTAGAACGTCCCGAGGTGCCGTGACGGGAATGAGGTGAGGGCATGGTTGCCGTCGGATCATTGCCCTTGTGTAGATTTCTCATCTGCCCACATGGAGAGAAGACCTGTATTTGCACAACACATACCTGGCCGATTCGGCTCTGGAGTGGACCAATCGTCAGGTAAGTCCGTTGCACATTGGATCTTCCTGTAAATGTGCCGCTTGATGAGTATAGCTACTTGGTTGGACTGTGTATAGGAGCTTTTGTTGGCAGAAATCGCCTCGGGTTGAACTAAATGTGGTAGTGTGTAGGTACCTTATGTGCTCTGGTTTGTAGTCTGTAATTCCTAATTTTCTAGCCTTACGTGTAAGGTAGACCCTGTTTTGAGAGAACGAAACCTAGATCAGGTCCTGCAAACATCTCCGAAGCTCACGTTCATGGATCCAAGGCGAACTAGACTCCGAACTTTCCCCGGTCACAACGCAGATTCACCATTTTATCCTCACGTACGCTCTAGAACAGTTGAGCAATCCAAAATGTTCGAGCGAATCAATCCCTGTCGACCACGCGACGACGGTCCGCTACGCGCCCTACCTTGTCCTCTGCCGATCCCACCCCTAAAGTCTCATCCCACAATCCTGCTCAGCATCCCAAAACCGAGTCGCGCAAGACCGTCAAGAACGGAACCGCTCTGCAATTGCTCTCGAGTCACCCAGCTGCAGAGCTCTCGCTCAACACACAGGATTGTACCCCGCCGACCTCTTGCTTTCAGTGAACATTTAGGCGCTGTACATCAGCCAATCATCGCCCGTCCCATTCTTTGATTCCCCGGCTTCCGGTGGCCATCAACTCCACGTGGGCGGTCAACTTCTGAAACAGCCTGACGCATTGCCCAGGGGATTGACCTTACCCGCCTGCTCCATCCAGTGTTGCCCGCACTTTTCGCCGCCTGCAAGCGTGCACTACTGTGTGACATTGCTCGGGTCCAGTTGGCGCTACGGGAGGCATCGGCGCGCCGTTTGCCTTCCTTGGGGGTCCAGACTCGGTCATCTCATATTTTCTTCTCCGATCTGGTACGACCTGAAGCGAGACCGACAATCGTCCCGTCATCAGCCCGCCACGAGGTAGGCGATCTACTTTATACCCCTGGAGATACCGTTGGCCAAGCCCTCCAGTTGCCGCTCTCGCCCCGTGTGCTTGGTTGGACAGCCATTGACACCGGGGACCTCAACCTTCCCACCGGGATCTCCGTGACTCGGTTACCCCTCCCCGGCCCTTGTCTCAAAGCCAAAACAAGGCAGCCTTTCTTCACATAGCAATATAAGCCAGCATCACCCACCTTGTCACCCGCCTTGCCCTTCCCGTCACCATGTCCGATCCCACGCCTGCCCAGGAGGAGTTTGCCGCCTTTATCGACAAGAACAGCCGTTCTGAATTGGACGGAGTCCACCCGGAGGACCGTGAAGCTGTGGCCAAAGAGCTCGAAGACCGCGAACGAAGCGAAGACGAGGAGGATCGTTACCGGGCGTCCTTGATTGACGCTGCCATGCGCATGCCTACCATGGACGCGCGCACTGAGATCCGCCTGCCGCCGGCCGAGTTTGACAGAGGCCGGTCGACCGGCGTAAAGGGCGTCATTGCCGACGCCAGATCCTACGAAGCCGCCCGCCAGTCAAAGTGGAAGGAGAGAGTCCGGGCCGCCCGCCGGAGTGTGTTCGGCTTGGACGGCAGCCAGCCAAACCGAAGCAGCGGCCCAGACAGTGATGGCAGTGGTACCGAGGACCCTGACGAGGAAGCATTTCTGGAGCAATGGCGAGAGAGCCGAAGGCGCGAGCTCGAGGAGGAGAGCAAAAAGCCCGTTCGGAACCGGAGGACGAGTCCGAGTATCAGGCTATATGGGCGCTTCGACCAGGTCGACGCCCTCGGTTACCTCGATGCGATAGAAAAGGTCGGGAAGGAAACAGTAGTCGTCGTCTTCGTCTACGACCCCGAGGTCTGTACACCATCCCCTGAGCAATTCTTTTTTGTCCATCCATACACTGATCCGGGAAAACAGAGTGAGGTCTCGGCGGCCATCGAGTCCGCTCTAATCCCCCTCGTGAGCACCTATCCGGCCGTGCGCTTCGTCAAAGTGCATTACGGGGATATTGAGTTTGATAATGCTGGCGTCCCGGCAATACTTGCATACCGGAATCAAGGTGATCTGTTTGCCAATCTCACCGGCATCCTGGAGATGATTCCGGACGACGACGATTTTGATACGGAATCACTCAGGAAACTCATCATCAAGCAGGGCATCTTGTAGCAAATGCCCTTCCCAGAGTCGAGCCTCTTCTGATGCTTGTTTGATGAACTTTGCCACTTCGATACGAGTTGGCACATCCGGACGCGTTGGGTGCTGGGTTTTAGAGCGGATTAAGGTGTTTCTTGAATTTGTCATGCAATGCTTCGTTTACCACATCTGCATCCATCTTGAGCTTGGAATGCCGACAATGATTCATGATCGGAAGGCGAGGATGCGTCACATGCAGAGATACCAAGATGCGCAGGTTTCATTGGGAGTTCTTCGTGCGACGGGGCAGACAATTGGGATATCGATGCGACCCTTATGTATTCTAGTGTTTTAATTTCGGGCGCTACCGGGGCCGTAGCTCTTTGCTTTCCCACCTTTTTTGTTTGTTTGTTTGAGTTCTTTCGGCCCCTTTTACCCAGGCCTTAGACGCCTCATTGGCAGTGAAATCAAGCCAAGATTGAAGCTTCACCCTGCCTCAGTGAAAGAAGCATGTTTGTATAGCATCATCTATCCGTACGAAGCCAGGATCTCGCCGACATGGTCGTACATTCCTACGCCCGGTGTGTATCCTGCTTCCGGCTTTGGGCTCAATGCTAGCTGTTGTCGGAGTCTTCTTCAGAAGGCGAAACCAGCCCCAAGGCCTGCTGTCCGGGTCGCCAATGCTTCCTGCCTTAGGTGACCGATTCCTTCTTGTTTCATGGTGGGGCTGTGATTACCTTCCCTACCTTTACATGCTACGGATGACAAGTACATACCACATAGTAATCCGTACATGCCAGGTAAGGTATCCTGCACTCGACAAGTACAGAAGACGCAATAGTGTACGCTCAGGTTACGGATTACTCCGTACAAGTGTTTATTGATGCCCGGAGTCTCCACCTGCCTAGGCTGGACGTTAACACTCCGAGGTCGTTACTGCGCCCCGCATCCTTATCACTAACACTGTTGGGTGGGACGGTCTGGTTCCTGAGATAGCACAGTCGAACCGCAAGTCCGAAGCAACAAGTGCCGCACCGACAATACCAAAGCTGCGGTCGGCCGAGGCGCAGACTGAGCAGCAGGTGACCTCATTCCCAGTCCTCCGGCACATGGCCTAGCACATCATCTTCGCCTGTTGCATCCCACACATGTTTGCCTAACGCGAGTCCGCTCCACAGCTTCCAACCAGAACGTTTGGACGTTGTGCTGGGCGCAGACCAAACAGAGCCTGATTGCCTTGTTGTTCCTCTTGATCCGAGCTTCTGGTTCATTGCATGCTTTCTTGCAGCTGACGACAAGCTCCGAGGCTCGTCCACAAGCCGACACGACTTGCACTCCCATGCCGCATTCCCCACCCCCGCCTCCCTAGGCAGCTTCGCCAGCCGGACAGGCAGAAACCCAACCCAAGGACTGCAATCCCGTTATCACAACCGACTGCATTCATCAGAAGCTACATCGAGAAAAGGGAAAGGGGCTCTGAAGCCCCGAGAGGTAGTGATTTCTTGTCGCTAGATGCGCAACTTTCCAGCTGCCTTTCCTCCAGTTTCCCGTCTTCCTCGTCCCGTCACATCCGCGCCCAAAGGAACACCCTCGCCTTCCTTGTTGGATCCCCCTCCTTCCTGCTTGAATTACAAGGCCCCCACGCAGTGTTCTTTCACTTGATTAACCGTCTACCATCACCTTGGTGTCTCTGGAGAGTCGATCAGCTGACGATATTTCTACCGTAATGGAAGCGCAGACCACCGAGTCTAGAGAACCAAGAGTGATTCTTACAAACACCGAGAGCGGCGATACCACTATCACTCCCTCTCCTGCCGAGCCCCTCACTGCCTCTGTTCTGAGTCTTCGATTTCCCAGACCGCAGGGAAGCGAGCTCGTTGCCAAGTGGGTTTCGAACAGCTCCGCGGACATTCGTCAGCCCTCCGACATGTCGGATACCGGCAGCTTGGCCGAGTCGGCCTACGAAGTGATCCATGGCACCGACACTGAGAGTCAAGATGATCGCCTGACCGAGTCGACCTGCTCGCTCTCCCGTTCTCGACCGGAGGATGTGCACAGCTTAGACGGGTCTACCGACCATTACAATACCGACTCGGAGGACGAGGCTGACCAGTTGTCACATGCGTCATCAATCAAGTACGCCGATCAAGCCCTGCAAAACCCATCGACCCAGCTCGCTACAAGCGCCCTGGAGAATGGTTCGTCCACTGAAGGACTGGGCCTCACCGTCCGTTCGATCCAGTTGCGGGAGTCAGACGCCGACGACCCTGTTCTTGCTCAGAGCATATTCGCCAAGCATGTCATACGGGAGTTCAGCGAGGAAGAGTCCGCCGAAATTGCGGAAAACCTAGCCCTGCCGAACGCACCGAGGCACTTGCTTGCCTCGATCCGCCAAACCATGTCCCAGTCCTACCTCTCCATCCAAGAACCGTTGAGAATCCTGTACGTTGGCCGGGCAGAGGCCCAAAGGGCCATCGTGCTCAAGATCTGTAGCGCTATCTGGGCGTCACCACTTTCCAAGCATCAGGACGACCTCCACCGCTACCGAGAAGGAATATACAATATAGTCCCCATCTCTTCGTTCGGTCCTGAACCCGAGCTTGACCTGATGGAAGCTTCACAGTTTCAGATTAAGGTCGAACACTGCACCTCCGCCGAGGAAGTGACATACCAAGGACCCCAGACCCCCGGTGATGCCGCATATTCCATCGTCATTGAACAAGAAAAGGCCTACTTGTCCATCGCTACCACAGATGGTGCTATCGTTGAACCGAAATGGGACCTCCCTCACATTGCAATCTTCTACACCTGCGCGGACGATTGCGAGGAAGACAGCGCGACAAGACATGCGGCGTGGTCATTCATGCAACGTCACGGCGTGCCGTCCATTTTCATCGCGGAGCAGCAGGAGTTCCGCGACCCTTCTTGGGGGATGTATATCGACGAGCACTCGGTCCACCTCTGCTTAGAGTCCCGAGACCCGGAGAAGCAAATGTCTCCTTGGCGTTTTCCCGTGGACTTCGCGTCGTTTACGAACATTGACGCCAGACAGTTGAACCGCAACCTAGCCTATCTGACCAAGTTGGTGGAAGCTGAAGACAACACGGGTCGAAGCCCTGCACGGCCTACTGCGACACTGGAGCTACAACCGGAAGTGCGGGCTAGTTTGAAGAAAACGAGGCGATCCCCAAGGTGGTCATTCGATACATTGGAACTCGCTCGGTACTTCTGGTCTGTTTTCCCCGCCCTTTTGCTCCTTGCCGGACCATTCTTCGCCCTCTCCATGGTAGACTGGTTACGGCCGGGCGGACTCCCCCTCTTCCACCCATCCTCTTCTGTGGGCATCTGTGTGCCCTCGGAAACTTACCCGGGCTTCACGACAAGCCGAAGCCCAACGGTGACGACATCTACAAAGACGGTTGTCATCAACGTCACCTCAACGAAGACCGTCCAGGTTGGCCAGACGCAGACGTCAACTAGTACTTTGGCCTCTGCGCTGTCTCTTGCTGGATTTCTGTCCGACAAGCCCTCGGCTGTGCCCACTGACATCGAGGCCAATAACAAAAAGTCTTCACACTCGGACAAAACAATGTGCTCCATACGCGTCTACAGCGCAACCGAGATATTGCTGGAGATCCCGAGCAAGAACAAAGCTGTGTGGCTTGCAAAGGGCGCAATTGATATCGCTGTCCGCCGCAACAACAACCCCCTCAAAATCAGGATATCTTCGGTAGACGAGGGGCTTCTTGTCGGCCTTGAACCGAAGGACGCCAATGGTGTGCTTAATATCACGGTGATCACAAACCGCCGGCCTAGAATAAACGAGACGTTCGAAGTTGACTTCGGCAAGTCGACAGTTGCCGAGGTTACCGAAGCCATTGAGGCTGGCCTGCGCATATTACGAGATGCTCTCAGGGACGCACCATGGATCGACGACGGAAAGCAGTTACTGCAAGATGCGCGCAAGTTAGGCAAGGAGTTCACGTCAGCGTTCGGCCAAACATCCGATACTGCTCGACGTCGTACTGCCGATGCAATCGGGAAGGCTTGGGTGAATGCGCGAGAACAATTGGACCGTCAGCGTGAGGCTGCCAATATCTTCCGCGAGGAGTTCGACCTCTCAATTCTTCAAGCCCAGATTGCTTCCAGGCTATGGTGGCTGAAGATACAAGGGAAGGTAGAGGAGTACACCGAATACAAACGAAACGCCTCTAAGTTTCTCCGGTTGCGGCATAAGGAGCTCGCTAAGGACCAAGGGGCTAGGACTGGTTCACCCAGAGAGATGAAGCCGTACAGCTGCTCTCGAGGGGGGTCGTATGCACCCTGGAAATCAAACTGTGGTAAACGGGACGCTGCCGATGCAGCATCGCCTCAGCAAGACGGCGCGTGGGAGATCCCGTGGAGAAAGCTCATGGGAGGATCATAGTCCCGGTTGTCGGCCTGAACAAACTATTCGTTGCTTTCGGGTGGGTGGATATACGGATTGGCACGCAGGTGTGAGCAAAGGGATCCTGGCCCGCAACTGGACGGATAGCCGCCCAGAATTCGGGGTAAGGGGTATGGAGTTTTGCTTTTGTGCTTGGGCTCGGTGTTACTACATGTTCTATCTATCGCTTGGGCTCTCTCTTCTCTTTTTATGTCTAAAGATGGTCATTGTACTTCTCGACTGGCAGCTCGGGTTGACGATGGCAATTGCTAGCCTGCTCAACTTTTGACAGCGGAATGGGTTGGGCAACGGAAGCACGGTATGGATCTTGGGACTGGGGGGTAAGGTAAGTATTGACCGGGCTGAAGCTACCCTGAGAGATAAGATTAGATTACGGACAATGAACGAGTGGTATTTGATGCTGTATTTTGAAGCTGGGAAGTAGCGGATGAGACTTCTTCAGATGGAATTGCTTGCCTAAAGATACCTACCCATTCCCTTCCCTCCCATTTCATCCTTTAAGCCGTTAGGAGAAGCTGCCCAAACATTAGAGGCCCAGATAACTATGCCTTTATGCGGGGTCTCCCCGCCAATCAGCACTGTGGCCGCCAAACGCCAAGTCCTCTTTTGCAGTTCTTTGGGCCTGCACACCCCCTTCAAATACGACTCGAGCCAGAAATCAGGGGAAGTTCAACACACAATTGAACACCCAATATTAGCCCACCCCCTACACGCGCGCAACGCGCGTATAGATAGGTATATACTTTAAGATGTGTAGATTTGAACTATACTACCTACTTTATGATACGGGTAATACGTGTAGAGATATTGATAGTTAAACAAATACCTACTTCTTCGTTAGAAAGATGCCGGGATATGCCAAGAAGTGTTTAGGAAAGACGTTCAAATTTCTAAAAAAAACTATGGAGTGCGTATTCTATTAATACCTCTGCGTGTATCACCCGCATTATCAATCGGGTAGTATAGTTCAAATCTACGTATCTTAAAGTATATACCTATCTATATGCGCGTTGCGTGCGTGTAGGGGGTGGGCTAATATTGGGCGTTGAAGCTCTTCGCTGCCTCTAACTGGCTGTCAAATGGGGGTTTGGTGTGGCCTTTGGCTTTCTGTAGCCAGAGCGGACTTGGCGTCTGGCGGCCACACAGCAGCACGCCGAGCCAGTGGCTCTCAGGTCCCGCTGTGGCCCGCCCGCGCCAAATTTCTCGGGCCCCGACAGGGACTGTTGAATTCAGGAAGAAGTGAGGGGCAACCTTTCGCGACAACCACCTTTCTTGCTGCCTGCAACCGTACCTTATCCACTCTTCTACACTTCATATCCAACAACTGCACGGTGCACTACATTCACAAAAGTGCCCCCTGAAGTCACCACGCAAACATTTCCAATATTTGGTACGTCTTTTTCTGGTTGATTCATTTGCAGATTTCATCTCGTCGCGTTTCTCAGCGGCGTATGTGCCCCGCTATACCCCGCCTCGCTCCTGCATCGTTTTTTTTTTCGGATCGACCCGTATAACGAACGATCGATGCGAGTCCTATAACGTCGCTCTAGAGGGGAAAGGAGAAAGGGCCTCAATGATATAGCGATGTGACATTTCCCGGGCAGTGGGGACGAGTTGGGCGTCAAAGTTTGCTGACGACGCGCTTGTGACGCGAGGATAGTTATTGCCTTGACAAAGTCAACAACCCGCCGCCCACCATGTCTGCCGAGAACGATAGCAAGCCCCTTGAGGAGGTCAAGGCACCTGAGGCTCAGGCTGAGCAGACAACGGAGGTACGTCAAGATCCGCGAGGCTTTATGCATTCTAGTTTGAGGATGTGTCTCGAAACTAACTCTGGGTTCCTTACTTTTCGCGAGCTAGGCTCCCGCTTCCGAGTCCGCCGCCGCCGATAATAAACCCGTGACTTCTGCTTCGGTTTTCTCCATGTTTGGTGGCGGCGCCAAGAAGGAAAAGAAGGATGAGGATGAGGACCGCGGCGATATCTCCGGCAGTGCCAAGGCCCAGCGCGAGGCTGCTGCTGCCGCCGCCGCCGCCGCAAAGGAGGGCGGCGATGAGGTTGGTCACTCACAAGTTGTAATGCTTGTTCCGGGAAGAGTTGCTGATAAGGCTGGAAATCAGGATGACCAACCTCCCGAGTCCGAGGATGTCCACTTCGAGCCCGTCATCCGCCTGACAGAAAAGGTTGAGACCAAGACCAACGAGGAGATGGAGGAGCAGGTTTTCAAGATGCGTGCCAAGCTTTTCAAGTACGTGGCCGAAACCCGCGAGTGGAAGGAGCGCGGTACTGGCGACGTCCGCCTGCTCAAGCACCGCGAGAACGGCAAGACTCGGCTGGTCATGCGTCGCGATAAGACCCTCAAGGTTTGCGCCAACCATTATGGTACGTAATTTTTGCGCTGAAAGGTCATTTGGCCATTTGGGGCTTACGTGTTTTTTCTTTAGTTGTTCCCGAGATGAAACTCTCTCCCAACGTCGGCTCGGACAGGAGCTGGGTTTGGAACGTTGTTGCCGATGTGAGCGAGGGCGAGCCCGAGGCCCTCACTCTGGCCATTCGGTTCGCCAACTCAGACAACGCCAACCAGTTCAAGGACGCTTTCATCAAGGCCCAGAAAGAGAACGAGGCGTTGTTTAAGAAGGCGGCCGAGGCGAAGGCGGAGGAGGCGACTGGCGAGGAGAAGAAGGAGGAAACTAAGGAAGAGGAGAAGAAGGAGGAGACCGCTTGAGCTGGTCCTTGATGGGTCTGAGTGATGGGCTCAGAAATAAGGGCAATCCACCCAGCACCTTCACCCCGTATGCTGCATTGATTCCCTGGAAGGTGAGAGAAGGCAGGGAGCGATGCATATCACACACGAACACGATGCCAACACCCCAAACGAACCCAGCATTCCCCATGACAGGAAGCACTCGGTCAAAGGAGGAAAGGGTTGTGTCTTTCCGGCGAGAGAAGATGAGCGATGTCAACTGCAGATAGACCAAATACCATGCAGTCCCCTTCATACAAAGCAGTACCAATGAAAGTAATTGGCCTTTATGGGGGGCCGATCACCTTTTGTAAAGAATCGCAAAGAGACGGCAACTGTGCGCTTGGGTGTTGGGAGACCAAAGCGATGCACATAGGTTGCAGAATATGATCGTTTCTCTACCGGTCAGCACTCTGTTTCGATCTGATCTTGGAGGCTAGTTGTTGGTGAACTCTCACTGGTGCCCTCCTTCGCAGTGCCTAAGATATCTGTCAGAGTATCCTAATTTCTGTTTTCAATTCCAAGATTTACAAACCAGGACTTACAAAACGTCAACTGCTCGTGACTGTGCGAAGCCAGTATCTACGCGGTTCATTGAGCAGAAGGCATCTGCACGGACCATCATCGAACGCCACAAGAATGAGCGAGCGTCGAATGACCCGCGGCGCCCTGGCCGCTCTGACTGCGCCACAGCCTGGTACGTACCATCTCGACCCCATTCCATCAACGAGGCAGGTTGCGCGGGTTGCTTGCTGTGGCCCAAGGTATCGCGACGTGCAGCCACAATATTCATAGTACCTCATTTTACGGGGCCTCTGTCTATACAGTCATTAACACCCTGTTTTTGCTTGACTTTTCTTTCTTTTTCCTATACACCGATTCCCTGTCCTCCAGGACCCCCAACTCGTCGCTGTGGTCCTCGTCAGTGGCACCCCGACAACCCATTCGGATCGCGGGACGCGTCATTATCCTACGCTCGATACATAGAGTTCGAAGAGACTGACACTTGAGGCAATCGCCGAGGTCGATTAACTCAAGGCCAAGCCGAAATCGTCGTCGGCACTTCTGGCGTCAAGCCCACCAGCGTCACTTTCTCTACCTCCGGCCCCGCTCCTGCCACAGCTTCGGGCAAGAAGAAGGCGGCCGCCAAGATGATCGTCGAGGTCTGTTGGATTGCACTAGGTAGACAACAGTGGATGGCTAACGCTCTCTGAGGGCTACAGCGCAAGATCAAGGTTGTCACCGAGCAACACAATATGTAAGCGACCCCGTTCGCCACACGGCACGATGCTCGCGAGGGGCCAAAGTTTCAAGTGCGTGGTCGTTGTGACTGACCGAGACGGGAGTTGAAACAGTGATAAGCCTGCCGTCAATGAGGGTTTTCCGATGAAAGAATGGACTGTCGAAATCTACATCCTCGACCAGGAGGGCAAGGAAAAGCCCGCTCGCTGCTTCACCAAGGCGGTGTATCACCTTCACCCTTCGTTCGCGAACCCGGTTCAGAGTACGTCACTTCGGGATGCGATAATCAACGAAGCAGGGAGTGGGCGTGGCGCTAACCCTGTCGGCAGCCTTCCTGGAGCCGCCTTTTAAATGCACCAACGAGGGCTGGGGCGAGTTTGAGATGAGCATCGACCTCTACACCACCGAGAAGGGCGGCAAGCAGACGATTATTCACGACCTAAACTTCGCGGCGCCACAATACGAGAACATCCACACCTTGACGTTTAAGAACCCGTCTCAGGCCCTACAACAGATTCTGCGCGAGACGGGCCCGCTACCGTCGGACGAGGAGCGCAAGATCAAGAAGGCCGACGGCAGCAAGAAGAAGAAGGCGTTCGACATTGAGAAGATGGCCGACGGTCTGGTCAAACTCGGCGAGGACGACCTCTTGCAGGTGATTCAGTTGATTCACGATCACAAGGACGAGAGCACCTACATCCAGAATAACATTGACGCGGGCGAGTTCTCGGTCGACCTATACACGCTGCCGGACCCTCTTCTTAAGATGCTCTGGGATCTACTGGTAGGTTCTCCTTCTTCTCTGCTTGGTGCGCTTCGTTTCCCCGGACCGAACGTTGACCTTGCCATGCGACGTTCCAGGTCAAGCAGGGCGTCGTCAACCCCTGAACCAAACGGGCCCTGTGATTCTGCATTCAACGGCGTCTGGCGTCTGGGGGGTAAGGGGGAAGGTTGCGGAAAAGCATCACTCGGTGGAATGGTCCCGCGTTTCTCGCTCTGGGGTGTCGGTTAGCCGTCGCCCGGTGAGTGCTTCCGTCCGCACTTCACTCATGACGGCGGCCTTGTGTCCGTTGGCGGTTATCGGCTGGAGTTGTTGCAAATTATCCGGGAGAGGGCTTCACTGAGTTTTGCCGTGGAAGGAGGCCAAGACTCATCTGCCTCTCAAAGAGAGAAGCGGGCGGTTTCCCAGGTTTCACAGCCATCCAAATGCATCCTGTCTGGCTGGTCCGAACTCATCTGTCGTCCAGTTGCGCGGATGCCAGGTAGTCCTGGCTGCTGGCCTTTTGCTGTGTTAATGATGACTGGCACGGAAATAAGAAGCCAAGTGATCCGCGAAGTCGGTCTCTGATGGATGATTTGAGCATTTCGAAATCCAATGACAACGCCACAACTCTGGCTACGGCCTAAGCCCCGCTGTTCTGAGCTGAGGTCGAGTAGAGCGGCACGTGAGGACACCGAGACGCTGGGTCCGTTTCCCTTCGCGTGCATGTTATTAGAGTGCGGCATGTTGCACAGGCGTGGATGGACTAAAGTGATGTGCTGGGGAGCTGGCTCCTCGCGTTTATAGTAGCAGCAAACGTTGCGAGTTACGCAAACGTTCGCATATTCCGGTGATACGGTTTACCCAGGTTCTCTTTCGATCTGCTCTCCTAATTTGACTGGCCCATTTGTTTTACACAGTCAGTTCTTCCTCCTCCCTGACGAGAAGCATTCTCACGATGCGAACCAGGACGGGAGCTCGATGTAGTGTAATCCATCGAGCGTTCGCGTCGCAGAAAGGCAGGGTTTCGGCTTCCTCCTCTACTGCGGTATGTGGCTGGGCAGTGAGGCTGAATGAATTTCCACCGCCTTCTTCCAAAATCCAATGAAATCCTGTCCTGCCCAGAAGTGTGTGCTTTATTAAGCAGGGTGAAGGAATAGATTCGGAGCTCCGCGTGACCTGCTCCTCGTGACCCAGCCTTGGCGCACCCTAGACGCACATTGCACGAAGTACGGATTACAGTAATCGTCATTACTTTTACACTAGTCTAGCCTTCGGATTCCGGATTTGATGCATATCAATGCGGGTACCTTGGGGGAGGAAGTGCGGATCCGGAATCAATTGCAGAGAGCTGATATATGCCCTGAAGTGCGAGCTTCAAGAGCCTGTGTTTTTTTTACTATATGTGCCCGTCCTTTCCGTTTCAGGTGGGGGTACCATTGAGTTCTGTGGTTATCTTTCCCACTTGCGCACTCCACAAGAACGGCTAGTGTTTTTTTCGGAGACTGCAATTGGCCCACTCCCCGCTTCAGCTTGAGTTGCCCCAAGCACAAAGACTACTGTGTGGTGCACTGTGTCGCGGTATGCACGGATCCGTACCTGTATGTAATCCGTACATGCATACCTTAGTGTATGTACATACCAAGTTGTACTAGCATAGCTAGTACGTGAAATATCCAGACTTTCGTGCAATACGCGTACTGTTCGGTGGAAATGACCCGCTTCCCTCTTGACACATGTTTCCATTCAGCCTCGCATTCCACAGGCCTCGCCGCATTTGCACGGCAGTTTCGACTTTGCAGTTCATCGATACACCTTCCGCATCGACTCTTACAGACAGACTAAGATAGCCGGGACAGGGAAACAAGCAACTGGGGTGTGAGCTAGCAGAAATCCACTTTCATTTGTTCGGGACCTGCGAGATTGGGGAACTGGGGCTGACTCCATTCTCGATCTTGCATATGATTGGGTAAACGGTGCCCCTCATGGGTCAAATTCCGCTCCTGCCCCACTTACCAGCAGGAACCAAGGGTGCGCCAGGAAGCGTCATCCCAGTACTTGGATCTGGGGGCCAAGACCCCTCAACTAGCCCCAAAACCGGCCCGTTCCCCAGTCTCTCGAAGCCTTCACCCACCGTAAACCGCTTCCAGCCGATAAAAGCATCAGAGGCTTCATGCTCGCAGATCTGGGGTTCGCTTTGACGAACGAGAAAGCGAGGTTTTGCGTGTCTCGGCCCTTCCGACCGCCCGCCATGTCGCAATTCGGCGCTTCATCCGTGCAGCTATCCTCCGCGTCGCCCACCTCGCCCGTTGCCGCATCGACGACGTCGTCCGCCGGAGGCCCCGCCGTTCCCCCTCCACCTGCCGCGAGGGGCGGTGGAGCCGGATCCGAACCCGGGCTCGGATCCGGACAGTCGGCCGGGACGCCATCATCACAGCCGGTCCAGCACCCCCATCCGCCCCAGCACAAACGCGTCTACCAGGCCTGCATCCCGTGCCGCCGCCGCAAGGTGCGCTGCGATCTCGGCTCCGTCGACGATCCACACGACCCTCCCTGTGTCCGCTGCCGCCGCGAGAGCAAAGAATGTTTTTTCAGCGCGACGCGCCGCAAGCGCAAAGTCGACGACGGCTCTCTGGATGATCTTGAGCGCGACGACTACATCATTCGCAATGGCCGCAAGCAGCTGCGCGCCGGCGCCTCGCCACCGCCATTGGACCGCCGGCTCTATAGCGACGTTCCCCTGACACCGGGAGGCAGTCACGGCCGGTCGCAGCCCCTACGGCGGCCAGGCGACACGTCCAAGAGCGTCCGCAGCAACAGCACCGCCGGCGAGTTCGGCAATGGCGAGCCAAACACCCCGCTTGAGAACCTCGAGGCCCGCAACGTCATGCGGCGGGAGGTTTATGGGCCCCATGACGCGTTGGACCTGCTCTACAAGGCAGCCACCGACAAGTTAGTGCACATCCCGCGCCCGCTCATGCTCGACTCGGAAAGGTCAGTGTGCTAATGTGCCATGTGCTCGTCAGCGCGTCACACAAGCCCGACGATAGCTCCGCGCCGGTGCCGAATAGCGCCCAATCAGACGTTCACAACGCCCGTCGCGACGTCGAGTCACGTCAGTCCTCCAATGCCATCACGCCGGGACGCTACCACAACCGGCATTCCTCACGCCAGGAACGCCCGGCTGCGGAACAAGCCATCGACCCGGAGTTGACGAGGCGGGACCCCTCCAACGATCCCGGTTATAGTGAGGCCATCAAGGCTTGGGGGCGATTCCGGTTCGTGCGCGCCGGCTGGTTCACAGCACAGGAGGCAATCGACTACATCGACTAGTAAGTCGCCGCTCCTCGTGAAGATCCAGGGAGGTTGCTTCCTTCTCTGACCAGTTTTATTTACACACAGCTACTATAAATACCTTTCCCCGCTCACCCCCATCTCGCCCCCGACGTTCAACAACCCCGCCTCCCACTTGACTCTCCTGACGGAGGAGCCAATACTCACCGTGACCCTCCTGACGATCGCATCCCGGTACCGCCGCATGCCTGGTACCGGGGGCCACTGTCGCTCGCATGCCATCCATGAACAGTTATGGACATACCTTAGGGGCATGATTGAGCGAGTCGTGTGGGGTCAAGAAGCCTTCGGTGGCGGGTTTTGCGGCTCGGGCGCCGATGATATCCAGAGCTCCAGCACCGCCCCATGGCGGGGTCTACGCAGGGGCAGCTTGAGGACTCTCGGCACCATCGAGTCGTTGATGATTCTGACCGAATGGCACCCGCGTGCGCTCCACTTCCCGCCGAACGAAGCGACCGACGAGCTGATGCTGCCGTCATACGACCCGCCGAGCCCGGGCGCTACTGGCGGTAACCAAAAGCCCTCGGCCGGATTTGGCGGTCGCAGGATCGAGAGCTGGCTGGAACCTGCTTGGAGGAGCGATCGGATGTGCTGGATGTTGCTCAGTACGGCAATGGGACTGGCCTATGAACTCGGCGTGTTCGATGACATTGATGAAATGCTGGCCACTGGTGCCATTACACGACCCGAGTACGAAGATGAATCCTATCGACTAAGAGCGAACCGCATAAAACGGCTGCTCCTGATCTACTTGAGCCAGCTCGCCGGCCGACTGGGCTGGACCAACATGGTGCCGGAGAGGTTGCGCAAATCCGACCCCGCCGTGTCGCGTAGAAGACGCCATTCGGTGGAGGGTACCACACCCGGAACGAACCCATCATCTGTGTCAAACTCGTTTAACTATATCCCCGATCTGGAACTGGACGACCAGATCATTCACTGCTGGGCAGGAATCAGCAACGCCATGCAAGTCGGAAATGAAAAGCTGTTCAGATCCCGGAAGCACACGACCGAGATCATCCAAAGTGGCAAATACACAGAGCTGCTCGCCGAGTTCCAACCCATGCTGAAAGAGTGGTGGAACCAATTCGAGCGTTTCCGGTTGCCCCCGTATATCCGGCACATCCTCACCATCGAGTACGAGTACGTGCGCATATACATCAACTCGCTCGCCCTTCAGGCGGTCGTCGAGCGATGCACCAGCAATGCCGGCGGCGGCTCGGGGCCGGGTGGGAGCGTGTCAGGACAGTCGGCACCGCAGCTGTCGCCGCAGACTCAGAACTACTACGGGAAGTTGCCACTGGGGCAGTTGGGCGGCTTTGGCGCAGAGGACCAAGAGTACGTGAGGGAGGTTGTTAACGGCAGCCGGAATTTGCTGCGGACAGTGGTTGAGGGCCTCCTCCCCGGTGACTACCTCAAGCACGCCCCTGTACGGACGTACTTCCGCATCATTAGCGGCGCCATGTTCTTGCTCAAAACGTTTGCACTGGGTGCGCCCAAGGCGGATGTCGAGCTCAGCATCCAGCTGATGGACCGCACCGTGGACGCGCTGCGGAACTGCGTCGTCGACGACGTCCACTTGGGCATTCGCTTTGCCGATATGCTCGAGACGCTGACCAGCCGGCTGAGGAATCGGTTCATCTATGCGCCGCCCCCACCCGTGCCCATGACTGACGGCAGGTCGCCCGGGGCAGCGCGACAGGATGCCGGGAATGGTAGTGGCACCAACGGGATGGCACCGACAGGGCAATCAAACGAGACGTGGCTTAAAGTGAGGGAGGGGCCTGGTCCTGGTAAGCCTTCACTATCATCGTCACGTACCCACGCGGATGTACACGCCCTAACTCGATCTCCAGAGCGCTCCACCACCCCAGCCAACATCTCGGCCACCCCCTGGGACCTCACAGCCGGCACGTTCCCTTACCCTACTGGGTCGATATCCATGTTCGGCCCGTCCACGCCCGCCGCCGCGTCAGGGCTTGACAACAGCAGCAACAGCGCCGGCGCCGGCGCCGGCAACACAAACGGCGGCGGCGGCGGCGGCAGCATCGTTTTGGGCGACGGTGGATTGTTTGACAATCCCGATTGGGCCAACCCGAACAACGAGATGTGGTACCTACCCACGGGCCCGGCCTTCTTCCAGAACATTGACAACAGCACCGTGTCGATGACCGCGGAGGGCGTCAATGTGGGAGGGATCGATTTGCTTGAGTACATGGTTATGGATCCTATGGACCATCAGAACCTTGGTATAGATGGAAACGGTTTCTGAATCTTGACCATCACGTTCCGCAGACACCGGGTAAAACAAAAAAAGAAAAAGAAAAGAAAGGAAAGGAGAGGGAGGAAGGGAAAGGACGATTTGGCAAGAAAAAAACAAGAACGAACAGAGGCAGGAAAAGGCGGAGATTTGCTTGCGATTATCTGTGCTGTTTTTGCACATGCGGTTTAGCCTGTTAGCGACGGATTTCAAAACAGCAAAAGGGAAAACTGGGTGGCGGCTCCAATGTCTTTCTGGCCACACAGGCGGAGTTTTTATGGCTGGTTTGCTACTTGCAATCGATATTATTTATCACACTGTCTCGGCTTACTCTCCAGCCGGCAAGATTCGCGACGACGAAAAGACAAACTGTTGCGGCAATGCTGCGGTTATCACGACGAGTTGTTGCCCTGCGACAGGATGGAAAATTGGCCCCGTCTTGCTAGGTACAGTACATAGCATGCCAGGCGCGGGTTGAAAAGACCTGGTCCTGAATGTTGCAAGTCCATCAGACTCACTCTCCCGTGAAAGGCAGAGTCAACGGTTGAAAGCGGTGTTCCACTAAGGGATCCTGTCTTGGCAGTCATTGTTGGGATAGAGCGATGACGGGGCGCGCCATTTTCCCAAGAACCGATTAATCGCATATGAAGACAAGCATTCCCCGAATGTCGGGGCAGAACTCCTGGGACCGAAATCTTTGCTAGCAATAGCTTCTTCCGCTGTGCTGTACGGTACTCCGGCGTTGTCCTAGGGGGGGGACATCCTCAATCCTCCACTCCAGGTTCCTCGTACCCAATAGAGATAGCCGGGGCCGGGGAACGAAGAGATCGGTAGTCGGCTCGACTTGTATTAGGTGATAGCCTCGTTCCCAAAGTTGGGGGTTGTTCCGTCCATCATCATTATCAGATCTCAAAGTCTAACATGCTCTCTCTAACGCATTGATTATGCCTTCTTCGGCTCTAGTTAGGAACCCGTTTCTCATCAGCCCTCCTCGCCCACTCCGTGAACCAATCCAGGGCTTCGGGGTTTGCCACGCTGGCGTTCGTGCGAACCTCCATCCCCGACAGGATCTGCTTGACGGCAACCTCGATCTTCTTGCCGTTGCTCGTCTTGGGCACCCCGCCCTTCGCCTCCTCGATGATGCCGGGCACATGCCTTGGGCTCAGCTCGCGGCGCACGACCTCGCTAATGCGGCGCCTCAGCCCGTCGTCGAACGTCTTGCCCGCGGCCATGACGACGAAGAGACAAACCGTCTCGTCGCGGTCCTCCTCCCGCCGGCGGCCGACGCACACGGCGTCCTCCACCTCGGCGGCGAAGAAGCGGGTGAGCACGTTGTAGATCTCGGCGCTGCCGAAGCGGACGCCCGCGGGCTTGAGCACACCATCGCTGCGGCCCAGCATCACCAGCGCGCCCGTACGCGGATCCATGCGCACAAAATCGCCGTGGTGCCACATCCCGGGGAAGCGCTCAAAGTAGGCGGCGCGGTACTTGGCGTCGCCGTTGGGGCCGAAGAAGGTCAATGGCTGGGAAGGGAAGGGCTTGGTGCACACTAGGTCCCCGGGCGTAGCAGGGTCGTGGATGGGCCGGGGGGCTTCCTCGGGTGACGAGGAGGGGATGACCACGCCAATGGCCATGCCGAGACCGGCGCACTGGATCTCGCCCGCGCGGACGGGGAGCAGTGGGCAGGGTGCGCCGAAGAGGGAGATGATGTCCGTGCCACCGGTGATGGAGGCGAGGTTGACCTTTGGGGGGAAGGCGGTGTAGACAAAGGAGAAGGTGGAGGGAGGGAGGGGAGAGGCGGTGGAGTAGATCGCTTCGAGGGCGGACAAGTCGAGGGACGGGTCGGTGACCGGGCGGATGTTGTTTGCCTCGAGGGTGGTGAGGTAGGCGGCCGAGGTGCCAAAATGGGTTACGCGGAGGGAGGACAGGAGACGAGGGAGGGAGGAGTAGCCGTGCGGTTTAAAGGGAGAGCCGGCGTACAGGACGAGCGAGCAACCGCAGGCCAGGGCGGAGACGCTCCAGTGATGCATCATCCAGGAAGTGGTCGTGTAATAGAGCATGCGGGAGGACGGCGAGAGAGAGCAATGCAGAAAATGCTCCTTCTTGTGCTGCAGAAGGGTGCCGGCCGCAGTGTGGACGATGGCCTTTGGGAGGCCAGTTGTACCGCTGGAGTACAGAACGTAGAGGGGGTGGGAAGGCGGGAGCTGAGCGAAGTCCAATGGCGAATCCGGGGATCTGGTAGGGCTCAGTTCCGGCCCGATGGCGCCACGGGGGAGCGGGATACCTACGAGTTCAGGAACGCTTCAAACTCCTCAGCCTTGACTCCTTTCTCCCGGATCTCGTCCAGCCCCGTTTCGACGCGGGGGAGACCCTTGATAACAACAACCTGCTCGAGGCCGTGCTTCTTGAGCTCCTGGACGATGTCAAGCGTCTTGGCCTTGCACGGCCACTCCTTGGCGTTGTACAGCGTGGCATTGTCGGCGAACAGCACCTTGGGCCTGATCTGCGTGAGGCGGTCAAGGACAGCGCTGACGCCGTTGTCCGGGCTGATGCCGGTCCAGATGGCGCCGACGGTCGCGGCACTCAACAAGGCGACCAAGGCCTGGACGTGGTTGGCAACGAAGCCCGCAACGACACTGTTCTCCTTGACACCGATGGAGCGGAGGGCGTTGGAACAGCGGCGGACCTGGTCTCTTAACTGGGCCCAGGAGGTCTCGGTGAGGTGGCCCTCGTCTTCGGTGGCCGTGATGACAGCCGTGGCCGACTCGTCGACCTCGGCATTGGCAGGAAACAGCAGGTTCTCTGCAAAGTTGAGACGGGCACCGGCGAAAAAGTCGGGCCTGGGGAACATGGGGGCATCGGAAGGCAAAACCTGAGGGAGAGGGAGGTAAAGGGAGACATCAGCATGGAGAACATTGCCGGATGGGGGAGCATCACAAACCTGCCCATCGTACGGTTTGGAGGCTTTGATGCCGACGAAATGCCAGACATCGCCCCAGAAGTCAGCCACATTGTCGACGGACCACTTGTACAGGTCCGGGTAGTCTTTGAGGCTCAGGCCGTACTTGGAGTTCACATGCTCCAGGAACCTCCACATCGGCGTCTCTGCCGGGGCTTCGTGACGCCAGAGCTCGGCGGCCGCCATCCTTTCTGTGCTGCAGCGGGTTCTCGCGAGGAATCGCTTGCGCGAGTAGGTAGGTCGTCGTTACTGGCTATACCGGTATGGAAAGGTCCTGAGCAAGTCGCAAATTACACCGTCTCAAGAGAGGGGGAGCCGCCGATTTGAATAACTCTTTCGCGACCGGACCGCGCACCGGGATCTACCCTGCCTACTCCGCCCTCTTTTGTGATGATTCGGGAGGTGCTTTTCCTGTTCTGCCCGAGGTCTCTGCCGAGCCACAACTGCGGGTTCAGAGGTCCAGAAACCGATGGGGTCGATCCGACCTGTATGCAGTACTTTTTATACTGCGTGGAAGCCGCAGCCCTGAAAGACTCAAGTCCGGCCAAAGCCGACAATTGCCACGGCTGGAAGCGGCATCGCCTTCCACACCCTAAAACACTTCCCCTCCTTGCTGCCATGCCCGCACCTGCGCAAGTGCCTATTGGGTAAGGCATGTAGTTAATCTGTGCATATAGGTATGTACCTACCTCTGTAAGAGACATAAAGGTATAATAACTGCAGTACCCCATAAACCAACCTAATGTGCGTACCTGCAGGTGGCCATGCTACGTACGTCTGTACATTGATCGGCGTACCTTATACACCGTATTCCTGTGTGTACCTAGGCACGTAAGGTAATTAGTTATTGGTCGGGCCGGCCCGCTGGATCTTCACCACAGGCACCTAACGATCACATCACGACCACTGGCCTGCCGTCTCGTTTTTGCAGTGCTGAGTAATGCGCGCTTTTAGGGCCATGAAATCGCGACCTGGTGTTTGACAAGGGGAGGGGTTAAATTCTCCAAATCCCTTTTACACTACAATGTAGGAAGGGGCCAGGTCAGCCGAAAGCGGCCAAGCGTTACCGAGGTGCTCCATAGCAAGAGCCGAACACGTCCTGGGGCAGATCGTTTTTTATCTGGCGATCAGCCACGCCAACCGCTCTCTCCTTTGGTCCCCTAGCCTAGGAGACCGGTCGCCTTTTGTTAAACTCGGGTGAATCAGCGAAAGGGACAAACGCCTACCACAATCAGCCAGCGCCAAGCCTTTCAGGCTAAGAAAATATGTCGAGGGGCCATACCTAGACGGATGTCTGTGTGTAACCCGTACTCCGTATATATAGTATATACCGATTAGTTATAGTTACTCTGTAGTGTATGCGGAGTCTCTGCATTCCAGTCACCACAGCACAGGCGGCCCTCTACGGAGTAGTGCACATACACGACGGCGATCTGTTTATCACTCTCATTCCACCCATCAGCATGCAGGCTTGATGGAACACCCGGTACATTGTTGCTTTTTAACACGTATCTTGCGGATCAATCACCCTTTTTGCCTGCACAGATGTTGTTAGAAACTCGTGGGTTTCCTTGTCTCGCCCTCTTTTGAAACCGTCAGCGACGGTTGTCTCCGTTAGTCCCGGAATGCTTTCTGCCCGCTTTCTGCCTGCCTAGAACGTAGTCGAGGCTGAGGAACAATTCGCCTACCTAATATTTGTGAGCCCTTTGGGGTAAGACATTTCTAGACACTACATATTTGGTAGGATTCGCATAGAAAGTCGTGAAACAGTCGCACCGCGGACAACAGCCACAAATAACGAAGCGCTTGGGTAAGTACCGCACACTCGATCGTTGAACGATTTGGCAGCAAACTCTCTAGATGGGGCAG
This sequence comes from Thermothelomyces thermophilus ATCC 42464, assembly GCF_000226095.1. Taxonomy (NCBI): domain Eukaryota; kingdom Fungi; phylum Ascomycota; class Sordariomycetes; order Sordariales; family Chaetomiaceae; genus Thermothelomyces; species Thermothelomyces thermophilus. The sequence goes on from NC_016474.1 coordinate 2,941,053, forward strand.
ATGGCCGTTTCCACCAAGCTGATCGCGATGAATCTGTTGAAGTAGCGAAGACTCTATCGCGTATTAAGCATCTATGCGGAATAATCTCCACTCCGTACGACATAGTGCAGTCCTTACTAAGTCTACAGAGTATAGGATATAGGTATACGGATACGGACGTACAGATTCTCTGTAGTGTACGAGCACAGGCGACTACACTAATCCGTGCACCGCGTAGTCTCGCGATATGTCAGGGTTGCACCCGGACCGCTCGGCATCGAGAACCAAACTTGCAAGGGCGGTCAAGGGGCTGCTCTTGCAGCTCCCCAACGAGCGGGTGGCACAGGGCTAGCCTTCTAATTACACTAGCAAGCTGTTGCTCCACACTGCCCCTTCCACGAACCCCGATTCGTCAATCTCGTGGCCCGCCCCCAATCCAGTTTCCCTGAAATCCTTTGCATGTCCTTCACGCACAGCTTGCTTGTGCTGACCCTTTCTCAACTTCGTCCCATTGCCCTTGCCGTCCGAAAGTCATTCTCAGTCTGAGTTCTTCTTTCGTGGCCCCCTCCAGGAAATAGGGCAAGGGCGAACTGGGCCGCAAGGTCCTTTTGTCTGCTTTTCTCCGTTCCTCTTCAACCATCCTACACGCTCGTTGGTCTTTCGGCAAAGCCACCCAACCGGTCGTCCCGTCCTGGAAGCAGTCATTGACCGCCTCGTTCGTCCGATCGGAAGACTTTCGCTGTGCTCGATTTTCACGGTGTCAAAGGCGCGCTCCATACCCAAGCGTACTCTTCCGAGTCCTTGTGAGTTCATTTTCCTTTCTCATCCCTCACTTCCCCCTTCCCGCGTTCGCTGCGAGCCATCGCCACTGCAGTTTGCGAACTGGTGTGACCCACCGTCGTGCGTCATTGAAGCCGATTGCAAAATAGGGGTTTACTAGCCCTCCCAGCGATGCAAAGATTCGCATACATTACCGCGAGCAATCGTATCGCCAGATCTAAGAGGTTATTGCGAGGAATTCTGCTGACGAAAGTATTTCCAGTAACGATCAATTGGCGCTGTTCTTTCATTGCATAGCGCTCTCGATTGCCGTTTCCGCCGGCCATCAGTCGCACCTCCCAGGAGTCACGCACCAACGCGCCCAGAACGATGCCTCGAAAGCTCTCGAATCCCTTCTCAACATCCACCATGCCACATTCCGAGAGGGTAGGCGAGCGACGCCCTTCTCACTCGAAGGGCAACCGTCTTGCAGGTTTTTTCTCCAAGTCAAAAGAGCAAGCAGCGGCCCATCACGCAGTAGCATCGCAACCAACGGCGGCATCACCAAGCCCTCTTCCAACAATCTCCTTGTCCGCCGCTGCCGGTGAAAAACTCGACACCGATGAGACCCCCACTACCTTATTCGAACCTCCCTCTGCCGACGAGGCAAAGAAGCAGGAACGCTTTGAAGCTCAGTTCGCTCCCTTGCTCGACAAGAGCCACCTCTATGTCAGCGCCCACCAGGGCAAGCCGCTCGAGGCTCCCGTCATCGATGAGCCGCCTTACTATTACGTCCTTACCACATACCTCAGCTATCTCCTCTTGATCTTTTTCGGCCATGCGCGGGACTTTTTCGGCAAGAGATTTGGAAACAAGAAGCACTACCAGACACTGAAGGTTCACGATGGCTACGCCCCACTCAACGACGATTTTGACAGCTTCTATGTCAGGAGGCTAAAGCTCCGCATCGACGACTGCTTCGCAAGGCCCACGACTGGTGTCCCCGGTCGCTACATCACCCTTATCGACCGCAAGTCGGACGATTATAACCGCTCTTACAAGTTCACGGGCACCTACACGCAGACTCTGAACGTGAGCTCGTACAACTACCTCGGTTTCGCTCAGTCGGAGGGTCCTTGTGCCGACGCCGTCGAGGAATGCGTCCGCAAGACCGGTCTGAGTTTTGCCAGCCCGCGTGCCGACGCCGGCACCTCGGAATTGGTGCTGGAGGTCGAGCGTGAGGTGGCCAAGTTTGTCGGCAAGCCTGCGGCTATGGTGTTTTCAATGGGTTTCGTGACGAATGCGGGCTCCTTCCCGGCGCTCGTCTCCAAGGGCTGTCTCATCCTCTCGGACGAGCTGAACCACGCGTCGATCCGCATTGGCGCCCGCCTTTCCGGCGCCGTGATCCGGTCGTTCAAGCACAACGATATGCAGGATCTGGAGAAGAAGCTGCGCGAGGCCATCTCCCAGGGCCAGCCGCGTACCCACCGGCCCTGGAAGAAGATCCTGGTTGCCGTCGAGGGTCTTTACTCTATGGAAGGGACCATGGTGGATCTCCCGGGCGTCCTGGCGCTCAAGAAGAAGTACAAGTTCTTCCTGTACGTCGACGAGGCTCACAGTATCGGAGCGCTTGGCCCGAGAGGACGTGGTGTCTGCGACTACTTCGGCATTGACCCGGCTGAGGTCGACATTCTGATGGGAACCCTGACCAAGTCTTTTGGTGCCAATGGCGGCTACGTTGCGGCTGAGAAGCACATTATCGACGGGCTCAGGATGACCAACGCGGCCACCCTTCTGGGTGAATCCCCAACCCCCCCGGTCTTGATGCAGATTCTCACCTCCCTCAAGCTGATCACGGGCGAGATTTACCCCGGCCAGGGCGAGGAGCGCTTGCAGCGCCTAGCCTTCAACTCGCGCTATCTCCGTCTCGGGCTCAAGCGCCTCGGCTTTATCACTTACGGCCACGACGACTCGCCCATCATCCCCATTGTGCTGTACAACCCGGGCAAGATGTCGGCTTTCAGCCACGAGATGCTCAAGCGCAAGATTTCGGTCGTCATTGTCGGCTACCCGGCCACGCCGCTCATCAGCTCGCGCGCCCGTTTCTGCATCTCGTCTGCTCACAACAAGGAGGATATGGATCGCATCCTGGCCGCCTGCGACGAGGTTGGCGACATCCTGCAGCTCAAGTACTCGACCGGTATTGCCGGTGGCCTCGAGCCGCTGCCCGACGGCGTCACGCCCGAGACGGAGCAGGAGTGGCGCCGCGCGAATGGCTTCGTGGGCGTCATCAAGCCGCCGAGGTGGAAGCTGGAGGATGTTCTTGCCCGTGGCGTGGAGGACGCCAAGAAGCCGCTTCGTTAAAGATAATTCACTAGCTTCAGAGAGCTGGGTGTATATAACCGAATCGGGCGTTGTTCTGGAGAAGCGATGCACGTGGTGGAGCATCTCGCTCTGTATAGATCTCTAGAGGTCCTCTGTTCACGTTTGAATAACTCGGCGGAGTGACTCGGAGTCGCCGGGATGGTAATGTTTAGGATCTAGGCAGAATACTTGACGGTGTTTTGTCTGCTTTCGTCTTGGGAGAGAGGAGTTAGGTTACGGCAAGCGAAGACCCGAATATGTCGTGCCGGATGATGCTGCAGGAAGTCGATGGGCTCATAATGTATTTTTGATGGGTCACGTACCTTTAGTATGAGGAATTGAAGGATGGGCGGAGTTAGCGGGAGCAGGACAGGACCAGCGGCGTCTAGGAGGGAAGAGCATGTCAGGGGCCCAATGCTGGAAGGAATTAATGAGGATACTTACGCAATAGAACACGACACCTTTATGTGAGGAGCTTCACACTTTTTGGATTGAAAGACCCCAGAACCTCTTTGTTTAAGATCGAAGTAGGAGAAAGACGAGTTACTGCGAAGCTGCACATCTTGTTCCCTATTAAAATCGTTGTGAACCCCTTACAGGGTGATGTATCTCGTACATATTATGATATAGATGCCGCAACTTGACTGGCTCTTTCTTCTTCTTCTTCTTCTTCTTCTTCTTCTTCTTCTTCTTCTTCTTCCTCTTCCTCTTCCTCTTCCTCTTCCTCTTCCTCTTCCTCCTTTTTTTTCCCTCTAACCTATTCTTTCCCCTCGTTTTGAGCCTCGGCCTCCCATCCTTGGGCAAACCGTACTTAGAGCCAGCGTTGCAGTCACGTGCCGTCGCGTTTCTGCTGCGCGCCGTGCGAATCAGATGGCGCTTCCGGGGCCGGCTCACACCCCATTCTTGGCATCTTTTGGCATCTTTGGCACTTGGTATTTCTCTCGAGTGTTTCTTGCCGGGCGATACCTGGCATTTTTCTCATTTTTCTCATCGCGCTCCTGGCAGACTCGGCTCGTCGTGTCCCACTAAGTCGCTGTTTCAGCGCTCTGCTCTTCTGTTCCTTTCTCGTCTCGACTGTGCTAAGTCGACCATTTTTGCAGAGTGAGTAACGGCGGGTGAACTGTTGCCGTGAGCTAAATTCCCTTTGTCAGCTTGATCCAACTTGGGTTTCCAATTTGGATTTGTGTGGGAGTCGCTGCCTTGCTCGCCGCGTGAAACTCTCACATCGGCTCGGGAGAGAACCATGGTCCCCTGTTCTCGTGTGCCCGTCCTTCCCTGTGCCAGGCAGAGTCTCATACCATGACGATGGGCTCTTCAAGCGACATATATACTCTGCTGAAGGGGGTCTGATGCGTAGCAGAGAGAGACTATAATTCCTACAGGGCTTATAACGGCTAACTTGATTAATTAGGTCAAAGGACTTGGCGATACAAGATTTTGCTAGCCCTTAGCCCTCTTCGTTTTGCTGGTGCTATCGTGGCGAGATGGTGAAGCCGCGAAGAGAGAAACAGCAAACGCTGGAGGCCACGCTTGGTGAGAATGCAACCCCCCCCACAATCACCAAACCAAAAAAAAAAAAAAAAAAAAAAAAAAAAAAAAAAAAAAAAAAAAAAAAGGGTATGAAAGCAGCCTTGCTAATCAGATGACCCCCAGGCCGCCCCCCGGTGAGGCCCACTATCAAAACTCCCAGAAAGAGCAAGCCCAAACAGAATTCAAGCGCACCGGCGTCCAGTTCGCCAGCCAAGATCGAAGAAGCTGCAAGGAGCTCGCCTCTGGTGCCGTCGTCTTCTTTCTTGCATTCATCCCAGGTGCTTGGGAGTGCAAGGAAGAAGAAGGTTGTTTATGATGATTCCTCTTCGGAGGAAGCCAGTGAGGATGAAGCACAAGCGGTGACACTGCCAGTCGTGAAGACGGGCAGAAGCAGGCAGCGTCAATCCTCAGAGCCGGAGTCGAGCACTAGCTCGTCCGACGAGGAGGAAGACCCCCGGGGAGACAGCATCGATCGCAACGATGGCGGGGATGGTGTGATTGACGAGGATGAGGATGACGAAGATGAGGACGACGCACCCCTGGCTGCTCCGACAACCAGGCGTAAGAGACGCTTGGTTGCTGACGAGAGTGATGAGGATGACCGGCCGATAGTCTCATCGCCTATCAAGCGGCGCCGGCTCGTTCGCGGGAATCTCCCCTCCAGTTCCCCAGAACAGGGCAACACTGATGAGGACGAAGAGGAAGCGCCTGCACCAACCCCTGCGAGACCTACCCGGGCCAGACGGAAACCACTCACCAAAAAAGAGAAGGCACGGGAGCTTCTGCGCCGGAAGCGCGCAGGTGAGGTTATCAACGAGGACGAGGAGATATCATCATCTGAGAATGAGCCAGTAAAGGCCATGTACGACACTGATTCAGATCATGTCGCACTTAATGAGTTTGAGGATGACGAGGAAGGAGTCTATGAGCCCAAGGTGGATGATGAGAAGGAAAGGAAGGCCAAGAAAAAGAAGGAGAAGGAGGAGGAGGAGGAGGAGACAGACGAGGCGGGAGCAGACGGCGAGAGCGAGGCGGAGAGCATGGATGACTTTGTCGTTGATGACAGCGACGCCCCCATCGGAGCGCCCGATCTTGATATACCCCTGAAGTTTACAAGACACTCACACAAGCATCTCAGAGAACATTTTCGCGATGCCATAGAGTGGCTCGTGCACCTCAAGATCAACCCCGGCTTCTCCGAGAGGGAGCATCCGCTCTTCCGCATGGCGTGGAGAAAGCTGGATGACGAGGTGCGCGGCCTCGCGACATCCAAGTTTTCTTCCTCCGCTTGGAAGTCAGACTTCCAAATGGCGCTCCGCGCGCGACCAGAATTCACCAGCGCCGAACTTCCCAAGGGCGATATGCTCGAGTCTCGGAGCTGTGATGCTTGCGGCAGGAGTGGCCATCCCGCTCGGTAAGTTTAAGTTCACTTGGCCAAGACATCACGATCAAGGGCCAAGAGAAGACTTGGCGCTGACTCTCCATTACTTCCAGGCACATAATGACCTTCAGCGGCACACCGTACTTCAAGGACGCGGCCAAGCTCTACCGCTTCCTCCAGCCCGTCGAAGCCAACAGCAGCGACTCCGCCTCCGCCTCCGCCTCCGACTCCCACGACGAGGACGAGGAAGCGGACGAGGACGAGGACGGCAACCTGATTCCCAAGGAGTCCAAGCAGTGGTTCATCGGCGCAGTCTGTAACAGCAACGCCGAGACGGCCCACACCCTCATGCACTGGAAATTCGCCCTCCTGACCTGGGTGGAAACACGTCTGCACGAAGAGGGCTATATGGCGCCCAGCGCGCTCGCCGAGCGGGAGCGCATGCGACCCAAGAAGAAATACAAGCTCGTCGACAAGATCATGAGCCGGTGGGTGGAGAGCGGGGTAGTCAAGGCCCTGTACCAAGACTTCAAGGGCACCATCGAGCAGGCGAGGAATAAGCCGACTACCGGGAGACATCGTTAGACGCTCCGAGACACGCAATAGGATTGTTTGGATTGGATCATGTAAGGCGATACCGTAACATGCATGATACCAGAAGGATCTCCTTCTGGGTGACGGGCATGGAGATGCTCGGGTCTTTTGGCCACTGAGGAGAGAGGTCACGGGCACAAGAATGATAACCCGCGAACTTTATTCGGAGTTCATGCTTTGGGTTTATTGCGAGATGGTTCGGAAAATGGAAGCGCGATGATTTGGGCAGGTCAGTCTAAAGCCCGTATCTAACTTAGATGCTGGTTCTGTTCGGTTGCCAGTGCGCCAGTGCGCCTGATGAAAGAGCGTGCATGACACCGCTCGCACGTCGGTGCTAACCTTCGAAAGCACCAAATACAGCCAACCGAGAGAAATCTGGAACAAGAAACATGACCGGTGAATGAAGACGCACGCCCATCTTGACAGGCAGCCAAATGCATGTGTAATCAATACAAGTCGCCAACCCATGGCATCGCAGCAATATGGACTATCAGACAAGAGAATGCCCCCGTTTTATTTTCCCCAAACCCCTTGCTCTCCAAAAACAGAAGAACGGGACAAAGAAAAAAAATGAAAGAAAGAAACAAAGGAAAAGAAAGGGGAGAAGCACAGTTCAGCCCATTCGACGAGTAATGCCCAACCAAGCCCCAAGTTCCAATTCAAACCCGAGCCTGTCAGCGCACCTCGCTTACAAAAGATGGAGCGCCAGGAATATCCGTGGCCAGCATGCTACAGGATACGTATGCTCTCTTTCCCTCCCACAGGTTTCCTCGATACGTCCCTGGCGACCGGCTAGACGTGCACTTGGCATCCGGTAAGCCAGGCTCGTTACTCCCTACCCCATTGCAGCCCAACACGGGGTGACGTGCCAAGCCCGGGGCCGTCGCCAAGCCTCCTCTGCATGTCTGGTCAAGCTGCCGCACAACGGACGAGGGTAAAAGCGTCCTCCCCGACTCCCAACTCCAGCCCACAACCACCCCCAACTGGGGTTAAAACCATCACAGGTCGCCGCTGCCAGGTCCCTAAATGATGCCTCCCGGTGGGTCATAGCCCACACCGGTGCTCCTGGCCCCACCCGCGGCAGCACCTGAACCTCCGCCAAGCCCGGCACTCCCGGGCCCATCGCCGGCAGCGCTTTCTGCAGGTGCGTTGTTGGTCTTGCGCAGCATAAACATGGGCTTTTTGCCCTCCTTGTCCAGCTGCTTGAATAGGATGAGGGGCTTCTCGTCAAGCGCCAGACAGCGCTCCTGGTCGCCGTAGACAATGTACAGCGCGTACTGGTCCCAGGGTGCGTTGATCTGGTACTTCTTGAGCGCCGCTGGGAGCACCTTGTAGCACGGGTCATCCATGCTGACACGGAACGACTTGAAGATCTCGACAGAGGCGTTGTTCGCCGCGCCGGGAGTTTCCGGGGCTGGTGTTTGCATCCTGCGGGGCGCCGTGTTCTTGGATTGGTTGTAGTGATCGTCCTGGCCGAAGGTGGAGCGGGATGAGGGCGTTGTCTGGTCGGCGGAGCGGTAGGACCGCGCGCCGAGTGTCGTGCCCGTGAGCATCCCAGTGGGCGGGGAGGTGGGGCTCGGCATATTGGGGGAAGGGTAGGATGGTGACGAGGAGCTTCCGCCGGTGCCGTTCATGGCGGCTAGATGCGCCGACGAGTGGACGGCTCGTTCGGCGGCGCTGGAAGGGTCGAGCGTCTGTTCGACTATCGAGCGGTCGTGGGTTGTCTGGAGGTGGGTCGGGGATGTGGCTTTTGGTGTCGTTCCGAGCATGATCTTCTTGGTCGAGTATTGGCGTTTCACCCCCGCGCCCGACTGACCCGCGGTGGATTGTGCGGGTGCGGGGGGCGAGAGAGAGTTCTCGTAGGCCGGGCCGTTATTGCTGACGTTGGGCAGAGGCTGCTGGGCATCTTTCACCATCCGTACTGCTGGCAGCACGTCTTCTCGCAACCTCCTGTAATCCTCCATCAACCTGCGAATGTCTTGCTCAACCAATGCTATCCTCTCATCCCGGAGACGCAGCTGTTCCACCAGCTGCTTGATGTCCTTCAGAGTAGCGTAAGACGATTGTGCTTGCGTCTCGGCAGCTGCAGTCCCCTGCGTTAACCTATGCAACGCCCGGGCAGCCTTCAGAGCATGACTTACTCAGCGGCATATAATGGTCGGGCTCGATGGGCACGTCTTGGGCCTTCTTGACATCGTACACCGACTTGAGGATTGTCAGTCGGTGCCCAACGCTGTTGATCCCCATCGCCTTGAGGTCCTCGTGTTGCAGGGCAACGAGGGCCTCGCCGACGATTTCATTCTCTTAAACGAGGCATGTCAGCGGCATCAATCGATCGTAGCCTGACCGTTTGTACTCACCGATAAAGATGTCTGAGTATTGTTGTAAGCCTATGCTGGCGATAAAGTCTGCACATTCTTCGGCGGTCCACTCGGATATGATAGTCTCGGGGAGTCTGTCGGCACTCGAACGGTAGCCGTACGTAGTGGGCGTATGCTCGGCTGATTGCGGGTCGGAATCGATGGGAGAGGTCTCGACGTCCGTAGCGATCGGGGAGCTGCCGTGAATGTCTCTCTCGTACTCGTCGTCGGCATCCGACTCCGCATACGCCGTCCCCGAGTCAAAGTTCATGGCTGGAAAGATCGGGGCTCTTCACGGCCTAGGCTTGCGGCAAGTGCCAGGCTTGGGGTAATTGATGTCGCTTCGGAAGACGCCAGGCGGGGGTGCAAGTGAGCGGCAACCCCGAAGGAGATCGTCCGTTGGGCGTGCGGGGTCAAGCGAAGGGAGCGTGTCAAGCTGGGGAGGCAAGAGCAAGTGTTTTACGTCGGCTGGAAAGAGCGACGATTTGGATTCTGCTCGGCGGCTGCAGGTCGTGGCCGATTGGGTGTCGGAGGGGAGGAGCGGTTAGCAATGGGGTTACCGGGAAGCTTCGGTCCCTCGATGCGGCAGCGATGGCAGGTCCTCAGTGCACGAGAGAGGCTTCGGGAAAGGCTTCGAGCTCCCAAAACTGCGAGCAAAAGGCAAAACAGCGGCAGCAAAGTGAGGCCTGGTGGAATTGCTCGGGTGGTCTCGATGCGGGCGGAGGTTGTTGACTGCGGTGCTTGGTTAGGTTCAACTAGCCGCTCGCTTGGCCGCCTGGAAGTGGTTCCTTGCCGAACTTGTCCTAGCGTCAAATTTGCCCTCGCGCCCCTGCCTTCTGCCACACCCCTGTTGGCCTTAGCTCGAGGCTTGGCCAGGATCCCTTTTTCTCAAGGGCAGGAACTGATTCAACTGATGTCACGCCCCCGAGATTCCAAGCCTTCTTTTGATACTTTGTACCGCGCACCGAATAAAGGTGCACCGTATATACACTATGCAGTATATGGTACATACATATGGGCAGGTGTCTTACCTAGGAACTGTACGGAGTACTGCGTGCAAGTAGTAAACCGTAGGTGCTTTCCTTGGAAACCGTGACGGTTACCCAGTACTAGCACACCTGACAAATGATTTTCGCAAGGGTCGTGCAGACATGCTTGATGCCAGGTACGCCCAACCTATCCACATACCCCAACCGACTTACAAGTGCACTAGTTTGCTGCAGACAATGCGATTAAACGGTCCAGAGTACTCCGTAGATAGGGTCGGTTCCTGCGTCTCGTGACATCAAACTGCGCGTGCGCTTGGTCTAATCCCATTCCGAGTCCGACATCAACGCACAAAGACCATGGTTTGATTTTGGTAGGTTGCTGCATGCTTTCAGATATCCCTTTCCCCCGCTCCCCCCCTTCTTCCGCCGAGCTCAGAAGCTTGTTATACGATCAGTCACCGCGCTGCGATTCTTTCTTACAGAACCCCGCCGAATAATCCAGGATCGACGTTGCAGCGCCTGCCAGCTTCGTGCATACACCGGCCGTTGTCAAACAGATCCAGCAGGTTTCGATCTGCATCTACGTATAGAGTAGTATTTCAACTGGCTGCCCCAATTGTGCCCGTTGCAGTCGTGGTTGGCAGATTCGTCTCAACTCAATCCCTTATCACAGCGGACCAAACCCCGTGTCACCCGGCGAACCAATGACATCGGCAAAGGGCTCCTTCCCGCATTTGAAGAGATTATTCCATTTTTTTCCTTTTCTTCCCTTTTTTTTTTCCTTTTTTCCTTTTTTTCTTTCTTATTTCCCTTCGAACAGTCGCTCGCCACAGGTCGCGCCAGAGACACGCGACCCCTGCTGTTCCGCGTCCCAGGCCAGGCCCTCGAACAAGGTCCGAGTTAAAACCGCCGGGTTCTGGGCCGTCCAGACAACCCCCGGCCTGGTCACCCCGCGTTTCACTTTCGCGGCCGGGCCGGTCTCTCTTCCATCGAGCCAGCACGGGGATGTGTCCGCCCTGCCCGTGGACCTATCAGCGGCTGCCATCCAGTCTCCGAGTCGAAGTCTCGATCGAGAGGGGGGAACATTCTGGAGTTGTTCCTTGACCAATGCTACGCTGCAGTGTGGTTGAAACAGTAGGAGAGAGCTTGCAAGCTTCCAAACGCCGAGTGCAAGGAGATACCGAACCAGGGACAGCCAATTTGGTGTAAGTCATTGGTTCTAGAATAAAGATCGCCCCAGTCCAGATTTTTGAGGAGGTAGAACTCGAGGTCCCGCTTCGGGAGAGTGGGCGAAAGATGAATATTTATGCTCGGCACAGAAATATGGGGGCACGATCGGAAGTGACTCTAGTGCCTAAACACAGAGTCACGAGTGTCATGGTCCTTGAGCAACCTTCGTCATATGGTGGTGGTGGATGAGGAACTAGGTGCAAGGATTCCGCACATCGGAAACATTCAATGTTTACGACGTACGCGTAATAGATTCGATCTCGATAACGACCGTCTGCTAATGGGGGTGCTATGCGCGTTTGACAAGATGGTATCACTCTTTTCATCAATTACACGTCCCACTCCACTATGCCTTCCAAAAGACTATACGGAGTATCATAACCTCATGCCGCGCTTAAAATGGCTGTCGTAAATAGAAACACAGTTCGCCAAGGCTCCTCCTGCCCCCTTTCCCCTCTCCCCTCCGCGCGCGCGCGAAAGAAGAGGAAGGCACCAGCTCCCTGCCCCCTCCAGGACACTGATTGATTCCGAAACGAGAGTCCTCCGCTTCCCCTAGATTGGCCGCTACCAATGCGAGCTGCTCTTCTTCTGCACCCTCTTCCTCTCCTCCTCCGACTTCCTCCTCCCCGACGGCCTGAGACCCTGACCATGGCCCTGGCTCTGCAACTGGTGCAGCCCGTCAGCGGCTCCCTTCCACAGCGCATTCAGCGTGCTGGAGTGAAACGGTCCCTGCTGCTGCGGCTTCTGCCCTCCGTGGCCCCCTCCCCCAACGAGGGACGGAGGCGGCGGGCACGAGTACGGCCCCGCGCTGACCGGCCTCGGGGGTAGGGCGGGCGGCGCTCCGCACCCCCAGGGGCTGAGTTGCTGCTGGGGCGACCCGCCCGGGGCAGCGGCCGTGTGAACCGGCGGGGGGCCCGGCGAAGGAGGCACCGGCTGGGCGGCGGTCCGTGGTGGGTGGGAGGGGCGGCCGGAAGGGAGCTCCTGGCCCTCGACGCCGTACAATTTGCGCAGGCGTTCCGTCTCCTTGGCGACCTCGGCCTCGCGACGGCGGCGCTCCTTCTCCTCCTCCTCCAGCATCTTCTTGATGCGCTTCTGCTCGGCGCGCTCAGCCTTTTCGCGCTCGGCTTTTTCGCGCTCGCGTTGCTCGCGCTGCTCACGCTCGACCATGGCCTGCAGGCGGCGTGTCTCGGCGTCGATCGTGGCGGGTGGCGGGGGGGTGTTCGTCTTCGGTGCTGCTGCAGGTACAGTGGAGGTGGCGTTTTGAGGAGGAGGGACATTGGCGAGTGCTCCGGACATGGCCGCTGGGGTTGCCACAGCTGCGCTGGCGGCGGGGCGTGAGTTCTTCCTCTTGGCTCCGTTGAGAACTGGAGTTCCACCACCCCGGACGTTGAAGAGGTTGGGCTTGGGGACCAGCCAGAAGTCTTTGATGACCTCGGAAGCTAGCAGCAGGACTAGTTCGAGCCCCTTACGGTCCTCCAGCTCGACCCGGTGAAGGTTGGGCTGATAGAGGGTCAAGACGCTCTCGCGGGAGGCCTTGAACAGCGCGACGGTGATATCGGGCTCCTTGTTTTTGCGTGCGCCAACCCTCTTCCCCGTCATGTAGCACGTCATATCCTTGCTGAGCAGGCCGTCCTTCTTCCACCGAAACATGATACGCGAGATCAAGTCGGCAGCTGCAGGCGAGCTGTTCTGCTGTTCGCGGTCCAACTCGCTGGCCGTCGGGGTGCGAAATGACCTCTCGGGGAGCTCGAACTCCCACGTGTCGCTCTTCCCCCATGAGCCGGGGACCAGCTTGACCGTTACCGACTGGTCGGGATTGTAAAGCAGAACAGTGAAGCTGTCTGGGACAACCGCCACGGCTGGGGCTGAGGGTGCACCGGCCTGAGCTTGGGCGCGGATCTCGGCGGCCGAAAGGGTGGGTTGGGACCATTCGGGCTCGACCACGACCTCCCCGTAGACCACGCCGGTGTTGTACGGATCGCATATTGCAATGCCGTACTTATTCTGAGCAGCGGGCAGTGAGGGGTCCGCCCGCCGGATCAAATACTCGGGTGTCGGCTCGGATCCGTTCTGTGTGAAATACAGTATGCTTGAGTGAGGGTTATCGGAGGACTGCTTGAGCCGGAAAGCTGGCAGGTTTTCGTCGAGCATCTTGCTTGTTCAAGGGCCCGCCTGTTCACCTGCCCACGGCTCACGTGTTCAAGGAATCGGCGTCCCTTTCTGTGCGGCCGAGATGCCCGATTCCACAGCCCAGCGAAAAAAAAAGGAAAAGAAGGGTAGTCGCGGCTTTGTTCGTTTGAACGGGGAAAGGTACTACAAGTCGATGCCTGCCAGGCTTTGTCTTGCTCCACCCTCGGTCCCGAAGTACAAGGCAACCACAATAAAGAGGATATATTCCTGGTTTTTCAGGGATAACGTTAGACTGCTGACGAAGCCTGGGTGGGTTCAGGCGCTGCATCCATGTGCTCATTCATCCTTCTCCGGAGGGGTGACATCTTTGGCACGAGGCTGAGCTCAGTCAGGCACGGGATGCGCCTTGTTCGCCGCAGCTGCAGGCCGTTTACCCAGCCGGCCCCGCCATCTCGCACAGTTTTGGGAATTAGAACGACGATTGCAAGGAGCCCCACCAAAGCCCCTTGTCGCTCACGTCACCCTTCGGCTCATCAGCCACAACCGGGTGGAACCGCCCAGAAGATCGCTGGTTAGCGAATCCGAGTTACACAGTTACTTCACAGTATGGAATATTCGCGTTAACATGCGAGCTCCGGACACTTGACCATGCCTTGAGAGCCACGAATGAGTGCTTTCCCCCCTTTATCTACTGTGCATTCCAAAATGGCTTCCAGCTAGCGCAGCCAAATGGTCGCCCACTGAGAGTGACCTTGAGAAGTCTCTTCCAAGTTCAACTTGTCGCGGCGGGCCTTGAGCTCGTCAGCGTGCCAACTTCCCCCACAAGGACTTGCTTTACAGGAAGCGCCCCTCGAGGCTGGCGGGCCAAATCATTAATTAAATAAAGGTCACCGACAGGGACACTAGAATGATCAGCCCGCGTGTGATAACCTCGCCAGCAGGAAAACTAGGCTTAGCATGTTCTTCGTAGCCCACGGGTCTTGTTCTGTTGCCCCGCGCTGGATGGATAACAAACTCTTATAAGCGGACGACAGCCATTTTGGCGGTGCTGCGCGCCGCAAAGCCGCCGCTGTAATCCGTAGTCCACCTTTTCCTTGGCCGTGTAGCGCTGCGCCTTAAGGGGTTTCCCCGTCACCCCCGCGTTGCTGATTAGGCCGTCGAGAAAAAAAACGGCAAAGGCCGCGTCCCGTTGATGAACCTCTGCAGCAGGGCTTTGGCGAGCTCACATATTATACACCCCGTCCACAGCACTTTGGGTGCAACAAGGGGCGATTGCCCGCTGGCAAGCAAGCCCTCCCCCTTTTCTCATGATCAACTCGGACGTGATTGCTGCTCCCTTGACCAAGGCAGGCCAAGACGAGACCTAGCAAACAGCTTGCATTGCTCACCAGGAAGGTTCTAAAACCTCGTCGAACGAGTGAATACTGGGTATGAATGATGTGACCTCACCCGATTGGAGGCAAGTTCCCGAGCACCAATCGACTGAACAAACGATACTTCCTGTAAGTACCGATGTGCGAAGAACGAAGTTCCAATTTGGTCCGTTCCTTCCCCTTTTTGGCAGAGAGCTCGCGTTTCAGGTCATGAAGGGGCAAGGGTTAGGGTCGTCATTGAAGCCAAGTCCCATTTGGATTTCTGTCAGTGCGTTACTGCCAGGTTGCCCCACCACGTGACCGCACAGAAATTCGAAAACCTATCGCGGCACAAATTTACTGGACTTCCTTCCCACGATCTCGGACAAGCAAGTTAGCCACGAGTGCCGGACCACGTTGCCCATCATGTCTCTCGTGTCGGGCGAGAAGGTACGTTGACATCCAGCATCGCTAGCTTCGTTAGCTTGCCGTTGCCTGTGAATTCCTGCTGCTGGGCCGCTCTTCTGGTTGCGACGCCGACAAACGACCATGACCCAACCCCGACCGATAGTCGACCCCTCGAGCATATACGATGTTGACAAATTAAAAGCTGCATGCGTCCACCGTCTGGAATCGAGCAGCAGAACGTGAGAGCGCAAGCGCTGTACGCGGTCAAGATGGAACGCCTTCGTCCTAATCAGCAGACTCTGCTATGAGGTTGCAGTGTTTCAGGCAGTCCAATCGCTTCGAGGCGACTCTTTCCTCTCCTGGGCTGGATTTCAGTTAACATCCGAGGGCCGAAGAGCGTCTCGGTTTCTCAACCGCTTCTGAAGCGCCCATGTTCCAACGACAACCGAGGAGGCCCAGGGCAGCAGCAGGAACCTTCGCAGCTCATTTGCATGGATGTAACAGGGCATAGCGGGACATTTGCTAACAAAGCTTCAGAGCAACTTCAACCACATTCTGCGTCTGCTCAACACCAACGTTGACGGCAAGCAGAAGGTCGTCTACTCCTTGACGTGAGTCTCGCGACCCTTTGAACTTTGTTGGTGGCTTGGTTCTAACTCTCCAATCTAGTAAGATCAAGGGTGTTGGTCGCCGCTACTGTATGTATCCCCGCCAAACGACGCAACGCACCATATCCTTAGCCGATCGCTCGTTCCACGCCGCTTGCAGTTTGAGGAGGATGCACCATGCTGACTTTTTGGTGAACAGCCAACCTTGTCTGCAAGAAGGCCGATGTCGACCTGAAGAAGCGTGCCGGTGAGCTCACCTCCGAGGAGCTTGAGCGCCTGGTCACTATTATTCAGAATCCCACTGCCTACAAGATCCCCACGGTACGTTTTCTGGCAGTCATTGGCATGCACGTGACCCAAATGCTGACAACCCGGCAACAGTGGTTCCTCAACAGGCAGCGCGATATCGTCGACGGCAAGGACTCGCAGATCCTCGCCAACAATGTCGACTCGAAACTCCGTGAGGATCTTGAGCGCCTGAAGAAGATCCGTGCTCACCGCGGTCTCCGTCACTACTGGGGTCTGCGCGTGCGTGGTCAGCACACCAAGACCACCGGTCGCCGCGGCCGGACCGTCGGTGTGTCCAAGAAGAAGGGTGGTTAAGTGGTTTTCTCTCGGCGTGCGGCACTCTTTGGCATTGCTGTGCTTGGCTTTCTGGCGGTGTTATCCCAAGGCTAAGGGGTGGTCATGGACGGGACGGGTTGATTTTTATTACCTTGCGAATGTCTCTGCAATTCGTCGGGGAACTCGCAGGATTGCAAAAGGGAACCACCATGATTCACAGCATGACAATACAGGCGCGGATATGAAAAGTAATGAGTTGTGCCAACTGAGATGTGCCCACGACAGCTGATGGATCCTGATGCCTCATTTCTACTCTTTTGTAAGATTCCAAACTCCCTTGTAAAACAAACCGAGTGAACCAAGAAAAGGGGTATCTGGTTCGAAGTTGTTTAATCTTCATGAGTGACGGCCATGTCCAGAACCTCCACTCTACCCTGCCCTTTTGTTTCGCCGCCGACAAAGTCCGACAGACCCTTAAACGCGCCGGGTTCCACGAACCCAACGATTTCCCACTCAAAACCCATGACGTCCTGGCTTTCAACCTGCTCAATGAAACTAAGGATCCGGTCCTTGACCGTTCCAGGTGCCTTCTGCTCCCCATCCCCTCCCCCATCCGTACCTGCCGGCGCCTTGGGCGCCTTGATGGCCTGCTTCAGCACGTTGGTCGGGCAGGTGACGCGTAGCCGCATGCGCGCCCGCGCAACGGGGATCGGCTGGTGCGCAATCAACGCCTTCATCGCTTCGAGCGCCTGCGACTTGGCGCTCTTGTTGGTCGTCACGCCCGTCCAGGTCGGCTTGGGAGCCGCGGCGGAGGGAGTGGGTCGTGGTCTGCCTTCGCCTGGTTCGCCTGTAACGGGGGCGTTGCCGGTTGTGGTGCTCGGGGTATTGCTGTTGCTGTTCTTGTTGCTGCTATTCTCTTGTTGTTGTTGTTGTTGTTGTTGTTGTTGTTGTTGTTGTTGCTGCTGCTGCTGTTGCTGATGAGCCATGGAGCTGAGCATGTCGAGCGCCTTCTCGATCATCCCTGGGGTGTAGACGCGCTTGGTGCGCGGGTCGACCAGCTTGCTGGCGACGATGGAGACGACTTCGTTGTGCACGCGCTCGAGCTGGGCAGTTCGCTCCTTCTCGCCGACCTGCAGTTCCCCCTTGCGCAAGATCTCGAGGATGATGTCGTCCACTGACTTGTCCTTGCCGAAGGCTTTGGCGAGCTCGGCCGAGGGCGCAGTCTGGCCCTTGGAAACGTTCAGAAAGACCGACGGGATCTGCAGAACGTTGTCCAGGTCCGTCTCGATGCCGGAGCGCCATTCGAGAACCTTGTTCTTGTAGCAGGCTATCTCGAAGCGCTTCTTGCCCTTTTTTAGCCGGACCAGCGAGACGTTGGTGAGCTTAATCTGATTTGAGGGTTGCTGGATCACCATGGTGACGGTTGTGGAAGGTGGTTTATCGAGGGAGTCGGAATCGTTGGATCGAGTGCACACACACACACACACACACACACACACACACACACACACACACAGCTTCGCAGGAGCGCAACAGCTGCTGTGGTGACGGCCGAGGACTTAAGTCGATGTGTTTGTTCAGATGGGGGTTGGAATGCACAAGTTGCTCTGGTTGTTTTGGTGCTTATCTTGGATGTTTGTACTCGTCTTCCAAGGTCATTGAACTTCTTTTTTTCTTATCAATCAAGTACCCCGCCAAACTGGTGCGGGCCAGGGCCAGTCACAGTCTGGATACTTGATGATTAAGAGTGACTCAAGCGGGGACCCCTCTTGCGGGGGAGGGTTTAACGGGGGTTTGCATTTGGTGAGTGGAAAGTTTCGTAGGTATGTAATCCGTACACCGTATGTACGGATTACATACAGGTACGTACACAATAGGTATGTACTGTACATACATACGGATCACTGTCGCCCACTAATCGTTGCCAGTGATTGCGTCCATCTTCTCTTTCAGAAACATATACGGACTGTGATCACTCAGACAAGAACACAAGGAGCCCGAAAACTAGCCACTGTCCATCCGGTTGAAGAGTGGGTGTCGGGAGCGGCGATCTGCCGCTAATCATCCGATGACGCAGTCGGCAGCGCAAGGCGATGGAAGGCGCGGCTGCTAGTTAAGCAAGATGAAGTGTCTCTACCGCTATTGGCTGGAGCTGAGGAGGTCAACAGAATATTCATTGATTGATCACGGAATCGCCCTTAAAGATAACTATCATTTTAATGTAAACTAGTCCCCACTGCTTTGGCACTCGTGACCAGTCTGCAAGGTACCCGGACAACAGGGCGTGGCGCAACCAATGCCTGCCTGGGATTATGCCTTGCTGAACACGCTGCCCAGTGTGGTAGGTGCTGCTTCTAGTGCTGTTTCAAGTCAACACCCCGAGCTCCCGCCTCTTCCCTTCCTCCTCTGCTTTCCTCCTCTGTCCGCATCATTAAGCCCAATAGATTCCATCACCATCACTACCTCATCATCTCCAGGCATTTCACAAGACGGAATTGTCTGAACTACGTCCGCGATGAGGATCGCAGCCTCCACAGTGCTGCTCGGCGCGGCCTCTGCCGCCTCGTTCCAGCAGCAGGCCCAGCATGTGCTCTCGGACGGCTTTGGGAAGGCCCAGGAGGCCATGAAGCCCCTCTCGGACGCTCTCGCTGATGCTGCTGGTCGCCCTATCGAGAATTTCGAGGAGGCTTTCTCCGGCATGACCGCCGAGGCAAAGGCTCTCTGGGAGGAGATCAAGCTGCTCGTTCCCGACAGCGCCTTCAAGAATCCTTCGTGGTTCAGCAAGCCCAAGCCTCACCGCCGCCGCGATGACTGGGACCATGTCGTCAAGGGCGCCGATGTCCAGAAGATCTGGGTGCAGGATGCCAACGGCGAGAGCCACCGCCAAGTTGGCGGCCGCATTGAGGACTACAACCTTCGCGTCAAGACGGTCGACCCGTCCAAGCTTGGCGTCGATTCGGTCAAGCAGTTCAGCGGCTACCTTGATGATGAGGCCAACGACAAGCACCTCTTCTACTGTAAGTTCCACCGCTTTACACTCCGTGGGCCCCCTCGTACTGACCGGACGTCTAGGGTTCTTCGAGTCGCGCAATGACCCCAAGAACGACCCGGTCGTCCTCTGGCTCAACGGCGGCCCAGGCTGCTCGTCCCTTACCGGCCTCTTTCTCGAGCTCGGTCCTTCCTCGATCGACAAGAACCTGAAGGTCGTTAACAACGAGTTCAGCTGGAACAACAACGCCAGCGTCATCTTCCTCGACCAGCCCGTCAATGTCGGCTATTCCTATTCCGGCTCCTCCGTGAGCAATACCATTGCTGCTGGCAAGGATGTCTACGCTCTCTTGACTCTCTTCTTCCATCAATTCCCCGAGTACGCGAAGCAGGACTTCCACATCGCTGGCGAGTCCTATGCTGGCCACTACATTCCCGTTTTCGCGTCCGAGATTCTGTCTCACAAGAACCGCAACATCAACCTCAAGTCCATCCTGATTGGTAACGGCCTGACCGACGGGCTCACCCAGTACGAGTACTACCGGCCTATGGCTTGCGGAGAGGGTGGCTATCCCGCTGTCCTCAGCGAGTCTGAGTGCCGGAGCATGGACAACGCCCTGCCGCGGTGCCAGTCGCTCATCCGGAACTGCTACGACAGCGGCAGCGTCTGGAGCTGTGTCCCGGCCTCCATCTACTGCAACAACGCCCTGATTGGCCCTTACCAGCGCACCGGTCAGAATGTCTACGATATCCGCGGCAAGTGCGAGGACAGCAGCAACCTTTGCTACAGCGCACTCGGTTATATCAGCGACTATCTCAACCAGCAGTCCGTCATGGATGCCCTCGGTGTCGAGGTCTCGAGCTATGAGAGCTGCAATTTCGACATCAACCGCAACTTCCTGTTCCAGGGCGATTGGATGCAGCCGTTCCATCGCCTGGTGCCGAACATTCTCAAGGAGATCCCCGTCCTCATCTATGCCGGTGATGCCGACTACATTTGCAACTGGCTTGGCAACCGAGCTTGGACTGAGAAGCTCGAGTGGCCCGGCCAGAAGGCTTTCAACCAGGCCAAGGTCCATGATCTGAAGTTGGCTGGTGCTGATGAGGAGTACGGCAAGGTGAAGGCCTCGGGCAATTTCACCTTCATGCAGATCTACCAGGCCGGTCACATGGTCCCCATGGACCAGCCTGAGAATTCGCTCGATTTCCTGAACAGGTGGCTGAGCGGCGAATGGTTTGCCAAGTAGCCAGCCGACGGGAGTTGTGAATCCGTCGTCTGTACGTGAGGCGTGACGCGTATTGAACGGCTACTCGTACATGCTGTTGGCGGGTGGCTTTGATCGGTATTACTTTCCTGGAACTCGAACCTGCGATGGATGATTAGACGGGCACGGAAGCGTTTAGATATGCTAGGAGTTTCCTTAGCGGATACACCCCGATCCCACCCAGATTAGGTGGTTAGTGGCTTGTCTGTGAACCATGCAGTCCCTCGTTTCGCTCTCTATCAGTGATATACCGGCGCTCGAGACAACCGGAGGTTTTGACTTGGTCAACCGCGGGAGGGGGGCTGCTTTACTCTTGTGACTGCATCTGTGGATGGCGTCAATGGTTGTATATCGAACCTGAATCTTGCGCTGCGGTGGATATCGCGTTCTGATGTGGTTAACTGTTCTCGGGGGTCACATCGAAGGTTCGAGACCGTGGGTGAGGACGCGCTGAGCAGATTTCACAAAGTTCGAAAATGATTTGCCGCTACGGGCAGCAGGCATCCTTGGGCATCTTATCTTTATACAATCGCTGGATCCCTTTAGATATACACACATTTTGCCTTCCTCTGTGCCCAGATCCTATTGTCCGAGACATGCCAACTACCGCATAACAAGACCAATAACCAAGATTACACAGAACTCTACCGGTCCTTTCAAACCTTTCCCTTTCCATCCGTTCCCTTTTCTCCCCTCGCCCGGTCGCTGATGAGTAAGTGATATATATGGAAATGAACACCAGAGAAAGATGACGGGCGCTTGCTTCCGCAAGAGTCCGTGATTGGGTATACCGCCGCCGAGTCCATCAATGCTCCTCCCTTTAAGCCAGAACCAACCCCCCCAAGAAAACACACACGCGCCATCTTCCCGACCGCCCTATCCACTGGCATCTATCCTGCCAGTCCTTCCTGTCGTTAACATCCCAACCCTAAAAAGTTCGATATCGACAAGCAATCGCCGGCTGCAGGATATGCACAGCGAGCCTATACAGGTGATATAATAACAAACAAAAGAGTATAAAGGGGGGGAGGAACGAGAAGTGGTGAAGCTGCACCCCTCTACTGGGGAATAGAGTCAGACGCCCCAGTCTGAGTGGATAATTTCTTCCTCCGCCTGAACGACCTCCCCTCGGTTGCTGCTGAGAGACCCAACAGACGACCAATTTTCCTTCCGCACACGGGAGCTTCCACCTCATACTCCTCTTTCTCTCTCTCCCACTCCCCACTCAACTGGACAAAACAGTCCCGGCTCCGCTACTGGCGAGTGGATTCGGTCCCGTGAATCAGTCGCCGGGGGGGGGAGAGTTGGCATCTGACCGGCGTGGCCCCAGACTCGAGGAGGGGGAGTGGTACGCTTGGTGCGGCACTGTCCCCGTCCGTTGTGCGGGCCTTCCTTTGTCCGCACAGCTACTCGACCGAGCCTTGGGGGGTAGGTCGTCGTCGTCATTGCCGTCATTGTCCTCGTCGTTGTCATCTCAGCGTCGTCGTCGTGTTGTTGTTGTTGTTGCAGCTATTGTTCCTGCTCTCCACCCGACGCCGGCTCCTTCAGACCAGAAGGAGCGGGGAGAGGTAGGCCCAGGTTCGCAGAGAGCAGCGGCTTCCACGCTCTATCCGGCGGTATCGGCTGCCTGCATTGGCGGGCTCGAACTCTTGTGTTTCCTAAAGAGGTTTTGCAACCCGTTGATCCGGAAACGGCTCGGCTTCTTCTTGAGCTGTCTGGCGCCCGGATCTGCAGGCTCAGCCCCGCCATGGTCGTTCTTTTTTGCGCTGCCGCCGTTCAAGTACTGGTTATGTTGCTGGTGGCCGTTCCGGGGCGCGTCGTTCTCCTCATCCAGCAGGAGCGGAGGAGGCTGGTAGTTCTCCAGCTTGAAGTCCGTGTGGCTCCCCGTGGTGGTGGCCGAGTTAGGAACCGTACTTGTCGACTCGTCGGGCGCCACCACGCTGGGGATAGGCACGCTGGTGCTGTAGCTGAGAGGCCGCTCGAAGGAGTCACAGCTCACAATGCTGGTGCCCTTGGTGCTCGGCGAAAGCGGCATCCTGCCCGTCGTTGCGCTCGTCGCTTGCGAGGCCCAATCGCCGCTATTGGGCGCCGAACCCCAATCTGTCGTTTCGCTGCACCTCTGTCGCGTATGGCCATGGCGAGGGCTGGCGGCGCCATTCATGCGGGCATCTTCGCCGTGGCTGGGTTCGTTGGCAGACGGGAAGCTGGTCACGATGCCGTTCACGATCCGGCCGTCGGTCGGCCGCTTAGGGTGCGAGTTCGGCCTGTGGAAGTCCGCTTGCTGGGAAACGGCCGGATCCGGCGTCTGAGGCTCGACAACCTTTGGCACGCTGCCGATGGCCCCTCTAGCGGGGTTCACTTCCGTCGCTGGTTCGGGCGAGCTTGTGAACTTGATCGACCTGATCGAGAGCTCACTGTCGTGATCCCGGAGAACCGGCCGGGCGGGCGACTGGCGTTTCTGTTCGTCAAGCAAACACTTGTCAAACAACTCCTTGTTCACGTGAAGCTCGTCGACGCAGTACTGCATGGCAGGGAGGATATCGGCAACGCCTTGGAAGAGCGGGAGGGCGAACAAGTTCATAAACTTGAGCTGCGCGGTCGTCAGGGATAACGTGTCTTGCTTGGGCTCCGACATGAGCGAGGTCTTGATCTCTAGCTCGCTCTCCATGCTGGCCTGGCGCGAGAACTCCTCGGATAGGATGCGCATCCATTGGAGGGCTGCATCGTGTCGTCGCGTCTGGTTACACACGGGAAGTGAGAATCGCGCTCGCAGGAAAAAAAAAAAAAAGAAAAGAAAAGAAAAAGGGGCGGACTCCGGGCACCATCTACTCACCACGTTGCTGATATCCGCGCATTTGATGAGAAGGGCGCATGTTAGTGCCCTTTGCTCGTTCTTCACGCTCTCTTCCCAGTCCTCGGTGCTGTTATTGGCGTGTAGTTTCGCCTGGAGATCACCCAGCTTCTGCATGTAGTCAAAGTGCAATCCCATATCGGTGGCGAGGATCGAGCTGATCATGAGGTGGCGCATCTTGCTGTCGCCAAAGGCAGAGGGCCAGTATCTCCGCAGAATCTGCGAATAGGCCGCGCAGTGAAACGATTCGAGGACGGACCGATCGTTGTACAACTGGGCGAGCGGCGCATTCAGCGTGACCAGAAAGCCGTTGTTGACTCCGGGGTGTCCGACATCATGGCCAATGGCGGTAATAAGGAGAGTCAGAGCCTCGAACGGCCGGAGGAGCTGTGCAACCGGCGATTTGGGGCAGGCCTGAGAAAGCAGCGAACCGTCGGGCGAGCGGTAAGACGGCAGAGAGCCGATGCTGACGAGAAAGTGGAACGTCGCCTGCAGGACGTCGACCACGTGGCGGAAGTTGTGATAGGGGACGAAGGTGTTGTACGCGGCCCGGCAGGCGAGCAGGAAGTGGTGCAGCTGATCTGGAACGAGACGGTCAGCGGGCTGGCTGCGAGGGAGAAGAGAAAATTGAGGGTTGTCGATCAACTTTGTGTGAGTAGAGAGAGAGAGAGAGAGAGAACATACCTGTTGGTATCCGCCATGGCTCCAGCTCGGGCATGGACAAGGCGTGCTCGAACATGACCGAGGCGGCCACGAGGAGCTCGTCCTCTGTAAAATCGTGGGCGCAGAAATGCCACTGGCCCACCGCCGACGTGACTTGGGCCTGCTTCTCGGCGGTGATGGACAGCTTGATGCTATGGGTCACCTCGTCGGCTTCGCTTCCTATGCGACAAATGCGGCCCATGAGCTTGGACACCATGGCTTCCCGCAGGTACGAGAAGGGCTTCTCCTCGCAGATGCCGACCCACGAGCGCTTGCGGCCCCGGCGGAGCTCCACCAGCGCCTTTTGGTCACGGGCAGCATCCAGTTGGGCGCGGTAGGCATGGACTTCAAGGTTGCTGACACACCTGGGGTTCATCGGGCTCGTCATGACATCCGCGGCGCCCACCTCGAGACACTTCTTCCACATCCTCCTGTTGGCCGCCCTCCGCTCGTCTGCCGAAAGCTGGTGGCTGCTGTCGGCCACGGCTCGCCCCGTCGGCTCGCCCGTCCCATCGCGGCCGTCAGAACGGTCACAGTAAGGGGGCGCGATTATGGGTACCGTGACCACGAGCTTGGACACGTTCCGCACATAGGACTCCGATACGATCCTTCGTAGTAATGCCAGACCGTACAGCTCCTCGCCGCCTTGATTCCCGGAGTCGGCAATCCGAGACGACGGCGAGGGGGATCTCGAGCGGTCTCGTCGGGCCATCTCATCTTGGTAGGGGGTATCTAGGATGAACAGCGTCGGTTTGAGCGCTGCCATTGAGGGCTCTTGGAGGCTCAGCCATTGGTCCAGGCAAGCGGCGCCGGTGCTACACAAATGAACTGTGACCCGGTGGTCAGCACGTCCGTCCAACAGGCGCCGCCGAAAGCTTTAATGCGATTGGGTAAGCGAGAGAGCAAAGCGTGCATTCGTACCTTCGTCAAAGGCGTCCAGGAGAAGCCTGACATTTTCCGCCATGTGCGCCGATTCCCCTCGAATGGCATCCCCATCGCTATTCCACCGGTTCGCTCTGACGCTCCGGTCCCGCGACACGGACCGGTCGACGTATATGACGTGGCATTGGACATTTGCCATGGTGGCCTCGACAAGCGACCAGTCTTGCGACCAGGTACGCTTCCGCCACGGGGGTTGAGGGTTTCGGGGAAGCCAGACACGGCCTGGATACGATAGCCTGGCTTGCAAACGTATCCGTAACCACTGTCAGCAAGTATCAAGTCAAAGAAGGAGGGGGGAGGCGGGCGGTTGCTTCGGTGGCGGAGGTGGCAGGTCGGCTCCAATCGCGTTTCGGCGGAGGATAGGTCGGGAATAACTACGATATTGCTTTTACTTTTTGTGCGACGGCGACGGCGGCGGCGATGGGTATGACGTTAATAGTGTCTGGGCTGAGCCCACGCAGGCGGCTGTCTTGCGCGCACTGCGTCGATCGTCTTATTCTCGGCACAATTCGAGGTCGGGTGGCGGGGAGTCGCAAGAAAAGAAGGCGGACGGTCTGCCTGCGCGAAGTTAGGGTGGCGGCGCATATAGGGCTGTAGTCGACAGTGGAGAAGAAGGGCGTGCGTGGGCGTGCGACGATCGGCCAAAGAAGAAACCAAGTGCCGGGGCCGTCGGTCGGTGCACTGTGGACGGAAGACTCTGGGAAAAAGAACGCCGGCTCGGCCCCATTCATCAAATGCGACCGAGCGACGGACACGCAGACAAGGAACGGCCTCACTGGGGAAATGTGGGTTTGGCAAGGACCAAGAAGGTGGAGACGAGGGATGAAAAGGGTGGGGGAAGTTTTGGAATCGTGGAAGGGGACGGGACTCGGGTTATGAAGACGAACTTTTGAGATACAGACCCAATCTGGAGAGCAGGTACCTCTTTGGACGAAAGTTTATGTGAACTGCCGTTGTTGGTGCCTCGGTTCCTGTTTGGTGTCAGCGCTAGAGCGGGTGTGCTGCGGGAAGGGCTCAGTGTCCGAGACGGTGCGAGGAAGGAAGGAAAAGAGTGTGAGAACAATGAAACGAACCATCAAGGGTTAATCGGGTCAGGAAGCTCGTGCCTCGAGAGAAACGGCCTAGGCAGATCTACGGACTCGCCTGCTATCAGCGCACTTGAGCCCATGTGGCGAATCCCACTATCTTCGGCGCCCGGGGGAGTGAATGGGTAAGAGCTAACCAGGTTACGATTGGAACCCTTTTTTTGTTCTTTTTTTTTTTTTTTTTTTTTTTTGATGAGAATGGGTAACGGGGGCAAGGTTTTCCCTTGCAAGTTGGTCTGCACGCACCCACACCCGGACACAAGCACACTCACTGGCACCCTCGCACTGGCAAAACGGCACAGTACGGAGTAGAGTGGCACGCAACAAACAAGCACACACGCGCGCGCGCACTCTCACACACAGTTACGCACAAAAAAGCCAGGACCAGCAGCTCCCAGAGTGGGTTGAACGAGATGGATGGGTGGAGCGCCATGAAATGGAAGGGAGCATCGAAGGGCACTGTATCGGGGGAAGCGCGGAAGGTGTGGGTGCGCAACCCCTCCCTCCCAGTGGCGGGAGCAAATCAGAGCGCCCGCGCAAAGTGGAGATTCCTGCAGGCGGGAAAGGTTCAATTCAGGGAGTGACCTGGGCGGACTCTGACTGGTGCGCCAGGCGGGCCCCAGCCTTCTGGCTTTCTTCTCGAAGACCCGTCGAACACGCTAGTTACTGCAGACCAAAACAACCCTCGACTCACCCATGTCCAGGGCAGACCGTCCCGCAGCGCAAGGAATGCGGGCAACCACAGCCAACACAGTGCCGAGTGCGCAGCGAGCCAATCAAAAACTCTCCTCGAGCACTGCAGCACGCAATAACCTTCCTAGGAATGGAGTAGTTCCTTTTCGGCCTACTAGTATGCAGTGAGTATGTAGTGCAACTACTAGTACCTACAACATGCCAAGCGCATCTCCGTCGCTTGGGCCTCTTGGGCCTCGCTGTTCTGGAGGTCGTCCTCGACTATCGCTTCTAGCAGCAGCAGCAGCAGCAGCAGCAGCAACAGCAGCAACAAAAGGAGCTGACGATCGGACAAAGATAGCAAGGTGGGGCGAATCTTATTCGAGAGAGGGGCTTCGGATGAAATGGGCCCCGTCGGTCGGTCGGCTCTCTCTCCCATGTAACGTACTGCAAGGGTAGACTTGGGCCCCAGATCGTAATTCTCAACCCGCTCGACTCGCGACCAGGAACAGTGACGGTTCAGCGACGGCTTGGCGAAATGGTTTCAGATGCGGTGTCGGCTGCACTGTATAATGTACGCCTGTGTGTACGGATTACACTATAACTACTGTGAATGTACAAGTACAACCTGTATAGCGCAAAAATTACTATATAGTAAGACGAGATGGGTTAGATGCATTTGCTGTGTAAACTGCCAGCATCAATTGCCGGTAACAAATAACAAACATATCGATAGGGTGGGAACGAAAACCAACCCCAGCACACTTCACTGTCCGTCTCTTTTCCATGCCCGAAATGAGTGCCAAACGAGCCAAAAAAAAAAAAAAAAAAAAAAAAAAATTGTCCAACCTCCTGAGTGGCCATACTCTATAGGCTGCTGCTCGATGCTGCTGGGAAATTCTTGCGAACCATGCCCATGCTCATGACCATGCCTGTGCCTCTGCCCGTGCCCGAGCCTGTGCGCCTGGAACACAAACGACAAACGTAGATCGATACCAGCAGTAGTGTCCTCCGCATCGAATGGATTAGCTGTAAGCACATACAGTAACAGTATGTACATGCACAACGGCCGGGCTAACCAGCGGCTCGGTCTATACCAAAGAACGCAGTAGTGCGTGTACTATACTGTACATACCAACCCGACTACGCTACACTAGGCCTAGCTAAGGTGCTTTATGTTATCGTAAGCTCTCCGTCCCGCGTTTCGGTCATTCTCCCGACTCCAGTTGGCTACCCGACGAAGCCTGCATCCGAGTGTGGAGTGCGCAATAAAGTGCGCCGCGATCGATCGACCGGGCTCATCGGCCGGACAATGCTGTGAGCAACGGCCAATGACGCTGTTTGAAATGAAACAACAGGCCGGGCCCTGGAGATCGAGAAGGGACGCATCCATCTGTGGCTTGGTTCACCCCACACACCTTCCCGACACGGGGCTTCTTCTTTCCATTCTAGTAACGGAGGGGAGGGGGGTTTCTTAAAACCCAGGCAAGGCGAGGCAGGCGGCAGGAGAAGCAAGAGATCAGGCGAATGAGATTCGGCATTCGCGCCAGGAGCCCACTGAATGGCGCAAGCTGAGGATGTGATTCCTGAGAAACATGGTCAAAAGCCAACAAGTTGCCGGCCTGTCCCTCATAATGGCAAGTCCAGCCAACGTTCAGTACAAGTACATACATACAGATTACCCGTTTCAATCATAGCAGTTGCTGTTTGAAGTACGTCCGTATATATGAGAGCGCTCCGTACGGTGCTCAAGGGCTTCCCAATTCAACACTGGCAAAATCATGGAAGTCGGAGATGAACCGCGCCTGTGGCCACTTCGTACTCGGCGAGAAAGGTAAGGAAGGCGAGGGCGGATTCCATCGCATCCCACACAACCGCAGCCTCGCGCGCCCTGTGATAGCTCTTGCCTCTTTTTAGCCGTGCCCCTTCCTGTCGCTGCACCCCGTTTTCTTGTGCCTGCCCTTCCCGCCCGCACCAATGACGCTGCCTTGTGCTACACACACACACCACACCTACCCACCCACCCACACACACACACACACCATAAAAAAGTCCAGAACACAACGAACCAAGGGTCTCTCGCTCGGTTGCAAAGCGGCTCAAATCAGGGCCAATCTACGCCCCGGGGAAGAAGGGGGGGGGAAGGCTTATCATGCGACGGCCCTCCCTCATAAGCTGATCATAGGGGCACAGCTCGCACTTGGGAATGCGACGGGGTCGAGCTTTCGGGGCTCAAACCCCGATCGATGTAGGGAATAATACTAGTATATAGGTCCTAGACGTCTCAACACGGCACTGATCATCATCATCATCATCTCATCATCATCCCGGGCTACCAACCGCGGGCGACGCGGGTTCCTTAATCCCCGTCAACCAAAGCCCCCGTTGCCGAACATCGTTCTCTGATGCTTCTCGGTTCGGTTGTCCCCCCTTGCTATGCTTTTTGTCCGCGTCCACGTCGTTGACGACCGAGTCGGATATGGACGTCTTTGAGAGCTTTCACCGGTCTCGCTCTCTCTCTCTCTCTCTCGGCAGCATCTCTCTGCGAGGTTGAATGGGTACGAAAGAAGTCACTAAGGAACGTCTTGTAAGCGCATACATACACGGACAACATAGTGTATGTACAAGCCACCTTCTTCTCAGGTATGTATAAACATCTGTGTGTATGTATTCTCACCAGGCTGTCCAGAAGGTGATATGTGCGCAGCTAGCCCCAGAATGCCGGCCCCCTTCTCCCCCCCCCCCCCCCCCCGGCGGAAACACTGTCGCCCGTCTGGTCACTATCACACACCTGGTTGCAGAGCTGGAACCGTCCCTGCCCGTTGATGATCATTTATGCATTCTCTGAAATCACGCACGTGCCTCGTCGTTTCAATAACCTCCGCGACCGGGGGGCGAGGGAGGTAGGGCGGGAGTTACGGAAGTGAGGGCTAAAAAGTTCAGTTCAACAAAAGACACCATGAAAGCCTAGGCTGTTTCACACAGCGTCTCTTGGCCGAGGCCCCGAGGGACCTACCTCGCCCACCAACCGCCCAAGGAGATGGCTCACTTGTAGTGATGGGCCTCTCTCTGCTCTAGTAAAAAGGTCTGAGTCGCATCTCATTGGCAAAAGACGCATCACATCTCTGCCCCGAGCTCAGTTTCATGTCTGAGCCGTCATGTAGGGTCATCCTTCGGGGTATGAAGCATATCTACGGACATATATATATGTATATGTACGGGAAGGACATGCATGCAACCATGATGCCGACACAAAGCACATGGAACAATGGCAGCAGCAACTTCACCAAGTCTCAGGTACGCAAAACAATAGTCACTTTTTGTTGCCTCATATGCACCCCGCTCCATCCCCCCCCTTTTAATATCTCCCCCCTTTCCTGCCCAGAACGGACTACCATATCGACATCACCACCTCGTTTCTACCATCCCTTCCTAGTATTCCCTGTATCCCCCCTTAAACAGTGGCCATCACGAGAAACCAATTAGCTCTTTCTGTGCATGCAAGCCCTCTTCCTCTAGTTCAATTATCTCCAAGTCGTGAGAACTCATCTCCCTCCCATCTCATGGTCGTCATGCTTTGTAGGAAACCCCAATGCACTCTATCAAAGACACTCATGCAAGCATACCAGTAATGAAATGAGGATGAAGGTAAATGACGGGTGTGTGAGTGGGTAGGGAGGTTGTGTAGACAGAGCGGGGACGCATCGATGAACGGCTGGAACACAGAACAAGTCCAAAGGAAAGCAAGGGCATACCAATTACAGGAGAACACCAAGCCCTTTTTCCTGTGTAGAACCGATGATCATCATGATTCCAGCCTTCTCCCCCACCAACCTCCCTCGCCAATACATCACAACGCATCCCTATGTTTTTGTTCTATGCTTCCGCTCAGTGAGCAAGCAATGTCCAGAGAAGGAAGGACAAAAAATGCCGGTACAACAGGAAAAAAAAAGGAAAAAAAAAAAGGTAAACAGCAACCAAGACGCCTCATAATCGAAGACGACCCCATCCACTGCCATCCTTCAGCGCCCGCTTGCCGGGCATGATCAGGCTCCCAATCCGTTCGTAGCACGCCACTCCGGAGTCATCAGCCTCCTTCGTAGGCGTAGCTAGGTCGCCATTCAAAGGTCGCCTATGGGGAGATGTCGCCTTGCCGCTCTAAGCGGGCGACTTACCCTCCGGCGCAGCAGCAGCAGTAGCAGCAGCAGCCGCCGTCGTTTGGTCTTCCATCTCCGGATCGTCGACATGGATCTCGGCAACCTTGTCGCTCGCCTGATCGTCTTCGATCACGCCGAGATCACCCACAGGAGGGACTTTGTGGACCTCTCCATCGACCCACGCCTGCTCGGCAAGCTTGCCGATCAACTCTTGGTCCGCTGCCGACGGCGGCGGCGGGATGCCGTACTCGTCGTCGCCCACAAACCCGACAACCGGCGCTGTCGGCTCGGGCGGGCCAACATAGTCGGCTTCGGGATCCCGCGAGAGCAGGTGCTCCATCCCCGAAGCATCGTCGAACACGTCGGTCATGTCGCCTTGGACCGACGATCCGTCATTCTGCGCAATGTCGCTGGCAATGTCGTCGCCACCGCCAACCTCGGAACCGGGCTTGCTGCCCTCGACGAGATTGCCGAAACTCCAACTGGTAGGCCCAATGATGGAGGTCATGCCCGCCATACCCGCGGTGTCGTAGTCTGACAGGCCGATCCCTTCATCCTCGCCGTCACCCTCAATGCTGTTGTGCAGAGTGTCCTGGTTACTCCAGGTCGTACCCATGTCGGCGTCGTCGTCGTTGTTGCCGCCCCGGTACGACGGCCGCTCCGACGCAGCACGTCTACCACTATTATCCCAACCACGACTTTCCCGAAGGAGAGCTGGACCGGCTCCGGTCAAAGCGCTCGGCGATCCACGCTGGGAGGAGCCTTGGCCGAGACGCTCGCCTTCCCCCGAATCCGACGCGTCATCACGGAGGGCGGACTGGTTGAAACGGTCGGAGATCTCCTGGAACCTGGGACCGCCCAAGGGGACCTTGGAGCGGCGACGGTAGAACAGGAGATACGCTGCCGAGGTAACCACGCGAGAGGTGTCTTTCTGTTTACTGACCGAAGAATCTGGAGAGAAGAAACGGGTGCGTGTTAGCGGCAAAGCGCGAACCCCCATGGGAATTGGCATGCAGAAGAAAAGGTGACCTCACCATTGTACTCGTACCACTCGCCGTCGATAAAATTCTTGGCAAAGGCCGTGTAGTGGCCGCCGCCTAGGCCGCCCCAATGGTCGTCCACGGCGATCAAGTCGAAAACTTCCTCCTTTCCCTCCTCTTTATTGATGACGCGCTTTGTGAGATCGAGACCCTCCACGGGGAAGTCGACGAGAATGTCCAGCTTGTCCCGCCTCCACCCGCTAGAACTGAAACGCTTGAGGTGGACAATGAGGATATCCGGTGTCTTCCAGAGGTCGAACTTCTTGCTCGCACGGCGATGCTCCTTGCAGCGAGGACAGTACCACGTGTCCTGTTCCGAGAGAATCTCTTCCTTCTCGAACTCGTCCAGGCAGTCGTCGAGGGCGATACCATGCTTCTTACGCAACTGCCGCGCTTTCTGCTTTGCCTGCAGGCCGGGGTCTTCCAACGTCGGAACCTTGAGATACGTTTTCATACCCCGCATCTCATCGGGCGTTGCGCCACCGAAGACGAGGTCAAAGGCAGCCTCGCTCCACTCGACTACGATACCCTCGCCCAGGCCGACCAGAGCGCCCGTGGGAAGGGACTCTTCGGGCATCTCGACGGCCGCCGGCTGCGCCGCCGGCTGCTTGCCGCGGGAAAGTCGATTTTGCTTGTTGAAACGGCCCTTACCCTTTCCGTAAGTCTTGTGCTTCCCACCTCTCTTGCGGCCGTTAAATTGATTGCCTGGCCGTGAGTGGAAGTTCTGGAAAGCGATAGGCACACACAGCGCTGTCAGTCGAGTTGCGATCCGGCCTTCCTTCCGGGGTAGGGACTCGCACGTACCTTGTGCCTCGTGAACTCCGAGTCCTCGTCGCTAGACTCCTCGGCCATGCGAGTGACAACAGTGGCCGGCAGTCTACCGGATCCCTCGCTGCCACTCTCGTCGGAACCATCCAGGGTTGCGGGGCTCTGCATCTCGATGTCCGAGGCGGCCACCCTAGGCAGCCTGGAGCTCAGCCGCGGCAAAACGCCTTCATCCGTAGTGGAAGTCCAGCCGGTGGGGACGGTTGTGCCCGACTCGTAGAAGTAGCTCATGTCAAACAGATTTTGCAGCTCGGGATCCAAGAACTCGACAGGGTTAACCCACTTGGGCCGCCTCTTATTGAAACGTTTCAGAACCTTTGGTGTCCTGGGAACAGGGTCAGCAACCTTGGCTCGGTCGATATACAGGGGCTTGGCGTAAAAGACTTACTCTTCGACGGGCGTAGCGGCGGAGGTGTTGTTACGCGCATCAGAGGCGTCACGCATAGTAACGTCGACCATGTCGTCCTCTCCTTCCACCGACTTGGCAACGACCTTGGAATCGCCCGCGGAATCTGCATCGGACACAGTCGTGTTCACCATCTCCGAGTCCGTGCCCTCGGCCACATCCGTGTCCTCGGGAGCCGACAGCTTGGACCAAGTCGTGAAGGTGGCGACCTTCTCCAGGATCTTGCGGCGGATGGCCTCCAAGTCACGCGCCTCCTCCGGCGTTAGGACGATGAAGTGCGGCGGAGGAAGGGCGGTGTCGCTCTTGCGCACATAACGCTTCCTGGCCGAAGGATCCGAGGGATCGATGCGGTGCAGGACTGGGACGAGCATGCGCTCCAGTCGGGGATCCTCGACCGGAGAGGAATCGTCCTCGTCTTGCGACGGTGACGCCAGCCGGCCGTTGAGCGCCAGCTGTTTCTTGGGGCCGTAAACATTAGTAGGGGCTGCCTCGATCTCGTGCACGACGGCGACATCGCTCGACTGGATCTCGTCAGAGACTGCGGACCCGTCATCGTAGAACTTGAAGAACTTGGAGTGAAACTCTTCGCCCGCAAAGAGGCGCTCAGCGGGCACCCCGACCCGCACGGCAATGTACTGCTTCAGAGCCCTGATACTACTGTTCTTGTCGAGGTCGACAACAATCTCGACGGGCAC
Organism: Thermothelomyces thermophilus ATCC 42464; assembly: GCF_000226095.1. Taxonomy (NCBI): domain Eukaryota; kingdom Fungi; phylum Ascomycota; class Sordariomycetes; order Sordariales; family Chaetomiaceae; genus Thermothelomyces; species Thermothelomyces thermophilus. Next base: position 2,974,929 of record NC_016474.1, read on the forward strand.
ATCGTTTAGGGGAAAGAACTTGACGCTACGAGACCAGACATTGGCCACCGGAAGCGGTAGGGTAAGGTTGTTGAAAGGGTCAAAAGTGATGCTGACTTTGTCACAGACGGGACACACCAGGGTAGACTTGTACATGCCGGTGAAGAGATCGGCAATGACCGAGTCGTCTCTCTTCTTGGTGATGTCCCAGACCTTGGCTGCCATCTCGCGGACCGCCTCCGGATTGTTGATCATATCGTCTGTGGAGTCGGGCTTCTCGATGTAGGGCTTCTTCTTGATGCGGTTCAAGTCCTCTTGAAGCCCGTCGAGGAGAAAACCGAGGAACTCCTGAGAGTCCTGCTGGCCGTATCCGGAAAAGGCCGACGCATACCGCCCGATGACAGCTTTGAAATGGCGTGGGGCGATGGAGCCGGGAGCAGGGTCCCTGTAGATCTCCTCCAGCAGGCGCCCATAGGCGGCAGCAACCTCGCCATTGTGAGAGAGCGGGTTGTCCGGGTTGATCTCCTTCTGCGCTTCGTGTGTGAGGAAGTATTTTGTGAGCTCTTCGACGCTCCGCACACATTGCAGCGCCGAGTTCATGTAGCACGTGTTGCCCAGATTCTGCAAACCGACGCAGCCCAAGGTGCGCCCTGGCTTTTGCTGCGCCCGGCCCCTTGTGAGGGCCCCCTGAGGTGCGGGACTGCTGCGTCCGCTGGCATTACCGCGTTGCGCCACGAGGCCTGTCGAGCTGCTTCGGGCCGCTAGAGCTCTATCCTTGACGGTGCCGCCTCGATAGTTGGAGACGAAGGCGTCACGATCAATCTGCTCATCCAGAACAAGCGTCTGGTCAACAGCAAGGCCTACTAACGCCAGGTTCTTCCTTCCGTTGTAGTTAGGATTAGTAGTGGTGTCCTCGCTGTCAACCAGGCCGCGTTCGACGTCCTTCTCCAGGGTCAAGAACGTTGCCACGTCGACAAGCATTTCGGGCCAGGCGCCGGGGGTAGATGGAGCCTGAGTGAGAACTCCGTGACCACGGCCGGGTGAATCTGGCGGCGTCTTGATCCCCGACGGCTCCGAGGTGGGCTCTGTGGCTGGAATGGTCTGGAGCAGCCTCCACACGCGAACTTTCCTGTCGGGAGCCACGCCAACAAGCTTCTTGGCCTGCTTCAAGAATTTGTGGTAACTAGAGGATGTGCTTTGGACTATGACGGGGGGCGCAGGCTTCTTGAGCTTGACTTCCTGTTCAATCGGAATGGGACTGTTCGCAGACCACATCCGGTGGATGGTGAACACCGGAGGATGGAACTCGAACTGAATGGTCGGGATGCTCACGGAGTCTGGTGCCGTGTTGTGTGCGACCCGGACAATGGGCGACTGGCCGGCAGCCAAGCCGTACCACGAAAGGAGGAGATCCCACGCGTCCTTTGGAAAGAGCTCGAAATCCTCAATGCCCGTGCCGGGTTTCAGCTTGACGCAGCGCTCGCCGGTGGAGTCTGTGAAGATGGCTTGGATGATATCCGAGTTGTCGACCGGCCCGGGTGACCCGTCTGAGGATTCCTTGCTGGCGTGCTTTGCATCCGAACGACATGCCTGAGCTTTGGCGAGCCATTTCCGAGACACGAGATATGCCTCGTCGCCCTCCTTCACGGGGGTCTCAGCAAAGGCCTGCACGAGGGTCTCGATCGTCTTGATTTGTTGGTCGAGCGGCGGGATGTCTGTCCTCACACAGTCAGCGCAAGATGGTAAGCGAGAATGTCGCGGCGGTGGAGGCGGAGGCGGAGGCGGTGGCGGCGTGGCATTACCATTTCGTAAGGGCAGCTCTGCCTGTTTGTCGGGCGGAGGATTTTCTGGGGCCTCAGTCTCCTCCTGGTTGCCCTGCTCTTCTTTCGGCCCATCTGCCGTTTCTGTCCTTTGAGATTCCGTGATTGTGAGCATATCCACGTCCTCCCTCCCTTCCGCAACGTTCTGCTCTGGTTCCATGCTGGGTGCTCGGCGCTTGAGGGGAGAGGAGGACCGATGGGGAGAATCGGCGGCACCCCCCATTAGAGCTCGGCGGACGTATTGGTGAACGGGCGACTGATCCCTTGCCGGTCCGTGTCCGTGTTCCGGCAGCTGCAAGGTCGAGCCGTCGACGAGGTCGGGATCCCGGTCGAGCTCGGTCGACAGGTCGGCCGAGCCAGCACAGGGAGAGCTCGCGGCGGAAGACGGGGAATCGGCAATGGAGGCGCCCTGGCTTTGAAGGCGGGGCGGCACACCGGACGGAGGCAGCGAGTCGGCACGGGGCAAGGCAGAAGGCGTGCTCAGGCCAGAGACGGAGGCGGCAGAGAAGGAGAAGGCGGGATCGGTGTCTACTTCGGTGGAGGGCAGCACCAAGTCCTCGGGCTTGTTGTGCTCCCTGGTCGACTGGCGGGTAATCCTCCGTTTCTTTAGGGAAGACGTGGTGAAAGGCGAGCTGCCCCGTGCAGCTCGAGGAATGGCTTAGTCGCTTAGGTCTGGTGGTGGGCGGGGAAGCGCACGCAAGGTGGGCGGCGAAGACGGCGGAAGAAGTGGCCAGGTGCTGGTGTTCGTTGGGGAAACCAGGCACTGGCACAAGCGAGCTGGCAGTGACGGCAGTCACGGAGGGGGGCACTAAGCCGAGCGGATTAAAGTCTGGGTGTAAGAGAAGCCTGTGCGGTGCATTCGTCGAACCAGGACCAACAAACAGACCCGCGGTCAGAGGCGAGCGGCGAAGCACGGCGTCAGCATGCGCAGGCGCCGTTCCTCGCTATCTCGAAAGGACACCAGATTTACTGGCGATGTTCGAGTGTTCCCTTGAAAGAGTGTGACACGCAGCTCTTTAGGAAGGGGAGCTCGTGCGACGCAAGCACGCGGCTAGAGCAAAAACTGTTTGTTGCACGTTTCTAAAACTCTCTAGTTACTGCGTCAAGGTTCCTTTTTTTCGATCCGGGATGGGAAAGAGAAGTCCGTGCTAGCAACACCGCTTCTACACGGTGCTGGTTAGGTAATCTTTAGGCTCTCGGTGGGTATGCTGCTGGGCATCAGAACCATATTTGCTCCTTGCAAAGGCACCGATGAGACCGTCTGAGCTCGTTTGCTGAGGAAATCCATATTAGGAAGATGAATGCCATGCCATCGTATGCTGATGCAACAACCTCGGCGTGCCGCAATGGAATGCTCAAGAACCTGCCTGGTTGTTGCTCTCTTGATCTTTGATCGCGCCCCACCTCACACCTCCACAGCCGTGCTCGCACTGTTAAGCCCAGGTTTTTAGCCCGCGTTAGCACCTGCACTGACGTCCTGCTTTGACAGTGAAACATGGGAATTACAGTGGCACTTGTTATTGTTCCACTAGTAGGGCACAAATCACAATAACCTGGCCCGGAAACTTGGAAGAATCAGACATCCAATCCACATTGCCCCACCCCATGTTCACTCAGTTTGCCCTCCTACAGACAGAGAGAGAGAGAGAGGAAAAAGTAGCCCCACCTGCCCTTTGCCAAAATGCCGCTCTTAGAAAAGAGGTTGAAAGGAAGAAGAGGCAAAACAAAGAAAGGGGAAAGTGGACAGAAAGGTCCGTCAGCTCTTTCGATTGTAACCAGTACACGTCTCACCAACGATTTTGCAAACCTACCAAGCAGCCCGGGAGCTAGCCAGTGGACACCCCCCCCTCTGTATCATGGAAGAGCAATGGCGGGATCAAGCCACTATTGCCTGTAATATGTCAATGCCGCCATATATGCTACTCCTGGCCCGGCGAACTTTTTACTCGGTTGACACTATATAAGTAAAGGACGCAGCGAAAAAAAAAAAAAAAAAAAGAAAAGAATAAAGATATGAGATGAAATGAATGAAAGAGAGAGAGGTCAGGGGACAATGGCAGGCCTGTATTCACAATTCAGAAGCAGCCGGTCGTTGTCTCAACCCCAGGAGGATTTTGAATGATTACAGCAGGTGTGAGGAGGTTGCATTAATTAACTTGGCTTAGGTCTTGCCGGCAAGGAGACAAGAACCGACAGCATCGAACAAAGCGCGTCTAACATGCCCATCCTTCCCACACGGCCGGTTTGACCTTGCCATAGAACTCAGCGTTGTCCCATATGATTAATTGCATAGTCTTCCGGTTGCCTCAAGGGGCCTGCGGGCCTGCCTACCGGCCCGGCTCTGCACCAGTTCCGAGTCTTCTATCCCCGTCCCCTCCTCTATGAGCTGACGCTTGCGTTGATGTGCTACACAGTAGCCGTACCTCCTCTGCCGCGCGATTCTCCAACCACCGCCAATTCAAGGCGCTGGCACGGAAGGAAGAAGAAAAAAAATAAAAGCGGAGAAATACAAGAGAGAAAGAAGGTAGGATGGAACATCAGAGTTTTGCTTCCAAATCCTCATACACGCTAAGGTCTTTCAGAGGTTTCGCCCCATTGCTAGCGGGGAGACTGGCCCTGAAAGACCTGACATCGTCAATGAAGACCGGCGTCGTTCCGTTTGCTGAAGGAGGCTCGGCGTCCTTGACCACATCGTTTCCGGGGCCGTGCTTGGCATGGATTTCCCTCCACGCCTCGGATGCCGCGTCTATCTTGCCTTCAGGTACCTTCAAATCGTGGAGGAGATAGTCCCGGAGACCGGCGACCTCCTTCTCTACGTCGTGGTCGGCCGCGCTCAGCCGAGCCTGCAGGTCGGAGGCCGCTTTGGCAGAAGCTGCTTCATCAATTTCCAGCGTCTTGATCAGTTCAGAAATCTCCTTGGTTGATACGTCGCTCTTGGCCTGGGCCTCGAGGTAAACGGCCAGCTTCGCCCTTGATGGTGAGTTGGGGTGAATATATTCGTTGAAAAACTCAATCATGTCCGCCTTGGTGAGCGGTCTGATGTGATCCGCGTCCTGGGGAGCTGGAGATTTGAGAGTTTTGTCAGTTTTGAGAGTCACAACACCCCCTTTCTTTCAATTTATGGATGACGAGATGTTGTTTTTTTTTTTTTTTTTTTTTTTTTTTTTTTTTTTTTTTTTTTTTTTTGAGGGGCAGAGGGGAAGGGGTGGGGGGGAAGGGAGGCATGGCCCAATCCGACAAAAAAAAAAAAAAAAAAAAACCCTCACCATTGTCGAAAGCATAGAACTCGGAGTGGATGTGGGTCCAATGTCTGTTGCTTTCTTGCTCCAGGTACTTGAGTCTCTCTAGACGCTTGTCAATAATGCTGCGCTTGTTGCTTTCGAACTCCTCCTCGCTCATCTCCTCCAGCATCGTGGCCACGGTCTTGAGGAACTCTTCGATCCTGGTCTCCAGATACGGTGCCGTCTTCTCGCTCTGGATGACAAAGTAGAAGCCGTACTGCGTGACGCTGGTCCAGGTGCCCGAATAGACGATGTAGCCGAGCTGCTCCTTGGTGCGGAGTTGGTTGAAGCACGGCTCGTGCACAATCTGATCCAGGAGCAACACCCTCGCCCGGACATTGTAGTCATCCCTCGAGCCCACGTGAAGGAAATACTGGATGCAATGGTTGACATTGGCCGGGTCTTTGAGCTTCTTCTTCCAGATGTAGTTAGACCCGGGCGGGAGTATCAGCCCTCGCCGGATCTTCCACTGGGCCTCTGGGAGGGCTCGAGGCTTCAGCGTCGACTCGACCATATCCGTCAGCCGGAGGGCGTCCTCCCTGTAGACGTTTCCGTGGACGAGGATCTCCATGTGCATCTGGGAGAGCAGCTCCTTGTGGAAGACGCGGAGGGCGTCGGCGGTGATGTAAGGCAGCTCGGCCTCGAGCTCCTCGACCACGTAGCCTTGGTCGACCGTCAGCCAGGACATGTAGTCGCCGATCTGAGTCCAGGGCGCGGAGAGCTCCCAGTTCCGGTACCCTCTGCTGATGCGCTCCTTGATGATAGCGAACCGGTCGTCGCGGATCTCGAGATCGCGAGTGGTGACGAGCACGTGCTGCAACAGGACGGCTAGCTTGTCGTTGTAGCCCGAAACCTCGATGTACAGGCCGCGCGAGTCGAGGGTTACGGTGTACTCCAGGCCGGCCAGCTCGGCATCGTACGAGAATTCTTCGAGCGCGTCCTTGACGAGATCGGTAAAGAGGCGGGACTTCACCCGCCCCGCCGCCGAGGCGGTGGCTACCGGGCTCCTGCAGCTGATGATCAGGGTCGCCTTGGGAACCCAGAAGGTGTCGTCCTTCTTGAACCAGGTCCGGACGAGGGGGTCGTTCCTGACGATGCGGGGTGCCAGCGCCGGCTCCTTGACGTCCTTCTTCTCGACTTCCAGCTTGGTCGGCACGAACTCGTTCCTGTGCGGGAGGTGCAGCTTGGCCGTCCGGGTCTGGGGCCCGCTGGCGGCCGCCTTCTTGATCTCCTCCATGAGGTCGTCGGGGATAGGTTGGCAGCTGTACTCGGTTCCGTACCACTTCTCCTTCTTGTCCCATTTCCCGGGGAAGTCGCGCGATACGATGGTCATCCGGAAATTGTCGGGTCGCAGGCAATCGAGGCCCTCCTTGATTAGTTTCGGGTCGAACTTGCGCAAAAGACTGTACCCGCTCAGCAGGTATTCCCGCGGGAGCGGCTTCTGCATGGTTGAGCTGAGCTTGCTCGTGAAACGGTACGACTGCGTCTTCTCCCTAAACCTGAAGTTGACCTCGGCCAGTCCCTTCTGTTCTTCAAAGATCCACTCCTGCGGCTCCGTCTCGCGCAGGAGAGCAATGTACTCGAAGACGACCTTGACGACCTCCTTGTAGTTCTTGAGTCCCTGCAGTGGGAGTCAGCGGGGGGAAACGCCCCAAACCGGTTGCCAATGATTTTCCTGGGAGGTGAGAAAAGAAACAAAGGAAGAGAGAGAGAGAGAGAGAGAGAGAGAGAGAGAGAGAGAGAGAGAGAGAGAGAGAGAGAGAGAGAGAGAGAGAGAGAGAGAGAGCAACAACTCCTTGCATACCTCCTCTGTCAAGGTAATTTGACACTCAAAGACCTCTGGAGTGCCGGGGCCGACCGGCCAGGACCCGGCATACAGGCCGTTTGCCCAACCCTTGGACTTGATGTACGACATGATACTTCCGGGACCCTCGTGGCCGATGAGATGACTAATATACCGGCTCGGTTGAGAGTCGTAGAGGTGATCCTGCTCGATGAAGGGGAAGGTGAGGGTGAGGTCGCGGGTATCCATGACGGGCCTGGCGAAGATCTGGGTTCCGAGCAGCTCCCTGGTGAAGGGCACCTCTTGGTCCCACCTGTTGGGCGGAAGGTCCTTGTTCTTGACGGGGGAGAAGTGCTCGACGACCCAGGTCTGCAGGACGTCCAGGGGCTCCCGTCCGAGGACGCAGAGCTTCATGCGGTTCGCCGAGTAGTGCTTCTCGTAGAACTCGATGAACTTGTCGCGCACGTTGATGCCCCGGCCCTCGGGGGCCGTCTTGAGGGTCTCCAGGTTGCCGGTGGAGAAGTGACAGAAGGGGTGCTTGGGGTTGGACAGCGACTTCTTGAGCTGATGCAGGCGCCACTGGTCGTTCTGCAGGTTCTTCTTGTTCTCCGAGTCGACGGCGCGGAGCTCGCGGTCCAGCGTGTTCTCGAGGAAGAGCGGCTCGATGAAGAACTGGGCGAAGCGGTCCAGGGCGCCGAGCAGCGGCGAGGGGTTCGTGGCCGAGGGCTCCTCTTGGTTGCCCGGCTTGGCAGAGACCTCGAAGTGGTAGTTTGTGGACGTTGCTGCCGTGTAGGCGTTGGTCAGGCCAGAATGGGCCGAGATGTACTGGTGGTAAGCATTCTCCACCGGGTACTTCTTGTTGCCCATGAAGAGGAGCTGCACCCTAGAGTTAGTTCGGCGGGGGCGCGGGATTCTGGTCCGGTCAACAGGACGGAGGAGGATGTACTGACATGTTCGACGGCGTGGGCCATTCCGGGCATCTCGTCCTCGTCGCTGAAGCTTCCGACGTTGACATCCATGGCAGCGCTTGCCTTGTCCGTCTTGGGGTCATGGACGATGAGCGCCTCGAGCTGGTTCGGGAGGCGGATGACGCGGTAGGACCGGTCGTCCAGAGACGGCTTCTCCAAGCGGTCCGTCACGACCACGACTTCGCCTTCGCGGCGGATGGGAGGGTCCGCCGAGGACTGCGGTTCGGGACTCGGGGGGGCCATGGCAAGCTTGCGTGCCGGGCGTTGACCAGGTATTGTATGTTTGTATGTACTGTACGTATCTACCTTGAATCGCTTTGTTTTGGGTGGCGGTGTCGGCTTCGGCTCAGCTCAAGAAATAAACCGATTTGCGTGTGAATCGAGCTCCGCCCGGCGGTGCGAGGCGGCTCGGAAAGTAACCAGTACGCCACCAACCCGAGAAGCCTAGGCTAGGTTTTGCACAATCGAGTTGTTCTTCGCAACGGAGCTGCAGGTTGAGGGTGGTGGGGTACGGGCACGACTGGCCGAGACCGTGTTGGGGGAGAGCGGCAGGATGACGGCACAGTAACTCAGAGTAAGCGGCAGCGGCCCTGCAGCGGTAGCCAGTAAGGTAATGGTACTCCGTAATCCGTAACTAATCCGTACACTAGCTTGGTAGCGTCCGTGCGACCTGTGGGGAACGATGCAGCGCTAAGGAATGGTTTCCGGCGAGTTGGATTCCAGAAAAGCCGGCTGGGTCGTCTCGTACCCGGTAGGACGGGGAAGCTAGTAGTGTAAACCGTTGTCCGTCTATAGGGGTCCTCCCGGGGTCTTGGTGTGGTTTTGAAGCTGTCGCAGCTGTGCAACCCAAACGGCGAGAGGCGAGAGAACGCGAGAGCGCGAGAGAATGAGCGAGGTTCAGTGACGACTTGTGTGGAACGAGCGCTAAATCATAGGACGGCAAGCCGGGAGGATGGGGAGCGGAAGTGTCCAGGGTAGCCCGGCGAGCACGGCTCTTTATATACCTTGGGCGCGGCTTAGCGCAAGCCTCTGCAGACGGAGATGATTGCTCTTACGCAGCGCCTGTGAACTGGTGGGGAGCGAGAAATCAGTGTAATGTAATAGTATGTATGTACGTCCGTACAGTGCTCTACTTGTACATACCTAGGTACATCCAGAGTAGCTACCTCTATTCCGTAGGTAGTTCAATTGTCGGGGTTCGGGCGGCTATCAAGTTCCACCAGCGACCGCAGAGGGCTTCATCTGCAGGCGTGCCGGATTCACTTTGATGGTTAGGGGGCAACAGCAATGCGTGGACAAGCTCGAAAGCATTGATTGACTAAGTTATGGAGTACGGAGTACCACGCTGGCATTGAACGAAAAAGGGGGTAGGGCCCATCAAGGTGTAAGTAAGCACGGATCCGAGGGTTAAAGTTCGGATGCCCCTTTCCTTCCATGGAGATTTGTTGACAGCGAGTACCCAGTAACTAGTGTAGTGTATGCCAGCCTCCGTTCCCACCGCCCACTGCCAAGGGCCCGGCAGAACATGTTCCCTGAGCGATCGAGACCTTTTCGGGCCAGAACAGTTGATCCAGAGACATCGTTAAATGAGCAAATAAACTGGACACGTCTACAGGAAAGAAGGTGGTGGTGTATGTGATGCGGTGTGTGTGATATTGCCACGATGACGACTAGTATGGCTGTTTGGTAGAACGAGAGGTTAGACTGAGGTAACGAACAAACTCCAGCATTGTCGACCAGGGTAGGATCTCAGCCTGTTATTCGTATCACTAGCAGGTAACGTTATATATAATGCGAGTCGGCATTCTAGCTCGAGCAAGTCCTCAGCCATGTCGCGTTCCGCTCATGGACGTATGTACAAACATACGCATAGAAGATTGCTACGTAGGTATGTACTGTACCTCGATGCGTGATACCCTGTCCTAGTGTATATCCGTAGAGGTAGGCGTGTCGCCCAGCCACAAAACTAATTTAGGCCCATTACACTAATAAAAAGAGCATGCAAGAGCATTTGGAGGGTCATGCCCTCAGCCTGGGCCCGACTTTAGGCGACCTACCTACAGTGGGTGTACCTCGGTAATGCATTACCCTATATTACCGTCGAGACTAAAGTAGCCATGACAGTGGCGGCGTTCTTTGTCTTCCTCTTTATTTTCTCTTTTTTTCTTTTTCTTCCCTTTTTTGGGCAACTTGCTTAACCTAAAATCGATCAAGTCCGCTCCCTCTTGAGGCCGTTTCATCCTTGGTCTTCGATAATCGTTCGTTTCCAATCTTCTTCTAGCATTTCACCAGCGCCTCGTCCTTGGCTGCCGTCGCTTATTTCCCATGGGTGCGTATCTAACTTCTCAAACATGTCAGCTTCTCGAGTCACATTCTAACCGCTTCTTCCACAGGGCAACTTCCACGTATGGTATTGCTCTATTGTGAGCTCCGTCGTTAAGTGAAGGCTTAGCTGGCCAAGGAAAGCGGCCGGCGCTTCGATGGCTTGTCGGCGCCACGCCGCGGAAAATACAGTCAGGTGTGTATGTACCTGACGTAGCAGCAGCTGCAGATCATGCCTCGGCGGCTTGCAATCCATCCATTTGCATCTTGCCCGAAACAGAAAGGTTCAGGTACACTACACACTTTGTATGTATGTACATACATACATTATCCACCCCTGTAGTTATATGCTAATAGTACTTTTAACATTGCCTTGTCAAATTACGTAGGAAGATTGTCTCTTGGATCAGGCCCCTTGTGAAGTCTGATGTGTTTTGTATTTGGGTACCTGGAGTTGCCCATAGGCATCGGAGGTGGCTACGGATTAAAAGTAGCCAGGGCAGGTGTAGTAACTATGTAAGGTACAGTACGTATCATTCCGTACTCGGGGCTGCAGCTTGCTGCACGTGCTGTCATCGGTACCTGCATGCACCGTCATTTCGGTCGATTCGCGGCATCACACATTTGACCTCCACCGGCATCAACTACCACTTGTTAAGCCATCTTATATCCGGTTAATTATCGTCGTGGTTAACGGTAACATGCATGTGCTAGACAGCGAAGTTGCACAAAGCAAATCTAACTACCTACTACCTAGAAACCTAACCGTTGGCTAAACCCTGTTGTCTTCGTTACCGCCTTCTCGTCCGTTGTATTGCATCACTGTCAGCTTAAACCTACAACCGGGTGCCAGACAAGGCGCATCATTTCACGAAGATGCCTCAAACGCTCTACGTAGCCCCGAATTTAGATAGAGCTCGCAAAACTCGCAATAGCCATTAGCCCGGTGTATCACACAGACAGACTACCTAATGAGCGACCGAGTAGCGCCCCCTATTCGTGGTTCCCCCAACCGTCAATGAGCAAGCAGGTATTGTTCCATTTCCCACGTTAACATCCGCTCACCGACCAATTTGACAAAAAAACGAACCAGATGTTCCAGGTTAATCAGGGCTAAGTCTGACGCGAGATGGATACGGCGTGTCGCCGCTTCCACGCCCCAATCGGCCTGCTCTGCCCCGCCATCATTTTTCCTCTAGGGGCTTCACATCGTGGGATATGGCGTTTGCGGCCGCGTGATTTTCTGCAACACAACGTCAAGAGCCTTTCTCCCTCGACCGGGAAAATACATAGCTCGTTGTCTTCCCGGCTCCATTGCAAACGGGAAAACACATATTATCCCGCCCAACAAATGGCATCTACCCGCTCTCCATACATCGTATTATGCCAACACACACGATGGATCCTCAGTTCCGCCAAGACCCGCAACCGTCAGGGTGTTCGCTGTGCCTGATTCACAAGTCCTGATCCACCGGTTTCCACCGGTCCAGAATGGCTCCGTAGAGGATGGTTTCATTCTCCCACTACTATGCACCATCTTTTTGGGCTTCATCAAGTATATGCGCACGTACAGAGAGTACATACATGAACACACAAGACACTGTTCACTCCAACTGGCTAGGGCCGTTTCACCGGATACAGGGGCGGAAGGAAGCCGGCGCCACGACCTTGGTGAAACAAAGGGGGGGCAACGTCAACTTCCCATGTTGACCCGACACACGGCATCGCCAGATCCTACGGACCAGCCGGTGTTCTGGTGGAATGTCTGACGTTGAAGTCTGGTGAGCATGTATACACGCCGTAGAACACATGACGCTACAGCTCATGCGACCCAGTCGTGGACCGTCAAGGTGCGGCTGGTTCGCAGTCGCCGATGGGCCCGTGTGACGTGTGGGTAAGCCGAACCAAAGCTGGCCCAAAGCTGGGTCACACACGGATGATGTCCCCTTCTCCCGCTTTTCCATTCCTTCTTGACGAACCTTGGCTTTCGCGCACGGACGAGGGCCAGAGGTGGCAGCCAAACCTTGGAACATGCAGCAGCCCTTGATCGGGAATATGCGGCCCGGTTAGGAACGTCGCTTTAAGCATGTCCACATCTGTAGTGAACCCGATCTGAACATGCAACCTCCAACCCAAGCAAACCACGATGACCGCAAGCTCGGGGATGCCGACTATATGGTGCCGGATCCCGATGCCGCAAGCCTGAATGCGTCTGAGCGCCAGGTGCATGACGTGCACGCTCCCTGAAAAGGGGCTCCCACCGTCCACCTAGCCCGCGCGCGCAGGGGAAGATCATCCCGGTGGCGAGAGTGCGTCGGTCATGGCCGAGCTGCATATCCAAGGGGGCGATGCGGACCGATATCGAGTAATTGGCTTGCTGCGATATGCAACGAGCTCCTTTGGCGGGAAGGAGAAGCGCGATCTCCCCGCATTCTTCCGCCCTCAGAGACAAACGGCACGGCTGCGCTGCCGAGTCGATCCAAAAGCGTTGAGCAAAAATTACCTTTATCCCAAAAGGGCAAAGGCAAGTCCCGCGGACCGCAATGTTGGAATTCCCAAACAGCTTCACCAAAGGTCAGCAGACTTTACCCGGCTCGACAGGCACGGCACGGCTGGCTAGCCCGTCCTTGCCAGAAGAGCGCAGAGCCCCAGCCTTCGTCACCCACGCGGCTGATCATCCGAAGGCCGCGGCAAAATGGGCAGCTTGCATGCAGCCGTTTCTGCCTGGGGCGTCGATATAAAGTCCAAATTTTTTTCCTTTCCTTGCCCTAACCATCGTACCCCACCCCCTTTTTCAACCATCCGATGCACCCCATGAATTCCGACGACCTCGGAACTAGTTGGCTCCGCGCATTGACAGACACTGCTCACATTCGACTTGCTGCTGGGGACCAGACTTTGAAAAATCGGGCTGAGGGAACCCCCCCCCTTTTTTTTTTTTTTTTTTTTTTTTTTTTTTTTGTTTTGACGCTCCTTCAGCCTGTCTTGATGCATGTCTCGTCACGCACTCTCCTGCAATGCGGCCGTCCGGTCAGTATAAGCCTGCGGTCACAAAATACCAGGATCCGTCCTTGTCAGTTTCTCTCTTCTGCGAGAAAGGTAGGGCAGATAACCGGAGAAAGGGGGGGCTGTAATGGTAATGATTGACATTCCGAGACGTGCAACCGTACTGAGAACTTGGTATCTCCCGCTGGAGCAGCCTTCCGGGAGACACCCATCTCTCTCTGGGCACGAAGCCGGGTGTTTCGAAGTCCAGCGTTCGTGGTGACTTTCCGGAAGGCTTTATCTGAAGCCTAGTAGACAATGAGAGACATGCTAGCAGGCTGAGCAGGACCCCAAGTATGAGGGTTACAAGAAGTAGAGCCGCTTGAACCATCAAGGAAACAAGATGGGCACGAGTGATCAATTCTGTTTGAGAAAGGCAGGGCCGGAGAGGAACGAGGGCAAGGGAAAAGAATAGGGGCAGAAGGGATAAGCACACTCATGCGCGAAGCACGGTAGCATCCCGTTTTCAACGCTTCTTCTTCGGGCAATCAGCCACTTTGTGACCGGGCTTCCCGCACCCATGGCAAGACAAGGCGGAGGAAGGCCGCTGGAATGCCTGTGAGCCTGCTGAGGAGATGGAGGTCAGTTGGTTCAACTTGATCTCTTTCTTCCGTCTCTTCCCGGCGAGCTGCTGCGCCTTCCTGCGCTCCTCTTCTCGCCTGGCCGAGATACTAGACCTCGGCCGCCTGCGCTCTGCACTGCCGACGGTACTCTGCCGGCCGCGGCTAGGCTCTGCCTTTGCTGCCTCCGAGGAATTCTCGTCATCCGAGACCTCTCCAGCATCTGAACCGGAGTCGGAGTCCGAGTCACTGCTGCCGCTGCTTTCGTCGCCCTCTTTCCTGGCAGCCTGGAGAACCTCGTCAGCATAAGCCTGATTTGAAAGGCTCAATGGCCTCAACTTGCCTTCGATTTCTTCATGTTGAAGCGCTGAAACTGAGGCTGGCCGGACACGCCGCCGAGATCGAACGGGTCGTCATCGTCATCCCTGCCTGGCGTGCTCGCGTAGTCGATTTGGGCAAAGCCAACCTCGACGACGTTCAGCAGCGGCCGAGATGACCTCGGTGGCAGGCTTGCCGCGCCCTCCAGCACCCAGTGCGAGTCGCCCAGCTCCGCGGCGCGCTTCTCTATGGCCGCCCGCTTCTTCCTCTCCTCCTCTTCCACCGCAGCCCTTATCGCCTGCTGGTCGAAGAGCGGTGTCGCCGGCGAGCCGGCTGCTGATGGTGTGTGGGACGTCTTGCGACGCTTGGCCGAGCCATCATCGCTGCCCGGGGTTGCTGGCGAGCTGGCATCGGGTGTATCCGCGGCTGCTGCGGCTGCTGCGGCTGCGCCCCTTTGCATAAACTTCATCGTCATCAGACGAGAGGACATTGTCTTTGGGGTCTGTTGCTTTGCCATGACTGGCAGGTTCGATGCTGGAGTGGGCGCCATGTTGTTGCTGATGGGTGTTGAGTGTTATAAAAATTGAGCGAAGTGAAAGGAAACAGATTTTTGAGCCCTGCGTCTTGGTTGGCAGTAAACTCCCGGCAGAACAGAAAAGCATTTGCCTCAGCAGAGGTCTCGCTATTATCTGAACTTTCTTGCACCCCTTCGTTTTTCTCGGTAACTCGTTCACCTTATGGAAACGAATTCCACGACGACTCGAGGCGACGCGTTCTCGAAAGAAAAACTGATGAACAACACGCCAGGAAACAAACCGCATCAGGTAAGCGGTACAGAGGGTTGGGAAAGAGCCTTATCGATGCGCACAGACCACAGCATCAGTCGCCTTGCAACTTTACCACTTGAGCCGAGAATCACCCGGCAGCATTCCCTGCAGCTCCGAGCTCCAGCAGCGAGCCAAGCCAATTGAGTTCATTCTAACCTCGATTGAACTGCTTCCCGGGTCCCCGTCCCGCAAACCACCAACGCCCCTACCGAGTCCGCCACGAACCCCCGAAGCTACGACAATGTACGTATCGCGTCTGCGGGGGGCAGCCGCCGCGGCAGTTAGCTCGCTGCCCCGGCGAGCGGCAGCAGCAAACAACGCAGCCTTCTTCAGCACCACCGCCCGCCAACTCAAGGGAGACGTCGCCTCGCCCTCGCCGCCGCCGGCCGGCACGACCAGCACCACCGCTCACGCGCAGACGACGCTGCCGACGGCCGAAGGACCGGCTCCCGCGGCCGTTGCGCAGGCGCCGAACCGCGCCGAGATCTGGTCTCGCTCCCAGCGGCCCCGCGCCCAGGCCATGACGGGGCCGCGCTTCGAGCAGACGGACTTTGAGTTGCAGGTGCGTTTCTGATGCTCTTGTGATTGCTCTCCGATGATCAGTATTGCTTGCAAGGAGAAATTGGGGGAAAAAAAGGGGGGGGGAGGAGTTTGGAAGAGAGGGCAGAGGAAGGGTCGTCGGGGATCTTTTGGGGGGGGGGGGTTGCTCTTTTTACTTCTTCCAATCGGGTGCCGGTGACGGGGTGCTGATGCTGATGCTGACGATGCTGGAACCTAGCCGCGACCCTATGCCGCCATTGAGCTCATCCACCAGCAGCCCGTGCGGTGGACGCACGAGAGGATTGTGGCGTGCGACGGAGGCGGCGGACCGACTGGACACCCCAGGATCTACATCAACACCGACAAGCCCGAAATTGCCACGTGCGGGTACTGCGGGCTGCCCTTTGTAAGTTCTTCCCCTCGTCCTCGCCTTCGAGAGGAATGCGACTGAACGCTGCGGCGCAGGCAAACGAGCATCACAGAAAACACCTCGAGTCGCTTCCACAGACGTCGTACCCGCTTTCCTGAAGATGGGCTGGAAGGTGAGGACGTCAAGAGAGACGGAGAGATTGTACATATTTCAGCTGGGCAAATAGATGGGAGCTGTCTCTGACTCATTCCGGCATGCCGGGCGAATATTGTCAACCAAAGTGATGAATCCGGGAGACCGGTCAGACGATGGGCGCTGCAGTAGCTCGAAATCAAAGTTTTGTGTCATCCAGTATTACGGTATGTCCTAATCGGGCGTGGATACTTCGTGACGTGTGGCGACGGTCTTCTGAAGCCCTCAGAAAAGCCAAACCCTCCAGGTTGAGTGGCCGTAGCCCGGAGGTAGGGCGCGTTATCCGGTACCACTGCCTACCCTACTCTTCCGGATACCCTTTGTGGTCACCTTCAGTCAGTGACTTTAATGATGGCCCCATTGATGGGTTCGGGTTCAAAATAGTACATGCATGCTATCTGTGAGAGTCTCTTCGGGGCGGATACGATACGGATATGGGCTTTTGCAGACGTCGTGGGGTAACAATTCCGGAGGGCTCCCAGGATCTGATGTTCGTGTACGGTATAATCACGCTCAAAGTCAACTCCTGTGCATGATATTCATTTGGAGAATGCTAATCTTACCCCAGGCATTCTGGTCAAGTCTGGCCGTGTCATCCCGTGGTTCCAACTGGACTGGGCACCTTATGGGATGACGCTTCTAGATACTAGTCTGCTTCGCGCCGAACCTGATCCGCTGAAGTCGTGGTTTTCACGGCTTACGTAGCCCACATGGGGAATCTCTCGTTCACTCAGCCAAGGGTCGCTGTCATGCCAGTTCACCAGGCCATGTACATACTCCTTACCCGGTGTTAATTACATTACTGTTTCTACACTGTCCGTGGACCTACCATTTTCTCATCATGGCTGAGAGCCTCGGTCAAGGAAAAAAAAAGGTAAAGAAACAGGAAGAAAACAGCGCGGACATGCTCAGGGGACGATGTAGACTTCTCCATCAAATTCCTCGTTAGACTCGTCTCCGGCCTCGGTGGTCGTGACCTGTGCAACGTGGCCGCGGGCGGGCGATCCGTAGTGCAGGTGGCCTAGTTCAGACAGGTAACCATCGACCTGGGCGTTGGTGTCTCCCTTAGGCGCGCAGGTGCGAGCTAGCAGTAGTTACTCGGGCTCGGACATGCCCGTAGGTATGACACCAGTGGCGTGGTATGCTTTGCAGGCGGTCTTCAATCTCACCTTGAGGCTACGTAGCGCAGCGTTGGTGCCGAACCTATTGTCGGTAGCCTTCATGTGGAAGCGACGAGTCCACTGGCAGGTGCGGATGAGCATTTCCTCGTTGCCCCGACATTCGTACCGGGCGAGTGCAAGACAATCTTGGACTGGCCGGATGATAGTGGATGGCGATGGGTACAGCGTTCCGGACTTGATGATCGAGGTGCTGGTGTGAGGGTCAAACTCTGTGCCTACGACGCTCGTATTCACATCCTTGGGGTGGTCGTATACGACGCAAGAAGAATCGGCGTCGCCATCCCCGTCTATGTCTCTATCCTCGTCCGCGTCCCCATCCCCGTCGTCGCCCCTACGGATGAACTGGCCGGTCGCGGCTCTGGGCCGGGAGGTAGAGGGCCTGCCAGGCAGGGCAGAGGGCTGGCGCACCGGTAGCAGCGGATGTAGTGGTTGACCTAGCCACGACGATAGCTGTGACGAGCGTTTAGGGACATTGGTCGCACGCTTAGTGATGATGGCCATTGCTTTTTTATCCTGCGTTGATCTGTGGTGAACAACTGCTCTGGTGGATGGTTTAGGCACAACGCGTTTCCTGGTCAGCTTCACTCCGACTGCGCAACATGGTTCATACGAGTAAACGTCGACTAGGTTGATAAACCGCTGTCCCAGAGGACTCGTATGTAAGCGGCGAGAGAACCAGCCTAGTCACTGCTGTTCTGTCTGGTGTTTGTAAAGGTCGACCCTTGTTTAGGTTGTTAGGTAGCTGCATACTCCTATCCACAAACTTTCCTTTTTCAAGTGCGATTTTCGAGCCACCATAGCGCTCCATGGCCAACCAACCGGAACCATCTGATCCAGCAAAGGCTTCCATATAGTGTATGGATCGTTTCTCCATCATCCGAACTTCAATCCATCGGTCTCGCGATGAACGCGATCAGCCACACACGCCTAGTGCAGCCCAACAAAACCACCAAGAAGCAAAGAAGACAGCAAAACTAATACCATGAACGGCCTCAAAATGTGCAAAGATGCCATAATATCAGCCAAATTCAAGTCAGGTTCGTATACGGGGTAGATAGCAACATAAGTCCTTCCTTCTCGCAGTTACAGGATACCACATTCTCCCTTGTAGTCGCCCCTGTAGTTTGCCTATTTGATGCCCTAACGGCTCCGGGCGGCCACTCGTAATGATAGTAAAATGCTGGGTACTAATAGGAACTCCTTACTTCGATCCGAGACATCATCAGCGGGAGATCAGATCGGTCTTCACCTCTACCCCAAGCGAACGAGGGCTAGGATGCAGCTAACGTCTCTGATTTGGGAACAGAGGTCCTGCATTGTCGTTCATTCTGACTCGCAGGGGCATTCGAAAAGCCGCAACACGCAAGCTACCAAGGAGATGTATATATGTTTTTCGTCTCCGGCTTCCGCGCCCCGGGGTTTCGGGTCCGGGCCCCCCGAATCGCCAATATGTGGGTCGTCTTCCGGTTGACTGCAATCCAACGAGAACCTGCACTGTCCGGCCCCCAAACTTCTCAGGTCTTGTGTTACCGTCGTAGTGTAGGGTAGTGTAGTAGTGGACAAGAAGTGCCCCGAGCGCTAAGCCGAGAAACGGACGCATATCCGGTTGGAGGTGGTCCCCGAGCCGTGATAAATGCCAAAATTGGGCCACATGCAAAGACTTGTAGATTCGATCTCGCCCTGATCAACTGTTGGAAACAGGTTTTGCTCGTCAGTTGTATCGTTTAACTCGTGTGGCATATCAGCTCCATCGTATTCTTTGGAGGGTCGAGAGAAAGAATAAGCTGAATAAAAGCACAGAAGAAAAAAAACGCTTGGTGTCTGGTTTGCATTCAGCAATCGCCACCAATGCGGTCGTCCAAATCTGGATGCTGGATTGTATGTTTGTGAAGAGCGCTGAAATCTCTCGTGACTGCAAACTTCGTGGTGATGAAGCTTGAACCCTACTTCTCGTGTAAAGTATGTACCCCCGTACTGCGCTGACGCTAGTATCCGCAGCCATACGGATTACTTGATGGATGATGATGGGCTTGTGGTTGCTATTATTAGACTTGATACAGGGCATACGCGGTTATAGAAGGTATCAGACTCGCTAACAAGGGACAGCAGGGCTGGGAAGCCCCACCCGCCCCCGTCGCCCCTCCAGCCGAACGGGGCATGAACTGCGAAGGGGAAAAAAAGCTTCTTTTGAACTTGGCCATGAGGTGTTTCAAAGCCGGGGATTATTAGAAGACAGTTCTCTGGTGAGGTTACATCATTGTGAATCGGCCCCGGGCCGCCCAGCTTGAGTGAAGCCGAGCTGCTGAGCATCGAAGCTCTGGTTGCTCTGTCGAACCCAGTTTTAGTTGGGCGACACAGTTCGTTGATCAACAAGCAGCGCTGATAAGTTGGGACTGGTAGCGGCTTGGAGGAGGAGGGTGGGAAGATGTTTGATGGGTGGGAGGCATCCATGGATTTTACGGAACGTCGATTGCACAGCAGCGGGGTATCGGGCTGGCTGCCCCTTTCTGTCTTGCTATTCGCAGTGGTTCCAAATTATCAGGACCCTGCGAATGGCAAATCCTCCGCAGCTGGATGTAGGCTGCACTGCGGCGGATCCGCACAACCTAAGCAGCTAATGTAGTGCAGCGTGTTGAACCAGAAACGGGGACACACGGAGGCAATGCAGAAAGCCGCTCTTTGTCCTTTGCAGGAGCTTTCGCAAAATAACAAATCATAAAGTAGTCGTTTTGGAAACGGACGGCCGGGTTTCCTGCGTATCGTGTCACATCGGCGCCGCGGGGTATCGAGCCCCAACGTTTGCCCATTTGAAGCCTCTCCAATCGCCAGTATCCATCCAGCCATTCAACTTGTCGTTCCAGTCCTTGGCGCTGACCCTTGCTCTGCTGCCTTGTTCGAACCATTGGGACCCCTTGTCTTGATCCCCTGCGCTGATGAGGGGCAGCCGGCAGCCCAGTGCATGGGGCGCAGACCGAGAGAGAGAGAGAGAGCACTTGCATTCTTGGATGTGATTTCGTCTCGCCCTCCCTCCACACTGGCACGATTCAGGCGACCCGTCCGAGTCGCTGACCTGTCGCGCGCTTGCACGCACGTTCATTGCATCCTTGCAAGTTGGAGCCGCCGAACCGTAGGTCCTGGGGCATTGCAGCGTGCATCGCCGGGGCTCGCAGCTCGCCGAACTACGGAGTAATCGCAGCTGCATCTGCTCCGGTTCCTTTTCGCTTGGCCGCTTTGAGAAGTGGTCGCGGTTGAGGGTGACGGTGTGGTTTGCGCCCTTTTTACGGCTTTGACGCCTGCGCATTCGCCGGATCGTCTACATACCTTAATGTAGGTTGGCCCTCCCCGCATCCCGTCCCGCCAGCCTGCCTTTTGGTTTTGGTCTGAACCCTAAATCCGAGGGCCGCCCGGGTAGGTCGCTCACCGCCCGTCGGTCGCGCAGCAGCAGCAGCAGGAGCAGGAGCAGGAGCAGGAGCAGGAGCAGCCCGAGTCCAGCGACCGCCTTCCATTTAGCACCCGCTGATCGCTGAACCCGCTAATCTTTCACCGCCCGCGCGCACGCAGCGTTTTGATCCTTCCCGGCGCAAGCATGCCGTCCAAGCTCCCTTGGTCTGGCAAGAACAACCGCTCTCAACACAATCTCGTGGCGTCGAGGGGTGCCGAGGACCCTGTCTCGGTGCCCGCATCAGCTGCTGGTGGTGCGAACCCCCCGAGTGTGGGTGCGGGTGCGGGTGCGGGTGCAGGTGCGGGCGGTGCAAACCCCCCCTCAGCCTCGCCCAACCCGGCCTTCAGCTCCAGCGAATCCTTTCAAACCGAGACCGCAAACGCCGGCCGGGGTAATCACGCACAACAACAATCCCCGCCTCCGCCGCCACACTTGGTTAACCCCTACGGCGACCCTGGTGCCGGCGACAACTCCGCGAGCATTCCGCCGCAGCTGCAGCACTCTAACAGTGTTTCGGCCGCCTTCGACTCGCGCCGGCAGCGGGACGACCAAGAATTTCCCGACCAGGTGACGCGCTCCCAATCGTATCGCTACACACAGCCGTCCCCCACTTCAACCCAACAACTGCTCCTCCAGCAGCAGCATCAGGAGCACCAGCAGCACCATCACCACCAGCACTATCACCACCCCCACCAGCAACACGCACAACATCCACAACACCCACAACATCCACAACACCCACAACACCCGCAACACCCGCAACACCAACAAATTCAGCCACTGCCAGGATCTGCCTCGGTCGAGGATCTTAGCTCTCCTGGCCACCCAAACATTTCGTCGCCCATTCTTGGTGCTCCCCCACGACCCCATTACGTCCAACAGCAGCAGCCGCCACCGCCACCGCCGCCCCAGGCCCAGCCTCCGAAGCCGAAGCAGTCTACTCGCAAGCTGATCAAAAACATACTCAATCCCCGGGGCCAGGACTTCGCACCTCAGACGCAACATAACCAACACGGCGGTGCCGCAGGCCCAGCACGCAGGAACTCGAAGCGCGTGAGCCTCCCTACGCCGTACCCCCCGCCAATTCGGACCGGCGCCTCCCAGATCTCGCTCGATCAGCAGCAGCAGCTCGAGTGGCAGAACCAGGGCCCTCCGACTCAGCCATCCCCCCTGCAAGGTGTAGGATCTTTCCGCGAATCGTTCGTAACTGAGGACTCTGACCAAGAGCTGCGTGTGCAGAACCCACAGGACAACCATCACTCGACCATCAGGCCAGTCCCAGCTTCAGACGCCGAGTCGTCCTCGTACTCGACTGAAGATAACGGGTACCGCCCACACAGAGGACATCTCTCGTCTCACGGTCAGCTTCCCCCCGAGCTGCAACACCAGCAATATAACCAGGCGGTTTTCGAAGCCGACTCGCATCCGCATCAGCACCAGCAGCAGCAACAACAACAACAACAACCACAGTATCAGTTCTCAGACTACCAGCAGCAGCAGCAGCAGCAGCAGCAGCAGGCCCAGTATCAGGGCGGCAACCAGCAGGCATTTTCGGGACACCTCGCCGCCAATCCGCAGCACCAGAACCCCGAAACCGTGTCGCAGCTGTCGCATGAGTCTCCCACCAAGGATTCGGACCAGCCTTCTACTAGTAGCGTACCACCGCCGACGGTGCAGAGCGGCTCCGCTGCGGTAAACTACCCCGCGCAGACACAGGATCTTCCCGGACTGCAGAACCCACTACCTGGTGCTCAAACTCGGGCCCCGCAGCAGCAAACCATGGCCCCACCATCCGGCGGGCCGCCCCCGGCGCGGAGGTCCCAGGAGGCGGAGAAGATGCGTGAGCAAGTGCAGCCGCCGCCCGGGCCGCCACCGAACTACCGGCAGAGCCAACAGAACCCCAACATGAATCCGTTACCCCAACCTCCCAATGCGGGACCGCCGAACCCGAACTTCCGCGCTAGCAACGTGCCCGACAGGCAGCAGTTTGATGGACAGGGCGAGCCTCAAGGGCGTAACAGCCCGCAGCCCCCACCTAACGATCGCGCGGCCGAAGACCCCGAGAAAGCGTTCAAGGACCTCTGTAGGACTAGCCGTCTTTTTTCTTTCTCTTCCTTCCCTTCATTTTCTTTCTTTCTCTTACTCTCCCCCCCCCCCCCCCCAACAAAAAAAAAAGGTCGATCATGTAGACTCCGCTAACAGTTGGCAATGCAGTGACCAAATACAAGAACGTCAAACGGCTCTACTTTGACGGCAAGAAGGAGATTGAACAGTTGAATGGTCAAGTAGAGCAGCTTCAGAACGCCATAGCCAACCAGCGCATGTCGCAGAGCCGGACGTCACTCGACGACAGCGAGTACACGACACGTTTCAACCGCCTTAATGGCGCCATCAACAACCTGTCTTTCAATATCCGCAAAGATTGGGCCTCGCTACCGGCATGGCTGGCGCCCTTTGTGAGTCCTGACGCACTCAAGACGGGCAAGCAGGAGATGACGGCCGTTGGGCGAGCTGTCATCACGCGCTGGCTCGTAGACGAGATCTTCAACCGCTGCTTCCACCCGGGCCTGGATCCGGAGCTCAGCAGACAGCTCAAGGCCATCGAGCTCAACATCCGGAACTTTAGCTACACCATGAACAGCCAGGAGGAGTTTGACGCGCTGACGACCAAGGTAGTGAACTGGCGCATGGCTACCCTTGAGGGCCTGCAGGACGTGCTCCAAAGCCCCGAGAGCGCCAATTACAGAAACGATTTCACGCGACGGGCCACGAGCAACCTGACGGCGTCGCTCTTCCAGTACCTGGTCGACCCCCCACCGGCGGGCGTCGAGGGCAGCGCCAGCATGATTGTCGAGCTCGCCGTCGGCATCGCGAGCAACCTGCCCCTCGAGAGCCGCGACGTTGCCATCCTCTACCCCTTGCCCGAGCAGCCTATCCAGCCGGAGCTGATGGAGGTGGAAAAGACGGGCCTGCCAGCGTTGGAACCCCGCCCGTCCGATGCGAGCGAGGAGGCGCCGGGGCCGGGAGCGGGAGCGGCGGATAATGGTGGCGGTGCCGGTGGTGCTGGAGGAGGCAAGGGCGAAGCGCCTACCAACAAGGACGGTGGCAGCGGCGGCAGCGGCGGCAAGGACCGACGCGGCGACAAGAGATCGGGTATGTTGAGCGTCTTGGGGACCGCCGCCGGCGGCGGCGGCGGCAGTAGCGGCAGCGGCAGCGCGCCGAGCAGTAGGAAAGGTAGCATTGCTGACGCAGGTATGGCACAAACAGCTCACCCACCGCCCAAGGACCCGGGCAAGGTGCGCTTCGCCGGATTCGTCGCCGTCGAAGTGCGTGGCCGACAGGTGCTGGTCAAGGCGCCCGTGTGGACGCTGGGGTGATTTGTCACTGCGTCGAGGGTAAGAGCTTCTTCTCTTCTCAAAACGATGGGTTCCGCTGTCTGGATGTTTACTCTTTGTTTGTGTTCTTCTAGGGCGTGGAAGGATAATCGAATGGATATGGCGGGGATGCGAAGTGAGGCCGCCTTGTAGTGGATATTGGGGGAGGGAAGCACGCCATTGGCAGCTGCTGTGGTGAAAAGAAAGAAGACGAAGTCAAGGAGCTTGGTGTCGCGAGCCGGGCAGAGTGTGGTTCTAGGGGCGGAACGGGAGGATATAGGGTGATCGGGCTGAATGATTGGAGAGAAGGGTTACACCTGAAGGTTGGACAAGCCCCGTGGTTCCTCTTCGCTTTTTTTCCCCCTTTTTCGTTCAATGCTCTTGGGATGATGGCTTGCCTCCTGCGGCGGAGGATGGATTGTCTTTTTTTTTCGTCCGTGCTATGCATGTCGATATATACCCGGAGAATCTGTCGTGGCAGGTATGAAGCCAGTACAAATCGTCTTGCGCATTAACAGCTGGTATGAACCATGGTGTCTGCTTCTTCGTGTAATGTACATTACCGAACTATATAGTAGATCAGGTAGGTTCATTAGATAAGGGACCTTACTTAGGTATGTAATCAGTCAATTTGGATTACGGTCACAAGAACAACTTCCCTACTTGTACATACATACAACATACTTGCGCGCAGAGCACTGAACCCAGCTTAATCCCACCTTCACCGCCTTCCTTTTTAGTGTGAACCGGGCTGCCCCTCCATGACCCCGCCATGGGGGCAGAAAGAGGTATCCGTGTAACAACAAAGTGATTGTACAGATAACCTACCGGATTGGAGTTTGACGGTGTGCTCCTAGTTGGTTAGGCAGAACCCGCGTCGTCATCGTCGTCGTGCTGGCCTGATTTACACGTCCATTTACCGACAGTGGACTCACCTTTTCTAACCCCCCGACGTCTTGCCGTATCTAGCACAAGCATACATCCTTCCAGAGCGAAAGAAATGGCGGACTCGACCCCGTCACACCTTGACCCTTCCGCCCTCGGCACAAAAGAATAGTTTGTTTCCCCTCCCTTTTTTTTTTCCTCGTTCTCTTTCCTTTTCCTTGTCTCTTGCTTTTCTTTCTTCCTCCTCTTTTCCCACCTCCGATCACACTTCTTTCCACCCCCAACCCCCACCTTTTGCTTTCTCTTCTCCTTCAACCTCTTGCGAGACGAGACGTGGACGGATCGGACTAACACGTAAAAACCGGGACAAAAACATGAAAAAAAAAATAAAGCTGGGACTCGCTGTACGAGAAGGAGCTATCCAACCACGCCGAGAACCCGCGCGACGAGGGGACCGTCTGGTTCGACGACTCGGACGCCGAGGCCAAGATGGTCGCGTACCTGGACGAGCACGCCGAGGCGGACCACGCGCTCGACCGCGCCGCCGCCGCCGTCCTCGACCTCGGCTGCGGCAACGGCAGCCTGCTCTTCGCCCTCCGCGAGGACGGCTGGCGCGGCCGCCTGCTCGGCGTCGACTACAGCGAGAGGAGCGTCGAGCTGGCCAGGCGGGTCGGCGTCTCGAGGCGGAGGGCCGCCCGCCGCGGCGGCGGCGGCGACAACCTCGACATTGCGGTTGAGGAGGAGGCGAGAGCAGAAGAAGAGGGGAAGAAGGAGACCGGGAAGGAAGAGGAGGACAAAGTCAACGACGAGGAGGAGGAGGACGACGACGACGATACAGAAAGAGAGGTGGAGTTCAAGGTGTGGGACGTCCTCAATGGATCGCTCGCCGACGTCCGGGCTGCACCACCAACGGCCACGACGGCGGCGCAGGGAAGCGAGCAGGGCCAAGGGTGGGATCTGGTCCTCGACAAGGGCACCTTCGACGCCGTCTCGCTCAGCGGCGAGCGGGATGACAAGGGGCGGCGGGTCTGCGAGGGCTACGGCGAGCGCGTGCTCCAGCTTCTGCGGACGGGCGGGATATTCCTCGTGACGAGCTGCAACTGGACCGAGAAGGAACTGCGCGACTGGTTCGAGACAAAGACACCGCCCACCGCGACGGGGGAGAGGCTGCGGCTGGCTGGGAGGATACAGTATCCGAGCTTCGAGTTTGCCGGTGTTCGGGGGCAAACGATTAGTACTCTCTGCTTTGAGAAAACTGCGGCCTAGTAGATTATTAATAGGTCCAAAGAAGCTCACGAGCACGGGTCAACAAGGACGACAGACAAAAACAAGAGCCCGCGACCTCCGCGGAGCTCGTCGGTCAATTGTGCCTTGCGAACCTTATTCCTTAATCTTCTTGGGGGCCCCTGGGCATACATCAGCACCCAACATGCCGGCCAGAATGCCCGATGCAGGTCTATCAACGTTGATCCACTACCTTCCATGCGCTGCAGTACGCAAAGCATCATTTAGCCCTACACCCGAATGAAGAAATGACTCGGATCGTTGTTTTCTTTTCTTTTTCTTAACAGAGAAACAGGCAAGGTCCTGGGCTTGAGATCGCAAGCGCGGCAAGCAACGCAGGAACGGAATTGCTTCGTTATAACTTCTCTCGTCTATGGTGATGTGTTCATAGGCTCGCCAGCAGGCCCAGCAGCTCCCGTCGCCGCATTCGCCGCCATGGTCGCAAAATACCGCACATCCACGTCGTCATCCTTCTGGAGCTTCTCCAGGCTGGGCATGATCCGCTCGTCAATCAGCTGCTGGCCCCTCGGCGATGGGCTGAAGGGCGTCTTGGCCTGCTCCAGCGTGTAGATGGTGCCCTCGTCCGGCAGGCGGCGCAGGGCCGAGATCAGGGCCGAGTACGTCTTCGCGACGTTGAACCGAATGTTGGGAATCTCGTCGTTTGTGAGTTTTTCCAGCATGGGAAGGATCGACTTAGCGATCACGTCCATGGTCACGACGGTGGAAAGTGTCTGGCTCCTGTCAGTGTGGGCCCCTTCGAGATGTTCCAGCCGATATGATCTGCTTACCGAGATCGCGAAGCACGTTGTCATCCTGTAGAGGTAGTTGGGATGCGCTCCCATTGCCATAACCTTGGGGATGATGGCCTCGCTCGCCCACTCGACACCAAACACTTCGGTGAGCTTCTTGAGGTTGTGTGTTGCCGCCTCGCGGATGGAGAAAACGGTGTCGCCGAGCCACCCCATGCACAATTGACTGAGCTTATCATCGAAAAATTGTATGCCGAGCTGGCTGGCGAGCAGTGGCATGTGGCCGATGATTGCGAGCCGCACGCGCCATTGCTTGTCCTCGGCGAGCTGGACGATGGCAGGCAGAAGAGATTGCGCCAGCAGGTCGATGCCAATCACCTGATTTACCAGCTCCAGCTTCGAGATGATGTGCAGGCGCACCTCGGGATACTCATCTTTGAGCATCTGGAGGAACATGGGCAAGAGGTGATCGATGGTCCTGTCAACCGTCAGAATGTGCCCCTCTCCCCCGGCGTACTTTGATTGAGCCGTAACGTACTCTTGCTTGCCCAGGATCGGAGCCAGACCGCTGATCTGTGTTCCGAGGGCCGCGCGCACGTGCTGCGAGCTGTCCGACACCAGGTTTTCCACAGTGCCCATTATGTCGCTGAGGAGGGTGTTCCGGTCGACCAGGGCGCAGAAGCCGGGGATCTGGCCGGCAATAGCGGTCCTGACCTCGGCCTCGTTGTCCTTGAGCAGCTTGACAAAGGCGGGGACCAAGTCGCGGGCGACCACCTCCTCATCTACTGCCTTGGCGATCTGCACATTCCCGTCAGTTCTGGCCCAGGCCTCTGAAGCTCCTGATGAAGTGGTTGACGGACCTTCTCGAATCGGTCGGCAATCATGTACCGGACCCTCCAGCTCTTATCGTCTATCAAGCCGCGCAGTGAGGTGAGGAGCACGCCGTGGCTCGCCTGTTGCTCCTTGGGAACGACTTCTGCAATCGAAATCAGGACCTCGACCGTGAGCAGCCGGACGCTATCCTGGTCGTCCTGAACGAGGTGCTGAAACATGGGTATCATCTCCTCCACAACGATCGCGGCGGGCATCTCCTTCACGAACTTGGCCAAGTTGGTAGCAGCCTGGCGGCGGACCATGGGCGTGTCATCGTGGACCAGCTGGCCAAACTGCTGCCGGAGTTGTGCCTGGACGGGAGGCGAGATCTTGGAATAGGGAGCCGTGTAGAGCCCGCATCCCGAGACCCTGGAGGTGAACCAGTCGGCCTTGGAGAGGCGGATGGTGAGGGGGATGAAGTATTCCTCGATTTGTTGGGTCGAGAGCTCGCCGCAGATCTTGTTCAGCGACTCGACAGCCTGCGGAACACGGCGCATCAGTCAACTGCGCCCATCACCAGTTATTAATTACCGGAGCCGTCCTTGCGCGCATACCTTGTCCCGGACGACGGGCTCCTCGATGGCCGCGAGGTTCTCGAGTGGGGAGAGCAACACATGGCCCCACTGAGGACCGCCGACATACTCGATGAAGCTCCCGAGCTCCTCGCTCAGGGCAACGAGAACTTCGTCCTCATCCTCGACGGACTCTGCAGCAGGGGCGTGTTAGCGATGGACGCGGGTCCGCAACGTTGGGCCAGAGGTGGGGAGGTTTTTTGGCTGACCATCAAGAAAGGGGATCAGCTCATCGCGAGTGCGCTCGGCGCCCAGGGCAAGGGCAATGGTCGAGAGGCGGTGGATGGCATTGAGTCGGAGCAGGACATCGTCGTGCTGGGGCACACGAGGTTAATCATGGGAGGCTGCAACGAGTGGCCCGGGGGAGGCGCGTCACCGCCATACCTTCAATTCGTCGATCAGCACGGCGATGGGGTAGAGCTCATCGTTGGGGTTCGTCGCGTCAGCCATGGTGGGCGACCGTGGAAAGAGGGAGAGGGCGCGACTGTCGCAGGAAATCCGAGGGTCGGCGTCTTTGTTTCGGCAGAGTTCAAAGCTGATGTTGTTTTGGGCAGGTGCTGACTGGGGCTGGGCGGCTGGGATCGCGTGTGGGTGCGGTGCGGGATGTGATGCAATGGGAAAGTGGGCGTTGGGACCGACCGGGCGTCTTTGACGAACACACCCGCGACAACGAGTGGGCTGCCGCCTTGACGGTAAGGAGCTTGCTTGTCGGCGCTGATGGCGTCCCCGGCCTCGAAAATGCTGCTAAACTCGGGATTGTTATGAGATCACCCGGCGACCGTAGAATGAAGCAAAATGGCGAGTAGAACCAAATCCTGACGCCCGGCGTAATGGCGGGATGCGCAGAGGATCGATAGCAGGTTTTGGGGGGGGGGATTGGAATTGCGGGCGGGACGTCAAGGCAAGCTCCCGACCAGTCAACACCGGGCCCAGGAACAGGGCCTAACAAAATCCAGGCAATGGCCTTTTGGGCCGCTACCAGACACTATCGGTCAGTGCGCTGTGCACGAGCCCAGCCAGCCAGTTCGTCTGCGGGGCTGCCGAGGAGTGGGGTAACTAACTGAACTGAACTGTGGATTCAAGTCGCAGCACGCATACGGAGGTAGCGCAGGGGGCCGGCTGAAATGCTTCGCGAGGCAGGCTCACCCTGCAATTCTAGAATGGGAAAAATCACGACCTAGAGTAGAGGAAGGCACTTCCTGAACTGGCCACCTCAAAGCGTGAATTAACCAACTGCTTAAGTAGCGTGTAAGATCAGCTCACCTGCCTCAGGTTATTTCCCCGGCATTTACTGGAGTTCTTCAATGTCACCACTTCCACTACCAACCAAGCAACAAGCTGAGGAGCCCTGTATCGACCGGGCTGTCCAGTTCCCTGAACAACTTGTACCACAACATTTCCGAAGCCTCTGGCCTGTTGCCTGTGGTCCAATTCCATCGAATCCCAGATAAAAAATCGTGGTCATATAGTTGCTCATTACCGTGGACGAAGCGAGCTCAGAGGAGAGACTCTGCTACCTTTCCCCAACGTTGGCAACCTCAATGAGCGTTTCAAATCTCAACCGATCAATGTCGGGAAGCCTCTACAGAGCTGAAGAACTCAGACGCCCGTTTCTTGCTGGATTATCCAAATGTCGGGATAGAGCCATCAACTGTCTCTTCGTAACCTCAACTTCGTATTTATGCTGAGTAGCCCATACCCTAATGCAAAGTCTTCCGGTCTCCGGACGGACGTACCAAGATTCCTCGCCTTCCGGCGCTGAGATACAGCAACGCTAACCTGACAAACAATCCCGCTTTATGCCGGTGCAGTCTAACTCAGTCAATGCTCTTCATCTCTTGCCCTCCGTCCTCCTCTTTCGGTTTCCGGCTACCCTTATCACCAACAAAGCCATTAGCCTCGGAAGAATGCGCACCCGGTCGATTCCTTCCCGTGCTGGAACTTCCCATAGCACTTCCAAAGACACCCTTCCCAATAGCCAGCCCGGAAAGCCTATCCTGTAGGGCTCCGAGGGCACCAGGCATCCCGGCTGTACTAGCGCTGCGATTCAACGACGCGGTCGCCCTAGCTTCCGGCGTTAGAGCCTCATGAGCAGTCTCGACACCCGCGAGAACGGACTGGCTCGCCGTCAATCCCGGAGGTTGCAAGCTGCGAGACGAACTGGCGGAGTCCCCAGACCCGGTCTCGGACTGGCTGCTTGCGGTTTCACCACCAACACCAGGCTCTGACAGCCCCGATGCGGCCTGATAGGCTGCAACGCGCTCTGCTGTGGCGAGAGAAGCATTGATGTCGCCGTTCATCTCGTCGTCGGTGCGATTGAAAAGCTGATACCACCATCGCACCTCGCCCAGCCGCGGGAAGATGAGCCGCTCCCGGCCTTTTATGTGATCATCGATAGTCGGGTCATATTGGTCGTTAGTGAACTCCTGGCGGCGACTTAAAAAGTAAGCCCATACGCTGCGAGTGCGCTCATGCAGCTTCGCCTCGCGGCGCTGCCGCTCGTTGTTGAACAGAAAGGTGCCGTATTGGCACGAGTACACGTGATAGAGTAAGCGCCGAAGCATGCGTTCATTAAATTCAAACCGCGTCGGGTGTTGCCGCAGGAGCTGGTACGTGGCGTCGAGGAACTGGTGAAAGACGGGCGACACGTCCCTGGGCCTCGTGGCGTGATCTTCGGTAATGGGAGCGTAACCCTGCTTCGAGTCGTCCGCCGCCAAAGATTCCTCCGCTTCTGGGGGGGGCGTATCTTTCTCGGTACCCATACTCTTGTTCCACAGCCGCTTTGCGCTTGCAAAAGCGCTCTCGATAGCGTCTCCCCGACCCTCGCTCTCGCCGGGTCGGATCGTTGAGCCGGCCAACGCGTCGCTATCCACGGTGAACCAGCTCTCGTGACTCATGTGGCCGGACCGCAATTGGAACATGTGCCCAAACGAGAGCCATTCCTTCTCGACCAAGACAATGAAACCGTCGATGGTGCGATAATAGGGGTCAAGCATCAGCTGGGCCAGGGCGCTCAGCTGGCTCGTCCGGTCCCAGCCGTCCGAGCAGTGGATGAGCACATGGGAATGCTGGATGCCAACCTGCCGCGCGATGATAGCCGAGCCGTCCAGGATGCCGCTAATGTGCTTCAGCCATTTGCTTTTGGCCAGGAGGTCTCGGTTGGGGGGCAAGGGTGAAATGTCGGCGTCCTTGATAGCGTTGACGACCTTTTCCAGGGAATCCCTCATGACGTGAATATTGTCTATATTTAGGAAAACCTTCTTGGCAAATCTGTAGTAGTCCATGTTCTCCGACCCCATCCCTATCGCCTGCATGGCATACGAGTTGATCGCAGGCCGGGCGTCGACGATGAGGTTGTGTTGCTGCGCACCGTATATCAGTCGCTTGCCCGTCTTTTCGTCGTACTGCGCGTTGGTGCCAGCAATGAGCTCGTCCTCCATCCGCATCCGCTCCGTTTCTGACAACGACGCGTCAGAATCCGCGCTCTCGGCGCTCAGATCCACGTGGCTGGACGACGGGCTGCGGTCCGTGTTGGCGGAAAGAGCGACATCGAGAGAGTCCATAGAGGCAGAAAAGCAAGCCCCGACGAGGCGCTCATCTTGGATGCTGCGCTTCCCCCGAAGCCCCACGAACGGCTGCGAACTGCGGGTTATGGTGCAGTTATTGACGGGATGGAGGTAACTGAGCGTCGGTATCCGGGCGCGGGAGCGAAACGCGGCAGCGTACTTGAGCGTGTTATCCGAGATTCTGGACGGCACCACTAATACGGCCGGGTAGGTCGGGGAGAAGGTATAGTCCTTGTTGATGTTGGTTATCCTCCACCCAAGGTCCGCTGACTTCTCGCTGATACCCTGCCGCCTGAATTCGGCCCTCGCATCGTACAGATCCCAACCGTTGATCTTGTTCTCGGGAGAACCTGGCGGCGGAGTGTAGTTGAAGGCCAGAAGGTTCTCTATGCTCCCCAGCCTGCACGTCCTCGCGCGGATGAACTCGAAGGCCTCCCGGGCCTGTTTGTCCTCGGCAAAATTGAAACACACAAAGGTGAAATCCCGGAAACGGATGCGTATCGACGAGGGCACACCGCTCGCGGGAGCAGTCAGCCGCAGTGTGCAGTGGCCTATGACATGAAAAGCAAACCAGGCCTGCCTGACCCGCTTCTTCAACTGCGGGTCGGCGGTAGTCGCGGATTCGGGAGGAAACTGGAAAACGAGATGGTAGTCATTCAGCGCCAGATCACCGAGCTCGGGTTTCCCGCCTCGTAAGGCGTGCACGTTGCGGAAGACCTGGTAGGTGTTTTAGCACGATCCCCGCATTGGTTGCCGCGCGGGACACGTACGTGCTTGCTCTGCGGAACCGACATGGCGGGTCAGATACAAATTAGGAATGGCAATGGTGCTATTCGGCGGTAGCGGTAAGTAAGGTAGGAGGAGCTCGGAGCAGCAACTCGAGAAACGTGAGTGTGACAGGGATACTTCTGACGATGCGCGGGGGCAGTCCTGAAATTCATCCGTAGGTAAGCACGTCGAGTGGGAGATGAAGTAGTAGGGCCCAGCCCGGCATGGTCAACGCATCACGTTGAGAGACTGCGGCGAGCTTCCTTCTTGCTGTCAACCGATATGTTGGGGAAACAGCATCACAAGACCTCTTGCTCGTCGACTACCATGTGCTTGCCCAGCTTGACAAGGCCACAAAGAGAAAGTGGGACGCTAGTGCTTGACGTCGGCAGCGCCCCACCACCTTCCCAGAGATGCGGCGGGCCCGAGCTGGGCCGAGCGAGGCAGCCGCAGGCCGCAAAGCTGAGAAATCCTCTAGACACACACCCAAAGCCTCACAAAGCCACCCCTTTTACCGCGTCTGACAGCTGATTGGCTGAGACAAACCCTACTCCACATCACAGCCAGAACCGGTAGCAGCCCACCAAGAAATCGCAAAAAGCCGCTGTGCCGGTCGAATTTCCCCCCAGTCTGAAAAAAGTCGGGTGAACATCGCGACAGGGCCGTGCCTCAACCTCTGCAACAATTGAAGTCGTGAGGATTTCATCGCCAAATCGCAACCATGGCTGTTCCCGGCACTCAGATGTAAGCAGAGCATAGTCCCTGTCCTTTGGGCGAACCGCCGGCGAGCATCGAACGTTTCGAAAATCGCCGGTTGGTGTGTGGTGCAGGTATGGAGGGGACTTTGAGGCTGACATATTCGCCGTCTGCAGCTCCAAGCGGAGAAAGTTCGTCGCCGACGGTGTGTTCTACGCCGAGCTGAACGAGTTCTTCCAGCGCGAGCTGGCTGAGGAGGGCTACTCCGGCGTCGAGGTCCGCGTCACCCCGACCGTTACCGACATCATCATCCGCGCCACACACACTCAGGAGGTTCTGGGCGAGCAGGGTCGCCGGATCCGCGAGCTCACCAGCCTGATCCAGAAGCGCTTCAAGTTCCCCGAGAACTCGGTCTCCCTCTATGCCGCCAAGGTCCAGAACCGCGGTCTCTCGGCCGTCGCCCAGTGCGAGTCCCTCCGCTACAAGCTGCTCAACGGTCTTGCCGTTCGCCGTGCCTGCTACGGCGTCCTCCGCTTCATCATGGAGAGCGGTGCCAAGGGTTGCGAGGTCGTCGTTTCCGGCAAGCTGCGCGCTGCCCGCGCCAAGAGCATGAAGTTCACCGACGGCTTCATGATCCACTCCGGCCAGCCGGCCAAGGACTTCATCGACAGCGCCACCCGCCACGTCCTGCTCCGCCAGGGTGTGCTCGGTATCAAGGTCAAGATCATGCGCGGCAGCGACCCGGAGGGCAAGGCCGGCCCCCAGAAGTCGCTCCCTGATGCCGTCACCATCATCGAGCCCAAGGAGGAGGCCCCGGTCGTTCAGCCCATGAGCCAGGATTACGGCGCTAAGGCCGCCGCTGCTCAGGCTGCTGCCGAGGCTGCCCGTCAGGAGGAGCAGGCGGGTGAGGAGGAGCCCGTCGCTGCCGAGCAATAGGGTGTTAACGGCGGTGGTGTTGTGGCTCTTCTTTCTCCCGCTCAGGGTGACTCTCCCGCCTTCGACGGCGCTCCTGTTGTCGATGCTAGCGTCGTCGACCACGGCTTCGGCGACAATGGCTTCGGCGATGCCAGCACCATCGACGTTAACGGTTGGTAATCGCAAGGGAAGATGGGCTCTGACTGGGAGGGGTTCTTCGGGCGCGCCACACGCTCGACAGTATGGTTGCGGATGGATGGGTCACTCGGCGTCAACTTTGAGCATATTGCATTGAGTCTGCAAAACGGGAAAACGGACGGAATGATGCTTTGGAGGGTGGATTTGTAACTATCCCGGCCAATCCATGGACAGGGCAGTTAACGTCGGACGATGTGCAGTCGCTCGAGGAATAAACCCCTAACCAAACTTGCCCGTGTCGTAATCTGATGAGCAGAGTGATGCGAATTGCTGCTTCCTACGGAAACCTCGACCTTGGGGGAGCTTGCGCATAAACCATCGACATACCCATAACGCGGCATCCAGTATCGAAGCCGAGGGAACTCGAGTCAAAGCAAACAGTAGCTGACTGCATCCAGCCTGTCATCTGTTTGTGCCGTGCCCGCGAAGTTCTATTCTGAAAGGAGATTCCACGAACCTCGGCCAACAGATGGGAACAGAATGACAGGATCATAAATTTGGTAGTGTGGTACAGTTACAAACGCCGTTCCAGAGGCGGCAGGTTTTAGAGACGGTGTGAGAATGAGCAAGTATCCCCCTCCCCCTTTTTTTCCCCCTTCCCCCTTCCCTTCTCCCCCAGCAATTGTCTTGACCGAATAGAAGCTACCCAGCAACGCCTAAGTGCAATGTGCCGCCGCATTGCCTGCCCGCCTGCTCGCCTGCCAAAGTTCGAATAAAGGTCGTGAGAAGACCTCTGGCATCAAGAAACCGTCCCCAATACCAACCACCCCTCCTGCCCAATTGACTGAAATTCGCTTTCCTGCTCCCCCCCTTTAAGCTCCTCCGCGCCCGTCCGCCGTTTCCCATCATGATCTTCGCCCAAGATTCCACGTCATATCAATCCCCCGAGAGAAAAGAGAAAATGAGAAACAGAAATATACAATGTGCCAAGACCTCCGCGCCTAAGAGAGTAAGTAGAAACAGCAGCGCTCTACCGCCTTGGTGTAACCTCCCTCCTCCACAGCCTGACTGTGTGGACATTAGGGCACCACGTCATCTGTAAGAGCTGGGCCAGATTATTTCGCTAGCCCGGTACCTGGCGCGTACCTGGCTGGCTCGAACCGCAACTCGACTGCGGCACTGGAGAATACAGACGCGGCGGTTCTGTCTGTCTCGTATCCCGTTTATCAAACGTAAAAAAAGCACCACAAATTAGTGGCCGGGTGCTTCCAAACGAGGCAAAATGGATGGCCCGCCGAACGGAGCCAGCAAGCAAAACGATGAAAAGAAGTTCAATTCGGCCAAAGAGACAAGAAGAAGAAGAAGAAGAAGAAGAAGAAGAAGAAGAAAAATTTGGTTTCCAAGCGCCGTCATCAACCATCATCACCATCACCTCTCGCCCGACTTTCGATTCTGCAACTCTATCGAGTCACTCGTGCTCTTCACCCCGAGGCGCGCCGGTCCGGCCCTCGTGCCGCCGTTTGGCGGGTGCCCGTTTCCCCTCTGGGTGGGAAAGTTGTGCATCATGGGCGAGCGCGGGTCATCGCCCCCTTCCTCGTCCGTGTCCTCGGCGAGGTCACCGAGACCGAACCCGCCGGCGCTCTCCTCCTCGTCGTAGGCGCGGATGAGACCCTCGCGGTCGCGGTCGCGGCTGCTGCCGGTGCTCATCCGGCTTCCGCCGACGCCGCCGCCGTGCGACCGGCGGGCTTCCATGCTCATGCGCGTCTGGATGCTCGAAATCATGTCGGTGCCCGTGATGTCGCCGTTGCTGCGGCGTGCAAGCATCTTGGTGCCGTTGGGATCGCTGCGGCTAAGATTTAGGAGGTAGACGCCAGTGAATGTGACGAGGAAGCCGCAGATGAGGGAGAGCGTGTTGACTGCTTCGGTAGTGTTGAAGCCCTTGAAAAGAATGAAGGAGGCGCACAGCGTGGCAGTGGTGAAGGTGACGTAGTAGAGCGGGTTGACACTGAGAAGGGGGAAAGTTAGCGTGACGAAGCCCGCGAGTAAAATACCCAAGGAAGGAACGTACATGTTGGTAGGAAACTGGCTCAACGCTTTGTTGAAGTAATTCATCTGGGTCAGGATGCAGACCGCAGTGATAATCATGAAGACATAGGTCGAAGGATGCGTGAACTGGTTGTGGCCCGCAAAGGTCAACTTCAGCGCGATGCCAAATGCCTTGACAGCCATGACCGAAATCGAACCGACAGTAGAGCAGATGCTGAGGTAGATGAGGGGGTTCCTTCTCCCGTAGATCGGGGCGACCTTGTAGATCATTACAACCGCAAAGATGCAGACGGCCAGGGAATAAAAAAGGAAACCTGGCCCTAGTCAGCAGGGTGACTACGTGAGGGAGAAGGGGGTGTGGGGTTGTGCTGTGTGGCTGGGGGTTAAGACGCGTGCGTACCCGGCTGGATGGCGTAGTTAAGGATCTGGTCGACGGTCTCAATCTCCTCGTCAGGAGGGGCGTGTAAGACGATGATCACCGCACCGATCAAACAGATTGCGCTCCCCAGCTTGCCCAGAGTCCCCAGCTCTTCCTTGAGAAAGTAGGCACCTAGGACAGCCCCTATCAGGACGGATAAGGCGCCTAGTGGTGTGACGAGAATGGCGGGCGCGAAAGCGTATGCCGCAAAGTTGAAGACCTCTCCGAGCACCACTGTGAACGGCCGTTAGCGCGCCTGTCGCGATGGCCTAGCCATGGGAGAGGAAGTCCGTACAGCAGACGATACCGGCCCACCATATCGGGCTTCGCAGGTAGACGAACCCATCGCCCTCGAATCCATGCCGCTCCTCTGCGTGCATTAAACCCTGAAAGTTCCGTGGTCAGCACGACTGCTCCGGTTCGGGCGTACGTGGTATATATCTCCCCAGTAGCGAGGATCTCGTTTCACTGGTCCGAAGAGGTTGGGGGACGCCGTACTTTCTTGGTGATCACGAAACTCGTGCCTGCGGTTCCAGGTCGTTAGCGCTCTTGAAGCCTTTGTCATTTGTCATGCAACCAATGGGCGAGGCGCATACCGATGGCTAAACTCGAGGTCATGGCCAGGGCCAGACCGATGTACCTGCGATTAAGCCGTCCATGTCAGTTTCTGACCTGTCTTCTCGTCCCGCGCCGTTGCGACAAGACAGTTTGCGCCCCGGAGGGAGACGTACTTGTCTTCAAGCATCTCGTCGAAAGCGGAGGCAACTTGTAACGAGCGTGCGCCGGGGCAGACGGCAATCGGCTACCGGGATTGAGTCCAGCCAAAGCGACAGACCGAGGCGGACAAAAAAGAGAGGGGCACTGCGCTCGCGCCGGGCGAGGGTTCGGAAAAACGAAAGAGAAAAAAGAAAGTAAGAAGGAATGAGAGACTATAGAATGACTATTGGCAACGGAACATTCGGGTTCTGCCGATAGTGCACGTTTGTCTCTTTCCGGAGCTGTTGTTGTTTTGTCGTTTTGTCCCGTTCACTGGCCTTACTTGTTTCCCGTCGGTCGTCGGAAGAGGACACAATGGAGTCGAGTCGAGTTTCGTCCGGCGTTTGCGTTGGGCCCTTGGGGCTCTTTTTTCCTTTGCTTCTTTTTTTTCTTTTTCTTTTCGTCCTGCACAAATGCAAAACTGCGATTGTGGCGGTCGACCAAAAAAATGAGCGAGTCCCTTGGTCCTTTTCGCGACGACAGTCAGTGTGGCCAGCGACAGCTCTTTTCGCGCCGTGGAGAGTTCAAGTTTCATTCAAGGCCCCTGCTGCGCTGAATGGTGCGAGAGAGGTCTGGGGGCGGGCGGCGTTTCAAGAACCTCGAGCAACCCCTGGTCAGGCAGAGGGACCCCTGCCTTGGCCGACGCCGTGCCTTGAGGCGGGAGTGGCCAGACCCGCGGAACCCCCTCTGTGACCCCACGAAGCAACTACGGACGGAGACAGCAGAGTCAACTCATGTTAGCACGCGCCGGATCGCACCAGCCCACCAGCCCGACCGGCCCGGCGACCGGCGACCCGATCGTCGAACCACTGCCCAAGTACTCTACGTAGGCTAGCGTCCGGAGCAAAGACACGAAGAACTGTGTTAACGGATTGCAAATAGACCTCAGGCCCTAACGTTAATCTTGACCGGATCGAATTTTAAGTTAGCACTACCCTACTTGCGCGCTACGCGAGATCCCAGAACACACTGATATTTTCTCACAAATCCGCCGGATACCCATCTTTACTTAGCGGAGACCTACTCCCAATTTCCACCCAAGGGTACGGAGTAATTGTAGAGATCAAGAAAACTTTCCACTGAAGAGTTTTGGTTGGCTTGAATTTCACAACCATACCAGAGTGGGACCAACGAGAGCCATTCCTCGGCCCCAGACGTTCTTGGGCCGCAATGAGTCCACGTAAGTCTCTCCACTCCCTGCTGAACTCTCCGATGGGGAAAACCACCGGCCAAAAAGTCCGGGTTGTTGAGAATGCCCAGGACTCGGACCAGAGGTTGTACGGAGTAAAATATCTGAAACCATTGCAACACACCGGCAGTCCAATTGTTTGCATATGCAGTTGCCA
The DNA here is from genome assembly GCF_000226095.1 of Thermothelomyces thermophilus ATCC 42464. NCBI lineage: Eukaryota > Fungi > Ascomycota > Sordariomycetes > Sordariales > Chaetomiaceae > Thermothelomyces > Thermothelomyces thermophilus. The sequence continues at coordinate 3,013,943 of NC_016474.1, forward strand.
TTAGGATGACCCGCCAAGTACGCAGCATGTACGGAGTAATCCAACCATACACACTTCAACTTGATCGATAACCCTGGGCCTTGCAGGTTTGGAGCTGAAAGCTGCCCGTTTTCTCATTCTGGAAAGCCCGAGTCTTCACATGTTTCTTTGATTCTCAGAGTCTAACTCATGGTTTCGCCGAGAGACTCTTTGCAACCCCAATGACCAAAGACCCGTCTCTAAGCAGCAAAGACCAAGTATGGCGTGGTAGCATTGCGGTGCCGAAGGGCTTTCCTTTGCGCTTCGCAGACTAGCAGTAAGATAAAGAGGTGGTACCGAGCGAGTGCTCCTTCTGCATTTCTGATGAGATCGTCACCGGCCCATACTTTAGAGCAACTGTTCACTACCAACACAAACCGGGTAGGGTAAAACTTAACACACCAGCGCTATCACTCAGGGGTGACAGAAGAACACCGAAAAAAGAAAAAGGAAAACTAGCCCATCTCTTCGCCACCCCACTGGCATTGAACGCCGGCCCGTCTATCACCCCAAGGATCGTATCGCAAGATAAACTCCGAGATCAGCCTAGCCCCGACGACAAAACAGTCCCTTCGGGTGAACGACCGTTCCCGACTGAGCTAAGTGCCCGACTTCTGAGACTCAAGGGTTACAGCCCAGATCCATGCCCCATCAACCTTGTTTTGAGAGCCACCAACTCCAAAGTTCAGTAGTCCTACACGTGAAAAGGTCGGTAAAGATGCTGTGTTAGACGCGCTGTTAAGGCGCCATCCCGGCTCGGCGTCGAAATTGATTAACCATGCTTCTAATGGCTATTGGCACGTCGGCATATCGGGTCTCGAGCAGAAGAAGTCTATTAATGTTGATCGGGACGTGGAGGCCCAGAAGCGCTGTCCTTTTCTGGAATCTTCGTGCCGCAACCTACCTGTCAAGTTCCTAGAGAGTAATTATGAGTTTGCCGGGATATCAATGTCAATGTCGGATATGGGATGGGATAAGGAAGGAACTGGGGGATTACAGTCCGGTGCAAGGTTGAACTACAACCAAGTCCGGATCCAGAAACACAGTGGGACGCTGCGCGCACGTCTGCCATCAAGTCCGACGACGCTTGTGGTCTGTGTTGCCGTCAGTAAACGCGCATCCTTTTTGAAAAGGGCAATGACGGCATACCGGTCTTGTCGGCAAGACTTTCTTCCTCGTCAGTCCGGCTTCGTTTGCCAGAACCGCCTGGTGAGGCCAAAGCACTCTCCTTCGACTCCTCATGGTCGACACTAGCATACTGAGATGCTAGTCGTTCCTCGTACTCATCCTCGTCGTTCTCCCAGTCAATCTCGTCGTGATTGACGCCAGGAACCACCGACTGTTGTGACCTGTCATTCGTTGGCGCAAATGCGTCGTCTGCTGTTTCCTCAGTGTTGTAGTCGATCTCCTCATCGCCGTCCATTGTCGTACTCGTGTGGACGGACGCCGTTTCCACCGCTGTGTCGGAAGGGGCTCCAGTTCCTAAATTCTTACCGGCGGATTCGCCTGAGGTCGCGGCGGTAGCTAGCTCCCGAATGCGCTCGGCTTCGCCGGGTGCAGTGTCTGTAGCATCATACGTGATCGCATACTCGCCATCTTCGTCCACATCTTCGTTGATGGTGGATGCATCAGGCTCATCATCGAATGCGAGTACAAGGTCGTTATCTTGATAAGCGAGTTTGTTAGCATCGGATAAGACGGTCACAGTAATGTTGCTGGGCTGAAGAGCTTTGCTCGTGCAGAGAGGCTCTGAAGAGCTGGCACAAGCCCACTTGGGAATGGTTCCATGTCTCGGGGAGGCTAAGCTCTGCGCTCGCGATCCAGACATGGAAGCTTTGTGCTCTAAGTCGCCGCCACGGGTCACTTCATCTCCGTCGTCCGGAGAGACAATCTCCGAAAACCCTTCTTCCTTAACCGTAGGGTTAGAGCCGAAGGCTGGCAGAGCAGGCTGCTGTGATGTTCCTGACAGCTTGGGTGCTTCTCCAGACTTGGAGTCATAGCCTTGGCGCTCAGTTTTGATCAATACACTGAGGGGACTTTCATCCGAAGAACGAAAAGGCGTGGCGGATGATTGAACAATGGGGGTGGAAGTTGCTGGGAGAAGAGAAAGAAGGTATTTACCGTTTGAGTCCGCTTCGTGCTCGGGTTCACCGTCTTCGGGAACGGCAGCTTCAACAACTGCACTGGAGCCTGTAACCTCAGCAGACTCCTCGGCAGACCCATCATCATGTTGCTCAGCCATGTGATAATTATGCTCGTCGGTTTCCTCGAGAGGGTGTTGTGGAACACCTGAATCTTCCCCGGTCTGTTCATTCCAAGATCCGCTCTCGCCAATATCTTCAGGTGACTCGCCGGGAACATTCTCAAAGTGTTCCTCTGCATCGGTAACTTCCTCATCCGGAGCCACTTCCAAATCCTCATTTGAAACAAAAGTCTCTCCGTCGGGAGCCTCTCCATTGTGCTCCTCTGTATTGGAAATTACCTCAGCCGCGGCATCTTCGAAGTGCTCCGAAGTATCTAGAGTCTCCTCGCCGGGAGCCTCTTCAACGTTGTCCTCTTCAAGGTTGTCCTCTGCATCGAGAGTCCCGTCGCCGGGGGCATCTTCAAAATGCTCCATTGTGTCGAGATTCTCTTCGTAGGGAGCCTCTTCAGTGTGCTCCTCTGCTTCGAGGGTCTCCTCGCCGGGAACGTCTCCGACATGCTCTGCTGTATCGTGGATTTCCCCACTGCGCGGGTCCTCCATGTGCTCCTCCGCGACAAACTCTCGTTCGCTAGTTGAACGCTGAGGAACATGCTCATGCTCATGCTCTTCCGCCACGTCTTCGTGGTCGAGGGCTACTTCAGATTCAAGCCGTCCACTTTCTTGAAGATGGTTCGCGGCAGCATCTCCACCTTCGTCTTCATAATCACCCGGGTCTGCCCTCTCGGACGCCTCATCATGGACATCCAGGGCGCTTGTCCGGCTTCTCTCATCAGCGTTCTCCGACAGTTCGGAATCATCCGCATCAGGAGAGCAATTCTTGACCCGCTCAGCGTCGGCAAGAATCTCAAGAAAGTGCTCCTCGCTATCCCGCCGTACCGTCAGGATGATGACAGGATCTGCGGACACGCCAGGTACTCGGCATAGCGTAGAATGGCAATCAAGAATCTCACGGAAAGTGCGGTTCAGGAATTTCGCATTTGACCGCTCCCCGAACTCGAGGTCAAGGGGGTCGAAACGAATCAGCAGCTCATCTGAAGGCGCAATCTCCTCTGGGATAACAGCCCGAAGAGCAGAGAGAAATTGTGACAGTGGACGATCCAGGTCCTTAACATCGGAAAGGAAGTAGGAATCAGGATCGTCATCCGAGGTCCCAAACAAAGAGTAGCACTCTTGGTTGTAGATGACCTCGATGTCAGGAATTTCGGAGACTGTGTGAGCAAGGTTTTCAAGCTCTTCTTCGAGGTTGCCGTCGTAATGATCAGCGTTGTGACGTTCAGACGTAAACTCATCCACAGGATCCAGGCCACTCCTTTGTTCATGCTCGGAGGGCTCTGCCTCATTGGTGTGACTAAGTGAGCCCTGTGATTCCGTGTTCTCATTATGTGGCTCGAGGTCAATGTCTCCTCGATTCCAAGACTCATCGTTCTCCTGTATTGAAGCCTCGTGGTGGCTATCGTCGGTCTGGGAAGCGGCTTCCAAGTGCGCCTCAGACGGGATGCTTGGCAACCCGCCGTCCGCTTCGCCAGCCTCTGTGTTGCTCTCACCGGCATTGACGCCGGTGGCTAGGTGGTCGTCGTCCTCGTACCCAATTTCGTCTTGGTACTCCACGTTGTCTCTGGCATCACTGTCGCCAAGTCCTGTGTTTTCAATGTGCTCGCCACTTGCCGTGGCTTGGTGGGCTTCAAAAACTGTCAAATCGAGTTCTGGCTCGGCATCGACATCGTCGGAGGCCTCCTCAGCGGAAAGTTGCTCCATTTCCTCGTATGCATCTTCGGGGTCCTCGCCGGGGAGGGCTTGCTCGGGATCCTCGTATGACCTATCCAAGCCGAGACCATATCTCTTCGCGTCAAGATCATCATGCTCGGCGTTTGCCTTCAGGTCTAACTGAAACCCTAGATCCAGTTGGTCGGGAGGCCCCGAGTCCACAGATAGCCCGGCATTTTCCATTGTAAATCTTGTGCGAGTAGCCAGTGGCACGCCAAATGTTGAATGCAACAGATCTGTGGGTGAGTCGGGGTGACTGCTTTGCTAAAACGAGCCTATTTGCATACACCGATTTGGAGAAGTAGTCAAACTGGCACCAGTCGTTGGTAACGGGCTGACACTCTCGAGACGACGTCGGAGGCGCGCAGTGGGGTGGCGCTGATGGGGATTGAGACGCGACGTGGGATGGAATCCGAATCCTTGAGCAAGAACGGTCGGCCTCGGGTGTGATGGGTAGGCGTGTATGCCGGTCTCGCGCACTAAGAAGAGTTCGGATGTTTGCCGCTCGACGTTCTCCGCCACCATGTAAACGGAACAACTTCGATGCCGCTCAGGCGAAACTGAAGCGGGCGACACCAGAAATGATGTTGGACCGGGGGGTCAAATCGCAGACGGTAGATATCCTCCGGTGGACCAAGATTTGCGGTTGGCGTGGAAAATCACGGCCTATCAAAATAGGTAGATCTGAGTCGTTTGTATGATGGAACTGCTGAAGGGTTTCGGGACAGGTGGCGAGTTGGTGTGAGGTTGGAAATCAGAAACGCGATCGCAGCCCAAGGAAGGTGCCGCATTCAGCTAGCATTCGCCTCTCTACACTAATTGCGAGGGCACGTGCAGCGCAACCCGCAAGGTTTCCCGCCATTCTGCCAGCTGTCAGCCCCTCGGGCGGCAAGTGGCCGAAAGCCAGATCAACCACTGTGCCGTTGCCATTGACAGCGGCTCCAATGTTCTAAAAGGAGTCGAAAGACGGCCACACCTTCGCAACACCACAGCAATCCGCAAGCTCTATCAAGATGGTAGGTTGACTCTGCCTCCATTTGCGCTCGCGTAGTTCTAACAACAATTACCAGGTCGTCCTTGCTGCGTCCATCTGCACCCGCGGCGGCAAGGCCGTGCTCGCGAGGGCATTCCACGACATCAAGCGGTCGCGCATCGAAGCCCTCCTGGCATCGTTCCCCAAAGCGGCGAATTCGGGAACGCAGCACACGACTGTCGAGCAGGACAATGTCCGATTCGTGTACCAGCCGCTGGATGAGCTGTACATGGTGCTTATCACCAACAAGCAGTCCAACATCCTCCAGGACATCAACTCGCTGCACCTGTTCGCCCAGGTTGTGACTAGCACGTGCCGAAGCCTCGACGAACGGGAGATTCTCAGGAATGCCTATGAGCTGATCAGTGCATTTGATGAGCTGGTGACGCTTGGGTACCGAGAGAACCTGACCATAAGCCAAATCAAGACGTTCCTGGAGATGGACAGTCACGAAGAGCGGATCCAGGAGATTATTGCGCGGGTACGTTGCTACGCGCTACCACGGAACGTGACTCGGCTGCTGACGCAGCCGCAATACAGAACAAGGAGCTCGAGGCCACCGAGGAGCGCAAGCGGAAGGCCAAGCAGCTGGAGATGCAACGCAAAGAGTCTGGGAGGAGCGGTCGGGGTGGCGGCATGAGCAGACCGCCCGTATACCCGACATACACCCCGCCAGTGAGGCCCGCCGTCACCGAGACGTACGATACCTACGAGGCCGAGAAGAACAAGTCCAAGTACGTTAATGTTAGCGGGACGGCAACGGTGTGCACAAGCTAACCAGAGCAGGTTCACCGCGCCAAAGGGCAAGGGCATGCAATTGGGCAAGAAATCCAAGACGACGGATATGTTCGAGCGCGTAAAAACAGAGCTGGGCCCAGTGGAAGATACGCCTCTCGTTCCCGTCGCCACCCCGTCTGCTGCGGAGCCGTCGTCGGCTCCTCGAGCATCGTCGTCATTAGACCGGGATGCTATCCACATTACAATCAACGAGGTCATCACAGCCAAGATCTCCAGGGAAGGCACGCTGAACTCGTTCTCTGTCAGCGGCGACCTGTCGTTGCGTGTGTCAGACCCCTCTCTGACCAAGCTCAAACTGAACCTCAACGCCACGCCGTCACATGGCGCGCAGTTCCGGACGCATCCCAACGTGGATAAGAACGCATTCAATAGTTCCAGAGCCATCCAAATGGCCAACTTGGCACGGGGTTTCCCGGTGAACAATGCCGTGGGCGTCCTCCGGTGGCGGGCGGCTCCCAAGGCGGACGACGCGAGCGTGCTCCCAATCACCTTTACCGTCTGGGTCAACAAGGGCTCCGAGGGCAACTGCACGCTCACGATCGAGTACGAGTTGTCTGGCAACGACACTCTCAAGGATGTCAGCGTCGTTGTTCCGTTTAGGAGTGCAGAGCCCTCGATTTCCAGCTTCGACGCCGTTTATGAGGTGTCTGGTGACAGCCTGGAGTGGTCGATCGGCACCGTCAGCGAGGACAACTCGAGCGGAGCGTTTGAGTTCGAGGCGCAGACCGAGGACGAGGACGAGTTCTTCCCGATGCAAGTGCGGTTCACTAAGACTTCGCCGTTTGTTGATGTCGATGTAAGTGTCTCTTGTGTGAATTGGTGAAAAAGGCACCAACTAACCAGTGAACATAGGTTCAATCGGTTGAGCTGATTGAAATGAACGAGGAGGTCACCTTCTCCAAGGAGATCAAGTCGGTTGCCGAGTCCTACGTAATCGAATGAAGGGCAGGGGAGAATGACTGAAGGGATTGATGGATGAATGTTAGGCGCTTAAGCGGCCGGTATCTTGGAGCGTGGTGTGGTTAGAGGCGGCAGGAAAAATATCCCATTTCTACAGTCCTATAATCATGCTTCATGTTTCGACAATACAATCGGAAAGTGTTTTGGTCCATTCCCCAAGGCGGTAAGTCGCAGCTACCAAAACACAGTGCGAATTTGTACATTGATCAGGCTTGGTCTTTTCCATCAACGCAGGAGCCACTGCCTACATCGTCCAGCAAATGGAAGAAGCATCCGAATGTTTGACAAATACCAGTCTCGGGCCAAATCAGTTTGATCTCTCGTGGTTTTTTTCTGGATGCCCGATGCAAGCCAGATAATGGCTCCAGAAGAGTCGCGAAACAACCCGCACAATCCAGTCTGACAACAATTGTTTCCACTCCGTATAACAGCGCAGCTCGCTCGACTCACACATAGAACAGTCACAGCAATCAAACTCCATTCACGACTGATAACGCAGCCAACCCGCCAACCTTCCCTCCCTCCCCGCATTTAGCAAAGAAAAGAAAAGGGGGGGAGAGCGGACAGAGGAAAAGAATGGCGGCCGATCCGACCTCACCCCCCCAAAACCATCTGGCCGAACTCCCACTGCTCGGCACTACCGCCCTGCCCGCCCCGGCAACAGGCAGCCATCTCGCGTGTAACCCGGTCATTGCCCTAGCCGTCACGGTTGGCGAGGCCGGTGCGGCCTTGCATGTCTGGCGCGCTGGCGATCAGGGGCTGGTGTCCAAGCATTTGGAAAGGGGTGGGCGGAAGGTGGAGGCAATCGCTTGGAGGGAGGACGGTAACGTTTTGCCTTTTCTCTCTCCACTCTCTTCTCTTTTTTCTGTTTAATTGTTTTCTTTTTCTTTCAATGTACTTTTTTTTTTCCTTGCAGGGTTCCGTCGGGTGGTTCTGATGGTAGGACAGGTACTGACTTGACCTTGGTATATAGGGCAAGTCCTCGCTGCGGGATGGAGTGATGGGGTGGTGAGGTTGATGGGGTTGGAGGGTGCTAAGGCGGTACACCAGATCAGGGTCTCTGACGAATGTCGTGGCAGTGGTGATGGCGCTGCCGACGGCGGAAGGATTGTCTTTATTGCTTGGAGGAGGAATGTCACGGCGGAGGGTCGACGACGCAGAGGAAAGGGTGATGGGCAAGTAGGGACAGACGAGAGGAGGATTTTGCTAGATGGGGAGAGGACAGGTGATGTGGCAGTTGATTTGCCGCGTGAGCTGATCTTCTTGGAGGCTGAGACGGCGCTACCAAAGTTGAGCCCGTTGCCTGCCGGGGGCGCAGCGTAAGTCTCCCAGCGTCGCAGAGTGGGATTGCCACGCTGACCTGGACAGGGACGATATGTTTCTCTTCTCGTCAACAGCATCTTTGGAAACTCTCTTCCGTCCATGCCAGGCCGAGGATGCGGACAATGTCCACGTCATGGTTGTGGGAACGGCTGATGGCGAAATACATCTCAGCCTGAACGACTCGTTCGTGGTCGGGACGCTAAAGACGCCGCCCCATGGAGAGGTAACACTTGAGCTGTGTGGGCATAGCTCACGAGCCGAGAGTTCCACGCATATGCTGCTGCTTCAACCACGGGCTGGAGACGGTACGAGGCTCTATCTGGTACCGATGCGTCTCGGGTTCCTTGACCATTCACCGGTCAACCTTTCGCTTCTGGCGTCTAAAGTAACGTCGCTTCAGAACTTGCTGCGGTATTTGAAGGCGACACTGTCGCACATGGCCAACGAGTGGCAGTCAACCCAGGAGTTACCCAGACGCTTCATGGCCGGAGTTGAGGATGACCTCAAGAGGCTACCAAGCGGCAGCATGACGGTGGTTCAGGCACTCTACCATACGGCAGCGACGGGTCACGTTTTCGAGCCCGTGAAAGAGTGGCTCCTGGACACGCTTGGGGATCGAGTGAGTGCCGACCAGCCCTCGCATACCGAATATCCATACTCACTGCTGGCCAGGGACATAAGCGCTGGGAGAAGGCGGTAGTAGCCGGCCTGACAGGTCTCCGTGACCTAGTCCATGGCAACTTCATCCCAGCCTTAGAGAGATGCGGTGTCATTCTTAGCCGGCTGCTCGGCATCGCCCGTTTCTACGGTCCAGAGGAGGCCATCGGGTTCGATGAAGATCAAGTGCGCAAGCTTACGGACATCGTCTCATGTCTGATGATGACAGCCCACAGGGTGCTGACCATCGTCATGGACGAGCTGGAGCACTTCGGCGCGTTCTCGACCTGGTTGCGGCTTGAAATCGACAAGCAAGGGTCGTCATCACACGCCGAGGAGCTCTCCGAAAAAGAAGCGACAATGGACCACCCGAGAGTACTGTCGTACATCCGGTATTACTTGGCCAGTAGCCCGTTGGCACTACACCTTGACGAGGTGGCCAAGGAGGACTACATCAGGGATCGGGAGATGGTTACGCCCGGCCTCTCTTTGACGGACTTGCTTGACAAGCAGCTGCAGGAGCATGACGCAGGCAGGCCCTATATGAAGGTCCTGCCGCGGATCGGCTTCCAGTTGAACTACCTGACTGCTAAAGCGAATGCTGTTTTTGAAGGTATCGCCAATTCAGAGAAGCAGGGGGTTGAGTTCGGTCGAGCGACCGAAGTATCGGTAGGGAGAAAGATTTGGAAGCACCATCTCTGGATGGGACGCACCGGCAACAGGGTGAGCGCTTCGACTATAGGGGGCAGCTTAAGTTGTAGTATGCTAACAGGGCGATATTTCAGAATCATTCAACCGGGGTGTTCACCGCCGTGGTACTAGAAGATGATAAGTCGAGGAGTCTGTCCAACCTGTCTCGAAAGCTGCGTTCATCGGAAGCTAACATCTTGTTCAGTTTACATTGTTCGTTCCGATGTCCCACTTAGCGGCGGTGTCGGCGAAGCAACCGCAACAAGGGCATGTGGGCTCGGATTGCCGGACGGCGTAACCGTTGTCGACTTCAAGTTTCTGGACGACAAGTCCTTGTTGGTCTTGTGCAGCCAAAAAGGCAAGGAAAGGATCTACAAGTCAGGAAAGCATGTTGAAGCTAACGAGCAGACAGAGGAACCAAAGTCGGTTCTCCTACGGATTGCGTACCAATCAGCCCGTATGCCCTATCAAGAGCATGTCGAAGGGCAGACGCCTCCTATGTTGGAACTTGGTGGGACACGGAAAGACATGGTCACGTCGTCTTACGCCTTCTCCAACGCGTCTGGCTTCACGCCTATCCAGATGGAGGTCCAGAGGGCGAGCAAGCTGAGGGGCGAGATCCCGGCTAGAGTCTGTCTTATGGGACGAGATAGAGCCGTGTTAAGGACGTATGCGCTCCCGAGCACCTTAGACGAGGAGGAGAACCAGCAATGAAGGGATTGTTGGCGGTCCTGAGAACGCGAGGAGGGCTGCCAAGACTTTCAAGGGGAAAAGAGAGTAAAAGAGCAAGGCGAAAGGGAACAAGGAGGAAAGAAAGGACGAAAGAAAGAAAGGAAGGAAGGAAGGAAGAAGGAAAAAAGAAGAAAGAAAGGGAAAGCAGCGCTGCACGGCAATGTCCGGGGGTTTGGGCAATGGGTTGTTTGGTCTGTTGGTCGCTGAGGAGCCCGACCTTGTGTAGGCGAAATGGTTTCTTACAGGATACTCTCAGAGGACTTTGGCCGAAGCTGCGCCTGTTGCTCGACTACGGTTCTGACCATCCGGTGGTTGTCGGTTGGGGGCATACTTTGTATGTACAGTACTGTAGTCCGTATGTACATACATACATACATACATGCATTGCCAATTCCCTGGATATGGTGCCCTGGATATGGCTGTGTTGCGGAGGGCAGTACTGCGTATTGGCGCACTGTGCGGGTTAAAATGCGCTTGTGAACCACCGGGGTGCCCTGCTAAAGGTACTTCTCTTTAGTTACTTAGACTTGGGTGTAAGTTAAGACCCGCAATTACTCATTGCAGTAGTGGCACAGCCAAGTTGAAACAAACGTCATTGGGCATGCTCAACCGCCCGAACCAACTGAACCAATTCAAGACCCCTAACCGTCCCGTCACACTCAGCCCGGCTCCCGTTCCTACCGCCTCCCGCCAGATCATAGAAGCATAACTTTGCGATTGCTTTTTAAATCAAGGCATATTGGAATAGGGCTTGGATTCTGAATTCTGAACCATGCTTGAATCCAGATGATTGGTCCCGATCGCCGCGCAATCCGAACGCCGACACTCTTTCAAGCAACTCGAGCAACTCGACCGGTGTAGCCCGGAGCTTGCCCGGAGCAGTTTCCGAAGGGAAAACACGGAAAGCAACGGGGTAGCTTCCCTTAGCCGGTTGCAACTTCGAATCTCGAGATGAACGAACCGACGATCCCGCCGGCGGCAGCCCTCGCCGGCCTCCGACCGTCGGCACCGATGCCCCCGACGACGACGGCGACCACGGCGACAGCCACGACGACAACGTTCTCGTCTGGCCCGAGCAGGCAATGGTCTCACCCGCCCTCGTCCCAGCCCTCTGAAGCCCCTCCGCGACCGTCCCACTCCGGCCCGGCCATTCCGGTGATGCTCAACGAAGCCGCGCTCGACTCGCCCACCTTCCGCGCCACCGCCGTGCACTTCTCGGACCAGCTCGACGCCATCGAGCGCTGGCTCGACAGCTACGCCCGCAGCACCTCCAAGCTCGTGCACGACGTGCTCGCGCTCGAGGACACGGTCGGCGCCTACCTCTCCAAGATCTCCCCGCCCGCCATCGCCTCGCCCGCCGACTCGCCCGTGCTCGACGCCGACTACACCCTCCCGGCCCTGCGCCGCGCCGGCGACGCCGCTCGCGACTGGTGGGGCGGCGTCCTGGCCGTCGTGCGCCGCCTCGAGCCCGCCGGCGTCGAGCCGATCCGCGCCTTCGTCCAGGGCGACCTGCGCAACTTCCGCGAGGCCCGCCGCGCCCTCGACGCCGCCCAAAAGACCTTCGACGCCACCATCGCCCGCTACGCCGCCCAGAGCAAGACAAAGGAGCCCAGCGCCCTGCGCGAGGACGCCTTTGCCGTCTTCGAGACCCGCCGTGCCTACCTCAAGGCGAGCCTGGATTACTGCCAGCTGGCGCCCCAGGTGAGGGCCGGACTGGACAAGCTGCTGGTGCGGATCTGCGCCGACGTAGGGAGGGAGATGAGGCGGACTTCTGCCGGCGGAGGCGGCGGAGGCGCTAGCAGCGGCAGCGGCCGTCCGCAACAGGTCCCCTGGTGGGATGAGTTGGAGAGGATCCGGGGTTGGGCGAGGGAGATGGATATGGCCGAGGGCGTGTTCAGGAGAGAGCTGCAGATCGCGAGGCGGGACATTGGCGAGAGCACGCTCGCCCTGTACAAGCCATCCAGGGAGCTCGAGGACTACAGCGTCTCGACCGTGCCCTTCCTCGGCTCCAAGGGGCCCATGAGCATGCAGCGGAAAGACGGGGCCGCCGTCATCTCGGAGAAGCAGGGCTGGCTGTTCCTGCGCGTGCTCTCCGGGAAGCCCGTCAGGACGACGTGGGTTCGCCGGTGGTACTACTGCCGAGACGGCATCTTTGGCTGGCTGGTCCAGGGCCCGCAGGGCGTGCTCCAGGGCGACGAGATCGGAGTCTTGCTCTGCAGCGCGAGGCCGGCGGTCCAGGAAGAGCGCCGGTTCTGCTTCGAGATCAAGACCAAGACGCAAACCATCATGCTGCAGGCCGAGACGCAGGCCCAGCTGATCGAGTGGCTCGAGGTGTTTGAGGTGGCCAAGAAGAAAGCTATCGAGGCGAGCATGGGCCGGGACCAGAGCAGCTCACGCGTAGGGGGAGCCGATCCGGTCTTCTCTGTCACTCCCCCGTCCATTCCGGATTTCTCCGCCAAGACGCTCGACAACATCGACGAGCCCCCCACGGTCGACCGGCAATCGTCACTCCCCGTGCCCGGCCAGGACGGCGGATTAGCGCGCGCAAGCTTCGACGCCCCTCCCCGCCGGTCCATCACGACGCACCTCGGCCGGGAGGACGGCGAGTCCGGGCGGGAGCATGCTGCGCGCATCATTCAAAAACTGGATCTGCACCGAAAATCGGCTTTTACGAGCTGGGCCGATACGTCAACTTCGGGGCCGGCCGGAGGCAGCTTGAACCCGAGCGCGGCGCCGTCTCCTCAAATCGGACATGCCCCTCCGCTGCGTGTGCCCAGCTCCGTCGCACCCGACTACACCCCGGGAAGCCTGGCCCCCGTCACCCTGGCGAAGCCGCCCGTGACGACGAACCTGAGCAAGACCGCGATCCTAGCAAGCGCAAACGCGGGAGCGTCGCGCGGCCTGCCGAGCGCAGCCTTGGCCAACTACTGGGGCAGCAGCCCTTACACGTCCACCATGTACTGCGTCAGCCCTTCGCTGCCACACACCCCCAAGCCCGACATGAGTGACCCGTTTGTGGCCACGGCCACGACCACGCCCCGGGCCCCGGCCGTCGAGAAGCCGTCCGCGTCAGCCAGCAGCCACAGGAAGACGGTGAGCGTGGATGCGACGATCACGGACGCGAAAGCCCGAAAAGAGGCCCCCTCGGATACGTTTCCGCCAAACTACCCGCCCGAGCTGAGGGCGCAGTATGCGCAGTTCAGACTCTTCTTCCCGGCGGCTCCCGTAAACGACAAGCCGGTGCTGGTGTTCAATGCCGCCTGGTCCAGCACGTCCTCGGACGGCAAAGAAGCAGGGATGGCGGGGAACGGGCGCATCTTCGTCACGCCGGACCGCATGTATTTCTACGGCCACCAGCTGGGCCTGGTCGTGGCGTACGCCATCCACCTCGACTGCATCGCCGAGCTGACATCGGCGCCGGGCCGCGACTGCGACTTTGTCTTCTTGCACCTGAACCAGGACATGCCAGATATCGCATACTCGCGCATCACCATCAAGGTGTTTCTGGAAGACTTCTCCCTGCTGCAGTCTCGCCTCGACCTCCTGGTCGATAACCTCCAGGCGGCCGAGCCGATGGACCTGTCCGAGTTGATTGCCGCGCTGTCCGCCCTCAACAGGGAGCAGGACGACAGGCGGAGCCCCAGCGTGGAGAGCTGGGAGGAAGTGTCGTCCAACACGCCCGCCGACGACGGCACGCCGTTCGGACGGCCGGTCTCGAGACGGGCCCACGACTCGCATGGCCGTTACCGGTCGTCGCGCGGGCTGCTGAAGAAGTCGTCGGTCCAGAAAGTCCAGTTACCCACGCAGCCGGTGGTGTACGAACCCGAGGACATGGGCAAGAGCGTGGCCGAGCGGCATTTCGAGATCAGCGCCAAGTCGTGCTTCCACGTGCTGTTTGGCGACAAGAGCTTCATCTTCCCCAAGCTCTACTTTGGGCGCGGCGCCAAGGAGATGGCTCAGGGCCCCTGGGAGCTACAGGACCACGGCCGCATGCGGCGGCAGTTCCGCTTCAAGGTCGAGTACGCCGACGTGCTCGGCCGCAAGAGGCCCGGCGACGTGGTCGACACGCAGACCATCGACGTCTTCAACGACCACATCACCTACGTCGTCACGCACGTCAAGACCCCCTGGCACCTCCCCCACTCGCACGCCTTCAAGCTCGTCACCAAGGTGGTCATCACGCACCTGGCCAAGTCCAAGTGCAAGCTCGCCATCTACACCAAGGTCGACTGGTCCAAGGCGCCGCCGTTCTCCAAGAACATGGTCCAGCGCCAGGCGCTCGACGACGCGGCCAACGACGCCGAGGAGCTCGCGGACGCGGCGACCGACCAGGTGCGCAAGCTGGGCCCGCACAGCCGCACCAAGCGCGCCATCCAGGTGTACGGCGACATCGGGCAGCAGCAGCAGGTCGTCGTCTTCCAGCCGGACGCCACCCCCGAGGGGCAGCAGCTGCTGCTCAAGTCGGGCGGGGCGGCCGTCCGCCCGCGCACGCTGACCGACATGATGCTCGAGACGGGCCGCTCCTTCATGGAGAGCGCCATCACGAGCGTCATGATGTGGGCCTTTGCCGGCCTGAGGAGCATCTTCAAGATGGTCAGCGCGAACCGGTGGATCCTGCTGCTGCTGGCGACCAGCGCCGCGTACAATCTGATGGTCATCTCCCAGTCCGGCGCCGCGTGGTGGGTGGAGCGCAGGTCCGCGCGGTACATGAACCGCCTCGGCGTCGGGCCCAATCTGATGATGAGCAAGGCCATCTACCTGGCCGATCTCGACGAGGCGGCCGGCAGGACTGCTCTGCATCGGCCGGAAGACAGCGGGAGGAGTCAGTGGTATGTTTCATTATCCTTTTCTTTTTCCTTCTCTCTCTCTCTCTCTCTCTCTCTTTACCCCTTAACCCTTCCTTTTCCTGCCCCTGATTCCTGCCCCTAATCAAATCCCCTGTGTTCTCTCTTCCAAGTTTCCGTGCTAATAAAACACGCAATCACGCCAACAGCTACGACACGTTCCAGTCCCTCCTCAATGCCACCATCAGCCTCGACGCGCCGTACCAGAGCGCCGGCCCCCTGTCCGGCTTCGGCTCGACCACCAACCAGGTGACGGCGCGCCGGCTGAGGCGGGTGCGCCAGCGCATGGGCGCGTACCGGCACGACCTGCTCGTCGCCATGCGCGTCGTCAACAAGATCGAGCTCGAGATGGTGCAGTCGGAGTGGGAGAGCTGGTTGGCCGGGGAGACGAGGCGGTGCGAGCAGGTCAAAGACTTGCTAGGGAGATGGGAGGACGGCGGGCACAGTGGCAGCGGCAAGGAGGAGAGGGTTAAGGGCCAGGTGCCGGCGCAGAGTCTCCTCTCCGGGGCGCAGACGTGGGAGTCGGCAAGTGATGGCGATGATGCCACGGGAGGGAGCGGTGAGAAGCAACAGCAGCGGCGGCTGGCGGCGCTGAGGGCGTGGTTTTCGGAATATTGTACGAGCTGCGCCCTGGAGGAGAGGAAGATCTCCGAGCGGATGGAGACGCCCTTCTGAGGTCGATGGCAGGAAGCGGCGAGCTGGATAGGCGAACGGACGGACGTACAATACTTTCTGGATGGATAATCCTCGTTTTATCGGGCATAATAAGGTTGTAATCATAGGTCCCCCGGCTTGCATCAGAGGGGATTGTTTTGAACTCTAAATCAAGCCAAAGCGATTGAGTAGGGTGCTAGACAGCACCCTTATTCACTCTAATTACCTGTAATTTAATCTGACTCTGACCACAGCCACCATAGCCCCCCCTCGAAGGGAGAGTTGACGATCACCAACGCGTTGATGCAAGCGAAACAACGGGAAAATACGGTCATGCTTCCCCTCATCTCCTGGTCTCTGTCGACATGTCGTATTCGTACCACGCGGAGACTTGGTACGACATCGAGACACACCCAACGTCATACAGTCCCGGCACGGTCCGTATATGTACGTGTATCTGCCTGTCTGCCTGTTTGCATGAAAGCAAGCTTCGTTGTAGATGATTGCCACCTGCCGTATGGGCAGCGATTGGGCTTTGTTCTGCGCTGAGCATGAGCAATTGTTGGCCCCGAAACCTACGCTCGACCGGTTCCAGTAACGTAACGTATGTGATGAATATCAACTTGAAACCCATGGCCCCAGCCACTGCTTCGGACCGCAACAGCAGCCGTGCTGGCGCCAATGTCGGTGAGCGCCCTCGACGAAACCACCAAGACGAGACCGCTCCAGCATCTCCGCCTACGCCTTCGCCTAGGAGGTGTTCTGCCTCAGCAATATGTAGCAATAGATAAATTACGAAAGCCCCCAGGAGGATAGGAAGGTCCCGTACTCAAACAACATTGCTGAACTTGCTCTTGTCTAATACGCGGCCCAGGGCTTCCCCCAAGGAAGCCAGGGCGCGCGCATCCTGGCTCAAGAACAGCCTCGGTGGTGGGATGGCTGAGCGAATCAGGCAGAAGACGATTGAATGAAACGAACAAAGGAATACAAGAGAAGAAGAGAAAAAAAAATGGCTCTACCATTGCTATGTTCAATGACCGCCCCGACACTCTGCCGCTTGTCCGGGGATACAACCGTGTCCGCATGTCTTCAGAACAGAGGAAGCAGAGAGGAAGCCCCGGAAACAGGCCACAACGTTCATCTTACCTAGAATTCCTGAAAGTTCTCGAGGAAGTTACACGGCAGCGTTTGCATGCCGCTGAGTTGTGGTAGAAAACATCTCAAGTCTGCAAGGACAACATCTCCAAGCCACTGTGGTACCCGGCAGGTTTAGCAATTCCGGAGTGGTTGTGAAAGTTGAGAGCACAAGAAACTCGGGAAATTTCTTGGTGCTTGATCAAGGTGGATCAAAACAGCTGGCAACAGCTGAGCATCAAGAACCTGACAGTTAAGTGTCATGAGAGGCTACCGGGTTAGGGTTCGCGAGTCTAACGCCTTGCCCTTCCCGTTGCCGACAAGCACTGATATCCGCGTCTTAGCAAGAAAAGTCTATCATCTACAATGCCATTTCTTCCCGCCGTATGCTCCCGCAGCCCATCTCCAAGTTCCGAAGACTCGGTCGGCCGTTCTAACCGCAATAGGTCCATTCCGGAACCAGCTGTTCAGTCATGTTCGTCGTCCGCCATGACAACGGTCTATGCTTTTCTACTCATGGGAAGGGTTAGGGTGACTCTATGGATCGATCACCTAGTCGAATCTCGAACTGCTCCGAAGTCGAATATTAAAGGCCATTGGTTAAGCGACCATGTCCGAGATGCATGTCGTCTTGATCTCGACAAGTAAATCGCCTGCTTACCGGTAGATCATGTCGTCGCGCGCCGCTATCGTGTGTCAGTGACAAGGCGATAAAACAAACCTCGCTCATAATATTGCAGAGGTGAACTCGGAGGAAGGGTGTCACTCACGTCCTGTTCCAATCCACTTCACCGGAATGCCAGTGTACTCCTCGATAAAATTGACGTATGATTGCGCTTGTCGCGGCAAGTCCTCCTACACGGCGTTAATAAAGACATGGTAAAAGCAAAGTCCCGTGAGTAGACTTACAAATTTTCTCACTGACGTCGTCTTGGTCTGCCAACCCTCAAACTCCTTATACACGACCTCGCATCTCTCGAGGTAGCCAAGGTCAGCCGGGAAGTAATCGAGCTCTTCTCCGGTATCGGGGTCTTTGTAGGCCACTGCGACCTTGATCGTTGGGAAGGTGTCAAGGACGTCGAGTTCTGCAGGGACTTGTCAGCATCCCGCCACCAGCGACTACCTCAAAAAGCACGGGCCATACTTGTCAGGTTCCATGACGTGTAGTAGTTGACCGAGGCCGAGTACTTCAGCACGACGAGGTCGAGCCAGCCGCATCTCCGCTTCCTGCCGGTCGAGACTCCCCATTCGCGGCCAATTTCTTGCAGCTTCTTGCCTGCCTCGCCAAGGTCTTCTGACTTGAAGATGCCTTCTCCAACTCTTGTCTGTTATGCGTCAGCGATGGCAGCAATTGGGGAGATTCAGGGCAGATACGTACCGTGTACGCCTTTGCAACACTGTCAGAGAGGGTTAGTAACACATATACTGCGACACAATGAGTTGAAAGACTGACCCGATAATCTCCCTGAAGAATGACCTGTTAGCAACCGTGTAACTTGACTCATGTATTGCGTGCGACCTACTTGATTCCCCTGGGGTTGACGGCGAGTCCGGTAATGATGCCACCCAAGCCGGTGTTGCTGCTGGTAACGAACGGATATGTGCCTAGAACTCCTATCAGCGCTCGTCCTCGCAAGCCAGCCAGCCAGCCAAAAAGAAGAGCTCACCGTAGTCGATATCCAGCATAAGCGCGTTGGCACCTTCGATCAGGATGTCGACCCCCTTCGCCTGCGCCGCGTGCATGTAGTTGACGGCGTCCACGACGTACTCGCCCAGCATCCCGCGATACTCGCGGAAGCGCGCAATCTCCTCCTCAACATCGTACTCGAGCAGATCACCGAACCGCTTCTTGTACCCCTCCGCCAGCCTGCGTAGCTTCCTCTCGAAGGTTTCCTGGTCAAAAATCTCGTGCACCCGGATCCCGTTACGAGCTGCCTTGTTGGCATACGAGGGGCCAATGCCGCGGCCGGTGGTACCAATCTTGTTGCCCGCGAGCTCCTTCTCCTCTAGGCCATCGACGCGGGCATGCAGTTCGAGGTTGACCTGGGCGCGGTCGCTGACGAGGATGTTCTTGCGCACGTGCGATAGTCCTTTGGCCTCGAGGGCGGCGAGCTCCTTGAAGAAGGCCTCGACGTTGAAGACGACGCCCGAGCCAATCAGGTTGGTGCATTGCGGGTTAACGAGACCAGAGGGTAAGAGGTGGAAGCTGGTAAGGGTATGAGGTTATTTTGCGATTCGGGAAACAGAGATGGAGGGGAAAGGAGACTGATGGCTTCGTACTCATAGGACACGCCATTGGCACTGCAGGCACGCTTGGTTAGCCTCGTACGACCCGGGGATCCCACATGGCATGGGCAACGTACATAACAGAGTGGCCGGCATTATGGCCACCAGCAGCGCGGGCGCAGACGCGAGCTTTTTGGCAGAGGATATCGCTGAGCTTTCCCTTGCCCTCGTCCCCTGTGCGCGGACCGTCGAGTTAGTAATGCGGACCGAGTAATCCACCTAAAGACGACCTACCCCATTGGGAGCCCAGAATAATGGTCGTCATGTTCGAAGAAGGCCCAAAACGGCAAGGAAGCAGTCCCAATTTCGCGATCCGCTCACAACGGGGGGAAAATTCTTGCGGAAGTTTAAAACGCTCCTCTTTGACGCCGATACGCGGGGTTGGTGGGGCAGACCCTGAGTCACCCGGCGGTGCCGCTGCTCGCTACCGCCAAAACGCGGGGCAACTTTCAGCTGCCCAGCAGCAACTAACGCGGGGACCATGGCTGGCAGGGGCCTTTCCACACCAGGTGTACTCTGTATAATGCGCAAAATATGGTAACCTCTTCTCGGCTCCGAAACCGGTGCCAGTACCTTACCGGTGAATCAACGCTGGACTTGGCCCGAGCAGTTGGTGCAAAAGACAAACAGTCCAGAGAAGTTTCAAATTGCGCACCTTGCCCAGGGTCTAATTATTGAAATCTGAAGACGCTTGACCACACCCATCCATTCGATGTCAATACGAGCTGTGGCGATGATTTTTTGAATATCTCCGTTGCTTGACAGCTTACGGGTTTTAGCGCTCCGTTCGTCCGATCCGCGGAAAACCGTCCATTCAAACAATCATATTCAGTGCTTCACGGACCGGAAACGGTATATGCACGCCGGTGCTGCGGTTCCATTGCTCATGCGGCTCTCTTTCTCCTACGTCTCGGACCACGCCGACCGCCGCTCTCGATGGACTGGAAATGGCTGGTCTCCGAATATGGGCGCGGCAGATTGGATCAAATACACCGATCAGTGGGACATTGATTAAACCATGTGTCAGAATACCTACTTAAGTGCAATGGCTGGAAGCAGCAATTGTGGCGTCGCTTTTGCAGTTTCACACCATGTATATCCCACTTTCTCAACGGCGAGGCAGTACCCGAGATTATTGTATCCCAGAAGGCCATTGATTGTCTCGGAATCGGATGGTTTACGTAGAAAACAGTGTAGGACGCCGGTAGTGCGACCGTGGTTGTTACAGGATTGAGGTCTTCGGAGGCTAAGTTTGGCCGACCCACCGCTAGGGATGACGGACCGGGGTTCAGCATATACAGTACGTATTTACGGACGTAGAGAGCTTCTACCAGTGCCTCCGGCACTTGACATTAATCAACAACCATCACCACCACTTCTGAGGACCATACGAGAGTTCCAGCAGTGCCTGCCGCAGCGCTCATACCGCTGTGATTGTCCCGATTGCAGCATACCCCGCCGTGCTGTAGCAGTGGTCAACAATGTCGCGGAAGAGGAAGAATCTACTTAGGGTGGAAAGATGCCAGCGTCTCAATAGGTATACACGAGACCAACATGTTCAGGGCAAATGCAAACCTCAAGATTTTGTGATCTAGATTCACATCACAGGAAGCAAGGAGGTTCTCTTCCATATCATGGCCAAATCCTCTATACCCGTGACTTGTCTCACCAGCCAATGTATGCCACACTCCACTCCCCCTGCGGTGCTCTTTACTCGTGTTACGCATGAATGAGGGCAAACTCGCTGCAGAGATGTACCTGTAGCTAGGAGCGACCAAGCCTAGACGATGGGCAACGCGGTATCGCGAACCTGAATCACCATAACCAATGGCTATGGATCGCTCTATGATAGTTGTACTGGCTGTAATGACTGGGTTAGTTGTGGTACTCCGTTCTCGTTGGCAGACGTAATTTAACGTAGGAATATGTGATTACCTCCGGTCGTCTGCGCGCCGGACTCATAATTAGGGCGCTAAAGAGGTTTCGCTTCATACACTCTTACGGGCCTAGAAGCGGCGCGCGAGAAGCGGACACCAAGCCAGGGGACTAACATTCCAATCAATGTCTTCTTTGAACATTCATGCGCAGTCTCGGCGTCTCGAGGCCAGAGAGCACAAAACAGGTCACTCCCAGACACGCACAATTGCTAGGAAAATGCACAAGCATGACGTTAATTTCCAAGAATAGATGTCACAATGTTCCTCATTGTAGCCGAACCTGTCCAATGCTCTCCGAATAGCTCATCCATACCTTAGCTTCAATGACTGCCTGAGTTGTGCAACCCGTGCCGACTGCCACCGCTGCCCGAAGACTTCTTTATTAGTGTCAATGCTCTACTTCAGAAGATAAGCTCCTTTGGCGAGCACTGTGAGCGCTCTACTTCGTACGATGCTGTTGTCCCACAAGACAGCGGCTTTGCAACTGCCAACTTCCATATATCTTCTTCCACCTTTGACAATAAAGCTACCTAACCTACGTACCTAGTGAATGGTTACGTGCTCTGTCACGCGTACAATTTACTGCATGGCAGGATTTTGGTGTTTGTAGATGTAATTAGGAAGGCTTAGTCGTGTGCTCTCGAGCAAAAAGAGTGGATCGCCACCTGCCATTTACGACAATCGCCCAGGGCAAAAGCCAATCAGCACACGGCATTGAGTATGTACGGACGTATGTACATACCTATGTACTGAACACATGTTGCGACGAAGTGAAAAACTCGCACTTTGTGGTCTGTCAGGTTGTTGCCCTTGAGAATTACAGCGTGTTCGGCAAACATCGATTCTTTGCTGATTGTTGCCCGATGACGCCACTCCGCTGTCTGTTGAGATACAAACAGCTTATCCAAACCTGTTCGGGATGAACTGCTGGGACTGTGAGTTGTTGTCCGGAGTTCCGTACATACAACCGAAACCCGATCCCGTTTTTTAAAGTCCTCTCCGCCCAATTGTTCATATACTCTCGGTACATACCTACATAAGGTAGATATCTACCTGCTAGTCGATGGATATGGAGTACGGATTATCCCTTACAAGCGCTACTCCGTAGCACTACTAATAACTAAGGTACCTACCTGAGATTGGGAGGGCGCTATCGGGCCGAGCGTTCGGGATTCGAATCCACATTACTGCCTTTCGCAGGTGTAGCGTACCCTACATACGGTACTACTCCGTAACTTGGTAGTGATTCGAGGTTCAAAGGACAGCTGAGGCGCTCAACCACTGGACCATTCATTCTGCAAAAACCTGTTCTAGTGGCGTCCCCGATTCTGGATACCCATCACATGCAAGCCCAAAGTGTTGGGGGCCGACTAGCTCTGAGTGAAAAGTGTTTGTTTACACTAAGGTTCTGCGAACTGAAAAAAGCCCCACCAGTGGATATCGCGATCGCGAGCCTAGCAAGGCGAATAGCGGACAGTTTTCCGGAAATCGCCAAGACATATCAAGTCCCGGGGAAGCGGAGAGCTAATCATGCAGCTTCTTGAAGGCCGTTGGGGAGGAGTGGGGCCTTGCCCTTTTTTGTTGAATTCAATTGTCCAATGGGAGCGACGTCCTAGCCTTGTCCCTGCCTCGGCAGATCGACTTGGGATGGAGCTTTTGGACTACACGGCCGAGAGGCAATTGCCATGGATTCGCGGGTTCATGACCATTTTAACTTTCGGCAACGAAGCATGTGACAGTCGCGAACGCGCTGCATCCGAGTGAGCGGTTTATCTTCGCGTTGTCCAAGTGCCTCACGCCGGCCCGCTGACCGCATTGAGGAAGACTCGGGCGAGTCGGATGCCCGGCGCGCCCCACAACTCCCTCGGTTTGCATGATCCCCATAACCCAGAAGAGATCACACATTATACAACTGCATAGTGCACGGCTTATCCGGGTTACTTTGGCGGCTGCCAATCCGTTTGGCTCAATTGGTGGTGCTGAGCATCACGGCGCCCGCGGACTGCCGAGACAGGCCTGCGCCGTGCCTCGGCCAGTGGGGAGTGTTTGTTATTTTTTCCCTCCCCCGAAGGCCAGATTCGCAGCATCCCTGGGATATGCTGTTGATGGAGAATCATCATGTTGCAGTTTTCCTGCAAGGCCCACGCTAATTGATTGTTGTATCCGAGCCAGCCGAAACTGAACGGAGCGCGCGAGGAAGGGAGGGAGGGGCGCGAAGAAGCGCCTCAACGGGAAGGTAAAAGATGACCCGCGTAAACAATCCAAATTTTTTTAGGCGGCGTACAATTTTCGCCTCGTCCTAGGAACTGCATGTGTGGTTGCTTGCCCCCCCAAACTTTCTTTTATTAGTCCTGTCATTGGGATCCTGGCTTTGTTCTCGTCCTCGTCTCTCCATCTTCACATGCGGTGTCTGTCTCGCCTTCTCTGATCCTAGCGAATGCAGGAGGCGAGTCCACAACTCTAGCGCTGGTGTGTGACGTGCATACTTAGCGGGAAAAGCGTTGGGAACTTTCTTCTTCCTCACATAAACGAAACAGTGGCCCGGCCACCACGCCATTTTTCTCTTGGAAGTCTCCTCGGCAACTCGCAATTGCGTTGATCGTCAGCCCAGAAGCCGCAAAGATGGCCTTCGAATCAGTCACGGTATCGCTGCCGCAGGCATCCCTCTTCCGGTTTCCTCCCAACCCCAACTGTGGCTTCGTGCCCCCGCCTCCGGCCGGCAGCACCTCCTTCGCCCCACCAGTCGACATCCCAGACCACGTCTACCACGCTTTCCTCGACCCTAAGGTTCCCATCACCATCGCCGCTGTATATGCTGTCACCGCCAAGGCGCTCAACGCCTACAATAAGTCCACCGGCAAGAAGCCCTGGGCCATCAGCAAGACTTTCGCCTTCCGGTGGTTCGTCATCGCCCACAATGTCTTCCTGGCCGTCTACTCTGCTTGGACATGGTGGGGGATGCTGGGTACCTTAAGGCGGAGCGTCATCAGCCCCCTCGGTCCGCAGGGAGTCTCGGGTTTCGTCGATTCGCTGTGCCGGGTCAACGGAGCGGCCGGCCTGGGCAACGCCGCTTTCTTCAACGACGAGACCAATTCCTGGCAGACCTTCTCGCCCGAGGCGGTGCTGAATGAGGATGGCGTCCCGAGCCGGTTCTCCGCCGGGCGCATGTGGAACGAGGGCCTCGCCTTCTATGGCTGGTTGTTCTACCTCAGCAAGTTTTATGAGGTCTTCGACACGCTCATCATCCTCGCCAAGGGCAAGCTCAGCTCGACCCTGCAGACGTACCACCATGCCGGCGCCATGATGTGCATGTGGGCCGGCATCCGATACATGGCGGTGCCTATCTGGATCTTCGTCTTCTTCAACTCGTTCATCCACGCCCTGATGGTAAGCTTGCCCTGCCGCTCCTTGTGAGCTTTGGAACGAAAGTGTCAAACTAACCGGATACCGCATAGTATACGTACTACACCGTGACTGCTTTCAACATTCGTGTGCCCGTCTTCGTCAAGCGCAGCCTGACGACGATGCAAATCACTCAGTTCCTGGTCGGTGCTTCCTGCGCCATGATTCACTCCTTCATCAGCTATACCGTCCCGGTGATCACGGGCTCTCAGACCGACGCCCCCGCCTCCGCCGCCTCTGCCGCCGCCAACGGTTCCATGGCTGCCGCCACCGGCGGCGTGCTCGACACTGTCAAGGGCACCTACGCACGCCAGTCGGTGCGCTGCATCACGTCGAGCGGCGAGACCTTTGCGGTGTGGCTCAATGTGTTCTACCTCGCTCCGCTGACTTATCTCTTCATTTCTTTCTTCATCGAGAGCTACATTCGTCGTAGCAACGCCAGTCAGCCTAGCACGCGGGGCGCCAATGCGGGCGTCGCTGCTCGCCGCCTGAGCAACAACGTTCAGCTTGCCGAGAAGGCCGGTTGGGAGGCCGCAAAGAATGTTGAGCGCGAGGTGTACGGCGAGAGCAACGAAGAAGCAGTCGTTTCCGGAACCAAGAAGGCCAACGGTCGGGTGCTGCGCAGCCGGAAGTAACGGTGGACGGTGACACGCACGGCAACGGCCAAGGGAATGACACAGCTGCCTCCGTCCGAGCGAGCATGCATTGTCGCCATGGTCATTTGTGTGTGAACGCCATATACCACCCACGGTGGGCCCATGGCGGGCCCATGGCGGGAAACGTCCGAGGAAGCAATCAACCCTTGGGCTCGGACACACTCGGTAGGACGGCCGACGAGGCGCGTAATCTAAGGGCGGTCGGCCCGCCGACTTGATGATTCATGACGAAGTCATGAGCCAGTTACGAAGATATTTTATACTGTTGATGCACACCCATTCTTCTTGGTCGGGGGCATATATCTCTGCGCGGTAGACACACTGTGTTGGGTTGCAGATGGGAAGGACGTATGGGAAATGGTCATCAGCGGTTGTTACATGGTTTTCAATGAAGTGAGGCAAAAAGGGGGGAGTACAGCGTCAAGGACTCGGGTGAAGGTGCATTTGCATTGCGTTAGTCTTACATATTTTGTCTCTTGTCATCAGATTGGGCTAATCGGGTACGACGGGCTAAAAGGGGAAAGGAAAGGGCAAGTCGGTACCTACAACGATATGCTAATATGAAATGCTTAAGAAATGGCACATAATGTGAGCTAGGCAAGTATGACAGATTGTTTACTGCCATGGCTTCGGTACTTAGACGCACAACAAAGCAGCTCTACCCCGTATCGTTTTGGATGATGACCATATGCCGGTTGCGCAGCTTGCCTCCGACGATATGATCGGTGGCGTATGATCATAGTTCTCCAGTCTTGTTCTCTGCTCTCTGCAAGCGCGCCAAGTCGGGACTCGGGTACGGAGCATAGCCACACATCAATATGGCATCGGTCAAAAAGAGCAGTGTGAATCTATCTATCAGAGAGCTACCTCCGTACTTCCGCTGTTTATTACCTCGAAACGACATTACCAAATTCTCTGCTTGATCCAATCAATGTTGAGCTAGATAACAGCGGCGACAGATGACTGAACAATCAAGGCCGACACCAAACGTTAGCAATCTGTCATGTCAAGCTCATCAGCAGATCATCTCCACTGGCCAGCCCTCCGCTCACGTCCGGCCCTACTTCGTCCCGAGACCCAACACCACCTCCAACGTGATGAACTACCAGAGAATAGTGGCCCCCCTTAACGCCTCTAAACTGAAAAGAAAAACAGCAGAACGCCAATGCGCAGATGCATCCATGCAATGCCCCGAGCGAAACCAAGAGACGAAAGCTGTGAGAAATGCAGAGGCTTGTCAGACGGCCAAGACAAATCAAATCAACCTCTCAACCACCCCCCTTCTCAAATCCCCTCCCCTCCCTCTCACCGCAAGGGTATATCCTCCACGCGCCTCCGAATCATCGCTCCCCAAGAGTGTTGAGATTTTCTGAAGAATGAAAAATTGCCACGCCCCTTCTCAGCGTAAACATGTGATTATAACCAAGGAGCTCCCTGGTTGCGCAAATGCGGTTTCTCCAAATCTTGGGGAAAGATCAAAAAAAAAAAGTAATAAAAAAGAACTCCTCCGACTCTATGCTGTAGCCGTCTAAGCCTGTCTGTCCCGCCGGTCTTCATCATGGCGTCTGCCAGTTCTGTCATTGCGCAAAAGAAGACTGCGCACAGATCTCTCCTTGCTCGCGCGCTGTGGCAGCCCCGTCTTTCGAAAGCGCCGTTGCCATCGTTGGGCGTTGAATCTTTAGTGTTGTGCCTGGTATCAAAGGTCCTTCACCGGCAACCGACGTTAAAAGGTGCTCCAGTTCCAATCCCTCGGCACGCTGTGGGCCGCATCGGGCGTGTGAAGCGGCAGGCTGCCGATGCCGCCACCGGTAGGTGACGCCGCGACGGGGGTCGACGGAGTGTCGGTCTGGCACTGGCGAATGCCCCCGGTCGATTCGCGCCTCGGCGGCTTGCTCGTCGCCAAGCGTCGCCACTCCTTGAACTGCGTGTAACAGTGGCCGCACGCCCGGCTTGGCGTGCCGCGCGGGTTGAAGTTGGCGTCCTGGTCGAGGGGGATCTCGTAGGCGCTGTGCTGGTCACAAAAGATGTTGCCACACTTGCGGCAGTGATGGCGCCGCGTGAAGTAGCTGAAGTGGCGCTTGCAGGTCGCGTGGTCGCAAATGGTCGACTCGTGGTCGGGCTGCAGGAGCGCGTCATGTCAGCATGGGTGCACGATGGAAAGAAAGACGGAGTCGCGCCGGCATCACGCGGGGAGAAACATACCTTCCAGTGCTCCCGAGTGGGCGGGCCTGTAGGAACTGGGAACTGACCGAGATCCCAATTGCTGTCAACGAATTTCGCGCTGTCGCCCGTGGACCGCCTACTCAGCCGGCCGAACGCGCTCAGACCGCCGAGGCTCATAAAGCTGCTGCTACTTGGGCGCAGGAATTCCTCGGTCGTGCCATTGTCGTCCTCGGGCTGTGGAGGAGCGGGCGGCTCCTTGGATGGGAACTCGGTCGGGCGTAGCACCGCGGGGACATACAGAGGCCGGATTTGGCGGGTGAGATGGTTCTTGGATGATGTCGGTGAGATGTTTCCCGGTGTCCCGAGCGGTGAGAGTGGAGAGTTGAGTTGGGTGGACGTGGGGTAAGCAGTCGCGATAGCAGGAGGTTGAGATGGAACCTGCTGTTGGGGGTGGTATTGGGGGCGCTGCGGGTAAGCAGCGGCGTAGTAAGGAGTCTGCTGCTCTCCTGGAAGCCGCGGCATTATGAAATCGGTCGCCATGGGGAAATCGCGATCGCGCGGCTGATTCCCGAGCTGGTGGTACGCGGCGATGTGGTGCAAGTGATAAGATAGTGGGGGTCAACAAACACCCACGCCCAGACGATTGAGCTCGCTTTCCACACCGAGTAAAACCACGGTGAGCGACGCAAGGGCCTAAAATGTCTCCTTTGAGATGCCTTATATAGGTATGTTGGAGTAGGGCAATATATCGACGGCCAGAGAACTGGGACGAATAGGAGGAGTGGCGAAAGGATCCCGGTCGGGAACAACAGATCGGGCACGGTATATTGATGCCGCGAGGTAGCAGCACCGCATGCAAGATGCACACCGACGCTTGCTCGGTTGGTGACGGGTATAATCCGTAGAGTTGTGTCAACCAAGCTGGATGAGACAAACAAGCCAAGTCAGTCCTCGCCTTGGACAAGTCAGAGGAAAGTACGAACAGTTCAGAATCGTCGTCGAATGGCAGCGAAAGGGCACGGTGGCTGGACACGGAGACGAGGGCGACGAGTCGAGGGCGTTATCTTTTCTTATTACGGGTGGGGCGGGAGCGCCGAATGGGAAAGGGTCCATTGTAAGAATGCTTGGATCCGAAGTGCCATGGAGATCTCTCCGCGGGCTGGGCAGCGAGTCGCAGTGGAACCCGCCGTCGGGAAGCTTGTGGGTGGGAGAAGGAACGTCCACTTGGTGAAACCCTGCCCCTGTTCATGTTCGGGAACGGCAAGTGCTCATGCTCCTCGGCCAGGTCCCAGCTACAACTAATAAGAGCGGAGAGCCATGCATTCAAACCGAGAAGCGCAAATGCTGGGGCACGTGTCTCGTCACAATGTCGTTCGTACATACACAATCCTAGCTGTCCGCGGGAAGCAAATGATTGAAACAATTGTCGGGGATCGCAACGGTGACCAAAATCCATGATGCCAGGATGATTGTTTGCACGTCCCCTCCGTGCTGGGAATATGGAGACCGACACTGTGCATGGCATCCATCACGTTTAGACCCAGAAACGTCCCGCATGCGCATGGACCCTGACCCCTGCGACAAGATATAGTGTACGGATTACTGCGTAGAAGGGTGGATGCCCTCCTACTTCCCGCGTCCGAAAACGCACGCTGACTCGGTCAATAACGTCAAGTATTCGAGAGCACACAAAAAGCGAAGCGATTTTGATGCCAAGGGTTCGAGACAGAGAAAGACAAGTTCATATCACCGCACCAGAGACAGTTCCAAGAAAAGTGACGCGGTTCTAAGGGGATCCATCTGACGAGCCTCTCTATCCCTCGGGTACGGATGCTTACTCCGTACCAGTGACGACTTGCAGGTAGCGGGTCGGTAGGAATATGCAACTGCCGGTGTCTTTCTCGCCTTACACTAGTTGCCTCGCGTCGCTTGTCGCACGCTGGCTGTTCTAAATTATATCTCAACTGCTTAACTGCAAGCATTGAGTTGGGTGACCGAGAGGCCCCACAGGGCCGGACAAGCCGTTTCAAGCCCAAGTGGAGCTTGAAATTGGCCGCCTCCAAGTGGCCCAATGGTCGGTAGCGGCAAAGCTTTTGGCCGAGGCAGCCGGAGACCCCGTTCTGCGCCGCTGGGGCCTGGGGGTCGCACCTGACTGTTGGACGTCGCCGACTTCCAAGTTCCAGAACGTGGCAACATAACCTCAATTCTCGACAATTTACGGCGAACCAGCAATATCATTCGCATTAAGTGACTCTGCACTGCCTTCTAATACCTTCGACACGAGGTCCGTCGTCCGACAAAGAGCGATATAAGTACTGGTAATCTGAGGGCCAAACGCGAACTGGTTTCCAACCCCCGCCCAGGCTCGCCCCACATCCCCGAGCGCTGCCGAAGTTCCTCGCCGACTCCGTGACCTCTCACCTCGGTGCCCTTGCTGCAGGCGATCCACTCACACCGCCTGGACCGTACGCCGTATATCCCACCAGCCCGGGTTCGCGAGTCCCGACGAGACAGGCCAGCACAACACCGACACGATGAAGCTTTATTACGTCGGCGTACGTTTTCCACGCGGCGCCTGACCGTGAGGGAGCTTGACGGCTAACACGGCACCAGGTTCTCGACAACTCCAGGAAGCCGGCGGTGCAGCTGTGCGCCGCGTACGAGCTCAGCGACTTCTCACGCTTCACCAGAAATGAATATGGAAACTTCATGACCATGATCAGCAAGACGGTGGCCGAGCGGACAGGGCCGGGTCAGAGACAGAGCGTCGAGGAGCAGGGTGCGTCCCAGATGCGTCGCCCAGACATTCACGTGCCGCCGCGCTCACAAGTGCCCCAGACTACGTTGTCCACTGCTATTCCCGATCCGAAGGCGTCGCGGGGGTCATAATCACCAAGGACTATCCCCACATTGCCGCCCACAGCGTTCTCTCCAAGCTCATGGACCAGTTCCTGTCCGAGGTCCCGCTCGACACGGTCAAGGCCGCCCGAAACGACGGCGATGTCTCGTTCCCCGCCGTGCAGGATTTCTTGAACAACTACCAGGATGCCAACCAAGCGAGCAGCATCGCCAGGATTCAGCAGGAGCTGGATGAGACCAAGATCGTGTTGCACAAGGCCATCGACAGCGTACGTATTCGCGGCGGAGGCTGATCTGCTTTTCGAGTACGCCGGGCGCGCTAATCGTTCACAGGTCCTGCAACGTGGTGAGAAATTGGACGACCTCGTAGCCAAGAGCTCCGACCTGAGCGCGCAGAGCAAGATGTTCTACAAGTCGGCCAAGAAGCAGAACTCGTGCTGCCTTGTGATGTGAGCCCTTGAGGGTGACTAAGAGCAGGCCGCGCCCTGGAACGGGATTCGGAACATTGGACCGCCGTGTCCTCCCTCGGCGCCTCGACTGAGATAGGATGAATGCTGCTTCTCGCGTGGCTTCCTTGACGGTCCTCAACCGACATCTACCGCCTTGGTGTACCACTGGTGTTTTGGCCCGGGCCCAGGGTCGACGAGGAGTGGCCTCGATACTCACTCGAATCTATCCGCCTGGGTGATATTTTTGGCCCTGGAGCCGGCTTTAGCCCTTTGGTCTCTCAATTCGCTTGGGAACGGTCGGAAGACTTCACCTTGGGCCCGACACGGAGCCGACAAGCCGCCGGACAGCTTCAAGAAAAGGTTTCACCGAATCATGGGCTCAATCAGGAGAAGGTAGCTGTGGTGTTCGTGATGGATCATCCAGCTTCCGCGCCCTCGCTCTCGTCCCCGGCGACAGCGACAGCCGCTCGGATTTCTGTTATTACAATACCCCGATAGATGAATGATCTGTACAAGAATATCGATGATCTTTGTCTGCTAGCTTTCTGTGAGAGTGAGGTTCTACCTTTAATCCGTACAGTACGACATTACGAATTAGTTAATCTGGTCGGTCTCCGTCATATCAACATTACCGTTACACTGCATGCTCCAGATTCAACCTGATGTGCCGCGGGAGCCGCCAAAAGTCCTGCTTGGTACTCTCCTAAAGTGTGCATTTTGTCATCTTGTCTTGATTGTCTCGAGTACGGAGCCGTGTTCGGAATACGCAATGAGAAATTTGGGGGTGGGGGGTTTGATCAGCTTGGGATCCACCAAGACCTGCCCTTCCGCGAGAGCCTCCGTCGGACTTCAAGCCCTCACAGTCTTACACTACGGAGCAAGGACATCCACCAACCACCTCAGCTTTTGACCAAGCCGTGTAAGACGGTCGGTTTCTCCGACCGCATAACGTTGTGAGCCATTCATTTTGCACCCTCACCGCCACACCACACTCGACTCGAATACGGAGCGGAGCGGAGCGGACGTGGGAAATTCAAGCATGTGAGCGAGAGCATTTTAGCGACACAAGGCGAACGGGCACAGGGTAGGCGCTGATGGGGGCAAATACTTAGGACAGAAGAGGTAGGTTTCGCTTTCCTTCTCTGCCAAAACGTTGCACTGCATAAGGTCGGACTCTCCACCGGTCCATGGCTACCCTTGTAGTGGCCTGACGGAGGAGAAATTGACGGAGTGTGATTGAGAGAAAAAGGTTATCGTCGAGTCCTGATTGGCGAGGGCTGAACAGGTTTGGGTAAGAGCAGTCTCCGTCAAGCCTCGTTCTGCGTCGCCCGTTTTGGTTAAGTTGTCATCCATAATCGGTAGTGTACACTACACAGTACGGCGTACTGTGTATCCTATCCACAGTAATCCGTCCAAACGGGCCAATCTGGCGTTGTTTGCGGAAGGTGGTGGCGGCTCAAAGACAACGGAGGGGGAAAGGGGGGAGGGTTAGGAGGGGCGAAAGGCGGGGGAATGCGGCAAACCGAGCATCGGATGGTTTCGGCCTCTCTGCTGTTTCGCACACGTACAAACATCCCTATCTTACTTACATAAGACACCTACAAACGGCGTGCATTTCTTGTGCAACATACACTACACTACAGACTCGGCGCGCGTTCAACGACGGGGTCGCGTGCGATGGTGGAGGAACGTCGGTGAGATGGGCGAGCGGATACTCCGTAGCGCCGTCTCACTCTCCCTCCTGGTCCTCCCCACAATTGCAGCAGCAGCAAGCAGCCCCTTGGTTCCCGTTACGTCATGGCAACAAGGGGGACCCGGACGGGCGCGGCGTTCGAGCCCCCGTCTGCGTGCAGCAGGAACGAGAGCGTGGGCGACGTCCGATTGTCGGTTGTTTGAGAGTTGATACACTTACACAGTACACTACTCTACACTCCTCCTGAGAGTTGGGGGTTTGATAGTTAGTGTGCAAAAAGAATGAGCTGGAACTTACTCAAGTTGTTGCAGTTCAGGGGTTGTTGATACAAGTCTTGTCAGGCACCTCTCCGGACGGGGCTAAGGTTATCCCTGCTTCTCTTGAGAGTAAGTAAGTAACATTCCGCCTGCGAGGGCAGAACATGGAGTGGAAGCATCCAAGTGAGAGAGAAAGTATGGGATACTCTCGTGTAAAAAGTGCACACAACCTGTTGTGAATCGATTGTTGTCACATAGTCACTAATTACAGACAGCCAAGTCGTTTATGAACGCGCCCTTTTCTTCCCATGCAAATGAACACAACTGGTACTCCGTACATACGATACAATGCTTTCCCTCCCCAACTCCCATCAAACAAACAATACAAATAGGAGTAGTGTGTGTACCCTCTAACCACGGCTCCCGTCTCCTTCGACCCAGCGCCCGCTCCTGCCGCCCTCTTTGAGCACCACCCTCAACCCCTCAATCACCATCCCCTTATCCACCGCCTTGCACATATCGTACACCGTCAGCGCCGCCGCGCTGGCTGCCGTGAGAGCCTCCATCTCGACCCCGGTCTTGCCGTCGCATGAGACGGTCGCCGTGATCTCGAGCACCCTACTACTACCATCATCATCATCATCATCAGTATCCCCCGCCCCCGAGCTCGCCGGTTGCGGCGGCGGCGGCGGCGCGACGAGCTCGACCTCGGCGTGCGTCAGCGCGATGGGGTGGCAGAGCGGGATCAGGTCGGGCGTGCGCTTGGCCGCCATGATGCCCGCGATGCGCGCCGCCGCCAGCACGTCGCCCTTCTTGATCTGGTTGTCCCGGATCAGGGCGAGCGGCAGGGGCGAGGAGAAGCGCACGGCGCACTTGGCCTGGGCGGTGCGCCTGGTCGGGGTCTTGTCCGAGATGGAGACCATGTGTGCAGAGCCCGAGGCGGTGACGTGCGTTAGCCTGGGGGCGGGGCCTGCGGCGTTGTCGTTCTTCTCGCCGACGTCGTTGTCATTATTGTTTTTGCTTTTGTTGTTGTTGCTGTTGTTGCTGTTGTTGCGGCGTGTAGAGTTCGAAAAGAAGCGGTGTTGGTGAGTGGTGGCCGCGCTGTTCGTGGTGAAGGGAGGGATCAGTAAGCCAGGTAGGTGCTTTGAGGGTAGAGGCCTAGACGGCAAGCCGGCATGATGCCACGACAGACGATTCCGGGTGCGGCCCGGGGGTGACGTTGGAGCATCTACAGTTTCTACTTAGCGCTCGTCTGACCGTACATGCCTTATCCAGATGTTTGCGAGATGCCCCCGACCATGAGATGCCATGATATGCCCCCAACTCCGCCCAATGCTCGACAGGAAGATGAAAGGAAACCACCCCCCCCCCCCCCCAACCAAAAAAAAAAAAGAAAAAAGAAAAAAAGGACAAAGTCACCCACCAATCAGTATCATCGGTCGGTTTTTCATGTGCTCCAGCTCCCCGATCCCGGCATGCTTCTCCTTCTTCCTCTTGACGGCCATGCCGATGACGTTGAGGAGCTCATCCGAGTTAGGCACCACCAGCGGCTGAGAGGCAGGGCTTGGGGGGCTCTCTATCCTCTCCAAGGCCGCCTGCTCCAGCGCTTTGAAGGCCGTCTCGTCAATGGGCTCGCCCTTGTTCACTCTTCGTATGATATCTCGCAGCGAGACTTCGGCATTGCCAAACAGACACACCTTGAGGTTCCCATCGCTGGTGATCCGAAGCCTGTTGCATGTCCCGCAAAAGTTGTGAGTCATGCTAGTGATGAAGCCGATTCTGCCTGTGAAGCCGGGCACTTCGAATGTCTTGCTCGTGTCGTTCCTGTGGCCCTTAACCCTCCGCAGGTCCGGGTATCGGGTCCTGATCAGGTCCAGCATCTCCTGGTAGCTGAACATCTTGCCCTCGCTCCACTTGTTGCCGTCAAAAGGCATGTACTCGATAAAGCGCACCTCGACGTCCCTCTCGCGCGTCAGTTCTACAAAGGGGAGGATCTCGCGGTCGTTGAGCCCGCGCATGACGACGCAGTTGATCTTGAACTTGATGCCCGCCCCCGCGCGCTTCAGCTCGAAGATGCGGTCCATGGTTTTCTGGACCGCGCTGAACCCCGCCCGCCGCGTCATCAGCTGGAACTGCCAGGGATCCAGCGTGTCGAGAGAGAGGTTGACGCCCGTCAGGCCTGCCTCGACCATGGGTTCGAGCTTACGGTGCAGTGAGAGTCCGTTGGTGGTCAGGCACAACTCTCGCAGTCCGTGGGCGCGTAGCGCTCCGATCTGCTGCATCAGGGGCACGATATCCCGCCGCACCGTTGGCTCGCCGCCCGTGAGCCGGATCTTGGTCACCCCCTGCGAGACGAAGAGGGAAGAGAGCATGACGATCTCGGGCGTCGTCAGGAGCTCCCGCGAGGGTGAGAGAGGCACGCCCTCCTCGGGCATACAGTACAGGCAGCGTAGGTTACACCGCTCCGTGACCGAGATGCGCAGATAGTCGTGCTGTCGATGGAAGGAGTCGGTCAGGAACTCGGAGAAAGGCTTGGCATCCCGGATGCGGTCTCTACGCGAGCGTGCCGGATGCACGGGGGACTGCGCGGAGCCATTAAGATCCTGGCCGTCTAAAGAAGCCGGCGCCCCGGTTGCTGGCATGTGAGAGCTTGGCGGCGGCGACGGTTCGTGTGCGTGAACCGCAGCGGCTCCGGATGCGAGACGTTTCGGTTGCAGCGAAGCCCCTCGACTTCTCGTGGTCGGCTGCACCACGCCGGACCGGAGCCCGCGAGTGACGGAGCGCACAGTCGCTGCCATCGTCCGACTTCGCCACTTCAGCCGTCGTAACAAGTTTTTTGTTGCTGGTGAATCTGGTCCTGATCGGAGTGCCGGCGCATGTCGTGGGAATGAATGGGAAGAGGCAGTGCTATGCTCTGTTATCAACTCGGCCCTCGGGCCCTGGTGACATAACGCCCTCTCGTTTGAGGATGCTCTCCTGTTGGTTTGCCGGAGATAGGGCGAGCAGGCGCCGGCGGGATGGCAAGCGTTGACTCAGCGCGGGGGCGGGAGGTCTCCGCGGGGCAGCAGAGGCGGGATTCGGGCGAGCAGGTGGGCCCCGGTGCTGCTCAACGGTTCGGAGGGCGGCGAGACCCCCCCAGAGGGTCCAAGCTCTCTCCCCTCGGAGCCATTGTTGGGCTTGGCACTGGTGGACCTGCTAGTGTGTACGGACCTATACCTTAGGTGCTTGGGGAGCGGCAGCGGCAGGCATTGGCTGGGCAGGCACGCACTCTGACCCTCATTTCACAAGCCAGTACGGAGGTAGTAACTAATACTGCGCAAGCTCTTCTGGCAGTTTGCTGTTGTATGTATGTACATACATACATACATACGTCGCTGCAGTGTTTTGGTTCTGCACCGCGGGCGCACAGGCCGTATCTGGCAATCTTGACCTTGTAACACTCGGAAGGCACGAGTTGGAGCAGAATAGGCAGCAACGGCAGAGCCGTCCCAATCTTTCCAGCTTCTCCATCCGGAAGTACTAGTGGTTTGATTGCCGCCACAGCCGTCGACCTTCGTCTCTCGCTCGGCCGTAATTGTTCCTCCGATCACTGTCGAAGCTACGACCGACCAAGTTTCACGATGCACTTTTCACACCCGGTCAAGTGTGAGTTCTCCGGGCCATTCTATATATAATTGAGGCAAACAAGAGTCCAGGGCTCTGACAGTCAACAGCTTCGGTTCACTCCCTGCCAAGCCCAGATGGCAATTACATCGCGACGGTCTTCGCGTCCGTTGTCAATGTCCGAGCCGTTGCCGGACTAGGCGTGGTCAACGTGGTCAAGCTGGGCCACGACTTCGCGGGTCCCGTCCTGAGCTTCCAGTGGTCGCCCTCATCTCGCCTTCTGCTTGTTGCCGACGCCGAACGAATCCGAGTCGTGTCGGCGTTGGACGACAGCTTTAGTGCCACCGTCCGGAATCATGCCATCCCTGGCACGAAGCCGGCATACATCGGTTTCGGCGCCTCAGACGCCGAGATGTGTGTGGTATCTCCGTTCGGCCTCAAATTCTGCGTCTTCGACCTTGCCTCATCCAAGACGACCGAGATCGGCAATCCCAAAGTCTTCTCTTCGTCGTCTGCCTCCAACTGTTTCTCCTTTCGACCCGAGACACGTCACCTTGCGCTGCTGACAAGGTCCTCGGGTAGAGACATGGTGAGCATACACAGCTACCCGACCAGGGAATTACAAAGGTCCTGGGCGCCCGACACCGTCGATGCCCAGGCACTGGCTTGGAGCCCAGACGGACGATGGCTGGTAATCTGGGACTCGCCCGCGCATGGCCACAAGATCCTGTTCTACACTTCTGACGGGCACATCTTCAAGTCATGGACGGGGCCTGCCAATCCGCCTCCGGAAGACCGAGATTACGCCCTTGGGGCTGGGGTAAGGTCGATGGAGTTTTCTGCAGACGCCCGATACCTTGCCGTCGGCGATTTCAGCAGGTCCGTCTGCCTGCTCAACATGGCCTCCGTCACCGAGACAATGCGGCTCCGTCACCCGAAAACTCTCATGCCCAAAGAAACCCTCCAAGTATGTAGATAAGGCGACTTCACTATGACTACTTTGCTCATCATGTCTTGCAGGTCTGGCAAGAGCAGATTGCCGTCTCGCACGCGGGACCTGTCATCCACACTTTCCTAAGGACGACGCAGGGCATCTCTCCAGCGCCAGCCCTGAGGGATAATTCAGAGCCAGTGTCTGGCTGCACCTGGATTTCATTTGATCCTTCCTCGACACTCGTCGCCACGCGGCTCGATGACTCCCCCAGTACCGTCTGGATCTGGGACGTGCAAGCTGCCGAGCTCCGCGCAGTGCTCTTATTTCACGGAAATGTAGCCAGCCTCTCCTGGCACCCACAAATTCCAGAGACCCTGCAGATCAGATGCGAGGGCGATCAGTACAATGGCCTGGTCTTCGTCTGGGATCCTCTTTCGGAAGGGCCCCGTCCCCTCGATTTTGCTCGGCACTTGCCTGGCGGTAAGGCGGGTGGCAAGCAGCGTGCCTTGTGGCTCGGATCGAACGAGTCAAGCCCTCCGTCGGTTTTCTTCTCGGACGCCCATAACTACGTGCTTGCATCCCTTGGAGATGCAGACCAGATCCCGCCTCCGTGGGGCGACCACGAGTTGTCTGGGCAAGGCCCGTTGGCGGGCGGCGGCTCTGACCGTGAAGAGTCGCCCCTCAACCTGGTCCCTGCACCTGACGCGAGACCTGAGGTCCCGGACCTGGGAGGAGATGGCGACTACAGCGAACTCGAGGATACGTTCGTCTACAAACGGTAGGCAGTCGTAGTCGTCCAGTCCGCTCATTGTGCCCGGCTGGCGTTAACGCTCTCTGAACTCCGGGCCAGGGCGACGTCGCCGAACCAGCGGAGCCGGACGTGTTCCGGCATTCCTCCGCACAAAGCTATCGAGGAACGCGGTCTGGTCCCTTGTCGACTTTTGCTTTAGTGGACCATCAATCAGCGATGGTAGTCGACATGTGCAGGCCTGCTCCCTTCAGGATTAGCTTAAGCATCAAAAAAATTAGCACCATTCGTGGACGTTTGGGTCGTTTGATCAAACGGAAAATGGGTGCAGAACCCCCCAGACGGCTTGGGGCCTTGTTGCTTATTCCCTTCGATTCCCTTTCGGGGACAGAGGGTCAGTTCAGGCCCCAACGTCACCGCTTCCGAAAGGCCCTCTCCGATCTTTGTAGATCCATTACACCGATTGGTCGTCTCAGAGGGACTTCGACAGTATCAGGCCGGGGCCAAAGCCTTCAGTTGACAAGCACGCTTCCCCATACTCTCACTTCCCGTTCGTCCGCAGAAATGACGAGACTACAAGATTTCACAAGTTTCTCCGTCCGTTTTACTAGGATGGGAGGTCAGACCGCATCCGCAGAGCTCAGCTTGTTTGAGCGAACACGAGGACGGATACCCTTCCAGGCATCAGCAAGTCTGCCAGCCAGGCAAGCACTCAGACCTGTGTCTCGAAATAATATGTTGCGGAAGCTCGCAGGACGTTCGCTTGGTGTGGAGGTCATATTAGTTAAATCTCCAAACCGCCTACTCAGGACGCCTTGAGCAAGGGCGTAACTACTCCGTGATAGCGCGCGCCTGGCGACGGCCCAAGAAGGGGTTGAGAAGACCAGCGGGCTGTGGCGTTCACAGCAGGGTCCTGGGAACGCCAACCCAACCCCACCACCTCACCCGCTCAAAGTGTCCTCGGCGGCGCTTGCGCAAGCCCCAGCAGGGCTGTTTGACATGCTAATGCCTGCTTGCGTCCCTTCGAGCCCATCACACAACCCTGAGTGTTGATTATCGCCGACTACATGCTGTGTTCGCCGAGTCGCTCCAGACAAACAAACCTCGTTGAAGCCCGCACAACCTGTTGGCAGCAGCATCCTGGTTCCTGCTTGGATCCGCGACGAAGCCGACCCGGCTGATTGGACTGACAGGGGGGCCAGGCGGGGAGATATTGACGCCACCTCTTTTCTTTGGTTGAAGAGGTTCGGCTTTGCGAGCTTCGCGGATGACAGAAGCACAATCTCGGGCCGGGATCTGTCCTGTTCAGGGCATTGCCTGCACCACCATGTCAGATGTTCAACCAACTATCTCTCGTGCCGCTCAATGCGCGCCGACCTCGGTATGGCCCGTCATTGCACAGCTTGAGCTGCCACGATTACGATCGAGGCTGGTCGGCTCTACCAGAGTCGGTTGCCTGTCTTAGGATTGGGGAACTTGGCTCGGAAAGAGTTGTGACAAGTCGTTCATGGCGGACAACCCTCCCAAGCAAAAAAATCCTTGCCCTCACTCGCTGTTGGTATCCCTGGCAATGGACGTGGTTCACGGGTCTAAACCCTTTTTTTCGCAGAGTCAGCTGTCCGAGTCGGGCAGTTGGCTTTTTAAAGAATGGGGATCGTCCAACTAATTGTCAAGTAGCTCCCAGAGCTCTTTTGTCAGCTCGGGTCCTAGGCTGCTGCCAGCTCAACAACCGGATAGGCCTGCTGGTGGCGATATCGTCTTTCTATTGTCCTGCTAGATGGGAATCTTCTCTTCAACTGAAGAAACAGTAGCCCACCATCTTTCCTGTCCGCCGGCATATCTGCGAACTTTCGGCCGAGCATCAGACGCACCAAACCCTTGACTTCGCATCCCGAGAGTCGGAATCACCCCTGCAGACGAAACCGGTTGGGAGCCCCAGCCTTGTTTTGGATGGCTTGTTATCACCTTCAGTACCCGATACCTCGTGAAACTCTGCGGCACCCAGAGGGCAGCACGCCGCCACCCACTGCAGGCCGAAGACAATAGCAGCGCCGTGCCCCCAATCGTGGGGTTGTGATAGAGACAGCTGTTTTAGCGCCCTCATATCCATCCGCCACCCGTACAGTGATCGGACGACGGCCCAGTATGCATCGTAAGCAGCGTCATAGCCGAGGCTTGGAGCCTTTCACGGTGAGACCGGGATCCGAGACAGGACTGTACTACATTCTGGTCGCGAATGTACGCGTTCGCTGTTCGGCCCACTTCGCGCGTCATGTGCAAGACTGACTCGCCTTGGGCAGCTCGCTCCCCGGACGACATGGAGAGAGCTAAAGGCGTTTGCATCCCAAGCCTGCGAGGTGGATCATGCTGAGGTATACCCTCCTACCTCCGGTTTCGTTAGGGTGAAAGGGCGAGCCAACTTCGAAAACGCGTTCAGTAAGGTGGACTCGGGAGGTTTAAACTTGACTGATTCTGATACTCTTTATAACAGAGTTCCTCGATGGCAACACGCTCGACTACCGCGCCCTCCAAGCGGATGGCCGGAACCTGAACCAGAGTACTGTCGTCAAGCTCATGCCAACGGACTACCATGCAGCAAGGATCTTGCGCGGAGACGAGGGAAGAATTTACAACGAACCCGAAAGCCCCGCCTCTGATTCCGCCGAGCCGCTGCCTCAGGGCGCAAGTGCAGTGCTGGGAAGCCCGCATTTGGGATTCCAGGGGAGAAACAGTCCGGCGTTCAGCGTGCCAGATACCCAGTGGAGTTATGTCACGTCGTCTTCATACACGGATGATGGCGGGAGGTACCAGCCAGCTCCTCACGCAATCGTTATGCCATCCATTTCCGGAGCATATCAAGTCGTAGCAGCCTCTAGCCATGGATTCGTTGCGCAAGCTCCCATCACGCCGCCGATCACGGCATACCGGACGGTGCCAGGCCCGACGGGCACCGCTGCCCACATCACTCAGCACCAGTACAACGACCCTAGAATGTACTATCCCGCAGGAACCGCCTCTACTATGGGTGTGCCCGGCTATGCCGGCTTTGTCCACATGACCGGGAGCGGCTGCGGCCACTTATCTGCGATGGCTTACGAATGGCCTCTAGTCCCAACCCACTCGCCGCTGCAGGGAGACATGACCGCCAGTCACGTCAACAACAATAGCAATAACAACAGCAGCAATGGTGGGCGACCAGCCGTTTTCGTAGAAAAGCGCAAAAATCCTCATCCGCGGGTTGGAGCGGAACCGTCTTTCACCGGCCGTGGTCACGGATCTGCTCGTTCAGAATGCTGGAATTGGCGCAACGCCAGGCCAGGTTGAGAAGGTGGAGCTGCCACTTAACAAGGACGGCAAGGCGCGGGGCATCGCGTATATCACGTTCAGCACAGAGGAACTCGCGGGCGCGGCCGTGACGGCCCTTGAGGGATGCAAGGCAGGGGGCAGCAGGAAGCTGTCGGCGCGGCTGGTGGTGGAAGGCGTCTCGCCGGAGGGATCGGACGATGGTGCTCCTCGGCCATACCAGCGATTGGCTGGTGGTGGTGGGAGTCGGGGCGGGGGGAGGGCAGGCTCTAGCTCAAAGAGAGGAGCTGGTGGCAAGGCGCCAAAGTCGTCATTGCAGGAACAGTCTCCTCGTACGTCGACCGAGACGCTGCTAGTGCAGTTGAAATCTGATACAGCGGTATCCGCACTACCATCTGCAGCAAGCGACGGCCAAAGGAAGAAAGAAGAACGCCCGGTGATTGTTGATGGGAGCGGAGGAAGATGGAAGAAGGAACCGGCGCCGGTTGTGGTGGGTAGAACTGCCGGCAAGTAAGGGGGAAGTGGGCTTCAGAGCTCGAGGCATTGATTCCCATGTTGCAGTTTAGGAGAACCACGGTCCCGTGCACAGAAAGAGGCAGGAGGAAAGTATACAGAGGCGGGACAGCTGTAGCGGGAAAGAAAAGGAGATGGTGTTGTGCCCTGAACAGCGGTAAAACAGCTTTATTTCTTGAAGATATCGGTGGGCATTGCCCTGGAGAAGCCAGGGAAATGTTATGGCGATTTCCGCTAGACGGAAGCACTGGGGTCTGAAATGAGGAGCCGTTCAATAGACTAGCTATAAGGAAACCTCGCCCGGATCAGCTTTTCTGTTGAATCCCGTCCATTCTTCGCATTTGCGCTCGCCGTGGCTCCCCGACAATAACGGAGACGTCTCGTACGTATGTACCAGAACCTCGACGAAGCTCTGGGTTCTCCGCCTGTTGGAAGTCGCCCACTCACTCGTCGACCACGGCCACGCCCGACTTTCCCGCATGGTATGACATTTCCCAACGGCCACAACGCCGACCCGGCTCCGGTGACCGCGCCCTTCCCACAAGCGCAACACCCTCGCTCATTCCTTGACAAAAAAAAAGATAACGGTCCAAAAGAGACGAACCGAGATTACGGCGAACAAAGGTCCCCGCGCTGGAGCTGACTCGCACCTCGACCGATCTCATCTCACGGCAGTGGGGCGTGTGGCTCAGTTGGTAGAGCGTTCGCTTAGCATACTATCTCACCGTATGCGAAAGGTCCTGGGTTCGATTCCCAGCTCGTCCAAATCAGCCCTGGAGATCAGGGTGATGGAAGTTGTTTTTTCCTCGTATTACCCTTCTTCTTCTATTTTTTTCACCCTCCAACCCAGGTAGCCGTTTCTTGTGTGACGTTGAGCCTGTGTGGTGGTGGTGATGGTGATGGTTCACACAGGGAAGTTTGCGGGTGGGTTTCTCGATGTTGAGAGGGCCAACGCGAGAGGAGCTGAATCTTGAACCAGGTATGTACATACACACATGCATCTGCATGGATATACATACACAGAAGGGAAGGAAAGGGGGAAAGAATTGAGCAACGCCGCTGCTCGCACGACGTTCGCTTGATGCGCCGCGGGCCTGGTATCCAGCCGACCTTCACCCCCTTGCAGCGCATCTGGTCATGAGGACGGCCTCTACATTGACAACGCGGGTCAAGAGGTTATAAGGTTCACAAAACCTCTTTCCTCAAGCCCTCCACATCCAC
The DNA here is from genome assembly GCF_000226095.1 of Thermothelomyces thermophilus ATCC 42464. NCBI lineage: Eukaryota > Fungi > Ascomycota > Sordariomycetes > Sordariales > Chaetomiaceae > Thermothelomyces > Thermothelomyces thermophilus. The sequence continues at coordinate 3,056,777 of NC_016474.1, forward strand.
CCCCTCTCCCCCTAACTTGGCGACGAGCCTGGTTTTCTGCCGCTGTAGCTCGCCGACGCGCTCCCGTACTATCTCAGCCTCCTTGCGCGCGACGTCGCGCTCGGCCCGGGCGCGCTCAAGCTCCCGAACCAGGTTGGCCATCTCCTCGCGCTCGGCGGCTTTCCTGCGCCGCGCTTCAGCTTTGCGCTCCTCGGCCGCGCGCTTGTGAACCAGCCGCTGCAGCTCCCGCCGGTACTTCTCCTCCTGCCGGGCTATCTCCCGTTCGTGCTTCTCGCGCAGTTTGGCCAATGCTTGATCGTCATTTCCTTGTCCTTGTCTTTGCCTTGGATGCCGGCGGTGTCGCTTTCGACGTCGGTGGCCTTATCGTTGCTGTTGCCATGCTTGGCGCGACGGCGGGCCTGGGCGCGCTCGAGCTTCTCTTGGGCTTTGCGCATGCGATTTTGGAGCTTACGGAGTTCTTTTTCGTGGTGGGATTGGGCTTGGGAGAGGCCGGTTGGGGGACTTGGCTCGCTCGAGAGGCCTTGCGAGCCTGTCTCCGAGAGGACGACCGAATCGACCGAGGACCGGGCCGAGGTGTCGTCGGCAGCGATATCGTCCTTGTTGGCAAGGGAAGCGTCGTGTGAGGCAGAACCCTCGTCAGCCGAAGCGAAGCTGACATTTGAGGAGCTGCTTTCGCCGTCATGATCCATTTTCAAAAGAAGCAGGAGCGAAAGCGGCGACTCTGCTCGCAACAGCAGAGGATGTCATGCCCAAGGCACTGCTGAGTATGCCGTAAACCCCGTTGTTGTTGGACGCCGCTCCCTCTTGGTTCTCTTTCTCGCCATCGGAAAGATGACCCTGGCCTGAAGCATCCGCTGGGAGCTGTCCTGGAGCTTGCATGGCTGGCGATTTCGTTGTCGGCTTCGTCTCCTGCTTCCCCGCAACGGTCTCGTCGCGTGGCTTCGTGAGATCCTCCCAGGTCTGTGAAGAGAGCCAGTCGAGGAAGCGGCCAGCGTCGTTAATGACCCCCCCCCCCGGAGTACCCTTCTCAACCATAAAGCGAGGCACACTGCCACCGGGATCGCTGCGGGTGACCATCAACCACTCTGTAGCCATCTCCACGTCGCCATCAGCGCGGTCAGGTAGGTGAAGCAACGTCTTTCTGCCTCTTCCCTCGCCGTCGGGCGCAGCCCCATCAAAAGTGGCTTGTTTAGTGGCACGTAGGACAGCCTCTTTGTCCATGCGCTCAAATATCTGGAGTCTTCTTTGGCTTGCCCCGGCCGGGGTAGATTGACGATCTTGTCCGGCGCAGCGGTATCTCAACGGGCACCTCGCAGGTCACTTCGACCGACTCGTACATTCCGTGGATGAACCCACTCCTCGGCAGGCAGTCTGGGTGCTCACACGGCCGCGAGACGAGCATGAGCTGTCTTGGTGCTCTCGGTTTGCCATCCTCCTTCTTCCCCTCCTTCGGCATCAGAATCAGCGTCGCAAAATCCCTGGGCGTTGTCGGGCCCGGGAACCTCGTCGAGACATGAGACACTACCACTGTTAGCACTCGTGTCGCTCACAGGGCCGGTCGGGACTTGCAGAAGAAGGAAGAGAAACTAAGTGACAAATCAAGAAACAAAAATGACTCATATTCCATCGTTCCTGCCTCGACTTCCACACGCTCGACCATCCATCCTCTCGGCCCCAATTCCTTGAATATTTCCCGTCCCTGGCTCCTTCCCCGGCGTCGCCGGGACCCGCTCCAGGGTGGCTTCCACCTCCTTCCTGAGCGCGGCTTCCCTATACTTAATCGTCAGCCGAAAGTATATTCTCCACCATGTCTCGAGGATAACGGGAATAAAAAGAACAAAGCAAATGATGAGAAGAAAATGTACATAATGAGAGAAAAAGAAGAAAAGAGCAAATGGGAGAGATTAGGAGAGAGGGGCGCGAGAGATTCGAAAAGGCGGTGGTGCGACATCTTTTTCCGTTGCCTACTCTTGTGGGATGTTGCTATCTTTCTTCCGCCAGAGCCTTCTCCTTCGTGTCCCCCTATCCTTCTTCTTCTCCTGATACTGTCGTGATGTCAGTGCGAAGCGGTGAGTCAGAGCCTCGGTCACCCCTGGAGCGTAATTGAATGGTCTTCGGGGCTCCTTGTGAGAAAGCGTGCTCAAGAGCATACGAAAAGTGTTACCCTGAAACGCCATAGCTCAGCCCTATATGTATGTACATACATACATACCGATAGTGCTTCTGGATTGGCGGAGAATGGCCGCTTTTACAACCCGACCTACTTCGTACGGACTACCGTAAGCAAGGACAGTAGCGTGGTAGTAGTGTGGTAATATATGAACTTATGTGGTACAGTGCCTACAGGAGTCGACTAAGGGGCGCAGGGTGGTGAGGTAGGTAAAGGTCGGCACCTCACTTGGAAGGTGGAAATGAAGTGGTGGTATACGGAGGATAAAAGAGTAATCCGCACTTTTTGGTAGGTCGGCACAACCCTTACAACCCAAGGCCACACACGCAGATCGACAGCACAGAGCACGGATAGGGGTAACTCAACAATTTGTTGTCCATGTTTCTGATCGCAACCTGCAAAGTGCATGTACAGTGAATCCATGTTTCTCCCACTTACAAGTACACGTACAATCCAATCGCCAGCCCCATTCCGTATTGCCCCGTTTTCCGTACCAACGCCCCAGGCCGTTTCAGCTCCAAATCCGTTGGCGCCCCAGTAGCATCGCTGAATCGGTATCCTGTCGCCCTAGCCAGGCCATCCATATAAAGACAAATATGTGTGTACGTGTATGTATGTGTGTGTGAGAGGAAGAAGAGAGAGAAAGAGAGATAGTGTGTGTGTATGTGTGGGTTGGTTGGGAAAGGGGGAAAAGAGGGGTGGAGGGGAGGGGGTGGTGGTGTGGTGGCTACTGCATCGTTTTGAGGAAGCCGTCCAAGTCGAAGCTTTCCTCATACTGGGCGTTATCCCACAGCTCGCCCAGTCCCTCGAGCCACGCCGCCTTCTTGCCCGGCTGTCGGACGTCACCCGTCTCAATGTCCACCATGTCCTCCTCCCGACCCTCCAGGTTCTCCTTGCCCCCTTCCGTTATGAGATTCGGTCCCGACTCGCCCAGATTGAACAGGTCGAGAATCTGGTCAGTGTCCATCGTGGCCAGGCCCGCGTTCTGCTGGTTCACTACCGTGCTCGCCACGTCAATCTTGAACCGCTGGAGGCCCAGGATCTTCTCCTCGAGCGTGCCGCGAGTTATGAGCCGGTACACGTTGACCACCTTCTTCTGCCCGATGCGGTGCGCCCGGTCCATCGCCTGCAGATCCTTCTGCGGGTTCCAGTCGTGCTCCACAAAGATGACCGTGTCGGCGCCCGTGAGATTCAGCCCCAGTCCACCGACGCTGGTCGTCAACAGCAGCACGTCATACGAGGGATCGCTATTGAACTTGTTGACGATGTCTTGGCGCCGATTTGCCTCGACCGAGCCATCCAGGCGGAGGTATTGCACTGTCGGGAGCATGGTCTTCAGCACCGTGTTCTGCACCATGTCGAGCATCTCCTTCATCTGGCAGAAGATGAGCGCCCGGTGTGGCTTGATCGGTGTGTACAACGGGTCGGACGACTCGCCCCCTTCGGTGCCGATCCCGCAGTCCACAAGAAGATCCCGGAGAGCTGTCAATTTGGGTGCGTGCACCGGGTCCTCGAGACTCGTGTTCTGCTTGGCCAGGTATTTCTGCGTCTCTTCGTAGGACCTGTGGCCCGGCTTCATGACAAGGGCGGGAGAATTGCAGAGCTTGCGCATGTACTGCAGCGCCTGGAAAATGTGTTGCTTGGCTTCCTTGTCGTCCCTGCCAGCCTGCTCCGAGAGCTTCCGGCCTTCTCTCTTGGTGAATTCCTCAAACAGCTTGATTTGCAGGTCGCTGAGGTCGCAGTAATAGTTCTGGAGGATCTTGGGCGGCAGGTCGTCCAGCACCTCCTCCTTGAGACGGCGGAGGAGGAAGGGTAAGACCTGCTTATGCAGAGCTTCGATGGCTAACGCGCCAGCTTCTTGCTCCTTCGACGACGCCTTGCTGTACCGACTGTTCGCAATCGGCTTTGCAAATCGGTCCAGGAAAACCTTTTCAGCACCCAAAAAGCCCGGCATTAGAAAGTCGAAGAGAGACCACAGCTCCAGAACGTTGTTCTGAATCGGCGTGCCTGTCAGAATCAGCCGGTGGTTGCTGATCAGCCTCTTGACCGCCAACGTGATTTTGGCTCTCGGGTTCTTGATCAGGTGGCCTTCGTCGAGGACGACGTAGTTCCAATTATACTTCTCGATCACGTCGATATCATTTCGGCAGACGTCGTACGAGGTGATTACGATATCCGTCTGGTCAAGCCGGTCCTTCATGGCCTTGCGCTCGGCTGGAGGACCGACATACGCCGTCACGCTGAGGAATGGAGCATAAGTCTTGATCTCTTGCTGCCAATGACCTGAGAGCGTGGGCGGGCAAACCACGAGGGACGGGAGTCTCCTGACCTCCGGGGCACCCGTCTTGGCGAACTCCTCGGCACGCTGATGATGGTCGCTTGCCACCATGCAAATCGTCTGTAGTGTCTTGCCGAGGCCCATGTCGTCGCAGAGAATGCCGTGCAAATGGTATTTGTTGAGGAAATGGAGCCAGTTGACACCCTCCTGCTGGTAGGAGCGAAGTTCAGCCTTGATGGCAACGGGGATCTGGAACGGCTCGACCTTCTTGGGATCCAAGAGTTGAGCTATGAATGTGCGCTCGCGGTCGCGGCCCTTCAACAACTCCTCCGACAGACCCGGGGGATCCGGGATACCAGCCTCGAGCGGAACCAGCTTCACGAGTGTCGCAAACGATGTAGTAGCAATCAGGCGGATCTCGTTGTCCGAATCGCTCATCCGACCCAAAACAGGCACGATGAGGAAGATGACATATGGGAGGATGGCGTCCCCCATCACGGCGATGAGGTGATATATGGCCTCGATAGCGCCTTGCCGGAAGTTGAGGTCCAGGGGGTTGTTGATGGATGGAAGGACCTTCTCCACCAACGCCGTCATGCCCTCGATAGTGATCACGCTGCAGATAGTTGCCATGCACTTGGCCGCCATGTACCGGAAGACGGACAACTCTGACCGCAGAGCCTTGATTACCAAAGGCACCTGCCGCATGACGAAAGGATGAAGAGCCGAGTGCAATGTTGGAGCCATAGTCCGGATTACAGACATGGCATCAATGATCTCCTGGCCGAATGTGTTTTCTGGATCTCTAGCCTCCGAGGGCAAGTCGCCGGTGAAGGCTCTCACCAGGGGCTCCTCCATAAATGCCTGCAGGCTGGGGATACGATCCAGAAGTTCTGGGCCAAATGTTTGCGACAGTATCTCCAGAGCCTCTTTGGCACCGCGTCGGGTGATACGGGCGGCCCTGGCTTCTCTTGCAAACCTGGCTGCGTCCGGATGGTCGACACGATCCTCCTCCTTCTGCATCGAGAGGATGACGTTTGTCTTGTGAGCATGGTTTGGAAATTCGGGTGTTTCCGCAACTTCGACGCATGAGAATTTGACCAGATTCGCAACCACCTTGTCGGCTGGGCCGCGGCGGCCAGATTCGGTAAAGAGCTGCACGAGGCGCGCGATTGTCGCAGCCGAGCGGCTCTGGAGCTCTTGGTTCTCTTCCGTCTTGATGCTGTCCATGATGGCTTTGATCAGGGGACTCGGCTTCTTGGGCAGAACTTTCATAGCGACGAGCGCACAGGCTGCGGCAGCCCTGATGCGGGCATCACGGGCCTCTTTAGCCGCCTTTGCCTCCTCAATCGCGGATATCGTCGCGTCGCGAGCCTCGTTAAGCTGCGGGAGCGCAATCAAACGCTGCCCGGGCGCCATGGCTTTTTTGAGCCTGTCAAAGTCGTCGGCCACGACCTTCTCGGCGTTTGCGACAGAGAAAGCCCCGGGACCGGCCTCTGGCTCGCCCTGGACCACGACAGCCAGCGTCGGCAGCTTATTGTGAGAGACCTTTCCGTGGTCACGGAAGAGATTGATGAGCTGCTGCGATTGCGACCGCACCCGGTGAACATAGCTCACCAGGTCCCGGTAATGCGACGGCCGCTCCTGGTCAATGATCTTTTGCAGAGGCTCGATAAACCGCCCTGCTGCATCACTTGTCGCGCAGTTCTTCGCGTACTCGTCAATCACCATGGACGCAGACAGCTGCGTTGATGCGAACGGAGATTTCAGCCCTTGCAGGATGTTGCTGTCATACGAGGCGAGCCTGGAGGGCGGGATGAGCGACATGATGAGACCCATGGCCTTAGCCGCCGAGATGCGGGAGCGAATGAGCACATCCATGCCGACCAGATCAACATCGCCTTGCATCATGTGGCCATCAACGTCGTGGGCGTGCGTCGTCGGCGGAGTGTCGTCCACCTTGGTCGACTTTCTCCGGCGCTTCGTGGCCCTCTCGCCCTCTGGGGGCGATGACCGTCTGCTTGGGGTAGGGACAACGCCGGGAACCGAGTATGTCCCGCCCGAGGGCTTTTGAAAGAGGTTACCGTTCATAGGAATGGGGTGTCGAGGGACGCCGATGGGATGAAGCGTCAGCTGCATAAGCGGTTCCACGTGTGCCTCGAATTCGTCGGCAAGGGCCACTGGGTCCTTAGCAAGGTCACGTACGAGCGCAGCCCACAGCTCCAGAGACATGCTGAGCGTATCTTGATCCCGCTCGACCACAATGTTCTGGAAAACGAGGCGCAATATCCTCCCGTTGAGCCATCCTTGAGACGCCTCGCCACCGAAGTTCGCGAAAGTCATTAGGGCTTTCAGCACGGCAAGCCGCACCGACGTGATGGTGTGCCGGAGGAAAGGATAAAGCCGGGGAACTAGGAGGGTGAAGGATCGCTCCTCATCCCGGGAGGCCGAGAGCTTCATAGCTTCCAATACTTCGGGGAAGCTGCACAAAGTCGCAAGCAGGTCCATGATTTTGCCGGTTGAAGCACTCAGGTCATCACCCAGGTTCGAGAGACTCTCCCAAACAATGTGGATGAGGCCTTCTAGTGCTCCTCGGCGCATCATGACGAATTCCTTGGCCATTGGAATTAGGGTTGCCGCGCTGACTGAGCGGACATCGTCGTCCATGTCGCCGAGGCCTTTCATGACAGCACGGATGACGCCGTCGATCATGTCCCCATCCTGGAGCAGGAGGTCCTTACGCACGGCAACCACATACCTCAAGCCCACCATGCCTCCGTGGCAAACGGCCCAGACATTCTGCTCCAGGTTCAGATCTTCTTGCATCACCATTCGATAGAGCAGCCGGTAAATGGCGTACACCGATTGCGCCGGGATGTGGCGAAGAACCGAACCAAGAGTTTGGCCGACAGTCTCTCGGATAGGAGCTACTGACGTGTCGGAGCTGTAGTCGGTAAACTTGTCGAGCATGAGGACGCAACAAAGGCGGCACGCCAAGTCATCCAACCACTGGCGGTTAAGCCTATCGTTTTCTTTGCGCGATTTGCCTTTACGCCTCCCAGCGCCGGCGCCGTGAACACGGATAATCTCTCGCAGGCCCATGGCGGCGCCATGGCGTGTTTCCCATTGAGGATCAAACAGGTCGACCTTTAGAAAATCGCAGAGGCGTTCGTACGGCCATTCGGCGCCCTCCATATTATCGTCCACTTCGAGCTCGGACTTGATTGGGAGAACAGGCCCCTTGAACTCGGACACAACCTTGGTGTCTTCGTCCACGTCGGCGGGCCGGTCAAGGCTGAAATAATCAGACACCTTGCCGTTCTTTTTCGAGTCAGCATCGGGCATAGGTGTGTCGTCGGCGAACCCGTCTGAACCCGCCGTTGTTGTCCGGCGGAGGGTCAGATCACCAAAACCACTCTTACCCTGGGCGGCCTTCTGAGCCTCCCGCTTCCGTTTCCTCTTGAGAACATTCAGTTGTCGTGAGCTAAGCTTGCTCTCGTCCTGAGCCTGGGCCTGACTCTCGCTGCCTATGCTGTCTTGCCGCCCGAAGCCATTTGTGCCGGCCCCAGCCTCGTGCGGCGTCTCGGGGCTGATTGCATGCTCGGGAACGACGGGCAGCTCGTCTTCCTCAACCACACGGCCGAGAAGACCAAGCCTGCCGATCAGCGTTTTTTGCTGATGAGCCAGCCGCTTCTGCGGGTCCAATGCGGCGAGCGCGAGGTCCACGTTGCCCCCGCGGAGCAGCGGCCGGCCATACTTCAGAATGGAGGCAACGTCAAGGTTGTCAAGCGAAAGGTAATCCTCTTGGTCGAGGATGGAATCCTTCTGTTCTTCCTTCTTGACGATGCCATTCTTGTCGCCGGCTGCGTCATCCTCAGGGGGAGACGTGTCATCCGCATTGGGATCGTACAAGGGCGCATTCTCGATGATTTTGCCTATTGCCTTGGCGGCAGTGCTTCTTGTCTCCCATTCTCTGTGCCTGAGGTAGGGGACAACCCGGGTCAAAAGGTTGAACAGCTCATCGGGATGCTGTTTTTGCCAGTCGGCAAGCTGATTGACAGCCGTGTCCCGAATCAGTCGGGTGCTGCCGGTTTCGAGGATTCTAAAACCACATATTAGCCTCGCCACGAAGAAAACTAGCACAGGCTGCACGGCAGGGGGTTGGCAGCCGCTTAGGTAACGGTAACTTACGTGACGAGTCGGTCAAGCCTAGCGGAACGAGTTGTTAGTCGAAAATAATAACGAGGCGGAAGATTGCTTAGCTCCCACTCACCGAGACGCCATTCTTGTTTCATGTCAACGTATCTCGTAATCAATACCTAGGCGGCAGAGGCCATGGCACTGCATCCTGTTAGCGTCGCTTATTGTACTTCTATACCTGAGTGGCTGCATGAATTGAATGGAATGACAACTCAGTGTGCCATCGCAGTGTCGCTGTGATTGGCTCATCACCCCTGGGGATGGCGTGCAGTGTGGGGGGGCAGGGGGCATGGATCGAGCAATAAATCCCGACGGAATTTCGATCTGCTCGGGATCTGATCGTAGTTGCACTGCAACGTTGATGAGATCCAACCTGACCCTCCCAGTACAGACAGACGAAAAAAAAAAAAAAAAGGATCGCCAAAAATGAAAGGCAATGAACGAAAGGATAAGTGCACGACGGGTGTAGCGCAGGCTTTGTTTCGGCTGGAAGCAGCTGGTGGGTCGGCTGCAAGTTGGAATGGACCGTACCTGGCCAAAAAGTAGTCTCGGGAAGAGATGTTGTTGTTGGGAGAGCAGGAATGAGGTGGCGTGGTTTGGTGACGTCTAAAGCCTCATGCACTGCGATAAATCTTTAGTCAAATCTATAATTTATAGATTTTTGGCCGCAGACAGGGAAGTTGGCGATTTATTGGATCAAAGCAACTTTTTGAAACGCTGGCAGAAGTGACAGCACATACCACCAATGTGAGGTAAACAGAGGTGGGCCGGACTGGGATTGCTTCAAGGTGTGGCGGTAGGCGAAGACGGTGAGCTGGGCGTGTCTGCCGGGTGCGACGGTCTGGAGGCGGGGTGGTGGAAATCTGGCAAGGCGTGCAGGGCGAGCGAGTGCAGTGGGAGGTTCGGGTGGAGGGCAGGCGCCCGTCTATAAAGAAATATTGGTTTAAATTTATAGACAGCAGGCGTTCCCAACGCTCCTTTCGGGGCCTGGCACATTTTAGCGCATTCTTACACCCCTGTCCATGCGCCGCCCGCGTCCAAGTCCCGTGCCCCCCTTTCCCCGGTCCCAAATATTATTGACGAACAAAAATGCTTGGAAGGTGCGTTCTTCGCCCAAAACGTAAAACCCACTTCATCAGTATGCACGGCATGGATCCTCAGCTTGCCAGAAGTTTAAATGAGCCGGATGACGAGAGATTCTAAACCCTTTCATTAGCAAGGTACGCTCGCTATAGGCGTGTAGTGTATAATACCATGACACGCAGCTTTGTGTACCAACCACTCCGCATCTTGACACATTTTCACGACTAAGGTTAACCAGGTTGGAACGCGTCTATCTCTGCTCGCTGTTCTCCTGCACGGATGGGGTCGGGAACTAGGCTGCACTGCGGCGGTACTCAGAAGGAGTCTGCTCAGGCGTCATGCGGCCATGTATGTATGCATGTAGGTTCTGCGGGAGTACGAAATTCTGCCTCTTGATAGAAGCCTATCAAAATGTGAATCACCACTACTTATGTATACGTACTCGGCGACTCTCGCATGCGCGATACCCTAGGTAGAAAGCGCACCGGCGACCTGAGTGCCTGAACTCGGTAATTGCATATATAAGGTAGATGCGGCTGGGTCGTACCAACAGTACGGAACACTTGGCAAATCATTCAGCTGCCGGATCTTCGGGGTGCATTCATTCCTCTAAGATAACGCGTTATTATGTGCACGCTCACACACAGGCCCTGACAAAAGCGTTCTGCATCAGGCGGACACTGAAGAAATTGAGATGCTCTATTTGGTATCAGGAGCCCAAGTTTGAGTAGAAGAAAGGTGTAGACATGACAGCAAAATGCTGCCAAACTGGTTCCAGGGTCCTGACAACGCTTCCTCTGCAGTTCAGATATGTGAATACCGGTAGGCAAGGCACCCTGAGTAGTAGCATTGCCAGTTGCGTACTCGATCTAGACGTCGCTACTCGCCCATCCGAGCTCCGAGGATACACATAAACCATCATCAACACGCTGCATTATCACCGCGTGGCAAGCCAACTGTATACAGAGTATTACAACGCGTGAACGGATCCAAGCATGCAGCGCAGATAACCAAGCAATCTTGACATGCAAGAGGCGATCTAATAGGCGATTCAAAAATGCTAAAGCTTGCTAGATGGAGTTCCAATCCTCGTTCCCATGCCTTACTAAATTCCAAACGATAACAAGGCAGCTTGCGCAACGTTCAGAGCCTATATAGGCTCTCTACAGTCACTACCCTCAACATGGGCGCCAGTTGTAGAGTACTCCGTCATTTGGACCTGCTGTGCCCGAAGCCACAGGCAGGATGGGGCTGGTCGGCAGCCTAAAGGGTCAGATCACGTGAAGCGCTCCCAGGCCTGGCTGGCCCAAGCTCTGCAAACCTGGGGAATGGCGCGACAAGACGCGTTGTTGCGGGACCCCTCCTCCAGCCGTTGTCAAGCCGCGAATTTGTCGCTCGACAGCGATTTGGAGAATGCGACAGCAGAACTGCCCACCGTCTCCATTCCGACGCCTGCCACGATTTTGATGCCCGCACGAGCCGAATAGTCTGAGTCGCAATTTTCTGCTGGGAATTTTGACTCGGCTGTCGAGTCGACAGCACCGGCACAAACATGCACATCAAGCAAATCATCATCCAGGGCTTCAAAAGGTGCGCGAGACATTCGGGACGCGCCTCTGAAAATCATCATGGAGTCGCTGACCCCCAACCCCTGTCACCCGATACAGTTACAAGGACCAGACTGTCATAGAGCCCTTCTCCCCCGGCACCAATGTCATTGTTGGGCGCAACGGTTCCGGCAAGAGTAATTTCTTCGCCGCGATCCGGTTCGTGCTCAGCGATGCCTACACCAACATGAGCCGCGAGGAGCGGCAGGCTCTCCTTCACGAGGGCTCGGGCTCCGCGGTCATGTCTGCTTACGTTGAGATCATTTTCGACAACCGCGACAAGCGGTTCAGCGAACCCGGCGACGAGGTCGTGATCCGCCGCACGATTGGTCCGAAGAAGGACGAATACTCGGTCGACAGGAAGGTCCAGACCCGCGCCGACGTGCTCAAGATTCTCGAAACTGCCGGGTTTGCCAAGGAGAACCCCTTCTACATCGTGCCCCAGGGTCGCATCGCGGCGATAACCAACATGAAGGAATCCGAGAGGCTCAACCTGCTGAAGGAAATTGCCGGAACCAACACCTACGACGATCGGAGGATACAGTCACTTAAAATCATGGCTGAGACCAACAGCAAGCGCGAGAAGATCGACGAGACCCTGGCATACATCGAGGAGCGCCTGAGAGAGCTGGAGGAAGAGAAGGACGAGCTGCGCGACTTCCAGGAGAAGGACAGGGAGCGCAGGTGTCTGGAGTACGCGCACTGGCACCGCCTGCAGGCGACCAACGCCGAAACCCTGGAGCAGCTGGAAGAGGCGAGGCAGGGAGGTGCTGGTGTCTCGACCAAGGACCGCATGCAACTCCAGAAAACAGAGAGGGAGATCAGCGCCCTGGATCAGCAAGCGCACGAACTCAGGCAAACCCTGGAATTGCTTGCCATGGAGCGGCGACAGCTTGACGAAGACCGCAGAGATGCGGCTCGGGCCCGTGCAAAGGCCGAATTGAAGACGAAGAACCTGGACGAGAGTAGGCACGCGCGGGAACAGGCGCAACAAAAGCAAGAGGCAGAGTTACAGGAAGTGAGGCGGAAAATCAAGGCTGTCGAGGCGGACATTGCGCAGATAACGCCCGAGTACGAGGAGAGGAAGGCCGAGGAAGCCCGGATCAGGCTGCGACGGGACGAGGCGGTAGCGGGCAAGAATCGCTTGCTCACCAAGCAAACGCGCAGTTCTCAATTCAAGACGAAGGCAGAGCGCGATAACTACCTCAGGCAGGAGATCAACGATGCCACCACGTCCCTGGGCGTGCAAAAGGCCAATGCGTTGGACGCGGCGGAGCAGGTGAAGTCGGTCGAGGCGTCTATCGCGCAGCTCGAGAAGGCCATCCAGGACATTCGCCAAAACATCGAGGGTTACGGCGGGAACCGAATGACGCTCGCCGAGAAGCTGACCAAGGCTCAGGAGACCCGGGAGCAGCTGCACGAAGAGCGGAAGAGGCTCCGCCGCGAGGAGGACAAGCTTGGCTCGCTGCTCGCCAACACGCGGGCGGAGAGGGATCAGGCCGAGTCCGCGCTCTCGCACTCGATGGACTCGGCGACAGCCAAGGGTCTAGCAACGATAAGGCGGCTGAAGCGGGAGAGGGATATCCCGGGGGCCTATGGAACGCTGGCGGAGTTGATGAGTGTGCCGGTCGAGGCATACAAGTTGCCAGTTGAGCAAGTGGCGGGGAACAGTCTCTTTCATTACGTCGTCGACAACGACAAGACGGCGACCATGCTCTCCGACCATCTTTACAAGACCTACGGCGGGCGATTGACCTTCATGCCTCTGGAGCAGTTAAGGCCGAGGCAGGTCAAGATGCCCAGGGCATCGGACGCGCAACCTCTGATCAGCAAGATTGAGTATGACCCACAGTTCGAGAAAGCCTTCCAGCAGGTCTTTGGCCGCACCATTGTCTGCCCAAACCTGTCGGTTGCGTCCCAATATGCCCGATCACACGGGCTGGACGCGATCACGCCAGAAGGTGACACCACCAACAAGAGGGGCGCGATGACGGGAGGTTATGTGGATGCCAGGAGGTCACGCCTCGACGCGGTTCGGCGAGTTAGTCAATTGCGCGACTTGTATGAGCAGCAACTGGCGGACATGGACAGGATCCGGAAGGAGATCGAAATCATCGATCAAAAGGTGACGAGTGCGAGCGGCGAGGAGCACAAACTCGAACAGCAGATGCGCCAGTTCGAGATGGGCTTTGAGCCGCTCAAGACGGAGCTACGGACCAAGAATGCCCAGCTGGAGCGCGAGCGAGCCCACCTTGAGGCGGCTCTGGAACGGCGGGCACAGGTGGAAAGGAACCTCAAAGAGCTGGACGACTCCATCTCGATGTACCAGGCCGAGCTTTCCCAGGACTTCAAGAAAGCCCTGTCGGCAGCCGAGGAGCGGCAACTGGAGGAATTCACCGCCGAAGTGCATCGACTCCAGCGGGAGCTGAAGGAAGTCAGCAAGAAGCGCTTCGACCTTGAAGGCCGCAAGAAGCTCCTCGAGACCGAGTTGCAGAGCCATCTCCGGCCGCAGGAGGATCAACTCCGGAGCCAAGCCTTCGAGAACTCGACGGTGGGCGGCAGCGAAAGCTACCAGGATGCCCAGAGGGAGCTCAAGAGGGCGCAGCGAGCCATGGCTGAGATTGAGCAACAGCTTGGTGAGAACGAGCAAAAGACGGAGAAGGTGAGCGGCGAACTCGCCAAGCTGGAAACTCAGAGGTCAGAAAAGGAGCAGGAGCTGCAGGAGCTGCAGAAGCGGATCGATCAGCACCAGAAGAAGATGGAGAAGAACATCCAGACTAGGGCCCGCCTCGTCAGCCAGGCTGCCGAGTACGCCAAGAATATCCGGGATCTGGGGATCCTGCCGGAGGAGGCGTTTGGCAAGTACGAGAAGATGAAGCCGGAGCAGGTACGTGACGCGGCCGCAGAGCCAAGGCTCGGATGCGCTGACAAGAAGTTAGATTGAATCGAGGCTGCGGAAGGTCAACGAAGCGCTCAAGAAGTACAAGCACATCAACAAGAAGGCGTTTGATCAGTACAACAGCTTCACCGCCCAGCGAGATCAGCTCTTGAAGCGGCGCAAGGAGCTCGATACATCTCAAAAGTCAATCGAGGCGCTGATCGAGCATCTCGACCAGGAAAAGGACGAGGCGATCGAGCGGACTTTCAAACAGGTCTCGCGGGAGTTCGCCACCATTTTCGAAAAGCTGGTCCCCGCCGGCCACGGCCGTCTCGTGATCCAGCGCAAGGCGGATCGCGGGAAACAAAGGGGAAACGCTGAGGACTCAGAGGAGGAGACGACGGGCGTGGAGAGTTACACGGGCGTGGGCATTTCGGTCTCGTTCAACTCCAAGGTCATGGACGAGCAGCAGAAGATCCAGCAGCTCAGCGGCGGGCAGAAGAGTAAGCCCGTTCTTCCCCCCCCCCCCCCCCCCAAAAAAAAAAAAAACCACCCTTCCCCTTTCCAGACAAAACGGCTGGCTCGACGATTACGGGTTGCTAACAAGACGATACGCACCTAGGTCTTTGTGCTCTCTGCCTCATCTTCGCCCTGCAGGCAGCCGAGTCGAGTCCCTTTGTCATCTTTGACGAGGTTGACGCCAACTTGGACGCACAGTACCGGACGGCGGTGGCCAGCCTGCTGATGGAGATCTCGCGGGAGCAGAAGACGCAGTTCATCTGCACGACGTTCCGCCCGGAGATCGTCCACGTTGCGGACAAGTGCTACGGTGTCACGTTCCACAACAAGACGAGCACCATCGACTGTGTGCCGACAGAGGAGGCGCTAAACTTTGTCGAGGGCCAGAAGAAGTGAAGGGGTGGCGGCGGGGCGTTGCCAATCACTTGTTCAGGGGTTGTGTCATGTGTACACGTTGCGGTTCTGGGAAGCATGCCTTTTAACTACGGAGTCTGAGTGAATGGATGGATGGTCGTTGTCGAAGGTAGACGTTGAGGCTATTGAACCCTCTTTTTTTCTCACTGGAAAGGGGGATTAACCAAAGGTTTCGTTTTTCTTCTTTTTCTTCTTCTTTATCTTTATTTTATTTTATTTTTTTTCGGTCTGCATCAACAGGAGCTCGACTTGTTTCTCTCATGTTTTGGCGCGGCTAGTTGCTTTTTTGAATGATGTATACCTAACGTTAGCTTTTGCGCTTGTGGCATTACCTAGAATGCGTCCCGAGCGGTTCGGACTACGCAATGTTGGTGTTTTACCTTTGCGGGTTTATATAAGTGAAATGAATCAGGTAATGAGGTATTGGAGGGTTACCTTAATGCATACATATCCGTACCTTGCTCGTGTACTACCCCATATTGTAGCACAGAGACTCAGTATATACTGTTCGGGCGTACTCCGTACAGTACGGATTACATACATGACCGATCACACGATGGTGGTTTCTGCCTTGGGGATTCCCCCCTGAAGCTCGGGCTCGGTGGTCAGAGCCGAAGCTCTGCTGTGCCCCACTTCGATTGCTATACGATTCTAGAAGTTACCCCTCCATTCACCGGGTTGTGTGTGGTCGCGATAACAAAAGACGGGGACTTGACGGCAAGGCTCAAACCAACCAACAACATCTCGTGTAACTCCGCGTCACTTTTTGCCCTTTGGACGATTCCATCACCGAAGTCAGATCCCACCCCGCAGACAACCGAGTACAATAATTCCAATAATTCCCGCATCGCGGTCATACCGCAGAGAGAGAGCACGATGCCGGTCGATTATAGCAAATGGGTGCGCAGAGCCTCGTTTTCTCCTCACGCCGTGTGACGAGGGAGGAGGGAGGAGGGGTAAAGCGCTCCAGCTAACATGTCGTCTTCTGTAGGATGCGCTCGAGCTTAGCGATGACTCGGACATCGAGGTGCATCCCAATGTCGACAAGCGGTCCTTCATCCGCGCGAAGCAGCACCAGATCCACATGGAGCGCCAGCAGCGCAAGCGCCAGATCGAGACGCTCAAGTATGAGCGGATCATCAACGACACTCTGATGAGGCGGATCCAGGGGCTTATCGACCGCCTGAAAGCCCATGCGTCCGAGGCAAAGTCGGGAAACCCGGGAGAGGTGGCCTTCCGGGCCGTCATGGAGTCGGCGGCCGGGCTGGACCCCAAGGACGACCAGCCGCCCCCGCGCCCGGAGGGCGTCCACGAGGCCGAGGAGCCGCAGCCGACGTATACCAAGATGATGGCCACCCTCCTGGATCAGGTCAACAAGACGCTGGACGAGAAGAAGGTCGGACAGGATGGCCGATACGACGCCATGGTGGCCGAGATCGAGGAACACCTCAGGAAGGTCAACAACCTGCAGGAGGAGCTGATCAAGAAGCTCACCGACCTGGAGAAGCAAGAGAAGAGCAAGATCACCAGCGAGGACATCCACACGGGCTTCGACAGCTCCTTCATCAACAAGAAACCCTCCTCCACCTCCGGCGGCTCGGGGGCTGGCAAGGGCTCCTCCTCCCAGGTCGAACTCCTCAACCCGAACTACGCCGACGCCACCTCCCTCCCCGCCGGGTCCGGGTCCGGGTCCGGCTCCGGCTCCAAATCGGGCGGCGGCGGCGACGACGACGATGAGGTCAGCGCCTCCCCGCTGGCGCGCCAGTTTGCCCAGATCAAGGCCAGCTCGTACCGCGACTCGCACGCCTTCCTCAACGAGCACCCGGAGATCCTGACGGAGAAGGAGACGGACGGGCTGCTCGTCATGGCCTTTGACGCGCAGCTCGAGAACCGGTCCGACTTCGCGCGCAACTGCGTGCACCAGGCGCTCCTGCTGCAGTACTGCCGCGCCCTCGGGCGCGACGGCGTCGCCCTCTTCTTCAAGCGCATCACCACGCCCGGCCACCAGGCCCAGGAGGTGTTCTACAAGGACGTGCAGGACACGTACACGCGCATCCGCAACCGCACGCGCGAGATCCTCGCGCAGCGGGCCAAGGACGAGGCCGAGGGCAAGCAGCAAGGCGTCGAGCAGATCCAGCTGCACGCCGTCGAGCCGGGCACCGTCATCAACATCCGCATCCCCGAGGAGAACAGCGAGGACGAGGAGACGAGGAAGGGGAGGGCCATCTTTGACGGCTTCCCGGAGGATATGAAGAGAGCGCTGCAGACGGGCAAGCTGGAGGAGGTGAACAAGGTCTTGGGAGAGATGAAGGTTGAGGAGGCCGAGGAGATAGTCGGCAAGTTGGGCGAGGTGAGTTTGATTTTTTTTTTTTTCGTTTTCTTGTTCCTTGTTTTTTTTCGCATCGCCACCCACTCTCTCCCTCCCTTTCATTCGTGAAACGAGAAGCTAACTGTTGGACCAGGCTGGCATCCTGAGCCTCGAGGAGGAGATCATCGACGCGACCACCGAGGATGGCAAGGACAAGCTGAAGAAGCTGGAGGAGAGCAAGAAACTTGAGGAGAGCAAGAAGGCGGAAGAGAACAGCGAAGCCCAGTTTGCTGACGACCCGGAGTAAGGATTCAATGGCGTTTATCGGAGTTTCAACATGCATCTTGTCTCTGTCGTCAATACCATCGGTCATTGATTCATCCTGCGGGTTATCCAAGGCGTGCAGCTCTGTTTTGATTCCCTGTCTTGATACTTTGTGAGTTCCAATCTCGAACCTTCCCTCCCTCCTTTCAACGCACCCGAAAGACCCCTAATTTTTCCCGTCGTTCATTCGCTTCAAGTTAGCTACCTCTCTCATCTCCGTGCCCTCCAGTCGAAGGAGGTCTGGCAATGGATGGGCTCACCAGAGCAAAGACCGAGGACCTCCGCCAGATTCCGCCAGACCACGTTCCCAACTGCCTCCCAGCCATTCCTTCTCTCTCCTTGCTGTTGTGTGCTCAAAGCAAGACCGTCTATGCTACAAGCTCAGGACCAAACTTACACTTCATTTAGCGACTCGTCCAGAGTCCCAGCTTCATTTCTACTCTCGGACATCTAGGCTCATACCGCGAGCACTTCTTCGTCTTCCCCACCACCGCATTACACATTCCACTTCTTTCGAGAGCCATTGCCGTTTTGTTAATATACTTCGCCCTCTTTATTCTTTTTTCCCCCCTTCTTTTCTGTTTCCTTCTAGCTATACGTTCTTTCCATCCTCTTCATCCGCATCACTTAACTATCCTCCGCTCCTGGCAACTACTTCCGCCTACAGATACCCCATGGCTACAACACCCAGCTTGCAAGATGCCTTGTCACATGGGGTATTGGGCGTTAAACAGCCGATCATACACGCGACTCGACACCACTCGGAGTCTTTCGCACCAGACCAAGACCAGAGCATGCATCCACCAGGGCAGATGGTGACCGACCTTGCTCTCACCCAGGGCTTGGGTTCTGCAGTGGTCACAGCTGACGCGAAATCTCATCCAGAGTCTACTTCTTCGGAAGCCGTCTCGGAGACCGTTCGACACTCACCGAAGAAAGGCGTTGTCACTGGTGCTGACGCAACAGAAGAAGCTAAGGAGCCAGCCGCAGGGGTCGCCGCCGCTCCGGACACGGCGGAGAGCGAAGCTAGCAGGACCGAGGCAGCAGCCAACGGCTTCTCAACCACTCCTGGTTCGTGACTTTTGATGAGATATGAGCGAGAGGGGCCCTGCCATTGACCTAATCGACAGATACCGCGACGGAAACACCATGCTCAAGAAATAGTCCTGCTATCCTCCCTACCAATGGCGGAGGAGCCGACGAAGAGGAAGAAGACGACCTCGTCGCGGCCATCCGCGACCGCAAGAAGAAGGCTTCTCACACAGGCCAAGACGCCGCCAAACCGCTGCCGTCGGGTCCGCCGGGGAGATCCGCAGACGGCACCACACACACCAATGGCGAAGGCTCTCAGCGAGAGCTCTCGATTCTCGACGGCTCGGTAAACAATGTCTTGGTAACCCGGCTTGGTCTAAAGAGACCGGCCAGTGTCGTTGGAAGCAGTTTCCTCGGCAGCTACGACTACGCGGGGCGGAGGCAAGAGGCAAGGCAAATCACCGGAGCCAGAACTAGCCATGCCCCTCTCGGCGAATCCAGGGAGACCACGTCTAGAGTCTCGCGCAAAAGACCCTCTCCAGAGGTAATAGACCTCACCAGTATCTCTGACAACGAAGAAGAAGCCCCCGATCTTTTCTCGCACCGCGGGGCCAAGAAACACCGGCTGGACAAGCATGGTCGGGAGAGACAGCGTACACCAGAGCACGGAGAGTCCCAAGCTTTTGATGATGTTAAGAGAGCCGAAAAGCGCTCTTGGGAGAAGAGGAAGAAGAGAGATAAAGAGTACTCGCGGCGCAGGCGGCGCCCGGACCGGCGGGAGGGGCGAGAGAGGACGAAGCAATGGGGCCAGCAAGGTGTGGGGGAAGAAGAGGCTTGGTTAGAAATCATCCGCGGCATCCAGCAGGTGTCTGGTCAACCGCCTCCCCGAGAACACCTCGGGGAACCTAGCCGCCAATCAAACCTCCGTAGTGCTCAGCCGACCAACGAACTACAGCACGGCCAGCAGCCGAGACGACAGCCTCGCCAGGATGCCTGCCAGTCCGGTATGCGCCCAGACCAGGGATCCCGTACCGTACCGCAGCCCAGTCAGGGGGTTCAACATCAGATAAGCGTCCCAAGTCCAGCCACGCGCCCTCCGAGTCAGGGGTTGCTCCAGGAGTCGAGTTCGCCGCTTGGTCTCGAACTAAGTCTTCGGCCGGGGAGCAGTCCCAACCAGGCACAGCTGCATAATCAAAGGATCATAGACGCCATCAAGAATCGTCGGCCTGGGACTGCGGGCGACAACGAGAGCACAAGGCTTCAAGATGATTCGCTAGGTCGGAAACCCGCGGTGAGCGATGGTCCTCTATCCACAACCACTTACCCAGAGGATGATGCTGCGCTCTTCCAGACGCTAGCGGCCAAGGTGCCTGAAAAACGGACCGCCCAGTTCGTGACGGGCCTGCCAAACGGCGACGTGCGTCTTGGCCGGAATAGCCTCCAAAGGGTGGGTCGAGGAGCCGGGCTTCCAGGGGCACAACGGCAAGCAGGCAGTCTTTCGCGGCGGGCGCCTCCCGAATCAGCCCTCAGTCGCCGGCTAACCCAGCGCCCAAACCTTCTCCTGCCACCGGACGGCAAAAGTAGCCGTCAGGCCAGTCGGCTTCCCCAGTGCCGAAATATCTTTCAGCCCAGGCAGCCCCAACAACCGTCCCGTTCCGCCGCTCGGCCGTGTACCGAGATCTCCACAGACCAGGACATCGTCTCGCCACCGCCGCCGGCTGCCTCCTCTCGCGTTCCGTCGGCTGTCTCGCAGCCCCAGAACGCCGGCTACCACCCGCTGCTGCCCCCGAGCCGCGCTCGTGAACGACAGCAGCAGCAGCAGCAGCAAGTGACGGCGCCCACTTTTCACTACGAGCCCGGTGCCCACCCCGCGCGGCCGCCGCGTGAGACGGTCCCGGCCGCCGAAGCCCTGGGGCCAGACAGGACGGTGGTCCAGTACGTCGTCTATCGCACCCCACGCTTTAACCCTCCGGCCAACCTACGGAAGAGGGGGACAACTGGAGGAACAAGGGGGGGAGGAAGAGACCCAGGCGGGGAGGAAGAAGAAGAGGAGGAGGAGGAGGAGGAGGAGGACAATGATGAGGAGATGCTCCGAAGGCTGCGGCAGCGCAGGGCGGTGCGGTGCAGCGAGCACTGCTCGGTGCAGGCGGCCAACGCGCAGGCCGCGGGACGGCTCGACCGCCCCCGCAAGGGCGTCGTCGGCAAGAGCTGGGCCATGGTCCGCTCCTCTTTCTCCTTCTCTTCCTCCTCCCCCTCCTCCTCCTCCTCCTCATCATCATCTCCACCTTTCTCCACCGCTAATTCTGTGGCTGCTGCTGCGCCAGGTTCGGGCCTTGTCCCACCGGAGCAAGCGGCGGGAGGGGCAGGAGAAGAAAGAGACGAAGGGGTGCTCCTGTACGAAGGGCGCGTGAGCTACGCCAGCGGGGAGGTGCAGTTTTTCTGGGTGGGCGAGGAGGTCCGCGACATCGGCGGCGGCGGCGGCTTGACGGGCGGGCTCGGGCGGGTGCGTGTGGACCGGGAGGCGGCGGCCGTGTATGCGCGGAAGCGGTTCGACGTCTGGTCGAGGGTGGTGTATCTCGGGAAGAGGGGGGAGGAGCAGGCGGGGTCGGGCCAGAGGCAGGGGCAAGGGCACGGGCACGGGCAAGGACAGGGGCAGAAGCTTGTTTTCGAGTGTGCTGGCAATGAGGATGGTGAAGGAGGTGGTGAAAAGGCGAGTGGGACGTCCGCTGGAGGGAATAATATGGAGGGTACGGAGAAGGAAGGGGAAAGGGGGAGCGTGGCGGACGCGGCTACTGCTGGCAATGACGACGACGATAACGACAACAACAACACCGAGCCCGACCGTGCCCGCCGCTCCTCTAGCGTCTCGAGCACGGCGACCGTCACCTTCACCCCCTACGCAACCCCGCTGGACCTCGTCGAGATGGAGACCCGCCTTGAGGGGAGCTACACAATGCTGCACCTAGCCAACCGGGCGGCGCTGGCCGCCTTCCTGGAGCTCGCCCGGCCGCGGAACCGGGGGATCGACGACCATCACCACTACCAGCACTCGGTCCGGCCCGAGATGGCGGCACGCTTCAAGGAACACGGTCTCGGAACGCCCGGGTGCGCCAGCACGGCCGAGCTCGTGTTCGAACCGCCCGCATGGCGGCCCTTTCGGTGGGGATTCCTGAAGCTAGTGGTGGAGGTGGTGCAGAGCGAGCTTCGCGGGCCGGTAGACATCGGGGACATGGTCGTCGAGGGGGACGTGAACGCGCGCGAGCCAGGGGTGGCCGGCGAGGTCGACGCTCCAGCGGTGGCGTGCCAGGTAGAGGAGGAGTCGGAGGAAGGGAAAGGCAGCGAAGAAGAATGACGGCGGTCATATACCTACCACCTAGGCAAACATGGGTAGATCAAGGGCGGGTATAGATTCAGGAACGGTCCATGTGTTGAATGATATATCGGGCTAAGTGAAATCGGACAGCCAACACCTTGTATATAGCTTATTCGAGACAAGACAAGAAAAAGAACAAAAAGTAGGGAATACAAAAGAATGATAAAACGTTGAGAAAAGCGGGGGGGGGGGGGGGGGAAGGAGTAACGAAGGGTCTGGCTAATATTGGTTGTCGAGCTCAATTCCTCTCGCTCTCTGCTCCTTCTTCTCGGGAGCAAGAGCGACAGCAGCGCTGGATTCAGGGGCAACGCGTTGAATGCCCGAGGGTAAACAAGAAGATTGAACCGGAAACGGCCAGGTAAATGAGTAGTTAACTAATCGGGGGAAGCGCAATTGTGACGGGACGCATTCATTCAGAGCATCGCAGGCAGCGAAGGCAAGATTCAGTGTACCGAAGTACTCTGACCAAGGCAACAACAAGGAAAATGGCAGCCCTGCAGTCATTTGTTCCTGGGGTCCAGAGGCGTGTGGGGCCGGTCTGTGAGAAGACGGCCCAGCCCAGCGAGGATTGGCGCCCATCCCCGCAGGTGGGGTCGCTCGAAATTGGAACCTTCCGCTGCATCTGTGCGTGTTGAGAGCGGCCCAGACGTCATCGAGCAGCCAACCGAACGGGTGAAAATGGAGAGCGCCGATGGATGAATCCTCGATTGCTTCTTAGGGTAGCCCACCAATTCAACCCGGAAAGTGTGCGGCAGCGAGCCCGACGACGGAGTGCAGACGCACAAACACCTCGACGACCGATACAACTGCCAGCGCTTTTTACTTAGCGTACAATCCAAATGGCATGGTAACACAGCGTTGTTGGTTTGACATAACGTACCGAGTACCGTCGGTCCCTTGCGTCTGCCACCATTACCACCAACAACCAGCAGCACAAGCCGTTTCACCTCCCCCACTCCTTGGCTCTCCGCAATGGCCGAAACGTCTTCGGCATCCGAGAGCACGCCGCTCCTCCCGTCCGATGCGTCGTCTCCCGAGTCCCTCCGGCCATCTAAGCCCCCGCGAACCGTCACTTTCAATCCAAACCCCGTCAGCAAGACCATCGAGCCAGAAGCTGCCTACCAACATGCCCGATCGTCGCAATCACGGCGCCCGTTCGCGTCTCCTGCGAGCCCCTCCGCTATCAGCGTCGGCGGCTTGGGCGGTGGTCCGCCCATGCTCTCGGCCCTGAACAACAAACTCCTCCGTCGCAATAGCCACGGCGGCGTCCCTGGCGGCCACTCCGGCGGCCACTCCGTCAGCTTGCCGCTGGTTGCCACCGCCGGCGCCGGGATGCCCAAGATCGGCCCGCAGCGCAGCACCAAGAACGCCCAGAAGCTCAAACTCCTGCCGAACCCGGAGCTGGAAGCCGACGTTGACGACGAGATCGGCCGTGATGTCTACTCGCAATACACCCGCATCAAGGACCCTTCGGCCCGCCGCGATGCTGCCCGTCTCGGCAAGGCCGACCGCGACCGGCTACCGCGTGTCACCGCCTACTGCACCGCCAACCGATACCAGATGGACGGCCTGCAGCGCTTCCTCAAGGGGAGAGGGAAGACGAGAGGGGCGAACCCCAAGCTGATCGACGAGTGCATCTACACGCCCTACAGCTACAGCTCCAAGCAGGTACAGACGGCGCGCCAGGAGAGCCTGGCCGAGACGCGCTCCAGCCCGGGACGGAGACACTCGACCGGAAACCTCCTCGAAGGTCTCGCCGAGTCTAGCCGCCCGGCCCTTGGCAACGGTCTTTCCGAGGGCCGAGAAACCACCGGCGACGTCCTTGACCAGCAGATCTCTGGCGATGGCCTGGACAGCGAGGTTCTCGACTTCGACATCAACGTGCACACGCCCGAGGTGTTCCTCTTCGAGTACGGCGTGGTAGTAATATGGGGCATGTCGGCCGCCCAGGAGCAGCGCTTCCTTAAGGAGATATCCAAGTTCGAGGTCGAGAAGCTCGGTCCGGACGACGTCGAGACGGAAAAGTTCAACTTTTACTACACCCACGAGTACCAGGCCCGCATCTACAACGACTTCATCGCCCTGCGCGACAAGAACAACTACATGACCAAGCTGGCCATTTCCCACGCCCTGGCCCAGAGCGTAAAGGTGAGATTTCTCTTCCTGGACTAGATAACCCCCATTGCTGCTGCTACCTTGAAGAGGATATATACTCCCTCTCCTCAGATAATCGTAGAGGAAGAGAATGAAATTAATTCGTCTTGTTCGGTTCCTAGACGTCTCTCTTCGAGGAGCTCATAGCCTCCACCATCGACGAGTGCAAAAACATACCGGCGCAGCTCGCCCTGACGGGCAAGATCGCCCTCTCGCGCGCCGAGATCAACATGCAGATCGGCGAGCTCTTCATCCTGCGCATCAGCATCCACCTCAACGGCTCCGTCCTCGACACACCGGAGCTCTTCTGGGTCGAACCCCAGCTCGAGCCCGTCTACCAGGCCGTCCGGAGCTACCTCGAGATGGACCAGCGCGTCGGCCTGCTGACGGAGCGCCTCGACGTCATCGCTGATCTGCTGGCCGTCCTCAAGGAGCAGCTCAGTCATGGGCACGGCGAGAAACTGGAGTGGATTGGTATGTTTTCTGCTCTCGTCTTTCTTTCCTTCTTCTTCTTCTTTTCTTCTCTTGTCTTGTAATTTTTCAGCCTGTTCCTTCCCTCGCGAGAATGGAGAGAAGCAAAAACTGCGGTACTGACCTGACCGTAATTACCTTTTCCAGTCATTGTTCTCATCGCTGCCGAGATTGTCGTCGCCATCGTAAATATCATAGTCGATTTATGGGTGGGCGTCTGACACGTTAATCCTTAACGCTGGCTTCTTCTCGGTTCTGAGGGCGGGTGAGGTCCATCCCACCCACCGATCTTTGTCTTCCAAATGCTGGTGCGGACAACCTTTTTGGAGTTTGGGGAAGGTATAGGCTGGCGTTCTGGTTCGGGAGAGTTCTAGTCGTTTGAGTTTGGTCCGACCTTAGAAGGGGGAATCACCTCGCGAGGAGCCGCGTAGGCCTGTCTGCGAGCGTAGAGTCTCTGTACTACTATTTGTATGTGTAATGTACAAGCACGGATATTTTTGGATTGCGGGTTAGAGAAGGAGCTTCAGTAATGAAGGGCTGTATCCGGGGTGAATATGGGACAATAGATGCCAGAGCTAGCTCTCTCTCTGTTCACTCAAGGAGCGCTGCTTGATCAACCTGGAAAATTGGGCATATGGCAATTTCTTTTTTTTTTTTTCTTTTTTTTTGGAAGAATTTTCGGGTGACGCAGAGAAATCACCTTCGGTTCGGGATCATCCGTACTCTTGTAATACCAAAGATCAAGCAAATTCATCAAGCATACCCCCCGCCCCTTCTGGAAAGCAAAGTTGACGAGTACAAATACCCAGAACATGTCGATTCAATCTTGGGGGAAGAGCCCCAGCCGTCCCATGAAGAAGCAAGTCAGAAAGAAAGGGGGGGGAAAAGCGCCAGTACATTAGCCATCTTACGTGACCACGTCTTGACCCCCCTGTGTACAGTCCCAAATCCACCCTAGCAGGATCGATCCGACATCAAAAACAATCAGGCGACGACACAACCCCCTCGAACAAACCTAGGCGCGCCCGGGGAGGGAAAAAAAAAGATGATGAAATCAGAGACAGAAACGGTTTGCATTAATCATCTGCCGCCTCCACGGCCGGACTAATTAATAGCGCCAGCCACCGCCCGGATGAAAAGGTCCGCGGAATCCCGTCGACCCCCAGTCGCCGCCACCGCTGCCGAACCCGGAACGTTCAGCCGGCTCGCGAGTCCCCGGCTCTCGTGCATCGTGTTCAGCACGGGAGGCGTACGCGTAGGGAAAGCCTTGGCGAGGAGGAGGAGGAGGGAACGAGCCGGGGTCCGGGTAGGTTGGGTAGCCCTCTGAGCCCCGGGCCCGAGGGAAGCTACCGGGCCGATGTTGGTGGTAGAGAGATATGGCGTAGCCCGCGTAACCGTGCTGCCAACGGGGAGGCCCCCGGTGATCCGAATAAGGGCCCCTCAACGCCTGCCCGTGTCCTGCCCCTCTATGACTCCCAGCATGGCCGGCCCACCCCCCGTACCCCTGAATCTGACGGGCGGACTCTGGAGGGCCCTGCTGCTCACGCGCAGCGTGGTGATAGCCCCAGTAACGCTACTCCTCGGGTTTCTCGCCCTGTGTCTCCTGATCCGTGTCATAATTCGTCATCTCGACGTCCTCCTGCTCCTGTTGCTGCTTCTCTTGCTGCTGTTGCTGTCGCGGTGACGACGACGACGACTGCTTCTGGGACGCTTCCTCCTCCTTCGCCCCGGCCGCCGGCCGGTCCGGTTCTGTCGACTCGGCCTTGTCGTTGCTGCTCTCCTGCGCCTTGGCGCTGGCAGCTTCGGATCCCTCCTTCGCCTTGGCGTCGTCGTCGTACGCGTCCTTCTGCTTCTTGTACTCGGCCATCTGGTGATCGGCACGCGCCCGGTACTCCTCGCGCTGGCTGTCGGATAGTTCCTTCCAGCCGCTGGAGAGCATCTCCTCCACGTCGTCGCCCGGCTTGGCCTTCTCTTGGAGGGACGGGCGGTTCTCATCGCAGTACAGGTCAAACGCGGAGCCGGGCATCTTGGGCGCGCCCTTGTGCGCACCGTTGGTCTTGCTTCCCTCGCCCTGCCGCGCGGTGGAGAGGGCGTCCAACTTGGGTGACTGGAGTAGGCGGTTCTGGCTGATGAAGGTCGTCGAGCCGGGTGTGGCGGCGTTTACCGAGGTGGCAGCATCGAGGTTGGCGGGAAACGCGGAGGGCTTGCGGTGGCCGCGCTTGATGCGCAACGGCTTGTCCTTGGGCTGTGATGGCGGAGAGGGTATGGCGTCAATGATTGTTGTCCGCGCGGGAGGGGAATGTGTTTGACCGTGGCCAGCGTCCCGGTTGTCCGGCAGGGAACTTACCGTCGGCGGAGGGCTGGGGCTACCGTCTGAATCCTCTACGTTCGTGCTCGTCCGCCTGGCCAGCTGTTCGAGCAGGAAGGCCCGTTCGAGCCGCATCTTCTCGACCTGCCGCTTGAGGCGCGCGAGACGCAACCTGGCAGCGTCATTGGCCTCTTCCACCTCGTTCGTTCGCTGCTTCAGCTGGATGCACTTTCGGCGGTAGGCTTCCTCCACCGAGGGTGGGAGCGCAGGCGGGACCGACGAAGCTGCGGAGAGAGGTACGGTCAGCGGGTTATTATTCATTGGCAAACATTGCGATCCACATGACGAAACAAATGTCAGAAATGGATTGTGGAAGCAGCCCCATCAATGACTTCCGAAAGGAAGTAAGTTTGATTTTTTTGATTTTTTTTTTTTTTTTGGCCAAGAGAGCATTGCTGGCTTCGAACATACCAGGCGCCATGTTTGTCTTGGAAGCGTTCTCTGGAGTAGCGGTTATACCGAAAACCGATCGGTCTGCAAATGGAGCGGGTATCGAGGGAGAGGCTACAAGTAAGTTGGCGTGCGGAAATTGGCTTGATTCAGAGGTGTGTCGCGAGATAAAAACAAAAAGAAAAAAAGGAAATGGATGGAAATTGCGCTCGGCGTTCGTTCAAACTCTCGCGTTGGGAGTCGCGAGTTCGTTCCGGAGAAACACTTGGATGGCGCTGCGCGCAACAAGGCTGACAACGCCCCAAGACCGGGCCACTGCTGGCCTTCCTTGCGCTGAACAGAGAGGAACAGGGGGGGAGGGGGCCGCCTGAATGCGGGTCCGGTCCTCCCACTCATTGGATCCCGGTAGGTTCTGCGGGGCCAAAAGGCTGCAGCGGGTTGACTTCGATTTGCTTCACCAACTTTTTTTATGGACCTGCTCCAGAGTGGGCAGCAGCGGGAAGCTCGAGTTAGCAGGTTGACTTTGGTGAGACGGTGACACTTCCGCCAAACCAGCCCCCACGAGTTGCCTCCAAAACCACCCGCCATCATGTCGCTGAATATTCCCAACGCGCCAAAGGCCGGCTTATTCAAGCAGGGCTACAATAAGTAAGTGATTTCTTTTTGCTTGCTGCTTTTGGACCCGAAGCAGCCCCTCAACTCCCTCTCTACCCCGCCATAACTCTCTCTCCCCAAGCAGCTCCGACGGGGGTGACTGGTCGCCTTTCTGCGCCGACAGCAACTCGTAGTAGACTGGTGATTCACGCTGACCATTTGCTCCCTTTCTCGCTCCCGCCCCGTCTTTAGCTACGATTCCGAAGATGGAGCTGTCCTCCGCAACATTGACGCCTGCCGGGCCATCTCGTCGACGGTCCAGACGTCGCTGGGCCCCTACGGCCGCAACAAGATTGTCATCAACCACCTGCAGAAGATGATCCTCACCTCGGATGCCGCCACCATTTTGCGCGAGCTCGATGTCGTACACCCCGCCGCCAAGCTGCTCGTCATGGCCAGCCAGCAGCAAGAGTCGGAGATGGGTGACGCCACGAACCTCGTCATTATCCTGGCCGGCGAGCTGCTCAAGAAGGCCGAGGACCTCCTGCGCATGGGCCTCAAGGCGTCCGACATTGTCACCGGCTACGAGCGTGCCCAGAAGATCGCCCTCGATACGCTCGAGGAGCTCGAGATCGACAAGGTGGAGAGCCTGCAGTCGCAGGAGGAGATCAGCAAGGCCATCCGGACCGTCATCGCCAGCAAGCAGAACGGCAGCGAGGAGTTCCTGGCCAACCTCGTCGCCGAGGCCGTCCTGTCGGTCCTGCCCAAGAACCCGGCCAACTTCAACGTCGACAACATCCGCGTCGTCAAGATCATGGGCGGCAGCCTGGACCAGAGCCGCGTCGTCAAGGGCATGGTGTTCCCCAAGGAGCCCAACGGGACGGTCAAGAAGGCTAGGAAGGCCAAGGTCGGCGTCTTCACCTGCCCGATCGACATCTCCCAGACGGAGACCAAGGGCACCGTCCTATTACACAACGCCAAGGAGATGCTCGACTTCACAAAGGGCGAGGAGGAGCGCCTCGAGGCGGTGATCAAGGAGCTGTACGACGTCGGCCTCCGCGTCGTCGTCGCCGGCTCGACCGTCGGCGAGCTGGCCATGCACTACCTCAACCGCTACGGCATCCTGGTCATCAAGATCCTCAGCAAGTTCGAGCTCAGGCGGGTATGCAGGGTGGTGGGCGCCACGCCCCTCGCCCGGCTCGGCGCGCCCATGCCGGACGAGATGGGCACCATCGACGTGGTGGAGACGCAGGAGATTGGCGGTGACCGGGTGACGGTCTTCCGGCAGGAGGACGAGGCCACGAGGACGGCGACGCTCGTCCTCCGCGGCGCCACGCAGAACCACCTGGACGACATTGAGCGGGCCGTCGACGACGGCGTCAACGTCATCAAGGCCATCACCAAGGACCCCCGGCTCGTCCCCGGCGCCGGCGCGACAGAGATTGAGCTCGTCGAGAGGATACAGGCCGTCGGCGAGAAGACGCAGGGCCTGGCGCAGTACTCCATCAAGAAGTACGGCGAGGCGTTTGAGGTAGTGCCGCGGACGTTGGCCGAGAGCGCCGGTCTGGACGCCACCGAGGTCCTCAGCCGGCTATATGCCGCCCACCAGAGGGAGGACGGCTGGTCTACGGGCGTTGACATCGAGGTGTGTTTTATTATTATTATTTATTGTTTGCCTTTTGTTTCGTGCGCCCCAAAACTACTAGCCGCTTGCTTGCTAACTGAGCCCCTCTTCCCACACCAGAACCAGGATAACACGGGCATACTGGACGCCGAGGACGAGGGCATCCTCGACCTTCTCGTCAGCAAGCACTGGGCTATCAAGCTGGCCACCGAGGCCGCCCGCACGGTGCTCTCGGTTGACCAGATCATTGTCGCTCGGCAAGCCGGCGGGCCGAAGCCTCCCGGACCCAACCCGGTAAGTTTGACTGCAAGCCCCCTTTTCTGGCTTGGTCTCCGAGTGAACATTGCTAACCAAGATTGTTTGGCAGAACTGGGATGAGGACTGAGTTTGAGGGATAGGATAGGGGAATAAAGGGTTGTATTTCCCGATTCGGTAGCTGTCTCCAAAAAAAAGGGACAAGCTTGGATCTGGGCCAAAAGCAAGGTTAATGTTAACTGCCTCTCTAGACCTACGCGTCTCATCCTCCTAACCGGTGCAAACCGTCCCATTTGCTCTTCCTTGCCTCGCCTGCGCAACCAACGAGTAAACATCTGCAACCTCCTCTCATGTCAAGCAATAGGGCCCATGATCATCATCATCAATGATCAAGCAACCCTTCCGCCCGGCTGTTCTGCCCCTCATGATTGCTAGTAAGGCTCATTTCAAACATCCGACGGTGATTACCGACCGCAACTATCAACGATGAACATTCGTTCTCTGTGTCCCCTAGCATGAGCACGCCGCTGTTGTTTCCTCTGCTACGGTCATCAACCGTAGGCTGCCATTTCGAGTCATCCCAGCACGTTAGGCACGGCATTGCAGCCTAGCTCCTCGTGTCATCATGGAAAAAAAAAAAAAAACAATTTCAGCTCAACGTCCGGCAACGCCCTTCACTGCCCTTGCTATGTCACAAGTTGATGGGCCGTTTTCGTCAAGGGTGTGTGGTAGGAGCTGCCTTGCCGCTTCAAGGGTACTCAACCCCCCCCCCCCCCCCCGGGGGGCCCTGCGGGAGAACGCCCAGAAAACAAGCCGCCCTCGGAGGGATCTATCGATCTATCTACAGCAACTAGCGGTGTAGAGTACGTCAATGTCAGGATGGTCATCACAATCGGGGGCGTTCCCCTCAACCCCTCAGCGGGAGAAGGTCCGTTCTGGCTCAGCGTGCATGGCTTTTACATACATGTGTAGTTATACATACACACACAGGCACTCGAAGAAGTGTTCTGTACGTGTATGTGACGACAAAGACACCCTGCGGCTGCAGCCTTGTCTGGGATATGGCTATGAGATTACGGGTAACTTATACCCCGGCACACGAAGTGCTTCTGCTGTGATGGCCTACAGGCAGCTTCAACTCCGCGTTTCGGCCTGCGCGGGGGGATGCAGCGGCCGGTTAACCCTCCACCCCCCACCCCTCCTTCTCTCTCTCTCTCTCTCTCTCCGGCTGTCCAGGGTCTCAGCAGCCTGGCTGGACTCGCCTCGTTCGGGAACTGTGGGCTAGGTAGGCTAACTAGCCAGGCTAACGATCGCTACATAGTAGTTATTAACTAACAGCCGACGCTAACTCGCGATAACCATCCCTCTTGACGGGCGTACTAGGGTATCTGATGTTCGGCTCTCTGGGCCCTGGATCCAGCCCCAAACCGGGGGGAGAGAGCGGCTCAGTGTAACCGTACACACACTACAGTAGTGTAGTTGCTGGTCACATATGGATCATATATTGTCGTGTGTATGTATGGATGTATGTACATACATACATACATATTTTATAACATGGTCCGTACCTTACATAGACCGTCACGGTCCCATCGCCTGTCCACAGTTGGCGAGCGGGTGTTTATTTAACCGTGTCTTGCCTGGTGTACGATGAGAGCGGAGATCTTACGATGAAGCCGGCACTTCGCTCGTCCACGCGGGGCACCTGCCCTCGCAGGTCCGTGGAGGGCCATGTCGCGTGTGGCTGCATCTGATCGAGCATCGAGGACGTGGCCTCGTGGAGTCCTGCCTGGCGTGTAATAGTATGTAAATAACTATAACGTTCCTGAAGATCCGGCAGTGATCTTGTATGTATTTCGTAACCTTGTCGTTCCAGTGTTCGTCATGCAGGAGGTAGGTATAGCCGAAACGGGCCCAAAAGCGCGAACTCCGGAAACCATTGTCGGAGTACGGAGTTACTTGAAAACTCACTCCAGGCCTGGTTACACAACAAACCAACTGCCCATCTTGGAACCCAACAGCTCGGGGCACCTTCCCCCCCCCCCCCCTCCCCCGGGCCAGCCCTCCCCGGGGCTTGCCACAAAAGAACTATGGTTCGCCAGTCCCATCTGTTGGGACACGGGCAGGTCGGATATGAAACCGACCTTAACCGACTGCTGTTTTTTTTTTTTTTTTTTTTTGGTCTCGGGACACGAAAACGGGCTTGTTGTACAAGAAAACCCCGCCGGATGAAGGTGAGTGCGCGTGCTGGCCCCCCAACAACCGATAGTTGGTCTTCCGGTGTAGACGGTCAACGGCAACCGAAGGAGACGGTGACAATGACGAGGGAATAGTGTATCGTTTCGGTAGCGGGCTCGGGGAAACGGCAGGGCGCCAGCCGATCCAAATGACGAATCCGACGCTTAACCTATCTTTTAAGATACCCTTCATCACATATAGTTAAATTATTGGACTGTCAAATATATAGCGCACATTGTAATGTTTAGTGTATGTACTGTACAGTACAACAGACGTGTGTGTGGACTGCAGCAACGGGTCTTCTTGGGTGGCATGCTCCCCACCCGAGGATCTGGCGAAAGTCTTGACGTTGGATCTCCCGAGTGCTTGGTAGTTACTGGCCACAAGCAACCCGATCTCTGGAGATCTTGCTTGGGTTTTGGGCTAGTTCACTAGCTTGTGGTTTGTAAGAACATGGGATAACTAGCGTGTTCTGTCGAACCCGGTCTCAGAGAAAATCCTCCGCGTTGATCATGTTTCGTCAGAGCCCCGTCGCACCTTTTCTGTGGCAGAGAAAGAGAGAGAGAGAGAGATTGACACATGCTGTACATTGCGGGGGCCGGGACAATCTCCGGGGTTGTGTCGTACTAGGTGTAACTACCCTAGGTAACCAGCGTACGGAGTACCGTAATACCCTACACTACGTGTAACAGCGTGGTGTAGTGTAAAGGGCAAGGGTGCAATGGTCGATCTCGCGGCGTGCACAGACTCTTTCGATAATACACCACGTTTAGCTACAGCGACGTTGCAACGGCATTCCTTTGTAGGAGCACTGTGCTGCACTGCAACTCCAATGTCCCCGCCATGGTGCCATTCCACTATCCACTGCTCTCCAGCGGCAGCCCGTTGCACCCCGTCGGTGACTCGACCGAGGTGTGCTCTCAACTTCTGGCCAGCGGAGGTTCGCTTCAGAGATTGAAAAAGTGACAAGAGGTCATTCCTTCCCCGTGCCTCTCGGTGGGCCGGCGAGATTCTTTGTAGCGGAGTGTAGCGTGTGGAGCTACACTAATAGTGTAATTGCACTCTGACGAAACGGAGGAGGATCGGCACTCCAGCAAAGAGACCCGGTTAAGGAGGTCGATCCGGCCCCTGGCAATGATACCGATCTTCCAACAACGCTCTGCAGTACACTACGCGGTAGTGTAGTCTACACTAGCCATTCAGCGTAGAAAAAAAAACACCCGATCCTGATCGACAGCGGAGCTCCACGACCGAGAGTCTCTACACTATTAAACTACCTCCGCAGGCATTGTTGTATCGCGCCAAGTACGGAATACTTCATCGCGGACTATTAGATGTCGAAGCGTACGGAACATGTCTTGCGTCGTCGCGATGAAGCAGCTGCCATTACTCCAGGTAGTTACAGTGCGTAGTTACCAAACCTGGGAAAGCGAAAAAAAAGATGGGGCGACCTGGAAATGAAGCTACTCGTCGACTTTTACTGCGTAGGGGGCCTGCTGTTACTTAGTGTGCTTGATGTGAGACGAGACGTCGGCTCGAGGAGCGCCATTGGCTCAGCCGATGACGACTGAACTGTGTATAGAAGTGTGGTGGACAGTAAGTGTTCGCTGGACTACCCGAATGCATGGAACGCTTTTCCCTTCCCCGCCCCAAGGTTGAAACATGCACTCTTTCTTTCGTTCGAACCTGAAGCACGGGGGAAGAAGGCAGGGACGGCGTTTCAAGCCAACCGGGGAAGGCGGCGTGGATTTCGAAACAGTTGTCAATGTGCCATGCCGCTGCACATTGCCTCTTGGCGAGAGCAAATCTTGCTCCAAACGGACGGTTCGTAACGTCCGCTGCCCAGGGCCAAAGCATGAGCTCCGCTCTTACACTAGCACTGCAGCTGCAACTAGGGTTACCCGTACTTGAAGAAACATGGTCCACGGAAGACGGATTGCGTACCGCCTCCGGCTCATGCGTGTAAAGGCGTTGAGCACATCCGAATAACGCAGTCGAGCTGGACTTTGTTGTCATTCAGAGGCTTCGAAGGCCCTTTTCGGATTCGCGACTGTCAAACACGCTGTTATTGAACTCGGTGTCCCTTCTCCCAATCGAGAGGAATGTCTCGCTAACGCTGGTCCATGAGCCGGGCGTTTGCACTTGAGAACTGTTGATGAGCTATGGGTCCACGGGAAAAAGTATCCCGCCATCCTGAACCCCCGAACGGACGTTACGTATCTTTGACAACGAGGGTGTCGGGTTGGGAGTCAGGGTGCTGCTGCTGCTGCTGCTGCTGCTGCTTTGTGGCAGCGATGCCCATATCCCGACGAGATTTCGCGCTTACCCTGGAGTTGTCGTCCGACACTCGCGTTCCCAGGCCGCTTCTGCGAGCCGCCTTTTGGTTACACGGTGGATGTATTGGCCAATCCAGATTGCAGGCGACGGATCCATCTGCGCGCCTTCCCTCCTTCGCTTCACGAGAGAGCGGGGACGGATTCCGATTCGGCCCAGGAACCTCGCCTGCCTGAGCCCTTT
The DNA here is from genome assembly GCF_000226095.1 of Thermothelomyces thermophilus ATCC 42464. NCBI lineage: Eukaryota > Fungi > Ascomycota > Sordariomycetes > Sordariales > Chaetomiaceae > Thermothelomyces > Thermothelomyces thermophilus. The sequence continues at coordinate 3,091,574 of NC_016474.1, forward strand.
TGGCGAAGGACCTTGGCAAAGCTTCCTTACTGCATGCCACTGCGTGTGTGGTGCACTCGTACTCATTGCCCTGTATGTATGTACACTACACTCGGCACACTTCGATGCGCGATAACCTCTCAACATATGCGCCTGACGCGAGATGGTCGGGATAATGAGCCAACAGGTGGTAAGCAGCAACCTAGGGCTCATTTTAGTCTCCAGTCAGAACTGGCCGCTCTGTCAAGAGCCTAGTTCACCGCAGGAAACAGCCGGTGCTGTTTCCGTGCCTCTGCGGAGTATTAGCAGTACGAAATGGCAACTGCTGATCCAGTATCAAGGAAGGAACTGGCCCCGTGGGGGAAGCGCAGGGGATATTCGGTCCCTTCCGTGGAAGGGGCTGTGGACACACAAGATAACCCAGCTTACATAGTACACTACCGTACTACAGGGAAAGAGTCGCCGGCAATGGAAGTCCCAAACTCACTGGCTACACTTGCCTTGAGCTATCGGTAAGATGGGAGTTTTCTTCAGCTCTTTTCGCGTCTCGGGCTTTCCTTTCTTTGTAAGGTACCAGAAAAGGAAGCAATTAGTGATGAAGTACCAGATATGCCCTCGAAACCTCGGAGAAAGGATGGTTCGGTTGGTTAGCGTTGCCCGTTCGCGGGTCCTGCATCGCTAGGCCCTCCACCAAGATCGAGCTTGGGACTGAATAGGTTCGTCTATTGCATTGCGCACGGACGATGCAGGCTTGTTAAACTGTGGTCAACCCGCATCTGCGTTGATTTCGGAGTAGAAAGCCGATGGACGAAAATTTGCTTGGATCGAGGTTCGGTGACGGCCAAAATGATCATCTTTACGATAGTAACCAGTCGTGAGCAGTGCTTCGAGAAACGGGAGTATTGCCTGCAGTGTGTGCGCTCAATGGATACTCGAGGACAATGTCGGCACTGCCAGTAACTAACGACCGCATACGGGTATATATATACTGCGCGATCCTTGTTATGTTTGGTCAGTATTTACGGGTACGCTGCGGGAAACTGTCAGCTGGTGAATCCAGCTAGACGGTCTCCCGAGGCTGGACTGCTGAACGCCCAAACGGAATGATATTCTTCCAGTAAAGGAACGCCCAAATCGACAAGGGTCCGTGTGATTCTCGGGGGCTTCGAGAAATCTGGAATTGAAACTGCCCATCCCAAACACGTACCTGGTATGTGCTGCATTAGGCGAAGGAAGGCTGACTGACAGTCTAGATCGTTTCTATTTGCTTGTTCTCGCAGCCGCCCATCTTCAGAGGCTGTCCTTGGTCGCTCCTTCCCGCTCTTGGACTCGGAGGAATTTCGTGAAGCTGTCCTTTTCTCGGAAACCCACGTTTCTTCTGGTGGCAAACCGGTAACTTTGAGGCTAGCGCAATCCGTGGAAGGCAAGGATAAACCGCACTGAATGAGATACATGAATTAGGGTCCAACGCCACGTGCGACAGCTCAACCTTTTTAGACGTGGGCTTTTGAGCATCAGATGAGCACGACCAAGGGGCAAGGAAGGTCGTGATTTCTCTTTCCTTTAATGATTTACGGAACTTTATAGTCCCTCGTGGAGATATATCATCCACTTCGCCCCTGCACAACCTTCTGGAGTGCAGAGTAGTGTTACACTGCTTTCATATGATTACCATGATATTAGTTCGTAGCCTTCAGATATGGACAGAATCAAGCCGACAACTTGAAAAAATCGGCGTTTCCGCCGCTCAGGAACTGTCGAGATGACCCGCCTGGGCATGCAAGAAAATCTGAGGCCTGATCACTTCCTCACCCCCCTCACCCCGGCCAATTGCATCGACGTGCCTTTACAAGAAGGTAGTACGGGGGAGAGGCACGGACGCATCCGTTCGGCGTAGAGAACAGTGTCAAATTTCCTCGGCCTCGACGCTCTGGACGGAGTGTCCTGGACACCGGAGTAGCTATAGAGCAGCGGACATGGACACAGGGATTTGAAACGGTCGCAAACGAACAGGCAGTAATCACCGTATCCACGTCCGAACCGTGTATGTAAGTATGTAGGTATGTAGCACCGTGAAGCGGCGACGGACGGCGCCGGCGTGGATTCCTTGACGCCTGGGGCTGCCGTGCCGAGAAAAGGGGAGGAAAACGGCAAACAAAATAACGTTTACCGTTTCCCGGCGCGCAGCCAGCGCCAGGGCGCCTCTGGCCCCACCATTTTTTTTTCTGCCATCCAGGGCCAATAATTACAACCCCTGCAACCTGAATCAGTATCAGAGGCTGTTGCAGCCCCTGTTCGGGCCCGGTAATTCAGGTACCTTGTCGGGCATTCTCTGTTGACCTAGCAAGCGACCCAGACAACCCCACCACGGCAGCAACTCCTGAGCTGCCAGCAGGGGACCAGGCAGATAATCGGGTACCTACCAGAGTAGTCGTTAGTGTACTCCGTACTATGTAATGTAATGTACCCTTTCCACGTTTCTCCTATTTGGCTCATCCCAGTAGCCAGCCACGAGAGGACCCGCCACTTCGCAGCTTCCCCCCTCTTGTTGCGTGATGCTGCAGGAACGCGACGGCTGTGCCCTTAGTTCGGCATCGCCTTGTAATATCTTCTCCTATATGGCTCCATCTTTTACCTTCTGACCACTCGCATTCTCTCCAGGCGACCTTTTGCCGTTCCATTTCCCAACGACGGCCTCCGGATGTTGCAGCCCTCTTGCTTCTGCGAAGCGCTGCGACCAAGGGCAAGCTCCGCCAAGATTCGGCTCTGAGGAATTGATGATCGAACGCCGCGCAACTAGCAGCTGCATCGAATAGTGAACGCAGTTTTCTTCATCGTGCGGGATCCCCCTCAAGCTACGCTTTCATACTGCAGACTAAAACCACGACGCTCGCGTCGTCCTTCCCCAGCAACAGCGATAACTCCTTTCACGGGCGAATTCTTGGTCCGAACACCAGTCGAGCTCTTGTGCCACCCCCCTTGTTCCCGACGCACGACGCCCACGCCGCAATCTCCAGCGCACGCCCACCCGAGCAAAATAAGAAAAAGGAGAAGGAAGACACCCGCCGCTCTGGGGGTCCTCCAACACCAATTGCAGACGCAGAGACAAGAGGCCCTACTGCGATCCAACCTTTGGACGCCTTGCTTTTGCTTGCTTCAAGTTTGCGCAACAATGCCCCGCCCCCTTCCCTTGGATCGACGCTCGCATTGTTGATACCGCCCCTGAAACACGGCCCTTCGGCGTTGACCTAAGGATTTGTGCCACGCCCCCAGCGCGGGACGGGAGCAAGCGATACATTAGCTTTATGGTCTGCGACAACCCACGCCTACAGTATCAAGAGATCTCCGGGGTCATAGTTACGACGAGACAACCCGTGCGCCGCCCGCGAGTACTTCCACGATAGGCGAAGCGAGGTGCGCATGCTTGCGCCTAGATAGCGGTTCGGAGAACCTAAGCGAACCCAGACCGATTACAGCCCGGGAAGTCGGCCAAACGCACGATCCCCACATGTTCAACAGATCCCACAGATCTCGCAGCAGCAAGACCCCGGGTTTTGCAAACGATCAGGAAAGGAAGGCGCCTGGTATTCACCGGTCATTGCTTGCCGAGCTAGGGTTCGCCAGCTCTGACTCGTCGACGGTACGGTCTGCAAGCCGTAGCACGTGGAGGACCGACCTGGAACGACCGACTTACGACTACGCCAGCAGCATCGCTTCTGCACGCTCCTACGGCGCTCCGTCATACGCGAATAAGAGTAGGTCTTGCAGCTCTGCACTCCCTCGTTTGGCTGCGTCTGGTGACTGGATCTTGAATCATTCCGGCGGAACTTTTCCGCAGCCTCTCGCTGTACCTACTCCGTGTAACGCAGGCCAGACGAGGGTATTGATACTGAAGAACTGCACGTCTGCATCCAAGACAGATGGCTAATTCGTGGTGCGGAGCAACTAGGCCCCTCTATTACGTCTGGAAACCTCGGTTCGCCGTCCTTGTCGGACCGATCCATCGCTTCAGTTGGATTACGCGAGAACCGTTTGAGATCCCCATCGGCGGTGCATAACACAATGACTTCCGCAGATCGAAGTCGCCCACGCCGAGAGCGTACCTTCGTTGGGAGCGAGTGCGCTGTCTGCGAGGAGCCTCTCGAACACACGCTTCGTGGTGAAAGGATATTGCAGTTCTCTTGCGCCCACGTATCACACGAGGCATGTTTCTACGAGTTCATCCGAGACTTTGACGGACAGTATTGCCCAACCTGCAATGCCCCGCTGCATCTAGATACCAGCCGTGGAGGAAATGTCCTGGACATAGGTGAGCCGGCCCGCGGGCTCATGCTCTTTCTGGACAAGGCTGACAAGCGGACGACCAGAGAAACTAAGTAGCATGGTGCGCGCGGCCTCTGTGAATGACACGCGGTCACAAGCTACGCCCACACCGACGCCATCCCACTGGGACGACCAACAGGGCCGGCCACACAGCCGGGGCTCGGGGGCTCGCCCTGGCGCCGGGGTCCACGGTGTCATGCGAGAGGGGCTGGCGAGAGGGGGCGCGCGTGACGGTCGCGAGAGCCGCGACGCCCCGTCATCAGAGCACCGCTACCATGGGCAGAGACACGTGCGGAGCGATAGCGAGGCGACCGGCGTAGCCTCCTCGGGGGGATACCCCGAGACGACGCAAAGCGGGCCGCCGCGACGGCACGACTACGACGTGCAAGCGATGGAGACATCGCTGTCCAGTCCGCGATCCATTACCCGAAATCCCATCCCGCCACCGACTGTGACAGTCCGCTCCGAGTTTCCCACAATCAGCAGATCACGGCAGCAGCAGACCCTCACCTGCCTCGTCACCGTTGAGGTACCTGATAACAAATGGAGGCCCGATCCGGAAGACCTGCAAATCGCACCACCACCCCCAGCAGCGCCGAAGCCGGAAGAAGCGATACGTGCGCCATCCCCTGCGCAGAGCGCCCCGCGATTCTACCCTTATGAGTCTCCCGAGGTGCTGGCTGAGATGACGGAGAACCTACGAAACCGGGTTGATAACTGGCATGGCCTGGACTTCAGCAGGTAAGTGAAGAGCGACGATAGGTACAATCCCAGGGTTTGGGATTCCTGCAGTGAAGCAACATGCAAGAGCTGACGGCGTACCAGGTTCGGGAAGCTCCGCCTATACGGCACCCTCCGCGTGGGCAAAGACAAGGTCTCCTGGCAGGAGTTGGAGTGTTACCTGTTTGCGGAAATGCTCATCTGCGTCAAAGAGAAGAAGCATGCCCACGCGCCGCAGGGGCAGTGGGGAGACGATTCTGCCCCGCGCAAAACGACCCGCTGCACGTTGAAAGGCTCTATCCTTATCAAGAAACACCTCAACGAGGTGACAGAGACCGGCAGTGTTGACGAGAACATCCTGACTCTCAGTCTGTCGGTTGCCGAACTGCCCCAGTTCCACCTCAGATTCGAGAACCGTAACCAGCTCAAGTTATGGCAGCAAGCCCTCCTTGATCTCAACGCGGTTGAGACCTCGCCGGTACGCAGCCCAGACTACGACCGCGGGGAGTTCTCCGAACCGGATGAGGACGAATGGAACCGAACGTCTGGGTCCAGCAGGCCGCAGCGGGTGTCGTCGCTGGCTTCGTCGTGGGGAGGTGCCAAGTCTGCTACGACCGCTCCGACCGAGTACACAAACTTTACCCGGAGCCCGTTACTGCCGTCGATTCACGTGCCCGTGGACGTCGTGGTGGTGGTACCCATTTCGGCGTCCATGCAGGGCGTGAAGATCAACCTCGTTCGTGATGCTCTCCGCTTCATGGTGCAAGCTCTTGGAGAACGTGACCGCATGGGCTTGGTGACGTTCGGGTCATCGAATGGTGGCGTTCCCATCGTCGGAATGACTACCAAGGCGTGGGCCGGCTGGAGCAACGTGCTCAGCTCGATCAAGCCGGTTGGCCAGAAGAGCCACCGCGCAGACGTTGTCGAAGGCGCCAACGTGGCCATGGATCTGCTCATGAACCGCAAGTACAACAATCCCATTGCTACGATCATGCTCATCAGCGACGCGTCAACCTCCGACGCCGACAGCGTCGACTTCGTCGTGTCACGGGCAGAAGCGGCAAAGTATGTTTTCCCCCCCCTCACAATCGCGAGCCGCATGCGGTGTTCGGCTAACAAAACTAGAATCACCATCCACTCCTTTGGCCTGGGCATGACCCACAAGCCGGATACCATGATCGAGCTCTCAACGAGAACCAAGGCGTCATATACTTACGTCAAGGATTGGATGATGCTCCGGGAGTGCCTTGCCGGCTGTCTCGGTGCCATGCAGACGCTGTCACATCAGAACGCCAAGCTCAAGCTCCGGCTACCGGAAGGCTCACCAGCTAAGTTCCACAAGATCAGCGGCGCACTTCAGATCACCAAACGGGCCACGGGCCGTGACGCGGAGGCATCCCTTGGCGACCTCCGCTTCGGTGACAAGCGAGACGTTCTTGTGCAACTGGTGATTATGCCGGACACCTCGTCTCAGGAACAACTACCACAGGATCCCTGGGACAACATCGTGTCAGGGTTGGAAGCCCTGGGCGGTTCGGTGGACCAGGATGAGCAAAGGGTGGCCTCAGTCGAGGAGGTGCCGCTGATTCAAGCGGAGATCACCTGGGGCGACATCCTGCGGGACGGTACATCGCAGCACACGCGGCCCAGCCTGCTGGCCATCACCATGCTCCCTGCCTCAAACTCGAAGAAGCCATGGGGCAACAGCCCGCCAATCCCTCCACACCCGCATATCGTGCAAAGGCGGATGGAGCTTCTGACATCCGACATGCTGACCCGCGCATTAACGCTGGTCAGCAGGGGACAGCACGACCGCGCGCACACGCTCCTGAACGAAACACGGTCCATCCTCAAGGGGCTCGGCAAGGGTGGTCTTCCGCCCGTCCCTCCGGCTTCTTCCAACAAGTCGCAGCCGTCAACCCCCCACCCGGGCGCCGAGGGATCGCCGTCTGTTGCGGGGACCCCAGACAGGAAGAACTCGCCCTCACCAACTTTGGCGAACCAAAGCTCGGGTGGTGCAGGGCTCCCGACGCCGTTGATATCACGCAGCCGGTCCAACGACGGGCTCGGCCTTGGCGGCATGGGCGGCTCGACCGGCATCGATGCAACCACCGTCGCGGCGCTCGACGCAGAACTCGAATCGAGCCTCGAATGGATCAACCACCCGGCCGTGTTTGGGCGCGACAGCCGCAAGGCGGTGCTGCAGGCCATCGGCGTCATCAGCTCGCAGCGCGCCTTCACGTTCCGCACGCCCATCGAGAGCTTGTGGGCGGGTCGTATCGCCGGCGTCAAGAGACTTACCGAGAAGAGCCGCGAGTGGAGAGAGGAAGGGGGCGGCGAAGGCGGGATCGTGGAGGAAGCGTAAACAGGCGTTGGTCGGGTGGCCCAGATATCCCCCCCCCCCCCCCGCGGGTCCACGATCCGGTCTGTCTTGTACGATGAGGGATTCCGGGCGACCCATTCTCCTCACCATCATTTCCTCATATGGCCCGCGGCAGGCAAGACGTGCAGTGTCTCCAATTGGGAGTTGCGCCGCATTGGCTCCAATGAATTGCCTTAGCGGCGCCGCTCGATCATGAATTTCCAGGCCTCCCAAAACCGACCGCGCATCTCAATTACGGGCCAGCACCATTTGGTTTACCCTTTCCTCCGTTGGCCTCCCCCACACACCGCCGTTTACCATGCATTCAGCGGATTTCCACCAATTCGACGCTCGAGTGGATCGACGCTCCCTCGCTGAGGGGGGGGGGGGGGGGCGTAAACGGAAAAACCAATCTTTAAGGCCCAAAGATACTTCAGCAAGGGGTTCTTTGGGTAATTTTTTTCTCATTATCCCGATGTCCGTCTTTTTCTTTTCTTTTCTTTTTCTCTTGGGACTAGCTATTTATCTTTTTGTTGGCTAGAGTTGGGTTTTTACCGGCTGGCTTATGCCACGCCGGACCGCGTTGGGAGATACCATTCTGCTTCTATCTTAACCTGTTTTCGTTGATCAACTTACCTCGTCGTTGGCAACTGCCTCCGTACGTTGCCTTCGCCCTTCATGTCATCGGCGGCCTCAAAACCCGGCACAACACCGATTGTTGACACATTTACATTTTCATTAAATTTTCTTCATTGCGTCCTATCCTCTTTCGCTTTGTTCCTTTTTTTTCATGCTTTGTTTCTTGTTCCGCCCTTTTGTGTACAACCGGTAGTTGGGGCAGCGGGCGGCTTGTCTGTTTGGGTTGGAAAATGTGGTTGGTCGAAGAGTACCTGAGGGGAGTGGATAAAAGGAAGGCATAGCCTTGTGCTGTACGGCAAGGGGAAAAGCAGGGAATGGGATGAAGGTATTGGACGGGAGGGAAGGGGATTGGGCTGGTATAGTTATCCGCGTGTGGTGATGCTTCTGTGATGGGGCGAGGTGGTGGAGTCTTGGAGCAATTGTCAACTCTCAGAATTTTTACACGGCGCCGTCTGTACATCAATCAAAGCAGACGTGTCATGGAATCTGAACAACTGGCTGTGGTGACCTTACCAAACACACTTTATACGCCTCTTCGTTGTCCAGAGTCAGCCGAGAGAGCACATCCTTGCGGGCGACCAGGAGAGGGATTGCGGAACGGCCCGCAGTCCGGCCTCGGCATCATCTGACACTTGTGATCCGGTTGATCTTCGTGTGTGGGCTCCGATACTTAATTGAGGACGCGACACGCCATGGCACGGTAAACGTAAGCACCGCGCTGGCCGGCATTTTGAACGGTATTCGTATTGTGTTGCCTGTCGCCGCAGATAGCGGATTCCGCACTAGCTTCTACACCGTACGCAGCCGCTGGCTACTCTGGTTGTGTTGGCGCAGGGCATGTCAGATCGGGACGATCAGCTCCCAATCCGGGGCTGGGCGCCGGAGGAGCCATGTCTCATCACAAGCCGGAATGCAGCGGAATTTTGTGCCGCAACTGGCGAGTGATTTTGGTGAGAAAAGTGGGCTTTTTGCGGCAGGCAGCGGGTCTTGGTCCTCCCAGACCCCACAAGGTGTCAGCTTATCAGATCATGTTGATAATCTTGAACCAATAGCTAGCGGCGACCTCGGGACCACTGCTCAATGAACCCTGCGGGTCCCGCTCGACCAGCTGTCATAAGCGAGCATGCGTCCCTGGAATCCGCCCTACTTTGGCTGCCCGAATGAGGGGGGGTGGGTTCGCGTTGGGCAGGTGGCCAGCCGCTCCATCCCATGGGAAAGAGCGCGCTCGGCGCCTCGATCAGGTAGGAGGCACCTTGACATGTTGTGTAACGAACTCGAAGGTTACTACTTCATTGTACTTGAGTAGGCCCTCCCCAACTTCTCAAACATCATCCATCTACAACGTTAAAGCGTTCTTCCTCACCGAACCGGCTTTGCAAGGTTATTCCTTTTTTTTTTTTTTTTTGAAATCTCTTTTCTTTCTGATTCAAAACTGCCCATCGCTCAGGACACGCGGTTACTGGACGGGAAGGACCTGAAATTCTCGCATCCAATCCGCATCGTTTCGGGCGTGGGGAGGAGGGAGGTAAGCCCAGGGCAGGCAACCGAAGGGGGTTGGCTCATCAGCCGAGTTGAGTCAAATACTCCGTACCTTACCTAGTTAATAATACCACAGCCCCCTGGTCGGACAACCGCCCATATTACACGCGCCACTCTCTCCAGCCTTGCACTTTCTTTCTTGCGGCGGGTGATCTCAGGGGTGTCTTTTCTGATCGCAGTTCCCACCTCCCACCTCTCTCTCTCTCTCTCTCTCCTTTTTTGAAGAGAAAAAAAAAACCCTAGAAGAAAAGAAACAAACAACCCTCGACTTGCCCGGGAACACTCGCCTGGAAACTCAACCCGCAAACACATGGGGACGAGAGGCTCTGCCAATCAGGGAACCTTGAGCAGCAGAGCGCGAGAGCTGCGAATGCCCGGCTGGACGCGGCCTTAACAAAAAGGGGGCTCTTCCTGCATGTGCAAAACCGGCGGACCATGGCCGCAGCCGGCGACCATGACGCCCGGGCATTGCTCATCCCCGGCCACTGTGATGTCCGCGGATACGGCGCCGTGACGGACGTCCAGGGCGGCTCGGGAGGTATGGGCACTGCTGAGGACAGCGAGCCCGATGTTCAGGACGGAGTGAGGCGCATCGAGGCCGTCGCCCGGACATGGTCGAGATGGGGGCTGATGGTCGCCTACATGAGGTTCGTTGGCCGGAGTTTCTCTCTTCTTCGGCAGGAGACGACCTGCTTTGTGACCCGCCGCTGACACGGTAACATCAGCATCTTCCTTATGGCTTTCACCATCTCGCTGGAGGGCCAGGTCACATACTCCCTTGCCGCGTTTGCGGTCAGCTCGTTCAACAATCATTCCCTGCTGTCGACCGTCTATGTCGTTCAGGGGGTTGTCAACGGTATGTTCCCCCCTCCCCCTTCTCCCCGAACAGTCAAGAGCTCGAGGCCATCGTCACTTCTCGCTGACCCCAAAAACAAATAAACAGCCGTCATCAAACCGCCCATGGCGAAGCTTGCAGACGTGTTCGGCCGCCTCGAGGCCTTCTGCATGTCCATCGTCCTCTGCGTGCTGGGCTACATCCAGATGGCCGCCTCTCAGAACGTCCAGACCTACGCTTCCGCCCAGATCTTGTACTCGGCCGGCTCGACGGGGCTCCAGATCTTACAGCAAGTTTTCATCGCCGACACCAGCGACTTCTTGAACCGCGCCCTCCTTTCCAGCCTGCCCGACAGCCCCTTTCTCGTCACCGTGTGGATCGGTCCCGCCATCGCCGCCGCCATCCTGGCCCACTCGACCTGGCGCGTGGGCTACGCCATCTGGGCCGTCATCCTTCCCGTCGCCTTCCTCCCGCTCGCTCTCAGCCTATTTCTGAACGTGCGGAAAGCCGAGCGGATGGGTCTGCTTAGCAAGAAGCAGCCCCGGGCTGCCGCCGCCGCCGCCGACGGCGAGACCCCACGAGCCGCCGCGAAACGGCTCTTTCGCGACCTTGACGTGGGCGGGACGCTCCTCCTCTCCGGCGGCCTCTCCCTCATCCTCATCCCGCTGACGCTAATCTCGCGCTCGCCCTCCGGATGGCACGACCCTAAGCTCCTCCTCATGATCCTGACGGGCATCGTCCTCCTCGTACTCTTCCCTTTCTGGGAAGCCCGCGCTCCGCACCCGCTGCTCCCGCTCCAGCTCCTCAGATCCCGCACCTTCTGCGCCGGCTGCGCCCTCGGCTTCTTCTATTTCGCCGTCTTTTACATCGCGGTGCAGCCCTACTTCTACTCGTACCTCCTCGTGGCCCTCAACCTGCCCGTCTCACAGGCGGGGCCCATCACCCAGACCTTTTCCTTCGCCTCGACGATCGCCGCACTGGTCGCCTCCCTCCTCATCCGCCGCATGTCGGTCCCGCGACCGCGCCCCTTCATCCTTGCCGGCGCCGCCGTCTACACCGTCGCCATCACTGTCCTCCTCCACACCCGCACCCGCGCGGCATCCGTCATCTCGCTCTTCGCCGCACAGACCGGCCTCGGCGCCGGAGCGGGACTGATGCACGTCGCCACCCAGTTGGTCGTGCAAAGGGCCGCCACCGACGTGGCTGCCGGGCCCGAGGCGGCCCACGGCCACCCTCACCACCGCCGTCACGGACACGCGCCACAGCAGCGGCATGTCGGCGTCGCCACGGCCGCCTTCTTGACGCTGGTCCAGGTTGGCGCCGCCGTCGGCGCTGCCGTCTCGGGCGCCGTCTGGGGCCGCCTGGTCCCGGGCAAGCTGCACGCCTACCTACCCGAGGAGGCCAAGGGGGAGGCGAAGCGGATCTACTCGAGCGTCGTCGTCGCCTGCAGCTACGCGTGGGGCAGCCCGGAGAGGGAGGCCATCGCGCGATCGTACCAGGAGACCATCACGGTGCTGTTGTGGGTGGCGCTGGTGGTGTGTGGGCCGGTGCTGGCGATGGCGAGCCTGGTGCGCGATCTGAGGTTGGATGATGACGCTCTAAAGGATGAGGGGATTTGCGAGGCGGACGGCCAGAGGACGCTGAGCCAGGTATCGGGGATCGGGAGGTAAAAGGGAGGAAAGGGGAGGAAAGGGGAGGAAAGGGGGAAAGAAGGGCGGACAACGGGGGGTTGAGCCCCGTTTATTTTTGTGTTTTTGTGAGCATACACACATATATGGTTTAGACATGGGTTTTGGATAGAGCAAGCGATCATGGAATGATAGATACCCATAGTAAGATTCACACTAGTATTACATAACATGGGATGTTCTTCTATTTATTTAGTAATCCTCCAACCGCTTTGTCTCGAAGCGGAACCCACCCCGAGACAGCCGATCGATCAATGGCTGCCCCAGACACGCAGCCGTGTACACGCCACCCGGCAGATCAACATCCTCCTCCAGCAACGTCGACGCGGCCTCTGCCAACAAGATTCCCGTCACTGTACTCGAAAGTTAGCAGATCCGGCTTTTTTTTTCGTCCCGGTGTCTCACGGGACGACACAGCGCGCCCAAATCCCCGTGACCGCCAAAACTTGAAAGATAAAGGGGAAAAAAAAACTTACAATAATACGTGCCCCCCCTGAACTCGGCCCTGCAGATGGCCCTCTCGCCGGCGCCGCCGTCGCGCCGCCCGATGCCGCGGTACTCGATCTCGTCGCGGCTGGCGACCTCGGGGTCGGGGCCCTGGCCGGGCGGGGTGACGAAGCGCAGGGCGAGGCGGCGCAGCCAGGGGGTGAGCATGACGAGGCCGAGGAGCACGAGGCCGTAGTGGATCGCGATGCCGGTCAGCCAGTTGCGCGGGCGCAGGTACTCGCGGAAGGAGAAGCGGTCGCCGTAGGCCTGCGCCCGCCGCGACGGCGTCGTCGCCAGCAGGCCCCACGTCCGCTGGACCGCCGCCGCGTCCGTGCTCCCCGCCGGCGACGTCGTCAGCGTCCCCAGCGACGGCACCGTCACGAGGCCCGTCAGCCGCGTCAGCAGCGAGGGACGCGGGCGCCGCGCCCGTGCGGGCGGCGGCGGCGGCGGCGGCGCCCCCGCGGGCAGGAGCGCGTACGGCGCGTAGGCAGCTCGTAGCTCGCTCAGCGTGAAGTTTTCGAAAATGGTGAGCACGGTCGTCAGGGTGCCTCCCGAGGGTGCGGATCTATTATGGAAATGAGAATGAGAAAGAGAGAGGGAGAGAGAAAGGGGTTAGACTGGGGGGGGACGAGGGGGCTGATGATGATTGGCTTTACCTGAGGTTGTGGACAGACACGGTCACGTCCGCGGTCGGGGAGCCGAACTCGTTGCGGATGAAGGAGGCGAGCGACCAGGTGACGAGGTCCGGAGGGGCGGACTCGATGCCGATCTGGGGGAACATGAGGGCGCCGGTCCGCCGGGCGGTCTCCTCGTACTTTTTGATCATCCTGGCGACGAAGGGGACCTCGCCCGTCACGTCGAGGTAGTGAGTGCCATTCTCGGCGCAGGCCTTGAAGGCGTGCTCGCCCAGTTTACCATAGGGCCCGACGGTGGTGGCGAGGACAAAGGTCTTCCTGGCGAGGCCGGCGAGGTCCTCGTCCGTCAGCCTGCAGATCTCGACGGCCGGCTGCACGCGGTCCGGGTTGAGCCTCTTGCACTCGGCGACCACCTCCTCGAGCTTGGACTGGGAGCGCCCCGCCACTGCCCACTTGAGGTCGGTGGGCAGATGCGTCGTGATGTACTGGGCTGCATACTTGCCCGTGTAACCTTTTGTTTGGCTCCCAGTCAGTTCCACACTTCAACCCTCGCCTGCTCCCGTCGATGCCCGATCAGGGAGGGCGGCCGACACGGCGCAGCCACTCACCAGTCGCACCAAAGAGCACAAGGTCGTATTGGCGGCCGTGTTGTTGTTTGGCAGGCATTGCGTAGGAAGGAAGCTGAGGTGAGACGGGGTTCCACCCTATCTTTGGTTTTGGGGGGGGGGATGGAGAGCTATCCAGAAAAGCGCAAAGACCAATCCAGAGTAAATAATCCGTAGTTCTAAATCCAAGATAAGTTCAGGCAATTGTTTGGTAACAGGCCCCTGTCAAGGAACGGTCTTGGTTATGGTGTACGTATGGATGCACTGCAAAACAGAGAGCACTGAATAGTAGATAAGAATCAAGCGTATACTGTTGAGAGAGGGGAAAATTGGGAGTGTGATTGCCGCCCTTGATTTTTTTTTTTTTTTTTTGCCTGCTGTTTTCCTGAACTTAGTAAGTACTCCGTAGCGTTTGTCCATACTGTACATACATACATACATACACGGAATAATTACTCCGTAGTGTGCATCATTGGCAGGGCTCTGTCGATCCCAGGCGGACCGAGGTCCAGGCTCGAAGTCTTCCAAACATGAGCTTGCCCAAAACTAGTGTACTGCAGTACTGGAGCAAGAAACCAACGCCGAGGGGTATTGCCGCAACTCTCCTTCGCGCTGTTTTCGTGGTCGGCGGGTTAGAACATCTACGTGCCCTTGGTCAAAGGCTGCAGGTGTGCATGTGGGCCATCAGAAACCACGGCGGGCAGTCCCTGCGCGCAGCAGTACGAAGGTAGCTCAGGTCGAAGAATGCCCTCGGAGTATCCGTACCAGTTGTGTACCGAAAGTTAGTGAAAACGCTCCATTTCGTTGGTGCAATCTACTACGTCAGGGAAGTGGTCCCGCATTCTTAAGAGCTTTGCCTGGCCTCCCCTCCAAGCTGCTGCCCCGCCCCGCTTTTCCTGTGGCAGTCTCCTCGGGAAAACCGTTCTGCCAGATCCCGCGATTTGCAGGCCCCGGCCCGCACACCAGAAAATTACAGTGCACATTTCTCAAAATCGTCGACGCCCGCCAACACCCAGCGAGTTGCCCATTTGAAGATCACGTCCAGCACCCTTCAAATCAGTCAAGATGTCCAAGCGCACGAAGAAGGTCGGCATCTCCGGCAAGGTAAGTAACCGACCAACCCTCAAAATTTTATCTCGTGGTTTTTGTTTTTCAGGACTCCGCTGATGCTGGAAAACCAGTACGGCACAAGGTTCGTGATTCCGAATTTCTTTGCGTTGGCTCCCGATGCGCCCTCGACGAGATTGCCACCCCCGAAAACACCGGTCGATCCTTTGAATGGCGTATTCCGTGGAGGAAAGGCCTCCAGCATGAACGTTGAGGCCGCTTTAGCCGACGAGTCGCTGCGCAGATTGTGTCGCTTGGAAAAGCGGGAGGCCCGTGAATCAGCCAACCACTCGGTTCGCAGCACTACCAGAGTGTTGGGACCAGAGTGTTTCTTTGCCTGAGATTTGACGGAAGGGGAAGGGCTCAACTAGCCCTCTCGGGCTCGTCGTGTTTGTTCTGGAATTTAAGCCCAGGACAGCCAGACCACCGATCAGGGACATCTCGTCGAGGGCGCTGCAAGTGATCCGGACAGGAATGCCGTGCTAACTCTATGTTCAGATACGGTGCCTCGCTCCGTAAGCTGGTGAAGAGTAAGTTCCATCATCAACGAGCGCCGGTTTAGTACCGTTCACTGACTATTCCACAGAGCAGGAAGTTTCTCAGCACGCCAAGTATACTTGCAGTATGTACCCCGAGAGAGAAGAGGACCCGCGACGTCTGGGAAGAATAGGGGATATGCACGTTTCCTTGACCACACATACTGACGCTCGCCTCTTTCTGTTCAGCATTCTGCGGCAAGAGTGAGTTCTCCGTTGCCCACCGAGCACAGAGCTTTGAGCTAACTGACATCAGACACCGTTCGCCGGACGGCTGTTGGCATCTGGGTATGTTCCTTGCCCGTGATCTCGCCCGGGTTCATCGCTTCGCGAATAACGCGAAGCATTGGTGGCGCTGGCAGCCAGCAACAACCGCTGATCCGTTCATGGCTAACTGGACCTTGACAGAACTGCAAGTCCTGCAAGAAGACCATGGCTGGCGGTGCTTACACTGTTGCGTGAGTAACCCTGTGCGAGGCCTCCCGATCGGTCTGATAGGAGTCTGACCGCCAATCCTAGTACCCCTGCTGCCGCTGCTATGCGGTCAACTCTCCGCCGTCTCCGCGAAATCAACGAGGCTTAGACAAGATTTGGGCGTGTTTTTGCTTTCGGGTTTGGTGTCATGGCAAAGGACAACGGAGGCTCTGCGGTATACTTCCAGCCGTTGGGTACGGCGGGTCGATCAATGACAATTCTTTGAGCAACGACAAGGCAACGTTCTCGGGTCACGATGTCACGTTTGTTGATGCGGGCGAGAACCGAACCGGCACCGAGGTCCCCCATTACAACAATAGCCGGGGAAAGGCCGCCATGGTCGCCGGATTTCAGACTTCGCAGTTGTCAAATGACCATGACACTTCTCATTGGCCGCGTATTCGGCGGCGTCCTCTGTGTCCTTGGTGAAAATGCGTTGTGCCGACGATGAATCTTGGTCCCCACGTAACTTGGCCCAGTACGCCACGTCAGTCACAGTCTGGACAGGAATTCAGACATTGTTGGATTTGCGCTAGCTCAGAGATGTGTACCTGCGCAGTCACGGCCACATCCTCACGCAGGGGCACGGCCTAACTGTGACTACCTAGGTACGTTTGTTTCGGGTGCGAGACGGGGTCTCTGACCGATTGAAAATCACGGATTGCCGGTACAGTACCTGACAGTACGCTAGGCACGGCGGCTAGCCCATAGGCACGCTGTGCAAAAGAGCATGACGGAATCAGATGGTCAGTGTCGGCTTGGCAGGCAGCCTGGCGGAAACCGTCTCTGGTCTGCCAAACTCCCGATTTGGATGGGTACGAGGGGCCGAGCCGGAAGTTCGCTTCGACAATGCACACTAAAGTACGGATTAGTCTACTCTCCCCGCTCGATATCCTTGATGCTCCGGGTGATGCGAGCTCTTTCCGTTCGGAATCGGTCGCATTCGGGCGTCGAATCCTGACGAGTTTTTCAACCCAAAATCGATATGATTCTTTTTTTGTAAAACGACAGCGGAATAAAGGATCGGCGAGCACGCGTTTAGATACTGGATGAGCCCGGAGGAGGCTTGTTGTGCATGTAATTCGTATCTACTACATACGTACGGAAATCAGGTAGCGTGATAGGCCCAGGCAGGTGGGCAGGTAAGTATGTATGTATGTATGTACTTGGTAGGCACGCCTGCTCTTGCCGGCAAGTCCAATTGTGCTCTCGCTCTCCGTTTCCCGTCTCGCCTCGAGGAACCGGGGACGTGATCGCCAATTCTCGGGTACACCGACACAGTCTCCCACGTTGCCATCAGCATGCCATCAAGTGTTTGAGAATGAAATCTCCCGTCCTCCGTTCGGGCGGTTTGTCCTGCCACATCCTACCCCCACCTTGTCTTGAGGGAAAGGGGAAAGAGTCAGTCAGCTGGCCCCAGAGACCTTACCGAGTATTGCACGCCAGGCTCGGTGCTGCCAATTGCTACTTTGCACTGTGAGCGACTGGTGATTGGCTGGCGGCCCAAGCTTGCGCTAACAACACGGGACGACGCAAAAGGTCGAGGCACCTCTCTGGCATGCGCTGCTCTTTCTCCCCTTCCCTCACTTCTGGTTTCTTAACGAGGTGTGCTTCCTGCTGCACCCCCAATGGTCCACGCTCCCGTCATCCCGCCGACGCTTAACGCAGAGCGCTGCATCCACCACTCACTTATTGTTAGAGACATCCTAAAGGCACCACCACCACACCAGACAACAGCAAACCCCGAGACCAAAAATCAGCACGCATTATCGGCACATTTGCAATTCCAGGACAAACTCACTCACCGACGCCGAAAATAAAGGATTCAAAGAAATACCCTAGTTTCAGAGCGGTTTTGGCACCCTCGAGTCTCGCTCGGCCCGCCGTCAGCCATGGCTGATCAGTGCATTGTCTGTCTGGAGCCCCTGGACGTCGAGGCCAGCGCCAACCCGGCCCCGTTAGCACCTGCGGAACAGCAGGTGCTCAAAGACTACCACCAACGCCATGCCACCGAGGATGCAGATGCACTCGCCAAACCGAACCAAGAAAGCGGGTCAGAGAACTCCAACCATGAGAACGTAGCCAAAATCGAGGTTTGCGGCCACATGCTGCACGACGCTTGTCTGCGGGAGTGGACCGAAAAGGCAAACAGCTGCCCCATCTGCCGCCAGACGTTCCATACCGTCACCGTGTATGACAGAGTTGGAGGTAAGTTTCGCCACCCCGACGCCAACCCTCGCCGGTTCTTGGGGAATTAGGCTCCGAACTGACACGCACGGCCCGCAGGCAAGCAACTATCCATCCGTAAAGTCGAGGACAAGAAGCAGGCACCTGTGGTGCCCGAATACGACCCACGAGAATGGATGGAAGAGCTGGTCGAACAGCCAGAGCTCCCCGGCCGGCATTGTCCCGTGTGCAACTCGGCCGGGGACGAGGAGGTGCTCCTCCTCTGCGACGGCTGCGATGCGGCCTACCACACCCACTGCATCGACCTCGACGAAGTCCCGAGGGGTCCGTGGTTCTGCATGGAGTGCGAGCACGCCCTCGGCCCGGACGTTTTGCAGCCCATCGACAACATCCCTAGCCGGGACGGTGGCTTCCAGGGGCGGAGCTACTACTTCCCCCGCACCCAGGCGAGCATGCGCCGTGCGAGGCAACGAGCCCAGTCGGACGAGTGGCAGGGGGCTTGGGGCCGCATTACCGGCCGTGTCTGGGACGCGCTGGAGCTTGACCTCGACTACGAGGACGAGGAGGACCCGTCGGTCTTTGAGAGCCTGCAGCGCTCTCGCCAATTACGCGAGCGGGAACGGGAGGAACACGAGCGCTGGCAGCAGCGCCTGAACATCGCCGCCCGCCTGGGTGCGAGAGACGCTTTCCTGAACAACATGACGCGTCGGGTCGAGCGCCCACAACCAGACCCGCCGACTCGCGAGGAACGGCTCGCCTGGGGCGCATTGGAGAAGGCCAGAGACATGGAGTCTCGAAAACGCAAGTCGCGCTCGGCCACGGCCGAGCCGAGCGAGGAGCCGCATCACGAGCCCGAGAGAAAGCTGAAGCGGCCGCGCACGAGACGGTTGCCACCCACAAATGGCGAGTCGTCGTCGTCTGCCGCTCGCGACGCGGGGCCGTCAGACCGCCAATCGCGACAAGCCCAGCAGCAAGGCGGCTCCTCGTCGTCGCAGGCACCGGAGGCGCCGCCTTCGTTCTTGTCTTCGCTGCTCAAGGAGGTCGAGATGAGCACGCCGTCAGACGAAGAGACGTTGATGCAAATGTTTGGGCCGATCCCGGGCGTTAATGACGCCCCATCCCCGGCGCATAGCCACGGGGCGGCCACGCCGCCGCCGAACCGCGCAAGCTCGCCCGTGATGACGCTCAGCTCACACATCGCGCCCCTGTACGCATCACCCTCTTACACTCCGACCAGGGGTCTGTCGTTGGACACGGCGGAGAGCTCCCGCTCGTCGTCGCCCAAGAGGACAACGGCCCGACGAGAGGCCCAGTCCTCGCCCGACAATAGCGACTCGGAGCACCGGGGCCGCAGACCGCGCCAGCCCGTCCGGCACGGGCCGCTGGAGCTCCGGCAGCCACAGCCCCGACGAACGCATAACGGGGACCTGCCCCGGTCGCACAACACATCGCCCGCGCGGAGTTCGCTCCCTCTGGAGCTGAAAGAGAGCATCAGCAAGATTGTGCGGGGCGCGCTAAAGCCGCATTGGCGCTCCAAGCAGCTGACGGCCGAGCAGTACGAGACCATCAACCGCGACATCTCCCGGAAGATCTACGAAGAGGTAAAGGAGCCGGAAATCAGTGAGGATATGCAGCAAGCCTGGGAGAGGATGGCGACGCAGGAGGTCGCCCGCGCGGTTGCCTCTCTCAAGGCTTAGGGATTCGAGAGAGGGCGTCGACGTATCCCCGTGATGAACCAACGACAGTTTATTGTGGAACACAGCACACGTAGCATGATTTTATGACACATGGCCAACGATACTAAAAGGCTGGATGGGGGGTTGACGGCTGACCATCACGGCGGGGAGTTTCTCATCTTGCATAGGCCTTGGGCTGGCGGCGTTTCAGGGCAGCATTGGGACGGATCTGTTTATCGGTGCAAAGGGAGATGATGGGGATCTTGTTAGGATACCCAGGGACAAGTTCTGGATGGTCGAAACGGGCGCGGGCGGGTTTCCAAGGGGGTGGCATCAGCGATCTGTTCTTTTTATTGGAGTTTTATATTCCTGCTGCTTTCTGTTTTGCGATTGGGGAGGGCCCGGGGGGTTGGGTTGTTGGCGATTGGAGTTTTTGAGCACTTGAGGTTAGCTTAGCTACTTGATAAACATGCATATTGGCAGGTATAAAAATGGTCACCTTTTTTTTTTTTTTTTTTTTTTTGGGGGGGGGGGGGGGGTGGGGGGGGTTCACAATTACGAACAGCCATGGATGAACAGCCATGGATGGTGGTCGCCGGTAGTCGCGTCGTGTACAATACACATATATGTACAATTACAATTGGTTAAAGAGGAATGTGTCTGATGGGCAGTTGACCGTCGTCCTGGTATCCTGGATCTCTTGAATGAAAAATCTGAACTTTGCCCTGCCACTTCTACCAACCTTTGGTCACAGTTCCCAAGAGGAGAGAGATTGGGCATGTGTTCCCCAAGCTTTGCTCTGACAGATTTTCTCCGGACTCCTCGGCCAGCCACTTAGCAGTGGATCATTGTCGGAAGAGCGGCATAAGAACACTCGTGGTCGTGCATACGACCACTTTATATGGCTCGGGAGTTTGAAACGTATGAAAGCAAGGTGCGTTAGCATCCAGGGTCGTCCATTGTCAAGAAGTCCTCTTGAAAGAGTCCATCAACGGCATTGTCTATAGCCCCTTTCTTGTCATTCTGGTGGAGGCTTGACGTGGTGGTCCCGAGTATCCTTAGTCTGGTTCGGCTCGAGAACAAGACACGCAGAATCCAGCTCAAGTTTCGTAGCATGTGAGGTCAAGGAAGAAATGTGTGTTGCTGCCGGGAGGGCCCCCTTCTCGTGGGTGAGCCGTCATTGTCGGCCGGGTCATGAGGGTCGTGGAAAGTCTAATATCCGCACTGCGGTCTGAACCCTCAAAGGAACCGGTGATCTTGTGCCATGGCTGGCTCTCATCGGCCACGCATGACAATGAACTCCGCGCTGTAGTAGCTTCTGCTCGTTGCACATCGAGAGGGAGGGGGGGGGGGGGAGGTCATATAAGGGCTTCTTTCTGATGGCCTCGGTTCTGGAGCATACTCCCCTGCACGTCCCCTCTTGGTCGCCCATGACGAGCAGTCTCCCCTTGGCGAGGGTATGACCTGACCGGAAAACCATAGGACACAGAGAGCCACAGCAGGAAGAAGGAAAAACCGAGCCGGATATGAGTTTCCCAGAGTCGCAGTTCGCCTCGCGCAGCCGGAGGGGGCGGCGGCGCGTAAAGATCACCGTCCAAGAGTTCCGAGGCGAAGGGCCGGGCTTCGAGATGTGCATCTGCAGAGTGTGTGGTCCCTGCTACCGGGACGCGGAAAGGAACTGTAGGTGGTGTAAGCAGTGCATCAACAGGGAGTGCTGGTGGAAGCACGAGAAGAAGGGGCTGCTGGAGAGGTTCTTCGGCTGGCTGTCGGGACGGGGAGGGAAGAGCGATGACCGGGGCGAGAGCACGGTGTATTACGTGGGAAGACGGGAGGACGGGCGATAATTGATTCGAACGAGGGCGACAACCAGGACCGTGAGACGCAGGCTTTGGGGGCGGGGCGGCTGGGCTGGGCCGGGCCACCTGAGTCTGCTGCTGCCGCCCAGGTTTACAAGTTATCCGTACTTTAGCACAAAGTTCCCGCTCGATCAAGGGAGAGGAGAGGGGAAGGGCTGGGCCCACCCCTGTTGCTTGCTCCATTGAACCTAAGAATGAAAGTCATGGAAATCTAGTCGCCGCGCGACTTGGGTTGTGCGTATGGTTGGTTTGTATGGAGTGGTAGAGTCTCGTCTCTCTGCGATCCGAGCCGATGAGAGGTGAGGATATTCTCATTTGATCCTCGCCCGGCTCAGGAAATGCATGTTTGCAGCAACTATCTAACAGCAACCCGGTAGGAGTAAGCCTCTCGGCGCAGGCACCGCTAGCGAATTAGCCGCATTCTCCCTCTGGGCACCGGAAATGGTCAGGACGTTTTGGGAGTGAGAAACAGTCTTGATGATAAGGATTGGTGCCGTGGGGAGAAGAAAAGGAGAAGAAAGGTAAATTCTGGATAACTTGACGAGTCGCCAAAATTAACCCTAGCAGCTGGGAGGTGGCACGTGCATTGCTCGACAAAATACGGCAGGCGGTGTGCTTCTCTACAGTAACTATATCCAGGCGCTGGAGAAAAGTGGGTCAGGATCCCGGCAAGGAAAAAGTTCACGGTTCGCTGCCGCTCCATATCGAGACTCTACAGCTGACCCGCGTTTTTGGCGTCCGGCCAGAGAGTCACAAACCACACACACCACCACGACCATGATGTCGGCGCCGGGAAGAGGGGCGGCTCTTCTAAGGAGTAAGCTGGCAAATTGCCCTCGCCGTCGGCGACCCCAATTGGAAAGAAATAACAACACAACTAACCTCTTCCCTCCTGCTCCTCCCCCGTTCCGTCCCCCTCTAGGCTCGCGGCGAATCTGCACTCAATGTGCTCGCACGGCATCGCGGCCCAGGATGACAGCAACAGCCTGCCGGACGCCCGTCGTCCTTCCCCTGGCCGCCCGCCGCTGCTATGCTACCGAACCAGTCACTCCTGCCGAATCATCACAACAGCCCGCCCCCACCACCGCCACACCTCCGCCCCCGGTATCAACACCAACAACGACGACGACGACGACAACAACAACAACGACGACGGCAAACACGACGCCCTCGACGGCCTCGGACCCGACCCACTACCGCATCAAGTCGTCCCTCATCCTGAGCCGCCCGCCGCTCCTGACGCGGGAAGAGACGCCGTTCGAGTCGGCCTTCTACCTGTACCAGAAGCGGCTCAACGAGCGGCTGACGGCGCCCTTCCGGCGCGAGTTCTACTTCAAGAAGGACACGGCCGGCGACCTCGACTTCCGCATCAAGCTCAAGGAGCGCCGCGGGGTGCCGGCCAAGGACATCGGCCGGTACAACCCGCGCGGCCGCACCGCGTGGAACGACGAGGTCCTGGTCGGCTCCACCACGTCGGACCCGGACGTCGTCCGCGAGAAGCTGCTGGCCGACGCCGTCGTCACCGTCAGCGAGGACGGCGAGCCCCTCGCCCCCGAGGAGCGCGTCCCCGTCGAGCGGCCCATGCCCCGCCGCTCCGAGGCCGACGAGAAGGCCGACGTCCGCCGCCTCGACCGCGCCATGGACCGCACCCTCTACCTCGTCGTCAAGAGGGGCCAGGGCGACGACGCCGTCTGGGAGTTTCCCACGGGGCTCGTGCCCACCGACGAGGCCCTGCACGAGGTTTGTCTCCCTTGACCTTGTTGTTGTTGTTGTTGTTGTCGTCGGAGAGATTACTGACTCTGAGGACCCGTCCGTCCCCGACCCGGTTCGGGGTTTCTTTTTTTCTTTTCTTTCTCTCTAGACGGCCGCCCGCGTCCTGACCGAGTCTGCCGGCCCAAACATGAACACATGGATCGTCGGCCGCGTGCCCGTCGCCCACCACGTGGTCAAGCCCGTGCTGAGCGAGGACGGCGCCTCGGTCGTCAGGCGCGGCGAGAAGATCTTCTTCCTCAAGGGCCGCATCATGGCCGGCCAGGCCGACCTCACCGGCAACAAGCACGGCCTGACCGACTTCAAGTGGCTCACCAAGGAGGAGCTGCAGGGGGTCCTGGCCGAGGACTACTACCACAGCATCCGCGGCATGTTTGACCTGAGGTAGACGCGTCGGTGAAAAAGGAAATGAAGGGGAAGTGGAAGAGAAGGGGTGGGGGGGGGAGGAAGTGACAGAAGAAAGAAGGCGGAGTTGGCGGGGGGCATAGCAAGCGAGCCGCTTTCTCGCTCTGTTTGGTGTCTTGTAAACTAGAACTGTACGCTATGTATAAACTGGCCCCATATTTTATTTCTTCTCTCTCCGTTTTCTCATCCGTCGCTGATCTCAATGCAGTGCGATTTGTGTGCTCTAGCCTTCGCTGCGCGTTATGCATCTATCTAACAGCAACGGGGGCAACGGAGCAACTGGCAAGTTCATGGACAGAGAGAGACGCACTGACTGCTCGGCCAGCTAAAAAAAAAAGACACGATGAATCGAGTAGACGGGAGACAGGGAATGAAGAAAGTCAAAACCTTTTTTTTTTTCTTTTTGGCGACCTAAATAGCGAAGCAACCTGACCGCGATCATCATCATCATTAACATTCGTTCGTCAACAGACACCATCAATAGACCTATCCCTGCGCCCTGCGAGCCCGTCCACCCCTAGCCCGACGCTCCTCTTCCTCCTCCTCCTCCTCCTCCTCCTCTTCTTCTTCTTCCTCCTCCTCCCGCCGCAGCCTCTCTGCTCGCATCTCCCGATCCCGCTGATCCCGATCCCAGTCCCGACCCCAACCGCCGACCCGCAGCCGGCCAAGGTCCCTCGCCAGGTCCTCCCCGTCCATGCCGACCCGCGGCCGGGTGTACGCGTCCCCCGGGCGGACGAGCCTCACGCGGGAGCGCGGGGGCTCGCGAGGGACAGCAGCCGTGTGCGCATACGTGTGCGCGGGCGCGGGCATGCGCGTGGTGGTGGTGGTGGTGGTAGTAGTAGGAGGAGGAGGAGGCGCGTGACGGTATGTGCTGCGCGCCCCCCGTACGGGTACCCGACCGGCGGTAGGAGGAGGGGGATAAGACGGAGGAGGAGGAGGAGGAGGAGAAGGGGAAGGGCGGCGGGTGTGGCGGAGTCGGTCGAGGCCGGGGCTGTGGCTGCTGCTGCTGCTGCGGCGGCGGCGGCGGCGGCGGCCCCGAAGGCGCCACCTCTTCCCGGAGCGGCCACGATCATAGTAGGCGCTGCTTCTACCGCTTTCCATGCTGCTGTCCAAGTCGCTGTCGCGACCGTGATCCCGGCGGGGGTCATTGGGGCGGCGGCGGGTCCGGCTTCGGGCCTCCCTGCTGTCACGCCTGTCGAGACTCCGTGATCGGGGGCGACCACGTCCGCGGCTGTGGGAGCGGCCGTCTCTGTGGTGGTGGTAGTGGTAGTAGTGGTGGTGGAGGTGGTCACGGTGGCGGTCCCGACCCCGGTCTAGGCTACTGCTGCAGCTGCCGCTCCTGCCGCGGACCTTGTAATGACGGCGCCCCCTTTCCAACCTCCAGGAGCGGGAGCGGGAGCGAGAGCGAGATGAATGGCGGCGGCGCCGCCGCCGCGGCGTCCTCCCCTCACTGTCGGTTTCATCCGAATAATCATCATCATCACCATCATGATGGTCATCACCGTCGCTCTCACGACCACGTCCGCGCCCTCGGGCGGGATACCGTCTCTCTCGGTCCCTCTGAATCACCAACGGCACGTTTCTCGGTTGCCTGGCGGTGGCGCCGGCAGCGGCGGCGGGAGCACCACCGCTACCACCACCGGCAGCGGCGGCTACCACGCGCTCGGCCATGGCGGTGGCGTCTTTGTAGGCCCTGGCGTAGATCTCGCCGGGGTTGGCCGTACTTAATGCGGTCGCGCCAGCCGTCCCGTTTGAATGGTTCGGGTTTCCGCCTCCTGGGACACCACCAGGGTGACCTGTGCGGTTGTTCTTACCGTGGTCTACAACTACGGCTCCGGGAGCCGGCCCCGTGCCGGGGCCCCGTGGACCCGTGTTCATTGGCGGAGGGCGGATGGGCCCGGACGGGGGTTGTTGTTGCGCATGGGCGTGCCCTTGATTGGGTCCCGGAATGTTTTGGCCCTGCAAGTACTGGCCTGGCATCTGTCCTGGAGGGTTCAAACCGGCAATATGCGCTTGATCAGGATGCCTTTGCGGCGGCCGCGGCGGGAACTGGCCCGGCCCTTGGGTCGGCCCTCCTCTTGGACCGGTTGTGGTCTGGCCCTCGGCCGGAAGTGAGGGCGGCATGGGTGGCCTGGGCGGGACGGCGGCGATGGCGGCGGCGTTGTTCATGTTGCCCTGTCTCTGCGCATTCACCCCTGGACCCGGTACCGGGGCACGGGGTTGGGGAGGAGGCTCCTGGCCGGGCGTCTTAACGGAGTGTTCGCCGCGCCCCTGGTTATCCGGCCGTCGCTCATTGGGGCGGTGAGTTTGGGTATACACCGGCCCCTTGTCTCTCGAGTTGGAGTTTGGCGGGATGCGATAGTGTGCTGGTCCCCCCTTATTCTGCGGCTCCCGGTGCGGTTTGTCGGAGGGGTCCCGTCCTCCAGAGGACAGAGGGGTGGGAGGCGGAGTGTAGTCCGTGTCGTTGTCGACGGCGGAGAAGGTGTCCGAATAGATGGATTCATCGGCGCTAACCGGGCTGCGGGCGCCATGGTGAACGCGTGGAGACGGACGACGATGACGACGATGTGGAGAGGTTCGTCTGGCGGGATGATGGGCGCGTCTCTGCGGGGCCGGTTGAAGGATGGCCGCTTGGTTGTGACTGCGGGCATATGCGTGGCCATACCGGCCCGGATCTGGAGCCCTGGTCTCGTCGATTCTGGGCTGGGGCATGATTTGGTGGGCTTGTGGAGGGTACGGTGCGTTCCGAGGCAGAGGGGGCATCGGCTGGGGGGGCATTTGGGTGGGATACGCCTGCTGCACATCCCGATCATCCCGAGTGTTCGGCTGTCTTTCTGCCAACTGCAGAAGCCTGATGGGGTCGACGCCGGGCCGAGGGGATTGCATGAAGTACGCCGTGATGCTAACTCGCTCCTCAACGACGGCCCTGTTTCGGGATCCTGACCTGGGGCGGCGGTGCCTCCTCCCTGTCGTTCGCTCCCGCTCCCGCTCCCGCTCCCTCCCTTTCTCTCGTCCTCTCGCCCTCTCGTTGGACCTTTTTTCCACGGGCCTCTTCTCGACGCGGTCGTCGAGCTGGACGAGCGTAATCTGAAACAACGCCTCATCGACCTTCTTCTGGAGGTTTACCAGAGCTGCCTCTACCTGGAGTTTCTGGTCCTCGCTGAGGTCCTCCTTCTTCTGGGTCACCGAGATGGTGCTGCGGGTAAGAGCACGCACCCTCTTGGCCACCTCGCGCTGGTCGACTCCCGGCTCCTCGACATGCACTGCGCGTTTCCAAGAGGGCTTTCGTCTTGAGCTGTCGGTGTTGTAGCCGCCCTTGTCTTCTCTCGTGATGCGGACGACAATGTACTTTGAGAGTGCTTTGCGAGCCTCCTCGGCACTGAGAGGCCGGTCCCTGCGGATATCGGATACGGTAATGTAAGAGTTGTGGTACTGTTGCTGTTGCGATGCTGGAGTTGCGACTGGGGCAACCGGGGGGGGCCGGGGGGCCGGGGCGGCAGAGTACTGTGGCCCAACTGGCGGCTGTTGAGGCCGGCCGTGGTATTGCTGTCCCGCGGCATCGGGAAGTCGGGTTGGCTGTTGCTGACCGACTTGACCCTGATATCCAGGATGATGTGGAGGGACAGGGGGTGCGGCAGCTCCCGTGGAGACAGGAGGTCGCTGAGGCTGAGCCTCGTGGATGGTGATGAAGCCCGGTCCCGGCATGATGGCTCCTCCTCTCTATCGCTTGTAGGGGAGGCCCAACCAAAAAAAAAAAAAAAAAAAAAAAAAAAAAAAAAAAGAAAGGACGCCTTCCGAGGAGGACAAGGCCCAGGAGGAGTCAACGCCTCGGGGAAGAGAGAGGAAGGAAATGTCTTCTACCACTTATGGTAGGAGTAGGACACCTTATACTTGGGTATGGTATGGCAAGGCGAATGGGCGGTGTTGATATTGTTGCCCGTGAACTGCTGCGCGTGGGCGAAACCGGGGAAACTCCTTGAATTATATCCCTTTGCTTGTCCTTGCTTGCTGTCTCTCGTCAAGAGGGATTCTGGGCTTGGGTTACGCAATTTAGGAGGGCGAGATCAGACAACAGCAAAACGTGGTGTGCCCTCCCCTCCCCTCTCCTCCCCTCTCCCCCAAGACAAGGAGTCGATCGTGGCGGAGGGTGTGGTTGTCGGCGGTGACACTGAAGATCTTTCAGCCGACAATGCCGGGTTCCGGGTTCCATGATAGCACAAAGCAGCGGTAGCGAGCAGCGCCATCCGCCCGGCTATCGAGACCGGCCCAAGCGGGCTATCAGCGGTCTTGCGTGGCTCCCCAGACATACATGCGAGTCCCATGCAGAGTTACAAGCCGCTTTCTTGGGGTACGGGATACAATGTGGCTTCGGATTCTTAAGCTTGCTGCACGTCAGATTCAAGTGCAAGGAACCTCTCCCCTCCATGGAAAGGAGCGGCCGGGAGGGGCGCGGAGGAAAGAGCAGGACGAGGTTGCACAGCCCTCCAAGACTCTCTCTCTCTCTCTCGGTTTTCCCATCCATATTATGACCGGGCGAGGCGGCACGCGAGGATGGTGCGCGGACTAGAGTTGGTGGAGGGAAGAAGGAGCTGGGCGCTCTGCATGACCGGGCAAAACGAAGGCAATGAATGGCAGGCTGTGGCTCGGGTGTGTCTTGGCTGGGGCAGATGCATGCGGTGTGGTTGGAGCAGGCTGGCCGGGCGATTCGGCTTGCCAAATACAAGTAGTACTGGAGGAGGAAGGAAAGAAGCGTTAGAGCCGCCACCTTTTTCGATTCTCAATCGGTCTCCCCGGCAGTTACCTAGCTAAGGTATGCTTGTGGTAGTGTATGCCTTGCCACCTGAACAGGAACAGGCAGTGCCCGGCTGCACTATCATTGGCCCACACTGCAGTTGCATATGCTGCTTTAGCGAAAGGGAACGCATGGCCGGTATCGAAATCGTGTGGGCTTCGCGGGTGTCACGACAGAGCTCCCGGGCGACCGGAATTGAATCCCGAGACACCCTCGCTGGCGAGCCCAACGCTGGGTGGGCGAAGTCGTGGCTGCACCTTAGCTACGTCGGGCAAAGGCGTTGTTAAGCCATGTCCATAACGCATAAGGTAGGGTATGTAAGTAAGGTGTGTACATTAGTACATACTTGCAAGGCTGCGTTCAACACCCAGAAGTACTCCGTAGAACAATTCCGATCCGCAACTGCATGCCCCGTCCGGACACGTTAGGGCGCCCCCGAGGCCGCTGACGCCGGGCGTTTCTCTCTCTCTTCCCCATGCTCTGCTCCCTGAATGGATGGATGGATGGATGCGGCATATGCGACCCATTCGAACGGTCCAGCCCGGGCTGTTCTTGCCTTGCTTCGAGTATCTCGTCGCCTTCTCCCGCGCAGCACCGTATCCTGCTGCGCTGCCCACCGCTCTCTGCTGGCGAAACCGGAAACTCACTCCAAACATGGCCGTCTTCATTCGTCCAAGGTCATCTCTCCCGAGGGACTGCAGAAGGCCCAACCGCGGACTACCTCTCCCATCCCCCCGGGGAGGGATTCCATCGCCATCCCTTGGGCTCCCTGATCGGCGCGCTGTTCTTATCAAGTCCATTCTTTCCGGGTGCTAAACGCATGGTGACGTAGAGCTTTCTCGCAAACAACCCGAGCATCTCATTGCCCCCTTCGGCCCGGTGAGGACGAAGAACGGCCACCGTAGGTGCCAAAATTGGACACCGACTTTTCACGACGCATTGAAGCACGAAGTACCTGGACAATGGGAACACAGCGTCGATGGACCGGGGGAACCAGCCGAAGAAGTCGTGCTGTCCTACACTCGGCCTCTGACCCCAATTTGACGCCCAACCTTTGTTTACACACTCTTGAAGCCCGTTCTCATGCGTGGCACCAGAGAAGTAAATAAACCCATTTTCCGTACCCCTGAGATACCGGGTATCGATATGAATTCAACAAGACGACTAGTCTCAACCAGAATCCTGACCGGAAACATCAGACAACCGAGTTCCAACCAAGGGGTAGAAAAAAAAAAACAGCAAGCACAACAGCCAAAAGAAGACGAGAAAAACCCCATTCTCCAGGCTTCTCAGTTTCGGGCTCATGCAGGCCGTTTGCACATCACCTCGTCATGTTGCTCAGCCCCTGATCCTTGTTGCCTTGCCATGTTAGCCCACTGAACTGAGCTGCAGTGTCACTGCACCCAACAACCTCCCCCCTCCCCCCTCCAACAAGGAAAAGAAATTGTGTTTTTGTTTTTTTTTTCTTGAAAAAGGGAGAGGGGGGAAGAGAGAGAGAGGGAGAGAGCGAGAAAACCTTCCGGCCTTCAGGACAGCGTCGGACAGCTGCTTGACATCACAGAACTGGAAAAGGTCGAGTCAATACGAAAACAAGCGTCCAATTACTGTTTATAGACCTCTGTTTCCCTATCAACTCTTGGTTCCAATAACAATAGCCTAGGACTTCCCCATCGCGTATGCGTACATGCTCGTAGTCTAACAATTGCATCCATGCTCATCCTCGCCATCGCAAGATCCGTCGTCGCAGTCATCATCAGACTTCGACTCGTCATCCGAATCATCATCCGAATCATCATCCGAACCATCATCCGAACCATCATCCGAACCATCATCCGAGTCACTGCAGGAATCATTACCACAAGCCTCCTTGTCTCCAACACAACTGTGGCCGTCGCAGTCCTTGGAAACCTCCTGCTTGTCAGTGCAAGGATCCCCTTGACAGCTCTGCGACACTTCCTGTTTGTGCTGGTGGGTACCCTCGTGGCACTGGTCCGAGCCACAAGAAGCACCCTTGCAGTCGTCCTTCTTGGAACCGCGGGAGTCGTCATGGAATGCCTCCTTGCAACGAACCTGCAGGGGAATGTGCGGCTCGCAAGTCGACCAGCTGGGAGGAATGTGAGGTATCACAGGGGCCGTGTTGTTCTTGTTGTCCTTGTCGTCTTTCTTTCCCCACTTGAACTTGCTCTTCTTCTTCTCCGGCGTAACCTGGTGCGAGGTGTGGAGGTACTTCTCAAAGACCCAGCAGGAGAAAAGCTTCTTGGTGTTGTAATGACCCTGGAGTTTGCCGTGGTGGCTGCTCACCGAGGTGCGTGTCTCTGACTTGCTCTTATGGTGTTTCTTTTTATTCTTGTCCTTGTTGTCATGCTGGCCCTCGTCCTCCTGGTACTCACTGTAGCCATGCTTTCCATTGTGCGAATCAGGACCCCAGGACAGGAAGAAATCGTTGCCGTGGCCACCGTGAATCTAGTGCCGGATGATCAGCCGTGTGTTGGAGGAAACGCACCATGATGGAACTCACCTTGAACGTGTTTGTCGCATCAATTGTTGTCGTCTCATACTTCGCGCCCAATTCGCCCGACTTGACCAGCTGGTTAGGCCGGTCGAAGCTCGCGCTCAAGGGCCATTCCATTTTGGCGGGCAGAGTCAAAAAGTCAATCTCGCCGTGACCGGCGTAATCCCACGATGACTGGTTTCCGGCACTATGGTTGTCTTGCTCCAGGGTGCTGTCGTGGTGTCCGGGGGCGGTACCATGCAGTTTCTCGTGCGCGGCATTGCCAGGATTCCAGCCGATCTCAACTCGGCACTTGACGCCGTGGTGGTCGCGGCCAAGCAAAGGAATGAGCGAGGATAGGTGTGCCGTGATCTTGGGGCAATCGTCCGTGATGATGTAGTTCCAGAGGAATGACCAGCCATAGATGCTGACGGTGCGTGAAATCTCAGGCTTGTCCTTGTGGCCGCGCTTGTGGTGATGATGGTCCTGCCCATCGATTTTTGTGTGGTCGATCTCGACGTAGCAGGTGACGCGGTTTGAGCCGCGTGCCGTCTTGAGTGGTGTCGAACTCGCGATAGCAGTTGTCGAGCAGAGGAGGGTGGCAATAAGGCCAGCCGAGATTACCGACTTCATGGTGTCAGATGTTTGTCTAATGATGGGAACGATGACGAGAACGCAAATGTAGCAAGTATAAGACAATGTTGGAGTGGCTTAGAAACCAACGCGGAATTGATGCTCTGGCAAAAGAAGACTGGAGGGAAAAAAAAACAAAGGTTGGGTCACGAAGTAGGGAACCGGTTGGGGTTGAAATACTCACAGCTCAGGCCGTCATCTCCTTCCCATGTGGAGGACTGAGAGACGGGAAGGAGCAGGCGTACTCTAGAGGAGATGCTTCGGTCTTTGAGGAAACGGATCCTAGACGCGGGAAGGAGCAGGTAATAGAACTCTCACGGTCAGTGCCGCCAGGGACACCGGATGCCCCAGACAACGAGCAGTGGAGGTGCAGCCCAAACTCAACACGCTGCTGCTCCAGCAGGGCAAGTCCCCCTGATTGCTACCTTTGGAGGTATCAATAGATAGGGAAGGTGCGAGGTACCTGCCTCAGAGTCATCGATGCCTTCAAGGTTCACGTTCTTGCTCTGGGTCAAGCAACTGACTCGGGTCTTACATTTAAGTTACTGAAGGCCGAGCCGGCTGCAGCGCTGCAAGCCGGGCGTCGATTTAGCAGCAGTTCTTGCACAGCTGAGCTCCAGAGTGCCAGTGAACAAACTAGCAGTTTGCCGCGGGCAGTTCTTACAGAGAGAAAAGTTGGCATGGCCTGGAAAACTGGCAGTTCAAGTGCCAACTGGCCGCATTTTGCAAACTGGATGGATCCCTGGCGGCCAAGAAGCGTGGAGGATGGGCTCGAGGGCGGTGGTGAGCGTGGCGGGGAAGTTGAGCGGAGGGTTGCGTAGGTGGGAGTCGAGGGCGAGGTTGATGTCGAGAGGGAGAGGGAGGGGAGAGTATCGGGGGAGATGGGCGTTGAGGGAGGACTGGGACATGGTGACTTCTATCCGAGGAAGTTTTGAACGTAACGGTCCCACCACAGCAGGTGAGGTGAATGGCTCAAATCCAGAGCTGCTGATGGTCAAGGTGACTAAATACGGATGTCGCTACCAAAAGAACTGGCTCACCGCCAAATTTGACCGGCAGAATGAAGCCGCTAAAAGCAACATAAAGTACAGTGGGGCAAAGCACTATAGCCACTAAAGCCTAGGCACTATAGCCGATTGTTAGTGAAGATACCTTCTAAAACTTTAGCGACCTTGCATGGTTCGTGCATAAAGGCGGTGAGCCAGTTCTTTTGGTAGCGACATCCGTACACTTCTCCGGCCCGGCTGCTACAGGCACTAGTACACTGGTCGACTCACATCCTCAACTGTTCTCATCCGCTCAGCCTCTAAGTGTCAAGCATTCATCCTGAACATGCTCTGCTCGCCATTTTGATCGCCGTGGCGAAGCCGCTGGGCAGGCGAGTGGTTTTCTTCAGCCTTGCAAGGATATACTGCGTGCAGGTTGAGAAGGAGCAGCCCATTGGCAATATTTCCGTATTTCGTGTCGGCACACAAGGCTTGGGGCGTTACACTAGTCACTGGCACGGCGCACGGCGTTTTGAGAAGAAGCCATTGCCTGGGAAGCTTGGCAACACTGGGCGGCCCCATTGAGCCTTGTTTCGAATCGCTTAATTGGACGCTTCGGGAAAGAAGAG
The DNA here is from genome assembly GCF_000226095.1 of Thermothelomyces thermophilus ATCC 42464. Lineage (NCBI taxonomy): Eukaryota > Fungi > Ascomycota > Sordariomycetes > Sordariales > Chaetomiaceae > Thermothelomyces > Thermothelomyces thermophilus. Next base: position 3,124,927 of record NC_016474.1, read on the forward strand.
AGAGGACCCATAACGTTATCTGCCACGCACCCACAAGGCTTTGGTTGGGGTGAACCCACTTTTTGTTGCCCCGCACATGGGTCCGCGCTTGGTTCCCCGGCAACCAAAGTTGTTGGCCTTGGCCTGCCTAATGCAGCAGCAATGCAGGCGCCAGCACATCGAGGGACCTCTGGCCAAGTTCTCTCGCTCACTCTGCAAAAAGCTGCTAGGCTACGGGCGAGGACGATGGCAGCATTTTGACTCGTGGGTGATGTCCTGATTAGAGACTGCCCGCTATCCTTGCCATTATCAGGCCACCATCAATGTTCATACAACAGCACGGCTTTCTCCAATCGCTAAGAAAAGACGCCCAAGTGCCCCGCCATTCCACCTGCCGCCAGTTTGCCGACTTGGGCGTCGACAACTCGGAGTCACAACGTTCCCAACGTGTACGATCTGATCTTTCACTGCATAGCAGCCGACGTCTGGACGCCTTGCGACACACATCACACATCAGCCCATAGGGGCTCCCACGCCGTGCATCGCCGCCATGGCGCCGGCCGATACTCTCTCCCCACCGGGGTCGAGTTCCTACTCGTCCGACACCCTGACGGTCGGCGACGGAACATGGGACTTCACCAAAAACACATTTCTCCTGCCGAACCTCGTGGGTCTTAACTTCGAGACAATGCGGTACAATGGTATGTGAACGAAGCCTTTGCCGAGACGTCGAGTCGCTAATGTCCAATACCACACAGGCATGGGCAACCGCTTTGCGACGGTGTCCGAGTATCACTCCTTGATTCTCGGCCATGGAGTCCTTGCCGCAATGACGTTCCTCTTCATCGTCCCGATTTCCGTCTTGTTAGCAAGATTCCACACCCGCCAGCCGGGGACCGCCATCCGCTATCACGCATACCTGCACATAATTGCTGTCGGGCTGAGCACGGTCGTCTTCGTACTGGGCTTCATTGCCGTCGGCCCGCCCCGCAACCTCACAAATCCGCACCACGGCATTGGCGTGGCCATCTACGTCCTCATCCTGCTCCAGGCGCTGGGCGGTCGCCTGGTGAGGAAGCTCAGCGGCCGTTCGTTCCGACTGCACATCCACCGCTGGCTTGGCCGCGCTATCACGCTCCTGGGCATCGTGCAAGTCCCCTTGGGTCTAACACTATACGGCTCGCCCAAGTCCTTGTTCATTCTCTACGCTGTTTGGATGGGCTTCCTGCTGCTGCTCTACTTCATCTTGGATTACCGCGACTATGGACGTCGTGACTTTAACAGGGGCCGCGCCCGGACTCCTGTCGAAGACGAGAGCAGCCGAGTGACGGAGAAACACGGGGGCAAGATGAAGTGGCTCGCCCCGGTCGCTGCCGGCGCCGGCCTGTTGGCACTGCTTCGGGGCCGCAAGAAGCACAGGGATGCCGAACGGGGCTCGAGTCGGAGTCCCAGCCCGGTAGATCGACCGCATCGCGCCACTGTTATCTCATCGCGACGAGCGTCCGATAGCTACTACGACGATGACGAGAAGCTGCCGGCGCGTGGGCGCGAGAGCGGCGGCGGAGGCTTCATGAACAAGATTTTTGCGGCGGGCGCAGGGCTGGGCGCCGGTGCGTTGGTCTCCAAGATGATAAACCGCGGAGACAGGCGTTACGATGATGAGTACTCGGCTGTTGCGACCGACACCCCAAGCCGTGTCCGGAGACAGCCGGCGAGGAGCGAGTTTACGGAGAGCGAGTATACGGAGATGACGGAGGACGTCCGGAGACACCCGAGTCGCCGTGACGAGGAATCATCCGTCCTCCCGGCTCCCGGTGGGCGGAGAGCCGGTGGTAGGCCACCACCCAGGCCAGCGACGCCGCAGCGCTCACGCGCGGCGACCTCGAGGTTTGACAGCACTCTGGACGGCTCGGACTATTCATCCTACGTCAGCCCCTCTAGAAGAACTCCGGAACCGAGGAAGAGCAGCGGCATCGGAAAGGGCCTGCTCGCCGGGATGGGGCTGGGCTTCCTAGCCAAGATGGGCAAGGATAGACGTGATCGGAGAGAGGAGGAACGGCTGAGGGAAGAGGAGGATAGGCGCCGGGAAGAGGAAGACAGGCGCCGGGAAGAGGAGGAAGAGAGGCGGGCGGGCCGCCGAAGCTCGAAGTACACAGGCGACGGCTACCCGACCCCGTCGAGGCGAGACTCCAAACGGCGATCATACAGGCCTCCGCCGTCCGGAGTTACCGTGACCGAGACGTCGGTCCTTTCGGACGAGTCTTCGATCGAGCCGCGCGGGAACACGCCTTACGATCCCGCACCACCAGGAGTCCGGCCGCCGCCGGCCGCCCCGCTCCCAGCGGCGGGGGCGCCTGTCGCTCCAGGGGCGTACGCCGGAGGTGCGCCCCCGCCTCCCGCGCCAGTGCCCGTTCCGGCCGCAGGCACAGCAACTGACTACACCTCGCGGTACGACGTGGCCGAGTCTGTCTCCATGCCGCCCATGCCGCAAGACCCCCACGGCATCCTGCATGGCGACTCGGACGGCAGCGAAGCTTACGCATCCCCAACCAGCAACCGCCGGCGAGGCTCCCTCGGCCACTCCCAACACTCGGCCGTCAATGTTCACGTCCGCGTGGGCAACAAGGGTGACCGCAGCAACATCACGCTGCGCCGGCTCACCTCGGAAGAGGCAAGCGGGACAGGCACTCGCGGCCGCCGCCGCCGGGCGGACTCGGTGAGCAGCCTCTCGGGCAATGAGACGCCTACGGGAAGCGGCGGCAGGCGCTACCGCCGCCGCGACTCGTCTAGCCGGGGCAGGGCTGAGGCCGCGGCCGAGCATCGCGTCGAGACCGGCGCTGCCGCACCGCCATCCGAATTGGCAGGTGAGGGACTAGAGCCGCCCAATCCGGCATTCGCGAGGCGGCGCGACGGCGGCAACAAGGATTCCGCTTATTATTCTTCGGGCGTCGGCCCGTCGGGCGGCGTGCCCGGGGCAGGGGCGACCGTGTCTAGCTTAGGGGGCAGCCCCGCGCCGCTGGCTGGGGCCGGGGCCGGGCCCGGCGTGAGCCCGGGCGGGAGCCATGCGACGTTCACGAGCGGGCCGTTGACGGATGGGGCGGCGGCGGATCGCAGGCGTAGGAGGAGGTTGGAACGGAGGGATGGGAGCCGGCATCCCGCTTCGGTTGATTACAATTGAAGCTGAGAGGAAGAGAAGGAACGGAGGAGAGATGCTAAGGTGAGGGAGGCGGACTGGTGGCCCGGTTGCCGCGTGAATGGTGTGGCTCAACTTCCTTCACGGCGTTCTGGGAAGCAAAGTTCTTCATGAAAGTTCCATTGACGGGTTAGGTATGTATGTATGTATGTACGTGTGTATGTATGTATGCATGGTTGATGAGAAGGAAGGATGATGAGGACTTTCTTTTGTACGTATGATATGGTTCTACGGTTGGGATCGAATAATGAACGAAGGAGGACGTTGTTGAGATGGGGGGCAGGTGGCTACACTAGAGTACTCGTTCAATATCGAATATACGATGATGCTTTTCCATACCAAATCCGTGTCTGAATGCCCTGATCTAGCTTGCACCGCGAAACTTGGATTTGCATCATTCCAAGCCCGCCCGCTCAAGCATACTGCAGCAGCAATGGGTCTGTGGAAGACCCCGATTCCAGTCCCTCGATATTTGGGCCACCAGTCGCTTGGACACTGCGCAACCTAGATAGGGAAGAACCCCCTCCGCATTGACTCACACGAGAAACCTTTGCCCGAGGAGCCAATTCACCCAGCTAAGGCCTACCTGAAGAACCTGGCACCAAGGCCACAACGGGTGAGCTCGAATTGTTGGATCATTCCCGTCGATTCTGATCGTACAAACTACGATATTGGGGAAGGAAAAGGTAAAGAGCTAACATATCAAGAAGCTTTGATGGGAAAAATATTTTTTTTGAAAAAAAAAAGGAAGAGAAGAGACCTAAGATACCCTTAACAGGAGTGAAAATGAAGATGCCGCTACGAGCTTGGAGAAGGGTAAGGTACCCATGGAGTTCTTGGCCAAAGCGGGGGAGGCATGCGGTGGGAGTTGCACTTTCATTGGACAAGCGCTGGGCCGCCCGGAGTGCGGGGACACTACGGATTAGTTACCGAAACGCGAGTTTAGTGCTGATGCGCGACGCGACAGCGCCGACAATGAAGAGCTCTACGCACAACCTAGCTCGGTTCATGACCTCGACTCCGAATTAACAGCACAACACGGCCAATTCCGAATCCTTCTACTACCAACCCAATTTGCCAGCCATTAACATCGCGGTCATCCACAATGCCATCGTCAGAGCAACATCCTCCGCGACCCCGCCAACAGCCGCAGGAACCCGCCGACACCGATATGCCCGACCAACCGCCGCCACAACCACAACCTTCCACGGCAACAACATCAGCAGCATCCGCGGAGCATGAGCAACAACAGCGTTCCCTTCAAACAGAAAGCCGGGAGGGGCAAGGGCAAGGAGTTGGAGAAGGAGCAGCAGGCCGAGGGAAGCAGCAGCAGCAACCACCACCACCACAACCACAACAACAACAACAACAAACATCACCGGCACAACCAGCGCCGCCGCCGCCGCCGCCGCCGCCGCCAGTTCCCGGGCCCCGCGCAGCCAGGCTCCAGGCCCTCTTTGCGACCACGGCAAAGCACACATTGGACAAGATCAACAAGGACAACTTTGGCGCCTGCTTCCCCACCATTTCCCAAAAGGCGCCGGGGACGCTCGAGTTTGTGCAGCGGCAAATGGTGGAGAGGCTGGGGAGTCTGTGGAATGTACGTTTTTTCTCTCTCTCTGTTTATTTTTTTATTTTTTTCCTTGCTTTCTTTTCCTTCCTTCTTGCAATGTTCTCCTCATACGAGAATGATCATCGTGTGTTGTCCTGTGGGAGGCGGAATAAGGCTGGTCGGATTAGTTATGACGTGGGCCCCTGGAGCCGGATGAGAGAGAGAGAGGGGTCGATGGGTATCGTGGTGCCTTTCCGCGCGTCAAAAAAGGTCACGAAGGGGGAACGGGACGGGACTGTTACTACTACCACAGGGGAGGAGGGCGGCACCGCGTTGCTTACTGACGACGAGAACCCACACCCCCCTTCCCCGGTGGTCGTCGCCGGCCTCGGTCCACGTCCGATCGATCGATGCACAACAGCCAAAGCTAACAAGAAGGGGTGGGAACACCCCGCGCAGAAAGAATTCGAGACCATCATGGCCAACCGGCAGGTGGTGGAACGGCTGAACGAGCTCGAAGCCCTAGTCAGCGACGCTGCCCGGCGAAGGATGGAAGCAGATGACCCCAACAAGCCGCCCGTTGCGTAGGTCCCCTCCCCCCTCCCCAAATTTTCGTTCGTTCTTCCCTCCCCTCTCTCTCTCTCTCTCTCTTTTTTTTTTTTTTTTTTTTTTTTTTTTTTTTTTTTTTTTTTTTTTTCTTAGATCGAAACTAACCTCCCATCGCAAGACCACATACCCTTCCGGCCGAGACGATCCTCTCGGCCCACCTGCACCCGCACCTGGCCTCTCACCGGTCCCAGCTCAACGCCCGGCTTCAGAACACGCAGGCGGCCAACGCGCGGCTGTGGGACGAGATCCAGGCCCAGCGGGCCGAGATGGAGGCGCTGGTGGCGGGCGTCGAGGAGGCCCTGCGCGACCTGGACGGCGCCAACGATCTGCTGGGCGACCTCGTCGACGAGCTGGCGGCCGAGACGCGCGCCGCCGAGGCCGACATCAGGGCCGTGAGGGGCCCCGGCTAGCAGTGGAGCACCTCTTTGGCCGGGGGCGAAGTTCTTCATTACTGGAATCAGATTTGATCGTTGGACGGGGGGGGGGGGGGGGGGAAGATTCACACTGCATGGGCTCGTAGTATGCAAAAAGAGTAAGGCCAGAGGGGGAAGCATGAGATTGGCGTTGGGTTGGCCGGTATTTCTTTTTTTTCTATCTATTTTTCTCTTGTTTATGGGATACCCAGGCGTTGGTTGACAGGCATATCTGACATGTTGGCGATGGTGTACCCGATACGGGCGACATTCGTCTGGTTTGAAGCATTGCTGTACGTTCATATCTACGGGTATATTTATATCCTGACATGTCCTGACAAACTCCCCGAAACCTCTCGGCCCGTACACAGAAGCCCCGTCTCGCACCCATAGGAAAAGTGGTATATAATGCTCGAACCGCTGCCCACCGGCCCGTGACTTCCAAGTGCCATGCTGAACAATATGCAAAAAGGGAAAAGAGAGAAAAAAAAAACAAAAATCAGCTCGCCTGATGTTAGCGCCAGATGCTCCGCCCACACCCCTGAACTCCACGCCGCCGGTATGACAAAAGGAAAGCATAGGGATATCCAAACCGAGTCGCTCGTAGCGCACGAAAGTGGCACATAAAAGATCGCCATGTATGCAGAACGCAGCCTTCCCGGCTGACCCCACCAACTATAGCAGCCTGTTCTCCGGCATAATGACCTGCCAGGGGCCCATGACATCCACCTCGCCGTACGCCGGCGGCAAGACCCGTACCATGCGGCCCGTCTCCCAGTCGACGTACCAGCGCTTTCCCCGCGAAATCACATAGTTGCTCTTGCGCGGGCTCTTGAAGAGCAGCACGCTGTAGCACAGCCGTGCATACAGCTGGTCGTGTGTCGTGCTCCATACGTGCTGCGGCCTCCACTTGCCCGTCTCCGGGTCGATGTTCTCGTTGGGGTACGACGTTGTCGACAGTCTGCCCACGATGGGATGGTCGGTCCGAGGGCCGTATCCGGCATTACCCTCCTCATCCCTGCTGTACCCTAGATCTTGCGCTTCACCGTCCTCGACCTCTCCGTCCCTGTCGCCTTCCTCGTCTTCGCTGCTGCCGTCTTGCCTCCGTTGCTCCGTCAGCCGGTGAAAGCCGATGCTGTCTTCAGGCTGTGGCCGCTGACCGCGGAGCCACCGTATCCTCTGGATCCGCGGCACGCTGAAATCGCGAGGGAAGTCGCGCTCGTCGATTGGCGGTGACACGTTGATGGCGGCGAAGATACCGTCTAGCCACGTCACGAACGTTCCAAGCTCGACGCATGACAAGAGGAACTGGTCGGTTTCTACTCTCATGCGGATGACATATCGTCGCCTGGTTCAGTCAGCTTCAGGGCCCGCGGACACATCCTCGGCGTCAAAGAGAAAATACGCACTTCCTGTAGTCGGCGGCAATCCCCGCATCCGCATGGAGTAGGCTGTACGCCCTCTCCAAGGTCGACTTCTTTACCCACGGCGGTTGGTCGGGCGAGATATCGGGCCCGTCATGCTTGGACGAGGACGGCCACCAACCCCTCTCCTTCTTCACCGAATAGATGTTGAGCGCGGTGCCCCGCAGCTCAACATACACCATCCTCCAGTCGCGATACTCGGCCCGCTTCGTCGTCTCCTCGATTTCCATTTTGCGCATGAAGACCCCCTCCAGGTTGATGTCACACGAGTACGGCGGCAGCACTTCGTCGGCAACATTTGCCGGCGCGGCCTGTGCCCTCCTCTGCGCGGCGAGGGCCGCCTTCATGGCCGACTCGTAGCTGGGCGGCTTGGCCGGCCGCGACGTCATGACCTCCCGGTAGAACATGTCTTCCTCCATCGACATACGGCGCGGGCGCCCCGCCATCCCCGAAGGCGCATCGCTAGGGGCGCCGCTGTACTGGGAGAAGGCATCGCTGGGTCTGCGGGCCATGGGGCGGGTGCCTTGTCGGTCTGGTAACTAAAGGGGAGGATGTGCTGCTGCCCTGCGCACTACGGCGGCGGCGGCGGCTTCGTCGAAAATGGGAACCAGGCCGGTTCCGTCTCCCCCTCCCCCTCCCCACCTCCCTTCAGGCGCGTTGGTCTTGTTGTTGTTGTTGTTGCTGTTGCTGCTGCTGCTGTTGTTGTTGTCGTCGGTGCTGGTATCGTGAGCTTGGACTCACTCGGCTGAAGAACCGATCCTCTCCGGCATGACATACCCGGCCCCGGCGCGCCGTTTAGCGGAGACCTCCGGAGGCGCTGGGCGGGTTCGGCGGGAGTGAGGTGCTTTTTGCCGCACAACAGTCCCTCTTGCCTGGGCGTCGGCGACTTGAGAGTGCGGTTTTCCCGGCTTTGGGAAACCCCACGCTCGCTTCTTACAACAAGATCTGACCTGGGCCAGATGCCGTCGACTGTTGAAGGTCGAGGGTTGAGGTGGTCGTCAAGGCCACAAAGCTTGTCGACCAAGATTACCAAGAAGATAGCGCACCACAGGTCCCCCGGGGTGACAGCAAGATGCGGGTAGAGATGCGCAAGCGTAGTGGATGCGGAGATGCAGATGGTCCCCGGCGCTGCAGCGCCTCGAAAATCGTCGTCGATAAAGAAAAAAAAGTCACCAAGTAGAGAGAGGCCCAATACGGATCGGTGCAGAAGCCAAGTAACGAAGGTGAGGGCGAAAGGAAAGAGGTAACGAACGGAACACGACCGAAACCGACTCCGAGTCACTCTGAGCGGAAAGCGGAAACGGGGGGTGGAGGGTTGTCTTTCCAGTTTGCCGCTGGCGTGGCCCGCAAGGTGCTAATACAATCAAGGAATTAAGAAAAAAATAAAAATAAAAAATAAAAAAACCCGAGCCCCCAATAGTGTACTCGTAGTCTCCAGGTCGGCAGGGTACAATGTACCTTACTCATTTGTTGTAGGTACCTACCTTACTTGTTGCGCAGGGCAGGTACCGTAAAGCGGACAGAGGTGGAGTGAGGCGAACGATGGAGCGACGAACGGGCGAAACGACAGGATGCGGAAGTTGTGCCAAATTATCCCATCGACTGCTCGTTGGCGACAAGTTGAGGGGCTGAGAGGCACCACCCCTGGCCCGTCAGCAATTGCTCCAGTGGAGTCTGGAGGCGGCCCAGATCCCTGGAGGCCGAGCCAAGTACGGTAGTCGCTATTATCGATCTCCTTCCCGCACCCGTTGGAGGCAAACTGGGCACTACTCGGGGCAGGTTATACCATCCAGTTCAAGAGGTACCTTCCTTCAAATACGGATTAGAGGGGCTACATGCTACTAGTAACCTATATAGTATATACACTACCTATGTGCGGGTTGTGCACGTGAGGTGCCTAGGGACCAATACACGAGGCTCTCTGCTATAAAGTGCTCACCATGGATACCTACATGATGGGCGACGCTCCCGGGTGAGCGACAATTATTAATCGATCCGAGTTTCGACAGGCTTTACCGACACGGGTGTACCTATTGTACATACATACACTAGCAGGTCTCCGTCTTGTAGCAGGTGTGGCAGCCTTAGGTGCTGCCCCGGATTGCTCTCTTTTATCCGACTGGGTCTCCAGGAGCCGTTACCGGCCTGCAATTGCGTCTTTCATCAATTTTTCATTTAGCTCTGCGCCGTCCCCACGACGCCGAGAATAGCTTTCTCCGACTGCCGTTTCCTGTTTGGCATATATTGCAGCGTATCCATGTGGTTGCAGTACAAGCATAACCACCCTTTCCGGATTGGTCAAGTCTGCGCCCAATGTCGTGGACACATATGGACAGTACACTGCGTAGCTGAGATGCTTCCCCAAAACGATGCGCACTCACCACGTCAGAGAGCTGCTCTAGTGTAGTGTATGAGCTGCTTCTTGATCCCAGCCCCGGTCCCGCCGTGTCTGTTGATGGGCGTACCGGCATCCACGCACCAATCAGCGGGCACAGGACCTGCTCACGCCAACCGAGGCTAGGCTGTTCCGGGTAGGTGGATGAGTGTCTGCATGAGACTGTCGGAAGCCAGGGTGAACCCAATATGGAGAGACGTGGTGGTCAACCTTGAAGAAAGACATGCTTTGTCTGTTGCAAATCGAGATCGTCTTGCTGATGGGCATCCGGACTTAGTCCTCGAATTTCCCGCTGTTTCGTCTCTCTCTCCCCCCAACCGGTCCCAAGGCCCCGTGCTCATATGGCCTGATAGCCGTGCTATACTTGTATGTGGGCAATAGTCGGGCTGGAATATGTGCCGCCCGGCGGTGCTACACCAAATTCTCCAAAGCAGGCCTTACCGGTTCTAGAAGGCAGCCTCAACGCGCACTAACGTTGACAGTACCGTGCCTTCCGCCGCCTTCGAGAATGCCACACAGCTTACGCACTCTCTTTCCCCAACTTCCAAGCCGCGGCTGAACTTGGCAGGTGGGAGCTAAGCTTGAAAGATGAAATACGGGCTTCTCGGCGTCAGGGTTCCGTCTTTGCAACATTTGGCATGCATGCCTGCCTCCGACTCTTGCTGGCCAGGTTTTCTGGGTTCACAGTTGCTCCTTCCTCTCCAATCTTCCTTTCTCGGCACCCGCGCCGACCACCTCCTTCGAGGCTGAACGGTTTGGTGGGTCTCCTGTGGGCCCAGACCATCGATTTCGCCAGGGTGCGGGCTGACTGTTTGGGAAGGTGAGAGCAAGCGCGCCAGGCCCCGACGCGATCTTCGGCAAAGGGCGCACGTCAATTTGTCCTTGCCGTTTTCTCTCACCACTAAATGCCCGGAGTTGATCGTCGCTCGACAAGGAAGGCGCCAAAGCTCTCGTTTTGACTGAGAAGGCAGCGCATGCCTTCTCTCCACTCCGTTGCTTGGGGAAATACACAATTTCAATGAATATCAAGGCTACATGGACACTACGGAATACTGCGTACGCTATGGATACCACACGCACATCGACACCGACGAAGCACAACCGGCACAAAGTGTGGGGACCCAATCTGGCCGCGTTCGCTCGACAAGCTCCACGATGGTCGGTGGTCGGCCTGTCTAGAGCGTGTCTGATCTCGTACACATCTGCGCGCACATCGCGATGGCTGGGCAGTTTGGTCTCTCTGGAAGTTAGCGCCAATGATGGGTGCTCCCGGCCTCGCTGAAGGCTTTTTCGACGGCTCGGTAACGGAACAAGTTGTCGTCCGCCCCCCCCTGAGGGCTGACACCCTGCACCGAACGAACCGCACCAACTAGCTGCAAAGCCTAGCCCCGTGGGAACACTGCGCGTCTTCTCGACGAGTGCTTCAACCATTCCCGAAGTGGCCTGGCGGACGCGGGGGACAGGTTACACGCTCATGAACGGTCGACTCCATATACGTCCCACAGTCCGGTCAACGCTCCGGAGCCGGCGAGGGGCGGACTGGAGGCCCACGTGGGAAGCGCTATCGGAAGTCAGCAGTTCATAGGCAGACTGCTCCGTACTGTACATGCCGTACATTCCAACCGGCGGGGAACAGCTGCCCATCGATGATTAGTTATTAACGTGGGCCTCCCAAGGCTCCCTGCTCATTCGACACGCTACATATGTACGTGTACGTGCCCTTGCCGAGGCGAGGAGGTTTGTTCCGATCAGTTTGGTTGGTTATTGGCACTTGAGGATGTAGGGCCGATCCCCGGGAGCCGGCGGATGATCAGCCAGCCGATCAAGTGACGTGATTTCCTTGTAGCCGTTGTAGCCGTTCCCTTTGTTGAAACGCCATGTGCCGGGCCACGCTGGAGCCATGGCATCTTCCGTCGAAGCCGGCCAAACGTCACCAGCAATTACCTGGTCTCGACTGAGCAAGGAGTGGGGGTGCCGATCTCCAAAAGGACCCTCGCCGCTCGGACAGGAAGGTCTCGACTTTCCATGCCGGGCAAAAAAGAGAGACTCCCCGCCTCCCGTGTGGTGCTCTGTATCAAAGATGATCGTGTCACACTAAGATGAAGGAAAGTCGATCTGAGAGAGCGGTGGCTCGAGATACAAGTTTTCTTAGGCGAGCACGTCTCTTTTTTGTAGATAACACAACAAGGTCGGCCATCATGGAGACTCTTCCTTGAAGCCACCGTTCGATATACAACCACAGACGAGTTGAGTTTCGATCCGGGGGCAGCCAACTTGTCGCACATGAGTTACTAGTAACTGGGCTCAGCAAACGAGTCCCTGCCAGATCGAATGGTCCCCCCAACTCTCGCGCTCTTGACCGGGGTTTGTCCAATGTCAACAAAGTAGGGATGACTGCGGAATACTTTGCCACGATCACCGCCAGCAAGCACACACTACTTAGTAGGCGCCTACTCCGTCCTTTTGTCAGCAACACAGTGTTGGCTCGAAGTCAGCCTCAACCTACCCTTACATAGGCAATGAACCTAATATGACAATACCAACACACGTCCTGTCGGAAACATTGACTGCCTGGCTTGTGTGGTTACCTTTACATCTCATATTTTGGCCATTATCTGTACATACACGTGTCGTCCGCCTAAAAGCCCACAACCCACCAGACTGTCAAAGCGAGAAAGTCGCGACGGGCCTGATTGATCCCCCACTCCACGTCAAGTCAGGCGAGTCCTTCCCTGGCCACGCGGTATACACCGTGTCTCTATGTCCTTGCGTGCCCAGCTGTTGACTTTCTACAACATGAGAAGAAAAAAAAGGAGAGTCCGCGAAGCCCAGACTAGGCCGTGATAGTAGGCAAGCCAACACAACACAGAGCAAGTACGCAGCGGTCCTCGGATCCAGCAACACCAACAAAGAATATGCCAAACACAAGGTATCGCACAACCTCTCAACACAAAAGAAAAGAGACATCCGTAAGTGATTCTTTTGGCCGGTTCTTTTTTTTTCCTGTCCTAACCTCCATCCGTGATAAACCCCCGTTACTCCATGACGCACCAATGAATGCCCCTCCCTCAGCAACTCAGAAATCCCGACCCTCGGCGTAATGTCGATACGTGATAACGAAATGTCCCGAAAGGGTGGTCACTCGCCTCGTTTGAGACCAACTTTGGGCCTACGAGGCAAGGCAGCGGCAACTCCAACATCAGGCGGTAGTTGCCAACTAAGCAGTACCGACCTGAGAACCCCCCCGTCCACGTGAACCGCCGCCGCGACCGCGGGACTGGCCGAAACCGCCACGGCCGCCGCCCTGGGAACCGGACCGGAAAGGCTCGTAGCCGCCGCGACCGCCACGGCCGGCACCGCCCCGAGAGGCATTGTAGTTGGAGCCACCGTACGCATTGGCCTTGGGGCGGCGCTGCTCCACCACGACGTTCTCGCCATTCACGGTGAGAGGGTTGGCTTTGATGGCAGCGTTATAACCGGCCTGTGTCTTGAACTCGACAAACGCGCAGTTCTGGAACAGTAGTCAGTCAGTTGCTCTCCCCCAAAGATGCGTGATGTTGAGGAAACCCATACCTTCGAGCGGTTGATGTCGAAGTAGGCCAGCTCGCCAAAACTGGACAGTGCGGCCCTCAAGTCTTTTTCCTCGACCTTTTCAGTGACGTACTTGATGTACGCCATGACACCTTCCTTCTCAGTTGCAGCGGCAGGCTGGGCGCGGCTCTGGCGCTTGGTCTCGGCGGTCTGCCACTCGCTGCCCTGGTCCTTGGAAGCAGCAGGCGCAGCCGCACTCTCCTGTGACTGGGAGGCGGGTGCAGCCGTTTGGCTGGCGGCGGGGGCCGCAGCGCGCGCCTGAGCCGGGGCAGGGGGGGTGGCGGTCTTGGGGACAGCGGGAGCAACGGGCCGCGAGGGGCCAGCAGCGGCAGCCACCCGACTAGCCCAGGACATTGGCTTGGGGGGCTCCTTGGCCTTCTCGGGCTGTGCGGGCGCAGGGGCAGCGGAGGGCGTGGGGGCGGGATCCTTGGGTTCCTCCGGCTTCTCGACGTCCTCCTCAGCGATCTCCTCGACCGTCTTTTCAACATCAGTCTGGGCCTGAGCCGCTTCGGAAGGCGCCTCTTGTGTCTCGGCAGGGGGCTCTGTAGTAGAGGGAGCGGCAGCGGCGGGGGTTTCCTCCTTCGTCTCCTCCTGCTTCTCGGCAGCCGCCTCAGTGCTCACAGGAGCTTCCTCGGGGACGGCCTCCTCGGCAGCAGGAGCCTCCGCCTTCTCCTCGGACTCAGGCCCAGCGGGCATGTCGACACGGCCTGATTGCTCATCAGCAGCCGCCTCTGTCTCCTCCTCGACGTCGTCGTTAAGGAAGCGCAGCATGTCGTTGAGAACAAAATAGCCGGACGGTTGTTGGGCGAGAACAAAAGTCTGCACAAACTTCTTGGTTTCGTCCTCCTTATTAGCCATCTCGCCGATGACGGTAATAAGGATGTTGTCCTCGGAGCCCTGCGTGTCGACATTGGTGACCCGGACCTTGCAGTCTTGGAAGTCCTGGCTCTTAATCCGCTCCTGAATTGCCTGTTCGGTTCTCGATATCAACATGAGTTCGCGGAGATGGTTGCGTGAAACACGCAGAACTTACCTGCCTGCCGAAAGAGATATCCACAACTTCCGTCTCGCGGCCGCAAACGAACTGCGCCTTCTTGCCATAGTACAGCTGCCAACGTTGGTTAGCCTCGGCGCCACCGAAGGATTGGCTGGGCGTTGGACTCACATGCAGCCGGTCGGGCGACCTGCTCATGGTTGTGTAGTATTGCTCCACGAAATACCAGCCGACTTCATCCTTGGGAAGGTTGTTGGCCTGAGCCTCCGCATTGGTCGGGGTCTCTGTTGTCTGGGCCGGAGCGGCATACTGGTCGTGATTAATATTACCGTTGGTCGCCATGGCTGCTAGGTATTCTCGTGAATGCAGAGAATGATAGCTGTCCAAAAGCTGATGCCAAAAGTCGGCGTGCGAGGGTGGGAAATCTCGTCAGGCTGGCGCAGGAGCGTCTTGGGTGGGGTTCTGAAGGATGGAAGAACGATATGCCTAGCGAAAGAGACTCAGCGCAAGCTCTCTAGGTGGGATTCAGGGGTCATTGGAAGCCGTACGGTTCTGGAAGATGGAGCTCGATGCTCGATTCAGAAACCGCGAGCCAGATTTGTTCGGGTTTCAATTACCTAATGACGGCGACCTCAAAAAGTTAACGCTGAGGAAGGGCGAGACCGCAGGAGACAGCGAGAAGCCGTACGGAGAAAGTGCCAGGAATGAAAAGAAAACTGCTCAGCCGGGATGGGGAATCTATGGCGGCAAACTTGGTGGATTTGGAAGGAGAAGCTCGTTGCAGCTTGTTGCGCAGCTTGTTCAGATCGCGAAACTGCGGTGGTGCTCCGGAAAATTGGTTTGGCTCGTTTGGGCGAGTTCGGGCCGGCCCACACACAAGTTGCGAGCGCAGAACTTTGTCTTGGCAAACCGACTGGGGCTTGCCACTCCTGCTCGCTCACCAACACGCCGATCAACAACACATTGCAGACACACTTGAAAGGGCCAAGATAATCTCATGAACTCTGAAATACTGTCTTCCAACCGTTTTCATAATCAAGTCTTGCAGCCTGCGTTGGTTTGCCCGGATAACCTCAGCTGCCGGGAAAAGAACCCCACTGCTGCCCGGTCGAACTCTCTCGATGGTCAAGTAAAGTACAGATACTCCGTAGATTTTCGCAGATGCATGTTTTGCAAGTCCCGGCTCCGGGGTCCGTTCTGCGGCGGTTCATTGCCCCTGTTCCGGGGCAGGTCCGAGCTGCCGCCGGATGCCCGTGCTTGGCTTGTCTTGCGCTTGGTTCTGCTGGACAATCATTGTCTCACCTGACGATATGATTCAACTGATTCCTTTGGGGGGGTTGAGGTGGAAGCCTACCTTCGTTTACCAAGCCTCAAGATAGTTGAACCTTGTCGCCGGCTCTCGAAGCCTCTAATAATCTTCTTGCAGCTGCGCTGCATCTCGACCTTCTGCATGAGTAATTTGTAATCGCCTGACCATCAAGGCAGGGCTAAAAAGGGAGACCGCCACTTTTATGTCTGGATTGTGAATATAAGGTTCAGACATGTACGATTGTTTTCCTTCTGATTCCGTTCTGTTTAGTTCTCGGCTTTCACTTTGCCCTTCCTTCGTTCATTCCTATCTTCTTGATGATTGAAAACACAGAGGTTGAATTAGACACCGGAGCAGATGGATTCAAAATCAGAAGCCTTAGCCTGAGGGGCATCGATACAAGCAGCAAAGCTGCTCGTTATAGCCCAGCACATAGCCTCCGAGTTAGGGTAGGAGAATAGCTCTTATCAGGCCGGTCGACTGAAACGATCAAAACCACCTAGCTTGCTGTCATACAGACCTCACCCTCTTTTATGTTATGTATATGGTGTATAACAGACTCGGCCTTCCATGTGTATTGCCCTTGCTCAGTCATTGTTTCAAGGCGTCACGGCAGCCTCCTTGCGGCCATCTCTGTGGCCTTGGGATGATGGTGCACTGAGACCCCTTGTGTTACTCAGCCATTCAAGACAAGCCGAGTCACTTACAAGGGTCGGGCTTGGAACCATTGCACGTCGCCTGCAGAAATTCCGTGTGTGACATCAACACTGTACTCCAACACATCGCAACATATCGTGCCAATAGTTCGCCCCGGAAACTGTATCTTGCGTAGGGGTAACTGACAGACAACTGAGTTTTTCCAGTGTTCGAAGTGTAACCCACTGGAAAAGTCTCTAAAACCTAGAACTGGGTGGGAAGTGTAGGGGTTTTGACATGAGAAGCTAAAAGCTTGGGGTCGAGGGGGGCAAGGACGAGATGATCGGGGTTCTTAGTTTGACCTGCGCTTGTAGGCCTTGCGCAACTGTTAGGTTTTTGAAAGTGAGTCGGAGTGTGTACTACACAGACCCCCATTCTTCGGGTTGGCCAAGAGCACCGCGCGCCTTCTGTTGAGAGAGGTTTCGCCCTCCCAGCAGGCAGGCACCTGCTGATCGACGGGCAACAGCGGCACTGCAGATGGTCCGTGCTGGTGTCGTTTTTCTCCTTCCCGTCTTGTTGGTCCCACAGAACTCCTGCGTCCCGAAACAAACTTTGAACACTGCAAGGACCTCATCCTTGACGAGCGGCTCTGGCGCCGCGCTCCCAGCCTGGCCCAATCGTGAGTTGGCTCCTTCAGCCCATCTGGGCGGCGTGGAACACGGGTACGCAATTTGTACTTTTACGTGCACATACATGCCGTAGTGTCAACGGCAAGTCTCCTTGGTAGGTGCGTGACAAGATCAGATCGACATCAAGGGAGGGGACTCTCCGCTACCCCACTGCCGCTCGGGTTCAGCCACCCAGCGTCGTGGGTTTGTAGAGGCCCCTGTTCTAGCGTCGTAGTGTATTCGTTCTCAGGGACGATCTGGGGTGAAACCACTTGGCCGCAGTACCAACTCGCCTTCCCGCGGCACCGGAGTCAGCGAAGAATTCACCCGGTTTTGGTTTCGCTTGGGGTTGGCAATAGCCTCACCCCGTTTTCGAATCCATCTTTCATTGTTTATCCCTGGAGAGTTCTGCCTCGTTGGAAAAAGCCACCTGACCCATCAGTGTCGTCATCGCTTCTCTTCTCAAACAACGACTGGTGCATATCTCGCACCTTCGGCGCCCTTCTTACCGCTGTTTTCTTCACATCTATCGCTTCTAGCATTAGACGCATTGAGACGAGCTGTCCACAAGGAAGGAGCCGACCGTTGGAGGAAGCGCACCAAGGAACCGGCCTTCAATAAACGGCCAGTAGTTACTGGCAGTTACGTTTTCACCGCAGAAGCACGACCAGGCTTTAACCCTTGCCCACCAGATCCTCCGTCCATCAGAGGGCCGGGCTTCCCGGAACGTCGAGTAGCTCGGTTGCCACTGTTTGATGCTGCGATACGGTCCTGCATGGTATGCTGTGTCCTCCACCAAAGCGATTTGGACTAGATCTCTCCCCACAGGATGCCGGTGTGCGCTGCTCGTCTCCTGTCGCTATCTCCAGCCAGCTCGCCGGCAATCTGGAAATCCTGCTCGGTTAACTCTCCGGCGGCCCTACGTTTGTCAGGAACGGCGTGACGAACATTCGGTGCTGATTGAGATTCCTTTAGCGGGTTGATCACCTACTTCGGCTCTCTTCTCCCGCATGTATATGTATTTGAGTAGCCCCAGCCATGGTTTACTGCGGTAAAGCACCTTTAGGCTGTCAAAGCTGCCGAATACAGAGCTACTGGCATGTTTCAGGCCGAGACGCTGGCGGGAATTCTCAGGAAAGTAGTTGAGCGTATGCCGTCGCGGTCGTTGGCGCCCGCGAGTATTACGGGAGGAGCGTTGAGCTGACCAAGCATGGTGTTGGCGCTGGTGTCGCAGAGGAAGCTTAGGCCAAGCAGGGACCGCATGTATAACCGTGTTCTTACACGCGGCAGGCAGAAGGGGCTATATTTTCTTGGAATTTGTAACATACCGCGGACTTTGGGATATAAAGGCTTTGGTAGCCGGTTGAGGACACTACGCCCCTTGATTGATTGTTAGAGTGCTCCTAGCGATGCTACCAGGTTGGCATTCTCACAAATGACTTTCATCCCAGAAAGAAAAGAACAAATAACCCATTCCCGTTAGCGCGCGATGGTGCCCCTTCCAGAGGAATCGGGACTACGTAAGGCCCTTCCAATCCATATGTTGCCGGTTCGCTGTTGTATATCCACAATTATCTAACAAGCTTCTGTCTAAACCAACTTCTGTACCTTTTGCCAAGCAAATGAGAACACATGAAAGAACAGCCACGGCTCAATCCTGGCTGATATTACTCCCATCCACCCGGCTCTTGTACTTCTTGGCCTCGATATCACCATCCAACCGCCACGTCTCAGCCAAGGCAAACTTCGGATCCGGCTCGGGGTACCCGCCCAGCGACTCCCTCACTTTGAGGATCTCGGCCCTCATCCGCCGCGCAACCTCTATCCTGATCTCTTGCGCCTCCTTGCCGTACTTGAGCTCATCCGTCGCCAGCTCCCCGACCAGCATGCTCTCGGCCTGCCTCGCCAGCGCGTCACCGCCTTGCGGCTGCTGCTTCTCGATCCTCTCCCTCTCCCTCCTCACCAGGCCCTCCCAGCGCCTCTTGAGGTCGCCAAAGGTGCGCTCGTAGTCGAGGACCTCGCCGAAGGCGACCCTCACCGTCTTGCCCACCCGGGGCAGGAAGCGCGGGAAGCCGCGGTCCTCGGGCATGACGCGCTGCGTGCCGTCGATGAACATGGGAAGCACGTCCGGGGCCGGGTCCGCCTCGAGAATCAGCCGCGCCAGCCCCCACTTGAAGTAGCGCAGGTCGGTCGACGCGTGCTGGTGCACGCACCCCTCGGGGAAGACGTGTACCCAGCTGTAGCGGCGGTGGGAGGGGTAAGCCTGGAGAGGGGCGGTGTGCACGTCGGTGCCGGTGGTTGTGTACGTCGCTGGCGGGTTGGCGGCGGCGGCGGCGGCGGCGGCGGCTCGTTGGGATGATGGGGAAAGGGAGGTGGCTGGGGGGTGCGAGAGGAGGCGGAGGGCTTGGGTCAAGGCCGGCTGGAAGGGCCCGCCGAAGGGCGAGTGCTTGAGCCGGTGACAGGGCAGAACCTGGCCGTAAGTGAAGAAGTTGGAGAATAGCCTCGGGGCACCGTTAGAAGATGGATGCACGAATGGAAAGAAGCAAAGCACAGTTGGACAAGAAGGGAAGGGACGGACAGGGATGGAGGAGAGAAGGGCGCTTTACTTGTTTGAAAAGCAGATGTCGGCGGCGCCAAGGGTCCAGCGCAGGTTGGTTGGGTCAAAGGCGTAGCTCAGGGGGAGGATGCCCCAGACGACGGGGTCATCGAGTCTGGAAGGAACGGTATGAGTTGCGGGCGCTGAGCCAGGAGCGGTTGTCAAGATGCATGCGTAAGGAACTCACACGCTGATATGGTTCGAAACTACGGCACGTCAGCATATGGGATGTTGGGGAGGGAGGGGAGACTGATTGATAAGATGAGATTCACCAGTTAAGAGTCCGCGCTGGCGCTTTGCAGGGTCTCTACGGCTGTCTAGGATATCAAGGAAGCGCGAGAGACCCGTCACCTCAACGCGGTTAAACCCGTACAAAAAGCA
Source organism: Thermothelomyces thermophilus ATCC 42464 (assembly GCF_000226095.1). Taxonomy (NCBI): domain Eukaryota; kingdom Fungi; phylum Ascomycota; class Sordariomycetes; order Sordariales; family Chaetomiaceae; genus Thermothelomyces; species Thermothelomyces thermophilus. Next base: position 3,144,667 of record NC_016474.1, read on the forward strand.
CTTTGACAAAACGCCCGTCATGCCCATAATCATGGCCGATTTTAAGCGCATGGAGAGGCTCGGCCGCTGAAGGGCCGGCTCGGGAGCCGCCATGGCCGAGATCTCGAGGTAGAGCAGCCAAACTATTTAAAAAGGAACGGTGGTGAGCGAGGTTTCACACATGGTCTCATTCCCGTCGAGAGCAACCAATTGTCGCGGGATGTAACCATGGGGATAATCGCGCTCATCAGCAGATACGGGAAAGGGGAAAACCGAAAAAGAACGCCTATAATGAGATCATCGCAGGGTTTCACACGCCCTACAATTGTTGGGAACGCACCTTCCTGGGGCCTGAGGGGAAAAAAAATAGGGTCGCGGTTGCCGACACGGATCGACTATCCGGGGCTCAACAAGCAAGACATGGATTCGCTGGCTGCACGTGTAAACTGTAAACTGCAGGGGTTGTTGCTTCCCCACAATTGCCAAGCGTTTGTGGTGTTCCCGCTGCACCCACCACAGCCCTAGGCCGTTATGTATGTATGTAATCCGTATAGTACTCTGATGAGGTGCTCCGCGACTGCCTCTGTGGGGAATCGGAGGAGCTACAGTTCCTGCAGCTGTTCAGCGCTTATCATCACATTTCTAGAAACTATAACTCTTTCCCCCACAACACACCATGGCACATAGTAAGTGTTCCAGAGCGAAACATCGATGCCAGGAAAGTCTAATCTGACTTCGCAGGCAAGAGAAACACTAGCCGGCCCATCTTCACGTCCCACGAGCGGGCGATGGCCCGCGCGGCCTGGGGCTCGTCGACGGCGCGCCTCTCGCGGGATTCCTTCCTGCCCTTCGCCTCGTGCTGGCTCTGCCTCGAGCCCTCAATAGACCCCGTCGCGTGCGCCCAGGGCGACATATTCTGCCGCGAGTGCGCCCTCAGCAACATCCTGGCCCAGAAGAAGGAGATCAAGCGGGCAGAGAAGGCACGAGAGCAAGAGGAGCGCGAGGCCCAGGAGGAAAAGGCCCGCCTGGACGCCGAGGCTCAGGAACGTGCCATACGAGAGTTTGAGCTGACGCAGGCCGGGCTCAGCATTAAGAGGGAGAGCGCGAGCAGTACAGGAAGAGAGAAAGCGGAACCCCCTGGGCGGAATGATCAGGGCGACAGCGGCGGAAATGTTGGTGAGAAGGGCCCGAAAACGGGGGAGAAGCGCAAGTTCTCCCTTGATCCGGATGAACTCGCCCGCATCGCCGAGGAGGAGCGGGCTAAGGCGAGGAAGGCTATCGACGAAGAGAAGGTGGGGTAACCCCCATCAATACATAATAAGGCCGTTTGCCGATCTTGGTAGCTAACGGGCGCGCGAACGACAGGCGTCAAAACCGAAGCTCCCCTCATTCTGGTCTCCTACGGTAACGCCGTCGTCAAATAACAACAACACCTTGCACGAGGTGAAGAAGAAGTTCAAAACACAGCCAATTTGCCCGGCGTCGTCGGAGGACAAACCGCACCACTACTCCCTGCACACCCTCATCACCATAAACTTCACAGAAGAGAGAAATTCGGGTACCGACAAGCCGCAGAGGATATGTCCGGCCTGCAAGAAGGTCTTGTCGAACTCGTCTAAGCCAACGCTCGCCAAACCATGTGGCCACGTTCTCTGCAAGAGCTGTGTAGACCAATTCATGAAGCCATCCGCCGGAGAGCCGGTCCGATGCTATGTTTGTGAAGCTGACTTGACAGAGAAGGAGGCTAGCAAGAAAGAAGGCAAGGAGAAAATCCGACCTGGCTTGGTGGAGCTTCGGCGCGAGGGCACGGGCTTCTCGGCCGGCGGCAACAATCAAGTCAGGAAGGACTCGGTGACCTTTCGATGCTGAAAGGGGAGAGGGGGGGTGGGGGGGGTTGACGGTCATGGGCCATGCAAGTCGCAACAATCGCGGCCCCGAGCACCAGAAGTATGTTCCTGCTTGTCTACATACCTTCTCTTAGCCCGCCTTCTTGACCGCCCTCAACCAACTCGTGGGAACATTTTGGCCCGAGCCAACCACACTCTGAACATAGCGTGCTCCTCGGCGGACCTCGCCCCCCCCCCCCCCCCCATATCGAGGAAGCTTGTAGCTACCGCTTGCGCGTAGTCTCAACCCCAAGTGCGGGTTCTGCCTCAAGATACCCAAGATGGCAAAATAGAGTTGTACAATCAGTCGGTGAACGACATTCTTGGACAGCATAGTCGTGCCATGGCTGAAAAATCCCTTCAACAGCTCGCCCGCAGTCCCGTCATACAGCGCCCTTCCGCCCTCTGCCCGCGCAGTCCTCAGCACCGTCGCGAAGATGTTGCCATTCACCTTGCGCTTCCCTTTCTCCTCTGGCGCGGCCGAAACCTGCACCCTCGCCTTGGCGATCTGAAAGGGATAGGTCACGGCCGTCGCTACCACCTTGCGGACGGCCGCCAGCAAGAAGGTCGTTCTCGCGCCCGGCTCGTCCCACTTCTCCCTCAGCACTAGCAACCTCTTGAGCACCTGCTGCAGGCACAGTCCATGCGCCCCTGCACTGGTAACTAACTGCTAATGATCGCACGCGCGTGCATGTGACAGAAAGACACAGCTGAGACAGAGAAACAGTTTTGGCCCAATGAAATTGCAAGCCCCAGCTGAGCATCAAACGTGCAGGCAGTGCTTCTCTTATCTGAATTCAAAGTCGCTGAGAAGAGTATACAAATGCGCCCTCGAAAGCTCTTCAAAAGAAAAAAAAAAGGAGGGAAAAAAAGGAATGACACTCCCCCCCTTTTACCTTCCTCACTTGGTATTTGATGCTGGACGAGCTGGGAATCGAACCCAGGACTTTTCGCATGCACGCGTATTCGAGTTTTTTTCTCTCGTACTTAAGATGCGAAGCGAACGCTCTACCAACTGAGCCACACGCCCTTGGTGAGGAAGTGGAGGTGTTACCACTCCGGGGTGGAGACCGCTGTCGTTGCAACGGGATCGTGGAGGATAGTTTATCAAGTCCGTGTCAATGCCGCATTGGGAGAGTAATGGGGAGGTTCGGAAAACGTACATACTCCTTCCAGCGACGGGGTCCTTTGACTAGGTAGGAGAGACAGTACAATAACGTCCATGGATCTTAGGAGGGATTTGTTTTTTTTTTCTTTTGGGGGGGGGGGGGCAGGGGAGGACGGATGCAATGTGAAGGATGCCCAACCGACACAACTGTCCACAAAGAGGCGAAGTACGAGGCCTGGAGGATGGATATTTCGAAACTGTCCATGCGGAAAATGAAGGTCCTGCCTATAAAAACGCTCTAACCACCATGAGGAAACAATAAAGCGCCATCGACCCAACGCCCCTCGACACGTTCCCAAGCTATCCCGGGGGCCAACCGTACTCCCTAACCCAAGCCAAGTGCGTTCCCATGGAAGACGAGGACGAAAAGAAGAATGAGCCCCAAGAGCAAAATAGGAGAGGGGAAGGGAAATCACATGAAAAAGGGTATAATATGTGCTCAACTCGAACGCCGGGGCGCTAGAAGTAGTTAAGACGTCGCAATAGGCGTCTACCTCCCAAGGTCAAACCATAACACTATCCGGGTCCTCCTTCGGCTCACGGTCTTCGTCCGCACCCGATCTCTCGACCCGGGGAGCTTTGGAGTTCCAGCCCCTTCCATCGTCATACCCGTGGGGAGGGGCACCCGAAGATTCAGACGAGCCAGGCGGTCCGTTCGCCAACGACACAGCAACTGGAGGTGCACCGCTGACCGCAGCTCCGGCGTTGGATGAGAAAGGCGAGCTGGACGGCGCAGGACTGCCAGTCACTTGGTCGTTCGCCGTCATCCCCGGATGATCCAGGGACGGGGCAGTAGCAGCAGGGACAGGAGTCGAAGCAGACGTGGATGAGGAGGCTAACAGCGCCGAAGGCAGGCACGCTGGAGGCACGACGGGTCGCAAGTTATGGGGCCCCGCGATGGCTATCGCGGCGGCCACGGCAGCGGCCATGCTATCAGTCGGGTACGTGGACTGCGCTGGGGCAATCCGAGATTGTGCTCCGGGTAGGGACTGTGCGCCATGTGAAGCCAGACTCCGAGCGCGAGCTTCAGCCAGTCGCATGGCCGCGATCTGGGCCTGGGCCTGGCCACGCCACATGGCCGCTAGCTGACGTTGGGCCTGGGCATGCAGCCGCCGGTGATAGATCCGCTCGGCTTCATCCCGGGAAGGTTCTCGTTGGCTCGTCGCCGGGGGCGCCTGCTGCGGTGCGTCGGTCCCCTGCGGACGAGCTTGCCGCTGTTCCTTCTGTTGCTGCTGCTCCGGCCGTTGATATGTGACGCGTCGTTGCCTTTGCGAAGCCGCCCGTTTTTTGGGTTCTTGCGTCGCGGCTTGTTGTTGTCGTCGCCGCATGACCTCCTGTTGCTGCGGTTGCTGCTTACCTGCTTGTCGCGACCGTAGTTGTTGCTGCCGCCGCCGTTGCTTTGGAGCATTAGCTTCAGGCCCTATCATCTTGATACCGTTTGCGGCATCCTTATTCGAATCAGCAACGAACCCTGCCGATGCGGCCCGCCCGTACAAAGTGGCCGTCGCCAGGCTGAAAGCTCGAGCGCCCTACGCCCGACCCGTGACCGACGGCCGCCGCTGGGGTGGTCCCCCGAGGCTGAAACTGGACGATCGCCGCGAGAAATCACCGCCCACCGGGGCCGGGTCCGGCTCGCCCGGCGCATCGTCGTGGTCGAGAAGGCCGGGATGCCCCTCGGGAAGCCGCTGCGCGCCGTAGCCGACGACCTTGAAGATGTTGACCCGGCCGCCGTTCGTCGCGGCCTGGAGCTGCTCGTGGAGGCGCGCGAGTTGGTACTGCCGTTTCGTAGGCGCAAAGACGGGCTGCGGGACCACTGGCTGCGGGTTCCAGTTGGCAAGGGCACTCATTACGGCTGCCGTCTCCTCGTCGCTGTCGACCGCCCCCTGGTTGGCGTCGTCGTCGTCTTCCAGGGGCGCGTTGGCGTCGATGGCGGCCTTCTGCTGCTTGGCCTGGTTCTTCTTCTGATACGCCGCGAGGAGCATGTCGTACGGCAGGGACCGGCCCGGCACGGCTCGCTTGGCGCTCATGCTATGGCTCTTGCACGTCAGAGATCGGGCGCAGGGCTGGCCGTTGGGCAGCAGCACGCCACATTGCCTCTCGACATCGACGGGGCCCTTTGGTTTCGCCGTCTTCGGCTTGGGCTCGTCCTTCTTCTTCTTGGCCTTGCCCTTGTCGAGCTCGCCCTCCGCTTTTCTCTTCTTGCCTGCGACGTTTGTCTTCTTCCCCTTGCCGGCCGTCTTGCCCGCACCGTCTTTCGCGTCGTCGTCGTCGTCGCTATCGTCGTCGCCCCGGCCGGCCATATCCCCTTCCGCCTTGCGCGCCTCCTCCTCCCTGGCCGCCTCCTTGAGACGCTCGCGTGCCTCGCGTGCCTCCTTCTTGCGCTGTGCCTTCTCCTTCTTGATCCTCAAGCATCGGGCAACGTGGTCGGCACCGGCGGATCGCGTGATGACCTTCTTGCAATGTTTGCACTGGAACATGTCGAGCACATCCTCGAGCGGGCGGCCGGTGTGGAAGTTCTCGCGGGAAGCATCTTCAAGCGGGATGATCACCGGGCTGGGAGAGGCGGCGGTGATCGCATTGTCCTTGGATTTCTTCTTGTCCTCTGCGAACGGACACGACAATTAGCATGCGTACGTACAGGCAGGATGGGAGCCGACCGGCTCGCAAAAGCAAGCGCAGAGCCGCGGACCTTCGATGACGGCGGCCTCCTTCCAGTTGCCGGGCTTGACCTGTTTTGGAGGAGGCTTCCTGAGCTTAATCTTGCCGAAAGCCTGTGAGCGGGAGGGGGTGACGGATTTTTTGGTCGAGGCGACCTTGATGGTGGCCTCTTCGTCTGTTGCAGCCGAGCGGGATAGTTAGCCAGACGTTACGGAAGTCCCAGAGAGAGCGCGCGTGTGGGAGGGAATGGAGGGGAGGGGAGGGGAGGGGAGGGGAGGTGGTGGATAAGAGGAGCGCGGCTCGCAGCAGCAAACATACCGTTGCGGGAATCCATCGTGGCCATGGCGACACGATGGCCGTGCTATCAAAAAAATTGAACTCATTCAAAAGAGTAACCTAGAGGGAGTGCTGGAATAGCACTGCTGCGGCGAACAGACTGATGCTGCCCATTTCTGAGTTGTTCTTTGCCTCTTGGGTCTTGGTCGTTGGTTGCACGTCGCAGGACGGGGTAGTGAGGTGCACGGGCAGCGCCAAGGAACGAGTGGAGCACGTGTAAATACGGAGCGCTGGTCTATCCGTTACAACGTACCTATAAGAATAACATTTAACCAAGGTTATCGATAAGTTAATCAGCAGAACGGCTGCTTCCCTACAGCCCAAGCATACCTTCTCATCATCACAGTATCGCCCTCGGTCGGCAAAAGAATTGAGAACACTAATTAGAGAATTTCTACTGTCTAGAGCGCTGCCTGTTTATCAATTTCCGTCACCGCCTCGCTACTTATGCGCCTCCCCTTGGTCATTATCAATCCTTCTCGCTCATTTCACATCTGATATCTCTCGAAACCTGCACTCCACTCCATCAAAAAAGCTGTTCCGAAATAGGCGGCTCCTTCGGGGTTCGTTCTGGATACTAACTGCCGCCCCGTAGGATAAGCGTACGTTGCGGCGGGTAACAGTCCCCCCAATCTCTCGTCTTCTAGCCAGCTCTGTCTGGCGGCCAGGGCCATGCCCGCGACGAAGAACTTGGCTTAGGGTCGCCCCCTGGAAATCCGACACCTGGCTGTGCATTATTGGGTGCCGCTCCCGGATACTGATAGACATAGCCTTGCTGCAGGTGCTGCCACCGGGAGGCATCGTAAAGGGCAGGATGGTTGGTGGCAAAACCTTGGTGTGGCCACATCCAACTAGGTGCATCCGCTGTAGGTGGTTGTTGCGCGAAACCGCCCTGCGCAGGTACCGGCTGCTGCTGCTGCTGCTGCTGCTGCTGCCACCACTAGTAGCCGCCATAGTTTCCCTGGCTCGGTACGGTCTGCTGATAACCCCCGTGCGGGTGCATCATGGGCTGTGCCTGGAGGTGCTGCGGATGTTGCTTAGGACCCGTCTGGGCCATGACCAGGTCGTTGAACCACGGGTGCGCCAGAGCCTCGGCGGCCGAGAGGCGGAGCTCAGGTCGGAGCTGGAGCAAGCGCTGGAGGAGGTCGATGCCGACGGGGTCGATTTGCGGCAGAATGCTGGAGAGCGGCTGCGTCGCGTACGTCTGCCACGAATCCTTGTACTCGGGGAATTGCGACAGGCCCGGCCACGTCCTCTCGCTCGGCGTGCCCATGATGCGGAAGATGCGGATGATCTGGTCCTCGTTGGTCGTGCCGGGGAACAAGGGCCGACCGGAAAACATCTCGGCCATGATGCAGCCTGCTGACCAGATGTCGATGCTCGTGTTGTATGTGCGGCTGCCGAGCAGGACGTCGGGCGCCCGGTACCACAGGGTGACGACCTCGTTGGAGAAGGTGTTGACGGGAATGCCAAACGCCCTGGCAAGACCAAAGTCGCCCAGTTTGAGCTGCCCTTTGCTGTTGATGAGCAGGTTCTGCGGCTTCAAATCCCGGTGCAGGACCCGGTTCTTGTGGCAGAAGTCGATGCCTTTGAGAAGCTGGTACATGAACGACTTGATGACTGGGGGCTTCAGCGCGCCCCTGTCGCCCTGGGTGTCCATGTACTTCTTCAGGTCGCCGTCCATGTACTCAAAGACGAGCATCAGCTTGTTCTCGGTGTGGATGACATCGTGAAGGGCGACAATGTTCTCATGCTTGAGCTCCTTCATGAGCGAGATCTCGCGGATCGCGGTGCTGGGAGTGCCCTCCTCCGAGTCCAGGTGAATCTCCTTCAAGGCCACTAGCTCGCCTGTCTGGCGGTTACGCCCTTTGAACACCTCGGTCATGTTAGTACTTCCTGGGGCCGACGCCGGATTACCGAGGAGGTTCCAACTTACTGTGGCATATGTTCCCTCTCCCAGCTTCTCGAGCTGCTGGAAGGACGCAGCATGCCTCTTTCCATCCATGACTCTGGTCCAAGTCTTGAGCGCGCGCGCGGTTTGAGGAAGGGTGTTGGACGATCGATCAAGGTCGCTAAGAATGGCAGAGCGGGCAATTCGTGGCGATCGAGTAGAAGACTACTATAGTGTGGCGAGGCGAAGAGCGCGCTGCCCGCAGCAACTGGCCGCTTTTTAAGTGGGAGAGCGAGATTGGCGGTCTAGTGGCGCTGTAGTTCGTGAAGAATCTCGAAAAGGAGGGGAGAAAGCGTGAGCCTTTCCGAGGAATGATGCAACTAGACCCTGATTCCGGGGATTATGAACTTTCTGGCAAGCGAGTTCGGGACGGGGGCTGGGCCGGTCGGCGGCGGATCCCACTGTCGTTGAATGAGTAAGGTAAAGTCGGGTGCAGAGGAGCGGTAAAAACGGACGAGAAATTGAAGAGAGAACGAGATCCAACGTTTAGCCCTGCCGTGTGCTGCCTTTTTGTTTTCCGCCCACGGGTAGATGAGATGGGCGACGTGCTCTTCAAAGCCAACCGAAACACATGTCAGGCCGCAGCCAGGGCGGGCCAGGATGATCGGGGCGGCGTTTAACCATTGCAATGCGAAGGCGAGGCACGAACACCTGCCCCGCCCCCACCAATCGCTTCCGTCGGAGCCACCCCGTGCGGGCGACCGTGCAAAACACGTACTTTAACTGTGCCGTGCCAGTCCCAATTCGGCAGGGTTCGCTTGCAAGCTGCAAGAACAGAGTACACCCCAAAGATCGTGGGAGTGCATTCAGTACGAAGTAGGGAAGCAATCCGTACTCGCAAGAAGATTGACAGATCTGATGAGGATAGAGCAGGGACGGAAAGAGGTACGGAAAAATAGGCGTATCGGCCAGGAAAAGATGTGCCGACGATGCGCTTCTGGGTATTCAAACTGACAGAGATCAACCCGAAGATTCGTGCAGGGGTCTTTTTCCTCTTTGAAGAGCATGCGATCATGGTGGCATAGAAGCATAGCCACAGTGGCACGGCGAAACTGCGTGTGTGGAGAGAATTGCCGAGTGCTCTCCTAGAATTGCGAGAGATCTGACAAGCTTTGCGGAAGCCGAGCGCTCTCGAAAATTGATTCCATGTTGCCCCCTAGAAAGCGATCGAATTACATACCGCGTGTGTGACCCAAACCCGGAAAAGGGTCTGACAGGCTCGCTTTACCCTTCACGTCGCTCACTGATTTCGGTATTGCGGCAGCGTGCCGATCCCACGAATTCCACCTCATCAAGGGAGTTTCTTCCCCCTCTCTGACTTTCATCCGGTCCCTATCACGGGAGCTGTTTCGACGAGTCTGTGTCGAGCGTAGAGTGCCGAGTGCTGCTTGCTTCTCTCGACTGTCGTTCGTGGGGTATAGGAGCTCAGCAGACATTCAGTATCCATGCAAAGTCGAGTAAAGGCGCCAAGGTGCCGTCTGAGTCTAATGTTGTGCCCATGTGAATATTGCGTCCAAGCATAATTGCGAAACTGGTGTCTCGTGTCTCAGGGCTGCCCGTCCTTCGGCGGCTCCGTTTTCTGCACGTCCATCCACTCTAGCGTGAACGCGGTGACGATGCGCACCCAGTCCTTTACCGTCGGAATATCCAAGTGCTCTCCGTCGTCATCCAAGGTGTGCCATACATCCGGGAACGGCCCGGGGATAAGATGCAGCACCGGCGCACCTCGCTGCATGAAGGGGACATGGTCGTCGCCTACGTAGACGCCGCCGCTGAACTGGGTCGCCATCTTGCCGCTCTCGGGCAGAAACGGCTCCTTCCCGGGCTTGCTCTCCAGCAGGCCCAGCTGCCGCAACCTGCCCTCGAGTGCCGCCATCCGCTGGTACGCCCAATGGGTACCCTGAAAGTACGTCGGCACCCGCGGGTTCGGCGCGCCCAGCAGGTCGAGCAGCACGAACAGGCTGATCTGCTGCATCGGGCTCTTGAACGGTGAACCGGCCGGGTTCGTGGTAGCCTCCCATTCCTCGGCGAGGGCCCTGGAGTCGTTCGCGGACCAACGCTGATTAGCGCTGTCCTTTATTTTACGTACGTAAATTGGCCCCGAGGAAAGAGAAGATCAAACAGAACAAAAACTAACAAGAAAGGAACTCACCTCGACCCGTAAAGCGAGTCGGTATCCGTCCACTTCACAAACGCCTCCTCCCCGTCCAAAAACAGGATCTGGATCCCCTCATCCCTCTGCCGCCACTCCGTTGCCTCCTCCCCCTCCTTCTCCTCCTCCTTCTCCTCCTCCTTCTCCCCCTCCTTCTCCCCCTCCTCGGCCCACATCTTCTGCAGGAACCCGTCCACCGTGCGGGCGACGTCCATAAGGATGGCGCAGGGGGCCGCGCTGTCGGTGGCGCCGACGAAACCTTCGGGCTCGCGCTTGCTGTCGTAGTGGGCGACCAGCGTGAGGTAGGAGGCGGTGCCGGGCCCGCGGCGGCGGGTCCAGGGGGGCTCGCGGCGGGCGATCAGGTTCGCGAACGGGACGGCGCGGTCGCCCGTCGCCGGCGTCGTCGACGTCGAGTTCTGCCACCGCACCTCCCACTGCGGCAGGTGGGCGGCGAAGAAGGAAACCAGGTGCGCCTGCGCCGCCTTCTGGCCCGGCGTTCCCGGGACGCGGGGGATCAGCAGGGGGGCGAGGAGGGTGCCGTTGGTGGGGTCGTAGTCGTCGGTGGAGGGAGAGGGGAGCGACTTGAGGAGGGCGGGCGAGAGCGGGGTGTAGGCCTGGGAGAAGGGGAGGGAGAGGAAGGGGAGGAGGAGGAGGAGGAAGAGGATGGAAGAGAAGGTTGGGAAGAGCGGCATGATCGTCTCTTTTGGTATCAGATACGTATTTGTTTGATCGTGCACTTTTTATATAAAATATATCTCTCGATGGGGGCAAAAGGAACGAGCCCGGTGCTCTGAGATGGACTCGCGGGGCTCGTTTCTAGCGCAGCGCTTCGGGCGTCATGCTCAGAGCGTCGCCGTGAACAAGCTCGGATCGAATTGCGAGGCACCGCGCATCGGCACACGGAGGATGTTGAAGAAACGACGGGAATGTCTGTTGTGCGAAAGAACAAAAGAGAAAGTCGAAAAGAAGATCAGATCTCGAAAAGGCAGGGTCCAATGAACGTGTTGTTTGACCATGCGAAGAGCAGAGCCCCCAGAATCTCTTGACACGGTTGCTTGTACGGTGATTGGCCAGTTTTGACACTCCTGGACCTTGAGCTGCGGCCAGCAAGGTTCCGCTGCCGATCTGGTCCCCGCGAGCCGCTTGAGACAACCCCTGCAGAACTCGGAAGCAACCTTGCACATACGAGTGGGGTTATACTCCATACTATATGGTTGCATCGTTTGCATGCGCTGAGGGCAACTTTTATTCGATATGGCAAAACTACTATACAGAGACAGCACAAGTTCCCAAGCCTGGCTCATCGGAGTACGGTCACAAAGAGCGGCTAAAGAAACGCACGGTGAAATAAATAATCTTCCAGTTTCTCGTAAGTGGCTTAAACACGCATGTTTCTCTCCCTCATCTTCCTCTCTCATTCTCCCTCTCACTCCCCTGCCAATGCCTCCGCACATTCCGTCATTCCCCCTTGGAATTATGATCCCTCCCACATTTCCCTCCCTCTCGCGATGGTATCGATGCAGCCCTAATGATACATTTCAAGCACGAGAAACACAGCCCATCTAGCCAATCAGCTAAGCCCGAACCGTGACAGCCACCGATAGGTACCGAAATCCTCCGTGTCCCAATCCTCAGAATGCCTGCACTTGCAGTTTGAGAGAAGAAGAGATAAGTGAAGAACAGAAGAGATAAAGAAAGAGCTCCGAGAAAAACAAATTCCTCCTCATGTATATGCACGGTTGAACATAACACCTCCCCTTACAGATCATCCATCGTCCTCTTCATCACCTACTTCTCCAGCGGCCCTCCTCCGCTCCATCTCCTCCTCAAGCGCTAACCGCTCCGTAAAGCTCCTCGGGGCCGCCCCGGAGAGTCGCCTGCCCATGCTCGAGGAGACTCGATAGCTTCCCAACTTCGCCGCCTCGGCCTCGCTCACGTCGTGGACGCTGCCGACGAGGAAGGGCACGTCCTTCATGCCCGCGATCTCGTCGTACAGCTTGGGGTCCTTGATCGGGGCTGCCGTCACCGACCGGCCCATGTACGAGCCGATGCTGCGCTCGAAGAGCGCGGTCGAGGGAGAGACGGGTGGGATTCGCACTGCAGAGGAGGGGGAGGAAGAGGAGGAGGAGGAGGAGGAGGAGGAGGAGGGGGAGGGGGAGGAAGGCTCGCCGGCTTGCTGTGGTTGAAGTGTCTGTTGCTGTCGCAGTTCTTGGCGGGCTGCTTGCCGGAGGCGGCCGGAGATGCTGTCCTCATCAGACGATTCGGCTTCGGGAAGGTATTTCTGGTGCTTCTGGGTTCGGGAGCTTGTGGATCCCGCATCTTCGTCAAAATCGAAGAGCGGGTCCAGGACGTCGTCATCTGCAGCGGTAGTACTACCGTCTGTCTCGGACGCTATAGTGTTTCTGGCCGCCGCCGCTGGGGGCTTTGGCGGCGGGGTAAACGGGCTTTGTTTGGCGGGAGACGACGACTTGCGCCTGGACGGTATCGAGAGGAACTCCTCGTCGGATTCGGACGCTGCATTATCCTCGTCATCGTCTATCGCAAAAGACTCTCGGGGCGGCGGTGGGTCGGGCTGCCGGCTTGCGAAACCTTGCCCGTCTCCGGTGGCCCGGAGGGTCACCTGGGAGTCGGACTTGTCCGGCAGGCCTGGCGCGTTCTCCGGCTGCTTCTCCCCGTCCATCCCGTTCGTCTTGGCGCCTTCTGCGGCTTCCTCTTCTCTGTTCTTCGAGGTCGGAAGCTCTCCGGAATCCGGGCTGACGAGCCTCCAGGTTGTCCCCTCGTCGAGCGGACACCTGGAGAGCGCCTGCAACGCCTGTGTCGAGGACACTTTTTTGGGTTTTGGCAGCAGGTCTTCCTCGCCTTCGACGTCCAGCAGGGACGGCCCCGTGTACTCGGTTGTTGAGTCATCTCTGGTGGCGTTGACCGGCGTCTCCGCCTCGGCTTGCGGTTTTGCCCCACTTTCCGCACCCGGGGTGGGCACTGGTGCCTGGGGAGAAGATGATGCTGGGAAAACCTCCTCGCCCTCGAAATCGAACCGCACCCGTCGGGGGCTGCCCTTGGCCGAGCTGGACGACCGCCGCAGCGCGCTTCTCCGGGTTTTCGAGTCGCTGCCGGTTGACTCGACCGATGACGTCGACCGGTCTGTCAGGCTCCGAGCCGGCCTCGGCCTACCCTCGTGAGCGGCGGATGATGAGGGCGTACCGGCCTTCCTGGATTCATCTATTTGGCTGACATTGTCCGGTGACTGGGAGAGCGCCTGTCCGTTAGAGGCGGGCGGAGGCGACATTGGCGGCGAGTGCAGCGCGCGGTTGCCGCTCTCCAGCAGCGGCAGGAAAGCCGGCGTAAACAGGCCCTGGAATTCCTTCTCCCTTGCGTGCGGATCCCGCGCGGTCTCCTTGGGCGTACCCGAGGTATGGCGCAAAAAAGGTGGCGGCGACGTCTTGCGGTCCTCCCAGCTGGGTCGGTCGATTGCTGTCGAGTCCGGTGCGTCGCGGCTTGGGGGGTTCAGCGCCGGGTACCTGCCCGCTGCCACGGACGCGGTGATGGCTCGGGATACCTCGGTGGAGATGTGATCCGGGTATTGTTTGAGACAGTCGTCCATGTGTTTGTGAAATTCGGCCAGCATGCCGCGCCGGTAGGCAGCGACCTTGCCGTCGAGCTCGGCGAGCTTGTCGTGCAGCTCGGACACGAGGCGGGCGGCCTCGTCCATTACTGCGCGCGTGCGTGTGCCGGGGGCCGAAGGAACCCCGCGAATGACACTCGTGCTCGTGGTGATGCGCGTGACTCGATTGGATGACTGGCGATCTGCAGGCAGCAAACCATAATCCGAGATGCCGAGATACCGTGGTGCAGAGGCGCGAGAATTGCGGGAAAGGCGTTTCCGGATCGAATCCGAGTTTTGTGGAGGTCGAGCGTGTGCCCTGACCAGACTGGGGCTGTGTGCAGAGGATCCTCCTCCTCCGGGGCATGTGGTGGTGAGGTCAGGTAACGTCAACGAGGGCCCCTCCGCCGCAGCAAGCCCTGGTTCCAGAACCTGCATTAGAGTCCCACCTCTCCGAAGTACGAAGTACCTCCTCGATCTTTCTCGACCTTCGCGCAGTGACCCCGCCTTGGCAGCGTCAGGCGCCGGTCGCCGGCGGGAGGGGGCCGGAACAGCCCTCCAGGTCACTCCCGCCGCGAAGAACTATGTATTGTATGTATTGTACTGTATTGTATGTACATACATACATACATAGTAAGCGGGAAGGTCCCTGGAAGCCCCTCACCTAACAATCCGACACTGTGGGAATTGGGTGTCGTCGATTGGCGATGCAACATCGCCGCCGACAACGGCTCTTCCAATCACACTTCGCTCTTTCGCATTCTCTTTCCCTCTCTCTCTCTTCCCCATCGTTCTCTATCTACGTCACGGGAGCTGCACGTAATATGAGGATGCAGCTCGCTAGACGACAAGCTCTACCGGTCAGTTTGAGCGAGGGGGGACGTCGACACGTTATTGGCACGGAACCACGAAAATCCGCACCAAACCTCCGCCTCACTTCGGGCGTCCGCGATGTCCTGACACTTATCGCTCCGTGCAGCAGCAACGGCAATGCTCGGTTGGAGCTAGGCAGATGCTTCAGCTAGTGTATGTAATCCGTACAGTACTACTGTATTGCAGGGATGCTTTTTGGGAAGTAGTCATCGGGAGCAAAGTGTGTTCCGTGCTGTCCCCGCTAATTACTCCTCTGAGCGACAATAACCAATGATTTTGGATCATAAAAGCTCAGCACATGATCCTCCCATCTCCACGTCTACCCATGTAGCTAAACGGCATATGTTCACCTCTAGGACCCATTGGAGATGCAAGTCTCAGGCAGAAGCTTGGCCCCTGGAGTCAGCCTTGTTGGGCTTCACAAGCTTACGTTGGTGTTCCAGCGTTCTGTCCTACATGTGTACCGTACAGTACAAGTACATACATACAAAGAGGAGACGCCTGTTTGTCACGCAGTTTCAAACCCTGAGTCAAGGAAGAAGAAGAATCCTGTCGGGGAGAGCAAGGAAGAAGGTGAAAGAGATAAAAGATAGGGACATCTCGGCTTGACGACTCCTTTAATACCCAGCCGCTCCTTATCAGGCACTAGCGAGCGCATTCGGGGATTAGCGGCTCCCCGTACCAACACTTTACGCTGGTAAGATCGATTCCTTGGCTGAGGATCGTCATTTTCCATCCCTTTGTGAAGCTAGATACATCAGAGCTTCGCTCGCCAGCAGATCTCGGGCTGGGCCTGTTTGACGAACTCAAGAGTCATCAATGACTTGTTCCCTCCGCCACATCAGCCCATGGTAAGCCAAGTTGCGAGACATCATGATTCCATCCCAACTCATTTCCGACATACTTCCTACACACAAAATAGAACATTCCGTTTTCGGACCGCCAAGTAGGTCTCTGTGCACAAGGCGGTGAGACAGGAGACGGAGAAACGTTTCGAAAGCAAACATAGTCAGGTGTTGATCCCGGCGCCATGGCCACCCGCTCAGCAAAGAAAAGAGGCAAGAGTCTGATCCAGGTGGGTGAACTAGCTGCCCACTTGACCGGGTTCGTCCATGTTAACCGGGAGGTGTCAGTGGTCAGACGCCTTCCATCATGGCATCCTCTCCAGAAGCGGCCGCGAATGACGGCTCCCTCTTGATCCGCACGTTGTCCTTGACGTCCATTGCAGAAGAGCATACGTCCTTGTCACTGGTAGGGACGACTGGGGCACCAAGAGTTGCTTCGGACCTGGCCACGGTAACCGATCCTTCGGCTTCGACATCCATGATAGTCAAGTCATCAGATCCGCTGGGGGTCGCAGGCCGAACAGCGGGGTGCAAGACAAGCTCGAAGCGCTCATCAACCTCGTTGAGCAGATCCCAGATCTTATCGCGGGCCGTCTCCAAGGCCTTGAAGATGTTTTGATTTGCCAATAGGGAGCTGTAGTCCCTGTTGACCAGATCCACAATTTTGCGGATAGCGTTCTGAATCTCCGATTCGAGGTCGTCGAGGATGCCCTTCAGAGCCCTTTGCACCTTTTCCGTGACAGCCTCGAACATGGCATGTCGAACGCTTTCAACATGCTCGACCACATGAGTTTTGATGCGCTTGTAGCAACCCTTACCTGAAACAAAGTCAATACTCTCTCAACACCATGGGAGTGCAGGCGTTCTCACCGTGCTCATCAACACAATACGTGTAGGCGCCCGCCATCCACTCGGCAACGGTAGGAACAAAAAGCCTATTGGCTTCTTTCTGACCGGCGCCGATGATGGCTTCGAACTCCGTCATGTCTTTGAGCCCCCGCTCCAAGTTCTTGACTTGCCGTGTTGCCAGGGCGAAGGACGGCGCTTTCCTGAGCTCTGGGCGCTTGGCCATCTTCACGCGGAAGGATCTCAGGATCTTGGCGAGCTCGTCACCCAAAATAGTCAGGCGTTGGGGAAGAGCACTGGAAAAAACATGTTCCCATGAATATGCCAAACGCTTTGTCATTGGGTCGGCGAGGGCTGCCGTCGGTTAGAAACTCAAGAAGGCCGGTTTTCAGAAGACGGCAGCGTAGAGGAGCGACATGGTGAACTCACCAGTGTTGAAGTTCATCGGTCCCCTCTTGCCTTTGAAGACTCCGCTGTGTGGAAAGTTAGCACAAATGGCCAGAATGTTAAGTGAGCCAACCTATATCACCTACTCTCTGGCGCAGGTCGCGCGGAAAGTTTGATATGCCAAACCCCCGTCGTCCTTGGGACAAATCCAAGAATTGACAGTTGAAACAGCGGCCTCCGAGGCTAGTGTAGCCGCCGACGTGAGTCTTCGAAAGATTTCCAACTCGACGATCTCTCGGCATTGATCGTGAGCCTGCTTAGCCGCCGACTCGAGCTCCTGAACCAAAAAGCGGAGATGAGTCAGTCGTGATCCCTTGCGAGATTGGTGCATAGGAGCATGAGATTGGTGATAAGACCCACCTGCTTGAGCTTAGCCGTGGCTTTTTCGAGGGACTGGACTTCTTTCTCTCTTATGCCGTCGGCAAGCTTCAGTGGCTGGTCGGATTGAACAACTTGGAGATAAAGGGAGGTCAGGAACTGGCTATGATCGCCAAGGAATCGACGGCAAGCTACTGCCCGGGTCTCCTGGGCAATTCCCAACGCGTATCTCTGCAAAGAAGGTATTTCAGTGTCCTCCAGACGATCGAAGCCTGCAACCCGTTCGTCGTTCAGGAGTCTACCGGAGATCTTCTGGTACGCCCTGCTTGACACGCAGAAGACCGGAAGTTTCTTTGCCACCTCACTATAAACCCGGCAGGGACGACTAGGGTCAAAGCCATCTTCGTCATGAGCTGCGTTCTCCTGGTCGATTCTGATAGCTTGTTAGCTCAAGTGGAACGCTTTGATGTGAGAAGGGTTTGGCTCACTCTCTGATTCCCTCGGCAAACTGTGCCTGGATGACAGGCCGAGAGAAGTCGTTGCGGTACTTGATGCAAGCCTGTCTCGTCTCCGATTTGAGCGACTTTATCTCTGCCTTCACCGCTTTGAGATCCTTATGTTTCGGAGAAACCTGCCGTCGAAGCTCCTTTGAGTCTTCGCGCAATGCGTTGTACCGAGCTTCGACCTCCCGAAGACGTTGTCTAGCGTCCTCCCTCGAAATCTGTTCTTTCTCCGGCTTGGCGTCCGAAGAACTGGATTCCTCTTCCTAAACCGAGTCCGTGTCTTCAGATTCGCTTTCCTGCAGATTCCGGATACGCTTGCGGCTCCCAAAAGCAGCTTTGCGGGAAAGGCGCTTGCGAGAGTTCGCGGGCGAAAAGATGATGAGTTCATCCTCATCATCTGAGCAGTCGATGGCTGCGCGAAGCGTGTCAATCTCTGTTCGAAGTTGCTCGATCTCGTCGTTCACTTCTAACAGCCTCCCTTTCAGTGTGTCGACCGCATCCTGAAGCGTCTCGCGTTCAGGCTCAAGGATCTGGGCTCGGGCATTCAGCTTCGTAGCCTCTTCACCTTCGTCAAGAGTCTTGAGAATTTCAGTGACTGATATGTCGTCAGCCTTTGAGCAAACGACCGCAATATTTGAATAGGTGCCATCGAGTTGTAATTGACGCTTGAAAGAATCTCCAAGAAGGTTCCGGGCAACCTTGTCGTCAACCGCTCTGGTGATAGGTGCGACGACCCACAACCCCGAGCATTGTTCAATGTATTTGGAGGCCACTGCAGATCGGGCGGCATTGGAGTCATGAACTCCGGGCTATACCACGTGTTAGCGTCCCCAAGCACACAGAAATATTCATGGAGACCTACGAGATCCACCAGAACAAGGCCGGACTCAAGGATCGGTGACCGTATAAAAACCTTAACCACCTTGATTAAGGGCCAGAATTCCATGGCCCCAGCTCCCTTCTTCCTCCCAGGAGTTTTCTCCTTGGAATCGATATATGTCTTGAGAAGCTCCAGGAAACTCTTGGAGCCTGAACTAGCAATCTGCTTGACGGTGCCAAGCAGGCTTTTGACTGTCGGCTCTTCCACGAGTTGGTCAATGTCGAAAGCGCCTCTTTTCACCTCCTCGCTCTTCAGGTACGGATACACTACTCGAATTTTATGGTAGGAAATTGCGGCCTCGCTCTCACCGATCGTATGCTCTGAGCCGAGTGAGTCTTGATCGGCTGTCATGTCCGCGAACATTACTCGCAGTTCCTTGATCCAGTCTTCCTTCGTAACGAAATGGATCTCTGCGCGGTACTTCTGTTCCTCTTCAGGGGAAGTGTTGTAGGCAATCTCCGTGATGGCGGCTGTGCAAGCCCTCATCGAATTGGTGGGCACGAGGCATTCCTCGTCCAGAACGGCGTTGATAACGGAGCTTTTCCCAGCCCCAGTACTTCCAACAACGCCAACAACAGCACGTTTATAAGCAGTCTGTGATCGAAGTTTTTCCGTAGTGTTGACCCATTCCGCAATCTCAGGAACAGATCTTGCATTCTCGAAAGCTTTATCGATTTTCGAGAGAACTTCGAGCCCGGCTTTTACGCCGTTTTCCAGTTTAGATGGAGACTTGTCATTTATAAGTTCATGGAGCCGACCGAACTCCATGGAACCCTCCGAGTCCGAGCCCATGGTGGCCCTATAAAGCTTGTCAGCCCATATCCTACTAAATTCAGCAACCATTACCATGGTGAATGCTAAATGTGCGGCTGCTAGGGTGAGGGAACGCACGAAGACCGAACACCCTTGGCAAAGGAACCAAGATATTGCTGGCTGGGACGAAACTAGTTCAGAAACAACTTACCTGCAGAAAGCGATTGACTCGCGCCGTGGGCGGCACTCCTGGACCTACTGGTACGGGTCTGCAGAAGTGGTGATAAGATGCGTTGATTCTTCCAAGTGCCTCCGGCACTTGGGGATGCTGTCTAAATACATGTCAACCCTGGCTCGTCGTCCCTGTTGGTAGGCCGGTCAGATCTGACCCACTGTCAGTCAAATCCTATAACAGGTACCGGGGTTCGAAAAAGAAAAAAATGACAACCCGTCATCACTCAGTAAATACATTAGCTATTAGCCCATAGCAATAGTCCTAGCAAATATCCGTTCCGTTCGTCCTTTTATTACCAAATCTATCTATCCATCAATCCTTTTTCCTCCCAACAGGCCCCAGGTTGTCGAGGAATGCAGATACTGCAGACGGACGCTCCTGTGGAGGGCGCGCGAGTGTTCTGGCCCTGGCCTGGGCCTCCCTGACCGTAGTGCGGCTACTGTGAACCGTACTAGTAGCCCTTTTGTGCGAGAGACTCTCTTGCGTAGGCGTATCCGGGCGCGGGCGTTTCTGACCGCTAGTCGCGGGCGGCGGGTGCGCTGCCGGCCGGGCGATCGAACTCGGGGGAGCACCGCGTCCAGTGGTGGCCGGCGGAGGTGGCCGAGTTACAGGCTCCTGGCTCCTAGGAGCCCTCTGCAGTGCGGCGATTGCTGTAGTGCGCTCGGTAAGCCGGGCGATCATCCCTTCCAGCTGCCGCATCCTCTCATCTACTCCCTTCTTCCAGTCAAGGGTGGCCGCATGGTTGTTGTTTGCGACCGTGGAAGCCTCCCGCAGTTGCTTGAGCTCTTCCTTGATCTGGTCAAGGGCCTCCGTGACACTGCTGATGGCCTCATCCTGCCTCTGGACCATGGTCTGGGCCACGCTGAGAAGGTCGGTCTCGGTGGCCAGGTGCCGGCGTTTGGCGAAGTCCTCGTCGGCCTCGTCATCCTCAGCGGCACCGTGGGCTGTGGTGACGTGAGTGGGTGCAGGGTGTAGGCCCTGATGACTAGGCGGGCCGTAGTGCAGGTAGCCGAGTTCGAATAGGTAACCGTCGACCAGGGCATTGCTATCTCCCTTGGGCGCGCAGATGCGGGCTGCCAGCAGTTCCTCAGGCTCTGGCATGCCGGTAGGCACTACACCGGTGGCGTGGTAGGCCTTGCACGCATTCTCCAGCTTTTTCTTGAGGCTGCGCATGGCCGCATTGGCCCCGTACGAGTCATTGCTGGCCTTTTGGTGGAAACGGCGGATCCAGTGGCAGGTGCGGATGAGCATTTCCTTATTGCCGCGGCACTCCCAGCGGGCGCGGGCAAGGCAGTCCTTGATGGGCCTGATCGTCGTGGCCGTGGACGGATGTAGCAGGCCGGACTTGATGACCTTGGTGCTGGTGAAGGGGTCGAACTCTGTGCCTGCGAGGGTGTTTTCTGCCTCCTCGAGGCTGTCGAAGACAACGCGCGCATCGTTAAATCTGCCCTGGGACTCGACCTCCTCTTCGTCATCAGGGTCCCTTTCAGCCCTACGGGCGAACCTGCCAGTAGGTGCCCTGCGCTGAGCGGGCCTGGTCGGCGTGGTAGGCTGAGGCGCAGGCTCGGGCGGTTAAAGTGTCGAATCTGGCCGTAGCAAGGCCTGGGATGTCGGACCAGTTGTAGTGGTGGCCGCGGTTTCAGTGACGACCGACATGCCCTCTTCGTCACGGTGCTCGGTGCCCTGTTGCATGGCTGCAGGTAGGCCAGTGGGCGCGTGCAGGTGCGTGGTCGTGTCCTGGGTGGTGGTGTCAGTGGAGCCAGAGTCCTGGTAGTTCCACTCCAGTTGAGCCACATCCGATTCGTGGGACGGGTCTGCAGAAGTGGTGATAAGATGCGTTGGTTCTTCCAAGTGCCGGAGCCACTTAGGGATGCTGTCTAAATACATGTCAACCCTGGCTCGTCGTCCCTGTTGGTGGGCCAGTCAGATCTGACCCACTGTCAGTCAAATCCTGTAACAAAATGAGATTGATGGACAACGCCTTGGGTTCCAAACACTGGAAGATTTTTCGCGTCAGGCTGGTTCGATCGCAAGGTGAAAATCAGCAGCAGATGAAATACATCACGCAGCAGAACCGGATACGGTTCTTTCGCCGCTCGGACAGTGAAGAAAATAAAAAAGAGTGAAGAGCCCGGCGACTTTGTTGGAAGAGAGATTCAAATTTCTGGAATAGTGTGGGTCGAGAGAATTGGTGGGAAAAACACGGTTAGCAGGTAGTTGGTTGGGAAATGTAGAGACGAAAGAAATTCGAAGAGTGGCAGATATTTGGCTTCCCAAGACCGAAGCCAGTCGCCGAAGGAGATTTGGAACAGATGAGGAAGGAATAGGAGCAATCGCCTCCTTTTACATGAGAGCTCAAGTCACGGAGCGTAGAAAGTCCAGAGTTGTCGAATTAGATTGGTTTAGAGGTAGAAGCACATCAAAACAATTTGACGAGTTTCCAAGACGGCTCCGGGGATTGGGCTGTTGCAAGCACTTTCGCTCATCACCGAGGCAGTCCATCAAAATGTCTGAATGAACCTTGTGTTTGGGCGAGCTGTGCAGTCACTGAGCGGGCCGAGAATCGTAAACAGCAAACAATGAGCCTCCATAAAGCTAATAATGACTCTAATTTAACAGATTTCAGTACCTGGCACTTACTACAACGCACCCTGACCGTTAGTGTTTAGTCCGGGAAGGAGCGATGTTGAATGAGAGGCGGCTCAACCGCCATGTGCCGTTGCATCGGCACGGTCCGCACTTTCTTGCTCTGAGCAAGAAGGTAGTTACTTGCCAAGACAAAGTTGACCCACAAAAATGGCTGTCTAAATTGACCGCTTTCCCCATTGAACTTCTTCCGCCAGCTGCTTCTCGAACATCTGGGGAGCTCGACCGCGTCAACAACCAACCTGCACCATCCGACAAAACTCGGCTTTGTTCCATGAACGACGTCTCGTCCTGACGTGATTTTGTGCTAGCAGACAGACCAAGGTGGTACTTTTGTCGCATTGCCCAACGTGTCGTCGCAATGTCGACCATCACCCCTACCGCGCTGCAGAGCTCGCAGCCGCCGATTATCCCTCTCGACTTCAATGCGAATCAGCCCGAGACCATCCGCCTGTACCCTCTCTCCAACTATACATTTGGCGTCAAGGAGACGCAGCCAGAGGAGGATCCGAGTGTGCTGGCGCGGCTGAAGCGGCTGGAGGAGCACTACCAGGCGCACGGCATGCGGCGCACCTGCGAGGGCATCCTGGTCTGCCATGAGCACAACCATCCCCACATCCTGATGCTACAGATCGCAAACGCCTTCTTTAAGTTGCCGGGAGACTACCTGCGGCCCGAGGATGACGAGATCGAGGGTTTCAAGGCACGCCTGGACGAGCGGCTTGCCCCCGTCGGCAGCCTCGGCGAGGGCAACAAGGCTGGCGACTGGCAGGTCGGCGACTGCCTTGCGCAGTGGTGGCGCCCGAACTTCGAGACGTTCATGTACCCGTTCGTGCCGGCGCACATCACCCGTCCCAAGGAGTGCAAGAAGCTGTACTTCATCCAGCTGCCGCAGACCAGTACGTTTCCCAGCCTGTCAAACGTGTAGGTCTGCAAGAGAGAGCTGACCGGCCATCTACAGAGGTCCTGAGCGTGCCAAAGAATATGAAGCTGCTCGCCGTTCCCCTTTTTGAGCTCTACGAAAATACCCAGAGATACGGCCCTCAGCTCTCCGCTATCCCCCACCTTCTGAGCCGCTACAACTTCGAATTCGTCAACGAGGAGGGCGAGGTGGTCGCCAGGACGCCCGGTACCGGCGGTCCCGACGGTTACGTTCCCAAGACTAAGGTCCTCGCCGGGGGCGACGACGTCGACATGAAGACGGAGAACGGCACGCACTGATGGATGGGGCTTGTCGGGGGCGTTGATTTTCAGCAGGCGTCCGGCGTTGAGGTCAGGATTAAGGGAACGGAATGAATTGCACGGGGAGACTTCCGCGGCTGGGAGGCAGAGCGCGACGCATTTGCCCGTCATCTGGATGGCCAATTTGGGAGTATACCCGAAAATTTGAGACTTGATTTCATGCCTTTTCGCCCTGGATGGTGGCTACTATCTTGCGTGTGTGCTTCGAGGTACGGAACTCGAGGTACCAAATGCCCTGCCACGTCCCGGTGGCCTAATCTTCGTCAGCTAATGCATTCCATCTCTCGGGCGTTCCAAACTCACCAGCCTGCCGTCCTTGATGGGGATTGTCACACTTGCTCCGATCAGGGCAGACTTGACATGTGCAGGGAGGTCATCGGGCCCTACCCGCCCGGTTAGTTATCCCGAATCCAAAACAGACAAAAAAGGAAAAGCGAGAACGGACCTTCGGCATCGTGCCGATACAAAGCTTCGCCATTCGGCCCTGCCTCTGGAACTATCCTGTCAAGCGTGTCGCTCATGTCGGCTCTGACGTCCTATCCGCCGCAGTCCCGGTCAGCATGTCATCCGCGTCTCTCCTTTCACATTGCTTAAAGGATTCCAGAATAGCAGAATAGAAAGGGGAAAAAAAAAGAAAGAAAGAGGGAGAGGGACAGAGAGAGAGAACGAACCTCATCCCAATTCTCATTCAAACTCAACGCGCAGCTTGTATGCTGGATGAAAAGGTGCAGCAGCCCCACCTTGTACGACCTGATCTCCGGCAGCTCCTTTAGCACCGTGTCGGTGATGAGGTAGGAGCCACGGGAGCGGGCGGGGAGGGTGAACTGCTTCTGGAACCACATTGTCTCCCTCGCGGCGGTCGTCGATGCTTGTGTGGTCGTCGGCGGCGGCGGCGGTTTGTGGTGGGGCGGGGAGGGGAAGAGCAGACCGAGGGGCAGCGTCCAGAGAAGATGAAAGAGACTGGGGAAGAGACAGAGCAGGAGGAGCAGGAAGAGGACCAGGGTTGTGCCTGTTGCCGTTGTCTTGCTACTCCCGGCCGTGGTGATGGGTGCGGTTGTTGTGGTCGGTTTCGGTGGTGATGATGGCGAGCGTCTCGGAGGCATGAGCCGCACTTCGGAGACGTTCCTGGAGGAGAGAGGGCTTGGGAGGGGCAGGCTGCAACGTCATAGTGTAGGGCAAATTGGGAATTTGTGGGGAAGCGAACGTATGCTTGGTACTGAAGGGCTTCTTCCGTTGGGGTCCATTGGCCGATTACAGGCATGGAGCACTATGCACAGGCACGCCAGTATCGCGACAGTGAAAACACGTGGGCGTTCCCCCAACGATACTTCAGGTCAAAATCGTCTTGTTACGTTCCTCTCTCCCTCTCCATGATGGGTTATTGTTCGTATAGCATATCAAACAACCAATCTGATGTGTGTAGGTACCTAGATCAATAAGGTACAGTACGTACATACCTGCATACAGTACGGCGTTTACCCGGCGCCTGTGAACTAGAAACTCTCAGCTTTAAGGCTTGCAGAACGGCGGTGGTGAATTTTACAGGTAAACAGTGGAATCTCGTCTGAGAGAGCCGCAAGGCAGCCGCTTGTTAGCGTGAGAATTTTCAGAGCGTTCTGGGTTTCTTGGCAGGGCAATGTCTGCTCTGCGGAGTATCGAACTAGAGTAGTGTACTGTACGGGCGCCGGAACACAGAGCAGACAAATCGGCTTTTACGTTGAGCTCCGAGCTCGGGTGGGGTTACGGACCACAGGTGCTGGGACTTTGCAGTTTGGTTTGGGACCTGGCCCCGCTCAAGCTGCATCCGCATGCAGCCAAGCGGACCCCGGATTGCTGACAATTTAGAAGGCACCTTTCTTTTCCTTTCTGCACTACTAATTAATTAGTACCCGTTATTGTTTCCTCAGCCGACCAAGACCTCGTCAACTGCAACCGACGCAGGTTCCGCTGGCGGCAATTCGATCCAATGTGCTAGGTTCATTGCCAATTACTAAGTAAGCCCTCCAGCCTGTAAGACGACTTGCCCGATAACGTTACCCGACGATTCCCGCCGATCGTTCGGTTTTGTCGGTGGACGTCACCGTGTAGCCGCCTTCTCGCCCCAACATCCGTCCGAAGCGAGACCCACCGCCGAAGGCTTCGTAACGGCGTTCAAACGCCCGGAAAAAAGCTGGCGGACTTAACCAACGAACTCCTCCCTGACATGTCCATTCTGCATACCAATCCGAGCTCGTGATATCCGTGCCAATGGGGTCGGCCGACTACAGCGGCGGCCTGCCGCAGGCGCAAAAGCCCATGTTCGAGACGGGATCATTCACGGGCTACCGCCCGGTCGTGGCCGAACTCGGGAGCGGCTATCTCACTGCCGAGCGCGTTTTCAAGCAACCTTTTTGCGGGAACGCGGAGGGATGGGGCCCGCTGAGCCCGTTTCGATACGATTTTACGCCGTGTTTCATCGACGTGTGGGTGGCGGCGGTGGCGGCGTTCGGCATCTTCGTCGGAGCACTCGCCGCCTGGTGGTTGGTGAAGAGGAAGCAGCCGGCTCCCGTGTCCAAGGACTGGCATTTCTGGACCAAGCAGGTGTGTTGTTGTCTCTTGCCCTCCCCGCAGATGTGCTCTCGTGTTCCATTCTGACGCTGGTGGGAACGCAGACGCTCCTAGCGCTCATCATCGCCGACGTTCTCGTGCAGCTCGGCTTCCAGATCGCCCGCTACCGCGACATCTGGTACGGCGACTTCCGGGTCTACACCACCGCCGGGACGGTCCTCTCGCTCCTCGTCATCTTCGCCATCCAATGGCTCGAGCACTCGCGGCTTCGAAACGCCAACGGCGTCGTCCTGTTCTACTGGTTGTTTCTCTTGATCGCGCTAGCGGTCAAGCTCCGCTCGTTGATCTCGCAGCAGGTCTACGCCAAGAGCCTCCCGTACTTCGTCACATACTGTGTCGGCTACGGCCTTTCCGTGGCCGAGTTTCTCCTGGAGTGGCTGCGGCCCAAGAAGACCAGCGCTTACGAGGCGTTGGTCGACGAGGAGGAGTGCCCGGTGGAGTACGCCACCGTCTTCTCCCGCCTCACCTTCTCGTGGATGACGCCATTGATGAAGTACGGCTACTCTACGTTCCTGACCGAGGAAGACCTCTGGGGGCTGGCCAAGAGCGACACGACAAAGTCGACCGGCGACGCCTTCGAAAAGCATTGGCAGCGCGAGCTGGAGCGTCGGAAGAACCCTTCGCTATGGCGAGCCCTCTTTGGCGCTTACGGTGGGCCCTATATGCTTGCGGCCGTGTTCAAGGTCTTCAACGATGTCTCTCAGTTTACTCAGCCGCAGCTCCTGAGGTTCCTGATTGCCTTTATTGATTCGTACAGCAGCGGGGATCAGCCGCAGCCCGTGATCAAGGGCGCTTCCATTGCGCTGGCCATGTTTGCCGTCGCCGTTCTCCAGACGACCATGATTCACCAGTACTTCCAGCTGGCTTTCGTCACCGGCATGAGGATCAAGAGCGGCCTGACTTCCTCCATTTACAAGAAGGCTCTGAAGCTTTCGAACGAGGGCCGCTCGTCCAAGACCACCGGAGATATTGTCAATTACATGGCGGTTGACGCCCAGCGGCTTCAGGACCTCACGCAGTTTGCCCAGCAGATGTGGTCAGCTCCGTTCCAGATCATCATCTGCATGGTTTCGCTTTACCACCTAGTCGGATGGTCCATGCTGGCGGGCATTGGCGTCATGATCATCATGATTCCCATCAACGGCATGATCGCGCGCTTCATGAAGAATCTGCAGAAGGCCCAGATGAAGAACAAGGATGCCAGAAGCCGTCTGGTCGCCGAGATCATCAACAACATGAAGAGCATCAAGCTGTACGCTTGGGGCGCAGCTTTCATGAACAAGCTCAACTACATCAGGAACGACCAGGAGCTGAAGAACCTGCGCAGGATCGGTGCCGGTCAGGCCTTCGCCAACTTTACCTGGTCCAGCACTCCCTTCCTCGTTTCTTGCTCTACCTTTGGTGTCTTTGTGCTTACCAACGACCGCCCGCTGACGACCGACATTGTCTTCCCTGCTTTAGGTGAGAGACTTCCGCTTGTAATCAGTGCCGGTGCGCTCCCGACTAACACTGGCTCTAGCTTTGTTCAACCTCCTCACCTTTCCCCTGGCTGTTCTTCCCATGGTCATCACATCCGTCATCGAGGCCAGTGTTGCCGTCGGCCGTCTCACTTCGTACCTCACCGCCGAGGAGATTCAACCAGAGGCCATTATTGTGAAGCCGCCTGTTGAGGCGATAGGAGAAGAATCTGTCCTGATTCGTGACGCTTCTTTCTCCTGGAACCGCCACGAAGACAAGGCCGTTTTGAAGGACATCAACTTCAGCGCCCACAAGGGTGAACTGTCCTGCATTGTCGGCCGCGTCGGCGCAGGCAAGAGCTCGCTGTTGCAGAGTATCCTCGGCGACCTGTGGAAGATCAGGGGCGAGGTTCAAGTTCACGGGACGGTGGCATACGTCAGCCAGTCCCCTTGGATCATGAACGCCACGGTCCGAGAGAACATCGTCTTTGGTTACCGGTACGACTCCAATTTCTACGAAAAGACGGTCAAGGCCTGCGCTCTCCTGGATGACTTTGCCCAGCTTCCCGACGGCGACGAGACGGTCGTCGGAGAGCGCGGAATCTCCCTGAGTGGTGGCCAGAAGGCTCGCGTTGCTCTAGCGAGAGCGGTCTATGCGAGAGCTGACATCTACCTCTTGGATGACTGCCTTTCTGCTGTCGACTCCCACGTTGGGCGCCACATCATCGACAACGTCCTCGGACCGAAAGGTCTGCTCAGCTCCAAGACGAGAATTCTGGCCACAAACTCGATTCCCGTGCTTGTTGAGTCGGACTACATCTGCATGCTCACGGATGGTGAAATTGCTGAGAGGGGCACCTATCGACAGCTCTTGGCTATGAAGGGCGCCGTCTTCGATCTGATCAAGACCTCTCGCCAAAGCGACTCGGGCCCAAGTTCCGGAGTTGGATCTCCGGACGGCAGCGGCAGTGAAACGTCCACCGTCATTGAAGCAGCAAGCAATAGTCAAGAGAAGGAGGAACTGGAGGAAGCTCAAGAGGGCTTGGGAGCACTGCAGACCATCAAGCCGGGCCCTGGTAGCTCATCATACCAGGGACAAAAGCCCCGGACTGGAAGCTTGGGTACTTTGCGCCGGCCGAGTACTGCTAGCTTCAGGGGTCCCCGCGGCAAGCTGCACGACGAGGAGAATCCTAGCAAGACCAGACAGGCCAAAGAGCACTCCGAGCAGGGAAAAGTGAAGTGGTCAGGTGGGTGACCGTACCCACATTGGATTTCGGGTCTTGATATGCTAACCTTACCTGCTGCCAGTCTATGCCGAATATGCCAAAGCGAACAATCTCGTCGCCGTTGCTGTCTACCTGGTTACCCTCATTGCCGCCCAGACGGCTCAGATCGGTAAGTTTTCTCTCATTTGCCTTCGACGTGGGGCAGACGTCACCGCCCTCCGGAATAAACACAGGAGCGTCGGTCCTGTTGACTTGTGGCATGCTTTTTGCTGACCAAGTTCGTAGCCGGGAGCTTTTGGCTCAAAAACTGGGCCGACAGAAATACCAGAGCTGGCAGTAACCCCGAGGTCGGGAAGTATCTCGGCATCTACTTCGTGTTCGGCATCGGTGCTGCCGCCTTGACGGTGGTGCAGACCCTCATCCTCTGGATCTTCTGCTCCATTGAGGTATGTCGGAGCTATTGTTCGGAGCTATTTCTTCGGAGCAACAGCCGAATTGGGTTCTGGGGCTGACATGTAGTTGGCCTAGGCATCTCGCAAGTTACACGAGAAGATGGCGACGGCAATCTTCAGATCACCCATGTCATTCTTCGATGTAACACCGGCTGGTCGCATTCTGAACCGGTTTTCGAGGTGCGTACTGTGATCTATTGCAACCTCTCTTCCCACCCCCCCCCTTCTTCCCCCTCCTCCTCTCCTTCTTTCCTCCTTCCACAGATGCCCATCCTCCACCCCTTGTTATTCTATCTAAAACGGAGGATGGGCCATCTGTTGTGCGAGGGTGGTTAGTCCAAGTGGTATCAGACGTTGTGGGAACGGATGTTGTCAGCGTACGCCGCGGCGCCATGGAGTCACGTAGCGGCCCACTGCATTTCCATTTCAGCACTCTGCAGACAGTCTCAAAGTTCCGCGGCATGCTGACCCTTCCGCAGCGACATATACCGGGTCGACGAGGTACTTGCGCGGACCTTCAACATGCTGTTCACCAATTTGTCCAGGTCTATGTTCATCCTTGCCGTCATCTCGATGTCAACACCCCCCTTCCTCGCCTTGATCATCCCGCTCGGCGCCATGTACATCTGGATCCAGCGGTACTATCTGCGGACGTCCCGAGAGCTCAAGAGATTGGACAGCGTCAGCCGCAGCCCAATCTATGCTCATTTCCAAGAGTCTCTTGGCGGAATCTCCACCATCCGGGCGTACCGCCAGCAGGAGCGGTTCATGCTCGAGAACGAGTGGCGAGTCGATGCCAACCTTCGGGCCTACTTCCCCTCCATTAGCGCCAACAGATGGTTGGCTGTGAGACTCGAGTTCATCGGTGCCGTGGTGATCCTGGCCGCTGCTGGCTTCTCTGTGATCGCAGTGGCCACTGGCCGCAAGCTCAGCCCCGGATGGGTCGGTTTGGCCATGTCATACGGCTTTCAGATTACCACGTCTCTCAACTGGATCGTCCGTCAGACGGTCGAGGTGGAGACCAACATCGTGTCTGTGGAGCGCGTGCTCGAGTACGCGCGGCTGCCCAGTGAGGCACCCGAGATCATCCACCGTAGCCGGCCGCCCGTCAGCTGGCCGTCGCGTGGCGAGGTTGAGTTCATCAACTACAGCGCCCGGTACCGTGAAGGTCTCGATCTCGTGCTCAAGAATATCAACCTGGATATCAAGTCGCACGAGAAGATTGGTGTGGTGGGACGCACAGGTGCTGGCAAGTCCTCGTTGACCCTGGCGCTCTTCAGAATTATTGAGCCCGATACGGGCAACATCAGCCTCGACGGTCTCAACACATCGACCATTGGTTTGTTGGATCTCCGGAGACGCTTGGCCATCATCCCACAGGATGCCGCTCTCTTCGAGGGAACGATCCGGGACAACCTCGACCCCGGACACGTCCACGATGACACTGAGCTTTGGAGCGTTCTTGGTACGTTCTTTTTTTTTTTTTTATTGTTGTTGGACCCGTTACACCTGCGAACCACAGCCACCCTGTCCACGTCGCCGTTCACATGGTTCTGCCGCTTCGTCGGATACACGAAGCTAACTCTACTGTCGCACAGAACATGCCCGGCTAAAAGACCACGTCGCCTCCATGGAGGGCGGGCTCGAGGCCAAGATCCATGAAGGAGGTAAGCGGTGCACTTTTCCACGTGGTCCTTCCGTCTCGTTTCTGGCTTCGCGCTTTGTGTCGGCTTTTGCATATGCCTGTCGTACTATGTGCCGCCAAGTCGTGTGTCATGGTGAACTTTTTTCTTTTCTTTTTTTTTCTTTGCCGGCAGCATCGCGGTGCGACACGGGTGGTTGCAACTTGCCTTGACCGCGGCTGTGCGGGCACCTGATGCCAATTTCCACCGAGCTGTGCCCTCTCTCGGAGTCAGAGCACGGAGCAATTGGGCTCGACGGCAAGGTTCGGCTTCTCGCCTGGCCAGTGCAAGGGGCTTGAAGGTCAACTACCTTCGCGAGCCGAGGCACCGTTTCCCGTCTCAGCTCTTGCCTCGCCATGTGCACTACCGCACCGTTCGATTTTGATGGCTCTTCGCAAGGCTACACATCTCAGGTCCCTTGCAGAATCTTGGATGCAACACAAAGTGGTTGTTGCGACGCTGAAGTGCAGGATTCTGGGGGCTACTTTATACCCACTTTTCCTCTCCATTCACACCCGAAAAATACGATAATTTATGATCCGCCCGTTACCTTACGGCTCACTAACTTGGCTTCTCTCCGAAATTTACAGGCTCCAACCTTTCCCAAGGCCAGCGCCAGCTAGTTTCCCTCGCCCGCGCCATGCTGACCCCATCCAATATCCTTGTCCTCGACGAGGCCACGGCCGCCGTTGACGTACAGACGGATGCCATGCTCCAGACCACGCTGCGCAGCCCGCTGTTTGCCAACCGTACCATCATCACGGTTGCACACCGCATAAATACCATTATGGACAGTGATCGCGTCGTGGTGCTGGATAAGGGCGAGGTGGTTGAGTTTGATACGCCGGCCGAGTTGATCAAGAAGAAAGGTGTGTTCTGGGGGTTGGTTAAGGAGGCCGGATTGTTGGAAGAGTGAGCCTGTCCTATTTTGCGTTGCAGAAAAGGTACTTGCGTGTGCTTGGTGGGGAAAGGGGGTGCCGTGGAAAGGAGGTTTGGATTCGAGATCCAGAAAAAGAACGTGAATTGGATGAATATCAGCAGCGTGGGCGTAGAATAGCTGCGGCAGAACAGATGAGACGGGAGTATGCAGGTATGTACATAGACATGTGGTTGGTAAGTGACAGAACAAAGCCAAAATGATATAAACAAGAAGCGAATGGAGTCCATATCAAACCTTGAGGACCTGTCCTACCTACCTTGGTGTCACCTACCTTCTTCCTAGTATGAGCAACATAGAACGAGGTGGTGTCGGTGTCAAGTTGGGAAATCTCCTTTCCCCCCTTCTGTGAACTTCCGCATCAGACCGGCTCCTTCACCGCTCCTCCTCTCCTGCCTCTTGGATAGTCCGTTCGCCTGGCGCCTTTCGTGGGGTTATGCAAGGCAGGAGGCGTGTCACCAACTAAGTCCCCTGTTTTTGAAGAAAAACCTCAAAAGGGAAACTTCTCGAGCAGTTGCGGTGACGATACACAAGGCACGAGGGACGAAGATCAAAGAAAATAGATACACACAAAGTGCGAAGGAAGCCAGAAGCCGCAATTCCAATGGATCGTCATCGTCGTCGTCGTCGTCATCGTCGCCGCCGTCGTCATCGTCGCCGCCGTCGTCATCGTCGCCGCCGTCGTCATCATCACCATCATCAACAACAACACCACCAAGATACCGACAAGAAGCACATCCACGATCTCTATTCTTTCTTCCTTTCTTACTTACTCTCTGAATGACCTCGTGACCAGAGAAGGGCTTGCCGCAGTGCGACCAAAAGTCGAGGGCAGTGTAGAGGTTTTCCTCATCGACTCTTTCCCCCGCCCCCCTCCCCAGCCCCCCCCCCTTTTCTCCCTTCCTTCCCCTCAGCCAGTCCCCATGATATGGTTGAGCGAACCGGTCAAGATTAAGGGCAGTCAGCTAGGTAAGTCATCCCCACCATCCGCATCTCCCCGTGCCTATGTCTGTATGTACATAACTACATGATTAAAAAGCCACGCGCCAAACCCTTTTCTTTCTGCACCCCAAGGACACACAGACAGATGGTTGGGCGCCGCTGATTCACTCATCTGGCCTCGTGGAGCGAAGCGCAAATGAGCTGGTTTATGTACGTATATATGTATTTGTATTTGTATGTGTATGTACACCGTATAAATGGATATATGTAGTGCACAGTACGGAACGCGGGCACACCCGGGGCACACAGCCGCTAGTGTAATCCGTACTTAGGGGGCCTTGTTGGGCTGGCTCTGTGTGGGGAGGGGGGTCGTTGACATGATAAGCGAGTTGGGATCTTCATACGGGCCGGGGTGTGGGTGTGGGTAGTGTATGGGTGTGAACGTGGCGGACAAAAAAAAGGGGGAAGAAGAGGGAGTGATGATGTAGTCTTGGCTGTTATGCCTGCCTACACGACGGAGTTCATTTATCTATGAAAGATACCGAACTAACTCCGGAGTTGTGACCAGCCGTATCGTTGACGTTGGTTAGTCCTCTTGCTGGCATACTGGCGCTCCCGAACCCACATATCTTTGCTGGGCGTTGGTTTAAGAATGGAAGGGAGGCACGATGGGTCCTCGAACGCTGATGCACATGGATCTGGGCCTCGCAAGGCCGGTAAGCGACCCGAGGCTCATACAGGTTACCGGGTGGTTGGGCTGAGTGACTGCCGGTGATGCCGTTCGTGGTAGCAGAGGAGAGTGGCTTAGACTGTGAGTGTGATTGATGTATGTACTGGTATACGGTTGGTCGCCTTGTTCGGGAAGTAGTGTAGCTTGTTGGTGATTTCCATTTTGGCAACGGGCATAAGAATGGGATTTACCCTTCTCCTCGCTGTTCTAGGGCGTTCTCTCTGTTGAGACAGCCCATCGAACGTGCGGCACAGACAAGGGGTTGAAGAAGGAAATGGAACATGTTTCGGGGCCATCCTCATATCTGTGCAGTTCTCGTGTACACACACAAAGAGCACTGCAGGATGACCTTGCGAAAAAAAAAAAAAAAAACGCAGTATGGCCTACTTTGATTTGACCGGGGATCCAATCGATCTCGGGTTGAACAGGAGTCCGAGGGGCACGGCCGGGGATAAATTGACTTCTCGCAGACCTCCGTAGTTCTGGGCGATGTGCTTCTCTTGTCTGTCATTCTGGCCTGGGTACGGTGCGGGCGACTGCTCGAGGGTAAGTTAAACAACTGACTAGCCAATCCCTCTGGGTTACCGATCCCTTCGCATAGGTCTCGAACCCGCGCGGCTCGGCCACAGCTTGTCTGAACTGCAAGTCGTGAACAGCCGCGGCTCTGCTGCTGAAATGCGTGACTCTGGCCGCTTGTCCAAGCGTATCAAAACCCGGAATACAAGTCGTTGCGCTGTTGCTGACCGGGCCTGTGGGGAGGAACACAAGACAGCGGGCTTGGTCTAGTTTCCGGAAATATGGGGAGGCATGCAGTCGATCATATCAGGGTCCGATTGTCGCAAAGATAATAGCTTGAGGGGGGTGACACAGAATGACTTTGGTAGTCTGAGACTGAGATCCTGCGGTCTGTTGGCCAAGTCACACGAAACCCAGCCACTGCCGCCGTTGTGATTACACACATGCCTATGGAACAACACGTGGTGATCGCAATGGCTGCTGATCAGGATCCAAGCGGTGACAAATTTGAGCAATCCATGCGGAGTGAATCCGAGAAGAAGATCATCAAGCTCTCAGCACTGTGGTGGGAAACGGGAAAGATATGAAAGGAGGGAAAGTCCCAACAGAACACGCTAAGAACGGCGAGGCGGCGGCACAGCTGCCTGTAGGGTCCACTCTCCCGCAGGCGGGAATGTCATGTGAGCGAGCCCAGACCCTGTAACTCGCACCCCGACTGGATGGCACGCTCATGGCTGATGGCGATCGGCTAGCGAGGCCGGAGAGGGTTCTAGCTGTCGATCCGAACGTGTTCGCGCGCGGATAGGGCACCTGCGTCCGCTGCGGAATCAAGGACCATGCCTGTTAGCCGTCGGCGTTGACTCCGTTTCGGCGGATTGGCGATGCATGCCCCCGGCATGCAAGAGCATCTGGAAGAGGCTTAGTGCATTAACTATAATTTCAGTAGATCAAGTCAAAAAGGCCCGATCATGTAAACGAGGAAGACGTTGGTAATGGCCCCGTCGAGAACTGCAGTCTTGGAGGATGAGGTGGCGGAGTCTTGCAATCCGATCGAAGGCGGTGTGCGGCCAGCAGATGCCGGTTGTTGTTCCCGGGGGTGTGGTTGTCATATTCCTTCCCTCGTTCTCGATCGAAACACGCATGAGCGCGCCTTCGATTGCTGATTTGTGTGCCGGATGTATGGATGGTTCGATGGGTAGGGTGTAAATTAAGGGAGAAACCCTCGCAGGCCAATCTGGGGTACGAATCGCAACGGGTGAACGTCTTCCCGAAGGAAGGAGGTACCAATTCTTGTTGTACAGGTGGTATATGTGTGCGCGCGCTAGTGCTTGCTTGACTTGGCCCAAAAAGCCTGGGCGTTCGTTCAATCGCAAGAGCCAGACCTTACATCGCATCGTTCCTGGCCCTACACTAAGTACGCTATACGCTAGCGCGCGTGACCGTAGCGGCTTGCAAGGGCCGTCCCGAAAGCCTAATATCGTATCGAAACCGCGTAATGCTGAGAAGCGAGAGCTTAGCGTGAGACTGAAGTAGCGCGGATGTGCGCGCCTGCCGTGCCTCGTAACTGCCGCCCTAGACATAGTACCTTACATGCCTTAGGTACCTTACCTACCTTATGTAATGTATGTACAGTACATCCCTTGTGTACCTTCCTTAGGTAAGATAGTGTAATCCCCGAAGTCCCCGCGGCCGCATGAGTCTCGAAGTTCCAAGTCCCTAGTCGCATATTTTGAGATACCAGGCCGTACTACGTATCTCTACACTACCTGTCAAATTAGTACTCTGCGAAGTATCAAGAAAGACCACTAGACCAAGGTAGCTACGAATAGTGCTTAGATTGTATTATAGGTTATAGGTAGATATTTTTTTCATGCTGGACGTGTAGCCGCCATCTCTCCTGCAAAGGGCTCGTTGAATGTTGAATTAGTTATACACAGAGGCGGGGACGGTGTACAGTACGAATTATGTATGTACCTACCCATGAACCTTATGTATATATCAGAGGTATACGTGTATTCGACCTTCAAAGAGTGTGTGTACTGAGACAGACATTGGCTCCCGGTTTGCTTGTGATATACGCGTACAACGCAATGCTGCATGGCGATGATCATTGGGAAGCAGCACATCAAGCACACTACGGATTACACTACTATCGGGTGAGTCTCAGGTCGTTTCCGGCCTTACCAATATCAGGGCTTTTACCAAGGAAACGAGGGGTGTGGATGTGCTTGGCCGAGACTGCGACCGTTTGCTGCCTACGCCGCGGAATGAATTGGTCACAGGTCTTGGCGCAAACACTGCCGTTTTTGGCCACCGGCGTCAGGTGCGTAAATACAAGTACTGTACAGTACAAGTCGTTATGTCCGGATTGGTATCAGCGGTCCGATATCTAAAGGCGGACCCGATATAATCCATCGAGGTTGATATTGAGCCTTTCGAGTTATTCTCATCTACCCAAAAGGTGTCGAGTTTGGGCAGAGAGAGAGTCCGGGGCAGCCCCAGCTCTCGGTCCTCGCTCTCACTCTCGGCCGGGTACAGTTTCCTTCGGCCCGTCGGGAATTCCCGGGTAATTCCCGACATCGAGACCCCGTCGAGGCCCAACAGCATTTACCTACTAGCACTCCTGTCGTTGGTTAATAACGGAGGATTATGGAACTGAGTGGCTGCATTGGCCACTTCCAGATCCGTCGTTTTGCGTGCAAGCTGCCTTTGTCACATTCAATCGGAGACGACCCGGGCTTTCAAGCGCTTCTGCAGCGATGGTGATAGTGTGCTTCAGTGGGCATACACTTAGTGCAGTTCGTATTTACGCTAACCTGTTAGTTATTTAAGTAGGTAAGCAGTAAGTGTATACATGTATGAATGTATCTGATGTAGTGTATGCATGTACATATATGAACCGAATCTGCGAGTAGACGTGCAAGTGTGCATAGTAACTGCACTACTTCGTTCTCTGTACAAGAGCAGCTCGCAGCCTGACTAGCGTTGAGCGAATAGTATGATCCGTTGAGACGGATGGATCTCGGGTTCCCGCCCAGCTTTATGCAGGGTCGTCGATCAATGCCGCTGCGCATCAGTGGGGGCCCGGTCTGTGCACGAGATACTGTACTGTACGGAATACAGCACACAGGTAACTATCTGACTCGTTGCGAAGGATAATACAAGAATGAGACAAAACTACCCTACGTACACGAGTGCTTGATGAGAATCCAGCACTCCTGTACAGTACATAATGTATGTACATACATACTTGTAGGCTACTATGTAGGCCAGCCCTATACCGAACGCAGTCTAGATGTCATGTGGCGGTGGTATACAGCAGCATGGCTTCCATTACAGATGTATCGTACATCACGACCACCTGGGCATGTGCATCCGCCCTTCTCGATCTTCGGCTGCCCCTCACAAGTAAGGAACCCGAGGTACTCTCGCTGCTGCTTGAAAGATGTATATCCATAAATTTCTCTGGCAACTTTCACCGCTCCCTTCCTGCGCAGAGGCTGACTCGTCCGAATCATGCAAATCAACTGCAGCGTTGGGCGACAGCGGCGGCGACGACGACCAACGGACAGCACAAACATGAAGCACATTGGATGACTATGCACGGTTGTCACCCTGGATGTATGTACGGCATTGCATTTTTGGGCTGCCATGCAATGTGGGAGCACGGAAAGAGGTGGGTGGCACCCGGGGTTTATTGGTGGAGGATTACCGAGTACCCTAGTTGGTTTCTGTTTCCGCCCAGAAAATGATGGAGATCCCCAATGCATGCCGCGTCCCGGCACTTTGAGCTCTATGATGTGCATGCATCGTAGGGTATAGTATGGAGTATATCGACAGGGTTTTTTTTTTGTCGTACGGCTGGTCTTGTTGGCTGGCTGCACCTGTCCTGCGATTGCTCTTACCCTTCACATCATGCGAAAATGTTGTTTTCCATGTGGCTGTTTGCCGTGAGCTGTCGGCACGCGGATGGAGTACCAAGTTCTCTGACTCGAGATTTTGAGAGTAAAAAGGAAAATGAAGGTCAATAGGTAACGACCGCCTCCCTTGAAGTATTTTGCGCACCAGAGATGGCATCCATTAACGGAAAGAGCTTATAACATCTACGACATACCCCCCAGAAAGCTTGTTTTTTTGGTAAGCGCTCAGCTGGGCTAATGTCCGTGCACTAACTACCTCTATGGACCCACTGCATTTCGAGATCCACAGAGCGATCCATGGGGTTGGTTTCAATCTCCCAACAAACTACGGAGTAATTTGGAATAATTTTAGTACACAGTAAGTACCTGTCAAAACGGCCATCCGGGGTTTTACACTAATTACCGACCCTATGTACCCAAAATGTTAGTAGACAATCGCTCCCCAGTTCGTTGCCGTTCATTGTACGGAGTACATACCGTACGCTCTGCACCTGCACATCATGCCTTCCTGACCAGAAACGGGTACATCTTTCTTATTTTGTTCAGCTTCATCCTTCCCCCCTCTTCAATTACTCAGCAGGATGTGGCGGGAAAAATATCTTCCAGAAGACAAGATGTTGGCGCTAATCGAACCAGGTTAACGTTAATTCCGTTCCTGCTCCAAAGGCCGAACAATGTGGGCGATCCACGGTACATCGCTCAATTGAGCAAGAGTTCGGTTCCTCGGCACCCTGGTCAGGCACGGCGCGAGAACGAGACCGAATTTTCGAAGACACCATCGTCATGTCACAGAGCGGATGACCCCAAGAAGGGGTGTGGTAGCAACGAGTCTCTAGTTTCGGCTCCGTTACGGGAAACGCGCCTGACAGAAACGCTGGGCCGGGATTCCCAAAGGCTGGAACTCTGCAATCCTACGCACACAAAGGGGTTACAACGATTCGATGCCGTTTGCCGCCCCTATTAGCGTGCCGCTCGCAGCACTGCCGAGACAGACAACTCGGTACATGTCGGCGACCTTGTTCATCATAGGGGTTTACATAACCATCTCATGTACTGTACTGTACTATAGTAGGTACCTTACCTACCTACACAAGGATACCTTGGGTGGTTGCATGCATCCATGTAATCCGTGTATCCGTGGGGTACATACAGACCTACCTAACAAGACAGCATTTAGTTATCGGCTGCGGCGTGTGCTGTGTAGCCATGCCGTGCTCAATCACGAGCAAATGGGCAGCAAACCCCGATAGCACCAGAACAGCTGTGCGACTTCATGCCGGCCTCGACACGGAAGGGAGAGGCCAGATTCAACCGCCCCATGTGCGCTTTCTATATTTTTCTCGCGCGCCCTCCCGTCTCTCGCCCTCCGCCTCTTCGCCTCCCTCCGGCCTCTTCTCGAAACGGCAAGGCTCCTCACCCCTGATACGCGAGAGCTTCACACCCCACCGCTCCTCTCAGGCTTCCGTCCGTGTCTCGGTGCACATATTCCGCCAGTCCGCACCGGTCAACCGTTGTCTGAGGGCTCTCAGCCAAGATCACCCCGGCCCGGACAGAGTACACTTTACGGCCTACCTTGGCCCGTCCACCCCGCTTTTTTTTTTCCTCCAGACCTGGTCCTGGGGCCGGCGTCGCGCTCTCCGTGGCCAGCACGGACGACCGGTGAGCCAACACTCCCAGAGCTGGGTATTCACAGAAGCCACTTCGATATTCACGAGGACAGAAGCGGGAGATCCAACTAAAACGTACCCCGGGGTTGACGTAACCGACCAGTTACCAGTTACTCCATATCTACCACCCTACCACCCTCTTACGCGCCAGCAGCGAAGGGTCGGTTCTTCCAAAAAGCCAGCTGCCCGAACGGGTCCAGGTTGTCTCCTGAACATTCTCCGCTCTAATCGGCGCTCTTCCGAAACCGCCCCCCCAACCCGGGAGACATAAGGCTCGAAAGAGAGGACGTACATAGCTTCCCGTCCCTGATATCCCGTACTTCCGCCATCTCCACGTGTGGAAAAGGTCCCTTGCAGTTCTCCAGGCGCGGTCCATTCTTCTCCCGGGCAGCCATCCCCTCTACTCCGTAGCGCCATCTGTCCTGTTGGCCGCCTTCTCTCTTTACTAACCAAGAGGCGACCCTGTCAGCCACCGTGATCCTTGCGCCCAAGGATCCTGGCCACTGAACCGAAACGGCCGCAACACAGGCCTGGTGCTTTGGCTCATTCAAAGGTAGGGGGCGCCCTCCACAACAGAAACCTCACGTCCACGCATCAACCCACCCCGTCACACGCCACGAGGTCCCATACTCTGCCGCAGACGACGCAGAAGTAAACGACGCAGAAGTAAAGAGAGTAACGACTGTTCCCAACTTGCTATTCTTAAGCGGTCAGTCCCTCGCCTGGTTTACCTCCAGCCACCGCCTCCCCCCTTTCCCTTGGTGTCTCATACCCTCGCAACCAGACAAAGAAGACTGACTGCAGGTTCCCGCCTTCAGGCCACACCTATCCATCACCTGAGAAACTGGTTTGAGACGGGCGTACTTCTGTCTGTCCACCGATCCATAAACCAATAGGCGGCAGAGCCTGAACTTAGCAGTCCCGGCCCCCGATAGGCACTGCTGGTTCCCTTTGTCTCCTCTCCCCCTCGTGTTCGACGGCTCAGTTCGTCTGACACATTAGTTATTCCACAAACCCAGCTGGCAACCCTTGAGCATCCCTGAAGCGCACAGACTTGGGGTAGGTAAAGCGTCATCAGTCGTCGTGTTGCCTGTTTGTTAGTAACATAGAAGGGGTCCAGACGCTTTTCCTGCGGTGCTTTGTGCCGTCGAGTTTGGTCTGAGCACGGAGACAGTCACCTCCACTTCATAGTGAACCTCGGGCTGTACGGCTTGGATACCAAGTCCGGACCTCGAGGCTTGCGCCGCTGCTTCCAGCTTTCGACAACCCTTTCCCCCTCCCCCTGACCGGTATCACCATCATCATCCAGGACCCACCACGGCAGCCCCCGTGTGTTATCTACCGGACCCCGACTTGGCCTGGATCCGCCAAGCTCTTAGACGGGACGGTATAATTGCAAGCATCCATCCCTCTCGTGTTTCGCTGGTCGTCGTCCTTCTCACCACTCTTTACGCCGGGCGGCCGCTGAAGACCGCCACTCGCCCTTGCGGGGGCCCCTTGTCAACTTTCTTTTTCCC
Organism: Thermothelomyces thermophilus ATCC 42464; assembly: GCF_000226095.1. NCBI lineage: Eukaryota > Fungi > Ascomycota > Sordariomycetes > Sordariales > Chaetomiaceae > Thermothelomyces > Thermothelomyces thermophilus. Next base: position 3,185,639 of record NC_016474.1, read on the forward strand.
TATATGCCTACCGCTGACCTAGTCTGCTGGCATCATGGTCACTGCGAATAGTGACTGGTGTGCGTCGTGTTCCCGACCGTGGGAAGGAAGTAGGTTCTTCCCTGACGCTGGCCACAATGACAATAACCTCCAGTCACCACCGGAAGCCGGAAGCTCTCCGCCCATGGTAAGTTCCTTCCACCCCCGGGCGCCCTTTTTTTTTTCCCCTCCCGAGACCGGAACGAGGCAAGACTGTGATGTTTGACTGACCCTTCGCCGGCGCAGACGGTTGCTAGGGCGTTGCGAGAGCATTGCAGCATTCCTTTTGAGAGCTTCTTCCTCGCCGCCGGCTTAGGGGATGGAAGGTTTGCCTACTTTTCCGGGCCCAACCCCATACCGGAAGAAGACATCCTCAAGGTGTTTCGGAGAGACAAGTTTATGCAGTTTCAGAAAGGAGCGTCGCTGAGTGAGTCCCAGAGGATCTTGCCTCTGGTCCTACACCCGTGAAAGCTAACACAGAGGTGGGGGGTTGGTGGGAAATAGGGGATGGCGTCGCGGAAGGGTACGAGGACGAACATGACACCGATGTCCATTATTCCATCCATACCTCGCTTCCCGTGGAGGACCACTGGCCGGTGGAACCGAGCCGCAGGAAACGGCCGAGGAAGCAGCGCATGACGCGGCGCCAATTGGACGACGTGGTTCCGCCCGTCGTCATGAACTCGAAGAAGGTCCTCACCATTGGCGACTCGGAGGCCGTCCTGAACTTCTACGACCGCGGCTTTAAGTGCATCCAGCAGACTGCTTGCAAAGAGGTTGCCAAGGCCTTCGTCAAGATCATCGCCCCCAAGAAGCAGGCCAACTTCCCGTACGTGAAGGGGGATGCCGCAGCTCCAGACTGGTGGCCCAAGCCCTGGGGTCCTGGTGAGAAAGACCGGGCCCGCCACGTCGAGCCGGACCATATGTGGAAGAAAGGTTCGGCCTCTCTCTCTGTCTCTCTCTCTCTCTGTGTGTGTGCTTTGGAGCGGCCCCATCACGAGGGAAGATCTGACCAGAAGAGACAGAGCGCGTCCACCTTCTGAAGCACATCTTGAGGTTGATCATCGACCCCGAGACCCAACCGCCGAGCATCCGGAAGTTGGGAGTGATCCCTGTGGCCAGGCTCGAGGCCGCCGCCATGGATTCGCTCGCTGAGTTCTTTGCCGACCCCAACAAGCCCAAGAACGCAAAGAAGAAACCGATCTTGAAGGAGCTCTTCCGGGTTGCCAAGATGGAGGAGAGGTACAAGAGAAACGAGATCGGTGAGCCGCCCCGGCCCCTATTGGCAGTCCCCGCAACACGTCTTTCTGCTGACCAGCTGCCACAGATGCCAGCACCCAGGTGATCGTGACGGCGGATGACATGGTCATGAACCACTGTTTCGACCTGGATGAGGAAGAGGACGACGAGGAGGAAGCCGAGAGCGGCCCCGCCGGTTCGGCCATGTCGCACGTCTCCCCAACCCGGGCCGCTGCCATGCCGCTGCTTCCGCCACTGTCCTCCCCCCCGGGTGGCAACGCGGCTCACACCCTGGCTGCGCAGTTCCAGCCCACACCGTTCCTCAATGACCTCCCGATCCGCGCCAACCAGTACGGCGAGTCCGCCATGCTGCCCTCCTCCGACGTCGCCGCGGACCACCAGTACGCCGCCTACCCGGACAGCCACAACCTGGCTGCTGCCGCCCAGACGACGGCCGCTATGCAGATGCAGGACATGCTCGCCGGCGCAGGCCCGCACCATCAGCACCAGGACACAAACCGCCGCCCTTCCGCGCTCTTCACCCCGACCAGCGTCGAGTTCAGCAGTCCGTCGCCGCCGGCCCTCTACCACCACGCCGCAACGTCGTGGCCACAGACGCCCACCGCCGCCGCGTCTGCCTCCCCGGATGCCTCCACCGCCACCCCGCTCTTCTCGTTCGTCCACGGCATCCCCCCAAACCCTCACCACCAGCAGCACCACCAGCAGCACCACCAGCAGCAACACGGACACGACGCCGGTGAGGGCGGCGGCCTTCCAGCACTCCCCATGCCCATGCCGCCGCTCATGGTCCAGCCGTCGTCATACGCAGCAGCGGCAGCGGGGACAGCAGGGCAGCAGCAGCAGCAACAGCAGCAGCAGCAGTACCACCATGCTGCTGCTGCCGCCGCCACCACGCCTGCCTCGTTCGACCCGCTCGGCCAGCGCCACCACCACCACCACCACCACCATGCTCACCCTCATTCTCACCACCCGGCGCAGCAGCACCAGCACCAGCACCAGCAAAACCCTCAGGCCCAGCATCAGGCCGTGTTCCGGCCCGGGAACATGCAGCTCCCTCTTCAGTAGTGCAATACGCAGCAGGTTGCTGTGAAAGCCTAGCTCTCCGTCGTGGTCGTGCGGGGCGGCGAGAGGCATCGGTCTGGTGCTGCTGGTACTGCTGCTTGGCCGTCGATCATCATCTCTCTACTTAACTTTTTTTTTGTTTTGTTTTTGGAAGCTGGATAGGTGGATGGGGGAGTATACACCAACGGCAGGGGCAGAAAGGGTGGAGAGTGAAGGGTTGGCGATGGAAATGCTGACTGGTTATTGTTTTTTCTTTTTTTCTTTTATTTCCCTCTGATGTTCCTTTTTATCCTCCTATTTTGTCTCTTCTCTTGGCCGGCGAAACTCGGTTTCCGTGTTCTCCCCCCCAAACTTGCTATGTTTTCTTCGACTTCTTTCTCTCACCAATGCCCTGCTATGATCTTATTGATTCACCTCCATTATCTCGGTGGCGGCTACGTTGCGTGCGTTTTTTTTCCTCTATCCTTTTCCTTATTTTATTTTGTTTACTACTTGAAGTTTTCAGGCGGTGGACATTATTCCATATTCTTTCCGCTGCTCACTTTTGGACTGTTTTGTGTCGTGTCCTGTCTGCCGACTTACCGGGGCGGTTCATTTCGCCAGGTAACAGCGAAAGAGTACTGGGAGATTGTGCTGGGAACTCGTTCACTTCTCCATATTGTTATACGGGCTGCAAAGTTGGATACATATATGCCCTAGTCTGCGAATATTGTTGGTGCTGCGGAGGCGAGGGTGAACTTCCTTTGGGCGGGCGGCCAGCTTTTCCGGGTAGTGGGTTTATTAGTGGCTTTACTGCTTGGTTCGCCGGGGAGGTTGGTCCATTGGCCTTGATCCTCTCCGAGTGGAGGAATATAATTTCGTCACAGGTTGGACCCAGTCCGCGGTGGTGGTGGTGGTGAGCCGAGGTGAGCTCGGTATGTTAAAGAATTCGTTGTGCACCGGGGAGGTCGAACTTGAACATTACATAGTACGGATTAGAAGCGTCGGATTGCTATCAAAGAATATCACACACATTAAAAAAAAAAAAAAAAAAAAAAAAAAAAAAAAAAAAAACCGCCTCACGGGTTCCACACTCCCATCAACTGCCAAGTTGCTGGGACGGTCCTACCGTTCATCATTCTGCCTTCGAGACGGCCCAAAATACTTTGCTGTGGTCATGCTCTTGGAGCGTTGGAACATGTGATGATGGGGTAAGCTCCCTTCATTCTCACTTCAGAACGCCCCTCCCTAGACATCGCTCATGACACTTCCCGAGGTCGGTCCGGTCCTCGTCTCGGTTGCCCGCCTTCTTCGCTCGGAAGCGGGAGGCCATCATCACGTCGTTTATGGGGGCGTGGGTGTGTGTGGCGGCTGGGAGAAAAAAAGAGAGGGGGGAGAAAGGGGGGGGGGGTTGGGGAAGGGTGTGATCCGTGAGAACCCTACGCCCACACACGGGACCCTCCAGATAGGCGTCCTCCCCTCGAGCGGGAGTGGAACAAAACAGGTCGGCATCCGTTACCCGGTGAGCGAAGCGATGATGGCTTGCAGCATGGTTTCGGCCCGTGGAATGCGGAGGCTAAGAGAAGGGGGAAACAGCAGTGCCTTGCGGCCAGCGAAGCAAACGGGACGAGCACTTGCAGCCGATCATCAGCGTAGCGGCAGACGCGGGAATCTCGCTAACCTGTGTGCTATCTGCCTGACGCAGAACCCCTCGGTGGCGGACGAGGGCCCCGTCGAGTGTCAGTTAGGTCCTCTTTTCCTGGCTGGGTACTTTGTTGTTGGACGTATCGTTATCATGTTCTGCCGCTACGTGCTCCGCGCCAATCACAAGGTGTTGAACATCTCCCCTCCTCCCACCCCCCCTTTTTTTTTTCTTTGCTCTGCGCATATGCATATGCGCATCACTTGAGACCGTCGCCGATGCGTTGGGCTCAATGGTGGGTCATCGCCAGACGAATGCAAGGCTTTGCCGTCGCTTTTCCAAGGTCCAGAGGGGCCCAGAGAGGCCCGAGGCGACGCGGAATATGCAATGCAGGTTTGCCCTCTGCGGGGAGCTGCGGAGAGGGTAGTAGGTTATGTCGTTCGGGGTCGGGCCGGGAGGATCACTTGCCCTGTCTGGCAGTTTGTGACATCTGTGAGGGGATAGGTATACGTGGGGTTGGTCGGGTACTTGCAGGAGGCTACGGCAGCCGGGGAGGCTAAAAAGAGGGGGGGGAGGGGGGGTTGTGTAGCTGCACTGTGCTGGTGTATCTATAGCCTCCTCCGTCGTAAGGGGGCGGGTAGCTTCTTTGTATCTTGCCATAACGGTCGTCGATGCGGAAAACGGCGGGCGGTGCTGGGCGTTACAGCGTGTTGGCCGCGCTCAATATCTCCTGACCGTCTTTGTCACGATATCTCGAGGTCGTGTAACGTGGCATACTTTGGACTCTCGTCCTCCCCGAGATCCTGCACTTGGACCTGTGTCACCTCTCAGGAGTTCCCGTGGCCAATTGTCGGCTTTTCCGAACCCCCAGGTTCCCTGGTGAAAGACTTCATCATGTATGTTTCATAGGCCGTCGTGGCCGTGATTGCGGTCGTGCCGCGCAACACGAAGCCGCGGAGCCTTCATTCAGGCTTGTACCGGGCTAGTATGGCCAGGGCTGAGCGTACAGGCAAGTTGGTTCATTTTTGGTGGAGTCAAGACTAACTACGCTCGCTATCATGATTTGCCAGTGTCGTATCGGAGTTAGTTGGAAGAATCCGCACAGCGCTCGGGGGCCAAGCCCGCTCGTTGTTCTCGCGGCTAGGTCAAACGAGCCTCGGTTATATCGAGTCACAGCTGGTGGGAGCTCGCTGAAAGAACGAACCTTGGGGCCTGTCTGTAACTTAGCTCCTGTGCGGTGCGTTGCGTTTGTTGAAGGAAACCCTGCCGCCCAGCCCAACCCAACCACCGTGAATGCCGAGCAGGGTCGGCAAGAGAAGTTGGGTCTCGGGCCGTGCTTCGTTTGCGCCGTGATATCGCGTTTGTCCGTCTACGTTCGAGTCCATTGCTGCCTCTACTCTCTACCGATCGGCGGAGTACCAGCTGCGGAAAATCTAGGAAGCGGCATGATAATCTGGCATCATTGCATATCCGTGAGGAGTAAAGGTCCTTCGGGGGAAAAGTTGGACGGCGGGGTGGCAAGCAGTCGCCACGTTGGTGGGCCTGGCTTGGGTAGAGAGCTGCCGGAAGGACATAGAGGCCCATATCCGTCTCTCAGCTCAATCGAGCCAACCACTGCCCACTCCCTTTTCCCCTTCCCCTCCGCCTTCCCCTTTTGCCCTCTGTGCTGAGGCTGGACTCTCAATCCTTGATCATTGATGTGAACGCCTTAAGAAGGGAGAGGTGCGTTTGAGAATGGGATCCTCAAGGGAAAGACACGCCCGCGTCTCAGTCCCCGTCGCTTAAACCTTGCCCGGCGTCAGGCTTGACCTCGTCCCCTTCGTCGTCGTCCTCCGACCCTTCTCCCTCTCTGGCGCCCTCCTGCTCACGTTCCTGGTTGTTGTTGTTGTTGTTGTTGTTGTTGTTGTTGTCGTTGTCGTTGTCGTTGTCGTTGTCGTTGTCATTGTCATTGTCGTCCTCGTCCTCCCCCGCCTCGCCCCCTCCGTCATCCTCTTCATCCTCGTCATCCTCGTCATCCTCATCATCATCATCACTACTGCTCTCCCCGCCCCTCTTTCTCTTCTTGGCTCCCACCGGGGCCTCGTCGGAGCTCTCGCCCTTGCGGACAAAGACGTAGCTCCGGGCGGGGCGATCCTCACCCTTCCAGGCCGAGGTGGCCACCTCGCCCCTCCGGTTGCGGACGACGCCGAGGGTGCGGGCGTGGGCGTAGCCGGGGTAGGCGGCGGCGACGAAGCGGAAGCTCCGCTCGACCTGCAGGCTGGCGTGGCGGGCCAGGTCGCGGATGTTCCAGAGCGTGTACGGCTCGCCCTCGAAGAGGGTGACGATGATGGTGCCGCCGGGCGCGAGCGACAGCTGGGCGCGGCGGAAGAAGTCGACGAGCAGCTCCTGGTTGTAGCGCACCTGCCGGTTCACGTCCTTGGACTTGCCGCCCGTGTGGGGGAAGTTGAAGATGATACGCTTCATGGCGCCGACGGGGGGCTCGTGGTCGGGCTTGCCCTTGCTCCTGTTGTGGTTGTTGTTGTTGTTGTTGGTGTTGGTGTTGGTGTTGGTGTTGGGCCTGGAGGTGAAGGGGGGCAGCTTGCGGGCGTCGATGCCGTATAGGAGGCGGCAGTTCGGGTGGTCGGGGGACTCGATGACGGCCGTGTTAGCCGAGACGTGCGGGTACTTGGCAGAGAGCTCGGCAAAATTGGGTTCGAGGACGGTGGCGGTCACGTTGGTGCAGTGATGGTGGGTGATGAGGGACGCGGCGAAGGAGAGGTCGCCCTCGCCGACGAGGAGGATCCGGTCGGAGGGGGCGAAGGGGATGGTGGGTTGTTGATTCTTCTGCTGGCGGCCATTTGCAGTCTTGTTCTTCTTGTTCTTCTTGTTACTGCCCTTGATCTCGTCCTGATGGCCCGTCTTCTGCTTCTTGGCTGTCGGAGCTCCGCGTACCGTGCCGGGCTTCGACGAGGGCGTTCCCTGCGAGTTGCTCTTCGCCTTGTTCTGCTGCTTCACGGCCTTGACGGCGTGTCGCACCAGGCCCCGGCTCTTCGCCATGGAACAAATTGCGGTTGTTTGGCCGCGATAATGATTGATGATGCCTCTTCTCTGCGCAATGAGACCAAAAATAAAAAAATAAAAAACTACTAAACTTGAGCCGCGAGCGAGGTTGGTGGACTCGGCTCGAGCGGCGGCGGCGGCGGCGGCGGCGGCGGCAGCAGCAGTAGCGGCAATGCTCGCAGCACGACGTCGGGATCGCTTATCGGGATGGGTCAAACAGCAGCTCCGGATGGCCGGAAATTCGGGAATACGGAGTAGGCCCGCGAAAAAAAAAATGCAAAGCAAAATCTGGTTCCCGCCTCCCCGTTCGCTCGGTCCCAGCCGCCAGGAAGGTGGAGCTGTAAAGGTACGTACCGCGGTCTGTCCGGGGGCCGCATTGGCCAGCGAATGCCAAGCCGGCTCCGGAGATGGGTAGCGTGGTCTGCCAAATTGCGGGAAAGTTGTACATACATACAGTACAGTAATAAGGGAGGATGTGGACTCTGAGCTGTCTCTGACCACAGCCAGCCAGAAGGACAACGCACAGCATGGAACACAAGGCGGCAGGCAGGATGTTGACAGCTTGAGCTTCAAACGAAATGGGAGTGGGTCTGAAAGACCTTGCTTCAGCCAGGCACGATCAACTAATCCGTACCTGTGTTACTCGATTTCTCTTCGTAGCGAATGCGAATATGCATCGCAAGGTGCCCTCGTGTAGTGGAGTGTAATGGACTTAAATCAGGCCTTCATTTTCGTTTTTTGTCTGCCTTTCGAACTTTTGATTCGCATTTTGCTATATATTCTTATTCCTTTCCTTCTCGAGCTGTTTGCGCAATGGTCAAGCAAGAGGCACTCGGTATAACGGAGCTGCCGCTGCCAATTATCACCCGAGTTGGGCACTTGATTTGGTACGTCATCGCGATGAGAACGCAAAGAGAAAACCGAGTACGGGTTACTCCCACAGGCAGGCACATGGAGCGGCGTCTGAAACTGGTAGATCGGGGCTCTTAAAGACTGGCAACACAAGGCGTAGCGCACCCTGAGAAATCTGCGACAACGATTCACTACCCTTGGCACGTGCTCTTGCATACAGAATGTGTTTTCAGGACTCTCGCGTAGGCACGCTCCCGGCCCGCATATTTTGTCCGTGGACTTTGTGCGCCTGACGCCTGGAGAAGCCGCGCATCGCATGGCATCCGTCTCAGTACAATACCTAGGAGGCAAGGTAGGCTCGGTACCTACGGTCCTGGAATGCAGGACCGCAGCATAGCGTACTAATACATAGTAGACGAATAAAGTACGGAACCCTTGCAATGTAGGTCAGGTCGCCTTGGCCCACATATACGGATCCGTACAACGAATTGCAACAAAACTGGGGATTGCCCCGTGCCACGCCGGATGTGGCTGGGCCCTGGGAGCAGGAAAAGGGAGGGACAGGGTCCATTGCCTCCTACGCAGTAGCAGATTTACCAGAGACCGCCGGAAGGAAAAAAAACAGAGCGGAAAACGCAGGACAGCATGAAGAATGGCCCGGCGTATTTTTCTTGTATCGTATGCTCAGTCTTGCGCTGTTTTTCTGGCCTAAAAAGGCGGATGGCGAACATGGCACAAGAACTGCCGCCCGAAAATGGACAGCCTCTTCCTCCTGTCCTGATTTGGAAGGAGTTCAGGTTCTCTGATTGGTCGGTGACTCGGTTAAGCCTCGGTGGGGCCAGGCTGGTGCGTGTGTGCGGGTGGGCGGGCCAGGGTGCTAAAGGTACTCGGTACTACCTACTAACTAACTAGGGTGCCCGGCTGGTCCGCTGGCCTGTGTGGAAAACCAGCGGCCGGGGCCTGGGCGGCGTCTCTTATTGTCAGGTCCTTCACCCGGCGCACACACAATACAACAGCAATACAGGCACACACAATAGGCGATGCCACGAGCGAGGAGCGACAATTGCTGAGGGCCAATCTATTCACGGGCCTCTCGTCTATTGGGCTGCTCTGGGGGATTTGCCCTCCGAATCGCCTTCCCCTTTGCCCCGTTCGGGTCTTCTCCGTCCTCGACCCGGCTCTTCCTTCTTTCTCTTCCTTCACCTTCGCGCTGCATGCAGCTTGCGAACCACAACCGCCGTCGTCTTCTTACTTTGTCATATTCAAGTCAGCACCCGGCCGCTCCCTTGTTTCATCCTCGGTCTCTTTTTTTTTACTTACGCTTCCAGCAACAGCTCCGCCTCGTGTGCCAGCCAATTCTTGACGCTGGCCTTCCCATCTTACGGGGACGGAGTGGTGTTTCCACTTGTTTAATCGCAGCTGCTCTCATCATCTTAATCTCCTCCCATCACTCAGCACCTTAACCGCACCTCTCATCTCGCTCGGCCTTCTCAGCCCTATCGGCCGCACATCGACAAGGCGGTAGGCAATTTTCACGGGACCTCGTTCGGCTGCTCGCGAGTGCCAGCCGACCGCTCGCGTTCATCAGCACGTAAGCCACTGCCCGGAATCTCTCCCCCGCTGCCGTCTTATCTTCGGGCGCGTGGGCATGGAAGTTTCGGACAGTCGACTGCAGGTAGTGTCCGCACGGCAACCTCCTCCCACTTATACTCTGAATCTGAACATCGACCATCGCGGCACCTCATCGCCGCGTTCATCATCAGCAGTATCAGCCCCTCCCGCCAACCTTCTCGGCCTCAATCTCAACTCGGCCGGTTCTAACCGTCAGATCAACACCATGAGCCAGCAGAGCCATCGCCCTGCCGACACCCCGGAAATGGATGACGCTGCTTCTGAGGATGTGCCCGTCACCCAGTCCGCCACCGCATCCAGAGGCACCGCCAGCGGCAGAGGTCGGGGACGCGGCCGATGGGCTCGGCCCAAAAACACGAAGGTCACCAAGCCCGCACAACAGAAGGCCGCGTCCGGCCGGGGCCGTCGACACAAGGTCTACGACAACCTCAAGGTCCAGGCCGCCCATGAGCGCACCCAGGAGCTCAAGCAAGCCTTCTTAGCCGTGGGGAAGCTGGTCAAGCCGGCAATTCAAGAGATTGCCGACCGCTCCGTCAACGAGCTGCTCGAGGACCCGACCCTCTACAAACAAGTGCCCGAGTACGGCGCCACCAAGAAATTCCTGCGCGAACGTCACGAAGCCACCATTCGCCAGTGCAATGACCGCCTCCGTCAGGGCCTCGCCATGGCCGAGCATGTCTGGCAAGCTCAACACCAAAAGGTCATGGAAGAATTCACGGTAAGCACTCCCCGCACCCTCACCCGATCTTGGCGGCGGCCGCCGAGCCCACCACCACCACCACCACCATCACCGCTACTGCTCGCTCTTGTGTCGAATTTTTTTTTTCTTGTTGATTGACCTGTCAATTGCAACAGATCAAGATTGCCGAACTCTGTGAGGATAGATACGGCCAACTCCTCCGCGAGGTCGCCATTCTCGAGCATCTCTACAATCACGGTTTGCCTGTTGACGTGAGTTCAATCATCCAGTTATCTCAATCTTTTCTCTCTTTCTCTATGGCATTTTCTCTTCCGGAGCATGCTTAACTAACCCGACAACCCCCGCACGGCCACAAAGTTGCCCGCCCTTCCCGATGACCGGTATCTCTACAAAGAGATCTCCGAAGAGGACGCCAAATGCCAGGGCGTTTTCTACGAGACCGAAAACGGCATCGAAGTGCCGCATTCCGGCAAGACCATCTCCCAGCTGATGGTCAAGCCGCAGACCCTCCCTCTGGAGCCGAAGCGGAAGCCCGAAGGCCAGCCGGAGGGCCAGCCTGCGGCGAAGGCGGCCGCCGTCAACAAGGGGGACGAGGCCACCCCCCAGCTACCCCGCCACCCGGCTGGCCTTCTCGGCGCCGCCGACGCCATCGAGGAGAGCGCGTCGACAACCCCAGACACCGGGTCCAATGCCCCGACCCCGACCCCGGCGCCCGAGCCGGCAGAGGAAGCTGCCCCAGAGCGGGCCAACCAGCAACCCGCCAGCGGCGCCGCAACTCCGCCGGACGGTCCGGAACTCCCGATTCCCCGCGGGGCGACGGAACCTGACGAGTTCGGTGTTCGTCTGATCTCGAGGCGGCCCACTCGTCTGGACATCCCCAACAACCGCATCATGGTGCCCAACCTCTTTGAGTGGGACGACCTGGAGATTGGGTTCCGGGACTCGACCAACTGCGCCCAGAAGGGCGCCACCAAGCAACGCCGCGGCAAGTACCTCGGCCGCCCCGGCTCCAATTACATGTTCATCGACCGCCGCGCCGGCATCTGGGATTCCACCCTGGCCGCCGGCGAGCTGGACGAGGAGCTGGTCAAGAAGTACGGCCTCCACCCTACTCTCGGCATCGTCCTGCCCACTTCTGTCAACGAGTGGGAGCCGCCCAAGCCCGCCCCCGATGGCCGGAAGCCCATCGTCTTCGTCCCGCCCAACGGCGACCCCATCCACACCTCGCGGACCATCGAACCCGCCAGACGGGATGCCGAGACGGCGGCCGTCGAGAGGCGGCTGGAGATCGCACAGCTCCTGCGCACCGTCTGTGAGCGGGAGGGTCTCTCGTTGGCAGACCTGACGCCGGATCGAGAACTCGTGGAGAAGAACAGGGCCGAGATTTTGGCTGCCCGCGGCCTCGACCCCGCCCAGGTCCTTCAGCCCAAGCCATCGCCGCCAACACTCCAGCCCGCCGAGGAAGACAGGACGGTCTTCGACCGATTTGCCGACGAAGCGCTCGGAGCAGCTGCCGCCATCGAGGCGGAAGAGGCGGCCGCCCGCGCGGCCACGGCTAAGCGCTCGCAAACTTCCCGGCCTTACGACGCCATCCGGGACGTCTTCACCGAGAGCCCGTCTACTCGGCCACCCAGCCCGCCCTCCGCACAAGAAGCACCTCCTGCCGTTCCCAAGCCCCCCGACACCGCTAACCTGTCATACCTTGCGGATCTCGCCCTGCAGCCGGAGCCTACCGCCCCGTCGCTCGCTGTCGCCGAGCAACCGCCACAGCACGAACCGCCGCCGCCGCCGCCACCACCACCACCACCGCCGCAGCAACCGCAGCAACCGCAACAGCAGCAGCAGCAGCAGCAGCAACAACAACATCAACATCAACAGCCGCAGCAGCCGAACGGCTTGGTGACACGCGGCGAGTACGAGCGGCAACAGAGAGGGTACACACCACGGCCGGCCCAATTCTCGCAACCCGAGCCGGCCCACTTGGCCCGGCATGAGGCGCCGTCGGCACCTGTCGAACCCGCTCGGACCAACGATTTCCTCCGGACCGCCCTGAATCCCCAGCCAGAGTCTCCGCCCCCTCCTCCCATGCCCCCGGTACACGAGTACGGCGGCGTTCCCCTTGCCCCAGCACCCGGTCCGATGCCCTCGCAACCACCGCAGGCGGCCCCTAGCCGGACTCCTTTTTCCAGCACGGGCGCCACCAAAGGTCTCCCGGCGTTACGGCCCATGCGTACCTTACTGAACGAACCCCCGGCGTATCCCAACGAACCTCAGGGCAGCCCGGCTCTGCATCACAGCATGGTGGCCTCGAACAGCGGCGCATATTATCCACCGGCAGCAAACCGCCCGTTCCACAACGCCTTTTCGATTCAGGATCAAGGGCAGCCCATGCAGCCCATGATGCCGCAGCAGCAACTCGGAGCGCCTCTTCAAGCGCCGCCGCACACGGGCGCGCCGATGGGTCCCGCCCCCCTTCGGCGGATGAGCACGCCGCCGCAATACCACCAACCTGTCGGTCCTCCGCTCGGCCCTGCCCCCGGACCCGGGGTTGGTACCCAGGCTCCCATGCACTTCCAAGGACAACAACCTCTTGCGCCTCGTTCCCGCTCGGGCAGTTCTTCGGCGACCAACTCGGCGGCCTCATCCAAATACCGCAAGCTCGAACCCGCTCCCACCCCTCCGCACCGCCTGGCATACTCGGGCAATGGCCAAGAACTTCGCACCGTCCAGTTCGATTACCGCGAGGCGATTAAGGACTACTCCGCCATCGAGGCTCCGCCGAGACACGGGCCCACCCAGATCAGGGGCTGGACGCATAATAACATTCGAAAGGTCGCCCGCCCAACCTCTTCCTCTTCCAAGACCGACGCGGGCGGGAGCGCACATGCCAGTACCGGAGCCAGCTCCGAAGAACCATCCGCTTAGGGCGCGGGTGGCGGAGATGGTACTCATGTCAGTAGTAGTGGACCTGCGGGGAAGAAGACCTGGGCCAGGAAGCGCACGAGGGCCGATGGCGTCGAGGAAACGCCGAGGAAGAAGCTGAAGTCGGTTGACTTCTCGATGGTGCCTCGTTCTTCCGATTCTGTTCCTGCTCAGGCTTCTTCGCCCATCTTGTTCCGGGCCGCCGGGGAGGCGGACAACGCCGGGTCCCATACTCCCCCGTGGGCTTTGGCATCGACACCTGTATTGCCGGCTGGCGTTGAACATCCTGTTCCAGCGTCGTCCCCGGAATCTAATCGTACAACGGGTCCCATTCCCGCTCCCAGACCCGGCGCAACAACGGGCAGAGACGATCTATTAGCACGGATAGAGGCATGGCGTCCTGGCCAGCACCCGCAGAACCCAAGCGGCAAGAGGAGAAGCGACGAGGCAGGAAACGAGCAGGCGAGTAACAAAGCAACCACTGCCCCGCCAGAGGTCAAGGCGAAGAAGTCCAGAGCGCGGTCTGCCACGCCATCCCTTCCAAATCGAAGCCCATACAATCTGCGGAGTCGTCGGTGTGCGAAGGACGCGAATACAAAGTCGAATACGGACCCGAAAGACGATCTTAGTTCGGGACTCTGAACCACTTACCTCTGTGGAGGGTGAAGACGCTGGAAGAGAGTCGCGAAGCCCTGGGGGTTCGCTTTGATCGCGATACTCAGGGCGGTGTCAGTTTGAAACCACGGCACGGCGGCATCGAAGTCCAAAGAGACGGCGGTTTTGAAAACATGGATTGGCATATAATGAGGAGGAGAAGAATGGATACGAGAACCAAGGTGGGAGGACATGGGATGCTACGGATTGATGGAGATCTGGAAGGCAAGATGCTCGGTAAATCTGGTCAGGAACTGTTTGTTTTGGGGGGGGGGGGAGGGGGGACGAAAAAGAAAATCATATCACGGAGGTCGCATTCTGGGGCTGTTTGCATGACTGGCCTGTTGAGGACTAATTACTCGGGCATTCAGCGTTGGCATCGGCATCGGCATCGGCATGGTCGGAGGGGATGATACCAATCAGCATGGTTTTGTTTCGAAACCGAGAAACGGGGGTCCCTTGGGGTTCTGCTCTGCTGTATTCTATTGCTACTGGGATCCGAGTACAGAACCCTGAGATTATCGCGCCACGGCATTGTATACAGTTTGGTCCATGAAAAGAACTGTCTCGATCCAGTTGAATTTCCTGCCTCGATGTCTATCTATCAACGGCAATCAAGCGACCAAGGCTCGTTCTCGGCCATACGATGCCGTCCTTTTTTTTTTTCTCTCTCTCTTCTTTATTCCCAGCCATAATCCACCATATCCTAGCAGATCATTGTGCTTTGCCCTTGAGAATCCTCATTTTCCCACATGGACCGAGCCTTAGACTAGATGCGAGGCTATCTATTTGTCGGTGGCAGCGGAAAAAGGCTAATGAATAATCCGTGAACTCGAAGGCACCCCAACTTTACATTGTTCATACATGCTGTTCCCGCCCAGAACAGAGGGGGGAAAAATGAAACAAGATCGAAACCCCTTCCCAACCCCCAAACACCTCTCCAATCAATCCCTACTCAACCCACACTCAGAACAGGCACCCCGTCCGGCCCGGGGACGGGCATGGCCGACCCAGAGGAGGCGCCGGGGACCCCCTCCGCGTCCGCGACGGGCGCCGCGCTCACCAGCAGGGCGCGCCCCAGCTCCCCCTGCGGGTGCAGCGCGTACACGCCGGCCTCGAGGGCGTCGCCGTCGAAGATGACGAAGTTCTGCACGGGCTGCTGCGTGCGCCCGAGCACGTTGATCACGTCCTGCGCCAGCTGGCCGCCCAGCACCGCGGCCGCGGGCGACACCTCGCTCGCGCTGCTGCTGCTGCTGCTGTTGCTGCTGCTGCCGCCGCTGCCGGCGGCGGCGATGGTGGTGGTAGTAGTGGTAGCCGTGCCGTTCTGGGCGGAAGAAGAAGAGGAGGAGGAGGAAGAAGAGGAAGAATGAGGAGGAGGGATGTGTTGCAGGAAGGCCCTGAGCACCTCGCTCCGCAGCGTCTCGGCCGGCAGGCCGAGGGTGCGGTGCTGCTCCTGGCAGAGGCGGGTGAACTCGGCCAGGTGGGCGTGGTTGTCCGTCTGCGGCGGCAGGCCGTCGTGGAGGGCGGTGAACTCCCACAGGGCGCGGAAGCACGAGAGCAGCGGGGTGACGGCGCGGCGGCGGCGCGGGGACCGCCTGATCTCGTCGGGGAGCTGCGACGCGCCCGAGGCGAGGTACCAGGTCGAGTAGAGCTCGCGCTTCGTGACCAGCTCTTCCTTGTCGTCGGACGGGGACGGGGACACGGCCAGGACCGAGCGGGTCCGGGTTTCCGGGCCGACGGGGGTGGGCATGTTGGACTTGGCGCGGGTGATGACGAAGGTGTGCTCAATCAGGTCGGCGAAGATGAAGCCGTAGAGGCCGTGGGAGCTGGCGGCGTAGAAGGGGCGCGAGTTCAGGCGAGTGGCGGTGTTGATGATGTTGAGCGTGGGGGAGTCGAGGTCGGTGGCGATGATGATGTCGTAGGGCGCGAAGAAGGAGGGGGGCTTGAGGCGGACGTCGACCGTGTCGACGTGGATCCGCACGCGGGGGTTGAGGCGCCGGAGGGCGACCGAGGCGGCGGCTGCGCGGTTGACGCCGACGGGGGCTGGTTCTTCGGCGAGCAGAAACTGCGCGCCCAGGTCGGCCGCCGTGACCGGCTCCGGGTCGAGGATGGTGAGAGAACCGATGCCGGCCAGGACGAGGTTCTTGGCGCTCTCGTTGCCGAGAGCCTTCATGGTGATGATGAGTATGCTGGCATTGCGGATCTTCTGCTGCGCGGTTATCCCCCAAAGACGGATTTGCCGATCGTAAAGTGCAATCTCATCTGGTGTGTGGTTCGTGAGTTCGTGTGCTCGTGTGCTCGGCGTAGAGAGGAAGGTTGAGCTTGAGCATTACTTACCCGCGCTGATACCGTTTGCTGGAACGGGCGCTGATCCGATGCCCTCGGTTTGTATCGCTTGTGCCGTGGCTGGTTGAGCAACAACATTGGCCATCGGGCCCGGCTCCTGGCCTTGTTGATCCATTGTAGGGGACTGTAGATCGTGTTATCGTGTGGATGCTTGATGAGAATTGGTCGGGCGGGGGGGCAGTTTCGAGCTGCGCTGTTCTCAGGAATCGATCAACAGATGGAGGGCGAGAGAGAGAGTAAGAACTAGGACGGGATTATATCATTCGGAGCCGATTTGGGAAGCGGCTATATATGCTGGGAATCGTCTTTTTCTTCTTGGGTTCCTTTTCAAGAACGAACGAAGGCGCTGCAGGTCAAGCGCCGTTTTCCGCAAGGTCCTTGATTGAGATGAGTCCCAACTGCTCAATGGCCAAATTGCCGGGCCCGCGGGCAATGTTGGCAGAGCAATCAAAGGTATACCTAGCCCGAGCTCGCGGTTGTCTTTTGAAAATCAATTCTCGGCTCTTTGAGCACCTGGATTTCCAGTATTCCAACTTTTGACAAAAAGGCCTGAAAGGTGCTCTGGTACGGTTGCTTCCCACTGTCCAGGTAATCCGTAGTTGCTCTTGTGTCGTGCAGTACTCTTGCGGTCCGGCGCGGTCCGCCCAGCTTGGCGCGACGCCCGTTGAAGAGGTACACAGTACGCACGATGGGCAGCGGCTGCTGCCAGACGTGGGTCTCAGCAATACACTACCTTCAATTACTGCGTAATTCTTGCAGGCCTCGAGCGGGCTTATTGCATTTCGGGTAGGTGGCTCCACAACCTCGAAGGGTCCAGGGCTTGGCTCATACACTAACGCTCTTGAACATCTACACTACTCAATAGTGGTGTAATGCTGTGACGTTGGCGGCACTTTTTCATCCATTTTTCTTTTCTCTTTCCTCTTTCATAGAGCGCTGATTTGGCACTTTGTACAAGCAATCACATTTTTGTCTCCACAAAACTTAACTACTAGTTAAGTAGCAGTGAGCTCTTTCGTGTGTGGCTTGGCCTTGCAAGTTGTGCTCCGTACCGTATTATTACAAAACCGTATGTGTGTACTGTGTACAATACTCTGTACATACCTGACCTTACTTTAGGTAATGCCCCGCAGGCTTACGGACCCTGGCCAGGGTTGCCTCCCGCCCAGGTGATCCCTCTTTCGTGGCTTCTGCATGCATTGACTGCTCGCACCTGGCAATCCGACCTCACCTCCTCAGTTCTCCACCAAATCGGCACTCCGATAATCAACCCCGTCTGGTCCCTCAACTTCGCATGTCGAGCTGCAGCGGGTCAACATCAACAATCTTCGCTTCTGCCCTACCTGCTGCTCGCACGCTCCCGCTGTAGGCTGCGGCCTTGTCGATCCATGGTCAGTCGTTTTTGGAGAGATTGGCCCGCCCGATTGCCTCGTCATCTGCACCTACCGCTCGTTATCTAGTGGCTCGGGAGCAGCCACACTTCCCTTGCGCAGTACTAACCGTTCCCTCCAGTCCGGCGACCGTCCTCTTCTTCCGCCGCCGCTGGAACCCGGAACGTTTCGAGCCGCCGACGGTACCATCCGCTCCTTTCACAGTTCACGCTTAGCATCCAATGACCGAACCGGTGACACTCCGTCCGAGAGGCTGTCCACCGTAATCCAGCAATTCCACCACGACTTTGACCGCCTCAGCCAGCATCTATTCGCTACGTCTACTCGCACGAGCCTGAGCGCCGGTAGGATGGCTTCGGGCTCCGACCGAGACTTGCGGCCAAGATTTAACCGGGATCCGCAACCGTCAAACAACCCACTTTCGTCCTCTGCTGCTTCTCCAGATTCTCCATCCCTTCCCCCTCTACGCTCCCTCGATCAAAGAGCTCGGGGGCCCCACGCTGCCTTCTCCGGATCAGGGTCCCGCTCTAGCCGCTATCGCCCGGCTGGCCGGTACCTCGACAGGTTTCGCTCACATCTCGGGGCCACTCTCGACGACCTGAACCGGAACATCCACGATACTGACGCACAGCTACGGACGTTGATGGATTTCGGCATGGCCACCAACATACCGCCTGCACCACCTACCGTTTCGCCTCCCTTGCAAGGCCATGACACGGCCGAGGACACCCGACGCACCAAGCGACGCAAGCTCAACCCCGATAGGCACACCTCGGCCTTCAAGGGCTTTCGCTATGGCAGATATGGCCAGGTTGAGCCCGGCCAGCTGACCATGGAAATTGTGAGCTGCGATGGGGGTCTGTACTCCGACGAGCACTCGTACGCTCCAGAAAACATTCTCAAGAACGATGCGTCCGTCTACTGCACCAAGAGCAACCGCTGTAATATTGTCCTCAAGCACCAGGGTGGGACCGTGTTTAGCCTGCAAGAGCTAGTCATCAGGGCCCCCGGATCCAAATTTTCATGCCCGTATGTTTTTTTTTTCTCACTCTGGCTCCTTCCCGAGTTTATGTTGCTGACCATGATCTACAGTGTCCGCGAAGGCATGATATTTGTATCGATGGATTTGGACGACCTGCTCACCCGCACCGCACAGTACCAGATTCAGTACCAACCTTCCCGTATCCACCGGCGCGGCACGGTATACTTCCGCCCCGAGGAGGGAGGCCGATTCGAATCACGGCCTCTGCGGGCATATAGTTACGGTGCAGATGATGATGACGACGATGACGACGACGACGATGACGAAGAGAACAGCAGGACAGCACAGATACCGCCAGAGTTCACGACTTCCTCGCTTCCCTACAACGTCACGACCGTTTGCAGCGAGGATGAGAGCGAAGACGAAGATCCATCTTCCCATTCTCGACCTCCTCGTCAACCCCCACGACGAGGGAACCGTTATAGCGTTGGCTCGCTACCATTTGACAGTGACAGTGACGATACGGATTTCTCGCGTGCCTTCGGCGGTCCGTACGGCCACTGGCCTCCCACCCCCGAGGAGGCCGCCGCGCGTAGACGGTACCGCACCTCCCGCCTCCGAGGCGGCGGTGCTGCAGTCCCTCCCACCGCTACCGGTGACCGAGCCGGTGCTGGAAGCAGCAGCAGCGGGCCGAGCCGCAGCGACATGACGCTCGAAGAGGCCCAGGAGGCGTCGCAGATTGCGACTCAAGAGGCAGTGCGGGCGGTGGGCGGCGAGCTGATGACCCCGCTGGCACACTTCTTCATCGAGAAGGACAAGAACAAGTGCACGGTGCGGTTCGACCCGCCGGTGAGCGGCCGGTTCATCCTGCTTAAGATGTGGAGCCCGCATCAGGACCCGCAGAAGAATATTGATATCCAGGCCGTCGTGGCAAAAGGGTTTGCGGGGCCCCGGTATTGTCCTGCTATTGACCTGGCTTGAGTCGACGTGCCTGCGCATGGATTTTCCTCCTTGGAGCTTTGAGTGGTCTTGTTTTTCGGGCTGGTCTTGGGGTGTGCTGGCTGAACCATTCAACATAGCCCTCCGTCTTGTTTATATGTTATCAAGGGCTTGGGCGGCGGGGCTGAACTGGGACTGGGTGGGAGTCGTGGCTGGGTCATGATGGTTTTGCAATGAATAAGGCGGGCAATATCATTATTAACGGATGCTGGATGATTGCGGATTTGGGAATACAGCACCATGGTTCTATCACAAGTGTGTGTTGAGTTGGGGTACAGCGCGCGCGTTTTGCGGTACATGTTTTTCCATAGATCGCGTGGATATATATGATGATACCGTGCTGTTTGTACGATTTCAGCTCGAAGATCTACGACCATTGAGCGACTTGCGCTTTGCAAGTAGTGTACGAAATACAGAAGCATGCGTCGAAATGTTTTCCGTGCTGCTTCAGTCATCGTTCCGTTCTCATGGGGAAACCAGCCCGTCGCTGTCTCGTTCTGCTTGTCGACCTCGACAGCGAATGAGAACGCTCGCCGATGATTCATAGTGAATGAGTAGACGGGTTGCTTTTACGGAGTAAGCCACTGCTGAGTCACTAAGTGGGGCCGTCCTTCTTGAGCATGGCATCTTCCTACCGTTTTGGCTGGTGAAGTGAAATTTTGAGTCGGCGGATCGAAAACCATGATTAGTTTCGGGGGTGGCGGAGTATGATTCCAGGGTTGGATCGAAGCACTCGAGTACCGTAATTAACGGCTTTCTGGAGAAAATAGTTTTCTTCACTTGCGTCTAGCCATCAAAAGGGCGAATGGGTTGGATGCAGTGATAGTATTCGTCCTGTACAGTACATACACTCGTAAATTACCGTCGCATACCGTTAAACGCCGTTGTGGTCTCCATCATGGAGAACGAGTCTGCGTAGAGTTTACCCGTGGGGCTCAGCTTTATGGAAGAGCACAGCCGAAACAGACAGAGCAGGGGAACATACGGTGATTCATCCAGCTTACTGCTAGGCCGGAATTGAAGGCGGATTGGTGCGAAAAGGGGACATCATCTGGTCCGCAGAAGGCGGACAAAAAGTTGAGGTTACGGGCTACCCCACTTTGATATCTGCCCAGGGTAGTATATAGCTTTCCGTTTTCTTTCGCCGCCACAATCCTCGCCATCAGCAAGCAAACAGCGACGTCAAAAGCGCCAGACCTCGAGGTCTCCCGGAAAACAAACCGAGGAACTCTCGTCAACTCTTCTTTTCCTACTACAGAGGCACGAATAAGAAGCATCAGAGAGCTGCATCATGGCCGTCCGAGCACAATTTGAGAACTCCAACGAGTGAGCCGCACCAAGTTCCGCCCCGCCCTAGGACCCCGCGAAGATGAAGAATGCGATTTTGCGACCGCGCGAGTAGAGCCTACAAAGTTGCTGACCACAACGCAGAGTTGGCGTCTTTGCGACATTAACAAACTCATACGCCCTGGTGGCGCTCGGTGCGAGCGAGAACTTCTATAGCGTGTTCGAGGCCGAGCTACAGGACGTGATCCCGATCTGCAGGACGACGATCGCGGGCACGCGCATCATTGGGCGGTTAACGGCTGGGTATGGCTCTTTCTTTTTCCCACTCTGGCGGAGTTTTTTTTTTTGCGTTTCTCAGGTGAATGCTGACGGGTCGTCTTCTTTCTTTAACCCCCCTGCTCAGCAACCGCAAAGGCCTGCTCGTCCCGACATCCACAACCGACCAGGAGCTGCAACACCTGCGGAATAGCCTGCCAGATGAGGTCAAGATACAACGTATCGAGGAGCGGCTCTCGGCGCTGGGTAACGTGATTGTGACCAACGACCACACGGCGCTCATCCATCCGGATCTGGAGCGGGAGACAGAAGAGATCATCGCCGACGTCTTGGGTGTAGAAGTCTTCCGGCAGACGGTGGCCGACCACGTCCTGGTGGGCTCCTACATGGCCCTCAGCAACCAAGGTGGCCTCGTCCACCCCAAGACCAGCATCCAAGACCAGGACGAGCTGAGCAGCCTGCTGCAGGTGCCGCTCGTGGCGGGCAGCGTAAACCGGGGGAGCAACGTCATCGGCGGCGGGATGGTGGTGAACGACTGGATGGCGGTGACCGGGCTGGACACGACGGCTCCCGAGTTGAGCGTGATCGAGAGCGTCTTCCGGCTGGGCGAAGGTGCCGCTCCGGGGGCGATCAATACCAGCATGAAGGACACGATAGTGGAGTCGTTCTACTGAGCGACGACGCCGGTGGAAGGAGGAGAAGGGATACGGATGTTGGAAAGGGGGGGATCGGCTATGACGTCTTATTATGTCTGCAGGAAGGAAGCAGATACGGGGTTTCTGGGGTCCTGCACACTCTTCAGGGCGTATTTTCGGCAGCGTGAGCATCAAGAGCTCGTTGACTGCCTGGGCGGGGCAAGATCATTAGCTCTTTATAGACCGTTGCCCCTCCCAGTGTTTTCATAACATTTGCATGCCGATGGTGTGACATGACGCTTCTTTCCAGAAGTAAACTGCAATGTTCAAAAAAGGGTAAGTCAACACTCAAGCTGTTGTTGGCCCCTCGTCGTGAATGCATTGTCGGCCGGCAACCCGTGGAGAATCCCCGGTTATCAACCGCTTTTCTCACCATAGCTTGAGTCCTCGCGCTGTCCTGCATACAATAGGATTCTGTTGCTCTTCCTTTAACCTGAACAATGGGGAAGGGAGAGCTAACGGAACTGTTACAAAAATGCAAGCCACGGCCGGAGCAGAAGATTAACCATCCGAGAAAGCCGTTGTCTCTTACCGACGAGAGATGCGACAAAAGGAAACCTGTAAACAAATCCTAGGGAAAGCGCAAGAACTTAACCAACCAACTGATATCACTAATAGCTCCAAACCACTGTAGTTATCGTCACAATCCAATCGAGGGCCGCCAGGGTAACGGAGGTGCGACCACGTAAATGCAGTGGATTGGTGCAGCGCACCATTCCTCAGAAGAATACGAGAGACTGAATGATATTCCATTCGCCTGTCGAAGAGCAATGAGTTGCCTACTAATAAAGGCCTGTCGTCTTGTGTCGGCATCAACGGCGATTTAAAAGTCGGGCTCGTCGTGCTGCTCATCTTTAGCGGCCAGCTGTGGAGTCTGCCCCGTCGGCATTGACCGAACAACCCCTGGAGACCTGCCCCAGTTCGGGAGGCGCTTGCCTTTCCCGTAGTTACGGTAAACAAGGACTCGGGGTCGGCTTTTGCCCTCTTCTTCCTTCGCTCATCAACGGGCGATTCCTCGTCTGCAGTTTACAGCTGTCGATTTCCAAAGAATAAATTTGGTAGGTTTTTAAGACACCTACATTTCAGACTCCCCGAGGTCGAAACATCGCTTTGCATCCCGTGTATGCACATAACGGCGTGCAGTTCCTGCTTGGTGCTTACAGTGATGTGAAGGGAGCGGCGCCCGCAATTGTTCATCAAGATCTCACTCGACAGCCACGCACATTCATCCCATCCGGTCCCCGTTTGTCTCGACTGGGTCTCACCTTCTGCATTCATTAGGCTGACCACCAGATCTCGGTATCCTCTGCCGGGCTGTGAGCTGCCGCTCTGCTCCCGTCTGAGGGACCAAAGGGGGAGTGGAAGCAGGCCAAGAACACGTGGGAACCCATCGTCTCAGATCCGGGAGCTGGGTTGCGGAGCTATCACCAGACGGATCGGATCATATCTATACAACTACAACGTAAAATAATCCGCATTATTAGTTTCGTTAAACGAGACGGAGGCGGACGAGCAGGGATCGAGACCTGATATTGCGGTGTGGCGATCCAGGGACCAAACCCCACGGAGCTCCCGAAACATTAACACGTCATGCTAAGCTCCGACCCTTCCTTGTCTTCCCCGCCGCCGGGTCTGGACTTGCGCGCCTCGACCTTCTCGACACCGACACGCGCGTCTCAACCACAGAGAGCTGTCCCGGATGATGATGATGGATTCGCTTCCCCGCGGCAGCAGTTCGAGAGGCACACTCCAACTCCCGGTTCACCACTCCATCCAGGCCACCACCACCAGCAGCAACAGCAACAGCAGCAGCATGGCCTGAGCGCGCCGCGCCCCTCACTCTCGCCGTTGTCAGAATATCACAGTGGCTTTGCGGATGAGGATCTCGGCTCCCCCCTCAACCTAGGCAACCATCGCCGACAGCATTCCTTCCCTAACCTGCTACCGCTGGCCCTCAGAAACAGGACGCCCTCGCCAACGAGGAAGACGCACGTCAGGTCGCCCTCGGAGCAGATGCCCTACACCGGCGACGGGAGGGTCAACGGGAGGACCGCGGCAGCGAGTCCGCGAAGTGGTGGTGGTGGAGGAGGAGGAGGAGGAGGAGGAGGACTAGTCAGCTGGTTGAGCGGCAGCGCGGCGGCAGCAAATGCACTCGGTCTGTCCCACCAGCCGGGAACCTCCAAAGATGCCTCCCCAACGCCCACCGCCACGCCTACCCGCAACGGCCGAAATGCCGGTTTCAACAGCAATACCGCGGATGTAACGACACCGAAGAGTGCCACTACCACGACCGCCGCGTCCCGCTTCATGTCGGCCCTTTCATCTCGCTTCACCTCCGCCACCCCGACCAACAGCTCGTCCCTCCGCAACCCGCCGATTGGAGAACAGCAGGAGGACGAACTATGCACTCTCGACATCGAAGCCGCCCTCTTCCCGTCCTCCCCATCCTCCCCGTCCTCCTCGGCGGCGCGCGACCCTTTCTCTCCCTCGGCCTTCAAGAACCTGCACATGAACGCCGTAGGCCTGCTGACCCGGATGCAGGCGGCCTATCGGTCGCAGGCCGCGGCGCTGCGCGACCTGCGCGCCGAGCGCGCGGCCGAACGGGATGAGCTCGAGGAGGCGGTCACGCGCGCCGCGCACCTCAAGATGCAGCTCGAGGGAATGGCCCGGAAGGCCGCGGAGTGGGAGGCCACCGTGCAGGAGCTGACCGGGGAACTGGAACGGGAGAGGAAGGCCAGGGCGAGGGCTGAAGCCGCCGAACTCGCTGCTGCCTCCGCTGCTGCCGCCGCTGCGGCAGCGGTGTCGTCCAAGATGTCGGAGGGCGAGGGGGCACCCTCGATGGTGTCGGAAGATTTGGGTGTCGAGGAGGATAGGAGGCGGAGGCGGAGGCGGAGGCGGCTGAGGAGGAGTTCTGGGGATGAAGGGGGAGAGGAGGTGGAGGAGGAAGGGAGTAGCACTACGGATGACGAGATTGACAGCGCTGAGAGCGAGAGCGTCTTCTCGCGGTGTCGGAGCCCGCCGCTGACCCTGCAGTCGCCGCTGCAGACCCGAGCGGCGCCGACAGCCGCGTCGGACGGGGCATCCGCCTCAAGAGGGGTTACGGGCGGGTCCGGGACGCCGAGTGGTAAGAATGCTGGCGGCAGCGGATCGGTGAATGCCACGCCTAAGCAGAGGACTGGGCAAGCCATGGGCGCGTTCCAGAAGATTCTGAAGGGCATTTCGGGGGATACGGCGGGCTGTTCGAACTGCAAGGGACAGGATGCGAGCGTCGCGTGGGATACGGTTAGTCTGTTGAGGGACGAGAACCGGCAGCTGAAGAACCGGATCGGGGAGCTAGAGCACGCCGTGGAAGGGGCACTGGATCTGGTGAACGGGGTCGGGCTAAAAGTCCCTCAGCTGGCTTGATTTGGCTCCGGCGTCTGGCTTGGGCAAGCAATTTAGAATTGGATATCAAGGGTTTCATTCCTGGTGTTTTTGTGGTTAAGGCGCCGTCCCGCATGGCAGGAACATCTATCGGCACCTGGACGACATAGACTGGTTCATGGTCGTCGGGGACCGAAAATGGGTAGCCATATTCATACTATATCCACTGTACCCCTTTGCTGCTGGACTAATATTCAAGACACCGGACCTTCTCGTCCAGCATGGCGTTACGGTGCCTTGTCTTGTCTACGCAGAGCTCTGGTCGAGTTACAAGAACGAACTTCCTCTCGCACATGCCCGCCACAATGCCATCCTACCCAATCTCCCCCCTCGAGCAAGTGACTGCCTTAAATGTACAATGCTATTTCCTCTAGCGCGCACTGCGCACGCATCCGCGGGTTCTAATAGCTAGGTCCTCTTCCCGGGATATACACAAACCCTAACTTGTTTGACGCTCGTTCCGGTCGCCCATGCCACCGCCGCACTTCTCCCACAACCTCTTCGTTCACGCCAATTCCACTTCGGTGCTCATCCTTTCCTCTCTCCATATCTCCCTACGCCTTGCCTTTTTTTTTTTTTTGCCAAGACGGCTGCCAAGGAGAAACGATCACTCCACACCTCTCTTCTCCCTCCCCCGACTCATGACCGACCCGCTCAGTGGTGCTCCTCAGCGCCGTGATGATGATCGTCCTTCAGGAAGAAGTGCTCGTACAGGCAGTAGCCCGCAAAGGCGACCGTCGCGATGCCGAAGCCGGGGAAGGCGTTCTTGAACCGGTTCCAGCGGCTAAACTGGCCGGTGTAGCGCCATGCTTCGCTGTAGTCCTCGGCGTTAGTTCAAATGCAATTGCAGCTCCAGGGAGGGGAGAGAGAGCGTGGTGATGATGATGACGTGCGGGAAAATTGTGGGAATGCGAAGGTCAGAGGAGGGTAGTGAGTGGATGGGAGGGTAGGGCATTCGCTGCGTCGGTAGCGTCGTGGACCGGCACGGCTGGTCGAAAGAAGCTAAGAAAACGGGAGCCGAGTATAACGTAAACGTACTTCCTCCACCAGGGATCGTAGCGCGGGGTGCCGGTGGCGGCGAGGAACTTGCTCATGTCGAAGCCCGTGATGTTGGGCTTCGGGTCGCCGCCGTTGTAGCGCATGATTCTGGCGAGGAAACAAATGTCAGTGGGCGACTCGACCTTTCGTCGTCGGTCTCGGGGATTCAACGGGATCGTCCGAACCTGGTGGGCTGCATTGTGGCGCTGGCAATTGCTCGTCAGGAGTCGGGCGTCTGCTCAGCAGGATGGGGAGCTCAATGACAGAGGTCGCATCACTGCAATGCACCGGGACTGGAGTGGTGCATTTGCTGTGTAGGTTCTGGTTCCCGTCCTTGGCTGCGGGTCCCACCCGCTTAGTCACCACTGGGGTTAGGTAACCTCGACCCGTGCTTGCGAGGGCTGCGTGTGCGGGTGGCCCGTGCACATGCGGGCCTGTGCCTCCTTGGCCATCGCCAACCTTGCCGTTCCATTCGGGACATGAACAAACCTGCAGCCGCTTCACCTCAACCTGCTTCAGCCCCCCGCGAAACCTAAAACTGAGCTCGTGCCCCTTCCCGTCCTACCTGCCCATTACTGTTGAAGGCCCGCCTCGAATCTCCGGGACACGCGTTCACCACTCCTCCTCCCAAAACAATTTTTTCTAGGCCTCGTTCTCGACCGAAACCCGACCGTGGAACCCGCCCAATTCGTCCCGCGATTGCCCAGTGCCGTCCTGCCATCTGGAACCGCCTCTCTCCCCCCCCCCCCTTCCCCATCCCCTGCGACAGGGACGGGAATGGTCCCTTCACGTCTCGACCCAGACACGGCTCTAAGGATACGTCCCTCGCGATAGGAAAGAAATCGAGTGCAACTCACCCCACGGGCGCCGCCACCACGCGATGCCTCCGCCGCTCAACCGGTTCCCAAGCGGACCCAACACCATCTCCCCCTACCACCAGCAGTACCCCTCCCACGCTCAGCATGCGACGAGTCATCCGCCGCCCCTGGGCGCCACAGCGGCCTATCTCAACGCTCAGGTCGGCCAGGTGAACCCGTTCTCGGGAAACAGCAACCTATTAGGCCTGGCGGGGGGGCTCAATGCCGCCGCCGGCTTCGGCGTCGGCGTCGGCGCGGACTCTGGCCTGGCGAACCACGCCGCGCGCCTGGGCTTCACGCACGTGGGGAGCCTGCAGCAGCAGCAACAACAATCGCAACAACAGGCCCTCCAGCAACAGCAGCAGCAGCAGCAGCAGCAACAACAACAACAATCACAGCACAGCCAACATGCTCCTCCCGTTCAGCACCCACAGCACGCACAGCCGCAAGGTCACGGATTGGTGGAGCACGCCACGCGAGTTGCGCAGAAAGGGCGGATAAGAGAGGTGTGGAAACACAATCTGCACGAGGAGTTTGCGACACTGCGAGACCTGGTCGACAGGTATCCGTACATTGCCATGGTGGGTGGTGGAACTCTTTGCCAGCCGGCTGGTAGCGGGCTGCTAACATGAACCCTCTCCCTCCTTTTTTTTCTTCGGGTAGGACACCGAGTTTCCGGGCGTCGTCGCGAGACCGATGGGAGGCTTCCGAGGGAAAAGCGACTACCACTACCAATGCCTACGTACCAACGTGGACCTGTTGAAGGTGATACAGATCGGCATCGCCCTCTTCAACGAGGACGGCGAACAGCCGCCCGCCCGCCCATCCTCGACCGACTCGGCGGACCTGCGCCGGGCAGGCAGTCAAGCACCGCTACCCTATGCTTGGCAGTTCAACTTCAAGTTCTCCATCAAGGATGACATGTACAACCAGACATCTATCGAGTCACTGCAGCAAGCGGGCATCGACTTTGCGCTCCTCGAGCGGGACGGCATTGACCCGCACGAGTTCGCGTCCCTGCTGATCCCTTCAGGCCTCGTCTGCTTCGACCACGTCCGCTGGATAAGCTTCCACGGCGGCTACGACTTCGGCTACCTCACCAAGCTCCTCATCTGCAGCCCGCTGCCCTGCGACGAGGTCGAGTTCGACCAGAAGATGAAACGCTACTTCCCCTCCACGTATGACGTTAAGCACCTCATGAAGCACGCCATCAAGTTGCACAACAGCGGCATGCTCACGCCCTCCGACCCGAGCGCGATCGACGTTATGCAAAAGTTCGAGCAGAAGTCCGGGCTCGAGCACATCGCTGAGACGCTCAAGCTCAAGCGCGTCGGGAGCGCCCACCAGGCCGGGTCTGATAGCCTGCTGACGGGCCGCGTCTTCTTCGAGCTGCGCAAGCGCATCTTCAACGGCGACATATCGGATGAGCACCTGGGCAAGGTCTGGGGTCTCGGCATTCCAGACTTCTCCGTCGGCGGCGCCGGCATCACCGTCGGCAACAACAACAACAACAATAACAATAACAGCGGGAACGCCGGGAACCAGGTTGAAAACACTCCGCCGACCAACAATGGCAACAACCACCAGCAGCAGCAGCAGCAGCAGCAGAACCCTCAGAACCATCACCAAGTGAACGGCAATGGCACTCCGAGCACGCCCAATACAGGCAGTGTCGGGCTAGCTGGCACACCGGGAGGCGCCTCGTCATCCCAAAATACCAATGGGAGTGCCGCTGGCGGTGGAAATGCAGGCAGCAGCAGCAGCAGCAACAACAACAACAACAACAATAGCAACAACAACAGCAACAACACCGCCAGCGGAATGGGGCCCATGACTCCTGGCGGGGGCGGCGGGGTGTTTGGGGCGTTTGCTTTTGCGGGAAATTCGCGGTAGATAGTAGAAGAGGAAAGCGGAGAGAGAATTATAGGGGTTATACGATGTTGTTCTCTTCTTCTTCTTGTCTCCTTCTTCTTCTTCTTCCTGCTAGCCATGCGTGTGCCCCTGTCCAATGTGCGTATCGTATGCCTTGTGTGGAACCGGATATAACGGATTGAATGTCAAATGGGGGCGAGATTAGGGGGTTCTTTTGGTTTAAGTGGGGAGAGGAGGGATCTAGGTGAAGGAGTGGGCAAGGAGGGTCGGCTGGACTGGGCTGTATTTCTGTTTCCTCTCTTGTTTTCCCCCTTGATCTTTGTTTCTTCGATTTCAGTGTATGTATCGTTAGGCGGGTATCTTTACCTTTTTTTTTCCCTCCATCTGTGCCTTTTGCCTTTTCTTGTCTCTCTGTCACATATTTCCTCGTTAGGAAACCGCCGCCGCAAATGAGTGGCTATGGATGCTCCCAGAACGCCTACACGACTTCCGATCTGACGGTTTTGGGGTGTCATACTACTTTTTCCCATAACTCCTCTTGTGTATGTATGACATAGCCCGCTCATTTTGTCTTCGTCTGATCTTCTGGCTTCTTGTCCGGTTGGTAGCCGGTTTCGGTTCTACCTGACTCCGCGTCAGCGAGCAGAACTAGCGATGGTGATGATACAGGATGGAAGCTGCTTCTGCTCCGGTTCTCGACGCCGTTTTGAGGTCGACGAGTTGGGCTAAATAGACGGACACGAAGTTGGATGGCAATGCAAACAGGGTCTGTTTTGCCCATTATCGATTATCTGACCGAAGATCGACACGTGCTCATCCTCCAATATATGCCCCGAGAGGACGTTGTCATCGCTTGTGCTAAAAAAAATACGAATCCAAGGTACCTAGGGAGGTCCAAGGTACGGGCCTTGTTAATAACCTACAACTTGGTTGTCCCTATTCAAACTGAGCCCAAGTGGAGATGAAATCGCATGTACGCCGCCGTGTTCCATCCGAAAGAACCTAACCGCCCGTCCCCGCCCCATGCGCTACCATAATACTAACTAAGGACCAACCCAAACCAGCCAAATTGAACGCCAATAAAATGCACTCCAACTACCCTAGAGGCGTGATTCTTGGTCTCTTCTCTCTCATGAAGGCCATAACTGAGGCCGCCCTCTAAGTAACGTAAACCTTTCTCACCCCGTCCACCCCGAACACCTCTCCCGTGACCAGATCTTTGACCTGCCACTGAGGCAAACCGCTCTTTGCGGCATATTCTTCGAGGCGGGCCTTGCCGTAGACTCGGCCGTTGGGGAGCAGCACCAGGTCGTGCTCTAGCAGGCGGCTCTTGCTGTGGTGGGCGTAGCGCACGCTCCGGGCGAGCTCGTTGAGCTCGGTCGAGCAGACGGGGCAGATGCGAGTCGTCAGGGAGGCGGTACCATGGTGTTGGGGCTGGGCGGCGGCGGCGTCGGGGGTGGCGGTCGGGGTGGCGCTGTCGCCGCCGTCGTTGGCGCCGTTGATGTGGTGTTGCGACTGCTCGGGTTCAGGCTGAGCCTGGACTGAAGATGGGGTGCTATGGCAGGCGGGGGTCTTCAGGGCGGACAGGCCCGATGAAAGAGCGATGTGTAAGAGAGGGGTCATGGGCAGGTTGAGGAGCTTCAGGTAGGCCTCGGAGAAGGTCTCGGCGAGTTTCTGCCAGCGAGACGCGCTATACAAGGAGGCGTACGGCTCAATCTTCGTGTCCGGACGGTAGGCGAGGAGGCCAGCCATGTGGCTCACTTCGACCGGGTAGGTGTCGTTGAACGGGGTGATGTACTTCTTCGCGTGATTGATCGCATCGATCATCTTGGTTTGCGAGCCGGTGCGCATCATCTCTATGTACTGCTGACAGCGCAGCATGAACTCAAGGTTGGACTGCATCTTGCGGAGCTCTTTCTTGTTCTCGTTGCACCAGCTGAGGGCCTCCTGCACGCTGCCCTTCTCCAGAGACTGGCGAATCTTGCTCATCGTCGCAAAGGTATCAATGTCGACCAGGTCCCGCATTCCCCGCTCGTCCGCCAGTGCTACCGCGGACGAACCGTAGCCGTGCCGAAGCATGTAGTCGACCAGAAGGCGGTCGAGACGCTGACGGGACCAGGCCTCGTATTTGACGTCGTCGACCGTGTTGAGATTGGCGAGCTCGCGGAGGTGCGCTACGCGAGCGTCCATTTGGCGATAGAGACGGTCTTCCTCCTCCGCGGCGGCGGCCAGCTTCCGCTTCAGCCCCCGCATCTTGCCCAACATCTGATCCAGGCTCTTGACGGCATCCTGGGCCGAAGTCTTGCCGCTGATCAGCCCGTTGGCTGTTTCCTTCACGGCATTCTTGACGGCGTTTGAGTCCCACTCGAAGGGATAGTGAACAGAGCGAAAGTTGTTGCGCAAGAGCTCGTAGGGAAGGCGCAGGCACGGTTGGTCCTGAGGTCAGAAAAACCTTTGTTAGCAGAAGGGTACGTTAACGGACATGATCGCGGACTGTCCGGGATGATGACGTGAGTCGTACAAGGAGCAAGTGGTTATCGTGGTTGATTTTTGCCGCTTCGAGATCCGCCATGTCTGAAACCACACTCCCAGCCTCTCAAGAAGCTAGGATCGTATGCAGGTATCCTGATCGGAGGCTGTGTAGACTGTTCTGTGTTCGAAACAAGCTGGAGTCGTTCGAGGTTGGGTTGAGGTCAGTAGGTGCCGATTGGGGAATGAACCCTTGTGGCCAGCGGAGGCCCGTGAGGGCAGCCATCCGATTTGCTCCCGACTTTCGTTGCGGAGCCAAGAGGTGCGAGACCTCCAGCCAACCCTAACCCTCCCTCGGCATCTTGAATGGTGCATTTGAGAAAGTCGGAAGAACCAGTTTCGCTCCATTCACCGCACATCGTAGTGCGCCCGTATAATGTCAACCGTCAAAAGCGTTGGGAAAAGAGAGAGGTCACCGACGGGACGTCTGTCTCGAGCTCTAGGTGGCTCGTGACGTGTGCATGCGGCCCAATCATGCGCAGGCCTGTCTCACTGCCTCGCTGCTTTCGCGTCATGAGGGGTTCAAGCAAGGTGGGGCAAGTGGGAAGGAACAGAGAGTGCTAACACGCTGATGGTGGTGAGGTGTGGTGAGCAGTTGCTGGAGGGGGGAAGGCGTCGCGCCGTTAGGCCGTCAAATCTGTTGTTAGGGGATGAATCCTGTAGTGGTGGTGTGCAAGTGCGCGGGTAGGCTGGAAGGTCGAGGGATCTTCATACACGCCACACGGGCAAAGAGCCGAACAAGCACATAGGTACATAACTACATCTACGGTATATACATGCACATGCGACAGCTCTGTCTCAACGAGATCGAGAATACGAGTCAGGATTTGTGAGACACCCAAAGTTACGTCCTTGGTTCTCAAAACTACGAGTCAAAACTGGGTGGTTCTCATGTTACAGTGTTTCCAACCAAAAGTTCGAAAGTTTCGAACACTGGTGGAGCGCGATGAATAAGAGGCACCAGTGACTTGTTCTCGCACCAAACCTGGTGGGTCGCAGTGAGCGGGAGTGCTGATCGCTTATGCGTACAGGTCAAGAAAAGGGTGTTGATGGGTGTGCCATTTCGGCAAAGGTGTTGGCCCGTGCACCCCTGATCCCTCCACGGCCCGCAATTTGATTAAGTTAACCTCCATCCAGCCTCCAGCCTCAGCTCACATGATCTTCCCTCTCTCTCGCTCTTCAGCACCAGCCATCGACAAGCACCACAGACCTGACACAGATCCATCTTTCATATCAAGGTACGACCGCATGCCAGATTATTTCAAGACTTGAATTCGAATTTGTTCACAAAAACGTTGGCGTCAATTTTCCCTACATTTGCAGGTCCTGGCTGACTTCTGCAGCGCTCGTCACGTTTTCGGGCACGTTCTTCACATGACCTCGCCCTTGGACCCAACCACAGACAGTAAGGAACCCTTCCTCAAACCATCAACTCCATCAAGAAGAGCAGGGGCCATGAGATATCAATTTACTCGCAACACAGCAATGTCTGCGCGCGACCGCTGCTGAACGCGTTGCCCTTGACGACCGAACGCGGCGGACTCGCCAGCGCCACCCGCTCAAGTGAGCGCATGCGCTGTGTTGCAGCTTTGGCTGAAATTTATCAAAGGGTGCTGCTCGGTTATTGATCAGCCAGGGCTGCTCTTGGTATGCACTTGATGCACTTTGAAGGCAAAGCCCGGCTGGTTCTCGAGCCTCCTTTAGTCTCGACGGTTTTTTCGGGTGGTTGCGCGTCACGCGCCATTTCTGCAATGAGTTGCTTCGATTCTCTGAAGGGCGGCGTGCGCCACTGCCCCTTGAAAAAGGGATCGTGAGCGACTGGCAGACAACCTTAGACAAGGCCCGATTGATTAAAAAGACCTCCACGTTACACTGATTCGCCCGGCACTCTGCTTGTTACTCGTGCTGGATGAAAATGCAGTGCTGATGGCAGGATTCGAACTAACTTCCCTCACCAGGCGTACCACCAACCTCACAACCCACCATGGCAGCGACAGTTGGTGTGCAGCAGCCCGATATTTCCGAGGCTTCAACGAGCCCTGGCCAAAAGCGGAAACGCGCAGCCGAGTCTGCCTCGCCAGATTCGCGCCGCGCTAAGCGTGGTGCTCCTAACTCCTCCATGTCGGTGCCGGAATCTGAGGCCCAGCCTTTCCTCGGAGATACTGTGAGCATTGCACAAGCAGCCCATGACCACGTCAACGTGGAGGATTTCAGCGCTCTCGCTCAGGCTACCGCCTCTGAGCACAACGATACGGCTGATACCTCCAATGCCTCGAGTACTGCTGCGGCGGCGTTGAATATGTATCCATCGCTGCATGTTCCTCAGTCCACCGAGGAGGCATTTGCAAACCAGCCGACGCCGGAGACACATCACGAAGAAAACACCTTCAGCGGCCATGCGGTCAACCAGCCCCCTCCAGACGGTCTGCCGTTGCCTCCTCCCCCTTCCACCATCCAGCAACCGCCGTCGAACGGGGTACAGCAGGAGCAGCGTTATAGCGCTCCGCCCAACACAAAGCCCGCAGTTGGCTCCGAGGAGTGGCACAAGATGCGCAAAGACAACCACAAAGAAGGCAAGTATTCCATCCGCTTCGCTTTGTTAGCACATTACTTCTGACATGTCGCAGTCGAGCGTCGCCGGCGGGAGACCATCAACGAGGGCATCAACGAGCTGGCCAAGATCGTCCCCGGCTGCGAGAAGAACAAGGGCTCTATCCTCCAGCGGGCGGTGGCGTTCATCACCCAGCTGAAGGAGAATGAAACGCAGAACATTGAGAAGTGGACATTGGAGAAGCTGCTCACGGAGCAGGCGATTGCTGAGCTCAGCCAATCTAACGATAAGCTCAAGCAGGAGTGCGAGCGCCTTTACAGGGAGTTGGATACATGGAAGCAGATTGCGCAGAGTGCCGGCTTGCAGTTGCCACAGCACAAGGAGGAGCCAGGGTCAAGCAGCTAAGGTACTCCCTGGTGCCCACGTTCTCGTGGCGGCAGGCCGCTAACTTCTGTTAGGCCTGTAACCCTTTGTTTTGCCGGCGTTAGAAGAAGAGCCCTGGTGGCTCGAGTCTGACTAGACTCAGCCGCGTATAATAGCTGGTCGTCCAGTCGGACCGACCGACGAGGCTCGGTGTCGGAACCAGTTGGAGCCGCCGTTCGGACTGGAAGCTGCCGAGCATGCCTTCTTGAGCTGGGCCCTCTACCGGCTGCCGGAACTGATACCGTGGCTTTAGCAG
Organism: Thermothelomyces thermophilus ATCC 42464; assembly: GCF_000226095.1. Classification (NCBI taxonomy): domain Eukaryota; kingdom Fungi; phylum Ascomycota; class Sordariomycetes; order Sordariales; family Chaetomiaceae; genus Thermothelomyces; species Thermothelomyces thermophilus. The sequence continues at coordinate 3,220,324 of NC_016474.1, forward strand.
TAGCTTGAGGATATACCCGGTGATTCCTCTCACCATTTTTCCCCCGGTTATCGGTATGAGAGCGTACTCGTTTTCCACACTCTCTTTCTTCTTCCCTTTTTCTTTTCCCCTCTCTTTCCGCGTTTAGGTGGCTCTGCGCTGCGGCCTACTATTAGAGGTTGCGCCCGGACGCTTTGCCCTGCTCTTGGCGACTGTGGTGTTTATTTATGTTATGTCTTGTCAGCTCTACGATGGGCCTTGAGGCGTTTTTTTTTCCTGAGAATAAGCGACGGCGGATATGGATTGACCGTGGGGCGTTGGGAGGTTCTGCTTGCATTTGGTGTAGTGCACACTGTTCGCGCGCTCAACTTGGCCGCTTTCTGGGGCCAGGAGGGCCGTGGTACACGAAACCCACGAGAGGAAATTAGATACTGGTTCGCATTTAGCAGGCTTAACGTCCTCTTTTGAGTAGTTGGCTATCGGGGCCGCTTCTTATTCCCCTCTCAGTGTTATTTGTATCGAACTATTTGTATTTACATCTGTTACTCTGTGCTTGGATAACTTGCGAAACGAAGCAGGCGTGCGGGAGCCAAGCATGCCGTATCGTACTGTACCTGGGCAGGTTCCGATAGCGGGCCGACTGTTTCGGCGGCCGATCCGGCCACAGCCAGCAATTCCGCTGCTAAGCCGCCTCGCCGTGCACTGATAAGCTGGTCAGCGGCCAGACCCCGCCGGATCCCGGCCGAAGAGGGCAGCTGACACTTGCGATGTTATCCGAGTGGCTGGGCCTGCACCACAGCAAAACCACCCAGATCCCACTCCGTGGAGAGCTTCAGCGATAAAGACAAGATGGAATAGACCAGGCGGTCAGGCCGATGCATCACTGGCCATGTCAATGGCAGTATCTGTATATTCCTGATCTCCATTGAGGAAAGTGCATTGAGTGTTTCTGCCTCGAAACTACGCCTTCCTGTCCTTCCTCTGTCTGCCTTGGTGCCTTGGGAAAGACGAGAAGTCTGGGAAGGTGTGTTTGCATTGACGTAATCTAATCAATTGATTCTGGGACCACAGCTACCCGGAGCTCCTCTCCCTTGTCAACGGCTTCCCCGCAATCCAAACCAACGCTGATCGAACCCCGGACAGAGCCCAGAGCCTGGTCTGCCAGGGTCCAACGGCCTGAAGCCAATATAAGCCGGCGATATCCTTCAGGATCACCTGTTGGGGTTCCCCCTCGCTCCCCGTGTTATTTGCAATTGAAACCAGTCGGCAACCCCGCGGGAAAGTTGAGATCGAGAGTGTTGATTTTGTATGCGTTTCTCAGTCGAGCAGCATCCGATCCAATCCGACGGCTGACAAGCTACCGAGGAAAAGGACATAGACTCCCCTGTTCAGACGGCATCATGTCGGCAAGCAGAGCGCTCCGGGGCAGTAACGCGCTGTTGTTGCGTGCTGTGTCCACATCCCCGTCCTCATCGTCCACGGCTGCCCGGGCGGGCCGGTCCGCTGCCCTGGCCCTCGAGTGCCGCCGCCGATTCACTGCCTCGGCCCGCGCCATGTCGTCCTTCTATGCTGATTGGGAGCCCGAAGGCCCCTCGGTCAAGACCCCGATCCCCGGCCCCAAGTCCAAGGCCGCCATCGCCGAGCTAGACGAGGTATTCGACACGCGCAGCTTGAACATGCTCACCGACTACACGAGGTGCGCGGGCAACTACATTGCCGATCTGGACGGCAATGTGTTGCTGGACGTGTAGGTGGCTGCCCATCCCAGTCCATGATGTGTCTCCCATTATTCCAATTGTAACCTACAGGCGGGACTGACACCGGCATAAACCCCCCTTTTCCCTAAACAAGCTACGCACAAATTGCCTCCATTCCGCTCGGATACAATAACCCGGCCCTTCGTCAGGCCGCCAGCAGCCCCGACATGATCAACGGCATCATCAACCGTCCTGCCCTGGGCAACTTCCCCTCGGCCGAGTGGGCCAACATCCTCAAGACGAGCATTCTCAAGGTCGCCCCCAAGGGTCTCAACCAAGTCTTCACGGCCATGGCTGGTTCGGACGCCAACGAAACCGCGTACAAGGCCGCCTTTATGTGGCGCCGCCAGCGCGACCGGGGCGGCCCGTCCGCCGAGTTCACCGAAGAGGAGATGAACTCAGCCATGAATAACCAGTCACCGGGCTCGTCCAAGCTTTCCATCCTCTCCTTCAAGACGGGTTTCCACGGCCGCCTCTTCGGTTCCCTCTCCACCACCCGCTCCAAGCCTATCCACAAGGTCGACATCCCTGCCTTCGACTGGCCGCAGGCCACCTTTCCGCAGCTCAAGTATCCCCTGGATCAGCACGCAGCCGATAACGCGGCCATCGAGCGCGCCGCCCTCGACGAGGTCGAACATCTTATCACAACCTATCACGTCCCGCCTTGCGCCGTGGTCGTCGAGCCGATCCAGTCCGAAGGCGGCGACAACCACGCGACGCCGGCCTTCTTCCGCGGCCTGCGCGAGATCACGCGCAAGCACGGCGTGCTGCTCATCGTCGACGAGGTCCAGACCGGCGTCGGCGCAACCGGCCGCTTCTGGGCGCACGAGCACTGGGACCTGCCGCACCCGCCCGACATTGTCACCTTCAGCAAGAAGGCCCAGACGGCCGGCTACTACTTTGGCGACCCCTCCCTGCGGCCCAACCGCCCGTACCGCCAGTTCAACACGTGGATGGGTGACCCAGCCCGGGCGCTCCTGTTCCGTGCCATCATCGACGAGATCGAGAAGCATGATCTGGTCAGGCACACGGCCGAGGTCGGCGACTACCTATACGGGAAGCTGGAGCGCCTGGCCGCCAGGTATCCTGACGAGTTCCGGAACCTGAGGGGCAAGGGGATGGGCACCTTCATTGCCTTCGACAGCCCCAGGAGGGACGAGTTCCTGGCCAAGGCCAAGACCTTCGGCGTCAACATTGGCGGCTGCGGCCAGAACGCTGTCCGGCTGCGCCCCATGCTCATCTTTGAGAAGAAGCACGCCGACATTTTGGTTGACACACTGGAAAAGATTGTCACGTCCTGGTAAAAGAAGACGTGTTGAGCCGTCGCGAAGTGAGGTCAGGAGAGGGTGGGGGGGTACGATGGCGTGTTCATTGCCTGGCCGACGGGAAGTTTGAGGATACCGGTTTGGAGTGTTGTGGGCCGGGTGCGGTCAACCAAAACAGTGCACCGGGGAACAATAATTAACTAGTGTCTTGCTCTCATGTTCTCGGTTGCGCAGAAGGCGGTTCTGACCGGTACGTAAAGTATATATACATTCGTACCGAGCCGGACCGCAAAGATCGAGCACATCCATTTAGGGTTATCAACCACCAGGGTAGTGTTTCCTCCACGCCGCCGTCGCAACCCCTAACTCATCTCTTCCCAATGATGTTCACTTGTAGAACGCAGCGCCACCTGACCACCCTTTTCTCATTCCAGGTTACATCTTCCATTCAGCTGACACACCCCGTGCGCGTTCCATAGAACGGGTCTCTTATATGACAGGATCCGAACCCTTTCCGAGCAATGCATGACCAGCCCGCAAATGCGACACCCCTAACGTTTCGTATAATGCAATAAGCAAAATGAGAGACGAAAGATGGTTTTGTGCAATGGTGCCTCCCGCCTGCCACTCTCTCTCACTGCAGCCAAAATATATATTATCACAAACCCGCCCCGACCAGGCCGAGATGGTGGGAGAAAAGAGAAGAAAAAAAGTGCCGCAGCGATCAATGTTGTAAAACGAGCAGGGTATGCTCGTCCGAGTCTTGTCTTCCCCAAGAGAAACCCGTGATGCTTCCGTCTAGAAGAAGTAGGAGAAAAAAAAAAAGAGAGAAAAAGAGGAATGAGAACAGGAGAGACTAAAACATGTAGTAGGTATCGTGGCCTTATAGCGCTGTATGAAGCAAATCGCCCTCCGCCCATCTTTGTGTCCCTCGCACCCAGGGGCCCTGAATGCATATGCACAGCTATATCCCGCGACAATCGATCCATTTCACACATCCGCCCGTCCGTATCCTCCCGATGCCACTGACGGGACAGGGCCAGCTGAGAAACGCGTAATGTACAGCCCCAAACAGACGCGGTGATATCCGAGGGGATATCTTCAGTGACTCAGTACTGCCCGCTGCTGCTGCTGCTGGTTTCCCGCGTCTTGTTGCGGCGGCTCGTCAATCTCCATCTCGACATCCGCACCAACTTCCGTTCCTCTCCCGTTAGTGCCCGTTGACGGCGACGCCGCCGTTGCCACTCCGTTCACCAACACGCCCGTGCCTGCCTCGCCATTCGCGCTGCCACGCTGTTGTTTACCGTACTCTGCGGCCTGTGCCGCCTCGTCCTCCAGCCGCTGAGCCTCTTCGTTCTCGCGCATCAGGGCTTCCTCCTGCTCGCGCATCGACCGCTCCTCTTCGGTCAGTGGGGTTTCCATTGGCGGGGGAGGTGGTGTGGGCGGGCTCGGGATAGCGGTCGGGGTTTCGACATCGGCACCGGCCTCGTCCTCCTTGGCGCGCTTCACGGATTGTGTCTCGGATGGCGGGGCCTCGGGCGACTCAGCCTGGTCCCCGTCGTCGTCATCTTCCCGTTTGCGCTTGCGCCCCGCCGAGCTGCCTGGGCTGGGAGCGTCGCCTTCGGCGTCAGACGCAGCTGTGTCGTCCTTGGCAGGGGTGGCAACGGAGCTGTCCGCGTCGCCCGGATGTGATGACGTCCCCGCTACTGGCTGGCCGGTGCTCCGAGCCTCCTTCTTCTTCTTCTCGTACTCGGCATACTTGACGGCGGCGCGCTCGAAGAAGTCGTAGGTATACTTCCGGACCTTCTTCGCCACCTTGGGTGTGACGGATGTCGGGTCCTCGACCCGGTTGTTCTTGTAGTCCGAGGCGACAAGCTTCTTGTTGACCTCCCGGGCAAACTTCTTCAGCTCCTCCTTCGGCAGCTTGCCATGGAACTTGTCCACCACGTGCTTGACGTGTGGAAAGAGCTGGTCCAGTTAGTACACACTGCATCGAGTTTAGGAAGTTTTAAATTTTTTTAATTTTTGGACAACCAACCGTGTTTTCGTATATCTTCATCTGTTTCTCGATGGGCAGAGAACGCCACTTCTCCTTCTTGGGCTCGGTCGCCGGCGTGGTAGACCGTTGTGGTGTATGACCCGTCGAGTGCCGTGGCGTCGGCTCCTTGGTCAAGCTATCGATGATGTTTTGCAAAGTCTTTTGGTCTTGCTGCGCCTTGGCGGACGCCTTCGGAATCTCAATCGCAGGGGTGAGAGGTCGCTGCCACTGTGTCTTGCCGTTGACGTCGTAGAAGTAGTAGCGGCCAGTCTTGTCCGTGGTGACAAACCAGCCAGCCGGCAGGTTGGTGGGCGGTTTCCGGGGCCGTTGCCCGGTGAAATAATTGGCGTTGCGCTGCGGGATGCTGCTGCGGGGTCCAGTTGGAATCACAACGTTGGCTAAGGGGTCGACAGGCTTAGCCGGCTCATCGCGATCCTTGTTGCGACGCTCTTCCTCGAACGAGCTGATGACAACTGGGCCAGCATGGTCGTGCTTTTTGCGCGGGATCCGGTAGGCCGTCTCCAGCTTGCTCCATTCGTCCAGTAGCCGCTTCGCAGCGAGGGCAACCTCTTCGTGTGGAGCCGAGACGAGAGGCTGCACCGCTCCCTCGATCTTGGAATCCGAGATTTTGTTTTTCGTGATCCGGGGAAGCTGGTAGAGGATGTCGAGGATTTGCAGCACAACGTTCATGTCGTCTTTGAACGTGTTGAGCGTGCTCTTCAGGATCTGGTACCCGTGCATCCTCACCACTCTATGGCGGAGATGATCATCCTCGGTGGCCTGAAGGCGCGAGAGAAGCTTGACGGCAATCCATTTCTCCTTGCATTGCATGAGGGCGGCCATGACCTTGGTGACGCCGTCCTCGTCCAGGGCGCGGGGCTGGAGGCTGTTGACGTACTCCTCATCCCCCTCATGGGCCTTCTTCTTGCGGGGCTTCTTGGCAACCGTCGTGTCCCAGCTGTCGCCATCGTCGATGCCGAGCGCCTCGATGGTCGCGAGCGGCAATTTGGTCGCGCGCTCTGTCTGCGTCTTACCGCCGATGAAGCCCACACAGTTCGGCTCGCCGCAGTAGCAGGGTTGCGGATCGGCGCCGTACCGGTCGACGTTGTAGTTGAAGACCAACTCCTCGCCCGCCCGGATCGCGCGGCCGGCAAAGATGCCCATGCGCAGCTTTTCGCCCACCACCCACTTGTCCACATAGCAATTGGGATTACACGAATGGTTGCAAAACCTGCCCAGGTTCCCCTTCTTGGTGGCGTCGACGAACTCGTTCTTGGTTAGCGACATGAAGTAGAAGTGCTTGATGCCCTCCCTGTCGTATTTGACCATCCGGCTGCGGAACGTTGGCTCGTTGATGACCTCACCGACGTACTCGTAGACGAAGTCGTTGGCCTGGAGATCCGTATCCGCTCGCAGGCCGAAGCCTTTTTTCTCCGTCTTGATGACCGAGACCTTGGCATACTGCTTGCGCTGGAACCGCTGGTTCTGGCAACCCTCCCCGCAATTGCAATCGCCACTCACGCACTCGATTTTGGTCGCCCGATTGATGCAGTCCGAGTCTTCACCGCAGGCGTGATTCTGGCCGTCGTCTGCACATGACGAACATCAACCTGTTAGGGGATGCAAGCCATTCGAGCGACTGGGCGGGGCGGAAGGGGGGAAAAAGGGGCGGTAACTTACGCCAGTCTTCAGCACAGTCGCAATCCAGCGCGTCGTGATCCGACGACCCCATGTTCCTAGAGCCATAGAGACAATCGTTTATGACCTGAAATGTACTGCACGCCTCCTCGGTGGCATCCGGAAGATGGTCGAACAGTGGCGGAGGACTCCTGGCCATCTTCTGCGAGGACTTCCTTGACAGCTTTGGTGCTGTGCCGTTCTCCGGGGTCGATATGCTGTCGGCACTTGGTTTTGCGTCGTCAGGCGACATGCTGGACGCCCGTGTATCGGTTCTGGAGCCGTTTGGGGTGGCTGAACCGCCCATTTCCTCCATTCTTGTCCCGAGCCCGTTGGATTTTTGCCTCTCCTCGGTCTCCGGGCCCGCCACTACCCCCGAAGCACGATTGCTTCCTTCCATCGCTTCCATATGGTGCGCGTCACGCGCACAACGAGGGCTCGAGTATTAGGGTCGGAGCGAGGAACGGGCAGGAACGGGAGGAATCGCACAAGAGCAGGAATGGCTATCGTTGTTGGTGCAAAGGACGGTGCACATGAGGGCGGTGTAAGGTAACCAATGGTGGGTGTGGCAAGAGAGAGGGGGACAAAAAGTTAAGGTTTAAAGTCGGGTTCGCGAGAGGGGAGAACGGCAAGAGGTGATGAAGGAGGAAGCTATTCTGCTGCGCGCGCCGAGCATGCGACAATGGCACTGGCAACGCCAAAATCGTCCTGCGGGTCCAAGCAGCCTCGAAGGGTAAAAAACAGCAGCCGTGGGTTCCCGCCTCCCCAAAACCTGGACGGTCTAGTGCCAATCGTCCTCCATAGCAGTTCGAACCTCTATCCCACAGTTGAGTTGATCAGGGTGTTGAGTGGTTGTGTTGTCTTTTGCGAGAGCGTCCCACGCCGAAAGCCTACCAGCAGACGGAATGCGCGACGCCAATTCTGTCCCACTAACCTCCAGTTAAGAAAGGTGGAGCCGAGCCCGCCGGAGCGAGTGGATGGTACTGGTGGAAGCCCCATCATCCGGTCCGATCATGTTCCGCTTGACAGATACAAAGCACGACTGAATGCTGAACACACACGACGATCCGGAATACGTACTGCGAATTCCGTTAGAACTGTAATAGGTAAAGCCCGGCACCGACCGTGCAAGAATGTCGTAAGGTACCGTACCCAGCGCGGGTGGTGACTTGGTGGTATCGCATTGGAGACATCGACATGCCGTTTGCTCTTGACAGGCTTCTTTGACCAAGTCCCTTCTATTATGTGACATCCTGGAGCCCGATTACCTTGCTGTCCTGTGTCTGCCGAAACTGGTTTGGACTACTCCGTAGGTACTTTTACTTTCGACCATCAGCCACACACACACACGCTGTTGGATACCTGGACCGCCAACCAACTCCGCACAATCACCATGCTTTCACAATCCTCTTTTACCCGGCGAGTCGCTTACCTCAGATGCGCTGACGGGACAGAGCACGGAATGAGCGCCCTTTAACTTCGGTGCCCAAAGACCACGCCATGGTCGACCCTAACGTCGGACCTTGATGTGGTAGCATCCCATGCCTCCAAACCTAGCCTCGTGTCTTCGACCAAGCTTCCATGATTATTGCGTTGTTTGCCAGCATGGCTTTCCATGGAACCTTGCATGCGGATCGGGACGGTGTGCATGGATATATGCCCACGGGGAAAGACGTTTGGCATACAACGGCATAATGGTCCAACCGCTGTCGCAAACAATCCCCTTATGTAAAGGCGTAGCTTGTAACGGGAAGGAACCTGGAAATGCTCGTCGCAGTCACTGCCAGCTCATCGTGCAGGAGGCATGTGGAGCGGAGCCCAAAGGAAGCCCGAAGACGGCATTTAAGGACCTGGGGCTCCTTACACCACTAGCAATGATTTGGCCGTCGAACCCCCTCCTCCCCAATGGATCTCTCACGGCATCGCGAATCGTCGCCAGACCTCTTGAGAGGACATGTTTTGACCCACCCCAGATTTTGCGATGCGGCTCTTCTCTTGGGAGAATGAATCGACCTCTTGCGCAGGAATGCCCGTTCTGATGCTCAGCGAGCGCTCTCGTGGCTCCCATTGGTGAGATTTCTCAGGATGCGACCAATGGGTCGCCTGAACGGGCCGCTCCTACCTCAGGCTGGTGGGTACTCTTTCTGACCTCGAGGGCTGGCAGAGCCAATTGCGCTGAGTCGTCAAAAACAGCATCGACCTCACCTCTGGCGTCGCTGTTCAAACGGCTACCGTAGCCTATCTGTCTGGGCGGGCGGCGATATCGTGGCTTCCTGCTCATGAATTTTCAACCATGCCCGGCAACCGCGGACTAAGGTTGGGTTCCCATTCAGGACGAAATCTGAGGGGCGCCTTCCCCAGACTGCCGCACCCTATCATGGCAAGGCAGGGGGTCACATGTGCAGCTGCAAGTCGCTACAAGGTGCAGACGGCCGACCATTCATGAATCAACGCCATATGCGGAGCTGCATATCCAGCAGGTCGCGACGGGAACCGCTGATGCCCTCCTGCACCGCTGGGCGCCGGAGCGTTCGATGCCGCTCTCGAGGGGCGAATTCGGGACACCACCTTCACACGCGTTCTCCGAACCCGGAAGGAGTCCTTCTTCATCCGAGTTTGATGCGCTTCGCTACGGATACTGCATTGTGGGAACCGCGTCCTAGGATCCCTTGGATCGCTCCCAGTTTGGCGGGGACTGCTTCAGGTAGGACCCGACGGTCGCTTTGCAAAGTCGAAGCTCGACGGCTGCGGGCGTGCGCGCACGCAAGCCCACCACCTCCTGAGCGTGATGGCTTGACGGAATAAACAGCCGCTTCCTTTCGACCCTGGCTTGTTAGCGGCCTCGTGCGCTCCCAGCTTTGGACAGTGGCGGACGCGGACTGAAGGGCTAGTCTGCTCGTGTCTCGCGCAGGACAGGCCTAGCTACCTTGAGTGTTCACACCATCTCGCCCCGATCCGGTCGCACGCTATTAGCCACCTGAGCAGTCAAATGATCTGAACTGCAGCTGCACGGCCTGTGAAACATCCAAGATTGACACACAACGAAGAACTAGGGAAAAAAAACAATTGCTGAGGCCACAATCTCGACACTGGGCCGGATCAAAGACACCGGATTGACCTGGGCGCTGCCGCAGGAGGAAAGCGTGGCGATGAATCAGTTGACACCTTGTGCATCTCTTGCCTGAATGCAAGATACTAAGAGTACTAGGGGAGCTGGAGAGAGTCAAAACATCCTTCCGCCGACATTCATACTGTGGACCGAGCTCAGCAGGCGTGGGGGGCAAGCGACAGGGTGCAGCAGTAACTAGCGGGTTTCGGTGGGACTCTGGTCGCTGGTCGCTTGTTTGCAGCGTTCAGGCCCCCCCTCCGCAGCAAAAGACGCGCGCTTCGGACGGCTCGCGTGTTTTTTGCCGCCCTTCGCCCAGATGCGCGCTCTGCCAACCACTCGAATCCCCTGCGTGGGAGCTTCCTGAGGTTTGACCCCCGGTGTTGTCCTTCTTCCGGGCGGCACTTCTGCGCTGACCGTCTCGCCGTCGGCCGATCTCGACACTCGTTTCCTGACTCCGTTGGATTCACCACGTTCCTTTTGCAGATGCAGGACGGGCGCACGCTGTTCATTCATACATACATACACCTCTAGACAGCCCAGGCAAATTAGCACACCTGTCCTGCGCCGCTCCCTTTTTCAAATCCAACAGCTCTGCCCTGTTCCTGCTTGTTGTCACCTGCCTACCCTAGGTACCTGCTACACGCCGCCTCCTCGCCACTGCGCCCGCTACTTCCAACAACCAAACAAGCTGTCGTTTCACGAGCGGCCTATTCTCTCTGCCGAGCAACTCGTCACAATAGCGCCATTGTTTCTCTGTCAAATGACCGGCCACGGCCTGCTCTTCGCACATTCCCTCTTACTCTTATCGTCTTCTTCACTACACTGGCATCAGCGCCAGGTTCCCTGTCTTAACCATGGAATCGGCCTTTAATGATTATGAGAAGGTATGATGATACGGCCCCACGCCGCTCAAACCCCGGGTTCTTTCCCCTACCCACCTCTCAGCAATGCCTGACTTGCGCCCAGCGCTTCTTGCTCGCCGAGATGATCAAACTCAGCCCGCTGGATGTGGGCGTCCTCGTGGACTTTGTCAGGTCGCATGGGATTCAGCCAGATTGGATGCACATGCAGCTGCCAGGAGGTAAGGATTATACATATCCCAATACGCTGTATTCAACAGTCAGATCCTCACGGGAACACGGGACGAGGATGCCTAACCTGCTATAACAGGCCGCAACATGAGTCAATGCCTCCACGCGGCAGAGGCCATGTTCAACACGCCGATGGCCCCGCCCTCGCCCTTGGTCGGTTCGCTGAAGCGAAAATCCCTGGGCGATCTGCCTGATTACGGGGCCAACAAAAGACAGGCTATTTTGTCCCCGGGTGAGCTGTCGCCGCATGGGTTTGCGCCAGGCCCTCAGTCTGCCCCCGCAGCGCAGCCTGTCAATATCCAGCCACGCCCCAACGGCTATGCCCCGGCGCTTCAGCCTGCTGCACCGTCTGTGTCTGCTGCGCCGTACAATCCATCCCCGACAGCACGCAGACGTGGGCGACCTCCAAAGTCGGCGCAGAGCTCGTGGCAGATATCGACTTACCCGAGTATCTCGCCTGCCCCTAGCGCGACTCAACCGAACAGCCCGAGCCTGCAGTCCCACGCAGTACAACACCAGCCCGCAGCTCAGAGCCCTGCCGAACCAAAGCGGGCCAAAAAAGCGCTACCCGAGATCGCTCCCCGACCGCTACAGGCCCTGCCAACCATGGAGCCTGGCAACAGGTCACCGGCAGTGCCGGGAGCTGACTACCAGCATTGGCGGGATGAGACGACTTGCCGGGATAACTACCAACTTCAAGCTACCGAACCCCACCCGCGAGAGCGCAGTACATCGTCCTATACACCGATTCAACCTCGTGCCCGGAGCCCGTTCCCGCCCTCACGTGATCCGGCACGCGCTGCGTCAAGAGAGCCGCGGCACTACACAGACACCCCTCCACCGGCCGTCCAAGAGCCGGTGAACAAGGAAACCCAGTCAACAGCGACAGAGCAGGCCAAGACATAATGCCACCAATGCTTTCTGCCCTCTCTATAAGCAGCCCCAGCAACGGCGGCGGCGGCAGTACTCCCGCCTCTTTCCTTGCGTTTCAACAAGCCTATACCCAGGGTGTACAGGACATGAGGTCTTTTTTTTTTCCTTTTCCACCCCTGTTATGCACCGGAGAGATGATACACGGCGTTTCCTTGAATATCAGAGCATCCCATTGACGACGCCCTGGACGACGCCTTCAGGCACGGCAACAAGATGAAACGACGGCACCACCAACGACAGCACGACAGCGCAATGACGCCACGACCGGCTGCCTGCATCGCACGGTTGTTCTTAACGTACAGCGCGCCTGTACGACAAAAAGGACGGGCAGCTGAGACCATCGAATGGCACGAACACGAGCACGACAACTCTGCATGTTCCTTGACGACTCGACTTACGATTTAGACGGCCTAACACAGCGACCGACTACCTACCTAGCTTCACTTTGTCCACGTCTTGACTTCTTCCTTATTCTTCTCCCACGCCGAGCATTCGCGACGTGCCCCAGGCTGCTTCAGTTTCCTTCTAGCGCCGGGTTCATTTCGTTTCTCTTTGTATGAGCGGCATATGATGACGACCATGGATCCAACGGAGGCAGTTGTTCATCTGAAACGCCGCCCACTCGGGGCAGAAGGCGGCCCCGTTGTGGTTTGTATGATACATGTCCTGAGATATTCGGTGTTTTGTGATAATTGTAATATTTATTATCGGCGGACTCGGCCTATAGCTGTTGATAGTGGCATACGAGAGTGCCATATAATGGGAATCAAAGATCATGATGTCGAGAGTTTGCTCCTTTGCGAGCTCCCATGGACGAGTAACCTACCTGTCCCTCGAACACTCAAGCTCACGAAATACACGTGCTAAGACCGTCCGTGGCCACATCTTCGTCCAGTTAAACCCTGTGATTTGGGGGATAGCGTGTCCTATTATTTTTTTCTCCTTTGGAGTCCAAGGATGCTGGTGCGCATTATCTCTATCTCTCGGCGTTATGAGAAGCCAACTGTCTCTCCTCACCTCTTTCCTCATTATTTTGGTCTCCCCTTGATCTTAACGGAGGCCAAGGGGTTTGCCATTTCCGATCCAGAACTGACAAAGACCGTGACCCGCTCTATTTGATCTTAGCCATCCTGTCTGCCCTGGCCCAGAAAAGGGTCCGTCATCATCATTGGGACGGGCCCCGACATAGGAGTACCCGCGACTCGAGAGGAGAGGCAACCACAGAGAACGGGAACGAAACGGCCGGGTGTCAGCCACTCGCGAGCGAGCCACAACATGAATGGATGAGTGAATGGGTGAACGAAGGTGAGCATGGCTGGCTTGTGACGTCCCGAGGTGCAGGATGAAGTCTAGCGACATCTCTACGGCGGGCCTCCCCAGGGGATAAGAACATCATCTCGGACAGCACCGTCCTCGTCAGTTCCGCTGTTAACTTTTTGCTATGTTGGCGCACGGAATGTCTATAACGTCTCCGGTCCCTGCCGGCAGTAGTAGTACGCAGTAAGTAGGGTAGTAATAATAATGATAATGATAATAACAATAATGAGGTAGGTGTTCTCTGCACTTCTTCTGCCTACGGAGAGCGTGCTCATCTTTCCAACTCTCTGCGCCTACAAATAGTTAGGCAGGAGTTATTGCGCTACCTCTGAAGCACAATTTTGCGCCAAGTCAGTCTCGGATGATTTGGTGGGACTGCGCCTCGGGGCTCCCGAAGCTTTCGAACCGAGTCGGCGGGAGGACACCGCTTCCCTGTTGCGCCCATCACGGCCACTATCATAACGGTGGAGTCGAGGTTTCGAAGTCGGTGTTTTAGCTTACATGGTACTCCGTAGAGGACCCTTCTTCCCCACAACCCCTCCTCCCCACGGAGATGATAATTACCAATCTGGCACATGGCACTCGACTTGACACGACCGCAAAGACCCTTTATACAGTCCTTGTTTCATGACGGGAAGGATGGAATTGCGTGTATGTAAGGAGCACATACGGGATTACGTACAAACTTGGGAAGCATCGACATTTTGGGGCTCTTGGATCAGAAAAAAAAGGCGTTTCTAGGGGCCAACGAACAGGCCTCAAATCCTAAGGGAAACACAAGCGACGCAGTGAAGGGGGGGAGAAGCCCCCAGTATGTGTGCAATTATTCTGGTGAACCGACATGACAAATTAACAGTAAGTATTGGGTAGCGAGGCATCATCGATCCGTTCTCGTCATGTCACGTAGCGCCGAAGTTGCTCGTGGAGCCGAGATAGGTGAGTGCACAATTTTGGAAGAGCGCACACTAGTAGAGAAGATTATTTCCGAATTCCGACCAACAAAGTGAGCAACTTGGTTAATTGTGCGCGTGATTAAGGACGGACCCGGATCAACGCCCTTTCCCAACTTCGCAGCGGCTTCTAGACCGCCCAGAGGCCTCCGCGAGACGAGAAGCATGAAAGAAATGCCTCAGGCCGTGCCCGAGTTCCAACATCAAGGCACCTCTTGTCGTCGTCGGCAGCTGACAGACAGCAGAACGGGCCCTGCCGACAACCGACAGCCGTCGACACGGAAGTGAGACTGAGCAATCGAGGAGAGGAAGGGCCGGGGACCCCCGGCGATTTCTGTGTCAGATTAACAAGAAAGAACCGAAAAAATAAAAAGCCTGAAATAAAATCCGCATAGGACCGACGGTTACAGAGAAGGTTGCTCCGCCCAGGCTCCCCTTCTTGCGCCGCACGGGGCATGCATTCCTGTGGATTACTGTGAAGTAGTGTGGGCAGCTCGGTAGAGGAATTTTTTTTTTTTTTTTTTTTGGGGGGGGGGGGGTGGTTACCTGGAGTCGCGAGCAAGACGAATTGGCGAATCAAACGCAGCTTGAATTTACGGCTGAGTCACTGTTACACCGGCACTGTTTTGTTGGTGGACGCGCGCTGAAGTTCGCGGCTGACCCGCCCCAAGTTCGCTCCCTGCCTGGTGAGGTGGTGAGGTATGTATGACATGACTGCAACGGTAGTGTATTCCGTAGGATGTCGAATCCTGGTTTTTCCCTTTCAAAGGTTATCACAATTTGTTTTTTGGCACCTGCCCATTCCAGAGGGGAGAGAGGTTTTTTTGAGCCCCGGCATTTGGGGTCCAGGCCCGAGACGCGGGAGATGGAGCACCTCGGCTATTCATGGAAAGTTGAGCCGTTAGATCGGCCCTACACGTGGAGCCGTGTCGCCCGGCAAACGCCCGGTACCTGCGTCGGCACTGGTGCTGTACCTGACGCTAAGCCCGAAACAGGCGGAGCACAGTTCGATCCGCCAATGGCTAAAACGATCGATCGCAATGTACACTAGTGTACCTTCATGCGCGTTCCGCAGCAACTACACTAGTACGACGAAGTACGGATTACTACACAGTATGGTAGTGTATGCAGGTAGGTCCACTACATTGTGTATGTAAGCACATACGGAGTACAACTACACTCGGAACGTTTGCTCAGAGTCGGTTGAGCGGATGCCAGATCCCCTCAAAAACTTGATTCCTCAACCACGAATATTGGTAACGGGTAGTACTCTCGAGAATGGCTCGCGGTAGAGTCTGACGTGAGACTGCCACAACTTCGATTATTTTATGTTTTCTTGTTGCTTGCTTGTTGTTGTTCCTCAACCCGCGTCCGGATTCATGCCGTCATCTGCTTGCAATACCCTAGGTGACCAGGGCTAACTTGGGTTTCGGGCCCCACACTGATCTAACTGGCGTCTTCCAGTGTTTCTGGAATGCGCTGATCTGTGGATGACGCTAGGCAGTGTGCACTCCACTACACCACAGACACTTCAGACCCTAAACACGACACACACTCGACCTGTTTGTTTACTTTCCTTCCGAGTTGTGTCCAACAAGCCAGGCTGGCCAATTTGAAGAGGTTGCGAGAGCAGGAGGCAACTTGACTGCGTAGTTATCGGCAGCCAGGCAGTCAGGCCAGAAAGTGGCAAGCGGCACTCCCAAACGAGCATGGCGCGGTTTTATGCCCTGGTTACATACACCAAGACCGATGCCACGATATCGGGCACCGTAAGAGCCTGATGCCGGTCGAGGAAAGGAAAATTAAGCAGGGAGGACCTCCATCTTGATATACTCTGTGTGTTGATTTCCGGCACAGGGCACGCGTCGAGTCGAGCCAAGCAAGACTTCCAACATGTCATGTGCACACGCGTGTTTGTTTTGCGGAGGGGAGACGAAGGTTACTGAGGCCATGCCGAGCTCTGCTATACCTAACACATACTATATACATACAGATGATGGCCCGAAGTGCAATCGGGTTCGCTTTTCTGCCTGCAGTGTCTGTTTCGCAGCATTATCGGCTAGTCAGCCCACGAGTACGCACATTATCACCCAACGTTGGTCGTTGGGAGGGACGGGATCAACAACATTCTCGTGCTGATTGAGGCAACAGCAGCTGGGCACGCTCTCGACACTAGACCAGTTCGCGTTCGTTATCGTTGAGATCACCATTGAGTCAGTGCCTAGACACAAAATGGTCTGAGGAATTCTCTGCGCGTAAGCTTGTATACGTTGCGAATACCACCAAGACATGGCCATCAAAGTGATCGAATCATCGGCCCAGTATCGTGGCGGATCGGCTCCGATCTGCCTCCTCCTTGCCCTCTTTTCGCCAAGTCTCTCCTGCTTGGTCGGACGGAGGTCTAGGTCAAATCATGTCAAGGCCCGGAGCGGGGAGTCGAGCATGCAGCTCCCGACAGGGGGGTACCCTGGTGCCGCTCGGTCCAATGCTACGCTCCCACCTCCCACAGCCATTCTGCCCAGCAAGGCACACACCATCCCAACCAGCAGGTTAGGGCTGGGTGGTCAACAACGGCCTCGAGGGGGGTTCGGCTCCACGCGATGTGGACGCGTCGGCCTTGTCTGCTGTCGCTACATTTACCCGGTCAGCCCGCACCGAGTCGACCGGGCGAGTCTCGGTTCTTGTCCGTGCGAATGCTCGTCTTCATCCCATTCTCTTTCTCTCTTTCCCGTGCCGTTTTGTCCCTTTGCTCGCTCACTCATTCGCTTACTCCTGACCGGCCCACAAGGTATCCCTCCTTTTTTTTTTCTATTTGGGCTCTGGCCTCAGTATATATACACACACTTGCCGGGTTGACAACTCGAATACCGGCCTGATATATACCAGGTCGCCTTTGTTTGCTTCGATCCCGTCATCGGTATCCAACCATTCCTTCATTCGAGATTCCAGATCAAGTTTGCCTCTACCTGCACTTCAAGGCCGGCAGAGCCCGGGAGAGGCCGCGTTTCGGTCCGAACCTTAGTGACCCCTGACCCGATCGCATGAACACGGCGGTTAACAAACATCCCGCTCATAACGCCGTCTCTCCCACAGCAGCTGTTACCAGGGAGGTTGTATACCCGTCATCATACCCTTTCACCGGAGTTGTTTGGGACGTGGTCCTTCGACACTCAACGCGGGCGACGACGTCGGCTGTCCCATCTCTGCCCGTTCTTGCGGAGCCGGCATTCCAACAGGCTTTTGACGGCCGGCAGAAGACAACGGAGCGCAGACCGGTTTTGCCGTTGTCCGGATCCCAGGGTTGGTAATCGGAGCCTTCGTCGAAAGGGAAGAGATTTGGAGGAGGGGGGCAAGAGAGGTCAAAGATCAACTTGGAGCCGCCTCGGTCTCCTCGGTTTCCCAGGTTACTCCTAGACCATGGCAGTTCCCCGCACGCTCACGGCCGCGCTGGGTGCGGTCGCTTTTCTCCCTACGACTGCCATGTTAGGCATTCACATCATCTTGGCCCGCTCGCCCACAGATAGGGCTCGGTCGGTGAAAGTGACGGGGGCTTTGGCTGCCGTCTTCGAGGCGTTCATCTTCGTTCTCGTACCATCCCTCACTGTCTCCCACCTCGTGCCATGGGATCCAGGGAGCGAATCAAGGTTGTTGCGGAGGCTCTTGTTCGGCACGGGCTTAGCCTTGTGCACAATTGCTTGGGCCGTGTCCGTGTCCAACCTCGTCTGCCTGAGCAGAGTTGCCGATGATCCGCACAGCACCATCCTAGGCTCGGAGGCTGATCACTTCGTCGTGGGATCCTCGGTCGCCCTGGGGTTTGCGTTCGCCGCACAGCTAGGTTTTTTCATTTTTCACTTCCTCTCCGGGAGGACGCCAAGTTCTTCCCCGGAAGTATCGATTCCCGAGCAGAAAACAGGTAGCAGGTTGGGGTGGCGGATCAAGACGGTTCCGTACCACGAGACGACCCCGAACTCGGCCAATTCTCTCGGTAGCAGTTTTTCCTTTGGTACGCCGACGTCTCCCGGATCTAGCGGTGGCCGCTCCAGGCCGAATACCATGAGCTCGATTCGGACTTCTTTTTCACACGCTATCCGGCCGTTTACCTCCAAGACGCGTCTGTTATCTCTGAGTCGCCGTTTCTCGCATAAGCCCGCTTCTCTCGATCTGGGTGCACCCCAAGAACCACGGCCACGGTCAGTGGGAGCGGGATTCGACTACTGGGACACGTCAGCCGTCGGCTCAGAGAACCGGCAGACGGTGTTAGAGTCTTTCACGCCGCCGCCGAGCCGCTCGCTCGCGACCATCCCGGCCAGTCCGTCGAACAGCAGAAGCTCCAGCCCCGGCAGGTCGCTGGACATGCTCGAGCCGCCCCACACCACGCGCAGGAGCCGCAGCTACAGCTCCGTCTCGTCGCGGGCCATCCAGGCGCAGCGTATCGCCTTCACGCAGCAGAAGTCACACAGCGAGGCCCACATCCACCCGCTCTTCCGGTCCGACTCGCCCGCGCCGCCCTTGGCCACGCCTGGGACCGTCGTCGTCGCGGCACCCAACGCGGGCAAGGTCATCGCCGACAGGCAGAGCATCCGGAGCATCCAGAGCTTGCGCCGGCTGCGCAGCGAGAGCCTGCCCACCGTGACGAGCCCGCTCAGCCGGGCCGCCTCGGTCGACTCCTTCGTGGTAAGCCGCCGGGAGAACAGCATGTCGCGTTCGATCCGGGAGGAGGCCGGGGCGATGGCCGGGGCTGCCGCCACCACTACCACTGCCCCTGCAGCAGCTGGTGGTACCGGCAGGGAGGATGCGGAGCGCAAGTCCGTGCCGCCGATCCCGGAATACGTCTTGAATGCTGGGCCAAGATCAAGCTTGGCTCTTTACCAGAGCCGCAAGAATGAAGAGGGTGGCCAAGGTTCGCCTGACTCCGAGCAGCAACCGACTTCCTCCCCTTCTTGACAATTTTGTCACGTACGACATCTTGATGGCTTATGACCATGGTCCTCGTATGAACCAGTAAGGGCGTCCATCACCGCCTTCACTTCACTTTTCTCTTCTTCTGAGATTTTTCTTTTTCATTTTTCTTCGTATGAGGGGAGTTCGGGAGTCTTGAAGAGCAACGATACCAACTGGAAATGATGATCGATACTTTAGCGCGGCGTTGAACGAGGCCGGGGGGGGGGGGCGGAATGGGAAGGACAGCTCGCCACTTGAATCATGAGTTTAGGATGAGTTGAGGCAAAACAATGAAACCATTTGACATAACGAAATAAGAAGAATGTCTCAAGCGTCCACAATCATTCAGGTGGAATAAAAAACGGGGATGTTGGTTTTTCGGGGATGGGAATCTGAAGGTTGCGTGGCTGATTAATCGAAGCGACGAGCGGAACCGACCGGAAACCACCTGAGACTGGGCTGAATTGTGGAAAGGACCTGTCCAAACAGGAAAGGAAACAGTCCTGAATTCGAAAGGTATCGTTGAATTCTTGGAACCTAAGCCTCCATTAGATTCGCCACAAACCCGTGTTTTAATATGTTGGATATCGTGGCGCTTCGTCGGTACTGAGAGGTGTTGGCGGGGTGATATCCAGTGTGAGGTAAGGCTGGATAAAGACTGGGTGGGGCAATTGCAGCAAAAAAAGCTGCCAACGTTAAACTTAGGCGACAGTGGCCGCGTGCCCCCATCCATCCCCACTCTGATTCGGCTTACCTACCTACCTCCTGCGCTTTATCGACCCAGCGCCTCGCTGCCTTCCTTTTTGCCACAGACACTAGACAACTCACCGCATACAACAGCTCGGGCTCTGCCGAATCGAAGAACCATTGAAGTCGGCCTGCAGCCTTTCAATCTACTGTCGCGGATCATCCATCAAATATTTTTTTTAGAGGCTCAGCTGTTCCAAGACAGCAATCTGCCCATCATGAAGGTGACGTTCAAGGTATGTTGGAGGCGATCCAGAGCTACCACCAGCTCCTGTTGCCCAATACCCCAACCCCCGCGCGCCCTCGCGCCCTCGCGCCTAGCTCCTCATCACCATCTTCCTATTGCGGTTTGCCGATACTGATACATGGTCGCCCTCATTTAGGATCTCAAGCAGCAAAAGTTCGTGCTCGATGTCGAGCCGACCGATCTCGTAGGTTACCCCTCTTCATAAGTCGACACGCGCTCCTAGCCCCGCCACCACATCGTTACCGGCCACGACAACCCGCACTTAGGCCGGGAGCGGAAACTTGCCCTTGTCCTCTAGCTTTTCAACGACAATTGCCGTCCCGTCCCTCGTTCGAAAGCAGAATGGCTAACGGCCACAGATCTCCGCTGTTAAGCAGAGGATCTCTGAAGAGCGGGGCTGGGATCCCAAGCACCAGAAGCTGATCTACTCTGGTATGTAATCAGCTTCCATCGCCGAAAGCTAGGTATGAGCCTTCTCGCTTACCAAGCCATAGGGAAAATCCTCAAGGATGAGGACACCGTTGAGAGCTACAAAATTGAAGAGAAGGGTTTTGTTGTTTGCGTCGTGAACAAGGTACGTATGCGTGGACAGTCGCTGGCGCCTACAGCTGGTCAGAGCTAACAATATATCCGATGCAGCCCAAGGAGCCCAAACCAGCACCGGCCGCCGAGTCATCCTCGTCCGCCGCTCCCGCCACCCCAGCCCCGGCACAAAGCTCTACTCCGGCGGCGCCGGCCGCTCCTGTGCAGGCTTCCAGCACGGCTACCGCCGCACCTGCTACACCGACCCCGAACCGGAGTGCGGCCCCGGCGACGCTTGCCACCGATCCCAACCAGCTGGCCATGGGCGAGCAGCGTGCCGAAGCCATCGCAAACATGGAGGCCATGGGGTTCGAGCGGTCGCAGATCGACGCCGCCATGCGCGCTGCTTTCTTCAACCCCGACCGTGCTGTGGAGTACCTTTTGAACGTAGGTGCCTCGTTCAAGAAAGCTCAGCATGTCATTGTTCTACGGTATCAGTGGCTGACACTTCCAAGGGTATTCCGGAGCATCTTCAACAATCCGCCTCTGCACCCCGCCAAGCCGCCCAGACTGCTGCCGCTTCCTCCGCCGGTGCTGACGACGACTCCAACGTGAATCTCTTCGATCTCGCCGCGCAAGCCGGCCGTGGCTCTGGCGCACGCAGTGGTAGCGGCGCCGACGTGGGAACGGGTGCCGCCGCCGCCGCCGGGCAGGATCTGGGGAATTTGGAATGGCTCCGTGCCAACGCACAGTTTCAACAGCTCCGCCAGGTGGTGCAGCAACAGCCGCAGATGCTTGAGCCGATTCTTCAGCAGCTCGGTGCCAGCAACCCCCAGCTCGCGCAGCTAATCGCTCAGAATCCCGATCAGTTCCTGTCTCTGCTTAGCGAGTCGGGCGGTGACGACGATGCTCCGCTCCCCCCCGGAGCACACCAGATCTCCGTGACGGAGGAGGAGCGGGACGCCATCGAGAGGCTCACCCGCCTCGGCTTCACACAAGATCAAGCGATTCAGGCATACTTCGCCTGCGACAAGAACGAGGAGCTGGCGGCAAATTTCTTGTTTGACCAACCGGACGACGACGACGACGTTATGCATTGATTTTATTTTTTTGACTCTTGACCATCGTTTTCGGAGTTTCTGTTGGAAGGGGTGCGATTTCCGTCCCCTGCCGCTTCTTGTGGGGAGAATCTGGATGGGATTTTGGAAGTTGGGCTAGAAAAACTAGCTCGGGCTCGGTCCTCGTGGCGAGGTTGGCTGGCACTCGGTCGATGAGCATACGGAATCGGTGCTTGGTTGATGATGCTTGCGAGGCTGTGAACACTCTTCGCGGTTTCCCTCTCTTAACCCTTTTGCGAGTCCGTGGCGGTAGTTGGCAGATTGATGGACAACCGCGTCGGGCTTAGCCTTGTATTCGAGAGGGATGATACCATGGGGGCGGAACCGGGGGCGCGAAAGGAGACGGGGGTGGTGCGGACACAGCGCAATGACCGGAGAATGAAACCAAACCTTCTCGCTCTGCTACTGCGTCGCTTTAATTGCAGCTCGACTTTGGTGTGCATCGTTCGTTGGATTTCTGCACGTTGAGTGATCCTAGGTCTGCTTGCTTGCAATGCTCAACCGGGCCTTCCATCGGATTGCATGATCCGGTAACACATACGAAAGGTGTTCAGTCAGCCCTTAACTTTGGTCTTTGACCAGCATTACTCTCTGTATCCCTGTGTTGGTCCGCCCGGGTCGCCTGCCGACTTCCCACCCAGCCCGAACTTA
Organism: Thermothelomyces thermophilus ATCC 42464; assembly: GCF_000226095.1. Classification (NCBI taxonomy): domain Eukaryota; kingdom Fungi; phylum Ascomycota; class Sordariomycetes; order Sordariales; family Chaetomiaceae; genus Thermothelomyces; species Thermothelomyces thermophilus. The sequence goes on from NC_016474.1 coordinate 3,242,666, forward strand.
AAAACACTGATCCTCCTACTAGTTGAAAAAGGGTATCAAAGAAAACTAATCACGGTGAGTCCTCTGTGCCCTTCCAGGCGTTCCTGTATGGACCGCGCGATAAAATATAAAGCGAAAAAGAAAAAAAAAGGAAAAAGAAGACTGAATCCTGACGGACTTCCGAGCTGGGCTGCACCTCTCAAAGCCCCATAACAACGGGGCCCTTCTTCCTCCTCCCTTTCCTGCCACCCTTTTTGTTCCCCTCACCATCGACAGCGCTATTCAACTGTGCGAGCACCTCTTCCTTCTTGCGGCGGAGCTCCTCGGCCTTCTCGTCCTCGAGCGCCTTCTGGCGCGCCTCGAACTCCTCCTCGGCCTTCCTCTGCTCCGCGTATATGGCCTCGGCCGTCTCGTACTCCAGCCCCGTCGCGCGCTGGTACTGCTCCATGTCGATCGAGACCGTCTTCTGCCCGACCAGCGCGGCCGTGATGCGCTGCGGGTTGACGCGCTCCTCGCGGTTGAACTTCAGCTTGATGTGCTTTCGCGTCTTGCCCTTGAACATGCGGCAGATGGTGTCGAAGTCGGTACCGAATGCCTGCAGCGCCTGGTAGAAAAGATCGGTTTCTTCGTCGGTCCATTGTTGCGGTTTGAGGTTGCGCCGGAGATAGGTGGCCGAGGTGGTGTGGTGGGTGAAGTCGTTCTCCTCCACTTCGACGAGCTCGCCGGCTTCTTCGCGCGCGCGAGCGTGCCGATCGACTTGCAGAGAGCGGTGATCGAGGACAATTTCGCCGTCAATGATTTGGTAAGTCTCACCGATCGGGGTGCGAACACTGCTCTCAACAGGGGCCTCCGCGGCTGTACCGCTGGTGCCGATAGCAGGGGTAGGCCGAGTACTGGCATTGGGGTCAGAGGACGGCGTCCCGCTGCGGGCTTCTCCGTTTGCTGTCATGGTGTCTTCTCCGTCCTCGCCAGTCTGTTGTCGCCTCCTCCGCTCGTTGTACCGGAGCCGCTTGGCGCGCTCGCGTTCCATGAGCTCGTCATGCAGGCTGAACTTCTTGCCAATGTGCATGTCCTTGGCTAGGTCGGCCATCTTGACCTGGGTGATGTCAATTTCGACGTTTTCGGCATCAGGAGGCGTGGTCTCGCGCTGTGGTCTTGGAGGACGCCTTTTCGCTTGTCGCGTATTCCTTTCCGTGTGTTCCTCGGCATCCCCACTCTCTGTCGCAGACGTGCTGCGCTTTCGGTTCTGTGTTGCCCTGGGGGCGGCCGGCCGATAGCCTTCCTCGCCAGGCAACGGCGCTGCTCTTTTCTGCCGTTTCGTTTTTGAGGTTGCAGTGGGGCCTTGTTCGGAAGAGTCGCCATCGAGGCCGGCAGCCGTTGAGCGTTTCCAGCCACGCTTCGCTTTTGGGGCTTGAGAAGGGTTCGGGCCGGAGTCGAGTGTCGCGTTAGGATCGGAAGGGGAGCGGTCGCTAGTAGGAGGTTCAGTTGGCTCTGCCGCAGTCTTGGCTGATTGTTCGTCCGAAGCAACTGCTTGATTCCCGGTAGGCGAGACCAAGGTATCCGATGTTGAAACTGGTGCGGTTGCTGGTGTGGTACCGGGAGTTTGCGTCGCGGGGCGAGTCTCCGGAAAGGAAGCGTCGCGGTCCGTTGAAGTGATGGCCGCAGCTGCTGCCGTCACTGTGGCCGGCGTTTCTCCCTCTGTGCTTAAGTTGGCACTCTTTAGATCTACCGCTGACGTGTTTGATGAGTCAGATTCTGGAGTAGTCGGACCATCCTGTCTCGGGGATTCCTCGGGTTGGCTAGCAGTTGGCTCTGTCACAAGTATCTCCTTGGAAGCTACTGTTGCCGGCGTTCCATCAGCTCCTTCCGGAGGATTAGCCGACGAGGTAGATATTAGGGTGGTTCCTTGCACTGATTCGGCCACAGATGGATGTATTTGCTGGCCCTGCTGCTGGGAGGGTATCCTGCCATCCTCAGGCGTGTCCTCGGCCGACAAACGAGAATTGATCTCAACGGGAGCGCTCTTCGGGGTTGGGTGCGGGGCAGGCTGAGGTGTTGAAGACGAAGGATCTTGCGGCGCGGGTGTGTTGTTGGACGATAGCTCCGTAGCCGAGGGACGTGAATTGCCTTGGGATCCGGGTTTAGCGGCCGGGCGACGGATGCCAGCCTTTGGCTTGAAGGCGGATTTTTTGTTCAGCATCTCTGTCAAATTCACTACTGCCCCGCAGTAGTCGTCTTCGCTACCGAGGGAAGCCTGCGCAGTCGCGCATTGCCTGGATCAAGTCAGAAGCGAAATGCCCGCGGATACTTCAATCCGTCTTTGGGCGTGATATGTCTCAAGAATTGCAGATTGTTCGTTCAGATCGCGGAGTTGGCGAGTTGAAGAAGAGGCGAGTCAAATGAACGAGTCCCGCTTTGCCTAAAAGTTGCAATTTCAGTGTCAAACCGGCGCTCCAAAAGCGGGCGCGACGTGGGGCGGAGGTGATAAGGCAATCGGCTGCTGGACGCTAGTACGAAACAGGCATGGCGCCATGCCGCAGCATTCGAAAATGAGCCATCCTTGGTCGATTGCAGCGCGCAGTCCCGGGCTTTCTCTCGTCCTTTCCATTCCCAAACCGCACGCTCCTTTTCACCACAAGGCCTTTTTCGCCCTCTTCAGCTTCATTCTCCCTCGGCACACGAGGACACCCGAGGCTCAGGACGACAAGCAGCACCTCGTCCTCTCTCCCGCCTTCCGACTACGATTTTAATCAACTCATTCACTTTTTCTTTTTTTCCTGCCCTGTCCATCTCGTCGTTGCGCTTTTTCTGATGCCGATTGCCACCTCTCCATCCGTGTTGCCCCGTCCTGCCACCTTCGCCAAGATGGAGGACAGGAAGAGACCCGCGTCTGGCGCGGTCGACGACGGCGCTCCGCCGAGCAAGCGACAAGCCGTTAATGGAAGCAGCAAGTCCAAGGATGATTCCGGCGACATGAGAGAGGAGGCCTGGATTGAGGTGAGTTGTGTCACACGACAAGTCCCTGCGTCAACCTCCTCCCGTCTCCTGCACCGAGAGCCGGGCCGATGCCGACGGCACACCGAGGCCGCGATCAATTTGCGGCGACAGCAGGCATCAAACGCGGTGGCTTTTTGCAGCGTTTCCTTGCCTTGACCGTGGCTAATGCGCGGCTTGCTGGCAACAGCACGCCTGGCTCCTCCCAGGCCCCTCTCTGTTTTCAGTGCCTTCTTCCTACCTCCAGTACTCCCGTTCTCTCTTGACTACGATGTATATGATGGGCACGCTAGACGCGGATATTGGGTTCCGGATTGACTGACTTGGGCATGCTCAGGAATATCAAAAGGGCGCGATATATCGGCAGATGCTGGAATACAAGCGAGAAAAGATCAACCTCGAAAATCGCGTCCAGGAACTCGAGAAGAACTCGACTGATCACGACGACCATATCCGGATAGTCGACGCTTGGGTGCTCCAGGTACGTCCCCGACAAGTTGATGGCGTTCCCCGAGCTCCGCTGACAACGCCCAGCTGCTGCAAGAAATCGAGCTGCTTGTTGAGGGCTCAGTATCGTCCACCAGTTCAGCAGATCTAGCACCAGGATCCGCGCTTGCATTCAAGGACAGCAAAGACTTTCAGAGGCACCTCGGCGACAAGGGGAAGGCCTTCAAGTCAAAGTCGGATGCGATATTGAAGCGGCTAGCGAGCGCGCGGGGCGAAGTCAAGCCGGAGGTTTCAGAACTCGAGTCCCAGATCAGGTCTCTGTTGGCGCAGCAAAAAGAGTTGATCGTCAAAGTCGACCGGCTTGAGGCACAAAATGCATCACTTTCGGAGCAGTACGACAAGGCGACGTTGAAGGTTATCAAGGCGGAACGCAAGCTGGACCGGGCAAGGAGCGCCCAAGTACAGAAACTGGAGCAACAAGCGCTGGCTGGGTCCACAGCTCACGCAGCCTCAAAAGACGACAGTGGTGCCAGTTCCGGTGCCGCGAATGGGGACAACGAGGCGCTCAAGCTGCAATATCAAGAGGCAATGGCCGTTGTGGCCAAGCAGAAGGAGCAACTCGAAGCCGCGCTATCCGAGAACAAGGCTCTGATCGAGGAGAATTCGACCTACAAGATTAAGAAGGAGGCTGTGACGGACGAGGAGTATGCCCGGACCGAGCTCTTCAAGCAGTTCAAGGCACAGAACGAGGATCTGATCAAGCGCATCAACCATCTCGAGGCGACCAACAAGCAGCTGCGGGAAGAAGCGGAGAAACTGCGGGGCGAGAGAAGCGAGTGGAAAACCAAGCTCGAACACGAGGCGCAGGTCGCCACCCTGGAGCTGGAGGACCAGCTTCAGCAGAAAGACCAGGATCTCACCCGCATTCGCTCTGCGCGCGACGAGCTCATGGCAGAGGTAGCCATGCGCAAGGCTAGCCAGGACCAGGAGAAGACCGCCCTGGCGCAGATCAAGGAGCTCTCCGAGGCACAGGTAGATCGCATTGCCCAGCTGGAATCGGAACTCGAGAGACTACGGCCAAACGAGGACACTGCCATGACGGATCCCCGCCCAGATCTCGAGGCCCTGCCGGTGGAAGAACTTCGGCAAAGATATGTGAAATTAGAAAAGGACTTTGAGGCTATCAACAAGGAATTGCCACTTCTGGAGAAGTCGTATAAGAAGTCGATGGCCCTAGCGCACAAGAAGGTCATGGATTTCCACCACCTCGAGGAGCGGGTCGCGACGCTTACGGCTGAGAAGAGCAAGGCGGATCAGAAGTATTTCGCGGCCAGAAAAGACATGGACATCCGCACCGCCGAGATCCGGACATTGCGGGCGCAAAATGGCAAGAGCTCCGAGATCATTTCTCAGCTGAAGGACGTCGAGGCGCAGAACCGGGCTCTTATCAGCAGCCTTGAGAAGCAAATCGCGACGTTGAAGAATGAACTCTCAACCGCGATGATGGAGAGGAAGAGGCTAGAGCAGGTGAGCACAGAGGCGACACGACGAGCCGACTCGTGCAAGTCGCAGATATCTAGCCTCGCCGACCTGGTCAAAGCCAAGGACGCGGCGGTCGCGTCCATGAAGGAGCAGCTCATGAAAGTTGAGACGGAGCTGGAAAAGGCCAAGGTCGACGTCAAGGAGATCAGCAAAGAGTGCCACAAGTGGAAAGTCAAGAGCCAGAGCAACTCGTCAGAAGAGGAGGAGGCACTGAGGGTGAGTTCACGCTACTCATGTTTTTATGTCCTGGGCCGTGCTGATCATGTCTTGTGTAGAATTTGGTGATTTGCTCTGTCTGCCGAAGCAACTTCAAGAACACTATCTTGAAAGGGTGCGGTCACGTCTTCTGCAACAACTGCGTTGACGACCGGCTCGCGAACCGGATGAGGAAGTGCCCGAGCTGCAACAAGGCATTTGACAGGTCCGATGCCATGCCCGCCCATTTATGAGCAAGCAAGGTTTAGGTGCGGTCTGGAGCTGGGGGGGACAACCCGAATTCGCAACGCTTCCAAGGCCGGGACCACGACCAGCAGGGACGGCACGGAACCCCACGTTTGGTCTCGCAGATCACCACGGCGGAGCGAGCGAGTGGACAAGAGCGGCGCCGAGGACAGAAGTTCATGATCACATGTGTGTACGAGAAAGGCGCTCTTTTTTTGCCGTTTCCGATTGTAATCTATTGGTGTGTGAATAGGTTTTGGCATGCCTTTAACTAACGAGCTCGGGCAAGCTGAGGGGGGAAGGGAGCAGCATGTGGCGAGTGGCGACTTGATATGTTGCTTGGGGTGCAGGATACAGAGCAGGCGTTACAAAGGAGTCAGGGTTACTGTACAGAGCCGAGCTATTGATATCCAAAGTTTCAAGACCGTCCGGGGCACTCAGCGACGAATCGTCGACCCGTAACCCGTGCTTTCGTGTCGCGAGCCTGAGCCGGAGCTCGACGACCGTCTGGCACCCCACGCGGAGCCGAGGCCAGAGTCGGACCCGGGCCCGGGCGCCGAACCCGACCCCGACCCCGACCACCAACCCCCGGGACCGTCATTGTCTCTCCATAACCCACCTCGGCGGCCGCGGCCGCGGTTCCGGTCATGACTCCGCTGCCCGCGATTCGCCGCCATGTATCCGGCCGCGGCTCCGCTCGCCAAACCGGACCAGAACCCAGGCCTCCACGCCGACTCTGTCGACGAAGAAGGCTTGGGCCCAAACCCGGGATACGGCGGTGGCGGATCGTCCTCTCCGCCGGGTCCGGGTCCGAATCCCGGTCCCCAACCGCCACTACTACCACCTCCGCCCCATCCCCTCCTGTTGGTCCCACCGGACGGCCTCGGTCCCGGCGTCCCCCGCCGAGTCCAGGCACCATAGGCAATCCACGCGAGGACGGCGAAGAAGAGGAGCCAGAACAACCAGGCCGCCTTCTCCCCGGCGGGCCCTCCTCCTCCTCCTCCTCCTCCTCCTTCTTGTCCGTCGTCGACGCCGACGAGCTCGGGGAACCGCCGCCGGCCCTCCTCGGTCAGGCGGACGGTGTACTCGACGCCGCAGCTGCCGCGGAGGACGTACGGGTCGTCGGGGGAGGCGTACCCCTCGCAGAGGACGTCGGTGCGGTCGAGCCGGACGGCGCGCGGCAGGCCGCCGCCCGCCCCCCCGGCCACGCTGCACGCCCACGCGACATCCTCGGCCCCGCCGTACCCGGCCCCGGCCCCCTGGTTGGTGCAGCGCATGGTGCGGACGGGCCCCGCGAGCCGGCAGAGCGCCGCCGGCGAGACGCACCGCAGCTGCGGGATCGGCGGCGTCCGTCGCGACGTCGTCATCTTGTCTGGTTCGTGCAGCGTCAGGGCTTGGACCTGTGTTATTTTTTTTTATTTTTTTTTTTTATTTTTTGGTTTCAGTATCATGTATCATTATTTATTATTCTTTGCCCTTGTGTGCTTAGTTTGGTCTGAGGCGTTTTTTTGGGGGGGGGGGGGGGGAGATGATGATGATGATGATGATGATAACATAGGGAGGGGCTCAGCGGTTTTTCTTTTTTCCATACCTCGGAGAGGAGGACTGCGTCCTTGGGGCGGGCGCGGGCTGCGAGAGCTCCATGGAGGGTGAGGAGCGAGAGGAGGAGGGTAGCAGCTGTGGTGGTTGTGATGGTTGTGATGGTGGATGTAGGTATCGATGGGAGGCGCATCGTCGTGTTAGGCTTGTCGCGCCCGCAGTTCCGGGCTTTTCAGCTCTTTGTTCTGGAGCAGTTGCGCTCTTCGGGTGATGAGAACGGCGCCGATGTCGAATTGGAATGTGAAGGTCCGCCGTTCGGGAACAAGGCACCTAAATGATGGGTACTGTACCTTACTTTCCAGGGATTGTTATGTATACGAGATCGAATATTAGCCGGGCCCTATACAGACAGAGAGAGCACAGTGTATATATGTACAGATTATGTCTGTACTCCGAGTATCTTAAACCTTATTCTAAAGCACCTACCTCGCAAGATTCGGGCGAGAAGAACCGGCAAACTGATCGAGGCCACAAATGATGGACGATGAGGTCGGTTTCAAATACCAGCCTCGCCTCTTCTCTTAAGAAATCCTAAATAAAGAAGACAATGAAAAGATGGGAGGAGTCAAGCGAGAAAGGACAGGTTGTCTACTTCTCCAGCTAGAGTTTGGTGTGTGTGTGTGTGTGTGTGCCTGCCTCTTAGCCTGCCTAACTAAAGAGAGGATTAAGTTCCCAGATTGGCCAACGGAGCCCGAAAACACAGCACGGTGGGCGGTGGCGAGGCCGAACTTCGGTTTTGGGGGGGGCGCTCTTGACACGTCAGCTCATCGATCGATTGGCATCCAGGAGGGCGCTAACAGGTGCGATTGTGCTAGCGAGTCGACCGATTCTCCATGATCAATCTTTTAGTTCATTTTTAGACCTCTTCCCCGTTTTTAGAAGGGAAACTTAAAACTTCGGTTCTATTCGTACCGTGCTTTCCCAGACGCGCCCAGGGGAGATTCGTCCAGATACTGTGTTGATTGAGGCAGCCCACGGTCAGGAACGCAATGAGTTAGTCGGAAATGCAAGACAAGTGCATAGCAAGTACGCATTACATACATATGCATATTATATATGTATGTTGCATAAACTTAGGTTAAGGAGTAGAGTAGGTATTGTGTAATTGTACTCCGTAGGGACACAATCACCACCTTTCTCCCATCCCACCCCCACCCATCATCTTCCTACGGGCGCCCGTCTAACTTTACGAGTATGTATGTCGCAATTGCACAGATTTCTCCTCTCAACCCTTTTTTTCCCTGGAACCCAAATGAGATGTATATGTGCAAACCATGATGAAAATCCTCCACCCACTCGGTCAAATACCCACAGAGCGAGAGGTGATAATGAACAACAAAAATAAAACAAGAAAAAGGACGAGTTTAAAAAAGGGGAAAAAAAATGTATTAACCGTGCTTCTCCAGACTCTGGAGATTCACGAGCTCCGCGTACCGGCCGTTCTTCTTCATCAGTTCCGCGTGCGTGCCCTGCTCCACGACCCGGCCCTGGTCAAAGACGTAGATGACGTCGGCCTTTTGGATGGTGCTCAGCCGGTGGGCGACGGCGATGGTGGTGCGGCCCTTGGCGGCCTTGTCGAGGGCGGCCTGCACGACGTGCTCGCTCTCCGAGTCGAGCGCCGAGGTGGCCTCGTCGAGCAGCAGGATCTTGGGGTTGCGCACGAGGGCGCGGGCGATGGCGATCCGCTGCTTCTGGCCGCCGCTCAGCAGCGCGCCCTTGGACCCCACCACCGTGTTGAAGCCGTCGGGCAGCGAGAGGATGAAGTCGTAGATGTTGGCCTCCTGGCACGCGAACTTGACCTGCTCGTCCGACACCTCGTACGGCGCCCCGAGCAGGATGTTGTCCCGGATCGTGCCCTGGTACAGCGTCGGCTCCTGCGACACGAGCGCGATGAAGCTGCGGTACTCGTTGACGTTGAGCCGGCTGATCTCCTTGCCGTCGACAAAGATGCCGCCCGCGAGCGGGTCGTAGAAGCGCTCGAGCAGCGCGATCGTCGTCGACTTGCCGCACCCGGACGCGCCCACCAGCGCGACGTACTGGCCGGGAGAGATGGACAGGTTCAGCCCCCGCAGCACCGGCTGCTCCGGCCGGGTCGGGTAGCGGAAGTGCACGTCGCGGAACTCGATGCTGCCGTCGACCGCCTCGAGCTTGTCGCCGCCGGGGGCCCACGTGTCGATCGCCGGCTTGCGGTCGAAGAGCGTCTTGAGCTCGCGCGACGCCTCGACGGCCTTGCCCATGTCCGGCGCGAAGCTGAAGACGGTCCCGGCCGACTGCGCGCCGAAGATGACCGACGTGAAGACGATGAAGAACTGGAACAGGTCGTACTCGTACTTGGCGATCAGGGTGCCGCCGTACCAGAACCCGAGGGCGAACGCGAGGAACATGAGGGACTGCGACGCCGCGTACAGGAGGCTCGACTTGAGCACCGAGATGAGGCTGGCGCGCTGCTGGGCCGCCAGCGAGGCCCTGTACTGGCCGAGCACGTCCTCCTCGCGCGTCAGGGCGGCCACGGTGCGGATGGCCGTGATCGCCTCGGACGCGAAGCTCGCCGAGCCGGCATAGGCCTTCTTCGCCCGCCGCTGGTAGTGCGCGAGCAGCCAGAAGCGGAAGAAGCCGCAGCCGATGACGATGGGCATGGTGGCGATGCACACGAGCGCCAGCTTCCACCCGATCGAGAGGGCGACCACGCAGGCGGCGATCAGCGTGGTGAAGACCATGATCAGCGTCCCCAGGGTCGAGCCGCTAAGGCCGGCGACATGGGTCGTCTCGGTGCTGAGGAAGGAGGTGAGCGCGCCGGCCGAGTTCTCGTCCCGGTCAAAATATTCGACGTCCTGCCGCAGCATGGACCTGAACGACATGTCGCGGACCCTGTGGATCAGGCGCTCGCTGCACTTGGCGAAGGCTATGCCCTGGGCGACAAAAGCGATGAACATGACGATGGCGAGCATCAGGTACATGAGCGACCAGAAGGAAGCCTCGGACCGGATGTGGGGGATGGTCTCGTCGGTGACGGGCACCGAGCTGTTTGTTTGTTTTTCTCGGTCAGCCTTTTCATCAGAGAGTTCTCCTTCTGCGTCCGGCCTGCGGGAGCTTCGAGGAGGGAAAAAAAAAAAAGAAAGAAAGGGAACAAAGAAAAGAAAACTTACAGAGCACTAATGAGCTTGGCAAAGAAGACAGCCTGGGTCGGGTTACCGCCGCCACAGATGGCCGAGAAGAAGAGGCCGACCAACATGATCTTCCACTCCTCTCGGTTGAAGCTGGCGATGAGCTTGATCAGCGTCCAGAAGCTGTACTTCTTCTGGGATTCGGGCTTGCGCCCCGCCAGGGCCATCGAGCTGGCACTCTGTTGCGATTGCGTCTTCTTGAGCCTGGCCTGGAGGTCGTCGTCGGGATCCCCGGGGACGGTGCCGCTCCTGCTCCCGCGAGTCGAGGCCCGGTAGATGGCAGCCGCCTCGGATTCGCGCTTCTCGAGCAGCGCAGCTCCCCCCTCCTCCTCCTCCTCGGCTTCGGCCGCCGTCTCGTTGGCCGTCTTGATGGCCTGGGCCGTGACGAGGTTGTAGTACGCGCCGCGCCTCTGGAGGAGGTCGTCGTGCGTGCCCTGCTCGACGATCCGGCCCTGGGACATGACGACGATGTTGTGGGCGTCCTTGATGGTCGACAGACGGTGGGCGATGGTGATGGTGGTGCGGCCCTCGGCGGCGGCCTCGAGGGCCGCCTGGACGACGCCTTCCGACTTGGTATCGAGCGCGCTGGTCGCCTCGTCGAGGAGGAGGATCTTGGGGTCCGAGACGACGGCGCGGGCGATGGCGATGCGCTGTTTTTGGCCGCCGCTCAGCAGGAAACCGCGCTCGCCCACGTTGGTCTCGTATCCTTCCGGGAGGGCGGTGATGAAGTCGTGGGCATTGGCCTTCTTGGCGGCCTCGTAGATCAGCTCCCTCTGCTTCTCGGGATCCTCCTTCTCCCACTTGGTCCCGATCAGGCCGTGGCGGATGTTCTCGTAGATGGTGGTGCTGAAGAGCGTGGGCTCCTGGGACACCAGCGCGATCTGTTGACGCAGCCACCGGAGGTTGAGGGTCGAGATGTCGACGCCGTCGAGGTACACGGTCCCCTCCAGGGGGGAGTAGAACCTCTCGACCAGGCCGATGATGGTCGACTTGCCGCTCCCGGAGGCGCCGACGAGGGCCGTGGTCTTGCCGGCGGGGATTGTGAGCGAGACGTCATCCATGACGACGACCTCGGGACGCGAAGGGTAGACGTGCTTGACGTGCTCCAGCCGGATGGTGCCCTCGACCTTGTCCAGCTTGGTGCCCTCCTCGCTTGACGGATCGATAGGAGATTGGCGGTCGATGGTGCTATAGATCTTGGCGGCCGCGCCGAGGGCGGTGGTGAAGGCCTGGGCGTTGGGGGCGACGTTGCCGAGGTTGAAGGCTCCGATCATGACGCTCATCATGACGATCAGGACCTTGCTGAGAGAGACCTCGTGGCCGACGAGGAAGCGCGATCCCATCCAGAAGGCCAAGCCGTAGTTGAGATAGAGGATGGTCATCATGCCGCCGATCATGGCGCCGAGGACGCTCTTGAGCTTGAAGCCGAAGACCTCGGCGCGGGCCAGGTGGACGTCGTACTGCTTGGCCAGGCGGTCCTGGGTGCCGAAGGCGACGGCGTTGCGGATGCTGCTGATGACCTCCTCGGCGACGGAGCCGCCCTGGGCGTAGGCGGCGATGTTCTGCTTGGAAAACTTGACGATGAACTGGGAGGCGGTGCCCATGCACAGCAGCAGCGCGACGACGGTGCTGAGCAGGATGAGGGTCAGCTTCCAGAAGCTGACGAAGCCGATGATGAAGGCGGCGACGAAGGTGGCGATGGCCGAGAGGGTCAGGCCGACCTTCTCCGAGATGCCCTCCTGGATCAGGTTGGTGTCGGCCGTGATGCGGGTGGTGACCTCGCCGGCGCCGAGCTTGTCGAAGAAGCCAATGTTCTGCCTCATGCAGCTCTCGAGGTAGTGCTCGCGGATCTTGGCGCTGATGTGCTCGCCCGTGTAGATGAAGCCGACGGTGGAGATGTAGGTCGTGACGAACTCGCCGATGGCCAGGTAGACGAAGTAGAGCACCAGGCGGCCCATCTCGTCGGTGAACTCGTCGTACGTCATGGACGAGCCGGGAGTGAAGTAGTCCTGGAAGGTTCCCTGGAGGTTGCCAAAGATGACCGTCATAAGGGGCAGGGCGGCGCCCGAGGCGATGGCGCAGATGGAGGACACCAAGATGATGAGCAGGTCGTTGCGCGACGAGTAGCGGTAGAGCATTGCCATGCCGACCTTGACGTCGGGGGTGTAGACCTGGTCCCGGAGGATCTTGGCCTCATGCTCGGGCAGGTGGGCGAAGGGGTCCTGGTCCTTCTCGGACTCGTCGTCCTTGGGCGCCACGACCTTGCTGTCGGCTTTGCCGAGGTTAATGGCCACTTCATCGTTGTTCTTCTCCGTGCCATCGCTCGAGTTGCGCCCGGAAGACGGCCGACCCGGTACCGGCGCCGTACTCTTCTCGCTCAGGTCTTCGGCCATGGCGATCGACAACGACTTCGACAGCAGATGGACGGGTGGCTATCCGAAGGAGGTGGCGTTTTTTGGTGTTGTCGTCGAGGCTCACTCACCCTGGGCCGGCGCCACAGGTGAACGCTTCCCCTCCCCCCCGGTCCCGGTCCCGGTCCCGGTCCCTGCGAAAGGACAAACTAACTTAGTCTTTCCAAACCTAAGCCAGGCTCGTGTCTGCAGCAACGAGTGTCAGAAGCAAGGCGCGGTCGGGATGCACAACGCTGACCGAGCACCTTGCTCGACTTCACGCAGCACAGGCAGCTATTGCATCACTGGATTTTGACAAGCACGATTCAGAAACCGGGGACGGTCGACGTAGGTCGAAAGCTTGAAAAGCTGATGCGAGAATGGGAGGGGAAAAAAATTAATGGCAGATCAAAGAAAAAAGAGGAAGGAAGGTTTGACTTGGGACCTGAACAGAAGGAAATCGATCCGTGTTTGCAAAGACTGGGTACCTATTCTTTAAGGCCGGCCATTTTTTCCATTTAAATACTTCCGTCACCAACAGCTTACTAGTAAGGTTGAGCCAGCCCGGCGAGCCAAATACGGTACAGGAGGCGAGTGCAACGCTATATTTGGTGTGCGGATCTTCCATTCTCCCCGTGGAATCTGCCAAGAGAAGAGAACACGGAGTTTGGTCACCTCCGTGATCCGATCCGCTCCCATGATTTGGATGACAGGACCGAGTGCTGCGCGCAGTGCCACTGCCTGGAGCTGAAGTCTCCGAGGAGCCCCACCACTTTAAATTGCAGGGTTTCTTCGTGAAGTGATGAACTATCAGGCTTCAAAGGGGGAAACAAACTTCTCCATGTCCGTAGGACACAACAACCAACACGTTATCATGTTCTTTTCGGGTTATCCTGTATGAGCGCGTATCCAGCATTGCCACCCCCATCTGATAGACCTTAAACGAATTTACAGCTTTACCCCTGTTTTGCTCGCTAGCCCGTGACATGGGATGGATAGAATCTGGCACAACCTGGAAGCTAACACGAGAACGAGATATCGAACAACAAAAAAAGCCCACGTCTGAGTCGCCCTGGGTCAATGACCCTCCTGAACTCTCAGGATATGGTTCCTCTGGTTAGCTCCAAGCCCTGAAAGGCCCTGAAAGTTCCTATTCAAGAAGGGGAGAGAGACTACGGAGTAGTAGGGCAAAATTACACACTAGCGGACAAACAAGAGTTGAATTGTACACTAGTGCTTGTCACTCGTACACGTAAATTACAGGTATGCTTTAGTATTATTTTTGTCTTCCTTTTTTCTCTTCTTCTTTCTTTCATTGTGTTTGGTACTTTTTTACGAAGTGACTGTATGACACATTCGGAGATTCACGCTGTGCAACCCAACCCCCTCCCCCTCTTGCAGGAGACGAAGCAATTTGAGAGGGCAAACCTGGGCTCACGGCCTACTTTGTAGTAGTGTAGGTTGGGATCCTCGACAGCTCGGGGGCCCGGGGTTCTACAACCTCCGACACGATCCACCGCGTGGGGCATTGCTTCGAAAGCTTGTTTCTTCAGGCAACCAATGCTACGAGGCAACCAAGACTTGGGGCCTGCTGGATGGGGAAATGACCGTGCACATGCTCGCTATCAATAACTAAGACCCATTTGATTTGGCAAGCCTCGCAAGCCGCTTACGAATACACAAGTGAAAATGGGTATGAAGGTGAGCCGCTGCCAATTCCGAGACAGCAAATTCATTGCTATCAGGGAATGGCGCCATTCATGGTTCCCATGTCCCACTTCTGCATAACAATCCTATAACTAGTGTAGAGTGTCTTCCATATTCCGTCCATGCGGATTCCGTATCCCGCAAATGGCATCCTATAACATGGATAGGGAGTCCCAAAGCTCGTCAACTACCTACCGGAATTCCGCGAGAAAGTCTGACCCATGAACACAAGGCGCTCCAGCCTCGTCTCAGCTCGTCGAGGTCTCTCCGTGTATATATGTGTACGGATTTATGTATTTGTGTGCATGTTCATTGGAATCCGGATGCCGCATCCTCATCACGAGGGCTTCGGAAAGTTAATTGACCCGAAGTCCACCAAATCACATACGACGTGGACCTGTCAACCGTGGTACGTGGTTGCATATATCAACAAGTTAGGTGCAGGTAGTTGAGACGAAGATGCCCCGACATATGTTTTGAATTGTGCACGAGGTCATGCGCGGGCCACAAGTTTGATGTAAACTGGTGCGTTCCTGGAGACATAATACAAGTTTCCTCACGCAGTGCATGGTCGCGTCGGGTGCAGGTCTGTGGATGTCAGTGGTATTCGGGGCATGAGGCGCCTACAATGATCTCAGTATGCAGTTAAACGAGTTCTACCAGGCCAGAACTCTTCGTCTTTAATTGGACTTGGTGAGGCACTCCTGCAAGTTTGCAGGATGTATGCCATGTACAGACGTACATACATACATAACGGATTAATCCGTACCTTACTACATAGTAAAGTTGTCGGAGCGGGGCTGGATCCTTGTCTGTCGACAGGTTTGGTGGGGGTGCAGCGACACCGCCCAAAAATTCCCGTGGCAGAAAAAAAAAATCCCCAGATCTTGGATTGCGGTGCAGTGTACGGATTATATGCTTTTGGTTGTCGTCTCAAGATAGCACAGTCGCTCCATTGGCACCCTATACACAAAAAGCAACAAAACAGCACCCACCCCTTCTGCCCTCCTCACGGTTCTCGAATCTAATCGCAACTCTCACCACCCGATACGAGACCCAAACCGACGACCGCCACAATGCCCAAGTCAAAACGTGCCAGGGTCTACCACCTTACCCAGGTGTCCAAGAAGACACGCGAGCAAAAGGACAAGCTCTTTTCCAGCATCCGCGAGTGCATCCCGCAATACCAGCACTGCTTCGCCTTCAGCGTCGACAACATGCGCAACAACTACCTCAAAGAAGTGCGCCACGAGCTGTCCGACTGCCGGTACTACTTCTCCCTCCCTCTTCCTCTCTTCCGTCTCCCCCCCCCCTCGCTCCACACCTCCCGTCCTTACAACTCAGTACCATAGCCACCGCCCAAACTGACAAGACCGACCCTCCCCCCCCCCTCTTGTTTTCTGTGGGGGAAGAAGGGGGTGGGGGGGAAACCAACCACGCAGCATGTTCTTCGGCAAGACGAAGCTCACCGCCCGCGCGCTCGGCACGACGCCCGAGGACGCGCAGGCGGACGGCATCGACGGGCTCGCGCGCCACCTGACGGGGGCGGTCGGCCTCCTCTTCACCAACCGGGACCCGGAGGAGATCATCTCGTACTTCGACTCGCTCTCGCACGTCGACTTCGCCCGCGCCGGCACCGTCGCCCCCCGCACCGTGACCGTGCCCCCCGGCGTCGTCTACTCCACCGGCGGCGAGGTGCCGCCCGAGAACGACGTCCCCATCGCCCACACGCTCGAGCCCGAGCTGCGCCGCCTCGGCATGCCCACCCGCATGGTCAAGGGCAAGGTCTGCCTGGGCGCCGACGAGAGCGGGGAGGGCCGCGTCGGCGGGTACACCATCTGCAAGGAAGGGGACGTGCTCGACTCGCGGCAGACGAGGCTGCTCAAGCTCTTCAGCATCTGCCTGAGCGAGTTCCGCGTCGCCCTGCTGGCCTACTGGAGCGCCTCGACCGGGAACGTGACCGACTTGGAGGCCGGGAAGCAGCGGCTGGCCAGGTTGCAGCAGCAGGGCAAGGCCGGCGCCAAGGACAATAATGCCAAGGAAGAGGGGGATGAGATGGACGAGGATGAAGAGGAGGATCAAGACTGAACGGATTAGACCGTGCTACTGGGTGGAGAGGGTGGTGGGCCGGGGGGGGGGGGCCGGGTCTTGTCGGTTTCATTGTGCATATAGGGGACTTTTGCATGATACCATAGCTTTTGTATCGGCTTGGGCTTTTCGGTTACTGGCGTCCGGACGGCGGGTCAAGAAAACAAAAAAGATAAAAGAAAAAAGAACAAGAACAAGGGGACGGAAATAGAGCAATTCATGCCACCAGCCGGGGAACTGATAAGCTCCCCCGATCGTGCTGGTGATAATGATGATGATCATCGCTACCTAGAAGTCCTTGCTCTTCTCTTTCCCCAGAAACACCGTATCTAAAGAATCATCACCGGGAGCAACTTTGATAAGCATTGGTGGCGGGCCCCGATAGCAGCACATTTCGTAGCTGGAGACAGGCTACCCGTTTCCTAGGCCAGACGAAAAGGAAACAAAAGAGTCCCTTACCTCTGACCTACCTTCCTTCGTTCGTTTCTCAATTTCTAACCATCAATATTAATTCGCTTCCCTTGCCCCGTTTTCTTCTTCTTTTTTTGGTTACAAGCGTCAAGCAGTGAATAAATACAAGACAAAAGAATGGTTACCTTCCCGAGAACTCTCGTTCAGATTTGTGGCATCGAGGCAACGCGGCAGAGTTGCCCGGGAAAAAAAGGCTTGGTTCTCTGGGACGACAATTGTAGGATCCGGGGGGGCAGTTTTGGGCTGCTCGTTCCAGCTGACATGAAAGACCCTAGCGGTGGAGCGCATATAAGTTGCTCCAACGGGTAGGTGAATACTAAATGTTGCCGGGCAAGAAAACGGAACCGCATCCGTTGGCTGTCCGGCCGAGGATGCTGCTGCTTTTTTTCCTGGCGATGGCCTCCCCCCCTTTCTGACGAGACGGCTTACCCTCAATGCCGAGACGAGGCGGGATCGGGGGGGAAGAGGACGAGGGAAACGACAGTGAAGAGAATGATACCCACCACAAGACATGAGGCCAGTCTTGTTAGTAGCGTCGCAACTTCCTCGGGTCTTCGTAGCCGCCCTCGTAGCCGCGTTTCCGAGAGTCGTCGTGGTCCCTGGGTCGGTCGTAGTCTCTGCCGCTACCGCTGTAGTACCCACCATTCTCGCCGCCGCCGCCGCCGCCTCCGCGGGGTCGGATGGGCTCCGTGTTGCTGCCAGTCTGCCGGGGGTTGCGGTCGCGGTAGCCACCGCCGCCCGATCTGTCATCATATGAGCGCGAGCCGCCGTCCCGTCCATACCCACCGCTTCCTCTTCCGGGGCCGTCACGTCGGTCGTCGCGGCCGCCATAACCACCACCGCCGCCGGGTCCGCTAGGGGCGTTTGGTGGCCCGCCGTAACCACGGTCTCGGCCTCCGTACCCGCCGCCGCCACCACCACCACCACCACCACCACCGCCGGGACCACCGGGGCTGGAACGGAATCCGCTGCGGTCGCCGTAGCCGCTACCTCCTCTGAACCCGCGATCGCGTCCTCCCCTGAAACCACCGCCAAAGCCGCCCCGGAACCCACCGCCAAAGCCGCCGGGGCCCATCGGCCTGGACGTAGATGCCTTGGTGTAGCCCCGACCACCAAGCCCGCCTCCCAAGCGGCGCGGCTTCCAACCTTTGACTGTCCTGCCCCTCTCTACGTCAACCTTGATCCGCCGGTCCTTGATGCGGATACCATCACATCCTTCCAGGGCAGCTATATGCGTACGCGCGCATATGCGCATCTCGTCAGTAACGCCTTACCATGAAACTGGACCTACTACCTTCGTGGTAAAGGGGGTGAAATGGGGCAAAACGAAGGTGGGAGAAGAATGATAAGGAGGAGGAGGAAGGACTGGCAAGCTTGAGGGCCATGTATGTTCCAGGGCGGGTTCCGGCAAGCTGCGGGATGACAGTGTCAAGAGTCAAGGTGGCAGGCATTACCTCTCATGTCCTTCTCGCGCTCAAACACTACGAAGCCGTACCCGCGGTGGGGTTTCTGTTTCTTGTTTCCCTTCTCGTGGGCGTGGGTATCGCGGATGATGCGGATCTGCCAAGGTCAGTCAGCGAATATCCAGGCCAGGCCCAAAACAGAGGGCTAAGGGAGAACAAAGAAGGAAGCTCTCACTCGCTCAATGGGCCCAAACCGCCCAAATTCACGTTCCAGGTCCTTCTCGTCGGCGTTGTAGTCCAACCGCGCCACTATCAGCGTCTTGAAGGCATCACCGCGGATGTTGGGATCCGCATGGGGGTTGTCTATTTTAAAAGTTCAGTCGCGTCAGCACTTTCCGTTTCGAGACACACAAATAAATACGCTGCAGCACACGAGCAGGACGCACAATTCTTGGGGCCCTCGGTGAGCAGCCTTTCCACCTGCTCCTGCTTCTCGCGCTTTTTGCGGTCGCGCCTCTCCAGCCAGCTCTCGGTCGGGTGGTACTCGTACACGCGCTCGTACTCGGCCATGGCGGGCAGGTACTGGGCGACGCCCGAGATAGACGCCGTCCTGCGTTCCTCGGGCGGATGGTCGCATGGCGGGACCCAGCGCAAGGGCGGGCGCGGCGCAAAGAGCGCCAGCAGGTTGGGGGGGAGCCGGTCCGTCATGGTGAGAGAGCTGTTTTGGTCGCCTTGTCACTTTGGCCGCGCGAGTGATGTTCTTGGTCCGCGATTCGCCGGAATCGAAAATTCTTCGCGAGCAGGGCCGGGATATCGCTCGCTAGGCGTCCTGTGCAGTACAAGACGACGGGGCACGCAAACCCTGTTGACTTTGCTGGCGACGACGCGCCAGATGTCGATGGAAGACGGAGGACGAGACGAACTTGGCAGGATTGGGGAAGCTCGCGATGTTGGAAGCATTGCCTGGCTGTTTGGCGCGCTACCCTGCGGTGGGGCCGTGCACAGGAGCAACTTCGTAAAGTTAGGTAGTCAAATGATAGATAGCCAATCATGCTGGTTAAGGCCCACTTATTTTCTGCCGCGTTTGGACCGGGCCGCATGGCCCATTTTCTGCCGCTGCATCTCGCGATTCAAATGCTCTTCAGACGGCAACGGCGACGATGACAGTAAGGGCGGTGCAACAGATCTCTACCGGCCGGGTAAGGAGTGAAAAACCGCTTTCTCGACCTGATGCGTGTGTGCTAACCCAAGTACCAGAATGGCGTCGGTTCCTTCATCTTGCAATGCAAGAAGATGAACTTCCATTACTGCGACTGGGCAGGAAGTTCAAAAGGCATGAAGTATGTCCCCTGCCTTCCTCTTCTTTCCTTTTCTCCGAACCTCCTCCTACTCGAGACAATCAGTGGTACTCATAATGATACAGCGGCTTCATCAAGTCTCTCCTCCCCAAGTTCGCCGCCGCCAACCCGCAAGTCGAGTTCACCGTCTCCCCACGACCATCCAAGCACCCCGTCATCGTTGCTCAGTACATCAACGGCCGCGAGAAGTCCATCTGCGTCCGTAATATGGAGCCGTACGAGATCCTCAAGAAGGCCGAGCTGCTGCGCGATGCCAGCGGCGAGAAGAACAAGAGGGTCACCAAGCCGGTACAGAGCATCAACGAGTCGGTCAGAGGTGTCTGGTCCCCGTACCATGGGAACGGGCTGCAGGTATGAAAGGGTGGAATGGTTGTGGTGTGGGCTGTATGAATGTGTACATGGTGCAATGCTTGCTTGTAACAATACGAATCCTTATACCTCACCGCTTGGGAATCGGAGTTGGAGAGTACTATTGTAACACATATTCCGGAATGGAGAAAGCGAGCTGAGCTGAATCTTGTCTTTTATTAAGATTTTCGGTTCATCTCTACTTAGACTTCTGACAATGTGGTCCCATGTTCAGTCACTTTTGCCGTTCCTTACTTGTGGCACATTCTCAGATATCCATTTCCTTTTTTTTTCTTCTTCTTCTTGCTCTCTACCTTGGCGGAGACGCTCAGAGGTTGGAGTTGATAATGTCGACGACTGGGCTCGTTAGCTCTGATGAGAGTGTAGACATGAGGGACCTGGCAACTTACACTCGGGCTTCAGGCTGGCACCGCCGACCAGGAAGCCGTCAATGTCCTTCTCCTTGGCCAGGTCCTTGCAGTTCTTGCCGTTGACGCTGCCGCCGTACAGAATTCTCGTCTCCTCGGCGACGGCGTCGCTGACGTTGGCCTTGAGCCATTTGCGGATGGCCTCGTGCACCTCCTGGGCCTGCTCAACGGTGGCAACCTTGCCGGTGCCGATGGCCCAGATGGGCTCGTACGCAATCACGACCTTCTTCCAGTCGTCGGTCGAGAGCTTGGCGGCCAGGGCGGCCAGCTGGCGCTCGACGACGGCGACCGTGTTACCGCTCTCGCGCTCCTGGAGCGACTCGCCGCAGCACCAGATGACACTGACGCCGCCGTCAACAGCGAACTTGGTCTTGGAGGCCACCACCTCGTCGGTCTCGCCGAGCAGCGTCCGGCGCTCCGAATGGCCCAGGATGGTCCAGTTGACGCCGCTGTCCTTGAGCTGCGACACGCTAATCTCGCCCGTGTAGGCGCCGTTGGGCTTGTCGTAGACGTTCTGCGCAGACACCTCGATGCCGGGCTTCTTGAGCTCGCTCTGGGCGAGGTGTAGGTAGATGGCCGGAGGAGCGATCACGACCTCTGAAGGAAGGCAGCACAGGTTAGCTTGCTTGATTGTTCCCGTTCTTACTCTCCCCCCCCCCCCCCAAAAAAAAAATCGTCGTCGTCGTCTGGGTCCATAGCAAGCAGGGTGTTAACGTACCAACATTGGAGTCCAATTGCGCCTCGTTGAGACCCTTTACGATTGTCTTGATGGACTCCTTGGTCCCGTTCCTGGTGGTCGCGGTGGTATGATCAGCTCGGAGAGCTCCAACGCGGGGTTTTGCGGCGTCATGGCGGGGTAAAACTGCCCACGTACATTTTGAAGTTGCCGCCGACGAAGAACTTGCGAGCCATGGTGGGCAAAGTCTTTTTTTCTTATGATGAACAAAAAAACGATTCAGGAGGAAGGGAAAATTGCTCTAATCACAATGAAGAGGGCGGGCTTGAATTTGGATGTTGACAGCATTCGACAGAGAGGTCCGAGTGGAAGTGGGATGGATGCGGGAGCTGCGGGCCTAAAAAGTGGATGCCCTGTTTGGGTTGGGGGACATGGTGCAACCTCAAAGAGTCCACCCAATGTTGGAAACGCGCCTGCAAGCCAGCCCTGCGTTCTTTTTTCCAATAGCCTTGGCTTTGGCTTATTTGCTGCTTGCCACGTACCGAGTATGGAGGTACGCACTCTACTCAATGGAGTCAGATCCCTATTTTGGAAACAAGTAAACAACGATGTCGCCGGACTATCCGTAGTTCCCTTCCTGTTAACGAGTTTTATGCCCCCGTACATGCATCGATGGATATAAATGCCCGTCCGCAAAGAAATCGAAAGTAAACTTTCTTGTCAATGACCCAACACGTCATCACCAGATCGTGTGTCGATCCAGCTTCCCCGCCAAGGTTGTGTGCCCCCCGTTCTGGGTCCGGCTCAACCCGGCTATTGGTCCCACAGAGAGCCGAGCATGTCCGGCCGGCCCATGAACTCCCGGCCTTCATTTTGGTCCTTCACACGGGTATGGGCTAGCCGTCCACCGCCCTGCTTGCAGTGTCGTGATTTAGCGGCTCCTCACAAAGAACCCCCCTCTTGGCTTGGCAACACGATCTCTCCGTAGCAGCGTCTCCTTAAGATTGACGGCTTGCTTCTTCACCTTGGGAGCCAACCTCGTGTCTCCACTGCTCTTGACGACCCGATACGCTGTTGAGCCCAGCCGTTTGTCCTTCGGAAGTTTAGGTTCGCGAAGTAATGTCTGCTCTGCCCCGCCAAGCTTCCTCCGTTTATGTTGTGCGTTGGTGGCCGGGCTGGGTGGTCGGGGCGCGTCATCTTCCCCGTCCGATTCGAGTAGATCCAGAGGGAGGAGCTTTGGCACCTCCCGTTTCCGCTTCTCCGTTTCTGGCGGGAAATCCTGGCCACCGCCCAGGTTGGCATCTTCATCCTCGTCTTCTTGCCTGCTCGCTTTCTGAGCCCGCTTCCTCTCCTCAGCCTGCCGCTTTAGAAACGCATCACGTTCCTGCCGTTTCCTCTTCAACGCGGCGGCTTGTCTGTGCGGAGTTAGCGGCGGCCACCGACGAGGCGAGAGTTGGGCTCGACTTACTGCTCAATGGCCTTTGCAGCAGCCTCCGCGGCTTTCAGGGTCTCGGCTTCCGCATCACGCGTGGACACAGCCTCCGGCGGCGCATCATCGTCGGAGTCATCCTCCTCCTCCTCTTCTTTTTCTTCTTCTTCGCGCTCACCCGTCTCAGCTCCGTTTCCACCCGTCTTGGCAATGCTGTCTTCCAAAGAATCCCGAGAGGGTCCTTCCCTGGGTGTAACGAATTCATCATGGTCGCTATCCTCAAATGTGATGTGCTGCTTCCTCTCCTTGGGCGTCTTGAAAACATCCTCGCTGTCCCCCTCCTGGCTTCCCGAAGCCGAAGCCCCGGCTTTCCTCCGCCGCAGTGCCGAGGACGTTGGGAGCGGGATTTCAATACTGACGTGGCTGCGCTTAGCAGACCCTGTGTCGTTGCTGCGCACAGCCGACTTTGGACTTGACGGCGAGTGCGGGTCGTCCTGCCTCTGGCTTTCCTCCGCTGTGTTGTCTGCCTTGTACTTTATGCTTGCTGCTCTGAGGAGTGGCTGCCCATTAACATCATCGCCGGTTTCGCTGGCTGGTGCTGAGCCTGGGGCGTCATCCTTGACCTCCGGCGTTTCTGGCTCAGAATCCGAAGAAAGGATCTCAATCACGGCTTCTTTCTCGGCCTTCTTCGCCTGCTGCCGCGCCGACCTTCGAGGCGCCATAACTTCGAGCGATCACAGACAGCAATATGCTCCCATTCGACAATGGTGTCAAAATGATTGTTGCACGCAGTAAATTCAGTGGAAGTCGCAGTGTGAGTTAATGATTTCATGAACACACATTGAATCGGCAAAGGGACGTTTCCTGAACTTTTTTTTTCTTGCTGCAAGGGCCGGTTTCATGATGCTTGATTGGCTGTAGATGATCATTGGATGATCATTGGGACCCACATCATTGTGAACTTGTACTGCTTAAGTCAGTAACTACTCCGTGGGCCCTCTGGGCAACTGTGTCGAGCTCCTAACAACATCAGCTACAAACCGTTGTTTACTTGTTATTTTTAACATTGCCGAAACCAACAGATTAATGCAACTGTTCTGAGCCCGCTTCATAACTGTCAATGAGATTATTATGGTGTTCGTCAAAGATTGATTACCTCCTCACTCCTAACGTCACGGTCAATTCCGCCCTTGTTGCTCCAGCGGCACAGCGATGTTTTTGGCACGGGCTTCAGGGGGAGCAGGGCGGCTCTCTGGTATTGCTACTTGGGCTGCCCTTCGACCTAGAGTTCCGGATGCGCATCCATTTGTTTTGGCCAATCAGGTCCGATTACAACAACAACAACAAGGACGAAGACGACGACAACAACAACGAGATTACGCAGTGTTTCTTCGCCCGCGATCGAGGCGTCCCCCAGCAGATGCGGCGGACGGTTTGCCCTTCAAAAACGTCGACCCTCCACCTCTCCGCTGGTGGCGAGAGTTTCAGGAGGCTCGCGGGATCGGGGATCTGACTCCGGAAAATTGCCTGAGTGCGTTCACGCAATACTGCCTCGTTGCAGCCAACACGGGCTCCAGCTGGAAGAGTGCGCTGGAAAGGGGTATGTTTCTAAAAGCGCCAACATGTGGTTCATCCTCCGGAGGCTAAGTTTCTTGTAGACCACAATATTGATCCGTACACTCTCCACTACACCGCCCTGCCACTGCTCAACCGGTCCGGGAGTCCTGCTATGACGGTTGGAATGCACATGCTCTTCACAGCATCAAGCATGGGATATACGCCTTCTATCTTGACGCTGATGGGCATCCTCGTGCGCTCGCCCGAAAATGTCTACGCCAAGGCGCGAGTGTCGCCGTCCTGGCGCGAGGTCGATGCGCGGTTTAAGCGATTGCTTCAAACCGAGAAGAACCCCGACGCCTTCACACTGCAGGGGCTCTTGCTGCTGCGCGAAGGCAGGGGCGACCTCTTCGCGCTGAGGTACTTTGACAGGGCCGTCGAGGCGGCGCGCGACATGCCAGGGACGCAACCGGGACCGGTCGAGCAAGATGCCCCGACCATTCGCGAGCCGAGGTGGACCCTGGAAGCTTTCTGCCACAGGAACCGCGGAGCCATTCTGCTGAAGCAGAACCGGAGAGAAGAGGCCATGGCCGCCTTCAGGATCCTCGCGCTCGAGCTGGACCTCCCAGACGGCTACGCCGAGCTGGCCAAGATGCTTCCGCCACACGCGAAGGAACGCGAGACCTACCTCCTGAAAGCCGCACAGGGCGGCAGCTTCGAGGCCTGCGCGCTCCTCGCGCTCCACATGGCCGACAAGGCCGCTGACTCAGATCTCCCTCACGGCGATCGCGTTGTCGCTGCGGGCTTGGCCCGCGAATGGGCGTTGATCGAGCCGGACGATGCGAAGAGGGAGCAGGTGCTGGCCCAGGTAGCGGAGAGGACCAAGGCGGTCTCTGGGGAGAGATAGGCAAGGGAAGGTGCCTAATAAGCGCGCTTACGCCCAGCTTTCCGCTAAGTGATTTGTTTTGAGACGGGTTAACACGTTCGGAGACCGTCTGATGACGGCACTTCAGCTGTTACCCAATGCTTCCTGTATTGTCAAGAACGAAGTCCGTGTGAACTGTATATAAACTGCACAGAACTGGCCGAAATGGGTTATTAATTGGAGACACATCCTTGCAATTGCCCTTTAGAAATTCTTCCGATTCGACGTCCGGCTATTGCTGTCAAATTGCCTTGAAGACGGCCGTAGGTGTAGTGTGCATCCTTCCCGGCGGCATGAAGTACACAACAATAAGCATGATCCACTCGAGAACCAGAATAACCTGTTGTTGCAAAGCTCTTAGTGTACGGTGTCATGTTTTCCGGACTAAAGGCAGATTCGGGAGAGTGACTGTTACGGAGGTACGCGACTACCTCATTTACGAGATGTCGTGGTCGCAATGACCGTTGAAGGAACGCGGATGGCTGCAATCCCATTAACTCGTTTCTTCCCGGCCTGCCGCTATCTCCACAGGATTGTTTGCTCAGTACTGAACCATTGCAGAAAAACCATGCGAGTCCCCAACACCCAAGAGTGACGACGCTGTTACGGGTCGACTGTCGTGCCGCGATGAGCAGCGGCACGTCGAAAGATTCTGAGCTGGCGGTTAAGGTCGTACAAACCATATTCGCTGGAAACCATTCGATTGTATGTACGGATTACATAATCCGTATGTGTAATCCGTACGGAGCATTCTGTTTCCGTACCACATTACCCTACGCGAGCACTGCGCAAGCTTACGCGAGGGCGCAGTTGTTGCTGCAGGAGTCCAGACCAGGTCCAGAACCAACCAGGGTTGCACTCCGCGTCGGAGCGACAAGCGTGGGTCCGGTCTAAAGCTGTTCAATGGTTCAGCTGCTGCACCAAAAGTGGGGTTGAGAAATGAGCAACAGGCCATTTTCCCCTGGCGTGCCTGGGGACCGATCGCTGCTTCTTTTGCCGATCTGGCTGCTTGTGCCTTTTTTTTTTTTTTTGTCCGTTGAACACACTCACTACCGACTCACCCACGTGGGATGTTGCTGGTGACACCCTGGTGATGACCAGGGGTGTCAGGCGCCGCAATGGCGATGGATTCATTGCATGACACTAGTGATCCGTACCGAGTTCATGTATGGAATACAAGTGTGTGTAATTACGCAATATGATATTTTTCAAGAGTACTGGCGCTTCCATAGTCTTCGATTGGTGCCGCGCCAGGTGCTACAGAGTGCATACACTGAATTACCTATACAGGAGCCGGTCGATGTCTGCAGGCAGCTCCTTCCCTAAAGTTATGAAGCCCCTCCCCCTTAGCGAGGTGGTTTAATCCATAGAACCGAGCAAGGAGCTTAACAGATCTCAAGAGGTGCCCATCTCGGTTTTAAACTGTCGCACTATTATTGAAGAACCTGGCTCAACCGTTTGTCCTTTTTTACGGGACTCGGATATTAAATAGCCAATTCATTGTTTACACTAGTGTACAAACAAATATCATGAAATTTCTCATGCGCCTCTGTTACACGGCGGCGTTGGCCAGAACACAGTGTCCGGCCCGCTGTCCGATGAATGCTCTTCATCTCGAGTTAGTTTCAACCCGCCATCTCGGGCCCTTCTTCTCAACCCTTGGATGACGGTCCGCGGGGCGGCCGGAGTTGTCACTGCAGGATGGTGTGCAGACAGAATGCACACACTCCGCCCATGCAGCAGCACTTCGAGATGGTGCCGCAAGCGCCGCCTCCTGTTCGCGATTGGCATCTCCACCGTCTGATTCTGGCCGATTCCTGCGCGTGCAACCGACGCTACTCCGGGTAGAATTGCGCTCAGGCGCGACATCGCTTCGGCGTGCAGGCAACTAGTTGCAATAAATTTTGGATATTCAATAACTCGGGCCAAACACGCAGTTTGGCTTGCCCACCGGCCAAGTCCTCAGCGGGTGGGCGTTAGTGGGCTTCCTGAAGTGGAAAAGTAGGCTTTAACTAATGGTTATGTACGGACGTACACTACGGATTAGTCAGGGCGGTTTTCCCAACTCCAGCCCAGCGAGTGGACTTGGAGGCTAGCAGAAGTCGACGATTGGTCCGAAAACCCCAGGCGCGGTCTTGCCAAGGGGGGCCCCCGGTCGGAGGGTGCCTCCCGCAGCTCGACCCCTACTAGCGTAGATCATGTTGCCGAAGTGTTCTGGCCCTCTGCGCTGTGCCGCCTTCTGTTTCTATTTTATCGCCGCACCTGTTCTGGACTGCCCAACGCCCCCGATCCCTTTTAGAGATGTCAGTCAGCAGAGCTTCGTGATCGAACAACAAGCCAAACGAACTCTGTCTACGATTGGTGAATTCCGATCGCGCAGAGGTCAACTGCATGTTGGTTACTCTAAAGGGTGCATACATACTGTATGTACATACATACATACCTACCTACCCGACCTACCTGAGGTAGCTGAGAAGCACACCACCTACCCACCTATCGCGCCCTGCGCTGCACGCTTCGTCAGCCACCGCCAACCTGCTTCCCAATCTGGCAGCAGCATTACCACCGATAGGTCGTCCGGCTCGGCCGCTTCGTCCCATCGGCGTTACCCACCTCCCGCGCCGCAGTTCGTATACACTATATATTTACCCGAGTCGCCCATAGACTATTTATTGGCCAACCAATTCACACACGAGCACGACCGAATCGTCGAGTTTCCGAGCTTCGGAGCTTCGATTCCTTCCGCGAAGGGTTGTTAACACACGTCGCTGCCGGAGCGCTGCACGCTGAAGGGTCCGGGTTGAAAAACATTTCTTAAATAAATAGGGACGACCGCCCTCACGCTGGGCAAGTCGGTTGCAACGTATCGTTGGTGACATCCGGGCCCCAACGAGTGCTGCGATCCTCCTGCTCTTGCCGGAAGACGATCTGCCTGTCTGACCCAGGCAATCGGAAACTCAGTCACTCGTTTTACCACTACTTAGATCCGTCGCACAGAGTAATGTTGCACCGGCCGACCCCTGCAACCGCAACACCATGAGCTCCGATGCAGTCTCGACGCCGGCCGGCCGCGCCCTTCGCCGGTTATCTCGACCAAATCGCCGCCTCCCAGTCTTTAGTCACCTGCCAGTAACACCATGGACCGTGTTACTCGTCGTCCTTGTTAGCTTCGCTTCATACGCACTGGCGGCCATCGCACCCTTGGAAACCCTGGCTGTCGGCCATGGATCGCTAAGGCGGGACGGCCAAGGATGGGCAGCGCTGCCAGACAAGCAGTCATCTCAGAGGGGGGACGTACAGAGGCGGGCCGCATCGGAGGATTCGGAGTCTACTACGGAGTCCTCGGAGTCCTCGGAGCCCTCGAAAACGTCGGCAACCCGGTCAGTCACGACGACATTCTCCATCGGCGTGGGGTCAGAAACGCCCTCTAGTTCGGGATCCCGCTCGGCATCCAGCTCCAGCACGACTGCTTCTGCAAGCCCTCTTCCCAGCATCCTCGACAGCTTGGTGTACGATTTCGCGCCGGGTCCCGACGGCGAGGCCTCGCCATGTCCAACCTTCATCAAGTCCTTCCTCGCCGACCCCAACTTCAAGAAGTGCTACCCCCTATCCATGCTGTTTGACGTGAGTGTAATACCCGACATGCACCCTAACCCCCCCTACTTGCTAACCCGGCACTACAGAGCTCCCGGTCCTTCTTTGAAGCCCAGCGCTCGGCCGTCGGTATCACGCGCACTCTCGACGCGACGTGCGCCGCCAACGCCACATTCTGCACCGGCTACCTGAACCAGCTCGCTCAGAACCTCACCCAGCCGGAGAACTGCGGTACCGACTATGAGCGTGGCCAGTCGACCGTCGCAGACATCTACAACGCCATGATGGCCTACGGGCCCGTCTACAGCGCCGGGTGCCTGCGCGACCCGGACACGGGCGCCTACTGCTACGCCAACGCCGTCACCAACCTAACCAACCCGAGCTCGACCTACATCTACTTCTTGCCGCTCAACAAGTCCCTCCCGGGGACCACCGTGCCGTCGTGCGGGTACTGCCTGCAGCGGACCATGGCGCTCTATCAGGCGGCGACGGCCGACCGCAGGCAGATGATTGCGAACACTTACGTTTCCGCTGCCCAGCAGGTCAACACCATCTGCGGGCCCGACTTTGTCAACGAGACGCTTGCCGCCGAGGTCATTCCCTCGAGCGCCGCGAAGGTGCCGGCGGCGAGTTTGTTGATGACGAGCACGCTGCCTTTGTTATTGGCGACACTAGCGTGGTTGGCCTAGATTTCATTTTTCCTCGACTTTGTCTTTTTCCACTCCTCCTCCTCCTCCTCCTCCTCCTCCTTCTTCTTCTTCTTCTTCTTTTCTTCACGATTCTTTCCTTTACGTCGCCCATTTTGTTTTGACAGTTTTAAAGGCAAGATAGAAAGCAGCTCGTTCGCTGTGGTTGGAAGCATTGGCGTTTTGGGTGGACAATTGGTTTCTTCTTTCTCGGAACGAACTCGGCGAGTGCGGTGTTCAGGTGCAACTATGGGATATTACTTTTCTGCTCCTTTTGAGGTTCATCTTGGGAAGGTCTCTTTGAAACGATGCGGAAATGGGATGTGAGGGCTTCGCCCCAGACGGAGTGGCGTTGGGTCTGGTGGCGAAGGCTCGCGGGCCGCTGCTCGGTCGAATGTCATCCGGCTCAGCTGGCGCATTGGCGGGTATCGAGTGGCTATCTGGATAGAAAATATAATGTTTTGTGTAGTACATCATCGGGTTCTCTTGGCGATGTCCTGGAATGGCTCCTGGGCAAGAACAAAGGGGGAAGAGAACTGCCCAAATGCTACCGCCTCCAACTGCCCGGCGCGATTCGTTTTTGAATTGCTATTATCTTGCCCGTAGATGCAGTCCATTGTGCCTCTGAGATACAGGCCAAATCTTGCTCTTTATGGAAACCGGAAAGCGCCCCAAATTCCCACTTGGAGCCGCGAGTGCGAGCTGAGCTGAGAGAGATTGGCTGTTAGCCTAACCAGCAGATTTTCGCTCGACGCTGAACCTATCCCCTAGAGTGTTCTACAAAAATCTCTGCAATCTCGTCGCATCTGTCGTAATTTTGTTTAGCTCAGCTTCTTCTACACTCTCGGCGCTTCGTGAGGTGAGGTGAGTGGCAGTGCCGACGTCTTGGCGCAGGGCTCAGGGGTTTGTTTACTTTCGTTAGATGTGTATGCTCCCACCTGGACCTACGGCATTACTACAAGTCCGACCCACTGGAGGCACAGATCAAAAAATTTGATGCTACGTTCAAACAAGGTTCCGTCTTGTCCGATTATGTGGGCTCTGTAGAACACTCGGCTCACTGTTGTTTCTCAAGCTGCGACTGGGGAAAAGGGGGCAACGCGGGGAAGGGTACTAAGTAAAAACTGGGGGAGCACGGGATGCTGTCTGAGCGGCAATAAGGATCAGTTGGTGCCAGGCCTGGCCCGGTCAGGTGCTGCCCCTTTGTGCTGCGCCGGATCGCAAGCGTAGCATCTCACGGCCGGACAAGAGATAAACCAACAGCTTGATAGAGAAGAGGAAGAAGGGGTTGGCAATGGGAGGAGCAATGTTTGCAGAGTCCATCCACTAATCCCGTTTCCCGGGGAGGGAAAAAAAGGGGGGGGGGGGGTGCGCGGTTGTTGCGACCGGATAGGCTTAATTCGAGCTTGTTCTCCGAACCCTTGGTGTCTGGAATGTGTAAATTGGTCACCGAAGATGAGAACGTTGGCGGACACAAACCCAAGGTTCTTCCCTACAAACCCGAAGGGCCAAGGAGAGGTTCTGCGTGGTACGGGCAACAAGCGCCGTTGAGAGAGCCCGAGTAAGATCTCGCCGGCGGCATCAGCTTTGGAAACGTGAGTTACACACGCCCCAGCTTTCCAGACGTTGTAGAGCATACACTCGGAAGCCAGCATCTCGCTACAATCTGGTGGTGTCGTAGACCCTCCAGCTGTCCTTGTACATGAACATAAGACAACTTAGGTTCGTTGTTTGTAAATGCCAGTTTGTGATTATGATCAATGGGTAGAAACTGGAAGTTGGGTTGTCTCACTTGAGATCAATGACTCTGGTATTAGTCCAAGAACCCGGATTTAAAAAAAAAAAAATGGGCTACCCTTACATGGATTGGGATGCATATCTACGTTCGATTCCGCCAGCGCAGAAAGAGGCAGCACACAAACCGTCGCATTTGCAAAGGTCGCCGGGCACTTGGTATGCTCAACTTGCTTCCCGAAGTCCTTATACTTGACACCACCGGGCGAGAGAATGTTCCTAGTCCACCTGATTGGAGAGCACACATGATGTGAGGCAAGAAGCGGTCTGGACACGAACTAGAGGACCATGGTCCCCCCTGAGCCCTCCAGGGTCAACCCGAGTTGGCAGGAGGCAACCCGGTTTAACGGCGTGTTAGCATCAAGCCAATGCTCGCGTCTACTCCCTATAACGTAGGCTCAGTCAACATGGTGCGTGGCCACGATGGAACAACGGACGGAACCATGGCACATGCAATAGCCACGCAACTGCTGACACGCCAATGCCGCGTCCCAGTGTAAGCGCCGACAGGAAGAGGCCATGGCTATGGCAGTTTGCTTGGTCCAACGCAGGATGCCAGCGAACCAAGGCTGAGGAGTTGTCAACCAACCCAAGATGATCAAACTCGCACTCCAGAACAGCCGGGTGTCTAGACGGTCAACAAGCACCCGGCCCCGGGAAGTCCGACCACCAACCCCCCCAAGGCGGCTCGGTACTTGTTGGACCGCAGCAAGAGATCGGCCTGGTTTCTATACAGCGGCAGGAGGACGCTCTGCAGCCCCATGCGACAGTAATGACACCTGAGTTAGATGGCGGTGCCTCTCTCCTCGCCAAGCGCCGTCCTTCTTTTCCCGGCCAGCCCGTGAGTTACAGGCCTAACAACAGGACGAAACGTTATTGTCAAGCGTCTGGTAACCATTCCGCCTGATCTCAGAACAGTGGCAGCCCCCGACCCCCTTTCTCCCAAATAAAGGAGTCTGGAACTGCCCCAGACGGAAGCATCCATCGTGCCCAATGGGACGGCCACCTGGTCGACGCGACATTCCCAAAAACCCAGTGCTGGAGGTGAAAAGGCTCGCCAAAGGACCGAACGGTATCTCAGGCCGCCGTCATCGCTGCAGCTGGCGGGCTTTTATTCTGTATGGCGGGAACGGATCCATCGTGCATAGACTGCGCGCTGTGAGGCGATTGACTCTGGCGTTATCTCTTCGTCAGGAAATGATATTGTAACGTACTGTACAACAGTTTCGTTAATCATCTACCGGTTACCGGTCGCCGGACAGCGGACAGCGGACAGCGGCTGAGCAATTGTTGGTAGTCAAAGAAGCGGCGGCGCGCAGGGGGGCCTTTTTCTCTCCCGGTGCCCGCGAGAAGGTGAGGCTTGCCGATCCTACCCTCTACACCGGAAAGACGGGAGGCTCCATGAATCACGGTGCTTTCAGGCGATCCGGGAAAGGCAACCAAATCTTCCCCTGGCCCTCAAGCCACCAAAAAAGAAATGATGGCAGGTGGGCGACAAGCAGACTGGAACAAGTTCCGGCGGTTGGGAGGGTGTGTATGTACAGTACCCTAGAAAACCGAGGGGGTGTTTCTCCCCCTTATCCATGGTGGACCGCCTTAACAAGCGAGAACTGTGACGATCCGGCCATTGTGCTAAGTGGAAGTCCCGATGTGAAGCCAAAAAGGCATTCCGTTACCAGCCAAGAAAGGTAGTTAAGCCTAGATGAAGTGGCCACCGAATCTGGGGAGACGGTAGATTTTACCCGGATTTTTACTCTCGTCTATCAGATCCAACCCCCCTGCTTCCCTCGTTTGTCAAACCTGGGCACCGCGGGACGGGGAAGGGAAGCGAAACAGTAGGATGCAGGCCACTATTCATCCATGGCAGCTCCAGGCTTCTGCTCATCGAGGAGCTTTTTATCGGACATGGGGTTCCATCTGGAGCCGTGAAGTGATCGGCAGCCGGCTATGAATGACACCGCGTGATCGTCTCGAGATGGGGCGAAGAGAGATCGAGGAGGGACAGTGTTCCGCGCTTGATGCTTACGAACGCCTGGCCGCGTTCATCATTCTCAGGGCTTGCATTCCGTGGTTTCGGTGCTTGGCCGCGCGGTTTCCGTGATCTTCACTCGCAAATTCTGAGGAGACCCGTCAGATTAATTATCCGCGGCTGGATATTGGTGGACAAGGCGGGGGAACCATTTCTTGGTAATTGGACCCGGGGTTGAATTAGCCGCAGTTTCAAGTCTCTCTTGCATGTGGGAGGGTAGCATCCTGCACCGCAACATCTCGGCTATTGTTTGTCCACATTCGGAAGCCAATTGGCCGGTGATTGCTAGCTGAGACACCCGTAATCAAGGCATGGCGGGACAACCAAAGAGAACCATTGCTCGCTGTCTCGAGTTCGGTTTGCAAAGCTAAAGCCATTCATAAAATTTAACCAAAGTGCGTTGAGAGAACGGCTTGGTCGAGCGAATGAGGATAGGACGCTGCCAGTCGAACGGGCGATGGCTCGATGGCGCTACAGTGGATGGTAGAGAGACCCCCGTCGACGTCTGTGTGCTGCCGCCAGGCAGGTCAGGTCTCAAAACCCTGCTGCTTTGCCTCGAGAATACTTCTAAATGCCGCTGCTTCGGTGAGAGGGCGGAGAGCGTGGGTGTGTGTGTGCGTGCGTGCGTGCGTGCGTGCGTGGAAGAGTTACCGCCATTGTTTGGGTTTCGATACAAACTGTCGGCCCAGACAATGGACTCCGTCACCTACAGATAACTGTCGAGGGAATGGCTTTCCCCGGAGACTCCTAGTTGCAACTACCGGCGGTAGATCCCTGTGGGGTGACGCGGCAGATTGTTATCCACTCCTCTACTCTGTGACAACCACCTGGGTCTGCGTTGGGTGATGTCGAGTTTTGACGCAGCTACGTATTCCAGGGTCGTCGCCTCGTGCGTTATGGCGAGAAAGTTCGAGAGCACGGCTGGGGATCGGAGGGTGAATGCGCAGAGGAGACCGATTGGGCGGCCGGCAGTTTGGAGTGCTGATTGCCTTCTCGAGACGTCGCCCCGTCGCATTAGCGGGCCAGACAACGACGTCAACCACCAACAAGGCGGCCCCGGATATGATTATGAACCCTGCATGCCCTTCACTCGAAACCGACTGGGAGCCCGCGCATAAGGTGCCAACAGACACACCACCCGGGTCCTTGGGGACTCTTATAGGGCGCCAAGTGCTAGGCCATCCACCATTCGGATGTTTTCTCCTATGGTTCGGCACGTCGGTAGTCCCCTGCAGCGTTTCTTGCAGTCATAACTCTCTGGTATTTGACGGGCCCCAAAACTGAATGCCGTCAGGCAGGAGGATGCCCCAAGGATAGAGACACAGTTCCTGTGCTGTCTAGCGAGTCAATGATGAAAAACAGTTGTGGGCTTGCGAACGCGGCAAGACAGACATTAGCGCTTTGCAACCGAAAAGACCAAGGAATGTCGCACAGCAGAATCTTTGCCCGTTTCTGGGGGGTTTGAACCACGCACTGAGCGCTGCCTCGTGCAGCAACATCGTCGGTCAACCTTGGTAAACTGCAAGACTCCGTGCAGCAAGCAGCAGCTTTGAGGGGGGAGGCCTGAAACACGAGACCGTAACTGCCGGGACGGCTCATATTTGGCTCCCAAAGCAATCCGTAGAGTGGACTTGAGCCAGATGACCTACCAGGCCTCCGACAAGACTGGCCACTGGGAAGAAACCGTTTGCGGACTGTGCTGGTGGCTGCTTATTGGGATGATTATGGGGATGTTGGGGATGTTGCGGCGCCGAACAAAGGTCCCATTTACTTGCCGCGTCCACACAATGCCAGGTTTTGGGACGTCGTGGCCATGGCTGAGCCCGGCTGTCGTCCGTCAGCTTGTGCGCGGAGCCCAGGTATCCCCCCTGCATATGCAGTAAAAGAATGGGGGACACTGTGGGATAAGGTATAGTAGGTAGTTCATCCAATGGGGGCACCGCACCAGGTGCCGTTCGTTGATGCCACCGTCTGTCAATATCTTTTGTCTCAAGGTCCTACATAAGCGGTGGCGAAAGCGCGGCGCTCGTGGCAGCTCGTGAAGGGTCGGACCGGGCGAGTCAGCATAGGTGAGGAGATGCCGTACGGAATACATACTTACATGGATCTGACACCGAGGAGATGGTGCAGGTTCGAGCCAAGGTTGCCGAGGGAGCTTGGTATAATCTGCATCCGTAGACGCACGCCCACAACAGCTGGGCTGCACGTTCGCCCGCGAAGACTCGTAAGAACTGCTCCGTACGGTGTACAGTACACCGCCACCCAAACAGGCGCCTTCTCTCTTTGTTGCAGCTGACTCGGTATGAACTGTGCAAGAACATCAGTGCAACGGGACTGACAGCTACACAGTATGTGTGCTCTTCCTTGGGGCCATCGTGCCAGTATGGTGTCGTGCACGCCACCACAAGGCCGGGGTCGTGGTATGTACTGTAACTATGTATGTATGTATGTACATACATAGTGTACAGTACCGGCCGAGACAGACGGCGCTCAGCCTTTGTCCGCTGCCGAGTCCCCACAATGGACGATCATGATCCACTGGGAAGCGCCCAACCCGAAAGAAGCATAGCCGCATTGACGCTTGATTCTGATCTCTGCCGAACATCGATCGCGGAGGGGTTTGTATTTCTCCTCCATTGTGCTTCGTACTCAAGCGAGAGAGAGCGCGCTGCTGACCGGTACACATACATACTATGTATCGGTGTCTAGACGGATGTATGTACGCTACTTGTGTGACGAAGCTTTTGATGTCCACGAAGGTGGCACGAGTCAAAGAGCCAGTGCCGGTCGTTGGCGTCATGCTCGGCCAGCGGGCTGAACGCGGTCTTGGTGGGCGCTTGCGTCCGACGCCGGCTCGGAGAAGGGGCCGAATGCCGACAGGCTTGTCGAGGGGAGCCAAGCATGAAGCTGCGGATTAGCCATATAGTTTGAGCGACAACTCAACCGCTTCCCCGCCGTCTCAACATGGGGTGCAGAGGGAAACCGGGAACCGGGGTCGCATCCCTCCAACCACGGGCGTTGGCGAACCATGTCTTGCCGTGTCAGACCCGGGACCCTTGGCAACATGCAACATATCTGTGTTTACACTAATTAGCGCCCTGCCGAAACGTTGTAACGTCGAGTCCCATTGATTTGCTCTGGTGCGCTGTACCACAACAGAGGCAAACCTCTACTCCGCACCGTGTCTTGAATATCGAGGCTAGCCTGCCTGTTGCTACAATCATGAGTCGAGTTCCTGGAATCCGGGACCTGAGCTCGGGAGACTAGGTCTCATGGCTTGTTGTTATGGCGCTGCCTGGAGTGTCGGCTGCATCGAAGCTAGGTGAGCGGGCGACTTTGCTCTCCAAGACTGTACGGACTGCACGTATGTATGTACACACATGATACATATACATACATGCACACAGCACTAATGTGGGCGTGAGTGACCTTCGATGACTCTGATGACCCGCAAAGTCGGTCCGCAGAAAAGAAACGCCGCCAAGACCGAGGACCCCAGGGGGCTTGATTGCGGTTAGCGGCTTCTCGAGCCGCCCGGAGCGTAGGCGGTTGTGGACCCCCAGCAATGGAACGCCACCTCGGAAGCCGTTGCGAGGCGTTGACGACAAAAAGCAACTTCTCGTCGGTCTGCTGCGTGGCCGCCGGGAATACACACATGCTGCGTATCTGCACGAGACAGCTGCAAGATGGGGATCGGAGCGGGTCCAGGTCATGAAGTCGCCAATTGACCACGCGGTGGCTTGAGACGAGGTCTTTCTATCCGCAGCCTGGTCAGGCCAGCACGTTTCTTCTTTCATTTTGTCTTCTTGTTTTTCTCATTCGTTGTTTATGCGAAGAACAGAATGTGCCGTCCAATTGCTGGGATTCAATGAGTCTCGTGTGTCATCGCTGTTGTTCATCCGCAGCATTGAATGAAGCCAGCAGCCAGACGGTTTGGCCGAGAGAGACACTGGCGGATCCGTTCCGGAAGAGCGCAGAGGCGAGGAACTGATCAGCTAGGTAACAAATGAATCCCACCCGGTGGAAAGTCGGTTTGAAGATCCTGCGGAATCATCGCAAAATGAAAAGTATGAGAGGGACGGCACGGCTATTGTCCACTGCAGCAAGAGGCGAGCACGGCCAACCTCTGTTGCCCGGTGACGGAGCTCGAATGCGAGCAATCAATTGCAGGCGGCGGCCGACGGTACGGAATAGGCAGTAACTGATCCGTACCAACACTTTCAAGTGTGGAGCAAACATTCTTTAGGAGAGCGACGGGGAAGCGACCAGGGTCTTGCACGATGCTCCACCTATGCTCCACCAAACTGTATTCTAACGCCAATTAGAAGCTGGCTGCGACTGCCGTAACCGGGAGATGGGGTTCCCGCCGAGCCTTCCCACGCCGTCCCGCCCGCCCTGCCCTGTGGGTGCGCAAATCCTTCCTTCTGGGAGGCAAGAAGTGTACGGATTACTGTGGTACGGAAGGAATACGGAATACATACTGTGGTACGGGCACACTAACAGTAAATTTCGCCGTGACAGGGCTGCCACTGCCAGCTCTGGGATGATGACAGGTTGCCTGCCGCAGACCTGCCCAGTCAGGCAGGAACAGCCGGTGGAAGCGCTCCCTCCGCACAAACCAGGAATGACCCAAAACCTTTGAGTCAAGTGGGTGCGATCGGCCATGCAACTCGCACGAGATCTTCACTCGGTTGCCCCGACGGGGACACTTCGGCCACGAAGCTTATTGTGGGAGCATCCCGGGTTTTTGTGGAAGAATTCGACGGCTGTGTCTGAGAAGCCATTGCACGCACGCGCGGTCCGGAAAATGGGGTTTTACTTTTGTTCGATGTTCAGCCCGTCTCCGGGGCCGCTCAGAGTTCATGATCAGCGCCATGGCGTGTCTGGCCATGCCATTTTGCGCGCTCTTGGTTTCCGATGCACAACACACAAGAGGTCTCGCGCCCATGTGGCACTCTGCCACGCACCCAGCTCAGGCCCTGGAAGCTTCAACGGTGCCGGCTCGGCTCCGGCACAGGATGTGTACCGTATGTTTGTACACGTATGGTGTGTACAGTACAACAACAGGACGAATGTTATACCGAGGTGGCTAAGTGCTTCTGGTCGGCCTGCGAAACCGCTGCCATTTACGAGGAAGAACACCAGAATGGTGCTGGCGATGGGGGTTTCTTGTGTAAGTTTGGCCCGCTGATCTTGGCTGACCCGATGCAGAAGCGTCTGTATGTATGTACATACATACATATGGACATACATACAGTACGGATTACATACACTACATGGGCCGGACTGCGCTGTCGACGCGCCCGCGCGCGTGTGTGAGCATGCACAGAGTACCACTGCGTTGCAAAGGCAGCGTGCCGGGTACAGCATGTGAAAACATATGTACATATCCTAGACTTTCAACGCGCATGTACGAGGGTATGTTCCGTACAGTTCATGCTTCTTGAACACGCGTCCATGCCGGTCCAGTTTCGACCGGTCTGCAGCATCAATGCTCTTTACCCGGGCCCTCGGCCGTCCGGGCGGTACTCGAGGTATCGCCCATTCGATACGGAGGACTCGATCCACATACCAACTGTGTATGTACATACATACTCTGGTACGGACTCCTGCAACCGGGTGGCTCACCCCGCGGAACTTGTACCCCTGCCGTTATTGGCGCTTTATGGCCCCAGAGAATGGTTCCTTACGAGACGCACCACACTACGGAAAGATGCCCGATCAAGGAGTATAATAGGTTCGAACTGATTGCAGTGCCGGGGAAGTAGAGCCACGGCACTTCCGTCTGGCTTCCGGCTTTGGCCAAGGCCCGTTGACCCGCCTGGTTGAATGCCATGATCGGCCCCTGAGATCCCTGCCGAGCAATCTGCAAAGACACTCTCGGGGTCCGTTTAGTCAGGGATTTCGAGCAGGACCGAGCTACCGACCTACTGTACCACACTTCGTAAAGGGAAGACTTGGCTGGCTTCCTCCACACGCAGCACAGAGTAGTGTATGGATGGATGGATGTACTGTACCTCCGTACCTCCAGCACACTACGAGGCAGGATGCCGAAGCACGTTCCCTTGTTGATATTAACACCGGCATCCCCCGTTCAATCTCTCTGGCCATGGCCCACCAGCCCGGCTTTGCCATATTGCTCTGACACCTCCCGACCGACTGCAACCCTGCCATCCCAGCTCACCTGCACCGGTTCCGCAAACTCGCCGGGCCCCTTCTGCCGGGCCCATCCATCAGGAACCGGGTCCTCGCCGGCTTGGAGCTGGTGATAAACGGCAGAACTCCCCTGAAGATTTCCCAGCATTACCTAGCGCCCTCAAGATTCGATCTGTCTACTGGAGTCCTCCACTTTTTTTTTTCCCGCGCGCCCTCATAGCTCTCTATACTACAGGTTTCACGATAAGGAGAGATTTCGAGTCCATTCCTCCTCTTCCATCCGGCAGTGGTGGCAGGAGACCATCGTCAACCTCTTTCAACGGTCCGTGAGACAGTCCTTCCCGACAAGTGGCAATCCGGAATACAGCATCACTCGACCCGGACTCGAATTGGCTTGCTGCAGCTGCATGAGACAGCCGCACAACGACCCAACGCCGTGAAGAGGGGCTTGTTCCACCAGGATCGGAGCAATCGCCGTCAAAGCATCGAAGATTGCGGAATGCGCTAGCTGCTGCCCGGAGCTGCAGTGCCTGTACGAGTCCATTCCGCCATACGTGTCCCACGCTGAGACACGCCCAAGCCCCGGCCCAGAGCCCGGCTGTCGGATTCGTGTTGGTGCTGCTCCAGTGGCCGCCCCTTCAGTGGCCGTCCCTTCTGTGGCCGGCCCTTCTGTAAAGGCCGCCCAGCTTCGGTCGACCCCCACGGCATGCTTGGATCGACACAGGCTGACCGGGGCCTTGTGAAGGACAGAAGAAGCACGCCTGGCTATTGTCTGTGTGCCCGCCTCTCCTTCCTTTCCCCCCTTTTCCCTCCAAATGTCTGCAGCGGTCGACTCTGTTCATCACAGCCTTGGCCGTCATTCCCATCTGGACGGCATGGCTCAGCATCACGGATTTCACGAATCATACGCTCAGGGGCATGGGCGGTATGCTACAGAACAGCAGCATTTCCAG
This sequence comes from Thermothelomyces thermophilus ATCC 42464, assembly GCF_000226095.1. Taxonomy (NCBI): domain Eukaryota; kingdom Fungi; phylum Ascomycota; class Sordariomycetes; order Sordariales; family Chaetomiaceae; genus Thermothelomyces; species Thermothelomyces thermophilus. Next base: position 3,282,824 of record NC_016474.1, read on the forward strand.
CAGCCGTCTCAAGCAAGGCAGCTTCCACGGTTGCCGCCCATGTCTACCATAATACCACCCGCATCATCCGACCCTTCGCCCGTTCTGTCCAGCGGCCGCGACGCGCCTTACTATGGCGGGCGACCCAACTATTACTCCGAATACGCAACTCCTTCGCCCGTCGGCCAAACACCGCCGCTCCTGCCCATCCCAAACAGCGAACCTCACCCCTTGTCAAAGCGAGCGGTGGATCTCCGGCATTCACCAACCCTGTCGTCGACGGCCAGCGACAGGTCAACCGAAGAGATGATGGCTCACGAGCTGCGTCTAAGGCAGATGAGCAGCAGCTTGCATGACCCCCACGGCCAGAGCCCAACATCTCGTCAGCCTCTTTACTATCCGTCCCCGCGGTCAAGGGGCGGTTCCTTACAATTTGACAATGCTCTCTCTCCAATATCAGCCAACGCTCCCTCAGCAACACCCTATCCCTTTTCGTCCACATCTTCCTCCTCCTTTTCCTCCTCCTCCTCCTCGTCCGTGATGAAAAGCAACGGGCAAGCCGTGACAGCACAAGCACCGCGCAGCCCGCCGAGCACGCAACCCTCCACCTCCCCGCGGCAAGAGCCCAAATGCATGAGCATCTCGAATCTCCTGAGCACGACAAGCGAGAGCAGCGCTGCACCCGCCGCCGTCACCAGCAGTTCCACCAGCAGCAGCATCAGCGCCTCCGCCAAACCCGCCCTCCCCCCCGCAGCAGCAGCAGCAGCAGCAGCCCCGCGACGCCCGACCTCGGAATACCGCATCACCGTCCGGCAGCAGCCCCTGGCCGCCCGCAGCTGCGGCTTCGGCGAGCGCGACCGGCGCGTCATCGACCCGCCGCCGATCGTGCAGCTGACCATCCACGACCCGAGCCTGAGCGAGGACGAGATGGCGCGGCGGCTGCGGCACCAGTTCTCGGTCGTGCACTGCTCCATCTGGGACGACAAGGGCTGCAGGGACATGAGCAGCATGCCCGAGGACTTCCGGCAGCAGCGGCGGCTGATGGGCACCCTCGTGGCCAGCCCCTTCGTGGGCCTCGACGACCGCGGCCAGGAGGGCTGCTTCTTCTGCTTCCCCGACCTCAGCTGCCGCACCCCGGGCCTCTTCCGCCTCAAGTTCGCCCTCGTCGTCCTCGACCCCGCCCGCATGTGCACCGGCGACCGCTCCGCCATCGTCGCCACCGCCATGAGCGAGCCCTTCCAGGTCTACAACGCCAAGGACTTCCCCGGCATGCAGGCCAGCACCCCGCTGACCAAGAGGCTCAAGGAGCAGGGGTGTCTGATTAGTATCAAGAAGGGCAACGAGAGGAGGGAAGGCGGCGGCGGTGGTGGAGGAAAGAGTAATAGCGGTGGTAGCGGCGGCAAAAATGGGAAAGGAGAAGAGCCGGAGGAGGAGGAGGAGGAGGAGGAGAACGACGACGACGATGATGAGGGGGACGGAGTGGAAGACAACAGGTCTTCTCCCGATGGTAGTGCTGGTGGTGGTGGTGGTGGTGAGGAAGGAAAGAGGAGAAAGAGGATCAAGAGGATCAAGAGGTAAAAAAAAAAAAAAAAAAAGGAAGGCCACTCCGCCTCCTACTTTGGCTTAAAAAAACCAAAGGCTTTCCGATCTCTTTGCAAAACAACTCGGGGTTGATTGGGTTAAAACAAAGGGATTTGGGGTTTGGACACCCGGCGTTTTTGTGTTGTTTGAGCGATTGGGGTGTCACGGTCGCGGATGATGTTGCTGGAGCACTGATACCTCTTATTTTTTTTTTCCAATGAACGGTTAGGAAACGGTGTGGAGTTATATACGGAGTGAGTTTACTTTTTCTGTTTCTGCCGTCTTATCCTCCTCGGCGAGGGATAAATGAAATGTCTGATCGAATTCATTCTTGCCCTCGAAGATGTATGTGTTTGAGTGAAGTGGCTATGGCCGAGGGATGTACATACATACAGAGCAAGCGGGTCGGGAAGGATACCCTGAGAGCCGTCTACGATACCATCTACAAATCAACATGCAGGCTCCGTGGCATATTGATAGCCGCGTTGGCTCGGCCGACGGGACGTGACTGAACGGGAATATGAAAAGGCCAGAATCCGACTCATTCATCTCTTGGGGTCGAAAAGAGAACAAAGACTGAGCGGCGTGCTTCAGCGAGCCATGTGTGTTCACCATAACAAGTCGCTTGGGCTCAATGAGGAGCCAGTTTCTTCACTCTTCAAGGAAGGTAAGCGGACACTCGGGGCCGATCCGATGCTTCAGAAGAAAAGAACGGTGCTAAAAGCAGGCGTTGTGAACCCACTCCCCCCCCCCCGGTAACACCGCGACGCCCGGTTGATTTCTCTTGATATCTCGTGTAGACAAGCGATACAGCCCCAACACACGAACGAGGAGACATGAGCCCTGTCTTTGCAGAACAAGTAGTGCCCCTGACGGAGGAGAGTTGACATATGGAAATCACTTCTACCCTTCCCCCCTAAGATCGAGGATCGCTCATGCCAGATACGTGTACGATCCGTCTTCACGCTCCAGATAGTCCTTCTCAATAAGTCTATCAACCATGTTAGTGGTGGCCATCGAAAAAAAAAGGGGGGGCGGGGGAAGTTGGTGAAGAAGAAGAAACAAAATAGGAGAAAACGTACTTGTCGATATTCGCCTTGATATCCGCCACGTCCATGGCGCCCCTGCTCTTGGTCTGGTTGATGACCTCGGTCACGAGCTGCACGTGCGTCATCTTCTTCCGGCTCTTCATGATGCGGACGATGGCCGCCTGCGTCTCGAACTGGCGGTCGGCCGCGACCTTTTGGTGTGTCTCGCGGTTCTCCTCCTTGGTCTCCTTGAGCTGGATCTGGTTGATCTTGACGCGGAACTTGGGGTCGGTGAAGGCCTTGTTGACGGTGAAGGTGTCGGTGGGCGACACGTCGCGGCCCTTGGGGTGCTTGGTCAGCACGCGGGCCTTGCCGCAGGCGAGCGACTGGAGGGTGCGGTCGAGCTCGCCGCCTTGGAGGCCGGTGGACTGCGAGATCTGCTCGTACGAGAGCACGCCGTCGCCGTCGTTTTCGACCTCGTTGAAGAGCATGAGAACGGCGGCCTGCGGCGCGCTGACGAGGAGCTCCTTGGGGCCGCGGTTGAACTGCGCCTTGATGACGCAGTGGGCCATGTTGTGCTTCCACGTGAGCCGCCTGCCGGTGTGCTTGGACTTGTAGTACCCATCAAAGGTGTTGATCTGCTCGAGCACCTCCTTGGGGAGGTTGACCTTCACGTCGGGGAAGGCGGGCCACGCCGCGGCCGAGAGGATGTTGACGGTCAGGTCGACCCCGGCCGTGTTCCGGCCGGTGCCCGCGAGCCACTCCTTGTAGGACGCCATCTCCTCCTTGGCCAGCTCCTGGTCCTTGAACATCTGCTCCAGGTTATGGGTGAAGCTAGAGCCGCACTCGACCTTGAGCTTGGCGAGCATGCTGCGCTCGGCGTCCTGGCTCGCGCTACGGCCGAGCAGCAAGCGGCGCGCCAGGTCTTTCTTGTAGAAGGCCTCGAAGATGTCCTTGCCCTCGATGAAGCGGAACAGCTCGAGGCCGTGGTCCAGCTGCCGGTCCAGCTCGGCATCCTCGTCGGCCGTGCTCGCCAGGCCGCTCATCTCGGCATCCGCCCGGTCCTTCACGTCCGACAAGAGCGACTTTGGAAGCGTCTTGAGCCCCCCGCGCAGCAGCATGTCGATGTGCTTGGCGACCATCTCGCCGACCTTGGACGTGCTGGTGTTCCAGACGGCGGTGTTCTTCCTGTCGTTGATGAAGTGGGCGAACGACTCCCTCAGGGCATAGTAAAAAACGTCGTCTTTGGAGAAGGCATCCCGTATGACGACGTCGAGCGACCGCCTCAGCTCCAGTAGGCGGATGACCATCTCGTCCCCCCTCGTCGTGTCGCGGACGATGGCGGAGCCCGTCTGGCGGATGAACTGTTCCCAAGGCCCCTTCAGCCGCTTCTGCAAGCCCGACAGCTTGAGCAGCTCGTAGAGCGCTTTCACGGACTCGACGTCTTGGGCCTCGAGCAGCTTGGCCACGCTGCCCGTGTCGAGGAGCTTCTCCGAGTACTTCTCGATCAGGACGTGGTGGGCGTCGCCGAGCAGCTGCCGCTTCGTCGTGCTCTCAAAGTTGAGGCCGTCGCACCTGGCGGCCTCCCTCTCCAGCAGCGCGGCGACGGCCCCGATGTAGTCCTTCAGGCCGTAGGCGGCGCTCACCTCGCTGGCAAACTGCTCAAAGTAGCGATGCGACCGGACGAGGAACATGGGCTCAAACGACTTGCCGTAGACGCCGCAGAGCCTCAGCATCGCGATCGCGTCTCTCAGCAGGACGTCGTCCGCCCGCTCGTCGCCCTGGCGCGCATAATCTACCAGCCGGCACGCCCCCTCCAGCACGGCCTTCCCCTGCGGCGAGACAGCCGCCCCCTTGGACGACCCGAAGACGGCCTTCCGGAAGAGGGCGATGCCCATCTCGTTGATGCCCTGCTTTCCCTTCCCGCCATCCACCCCGCCCTGCTGCAACAACAAGTACCCCCGATCCAGGTAGCTGTAGATCCCTCGGATCACGAACACGACCTCGTTCCACCGCCTCCACCTGGCCACCACCCCGCGGAGCAACACGTCCCCCGCCCCGGCAGCGCCGCTCTCCCCGCCAGCGGCGGCGGCGGCAGCAGCAGCAGCAGCAGCATTCGAGGACGAGGATGGGGCGGCGTCCCGCTGCCCCTCCCACAAGCCGCCCAGCATGTCCGCGCTGGCGAGCCAGCCCTCACAGCGGGCGCGCAGCCGCTCCGTCAGCTCGGCGGCGTCGCCCTTGCGGCAGATGTCCTCGACGCCGCGGTACAGACGCTCCATGGGCTGGGCGGTGGGGCGGCCGGCGAAGATGCTGGACAGCGCGGCGTCGAGGTCGGCATGTATGCGGGCATAGTAGGCCTCGATGGAAGTCGTAGTCGTCGGAGCGGAAGAAGAAGAAGAAGAGGAGGAGGAGGAGGGGGAAGAGGAGGAGGAGAAGGAGGAGGAGGAGGAGACTGCTGCTGCTGTGGATTGGGACGCCACTGCGGGGCGGAGGTTCTTGATGACGAGCTTGCGGGAGCCGAGGTGTGGTTGGAAGGCGGGGCGTGGCTGGTGGTGGTAGTGCGGGTGCGAGGGGCGAGCGGCAGATGGGTTGGGTATGGGATCTGTTGGGCTGTTTGTGAGGTCGATCACCTCGGGCCGCTTGCCCTGAACCTTGGCGGACATGGTGACGGGAGTGGTTGTGGTGTTGTTGGCGGCGGTGGTGGTTGTTGTGGTGGGCGGGGTGTAGTGCTCGGAGCGCGGGCGCTTGGAGTTGGAAGTCAAGGCGGGGCGGGGCGCGGCCGAGTCGGGGTCGTAGTCGGGATCGGGATCGGAATCGACGCGCGGCCGGCGCCGGGGAGCCGAGACAGAGGAGCTCGAGCTCGGGAAAGACGTCGTGCTTGGGTTGGACGGGCCAGGAGCGGGCGGTATGTACGGCGGAGGCATGAAACGAGGGGATCCAGCCGCGGGACGGTGCCTCGAGCAGCTGGGAGAAGATAGTGTTGCTTGGTTTTGCTGGACAGTGCCGGGGAACAATTGAGCCAAAAGTACAGATTATTACTTCGATTGTGCTTTATCGTCGCTGAGTGCTTCCTTTTGCGAGCCGGCGGATCAATCGCGTAGTTGGCTGTCCAAAGAAGGAAATTTAGGTTTTGTCGAGACCCAACACCCGGTCCAGTTGGTACTTTTTGAACAGCAGACCTTCGGGCTGCTTGCGTGGTAGTTGAGAGTGAGAGGTCGGTCGGCCGGACTTAAGGTGCATTCTGCTCTCGCTATCGATAAGCTTGCTTCCCCTCCGCAGCGATCCGCTAGCGTAATCCGTAGTTGGTGGGGCCGCCTGTTTCTCTGGCATTGTTAGGTACAGTACCTTAGTTTTCTCGAGGAACGACTTTTTAGATCAAGCAAAGGCACAAACTGCCTTAATCACAGAGCACGTTAAGAGAACTATCCAGCTCAATGAACATTTGCACGTCGTTTGACGGCACCAGGAAATTTGGGACCAAGCCAAGTTGAAAGTTCAACAACAAAGAACATCGAGTTGGATACCGGAAGTTCTCTTGGTTACACACGTGTGGCGCTTCTATTCTGCGTCTACGGGGTTACTGTCCATATATACATACTTGTTTCTACCCGGCAGGGCTCGATGCTGTCGATTGGCTACACGTAGTGCAAATCTCGGCCCCTAGGTACAGTAGGTCACGTAATCCGTAGTTGTGTGAGCACCAATGATCCCGGCTCTGACAAGCGGGGCCAGCTACTGGCTTTCTACTTAGATGGTTAGAACTCTCAAGGGAAAACGGAATAACAGGAAAAGCGTCCCCCGCCTCAAAACGTCAGTCGCGTGTGTCTCCAATAGCAAACCAGAAACAGAACATCGATTGGCTCGGGTGCATGACTGTGAATTATCACCGTTCGTGCTACAATGGATCTGTTCATTCTTGTGGCATAGGTAGAAAAGTGTATGTAATCCGTACATAGTAAAGAGCAGGGAGTGTGGAAGGGATATCCATTCGTCACATGTAATCCGTACACAGTACAACTAATGGTCTCCAGCCTTAACTGTGGAGACAACGGTAAATTTCACTACGTCACAAAATCTTGGCTCCTTTCTCCCCACCTTCTCCACAGAAAGAACCTTCGGATGCATCCCTGGCCTGGCCTCAATTCAAATGTGGCACCCCTTCACTACGTGTCTGGCCTGTCGGTGAGTGGAGTTCAATGCTTCATCGGATCTCGATCACCCGTTACCTTGTTCACTGGATGTAATCCGTAATATTTTTTTTCCCTCCTTTTAATTATCACCTCATATTTCTTCTGTATCCATTCTGCGAATACCACCTGTTTATTCCTACCTACGCAGTCATTCCTTGCGCCACCGACCTGTCATCCCAATGGCACCCCCAACCGCGCCCCTGAACCTCGACTTCGAGGCCATCTCGGGCATCTGCGGGTATGATCTCTTTTCCCGCGCTCCCCTCCCCCCCCCCCCCCCCCCCCGGGACCTCTCCTCCCTAATTCTCTCTCTTTCCCCTTTCTACCTCGAGCAGAAACCGCTGTCCGCTAACAGCCAGCGGCCCGGCCCGGGCAACAACGCCGCAGTTCCATATCCATCGCCTGCTGGGTCGTCGTCTTCTCGCCGCAGATCATCGAGAACTTCCGCCGCAGCAGCGCCGAGGGCCTCTCGGTCCAGTTCGTCGTCGTCTGGCTGCTCGGCGACGTCTTCAACATCCTCGGCGCCGTCCTGCAGGGCGTCCTGCCGACCATGCTCATCCTCGCCGTCTACTACACCATCGCCGACATCGTCCTCCTGCTGCAGTGCTTCTACTATCGCGGCTTCACCCTGAGCGACGACGTGGTCCCGCCGCCCGAGCCAGCGTCGAAGCCGAAGCGGGGTGCGGAGAGGAACCGGAGCGGGAGCGAGGACGGTAACGGGAACGGGAACGGGCACGGACACGCGGGCGAGCCTGACGAGCGGACGGGGTTGCTTAGTGGCGGCGGCGGCGGCGGCGGCAATACTAATGCTGCTACCCATCATGAGCGGTCGCAATACTACAGCTTTGAGGACTACGAGCGGCGGGGGTCCTGGACGCACCTGTCGCCGGCCGTGCCGTTCGTGAGCAAGGAGCCCGTGGCGGCGCCCGCGCTCGCGCCGACGACGTGGCTGCAGGCATTTGCGTTCAACAGCCTGGCCGTCCTGATGGTGTGCGCCGCGGGCGTTGCCGGGTGGTGGCTGAGCCGGACGTACGGAAGGGGCGGAGGCGGGGCCGGCGACGGCGACGGCGACGGCGAGAAGCCGGGCGGAGGAGCTCAGCAGGATCCGCTCGAGCTCAACCCGCTGGGCCAGGTATTTGGCTGGCTCTGCGCCGCGCTGTACCTAGGATCTCGGCTGCCCCAGCTGCTGCTGAACTGGCGGCGCAAGTCGACCGAGGGGGTGTCGGTGCTCTTCTTCCTGTTTGCCTGCCTCGGCAACCTGACCTATGTGCTCTCGATCCTGGTATTCGAGCCCGAGTGCGAGGGAGACGAGGGGTGCCGACCGGGCGAGGCTGCCCATATCTTTTGGCAGTACATTCTTGTCAACCTCTCCTGGGTGGCGGGTAGCGCGGGCACGCTGCTGCTGGACCTGGCCATCTTTGTACAGTTTTTCGTGTATAGTAAGAGCGAGGAGGACTCAAGCAGCGACAGCAGCGACGACGTGGGGAGCACGGATGAAGAGGAAAGCATCGCCGGACAGGATGCTTGGGACCAGCGGCCTTTACTGCAAAGAACCGATACCGTGTACTAGCCGGACACGGGGAATAATAGGGCGTCCGGGGCGGGGAAGGGGAGAATTGTGTGTGCCGTAAAATCAACGTTTATTTATTTTAATTTTTTTTTTTTGTTCTGATCGCCAAACAACGAAACCACCTTTGAGATGACGGCACGCTTTTTGAATTCTGTTCTTATCTACAGCCACCCTAACCGCTTCCACAAATAACTCCCGCCGCTGAAGAAGGCGGTGGCTCCGGTAAAGGCAATGAGCCCGCCGTAGCCGCTGCCGTAGCCGCCAAAGGCATGCCCCTGCCACGGCATGCCCTTGACGAGCGCCTCGCTCAGCGGGCCCGAGACGACGTTCCCGATGCCGCGGCCCATGGCCAGGAAGGCGAACACCATGCTGGGGTCGGCCAGGGAACCGTGCTCGTGGCCGTGCCCGCTGCCGTCCGTACTACCGTCGGACGGAGGAGGAGGAGGCCGGGACGTGATCTCCTTCATGATGCCCGGCCATGCGGCCGAGTAGGAGCCGGCGAAGAGGCCGTAGACGATGCAGAAGAGGTAGAGGACCGGCAGGTTGACCGACATGCCCCACAGCAGGAGGGTGCCGAGGGTGGCGCCGAGGGAGGAGACGAGGAAGCAGCGGGTGACCTCGAGGTGGTCGATGAGCCAGCCCATGGCGACGCAGCCGGCCCAGTTGGCGACGTTGACGAGCATCATGGCGACGACGGAGGGGAGGGGCCGGGCGCCGAGGACGGCGCGGGCGTAGGAGGGCAGCTAGATGCCGGGGAGGAAGTAGCCGACGGCCTCGACGACGTTGAAGGCCTGATAGAGCATAAAGGGCCGCTCGACGACGAAGCGGAGCGAGAAGGGGCGGGCGGCGCTGGCCTGGGCGACGGGCAGGCGGGGGCGGATGAACCAGCTGAGAGGTGCGGTGAGGAGGAAGACGAGGCAGGCGAAGAGGCGCAGGGTGGTGGGGTGGCCGTAGGCCGAGAGCAGGCGCTCGAGAAGGAGCGGGAGGACGACGCCCGAGAGGCCGGTGGCGGACCACATGATGCCGAAGGCCAGGCCGCGGCGGGCGACGAACCACTGCTCCAGGTAGACGATGCAGCTGGTATAGGCGATGGAGCCGCCTACGGCGTAAAAGACGCCCTGCGTCACGATCAGGTGCGTCACGGTGGTCGAGAAGGAGCTCAGCGCGAGCGCGAGGCACATTAGCAGTAGGCCCAGGATGGTCGAGTACCGCGCCGGCTTGGGGAAGCGACGGTGCGCGTACATGACGAGCGGCGTCGACAGGTACATGATCCCCTATTGAAAAAGGGAAAAAAAAAAAAAAAAAAGACATCAGGAAGTCAGCAGAGAGGTTTGCTGGGCCAAAAAGAGGCAAAGGTCAAGAGAGGGGATATACGGACCATGGCGCAGGTGCCGATCACGGGTACGTTGGCCGCGCCAGCGAACGGCTCGTGAGTGCTATAGTAGTCTTGAAAGACGCCGAAGCTGTAACTGAAGCCTGGTTGGGCGGGAAGCCAAGTGTGTAAGTATGTGTGAATTAACGTGTGTGAATATGTGGTGCTTCAGGGGGAGAGGGGGATTAAGAAGAGCCGTCCACCTCCGCTTCTCTTCTCCAAAACACCTTTTTCGGGGGGCGCTTACCCCAGACGAGCGCCTCAATCATGAAGCAAGCGGTGAGAAACAGGTAGGCGTCCTTGCCGCGGTCGACCGCGGGCAGACCGGGCATCTCGAGCCCGTTCCCATCCTCGGCCTGGCGCTCCGGGCTGCTGCTGCCGCTCGTGCGGGCCGGGTTGTCGGGCGAGCTCTGGAGCTCGAGGATCGTCGTGGCGCCCCTTTCTGTTCTCATTGCGTCCGTACGTATGTGCGAGTGTCTTCGGTATGTATCCACATCCGCCTGCGGCCAGTGTTTGGTGCTGAGACCGTGAAAGGACGGAAACTACGAGCCTAGGACTCCGGTCGAGCTTTTAAGTTCTCGTCCGTGACTCGGAGGATCAAGCGCAGTTGTAACATGGCTCCACACGCGCCCTTTTCGGCAACATGGGGAAGCAGACAGGCGAGCCCAATCAGGAATCTGTGGGCCGCGCCCGAAGGCGACGTGCCCGTTGCATCAGATAAGCGGTGTTGTTGCTGGAAAAGTTCGTTGCAAAAACAGTCAGCGAGAACTTAAAACGACCTCTCGTGGGTTGTTTCGAGGGTAATTTTACTCTAGCCTTGCAGACCATGGCAAGCACATCATTTGAACCTGGATTGCCAGGCAGAGCATGAGTCAAACTGTGGTCGCAACGCCTGCCGCCGCGGTGAGCCGCACTTTCTCTTCTCGTCATATTTTCATTTCTCAATGCAGTTTATTTCATTCATTTCTCCCCCTCCGCTCTGCACATACATACTTCGTTCCATTTACACCAATTCGTGCTCAAAACGGCACTCTGAACTCCACCACCGGCCGGTCCGGAATCAAATGGAGGATCCGTCAAATCTCGGACCTTTTGAGTAGGCTCACCGGCCGAAAGCCGGAGTTCCAAGATTGCTTGGCGCATCCCTCCCACTTGCGTACTTGCACTCGTTAACTACACAGTAGTTACTCCATACTTGCATATTTACTCTGCACGCACGGAGCAGAAGTGGCCCGCATCCCGGCGCTCTGGGCCTGCTGGGGGTGAGAGGGGCCGGGGGTTGGGGGAAGTGGCCTCCGGACCCATGGCCCGCCGCTAAAGGTATGCTGTGTAACTCGGCCACAGGACAGTGCGGGGGAAGCCGAGGTTGCCCCAGCACGTGTGGGCCTCTTCCGGCTTAAACCCCTGGAGAACGGCAACCGAAGGCGAGGGACGGCGTTTACTGATGGTATATATACCATAAGTTTTTGGTTTGTAGCCCTTGACTGACTAGCGCATCATTGGATCACTTTGGCTCTCTGAGCGTCATTCAGCCTTGGTTCTGTGTTTGTGGTCATTTTTCCTCCCTTTTGTCTGTTTTCTTTCCCGGAGCCTTGAGAACAGGTTCTTTCGTTTTCAGGGCTCGCAAGTATCTGTGTGTGGACAGAACATCACACACACCCTCTACCCTCTCTCTCTCTCTCTCTCTCACACACACACACACACACACACACACAAGATGACCTCACCCATCAAGCTCGAGTACCGGGGCCGCCTTGCCATCATAACCATAGACAACCCCAAGAAGCTCAATGCCCTCGACCAGACCGGCTATTATGAGCTTGCCCAGGCCCTGCGTGAGATCGCAACCCACGACGAGGTCTACATCACCCTGATCATCGGCAAGGGCCGCTACTTCTCCGCGTAAGCAACCGGTAACCAACTAGTTGTCCTCTCTCTCCTCTGACTTTTCCATGTCCCACCCTGCCCTGCCCTGCCCTGCCCTGCCATGCATGATGATGTTTGCTGACCTCGGTCCGAATTGGGGAGCTCTTGCTCTTCCCCCCCCTTCTTCTCCCCCCTTCCCTGCAGCGGAGCCGACGTATCCATCTCACGGGCCACGCCCGAGCAGGCCTCGGCCCAGACGGGGGGCTCGTCGGCGCGCCGGCACTGGCTGCAGACCTTTGTCGCCTTCAACCTCAACGTCGCCCGGGCCTTCTACACGCACCCCAAGATCCTCGTGGTCGGCCTGAACGGGCCCGTGGTCGGCCTGTCGGCCGCCCTGGTCGCCTGCGCCGACTTCATCTACGCCGCCCCGCACGCCTTCCTGCTCACCCCCTTCAGCTCCCTCGGCCTGGTCGCCGAGGGCGCCGCCTCGCGCGCCCTGGTCCAGCGCCTCGGCATCGGCCGCGCGAACGAGGCCCTCATCATGAGCAAGCGCATCACCTGCGAGGAGCTGCTCGCAGCCGGCTTCGTAAACAAGGTGTTTGAGCAGTGCGGCCAGGGCGAGGGGGAGGACGAGAAGTTCAAAGCCCTGGTGCTCAAGGAGATCGACGAGAGGCTCGGCGACCACCTAGTCGGCGACAGTCTGATCGGCATCAAGAAGCTGATCCGGAAGCCCGAGAGGGACGTGCTGGACGCCCAGAACGTCGCCGAGGTCTTTGACGGCTTGGACAGGTTTGTGAGCGGCGTGCCCCAGGAAATGTTTAGGCAGATCGCGACGGGAGCCAAGAAGCACAAACTTTGAGGCTGGAAGGGAAATGCACTTTCTCATGTCGTGTAAAATTTTTCTTTTTTCTTTTCTTTTTTTTTTTTTTCCCTTTTTGTTCAGCAGCATGACCAGCTCCCGCGAATGAATGGTTTGGTGAGCTGAACTGAGGAGAGAGTGTGAGGTGTGAGGGACGGGTATATATATTATGTCAATAAGCCAAACAGCAAGCCAGTCTTCTTGAAGTAGTCCTGTGATGCCTTGACCAGTCTCTCGTTGACCGGACTCTCCAGGCCTAACCTCTGCTGAACGGCTTCTTCGAGCTCCTTCATCGTCTCTCCGGAGCCGAGGAACAGCCCGAGGTAGTAGATGTCCATGAGCCACTGCAGGAGAAGATCTCTGTCGGCCGACCCAGCCTCGGGTTTCCCATCTGTCTTGTCCTCCTCGTCTTTCGCCGCCGCGGCCGCCGCCGCCTCGTCCTCCGTCCCCGTCTCCTCGTTCTTCGCCTCCTTCTTCTCCGGCGCATCCAGCGCACCAAGCGCTTGCCGCCAGGCGGCGGACAAGTGCTTGCTGAGGTGGTGCTTCAGCACGCCGACGGCGGCGGGGCTCCACAGGTCGCCGCCGGCGCCGCCCATGGCCACCGCCAGGTTCCTCAGGAACCTGAAGGCGCCCGGAGACGGAGAGCCGGGAAGCGCCGGCTCGCCCTCCCAGAGGCTCCTCCCCACCACCGTCTTCCGCGCCAGCGCCACGCCGGCGAACTCGTCCACCGGCGACGCGATGACCGTCTCGGCGACGGCCTCGTGGAGAGACGGCACCGCGGACAGGCCGAAGCCGCGGACGGCCTCCAGGTCGGGCAGCCTCGCCCGGATGTCCCGGAGCAGGCGGATAAAGTACATGGCCACGGCGCCGCTGTCCGGGCCGTCCCGGCGCGCGTCCCACAGCGCGGCGAGCTGGTCGTCGAGCCGTCGGAACGCCTCGACCAGCAGGCGGTTCAGGTGCTCGGCGAGGGCGAGCGGGTCGTCCCTGGAGAGCAGCCTCTGGCGCTCCTCGATGGTCTCCTCGTCCTCGATCTCGTCGACGTCGTTGTCCCAGCGCTGCCGCTTGAGCTGGTCGACCACCTGGCCGACGTCGTCGACCACGTGGAACCAGCTCCTGTAGCTCGTGATGGCCTTGGACACGGCGTCGTTCCTGCCGTGCAGGCGCGCGACGACGTCGTGCGTGAACTGGGCCGCGCCGTTGGACAGGCTGGTGTCGAGCGAGCCGACGTCCCAGAGGCTCGGGTGCCGGTCCGCGACGCCGTCGCGCCAGGCGTCGAGGGCGGCCGACACCTCGGACCCGACGAGGCGCAGCTTGGCCACCTTGGTCTCGAGGACGCGCAGCAGGTGCCTGTTGAGCGCCCCGCGGAGCCGGCCGAGCATCTCGGAGGGGTCGAAGCCGCGGGCCTTGCCGCCCTCGGCGATCCACAGCCGCAGGAGGCTGGTGCGCAGCTCGACGATGGCCTTGAACTCGCTCATGCCCTCGAGCGTCCTCTCGAGCCCCTGCAGCAGGACCTCGCTCCCCTTCCTGGCCCAGCCGGCGAGCATCTCCCGGGCCTGCTTCCCGTCCAGGTCGTCGTGGCGGATGAAGGGGGTGTAGAACTGGATCTCGTCGCCGCACCACCGCTTGTAGATGTCCAGCCTGAGGACCTCCATCTCGCGCAGCGACGCGTTCTCCAGCAGCCGGTCCGCCTTGAGCGCGACCATGGCCTCGGTGAGCCGGTGCGGGACCAGCGCCTGCACGTCGAGCAGCGTCTTGGCGTACAACCCGAGCGCCCGGAGCACGTCCTTGGGGTTCTTGGGGTTGTTGGCGGCGGCCCCGGCCCCCACCCCCCGGTCCTCCGCCGCGTCGAGCTGCAGGGCCATGGCGATCGCCTGCGCCCTCACCCCCAGAAAGTGCGCCAGCACGTCCCGGGCACCGGAGCTCGTGGCCAGGCTGTAGGCCGCCAGCGCCTGGAGCACGGCCCCCTGCTTCATCGCCCGGTCGCTCCCCGTCCGCAGCACGGCGTCGATGCCCCTCATCAGGCGGCCCCGGTACACGTTCTCCAGGCTCTTGCGCGCCGCCTCCACTTTGCTGCCGCCCCCGGCTCCCGCAGCAGTCCCGTCCAAGCTCTTGACCAGCAACCTGCCCAAGACGTACAGCCTCGCAGCCAAGACCAGCGCCTCCCCCCTTCCCCCAGCACTCGTCCTCCCCGCTCCGCTTTTTTGATCCTCCCCTCGCCTTGAGGATGACAAAGAAGAAGAAGAAGAAGATGATGATGATGATGAGCCAGATGCGCCAGCAAGGGTCTCCCTCAGACCCAGGAGGACCTTGCCCAGCCACACTTCCCTCGGCGACAACGACGACAACGACGACGACGACGACAGAGCAGAAGCCGGAGGGGGGTCAGAGGAGAAAGAACGCAGGCGGTGCGCCTTGCCGGCGACGACCCCCCTGCCGCAGCGGGCGCCCATGGCGCCGAGGGCGGGCAGCAGGAGGTCCGCGGCGTCGGCGCGCATGGCGACGATGGCGTCGGCGGTGCCGAGGAGCTCGCGGTAGGAGGCGCCGACGCGGGTGCGGGCGCGGGCGCCCAGGTCGTCGGCCTGCGCGTGCAGTGCCTTGTGGATCGCGCGGATCTGCGGTAGCGTGTACGGCGCGTGCGGGAGCGGCAGGGCGGCGAGCCGGTGGTTGTCGGACGGGTCGGCTGCTGCTGGCGGCGGTGGCGGCGAAGAGGAAAAGAGGGCGGCGGAGGAGGGAATGGTGGTTATGTCAAGGTCTGGAGGCAGCGTCGCCATTTTTATTTATCTTCTTTTAAAATTTTATTATTTCTTCCTGATTTTATTTATTCTTGGTTTTTGTGTTCCCCTGTCTTTTCTTTATCGTTTCTTGCCGTGAAAGAGTTCGGGGTCGGGTAGGAGTGGAAGGGTTCATCTGCGGGCGCCAATCAGCGCGTCGGTTGGGCCATTGAGAAAATGGTCGATGTCGTGCCGGTGCTCTATCATTCGCGGTTTCTGTGGGAGCAATTCCTCTGTTCCGGGCGAGCAGGTGGTCGGTCTGGTCAATGTCGGTGTCGATGCTCTGAGCTGCCCGGTCGTCGCGGTTCACGAAAGTTGTCCACCGCGAGTTAGGCTACTGGCTGGACCCTAACCCTGATTATTCAGAACAGACCACAGGGCAGGTGCGAATACCGAGGAAGGCGCAGTTGGGACTCAATGCATTTACTGAGCCACGCGTCCCAAATGTCGAGGCCAACGGCCGACCAATGCGAATTCCCCGCAACTCTAACAGCTCAAGCCTTCCCCATTCTTCCAGCGATTGAGATGCGACCGAGTGAAACCAGAGCCCGGTCTCTTCAGATCCAGTCACGCTGTCTGGGTTGCATGAAATTGTTTACTCTTCGCTGTTTCACTTGTCGCTTGTTAAGTCAGGGGACCAAAGCGCATCACATGCAACTACAGATTTGAACATTAGGTGAGTCCAGTTTTTCAACGATGGCTTGCGCCATCAACACCTAATTATCAACTGTCTCTTATAAGAAGTGGCTAAGCTACAAAATTATAGTTATGGTCGGTTCCTATGAGTCGGGTGTAAAGGTAGGTGAAAATAGTTGCCAGTCTACCTATGCTTATGTACATACGTACTTACATACAGTACATACAACTCCGTTGCTAGGCCCGGTTCTTCGGCGTGTGGTTTCCAACATTACTAATCCCAGGGTCGCTCATCAACGCCATCGGTGGACCCCTATAGCTCCGGCGCCTCGGTCGTGGACCCCGCCCCCGCGCCAACTTCATTGTGGGTGGGAACTGTGGGAAATTCCATCAGTTCGAACGGATTGGTCCATGACACAGGGACCGGGATTTGTTTAGTTGCAGGACAGAAGATAGCAACTGACTTGGGACGCTGTATAGCCCCTTCCATCTCATCTCGTCTCATCAACGCAATTACCTCCTTCTTTCCCGCCCTTCCGTCCGTTCCCTCCCTCCTCCCCGGGGACAAGCAGCCATCCTAACCAACCGGTTAACCATCCACCCCCCTCCACCCTTCACGCTCCCAACGAACACCACACATACTTACGTCGACCTCACCATGCCCATCCCGGACCTCCCGGACCTCCCGGCCGAGGACTCGCTGCTGTCGAAAAAGTTTGGCCGCGAGACGGCCAACTACTTCTCGGGCAGCCCGCTCAACCGGCTCTCCTTCCTGCGCTCCGACGTGTCCTTCCTGCGCGCCGCCTACGCCCACCCGCGCGCCCGCTTCCTGCTGCTCCGGGACCTGGCCCCCCCGGTCCGGGCCGACGACCCGGCCCAGCTCGCCTTCGCCGGGTACGCCGACGTGGCCCCGCTGACGGGCGCCGACCCGTTCGCCCTGTCCGAGGAGGAGATGATTGCCCGGTTCGACTCGAGCGAGGAGCAGGTGACCATCGTCTTCCTCGGCGTGGACGAGAAGGGCGCGCTGCCGCGGAGCGAGGCCGAGCCCGGGGACGAGTTCGGCTACAAGGGTTTCAAGGGGTCGCCGTACTTTGCCGTGGATGTCACGCCCCGGGGCAAGAAAGCGGCCGCGGCCGAGGAGCTGATCAAGAAGATGACCGAGAGGGGGTTTACGTTCTACGATAACTCGCCCCGGCACATGGGCTTGTTGGCTGGGCAGGGTAAGTGTTTCCGCACACAATGCTCCAACTTCCTTCTCAACCTTGTCCAATGAGAGAGAATAAAATTCTTCAATTTGGATACACACATTGCCACGGGATCGAAAACTGAAAACAAAAAAAAACTTACCTCTTCATCTCTTCAGCGGCCATGTACGGTCAGGCGCGCGCACTCATCGACTGGAACGCGCGAACGCCCTTTTGCGCGCAGTGCGGGCAGCCGACACTGTCGGTGCACGCGGGCGCCAAGCGGGTGTGCCCGCCGACGGACCGGGCCGGCTGCGGCGAGGGGGAGCCGGCGCGGGAGCGGCGGGCGTGCGCGACGCGCGGGCGCGTGTCCAACCACAGCTTCCCGCGGACGGACCCGACCGTCATCATGGCCGTGGTCAGCGCCGACGGGACGCGGCTGCTGCTGGGCCGGCAGCGCCGCTGGCCGCCCTTCTGGTACAGCACGCTCGCCGGCTTCCAGGAGCCGGGCGAGTCGGTCGAGGAGGCGGTGCGGCGCGAGGTCTGGGAGGAGAGCGGCGTGCGCGTCGGCCGCGTCGTCCTGCACAGCTCGCAACCGTGGCCCTTCCCGGCCAGCCTGATGATCGGCGCCGTCGCCCAGGCGCTCCCCGGCCCCGGCGAGGACATCTACCTCGGCCACGACGCCGAGCTCGAGAGCGCCAAGTGGTTCCCCCTCGACGAGGTCCGCAAGGCCCTGGCCACCGGCACCAGCAACCTGGGCGAGAAACCCCCCGAGGGCTACGTCGAGGGGTCGCTGAGGCTGCCGCCCCAGACCGCCATTGCGAACCGCTTGATCACCGCCGTCGTGGAGGGGTGGATTCAGTCCAAGATGTAGGGAGGGCGGGCGGTCCCGAGGGAGTCGCGGTGACTATCTGTCATAGACAGGGTAGAGAGAGAGAGAGAGAGAGCGTGGCGTTATAGAACGATGTTTTGCAAGATTTCCTCCTCTTCTTCCTGCGGCATATGTGTGCGTAAATTTTAAGTGGCGAGAAATCCCACTGCGAGGAGAGTGACACTCGGACAAGCCAGCAAGTCATACTCGAGATCGCGAGTTAACGCTTCTCTTCTCGCGCGGAAGTCCTCCAAGCTTTCCGCGCAGCACCAGGTTCGGCGGACCAAGCCTCGAGCTTTGTTTTCGCCCACTACGGTCTTGCTCAAAGTCGAAAGCGCGTTGATGAACGGGCGCTGGGCCCACTGCAGACCGGTGTTCTGGTTTAGTTATTAAGGTGCATACTAGTTACTCGGTACGGACCGTACTCTGTAGTACTACGAGTACAGTAGTTAAGCCAAGCCCTAACCTGATCCAACCAATCAAACGTCCCCACAAGACGCGATAACGTTGTGCGATCCCACTTCTCGGCCGGACCCCACTCCCACGCTCAGCATAAAAATTTCCCGCCCTGCTCGCGGCTTTCCTTTCCCTTTCCCTCTTTCCCTCATCAGCAACAACCGGGAGGGGGAGCACCCGTCACATCCCCCGGCTACACCGTCAAGTGAAGTTCCGGGAGAACAGGCGTTCTTGCTCTCCCTCCTGGTCGTTGTTGACTGGCGGCTCCACGAAACGTGGCTTGCTGAGGGTTATACTTATTCTCAATGAGTCTTCCTCCGTTCCCAGCCCCCAAAAGAAACGTCCTCTGGATGCGTTTTGGTCACCTCTTCCCTCTTTTATGTCGCGGACGTCACTCGCCGAGGTCCGTGGCCGTGGGGTGGCCTCGACATCTCTTCATATTTTCTTTTTTTTGAAGATTGCTTTTGCGTTTGTGCGTGTGCTGGTGAACTTCTGTCGTTTCGATGTCTTTGGACCAAATGAGCCGACTCGAACTCCTCTCAACCTGCCGACCAACTTGTGGCCAAGCTATACAAAGTTAGAATCTAATCTTGGTCGGTCAGTTGGGGTTGGTTTTTGCGTCGATAACGACGGTCTACCGCTTGAGACCAATCTATTTCTGAAGTTGCTTTTGTTTACCCACTGTCCCTCCTACGCGACATCTGCGTAGAGGTGGGGGACATATAGTTACGCGACTAGTGCCGAAACTTGTGCCGAGTGTTTGCAAGACGCGAAGAATGAAATGACGGAATTCAGTAGTCCCGTGGCAGTATCACAGCCTGGAGCGCGGAAAGACGATGGTGAGCAGGCGTGGAAGGAACTGCAACCATGCATTCCCCCATGTGTAAGACAAGTGCACCAGGCAACTCTTGCCTCTTGCCACCCGGGCGATGGAAAGAATGCCCCAGCGAGACGTATCCGTCACGGACAACACACACCATTCCCGAACCAGGTTCACAGAACAAAACTCATATATTCATGACGCTATCGGGCTCTCGCCCGGCAGATCCGATCATGCTATGAAGTGATGCCCTGTGCGGCCAGAGAGACCCCCTCCAAGCCGTTTCCTTCCCGTCACCCCATTTAGTAGATGCGCTTGGGAGGCGACATGGTAGCCTTGATGGTCAGGCTACCAACGTTCTGCCAGCCCTTCTTGAGCAGCGAGACCAGGTAGTTGATGGCCAACATGATGTTGGCGACCAGCTGGTCCTGGGTCATGCCGACGTTGCCGACAGCGACGCCCAAGCACAGGACCTTCTTCAGCTGGAACTTGACGGTCGACTTGACCTCGTTGATCTTGGCGCTGAGATCGTCGGAGTGCGAGACGGGCGTAGGGAACTTGCCGGCTGTCGACAAAGTCAGAAGCTGGGGTCACGGCGATGATGCAGAAAAGGGCCGGGGAAAGCAAGACGTACCCTTGGACAGACCAGGACCCAGCAGACGGGGAATCTGCTTGATCAGGGTGTCGGAGGCGACGAAGGCATCGTACTTGCGAGCCAGCTTCTTGATGAGCTTCTTGTTCTTGTTGAGCTTCTTCAGGTCGTCGGCACTCATGGCATCGATACCGCCGTGCTTGGCACGGTCGAGATCGTGCTGGTCACCGAGAATGCAGATGCTCATGTTCGGGCGCGGGACGGTGGGCAGCTTGACGGTGCCCGAGAAACGCTTGTCACGCTGGGGGTCATAGTTCTTCAGGCCGATCTGGAGCCTTTGGCAGGCGTTAGTCCATGCGCCCCCAAGCGGCTTGATTTGACGGCGATGTGGATGGACATACTCGACGGTCTCCAGGAAGTTGCGCTTCTTCGTCTCGTTGCTGTACTCCAGGAGCTCAGCAACTTGCTGACGCACACCAGCTGTGAAACCGATCAGTTTGGGCCTTGTCAGGTCGTTTGCGGCAGAGAATACATACCGACGGTAATCTTGGACATTTTGACCGTCTTCCAGTAGAATTTCTTCTATAGGTGAGGTTTATTGCGTCGATGACGAGAAGTTGCTGATTTGGATCACAAGAGAATGATTTTGCCGCTTCTCTGGGTCCTTTTTTTGTGCGTGGGACAGCGGGGGGGGACCGAAGAGCGACGCTAGTCCGTAACCAGGAACCCCGTTGAATCTGAGGTGCCAGCTGGCTCGCAGTCGGGCGCAGCTGCCGCTTGTGTCATATGCAAGGCAACCGTGCTCACAAAACTTCCAGGATTGATCTGCAGCTGCCTTGGATTGACACGTTCAAGAAGACACTGGACAGACGATTTCCCGTACCCGGTAAATCAGCCAACAGGTTTCCCAAAACACTGTTACTGAGCCAAAAAAAAAAAAAAAAAAAAAAAAAAAAAAAAAAAAAAAACCAAAACCCATGATGCGACCATATCTCTTAGACGGCACAGAGGCACTCGTACAGTCCCTGCTCCGACTACGGCATGATTCCCATGTTACCAGGTACTCCGATTCGAACTACCACAACCGCACTGTCAGCCGGCGTTCTGGAATATCGGCCACGTGAATCATTCGTGGCTATCATCCACTGACGGGGAATAGAAGACGGTGAGATTGAGAATATGGGGCTCTCTCAGCCTCGCGTGGCAACGCATTGTCCGTAAATGCCCGCGATCCTGGCACGGTTCCACGACGTGCGCAGCTCGGGTTTGGCGTTTCTGGTATTCGTAGCCTTCGAGAATAGGCGTAAACACGAAAGTCAGAAACCGGAAGAAGCAAGTGGCGAACAGAAAACGAATGGGTCTCGGACTCACTCGCAGTGCCACTCGCTGACCTGACTGGGGTTGGATATACATGGTTTGGGACTTGCCTGCTGTGAACCAATGGCGCTGTCGGGGCTTCTTGAGTGAAGGGCACCGCAGTCTGATTGCAACCAAAAGTAGCGCTTGGCCGACATTCAGCTTCGAGGATCAACCAGAGCGGCCGGGTTATCCGATCATCCAACCAGATGTTCACCTACCTCCCTCGTATGTGTAGACTCCCTTCCCTTCTACGACAATATCAAGGCGTGTTAGGGTCGAGAACTTGCTTGGTGCTGAGGCGGCGTCTCCGACTCGCTGGTGTTCCGAGCATAACCAAGGCGGCTAACCTCGCACAAAACGCTGTTCAGCCGTGCCTCCCAGCATACCACGCCACTCGTGTGGCCGGCGTCAGGCTGCAGTCGCTTCCGTGCTGGGGAGGCTTGTCCTGCAGAAGGGCATTGCAGCCCCTCGTCTCTCCTCTTACAGACCACTGTCCCTGGCGACGAAGTGACAATTGCTCCGTCGACGACCGCGAACAACCAGCTATTGTGAAACCTGCACATCACGGAGGGAACCGGATGCGAGGACGCGCCACGGAACATGCCAAAAAGGGGTTCAGCCCGCAAACCCGGAGCAGGACGGACATGGATTGTCCTCGACCCGAGGGGGGATCTAACAAAGTGCAAGCTCGGCAGAAGAGAGATGGAACAAAATGGCAGATAAGGGAAGTTCATGAATCACGAGTCGTCGTCAGACAAGATGATCAGGCAAGACTGCTGGAGTCTGCTAACGGGAATCAACTCATTGCCGGCTTTCAGCAGCGTCAGGCGCGAGAGTTGGTGTCGTCTAGCACTCCATCTGCTTGCATCGATCTTCTGCGTGAAAATGTCGGGTTCAGCATACCTACAACGCGTGAGCTGCTTGGGCGCCCGTGGATAGATGCTGCTCCTCAGTAGACCGTGGGGGGACAGGACCCCGAGTCAGGAGGAGGAATATAACGACCGAACAGATAGAGCCACAAACAAACAAGATGGCGCACATCCAGTCAAATCTCTGGTCGTGTAACCGGTCACTAGACCATGTCACACATGGCACACGCTGTACGCGCTCAGGTTGTGGAGAGCCGATTGACACCGCGTCAAGTCGACTCAAACGAAAAGAATTGAGCTTCGGGCAGACAGCAGAAAAGCCTGCTGCGCGTTTCCCAGCACGCCGAGGACGCAGCGAAATACAGTACAACACTGTCGGGAGTCGCCGCCGCCAAAATTCAGCCATTTTTGACGCCTGAGTTCTGGTCCCGAGGGATCAAAAACGACGGGGCAAAGTCCATGTTTATCTGGCACTCAATTTGACCGATGGCGAGTGGAACGTGTCGAAACCGGTTGATTTATGGTGCTTGGAAAAGTGTGTGTACGGAGAGAGAAAGAAAAAGGGAAAGAGAGCGTCCACAGATTGAGCCGCAGTCTCGGCTCAAAAATGCCCGCCGTGCATGGACCAGGTGCAGCCGGGCACGACTCGGGCCGGCAGCAACAGCACGGACCATCTTTCACTTGGGCGCTGCAGCGCTTGGTCTGCAGCCTGGCTCCACCAATCCTCGCCTGCTTTTTTTTTAAAAAAAAAGGATAAGAACCGTTCACTGCATTTCTCCTCCC
Organism: Thermothelomyces thermophilus ATCC 42464; assembly: GCF_000226095.1. Taxonomy (NCBI): domain Eukaryota; kingdom Fungi; phylum Ascomycota; class Sordariomycetes; order Sordariales; family Chaetomiaceae; genus Thermothelomyces; species Thermothelomyces thermophilus. The sequence continues at coordinate 3,305,610 of NC_016474.1, forward strand.
AACAACAACAGCATCAAACAAGGGAATATTCTGGTCTTGCAAGCCACGAGTGTACAACGCTCCACGCTCTCGCCTGAGCGAATTGTGATTGAACGTCACATTGTGTCATGTGGTCTCAATCGGAGCATAATGGTGATGTTGATCTCGGGCGTTTCGTCTTTTTGCGCAGCGTTTTCGACCCGAACAGCTTCGAGCGCCCCCTGCTCGAAGCTTTCTTTCTTTTTTCTTCTTCTTTTTCTCTCTTCTTTTTCCCTTTCTCTCTTTCTTTGCACGATTTCCAGCGGAACCACAATTTGCCTGCCTCTGTGCTCTTCAATGCGCAATAGGTTAACTTGTATATCGTTCGCAGTGGAAGAAGAATCCAACGGCCTAGACAGCCTGTCCCATCCACCCTGCTGCCGGGCTCACCATGTACGGTAGCGGGACTAAAACGGACAAACATCTCATCATCAGCGTCAGGATCGACACGCCGTGGTTTCTTGTACAGATATGTGTATATATGCGTCCGAAAAGCAACGATATATTCCCATTCCCATCATGTCGTCATCCGAAAGGTCCCAAGGGTATGAGGGTATGATGCACATATCTATCCACCGCATTCCTTCATGGTAACTCGTTCATCGCCAGAAAATTCCACATGCAACAAATTGACAGATCGAGACTGATCCCCCCCTCCTTTACGTCCTCCCGTCAAAGATGTACTTCTCGTCGGTGAAGGAGAGTAGGAACTTGGCAACCAGCCGGCCGGTGTAGTTGTAGGCCACGTTGCGGGGATAAGGATGGTCCTCGATGTTGGGCAGGATCGGGTCTGCCGTCAAATAGTCCAGCTCAGACCCTGCCGCGGTCAGCATCGACTTCGAAGGGGAAGGGGAGGGAGAGAGAGAAAGGGGGGGGAGAGAGAAAAGGGGGGGAGAGAGAGGGAAGCCCCAAGACTTACAATCATCATGGATGAAGCGCCTCAACTGGCGCACCATGTCGGCGGCGTCCTGGTCGAGCTCGCCCAGGTCGAAGCAGGCGTCGTCGACGAGGGGGTTGAAGCTGCGGGAGGCGGCGTCGCGCGAGTGGGTCTGGTAGATCTGGTGGAACTGGAAGGCGAACTGCTTGAACGGCATGTTCTCGATCTCGCGGTTGACGCCGAGGACGAAGGAGCGCTTCCAGGCGGGCGAGTAGTGGTGGCGCAGGTTGATCTCGTTGTCCGTGACGACGAACAGGTCGGCGGCCGTCTCGACCGACTCCATGAAGAGGCAGAGGACCAGGAAGGAGGCCAGGCAGGGGGCCCACTCGCGGCGCAGCTTGGGCTTGAGCGACTTGCCGAAGTTCTCGAAGAGCAGCTGCATCTCGCGGCACATCATCTCGTCCACGACCGCCTTGACCTGCCGGTTCAGCACCCGCGGCGTCACCCAGGGGACCCCCTGGGGCACCAGCCCGGTCGGCCCCAGCTCGGCCACGCTCTTGGGCGACAGGCAGAGGTGCCGCGTCATGACGAAGTGCATGGCGTAGATGGACAGCGCCCGCCGCACCATCGGCACGTCGCTCCGGCCCGCGTACTCGTGCACGATCCCGAGCACCCGGCGCGGCAGCTCCGTGTGCTGCGGCTCCGGCGTCACCAGCTCCGCGAACCGCGGCTCGTCCACCATCGCCTGGATGTACTCGCGCAGCCGCCGCTTGAGCTCCGCCCTCTGCCCGTCCCCGGCCGTGGTTGTGGTCGTACTACTACTAGTAGTAGTAGTACCAGTACCAGTACCAGTACCAGTACCAGTACCAGTAGTAGTAGTAGTATTAGTAATTGTAGTAGTAGTACCGGCCCCCCCACCTTCCTTGGGGACCTCGAGCGCGATGGGCGCCGCCCCGCGCGAGAAGAGGTCCATGCCGTTCCTGCCGACGGTGGCGTGCCAGTGCTGCAGCGCGTCGGCGGAGCGGGCGGTGAAGAACTTGGCGCGGAGCTCGAGGACGGTGCGGCGGCCGAAGCCGGCGCCGGAGACGAGCTCGACGGTGCAGGGGACCTCGGCGCCGGCGACGGAGAAGGAGGCGACGCAGCCGTCGACGAAGCGGGCGACCTCGTCGCGCTTGAGGTGGGCGCGCAGGAAGCCCGGGAACAGGACGGCGGTGAAGTCGGCAAACTGCCAGCACACGACCTGCGGCACGCTGCCGGCCAGCCGCACGCAGCTCCGGCACGGCCGCTCCTTGTCGCACCGCACCTTGCGCGCGTGGCAGCTGAAGCAGGCGCCCATCCGCCGCACCACCAGCGCCGACTGTTTCGTGTCGCTCGCCAGCGGGCCCTTGCGCCCCCGCTGCGTCGGCCCCCGCGAGAGCGCGTCCAGGCAGTCGAACGGGTTCACGTTGGGCTGCGCCGCCGAGTTGAGCGTGATGGACGACGGCGTGACGATGAGGAACTTGGACGCCGCCGTGGCTGCCGATGCCGATGCCGATGCCGATGCCGATGCCGATGCCGATGCCGATGCCGATGCCGATGCCGATGCCGATGCCAATGACGATGACGATGACGATGACGATGATGATGATGATATCGAGCGTGGGGAAGTGTGTGAGGGAGAGGTGGAGGTGGTCGTCGTCGTCGTCGTCGTCGGGGGGGAGGAGTGCAAGGCCGTGGACGGCTGGCTCCTGCGCTTCTGCACCCGGTTGCCGGCGTTGAGCTTGCGGGGCGCCGGGATCGCTTTCGGAGCGCTGGATGCCAATGTCGACGACGTCGTCCGAGGCCGCCTGAGACGGTCGGCGGGGGGGAGGCCCTGTTCGAACTGGATCGGCGCGGCCGGGGACTGCGGGCTGGCGCTGCCGGGCGGGCTGGCCGAGGCGGAGTGGAGGGAGGGGGAGTAGGTGTGGGATGGAGATTGCGACGTGAAGCCCGGGTCCTCGATGATGAAGATCGGGGACGCTTCGTTGGCGGCGGTCGTGGGAACGGGAACGGGAACGGGGGCGGGAGCGGGGGCGGGAGCGGGGGCGGACACGGGGGGTTTTGGGTTGCTGCTGGTGCGACCGATCCCGCTGCCGTCCCCGTTGCCATCTCCGCTGCCATGCCCGAGATGGACGGGCTCCCACGGTGGCACGTCGACGGCCGCCTGCGGGTTCTCGAAGCCGGCCGCCTCGGCGGGCTGCTGTTCTTCAAGGATGCTGCTCGAAGAGAAGTGGTTGAACACGGGATCAAACACTGCATCGCTTGTCAGCACTGCTCTCGCTCGCACCGCAGGCGGGCTCGCTCGATAGATGTAATATGCAGGCAGTTATCCACGCACCCTCGCCGTCGAACTGCGCGGACGCGAGCTCCGTTGGCGCCTCGGGACGGGTCAAGAAGTCCAGCCCGTGGTTCTCCAACCCCTGGAACATGTTGACGCTGCCGTACACACCGCTCCTGCTCTGGTCGACGGCCGCCGGATAGGGGCTCAACCGGTCGAGGTCGGCGTTCAGGGGCGACGGCAGAGCCGCCGGCGATGGTTGCATCTCCACGATCTGCCCATTTCCCAAGACGGCCCACGAGCTCCCTAAGCTGCCTGCCGGGCTAGAGAGGAGCCCGAGTGAGCCGGAGCTGGGGTTGCTGATGGCCGTCCAAAAGGCCTCATCAAGCTCTCCTGTCGAGTCCGGGTGCTGAGGAAACTCAGACTCGAGACCCGAATGCGACGACGGGCCCGGAGATACTGATGCTGATGCCATGGTACCGTCGCCGCGGGGCCGGTTTCAACCAGTTTCGAAGTACCGTTTTCCTGTGGTCGCTCTCTCTCCTCTCTCGCGTCCTGTCTGAGTTCCCGAGTTGTCGCTCTCTGTCCGTCGTCTTCGTTGTCGCCCCACCACGAGATGAGGTCAGCCGTAGGTCAAAAGCGAACCGAAATATCACCACTCTCCTCGATCAGATGCGGCGAAATGTAGGTCGGTGGGAGTGCTTCCTCCGGCCTGGCGGGACTGCGCCCGGCTGTGGGAGGAGAAAAATTGAACCAACGCAGTGTTGCTGCGTATGCGAAACACCAAAGCCTCTCCGATTTTCCAACGGTCAGTATCACGCCAAAACCAACGGGCGGGCGGGCATCGATTCTCCCATGTGAGAATCAGACAGAAGAACCCTTGCTGTCGTCCGTTGCGGGGCGAGGTTGATCTTAAGGATGGCCGCGGCCGTACCAGTCAACCCCCATGCTCAGCCTCGAGGGGCTAAACTCGAACGAGCGACCGAATGGGGAAGACGGCCTGGGCAGAACGTGAATGGAGTCTGGGGGGAGGGAGGGAACAGGGGTCCTGAGATCGCAGTCTTGGCGTCAGCTAACCCCTTTTCGAACACCGAGGCCACCTTGCCGGAAAACGTTACTTACTTGTACTGTACCATAGTACATACATACATGCAAGTACGGAGTACTGATAGGTTTGACAAGATCCGTACCCTACTTGCTACAACTACTTGTAGCCTGCAGCTGCAGTGCACACCGAGGACCCGGAGAGCGAGTTTGTTTGAAAGAGCTTGTTCTGTGCTCGGCGACGACTCAAGGTGACCGCATGGTTTCCCAAGTTACCAATCCGGTCTTGACTCATTCCGGAACGTTGTTGATCGAAACCCCCCCTAATTGCCGTGAACCCGACGACAGAATTGCTCGTAATCTCTGGCATGTGACTTCGATGCCAACAAAAACAGAAGTCTCCCGTCTCTCAGTTCGAGTACAGTACGGATACACAACAGGCGATAGAACAGAACAATTGGTCAGACATCAACGCGACTGCGCAACCAAGAAACGAAAACAAGCAAATCTTGCCATCCCATCAACCTTCTAGTAAACCTGTTCAAAACGAGACAGCCTCCCAACCGAGTATCTTCAAATCGCATCATGACAACTCCCCCTCCTGAAACCCAAACAAAAAGAACAAGCCAAGCAACAAGAGGACGATTACCAAGTCCGAGAGTAGACGGGAAACAAGTCAAAAAGGCAGAATCGACGTATATCCATCCTCCAGCAAATCAAGTAAGGAAAAAAAGGCAAACAACTCTCTTCTCCCCAAACCAAAACCAGAAAACGGCCAGAAGTAGAACCAAGAAAATCAACACCGAAAAGCATCTAAGGTATCCATCCGTCCTATCCGTCCTCACACAACCAGAGTTCCCCCATTCTCTTCGACGAGCGAGATGCCCAGGGAATGTCCTGGCATACACAGGGCACATCGAGATCCAAAGTTCATTAAAATTCGTTTGGCTGAATCATGCGGTGATCGAAGTCAATGTCAGCGCGAACCGCGTCGCGTTATCTTGGACCATGCGGCAGCCCCTTCCCAAGGAGCTTTATGAGAAACGTAAGTTGCGTTGCTCGAGCGCTAGGGAGCCACCCATTTTCAGGGCGGCGGAAAATATGGGAAGAGCAAGCGCTATGAGTGAAAAAGTGTGAGCGTGAGCGTGAGCGTGAGTGTGTGAACGTCGTCGGTCGTTAACCAAGGCCAAATGGACCAACAAGCTGGCATTGGGCTGCAGGAAGAAGAAAGGAAGAGAAAAACATTGTTGGGTGGAGTTCGCCAACCAGGCCGTGAACACGGCACACACATAATGATCCCAAAAAAAAGGAGCCCCATGGAAGCGCCATCTCTCTAGCGCAATCGCATGGCATTAGAAGCTGCGGCAGCTGCCGCAACCCGCTCCTGGATCCGCCGCTCCGTGGAAACGTATAGTTTGTCAAGGTACTCCTGGAGGAATGTCAGGTTAGCTGCCAAGCTGACGCTGCCACGGCTCGTCGAACAGTAAGGCTAGATTAAGCTCCCGATCCCAGCGGGCACTTGCGTCCTACGGGGAGGAAAGATCACGCGAGGCCATGAAAAAGCAGCGGCGACTCACCATAGCCGGAGCATCCTTCAAGATCTTGGCCACCTGTATGCCCGCCGAGATTAGCTGCAAAATGTTCCGATCATCCTTGAGTGGGCGGCTCTGATGCTTGGTGGCATGTCGCATTTCGAGCGAGTTCTCCAGTATGGTAACAAACTGCTTGATCTGGCCGTTATAGAGCACACGCGCAGGTATCCGGCGCTTGGTGGCCAGGCGCTTGAGGAGATATACCCACTCTGTCCATTCCCGGTCCTGGGGGCGCTCAACCGGCCGCATGTCCTGCGTCAGCGGGATCGGAAACTGGTACTTGGCCACAAAGTCGTACGCGCACTGCGACAGCCGCTCGTTGACCTTGTTCAGGACACTATCCTGCTCCTGTACCAACAGGTGCGTCGGCAGCTGGGGCAGCTCCCGCTCCTGCATGGCAATATACTCGGGCGGCGGCCGCTTGAGGAACTGGTGCGGGCCGTCGAACTCGTCTCGATTCGACGGCCGCCTCTGAGAGCGCGGCTTTGTCACTCCTCCGCCGCCGCCCATCCTGCTACTGGTTTTGCTGCTAGGAACCGCGGGGGGGCTTATGGTCTTATCCAGGGAATAGTCCGAAAGGCTCGGCGAGGCCAGCTCATCCATGGAATCCGATGGCGAATATCTGCCCTGGTAGGGCCCTTGACTGTTGTGTGCTGGGTAGCTTGGTTGCTGATCCCAAGACCACGAACCTGTGCTCTTAAAGGGAACCTGCCCTGGGGCCGGGCTGGTTGTGAATGGTCCTTGCGCTACTCGGGTATTGCATGCCTGGATGGGAGAGAAGGAGGGCTCGACGGGGGTTCGCCTGAGCTGAGGGACGCCTCCTCCTGGCACTAAGTCGGCCGGCAGGTGGTGTGTGGATGCAGCGCCTTGTGCGTATGTCACGCTTGATTGACCTGTTATTCTCCTGATACCGAAGGGGGCTTCGTTGGCTGGTCATCTTACCTATTCGGGAGACACGGAGTGCTTCCCGTCTCAAACCTGGCGCTATAGAACGCATTACCGTAGAGCGGGCTTTTGGAAAAGCCGTTAGTTCTGTGCGCCCTTTGCCCATCTAGGTAGTCTCAAGGTCTTGTTCACACCTTCGTGACGAAAGCCACCTCTCGTTGTCCATGGGAGCAGGCGGTCTGTAGGCAAAGTCTGCCATGGTTTTATCCTCTCCGTCACTCTCACACCGCTGTATTCTGTTCCGGGCTGGAAATTCCAAACGGTATCCTGGATGGCGCACTGGTCCTTGCAATGATGTCCTTTTGGGCGGCGAGAGTAAGTGCGAAAACAACAACAAACAACAACAAAAAAAAGACGTATAACAGGAAAGAGAACGGCCCCCGAAGACGCGATTTCCAGCTGAAAACGCCGAGTCTTGATCCAAAGGGCGACCAAAAACAGGAAAAGAAAACCTCGTGACCGGGATGTCCTGGGTTAAACGGGCACCAAAGTTTGAAAATCCGGGGATCCACGGGGCGGCAAGAGCTTCGCCGGAACGTGTCTCTCGACGGCGGTAACAGATGATAGCCCGAGGGGACGGTAGGCCAAAACTGGCGGAGCCCACCGATCGAATTTGTAGTGTGTCTCTCCGCGGGAGACAACGTGGCTCTGTTTCAATGTCAAGAGTGTTGTCGAGCCTGGACAGGGGAGGAGAGGCTTGAGGCCGTTCCTGGATGGAGACATATATGCCCCCCGGCTAGGGGTATGTGGCAAGGTAGACGCTGCCAGGGCCGCAGACGGCAGGGCAGCCGACCGCGCAGCCGACAGCAGGTAGGGCAGCACAACAAGTCTCGCGCGTCGGGACTAACAAGTTGCGGTAGTTTGTCTCCCGCCTAGGATAAGCTGAAGGAAAGGAGACGGAAGAGCCATTGTCCGGCCGGCGAAGTCGCGCATGCAGTGGTAGCTCCGTGACCTGCTTGGCAGTTGTAAAGGTGGAGAAACTGGGAAACGAGTTGGGCGATGACGAGCGGGCGCGAGCGATGATCACCAGAGCCAGACGGTGCCGCATTCCAGATGCAAGGCCACTCCAATGGCTGGAACCCGGCTCCGCTCCCCCTCCGCGAACCTCCCGTCAGGGCCGTAGGCGGTTTGCAAGGGATCATGCTGAATGCCGTCGAGGACACAATGGGGGATCGGTGAGGTCGGGTACCGTTGGGCGCCGTGAAACCTCGAGGCAGGTTTGTGCTGTCGCCCGACACCAAGATGCCCCCGACATTTGTGATTGGTGCTAGGAGCACCAGAACACTTTCTGTTCCCAACAATGGCGGTGACGGCACGATATGATTCGGGGGAGGGGCAAGGGTTGGGCAGGAATGCGCTTCGCTGCGCGAGCCCAACCTGTCCCGCAAACCATCCGCATTCTGATCTGGTGCCACGCATGATGCGCCCGAATCCGCTCCGGGACAGTCCGAACCCAAAGACAGAGCGCCAGCTCTAACCTGCCACATGTTGACACGCAGTACCGTACCTTTTCGCAATCCTTAGCTGCTCTGTTTCCTTAAAGAGTCTGAACTCCAGCAGTTATGCGCTGGCGAGTTGCTATTTCCTGATGCCCAGGATGCGATTTCGGCATGGTTAACTGCAAGGTGCCAAACACGGCGTTGCCCTGGCCGAGACAGGACGATTGATAAAGGCCCGACGCGGCGCACCGCACCCTTTTCAATTTCACGTGCCTTCTTATCCTTTGGAGTACTGACCGACCGTCGATTCCTTGAGCACCGACATGGCCCAGGTTTTGTGCCTCTTAACATCCCCCCTTTTCCGCCTCTGAGGAGCCATTCACCGAAACATTTTGCATGCGGCGCAACGCGGGGCTTGCCGTTCTTACCGCGAACACGGAAGGCCGAATTGTTTAGAACTGACGGCACGGCTGTGGCACAACACACAGCTTTAGGTCCCCCCCACCCAAGCCTTGAACTCGTTCGCGCAGTGACTGCCCCCCTTCAAATTTCGAGGGCAAGATGGTAAGGTAGATGCCAAAGCGGTTAATCCGTTCTTTGGATCATAGCGTTTCACGTTCTCTTCCGGCGTAAACCCCAGAACCAGGGTGCATCATACCATGTCAAGCCGGACGGCAGACATTGGAACTGGTAGATGCCGGTTTCGTGCCGTTCAGTTCGACACTCTGAATTCAGCAATGCCTGTCGCTGATGTCATTCTTCCCCTCCGGGAAGAGGAGAACCTCAACTTTCGGACACTCACTCGGCCATGACAACTCTTTTGCGTCCTGGTTACCCACCTTTCTTTCAACAACCGATCTCGAGAATCCAACAATCTCTTAGGCATCCTCTCCGCCTCTTTCCACAATCAGAATCTTTTATGGCTACACATCTGCGCGCGCGCACGATGTTGCATCTTGAAAAGGATTCGCTTTCGTAGCCTGCGGCCCGGCGCTAAAGGTCCTTCAAGACGCTATTCGAGGCAGTAGCTAGATCAGTAGTGTCGGGAAGCGTCGATCTGGAGATATGACGCTGGAGATGAACACCCAAGCACCGGCGACTGGGTGCTCCGTCTAACATCGAAGTTTGGGCGGGCACTGTTTTGTAGTCGGTGAGTGCTTCTGCTGAGCAACACATTGGCTTATAAGAGACTATTCTGACGGTTTAGAGCAGAGCAACGTACTCCTCTGGATCTCTCATAACTTCAGTCGCTTGCTGGCTGTGAGCCACGACACTGCGCTATGAGATATCGGAGCTCGAGGCGAGAGAACAGCTGCTCAGGCACGTTTCGTCCTTACTGTCGGTTGATGCCAAGGTCGTCATCGGCCCCTCTGTGCATCCGTTGATTGGGAACCCTTCCCCATCGTAGCGGCATAGCCCGGAGACTTCCAAGTGAGAGTCTCAAAAAGGAGATTTGCATGATCGCTTTGAGCACCTGCGATTTCGAGTTGGGATGGTGCCAACGTTCGGCTCCCTGCTGAAGGAAAATAGCATCGGAGCCTGGTGCAAAGGGGACGCTTCTGGTCTCTAACACCCGGGTCGAGGTAAGTCTTCAGCTAGTCTTCTGAACAAGAAAGTTGTTAACTCTTGACAGAACCTGCTAGTGCCGTTAGTTCCGGTATCAGCTGAATCCCAAGTTTAAGCTCAGAGCATCACTCCGACTTGTGGCGATTTTTTTCTGAAACTCAGAAAGGCCATGATCCATCTGTCATGATGGTTGGCTCGCCAGCTTCGAGGAATGCGAGCTGGCCGGTTGCTCGTCAATTCCTGCATGCTATCGATTTGTATTGGGGCCGGAATCAGTGGGACGAAGCTCTGAGTCAACGGATTGTCGATTGATGACGCCCTCCACCCGAGGATAACGCCAGGTTGGCGCCGCGGCAACCGCGGAAAAGACCCAATACCCACTTCTCATCGTTCGCCCACCACACATGCCCATCAAGGTAAGCGATGGCCAGATCGTTCGAGCTGTAACCTCCATGCAGTAGGCAAGCGAAGCCCGCGAGCCACATCAATCACGACGTGCCACATCGCTGGCCATGTTGGCATCACAACCGATATGGCACTCGGGTTCATTCGAGGGTGGTGGACGGGGCGTCAGGAAGCTGAGCTGTCTTGAAAGGGGCAACGCTGAGCAGGCTTAGGCACGGCAAGCAGCAGCCGGGCGGAGTTCGGAACTCATCCTCCCCTCCATGCCTCTACCATTTCCTGACCGAGAGCACAAGCACTTCCGGAACAACTGCGCTGTCCACTAGGACATCTGCCATTCCTGGCCATGACCTCAGGGCAGAATGTTCACCATGCGGCATCTGGTCTCAATGGCCAAATGCCAACCACTCAGAACGTCAAATCCCGCACCAAATGCCATACTCGACCCAGATTGGCCTTCCTCTGCACCGTCGGCGGCTTGCTCAACCCACAAATGCTTGCACAGCAACGGCAATTGCGAGACAGAAGGTTTAAGCCAGTCAAATGCGGCCGTCGCATGGCACCGGCAAGTCCATTGGTCTTTAGCCCAAACCGGGGACATCATGGCTCCCACAAGGTTCGCGTATCTCGCTGCCTGCGTGCGTCTGCACACGCAAGTGTGGGCGATCTTTGACAGCATCAGAACGACGGCATCGCAGCTTGCGGCACACGCGGTTATCTCAGTCATGTCATTGCAAACTGGCAGTTTGAGGTGTCCATGCAATTCCTGCCGTCAACTGATTTCGCAGCGAGTCGAACGAATACAGAAGCAGGCTCGCCTTGTTCCCCTCACGAGATGGCCGGAGGGGTGGGCTAGCGTCTCTGCAGTGATGCGTTGGCACTTTGTCTGGTGCGCCCCGGCCCCTGTAAATGTTGCAGGGTAGTCGTCGTCGGGGGGCATGATAGGTCCGAACAGCTTCCTCTGCCCCGCCCAAGACCCTCCCTCAGATGAGAGGAACAGGAAAGCAGGACCAGTCAGCAGCGGTGTGCGACGCAGGCTTGCGAGCCTGACCTATGAGAGACGTGGGAGGCTTGTGCCAACTCAGCTTTGCTCGAACGTGACAGGCCATGAACACACAGGCCAGCGCCGTATCGTGAGGACTTCGCTTGCGGATTGGCGAGTGAAAGTGCAGCATGAACGGCAGAAGCGGGAAGAAGCATTGTGATGAGCAGGCGCCCAGAGCGAGAAGCGGGGCGCGTAATAATTTGCAATATCGTTGGCTTGCGATGGAAGGGTCGACCGGGGAGAATGCCCCCAGGATTAAAACCCGACTGCCCCGTCTCTCGCCCAACCGCTCGCTCTTTCCCAGAAACTTCCAACCAGAGCCCAACGACCCGCCGATATTTCTGCCCAACACGCAAATTGTTCGCTCCGATTTCTTTCTCTCACTTGTTGCAGCCTGCACCCCCCTCCCGGCCTTGTTGCCTTATACGCCAATTCTCCGCTCCTCTCTTTGCAGGCCACAAACAGATTTCGTCACGCCCCAAGGAACACCTGGTTGAGCGCCAGCATATTGCACGACGACATCAATTAGCCCCAAGGATTTTCCTGCCATCTGGATTCGGACACACGGGAGCCCCCGTTGCTGTCCTGCGGAATTCTCTGAGCAATCAGTTTGCTCTTTGAATTACTCCAGGAATGACTGCCATGGTTATGCCCCGGACTGAGACCATGCCTGGCTACAACCACATCGAACTGGACGAGGTCCACACCCCCTCGAGGTATTTTGCTTTGCTTTCATTTTGTATTGGGAGGTCCATTGTGCTTTTGACGTTCTGCTCTTTGTTTTTCATGTCTTTTTTTCTCGCAACTACCGGCCGCCTTAAGTGAGGCGGGCCTGAAATAGGATCAATCCGGGACCATTTACGCCGGGATACCTCTGGGAGCCGTTTTAGGATCATCCGCTGCATTTCCAGGAGCCTCTGCCGGATATTTCCCAGGACTGCCAAGGACTGCCGAGGACTACCCAACATGGATCTGACTCGTCCGAGTCGCGGATTAAGAACAGCCAACGAGTCACTTTGATTTCGAGGCTGATTCTTTGAAACGTTTTTGATCTTTACTCGGGTTCTGTTGAACCCACGGTAAGTGTTGCCCGTCGTTTTCTCTGGAACCGGACCATCACGAGAACGACCTCCGGATTGTTGTTGCTATTCTACTATTCCATGGACCCCAACCTCCGGAGACCTTGGAACCTAGCCGGACACCATCGACATGAGGACGCCCAATGGGTTTTCCTGCCTGGACCCGGGATTCTTTGTTTTCGACGTTGCCCTTCCTGGATGGACCTTTCAGCATTGAGCATCACAGCGCTGTTGCTCAACCCTTTGAATCGCCTTGAGCCAACGAGGATCAGCTTCCATGGATCGGCCCTTCTATTGAGCGATTGACCGGATCAAACTGGCAAAGACCTCGGACCACCCTGGAACCACCTTGAGCCACCCTGGACTACACCCTGGACTACCCTGGACTACCCTGGACCACCTTGGACCACCTTGGACCAACCGATTTCTTCCCGGTCTAATGTCAATGCACCCATGGAATGGAGTTTCTGACATGACCGGGATTTTTTTCTGGCTCTGCCTGTTCATGTGTGTTTCTGTCTTCCTAGACCGGAACAAGACATGTGCTCAGTTTGGTTTGTGGCCGTCCCTTGTAGCACGTAGGAATTTCAACTAACATGGCTGTTCACAGGAACAAAGTTGTGCCACTGATGCTTTCTCATTGGTTTTCAGAATAATATTGCGCCAAACAAGTGGTTGAACAGCACACTAACTCTACCCAGCGATTACAGCAGCTTTGCTCAACCCAGCATGCTTGCCTCCAATGCTTCTGGGATGTTTTCCTTTTGTCAAACAGGACCAGCGGACCTGGCAGGTTCGTCCTGGGATGCGACAGTTGAAGGATCACAGAACTTCCCTGAGCTTGCAGATGCCGCGGACTATTATTCTGGAGAAACCGAGGACTTTGTTCTTCCCTTTGGCCAGAACACCCCCAAGCCGGACCACCTGGATGCCGCGGATGAGTTTCAGACCAAATGGACTCCTGCCGTCTCACTCGAGAGCAAGGCTCTGAAGGCAGAGCCCATGAGGAGAGGGACTTCACGCAGCTCCACGGGGAGCCACAAGAATAGGAGCACCAAGGTCTCCACCCAGTCAGCCAAGAAGAGCCGGTCAAGAGTTCAGAGCGTTCTGTCTCAGGCTTCTTCGCAGATGTCCAAGCTTGACATGTCAAGTAACGCGTCGACTCACGCCCAGGGCCGCATTATGGATGTTCAGCAATACCTTGCGCAGGATCTGGATACTCTGTCTGTCTCGCCTCAGGTAACTAACGCTGCGTTTTACTCGGGTCTTGGGGTCTTCGCGGATGGACTGCCCTATTCTGGCGACATTGGCGCTACTATGGCCCAGCATGTGAATCCACAAATCTTCGATGCTGGTCTCATCGCCGCCTCGCCACACTCCTGGGGCTCGCTGAGCCCTGTTGACTCGCGGATGTCTTCCCCCGGAATTCAGGATGGATCAGATGATGTTTGGTCTGCGGCTCCATCCGCTTCTTCTCCAGGAGAGAGCCAAAACTCAAACTCGCCGGCGCTGCCAGGCCAGTCACCCAGGTAAGCTGCGGTCCGCGCGCGGGTTTGAAGCCATTGCCTTTTAACACGTTCTGGTACCGCAGGATGAGCCGCAAACTGGACGCTTCACAGTATGTTAGCTCCGATGAGGTGCAAGGCCAGATGATGCCCGCCATGGGAGAGGATGGCTTTGCCCTTCCTCACGCTGCCTTTGGCTCTCGCCGTGCCAGCGGCGAAGGTGAGTCTGCACGGGACCATTACCTGTACAAGAATGCGTTCCCCCAAGCGGACGGCCTTTTCCACTGCCCATGGGAGGGCCAGGCTAGCTGCAACCACAAGCCCGAGAAGCTCAAGTGCAACTACGAGTAAGGAGGATGATCCCTTTTCCTAGACGCCATCAACTAACCACCAAGCAGCAAATTTGTGGATTCCCACCTTAAGCCTTATCGCTGCAAGGTTGATGGTTGCCAGAATGCCCGTTTCTCTTCCACTGCCTGCCTGCTACGCCATGAGCGAGAGGCTCACGCCATGCATGGCCATGGCGAGAAGCCCTACCTCTGCACGTACGAGGGCTGTGAGCGCTCCATTCCCGGCCACGGCTTCCCTCGCCAATGGAACCTGAGGGACCACATGAGACGCGTGCACAACGATAACGGGACCACTACCCAGGCAGCGTCTCCTCCCTCGGGGGCCGCCGCCGCGTCCAGGGGCCGGAAGAGGAAGAACGATGCCCCGGAGAAGTCGCCCAGTCAGGAGAAGCCCAGCTCCAGGAAGTCATCCAAGGCTGCCGCAGAGCCAGAGGCCCCGGCTCCAAAACAACCCGAGGTTGTCTCTCACCCCGAGCTCGACCAGTGGTATGAGCATCAAAAGGCCCTGCAGTCCTTTATTCAGGGCTGTGCCCAGCCGGACGACCCGCAGACCCTCCAGTACATCAAGGATGCCCAGAAACACCTCAATGCCATGGGAAAGATCTCGCACGGCCTGGTCCAGGGATCCCGCCGCTCGTGGACTGGTTGAATACTGTAAGTTAGCTTTCGCCTGCCTAGCCCGCCGACACTTGGCTGACTTGTCTCGATATCAGCATAGACTCATCCACCGTCTGAACACGCTGTGTGCAGATGCGATGGTCTGCAAGTGCAGATTCAAGTGCTACCCGGACGTGCATGAGCGCGCCTGTTGGATAGCGAGGGCTCAATCTCACTGCCTTCTCCCCGGCCTCGCGCCGAGGCGCGGCGCCAGCCGCTCCCCCAGATGGGGACGTCGAGCCGAGGAGGGCACCCTAGGACATCTGCCCGATCCAGGATGTGACAGCATCTCATGGGCCAGATCCTTAAGCATGCTGGCAGGAGACTTCGCGTGACGAAGCTGCCGTTTTGCTACCCCTTGTATGACCTGAGCCGAAGCTGTCCACTTGGCAGCGGAGGGGAGGATAGAAGAACAGGACATCGCGGAGAGTGAAGGAGCCTTGATTGGTTCCTTAAGGGTACAACCCCGACTGTATTACGGGGCAGTTGGGAGGAAGGCTACGGTTTTATGACTTATGACTTATGACCTTTTTTTTTTTTTTTTTTGTTTTCGACTTTATTCTTGTGTCAAGTTAGACTGGATGGCTCTGGTTTGGGGGTATTTGGGTTGTAGATACAGCTTTGGCAACATGGGGTTCTTTTTTCTGTTTCGAGGACAGGGTTCGGCGTTGGGTGATAGAAGGAAATATTATAATGCCTCGAGGCAGTATTGGAAAGAACATGATGTGCTCTTAAAACGTTAATCCTGATGACCTAACTGTTATTGTCCCTCGAGACAAGTAACGATTGTTGAGAATTGAAGTTGACTCTGACGCTCTTCCAGCCGAACGCCAGTTTTGAACCTGAGTGGCTCCTCCCCCTACGTAACTATTTATGTAGGAATCAAACTTCCTTCACCGCCCATCCTTGAACAAAGCTACCCAATCGACTCTTCTCGACTGGCGAGTAGTGGTGCTAAGTAGCGTCCGACACGACGCCCGTAGTGTTGTTTGGACCAGCTAAGGAGCTGATCCTACCTGGGATGACGGCGGCAGCGGACGGTGGCGCGGCGGGCACGGGCGACCATGTCAGAGGCCGGCAGGTAGCGGCCGAGCCAGAGGATTAGGGCCGTGAGCACCAACGTTAGAAGAAGAACATCGGTGGGTTTAAGAGGTGCAGACTAGGAAGCAGAATCGGTCTCGGCTGGGGTGGTCATGACGAGGGGCAGAACCTCACGGAGAGTGTGCCGAGGGCCGGGCGGGCAGTCATGTTGCCCCTGAATCAGGGTGGCATTTCTGTTTGGAAATGGAAGGCCCTCCTGGAGGCTGAGGCAGATCAGCGGGCGTCGCTCGCGAGGATGGACGACGCATGGAAGCCATATCAGTGCCATTGGACCCCGGAACCCATCATGCACATTGCTGGAGTGAAGTCATGACCATGATCATGTTTGCACATTGGCGTTCAAGGTGCGAGGCAGACTAAAAAAAAAAAAGCGACAGTGTTGCATGTGAGACGATAGAGCGTAATTAACCCGACATTCGAGTTGTTGGCCACGCTGCACCTGTGCGGACGGGCTACTTGCAGTGTGTGGGATGCGAAAAAGCGAACTATCTTCGTATACTGCAACAACTGCTACGATGGTGGTGGTCGAAGGAAACGAAGGCTGACTGGGGCCACCCTACAGGAAGATGTGGGTGGCTGCAACCCTGGTGGGGCCGGGAACCCCTAGTGGGGCCCGGACCACCACAGTGTAATTCGGAACCCGTTCCGCCGGGATGCGGGGACGTCAGTGTGGAATGCATTTCCTATGTCGGCCGCTTTCGGCGAATGCCAAGCGTTGCGAATGGCTTTTGTAAGTTAGCGCGGATCGTCGACCAAGCACCTGTCAGCGGCAGGAACCTCCTTCGAGGCTGAACTGCAAAATGATAACAATGACCGGAATCTGTATAGTTTCCGGACCTGAGGCACTCTCTTTGGTGTGGTTTATCTAGCCGATATGCTAATAGTAACACAAGCAAGCAGCTTTCGCGTCAATCGCCAAGCCGGGGTCGTGCAAATCCGCGACGGATCGGACGGCTTCTGAAACGCACGCAACAAGCTTCGAGGTGATTCTCCATCCTGCTTGAGACTTCACCTTCGCACGGAGTCCCGGCAGCCGACCGCGACGTGCACATGACTGGCATAGTGTTTCCGGGGCTTCGTTTTGGCCGACGGCGGCCTCGAAACGAAACGTCCAACATCTGGTTCAAACAAAATTGCTTTCGATGTTGCAGATTGCCGAGTCAGGTCGGAACGGATCCCAACGATCCAAGAACCCAACGTGGCAACCGGTTGCCACTAGACTCGGTTCGAGTTCGCCGCAAAGCCGATGACACCTTTCGAAGCTGCTATATTCCCGCGATCTCCTCAAATTTCGAATCCACGCTGCGGGAGGCACGTCTACTAGCTTGCGCAGGTTCCCAAAGAAGAAGGGGAGGGTGAAAATAAAGGGGTCTTGGTGTGCTCATTGCATCGCTGTCCAGTGAATGAGCTCTTAATGAGTCGCCGGGCATCCCTCCTTGTTGGTTCTTGGTAGTATTTAAATATCAAGCTCGGCATCGGCCATGAGAACAACACTACTTCTCCCCTTCCTGAGCAGGCCATTGCTCGTCCACGGCAGCCTAGCTCAGGTGGAAATATGTGGGCTCGAGAACTCGCTGATCCCGGCTTGGCCGGTCTGCGTCGCCGACCAAAGATACCTGGAGGTAAGGGGTCTCCCAATGCCACACTGAAGCTCCTCTTTTTTACTAAGACCTTGGCAGCGCCAGGACGGTGAGCGTGGTGATGCTTTGCGGCAGCACATCTGGACACACTCATCGCCGTGTCTCCAGGGCCGCTATGCAGAACAGCCGATCTGCGTATTCACCGACACGAACTTTGCCGACGGTAGGGGTATCTCGCTGATCACGACACCCCAACGAGCGAGGTACCTCGCCTCGAAACCGGCCTTCACCAGGCCCGAGACAGTCCGCGGCATCAATCAGGATCTCAACCGCACCGTCCCCGCCAAGTACGAGATGCGCCACATCCCCGGCAAGGGCATGGGCCTGATTGCCACCTCCCACATCCGCCGCGGCGACCTGATCATGGCCAACACGGCCTCCCTCATGATCGACTACCGCGCCTTCAACGAGCTCTCCAAGCACGAGTACACCTCCCTCCAGGCCGCGGCCGTCTCCCACCTGCCCTCCTTCCACGCGGACCGCCTTCTCGCCCTCTCGGCGCACGTAACCGATACCTCCCACCTCGCGCGCGAAGAGCTCATCGAAAAGATCGCCGCCACCAACAGCTTCGACATTGACCCGGACGAGGACGATCCGGACCGTACGTCTGTCCTCTCTCTTCCCTTCGTTCTTTCTTTCTTTCTTTCTTTCTTCGTGTTCTCCTTACTCTCTCTGCTCTTCCCCTTAGCAGATTCTCTTCTGGGTAAGGAAATAAAAGAGAAGGAATTAAAGCTAACACTGCCCATCGTTGCTTCTCCGGTGGGAGAACCCCCGAATCCAGAGCATTACAGCTTCTTCGTCCTCTTCCCCGAGATCGCGCGCATGAACCACGACTGTCGGCCCAACGCCGAGTACCGGTACGAGGGCGGCGGTGGCGGCAGGGGCGGCAGGGGCGGACGAGGAGCGGGCAGCCTGGCCCAGTCGGTGCGCGCGGCCCGCGACATCGCCCCTGGGGAGGAGATCACGCTGAGCTACATCGACCCGCTGCTGCCGGGCGGGCGGGCGGCGCGCGTGGACCGGCTACGCCGCAACTGGGGGTTTGCGTGCGCCTGCCCGCTGTGCTCGCTCGACCGGGCCCGGTCGGAGGAGTCGGACCGGCGGATCGCGCAGATCGCCGAGATCAAGGATGAGCTGGCCGTCTGGCCGGGTGATGATGGTGATGATGATGATGATGATAATCACGACGGGGGGAACGAAGAAGAGGACGAGGAGGGCGGGGGAAAAGGAGGAACTGCGGGACGACCATCTTCGCCGCCGCTGCGGGGGAGGACGGGGAAGACGGGCAAGGCCTGCCCGGCCATGGCCGAACTGCTCGTCGCGCTGTACGAGATGGAGAGGCTGTGGGGGCTGATGCACGAGGCGTACATGCTGGCGGCGCTCGAGTACAACGGCGCCGGGGACCCCTGGACGGCGGTCAAGTACGCGAGGCTGGCGCTCGAGTGGGGGATCCCCATGCTGGGGGAGGCGGACGAGGACTTGGAGGACATGAGAGAACTGGCCTCGGACCCGCAGAGGCATTGGAGCTGGAGGAGGAGGAGGGCGGAGCCGAAGTGAAGCTGCCTCCTCTGCACGGTGTGTGCCAGAGCGATAAGCAATAATACTTTGGCGCTGTCCCATAATCCATTCTGGCTGGAAATGATTCCCAGCCTGCTACGTATATTATATGTGATACGTCGACGTGCCATGTACTGTAGTTATATAAGTACGGATAGGTAAGTAAAGGGAGGTCTACGCACACCAAACGCTTGCTCACTTTGACCAATAACGACACGAATTGCAAAGCCACCTGACAGCATACACCAATGGTTCTTTGCAGAATGCTATGGGTTTCTTACATAGGTGGACACTTTTGTAGCGTCGCATTTCTGGAACGGCCTTTTTAACGTTGAGCGGACTGGAGCCGGGTCTGCAAGTAGAACGCCGTACTATGTAAAGGGTTGAAAGGAAGAGAGAGCTTGAGCTGCGCGGGATGACAGGAGAGGATGCACCCGGTGAAGTGGGGTCACTTGCAAGTACATTAGGTATGTATGTATGTATGTATGTACCTAATTATACATCCACTTAGAAACCCGAGCTGACTTGAGCGCCTCTTTGCGCGCTCTGAAGGTATGAGTCGGATTGGTTGATGCGCATATGGAGATCATAGAGCTGCGGCATTGAGAACCGAGCAAGGCGCTCTTGAGGTACGGATGGTGGGGAACGTCAACGGCTTTGAGCGGAACCCCCGTAAATCATCTGCAAAGTTAGGTGCTGGGCTAGCTGGCTGGGCGGGTCTCTTGAGTTGTTGAGAGAGACGTGGGAATGTAGCGATGGTGTGGGTGTGCTGCAGCAGTTGGAGGCAGTGCAAGCAAACGCAGCGGGTCTCTCTGCCTGGCAGAGTGAGGAGCTTACCTACTGTATGTAGCCTGTACTGTAAAGAGAAAGCGGGGTACAGTGATGTCAGTAACTCCAACAGCAGCCCCCCCCCCCCCCCCCCCCCAAACATTAGAGCCATCCCACTTTCGTCTTAAGTCGTCTCCCCTTCCTCCGAGCGTGCAGCTTCTGCGGACTGCATCGCCCACGACAGCAAGGTGATTTTGTGATTCTAAATTCAGCTCCATGGCTGCCGAAACCCCAAAACCAGACCCGGCGAAAGCCATCGAGGCGATCCGCGAAGCCCGCCCGCCCGCGACCGACCGATTCACATACCTGACCATAATCGAGGCAAACCTCTGCCCGGAGGTGCTCCCGACGCTCAACGAGGTCCTTCAGGATGCCTCCCTCACGCAGGAGATCGGGTGGGACCTGGTGTCCAACCTCGTCGGCCTGCCCGGCTCGGAGACCTGTCTCGAGACCATTGCGCGACTGGGCAACCCGAGAGAGGTGATCCTCAAGGTGCTCGAGACTCTGGAGCTGCTCGAGGCCGAGGAGAGAGAGGATGAAGAGAACGATGCCGAAGAGGACGGCGAGCAAACAACAAGACCAAAACCCGCAGTGTCACCAACGCACAGGTTCGTCACCCTGCTCGGCATGCTCGCCATCCTCCATAAGCGCATCAAGACAAAGTACCCGAGCCGCTTCCTCGCGCAGACCCTACAGACAGTCTTCCGCACGTACCACCCTAACCAAGAGATGACGGCCTCCGTCCTCAACCTCGTTCACAGCTTGTCCGGCCAGCGACGGCCGCCCCTGCCCAGCCGGCAGTCCAGCGTCAACGTAGCCAACCCGGACCAAACCGGCGACGCCTCCAAGAATGCACCTGACCCGGAGGCAGATAGGGACGGCGGCGAGGACCCGGACGAGACCGAGCTTCAGCAGAGGCTGCTGTTGAGCTTTGCGACCTGCATCCTAGAGGCGTATGCCAACGGAAACGAGATGTCCTGGGCGGCGCGGCTGCTCGAGTTTTACACTCCGGACAAGCTCGTGCCGGGAAGGCGAACGGTCATGGCCGCATTCAGGGAAGAGCAGGATCTGCTCTCGAGGGACTCCATAGTCGGGAAACTGGTGGTAAGTTAGCTTTAGTTCATGCCATAATTCGTATCGCAGGAACCCACGATCTGACTTCTCGCTTCTCCCCCAATTCTTCATCGCAGGCTCTCATCGGCGACCTCGGTCTCGTCTCTTGCACCAAGGATTTTGTACACCAGCTCTGCAACGAGCCCATACACAGAATCCCCCTGGAAGAGCCGGATCTGTCTAGCCCAGAAAAGATTTCTCTCTCGACGGGCGGCTGCGTTTGCTTGCTGGCCTACTGGGTCTTCTCCTCAGCCGTCTTCGGCGCCATCCACCCGCAGCCTGAAATGCACGTCTTTCCCGAGCACTTTGCCGTGCTCGACAAATTCCTCCAGGACGACGCGCATTCTCAGATCCAGAACTCGGTAGGCACCACGGAAGCCCTTGTCGCCATCGGCCTTTGGCTACAGTTCAACAACCGCATCTCGGACAACCCGGCCTCCTCCCTGGCCAACCCGACCACCTCGCCAGAAGACCCCACGTCCGACTTTATGCGCTACGTCCACCTGACCACGCTCATCGCCCTCTACCACCCGTCCATCCTGGTCCGCAACGCAGCGAGCGCGCTGGCCGGCTCGATCCTGCATGCCGACCCCGAAGACGAGGACCGCCTTCGGATCCTCGAAGACCTGCTCGAGAACTGCATGTTTGCGACTCTAAAGGCGAGGGCCGTCGCATGGCTGCGGGAGGAGTTGCTGGCAGCATCATCCCTTCCATCATCATCATCATCATCATTACCATTCCGGAGGCAAGAAGGACAGGGACAAGAAGAACAGGAACAACCGGCCGCGTCCAGGACAGGCCTATTTGCCACCCCGCAGGCGCTCGAGACGGTGCAGTACGCCGTCTTCCCGCCGATGGCCTCCCTGCTCGACCTACCCACCCTCGAGCTGGTCGAGCACCTGACGGCGCACATGCCGTTCCTCATGCAGGCCGTCAATTTTGCACTGTTCCTCTGGGGCGGCGGCGGCGGCGGCGACACGGCGGAGGAGGGCAAGACGGAGAGCAGGTGGAAGCACGTGCTGCCGGCGAACATGGAGGCGGCGGTCGGCGAGCGGTGGCTGGAGCCGCTGCGGGAGGCGGTGGTCCGGCTGGAGCGCGAAAGGGAGAGTG
The DNA here is from genome assembly GCF_000226095.1 of Thermothelomyces thermophilus ATCC 42464. Classification (NCBI taxonomy): domain Eukaryota; kingdom Fungi; phylum Ascomycota; class Sordariomycetes; order Sordariales; family Chaetomiaceae; genus Thermothelomyces; species Thermothelomyces thermophilus. The sequence goes on from NC_016474.1 coordinate 3,327,771, forward strand.
GGGAACTCGCCCGGGAAGGCGTCGAGCTGGGCCCGCTGGAGGGCGAGTTGGCGGTCCTGAGGGAGCGAGTGGGGAGGTTCAGGGCAAGAGGTTGAGCATGGGAGTTCCTGTCTGCGTGTTGGGAAAAGTCGGGCGGTTTCCGACATAATATGTTCCACAGATTTCTTTTTGACAAAAAAAAAAAAAAAAAGGAGCCAGTTATACGGAGTAAATAAAGGGGGCTGAGTCTGTTTGGCTCTGTCAACCTTGCAGTCAGATATGATAGGTACATACATGGGGGCCGGGCCCAACAAAGGAAAAAAAAGACGTTGTCGAGCCTCGCCGTTTTGTCGGGCAGAGAAAGATATACTGCGTACTCCGTAATGTCGTGAAAAATATTTCAAACAAAACGCCCTAGATTATAATCTGTCTCTTGTTAAATTGCCATGATTCCCTTGACCTAATTGGTGTGCTGCTGCTGTTATGATACTATGAGTTGTTTGTAAAGGAGCATTATGTATAACTCATTTTATCTATTTGTTTTTCTTTTTGTTCTAATCCTCAGTGCACACAAAACAGCAGGGAAACCGTGGTTCGAAATATTCAGGCACTTCCTGTATGGAGCACACCGGAACTACGGATGATTTCCTGCCTAAACCTTAATCTGAACCCCTGTCGATATGGGGTATGATGATGTCATAGCAACTTTGCCCTGCAGATCAACGGCTCTGCAAGCGAGAGCGCAATGGCGTGTACGGACTAGCTGAAGGAACTTGATATCACCCAGGCACGTCTATTGCTCCCAATTGGGTACCACCCCAAAGCACGGCGAGAAATTCTAAAGAAATCAAGGCACGAAAGATGCCACTACTTAATTGCGAGTTGTGTTCATATAAAAGTCGCAGCTGCAGCCACGGCACCAGGCAGCGACCATTGCTACTCGCACTTCTTATCGTTAAAAAGCAAGAACGACCCAGGGCTGCCTGATAGCACCTGACGTATCTACACTACAGATGTCTACCTGAATCTGAGCTTTTGTTTGTTCAGTGTTGAGCTGGGGCATCGCACCCACTCTGAGAAGTAACCGACAACCACCGAGCGACCTCTGCGAAACGTCCAAACCCTCACATTTTTGGATCTTTTGCACATGCACACGGGTATCGAACCAATCAACTCCCATCTGATTTGAGCAAGAATATCATCAAAATCCAAGTGAGAAGAGAAGGGGGAAAAGACCACAGAAAAAGACGGGACGCAGTATAAGATGTCAGAGTCCACGGCATTCGCCGAAGTTGACGCGTCGGGCGGACACATATGACGACGGCGTCGCCGGAGGAGGGGCTCGCACTGGGAGCGGGGTGCCAAGCAACGATTTATCCTGCTCTCCGTCCTCATGTTCTGAAGAATCCTCCGACAAGGAAGATGAGAAAGCAGGCTAGGAAACGCGGCAAGGACGAAGACGACCGCTTCCGCCGGTTCCGCATCTCCAACGAGCATTCCCGCACCAAGGGCCGAGTCTCGAGACAGGACGGCCGTCTGAACATCTCCCTCCACGACACAAGCAATGCCGGCTACCTCGCCAAGGCGCTTGGCACAGCGGCGCACAAGATGGTGCCCCTGGCCCGAACCAGCGAGGAGGAGAAGAGAGAGGAGGAAGCAGAACCTCCCGCGTCCCCCGGAAGACAGAAACCCGACGTGAGACCGACAGCGCCAGTGGGACCACCGCTGCCGCCTCCCCCACGCCTGAACATTGTCATCATGGTCATCGGCTCCCGCGGGGACGCCCAGCCGTTCCTCAAGATCGCCCGGATCCTGCACGCCCAGTACGGCCATCGTGTGCGCATTGCCACCCATCCGGCCTTCTGCACCTTTGTCCAAGAGGACTGCCCGGGCATCGAGTTTTTCACGGTCGGCGGTGACCCTTCCGAGCTCATGGTATGTCACGCCTCCCTTTGTCTTCTGCCCACCTCCATTGCGCCGAGGTACTGATATTTCTTTCTTTAATGATTTCTTGTCTTGCGATCTGTTAATCCTCCTCGAAGAAAATGAACAGGCATTCGGCGCCGGCTCAAGCAGGCCCGGTCGCCGGTTGATGATATCAGCCCTGCTACGCGCTCATTGCGGATGTGTATTTTTGCGGACGCAATACGGATTACGAATTCCATACACTCGAAGAAGACCCCTGGCAATTCCCCGTCTGTGTACGGAGTTATGTGCTCCGTAATCCGTATGCATATCAGCTGGGACTACGGGGCTGTGCCGCAAAAACCAGGTTATCACAGGGTCATTTGTCAACCAAACCCCAAGAGCTAATAGACGGGCGCGTCTGCGCCTCGGCGCACTGGTCATGCTGTCGATTGGGACGTAGGAGTACAAGTGAGGTCACACGAGACGAGTCTAACATTGATGGTACGCAGAAAGCATGTACCGATTACAGATTACACTACACAACAGGGCGGAAAGAATGTCGAGAGCTCGGGAATGGCCGAAGCGGCAGATCTGCCACGAAAAACCTGACCCCTTATTATCTAAGCGGCGAAATGATAACCTCGAGACGCTGCGGCGTCTTGGCAAGAGGCTTGCTTAGTTACAGGTTTACCGGACCTGTAGTCCGGAACCGCGTGGAGTTGGTTGGCAATATCCAGTCCGCAGCCGTTCCCCGACGAGCCCCCGGAGATCTGTATGCGAGGTCTTACACTTCGGAAGTGCTTCGGCAAGCTCCCGTGCCTCTCTTTCAACCTCCTTCTAGAAGTGTCGGCCGCCATGAGCGCGTGTGATGCATACGCTATGGATACACGAGGCAGCGAGTAAGCGCTAACCTTGGCGGATAACCACTACCTACCAGAATACTACTCCGTACAGACGGGAGGAATCAGCCCCTGTCACCACGCAGCTTGGGGGCCAGAAGCGAGCGAGCCCATCCTGATTGACAACCCTGCTGCCTCGGGACGTATTGATGATCCTACCGCGGCATGCACGCTACGCTTTCGTTACACTCACTACCTAGTACACCAGTTAGGCAGTGTAGCTGGCGTAAGGTAGTATCAGTGAGAAAATCCCGCTAAAACACAAACACACAAAGTCAGTTGGTGACTGATGCTCCCTTATTACCCCCTTTTCTCTCCACTGCTGAGGACTCAACCCCTGTTCACAACGGATTACGGACACAGTACCCACGGATGATGCCGGGCGTGCTGTGTTGAACAAGCCGGCTCCTCGCCGCCGCGTTGCCTCACTCTTCCTTTTCCCGTTGTCTTGCGCCCGGTGAATCCGCGTTCCCCCTCGCCGCAATGCCGCCCTAGCGGCTCCGGACGCAAAGAACACCCTATCCGAGATGGAAAGCCCCGTAGATCCCAAGCTACGGCCCGCGTTTGGACAGACTCCTGGCCCGGTCCCACCACCACCACCACCACCACCACCACCACCACCACCCCCCCTCCACAGGGATGATGCCCTCCTCCAAGGCCGCGACATCGAGCTCGCGCACCCGACGCGCTCCGTTCTGGCCCCGGAGTTCATCCCCCACTCGACCCTCGAGGTCGCCCCTCCGCCCGACGTCGCGCAACCCCAGTCGCCGCCACCACCTCCCCATCATCCTACCGTGCCCGAACTGCCAGCCCACCCGGCGCTCCCCGCCTCCAAGGCATGGGACGCCCAGGGCGGCAAGCCGGGCTTCTTAAACAGCCACTCGGCGCTTGGGGGGGCCCTGCCGGAGCTGGCAGCCCCGCGGGAGGACAGTGAGAGTGTGTTTAGCAGCCCGTTTGACCAACCGTCGTCGTCGCCGCCGGGGAAGAGAAAGAGGCGGCGTGGAGCAGCAGCAGTAGCGGCGGCGGCGGCGGCGGCGGGGAGGATAGGTGGGAGAGGAGGAGGAGGAGGGAAAGGGAGAGTGAAGAGGGAGGTCATCTGCGGGATGACCAGGCGGCGGTTCAAGGTGGTACTGGCGCTGGGGATCCTGGTCTTGGTCATCGCCATCGCGGCGGGCGTGGGGATCGGCGTCGGCGTCGGCGTCGGGCTGTCGTCCAGAAACTCAAAGGAGACGGACGACGCGACCGCATCGCCGTCGTCGCCCGCCGCTCCCTCTACCACCTCCGTCACCACCAACCCCACGACCAGCACCGCCACGCCCACGACAGGCACCACACCGACACCCCCTCTCCTCCTCCCCGACCCCACTGCGACCGCCGACCCCTCCTCGGCCGCCCTATCCTGCCCGGCAGACAACCTCACCTTGTACACGCCCAGCGAAGGCGGTTCCCTTAGGAGGTTCCTCCTACTATGCGACCGCGGTTCGTTCCCCTCGCCCTTCTCCTTTTTCTTTCCTTTCCCCCCTTTCTCTCTCACTCTCTCTCTCTCTCTCTCTTCCCTTCCAACAAACCCAACTAACACCCACCTCCTTATTTATTCCAGACTACACCTCGCAACAAGGCTCCACAACAGACATGTACCAGACGCCGACCAACTCGCTGGTCGACTGCATCGGGCTGTGCGCCGTCCAGGACGGCTGCGTGGGCGCCGGCTGGGGCGAGAGCAGCGACGACAAGGACAACAACAACAACGACGGCGACGATGAAGGCGGGCGGCCCACCTGCTGGCTCAAGAGCAGCCTCGGGGAGTCCAGCAGGCGGTCGGGATGGAGTTTTGCCGTGCTCTATGAGGAAGGGGGGGAGGAGGAGGAGGATTAGCGCGCGCGCTTGTTATCGTCATTATCCTTGTTCGGATGGGATGCTTGGGGTGCCTTGGCTGTTCGAGTACGTGCACGGATTTAGAGGATGAAGAGGTGATCAAATGGGATATGGTATATGGGGAGGCTGGTAATGCCCATGCCCTTGTATATGATACTGCCCTTGATACGTTGGGAAAGGGAAAGGAGCGCGGAGAAGGGAGAAGAAAAGGGGGGGAAGGGGATGCATTGTTGTTTTCGGCTCTGGGTCGCGGTTTGTGATTGAGTGCGATTCGGTTCGCGGATCGAGCCGGGTCCCGGGATGTCCAGTCCAAAGGTATGTATGGGCTGGCTCTCAGTCGATTGTGGGAGGTTATTTGGGCGTTTTTTTTTTCGGACTCGGCTTCTACTTTTGATACCTAACTTTGTGCACTAACGGGGCTGTGGTGTAGTTGTTGGCGGCAACAATGTCTGTACACGACAATCGAGAACCGGCTGTGGGATCCGTTGGGTCTTTTGACCAGAGCTTTCGTGTGGGAGATGCTCTCTGCATGCATGCACCATACCGTGACACGCTGGGGTAGCCAGTCCGAGCTATCCTCCAGCGAGATGAACCCGGAAGAAGAGCAATGGACATATGTCAGAACATCATATTTCAAGGCACTGTGTCGTAGGCTTAACGCCCACTGCCAAGTTATTATTATCGTTTATTTACCCTGGTGGACACGGCACCCCTTCACCGTTGATCTAGCTGTCTTATTTTCCCTCGTAAAAGCCCAGCCCCAAGCCGAGACTCTCGCACTGCTTCTCCTCGCGGAACCCGCTCATCCTTGAAGCAGGCCAATCCAGTAATCTCAACTTCAACCCGCCCCGCTTGGTGCTCGGCTCCCACCGATCTCTCTTCCGCCCTTGTTGTTGTTGTTGTTGTTGTTGCTGCTGCTGGTAGCCCCTGGCCTTCAACCAGGCGTCGTCCGGATTCGGGTCCCCCGTCCGGATGAACGACGCAAAACTGTCCAAGACGCTCTGCTCAAACGCCAAGTCGCCATCGTCCCGCATCGGCAGACCCTGCCGGTGCAGGTTTCCAAAGACGTAGTACAACTCTCCCGAGTGGCAGCGCAGGTACGGCTTAGACGGGTCGCCGGCCGGGTGGGAGGGCGTGCGGGGCGGCTCGCACACGTCGATGCCCGGCCAGCCCTGCGTCTGGTAGGTCCGGTCAAACTCGTAGAAGTAGATGTGGTCGAGCCGGCCGTGGGTGAGGAGGGAAGAGGCCGTCGCTTGGTCTATGCATCGAAAGATGCCGTCGGTCGCGATCCGAGACGCCGTCGTGTAGAGATCGAGGGTGGCGTTGCCCGTCGGGGTAATCGGGAAGAGCCTCGGGGAGGGGAGTGGCAGGCCGACCGAGTCGAGGTAGGCTGATTCGTTAGTCGTCGTGGGGAACGAGATGAAGGGCGCGCCGTCGTCGCGGGTGATGCCCATCATCAGCTTGATAGGGAGCCGGGGCCCGGTCACCGGAAGGGAGCGGGACTTGAGATAGGTGCCATCGACGACGAGGTAGCGGGCATCGCCGAACGTGGCGAGGGTAGATGCCGGGACGGCGCGGAGGCAGTCAACCTGAGAGGCGGCATTGGCGCAGTTGGTCGCGGAGAGGATAGGCTTAGCGGCGACATCGACTTCTTCGTCGATGGTGTAGTACTGAGAGTACGTGGTCCCGTAGTTGATACCACCGAGATTGGACAGCATGATGGCGCCCGAGAACTTGCCGGCGGCCTCGGGCGAGGCTATCAGCGCCCGTACCGAGCCAGCGCCCGCCGACTGACCAAAGACGGTGATGCGGTCCTTGTCTCCGCCAAAGTGATGGATGTTGTTGCGCACCCAGTCCAGGGCGGTGATCTGGTCGGCCAGGCCGTAGTTTCCGTTCGACTTGCCGTCCTTGAGGGCGAGGAAACCGAAAGCCAAGAGCCGATAGTTGATGGCCACCAACACCATGTCGCCTCTGGATACCATGTTGGCACCGTCAAAAGTGGGGTCGTTGGCGGTGCCGCCGGTGAAGGCGCCTCCGTGAATCCACACGCCGACGGGACGGAGCTTCTTCTTCTGGGGCGCAGTGTTGGGATTGGGAAGGTAGGGGGTCCAGATGTTCAGGAACAAACAGTCCTCGCTGCCGCCGCCCGATTGGATACACTGCGAGCCGTACGAGAGCGCAGACGCCGCCTCGCCAGACCCCTTGAACAGGGTAGAATAGGTGAACCGCTGCGGCTGCGGGGCATAGCGGATACCGAGAAAGCGGAAAGAGAGGCGGTCGCGAAACCTGCAGGTGAATGTTAGACCTTGTACAGTCCTTGACCACGCCAGCTGGCCCCCACCACTTACCCAGTAAGAGTCTGGTTGTTGACCTCTAGGCTGATCTGCCACCTGGAGCTCGTGTCCTGCGCGCTCTGGTTCGAAAATGGTGCCGTGTTTGCGCACAATCCCGGGAGCCGCAAGTGCGAGACCGAGTCCGCGGTCTGATGACGGCCGGCGAGGTCTACGGCCGCGAAACCGGAACCACCGACCCAGAACTTGGATGACGCATCAGCCATACCGTCATATTTCAGGTACTCTGCAAACGGCAGAGCTGCAGCGTCTCTTTCGTTCTTCTTGCCAGTGCCCTTCCCGGGTCGCCACAGCTGCTCGCCCAGCTTGTGGCACACGTCAGAGACATGCTGATATGGGCGGGCGTCGGTGAGAATCACGGCGGTATCCGCGTCAGGGCTGGAAGCCCCTTTGAAAGAGTTAGCCTGGTAAGTGAGGGCAGACGCAGCATGCATACGTACCCAGGAGATCATTCTTGGTCAGGATGGTCAGGCTGGTGTCAAGTTTTTTGAGGGACTCGCCCGCCGCCAGGCCGGCGAGAGCCAGGACCAATCCGGCAAGCTGCATTTTGAGGAGGCTGGCCGAGATGCGGCGGAGACAAGGACACGGGACTCGTCCGAAAAGTGCGGTAGACGAGGACATCCCGGGGCCGGGTCTGAATATGTACCAAGTAGGTCTCGATCCCGCAAACCTAATGGAACTGCATTTTCCCCCCGCCCCCCCCCCCCCTTGTCTCTGACGACATTACGACATCCCGGCGCGTTCCTGCCGTCTCTTCCTTTTTTTTGTATTTGTTCGGCTGGTGGCTAGTGTCTTCCGAGATTGGAGCCAGACGGTGTTGGAGCTTGTGCAGATTATCCGTGGCTACAACCCCCCCTCTTACCTGGATTTTCCGGCTCCTGGCTCCCGGCTGCCCGCCTCTCCAGGGCATCACCGGGTTCATCGGGGTCGCTTCGCAGAGCTAAGCTTTTTTCAACCCAGCCGAGGTCATGGGGTGTGAGCGACATCGCGGGTCCGGTTGAATAGGCTAAAATGGAGGACCCCGATCCGGCCACGGAGTCTGGGGGAGCCAAGTGGAGAAGCTACCAGTGGGAGAGCAACGAGATCAGGGCGATTGTTCTCGAATTTGCAAAAAAACGCGATCTCAACCGTTCGACTGTTCGACTCAGCCAACACCCGGTTGGAGGCCAGGGGCGTGTTCCCGGTCTTTGGGACGGCCAAGAGCGGGGGGACGTTGGGTGTGGGGAGGGTGCGTGTGCTCTGTTATGAGGATACCTCACGTGGTTTTGTGAAGTCGCGAGACAGACGAGAAACACTTGCGGGCAAGTGGAAGCTGTTTGTGTGCTCAGATTCGGATATCTCCGAGCGGCTTGACCACTTCCTCGTGTAGAACCATAGAGAGCCGGGCGGCCACGGCATCGTTAGTCTCGTCGTCGCCCTCAGACAAACCCAATTCCTTCCCGCCCGTTATGCACTTCCGGGTGGCGGTCTCGTAGACGGCCCCCATAGAAGAACCCAACTCGGCGATCTGGTCCTCGGCCAGCAGTCTCTCGCGAACTTTGAGGGTGACGGATGGCCGACCCCTCGCGGCATTCAGATCGATGCCGAGGACTCGTTCGACGGTGGCCCAATGTGCTATCTCGACCAGAAGCACGCCCAGGCTATAAATGTCGAAACTCTTCTTGAAGCGCTCGCGGTCCTCTGGGTTGGTGGACTGCGCCAGCGGATGCCTGTAGAGGTTGTACTCGGTTTCTCCCGGGTTCGGGATCTCTGTCATCTCCTCTGCCCGGGCGGGCCTAGAAAAGTCGAAGCCAGAGAGGTACGGCTTCGAGTAGTCAACCTGGCCGTCGGTGGTACGGAAAAAGATGATATTCTCGCTCCGTAGACCCTTGTGTAACCAGTTGACCGCGTGCAGGTACAGGAGACAGTTGCTGATGGCGTGCGCGAGCTTGACTCGGTCCGTGACACGCGGCTTGCGAGAAGTCTGGAGCAGGTCGCGGAGCGAGATGGGCGGGAGGGAGGCGTGGAGGCCCTCGTCAAGGGGTCTCTGAAAGACAAGGCCGAGGCGCATATTGAGGACGTCCTGCTCTTCGTCCTCGACCCCGCCAGCGCTCGCCTTGTCGAAGAAGCCAAGACAGTGAGGCGTCCTAAAGGCTTCGGGCTTTGGGGAGTGGTTCAGCAGGGCTGCCAGTTTGCGGACCCTCTCGCATATGACGGTCTTGGGCGGCGAGAGGTCGCCGCGCCGCTGGTGATCGTAGTCCTTCCACTCGACCCAGACCTTCTTGCTCTCGCCGTTAGGGAGACGGAGGGTAGCTTCACACCTCGGAAGGTCCGACTCGAGCGCAGCAGGGTCTATGTCGACCATGGAGCGGTCAAGCAAGAGATGCTTCGGCTGGTCCGGGCTTCCCAGCTCCAGGCACATGGCGGTAGCCTCGTCCCAGGGGTTCTTCTTGCTGGACTCGATCGACTCGTTGAACGCCTTGAACTTGGCGAGCTGAGACAGCAACTGGAGGGCGTCGGCGTTGGCACGCTTCTGTGCGATCGACATCTGCGTTGCCGGCAGAGGAGAGGCGGCCTCGAGCTTGACGTTGAGGGCCATTACGAGGCGAGAGAGGTCAGTGATCTTGTGGTGCAACTGCAGCACGCCACGGTTTGTGTCCTGGACGGTGTGGTGAATCTCGACCTGCATCCTGGCGTCCAGGATGTTGGTCATGCTATCGTTTAGCGTGGAGAACCTCGCGAGGAGAAGCTCGAACGCAGCCTTGTCGAACGAGACCCAGCGCAGTCGCTGGGCGGCTTCCTGCGAGGTCGCCCTGAGGCTCTGCATGGCCTTCTTGATGAAGTCCCTCCGGCGTTGGGGCAGGGGGAAGTTGGCGCCTGCGGCGTCCTTGTCGGGATTCAACAAGACATCCTCCTGGTCAGGAACCGGCTGGAGGCGCTTGTTGCGGGCCTGATGCTCCCTGAACTCCCTGAACAGACATTCTACCTGGACCAGCAGGTCGAGAACGGTCTGGCGGTGGAGGACAAAGGTGTTGGACTCGAGGATTCTCTGTCTATTCTCGGCGTCCAAGTCGAGCAGCCCCGACGTTTCACTCCAGGCAAACAGGCGCTGCTGCTCCATGCGCAAGCGGAGGTTCAGATACTTGCAGTCTTCGGGGAAATTGGCCGCCGTGACGAGTAGTTGGATGCCCTGTACGCAGCTCGTGTACACTTGCAGCCCGATCGACGCAACGCCGATGGCGAGGCCAGCGATCGATACCGGGTCCATCTCAGGGCGTGGCGGTTGGCGTGCACACTGGTGTTTATAATCGGCCTTACCCGTACTTCGAATTTATTTATTGTTGATGGAGGTTAATGAAGAAGAAGAAGATGATGATGATGGAGGGGCATCCCGGCGCGAGCGGACCCTAACCCTCCACGTCTTCAACTGTCCCACATCGTTTCAACCGCCGAATTGGATGCGGAAATGTGAAGGACGTCCTGCGGTAGTAGTAGGTAAGGGCAGGTATGAAGAGTGGAGCCGCTGTTCGAATGCCTTCTACTTATTCAGACAGTTGTGCCCTGCATCATTCCTGTTCCCAAGTTCTTCAGGAAGATAAGCGAGAATTGAAGTGAAGTTGAGGAAGAAGCTAGGAATAGGTGAAAACAGGAAAAGAGGGGAAGAAATTATTATGTCACTGGTGGAAGTTATTCGCTGTATTAGGGAGGTGCGTATGGCTGGCTCGCTCGATACTCGGCTGAGAGAAGCTGTTCAAATCAATATTTTTCATCCTGTTGCTTCTTTCCTCTCTTTATCAGTCAATAATTTCCGGCTTACTAACATTACCCTAGTTACCTACGAACAGAAAGAAGACATTCGCTATTCTACGAGGTACGAAGTTGCTAACGTAAGTACTGTGTAAAAGGAAGAATCGTCGAATCGGGAATCTGCAACGGCTGCCCTGCAGTCTGTGCTTTTGCAGTACTAGTACTTTGCAGTTTTGGCGCAGCGGCCGTTGGCGAACAGGCTCGTTCCGCGTCCGCCACAGCGTCGCATTCCCGCCGTTTCAGCGTTCGAGCTGTGCCTCTTCAGCGCCAATCAGCGACGTCCGACGGTGGAGTGTTCAGCTGTACCGTCGGCCTGCCATGTGTCTATCAGATGGAGAATCTCAGGAGATAAAGGATTGGTAAGGCCGTGCTCGGTTTGGCGTCCCGAAGATGGGGTTAACCATTAACAGACTAGCAGTCTCCATCCACGACGGGTTTCCCCTTTTCACTACTGGTACGGAGTACCTAGTACTTTAATCCGTATATACATAATCCGTACATGTCGCGGACCGCACGGCTCGTTGAGAAGAAACGCGCGGACTCTCCCCGCATCCAAAGCTCCAACCCTTCATCCTCGACCGCCTGCCGCCACCCGCTTAGACAGCTCGGTTTCGTGGGGGTTCATATCTGGTATTGGGTCGCACCGAAGCACCACGGGCGAACCAAGCTGTAGTTATTGAAGATTTGTCATTGAGGTCTAGATGCACAGTTCGTAGTATGTATGTACTAAACCTATGTATTCACATACCAGAGATAGTTACATTTGTATGTACCCTCCATTACCCAGCGGTTAGCGCCCGTTGTAACTGTGCCGGTCCCTGCATGTTGCTCTTTTTGGGGCCAGGGGGAGCGGCCTGAATACATGGTATACACTAGGGCCAGGCTGCGCGAGAAGTCGAAGCCAAGAGCGGAGAGGAACTGACGCTCAACGGGCTGGAGCGATTGCTCGTTCGTCCCAAAATCATTTTTTTTTCTTGTTGCAAACCATCCATCTCGGACATAGAGTCCCAAGGGACCATTTTCAGACCGGACCGCAGTGGTTGAGACTCGTGCAAGAAGAGAGGCAGAGAGACGAGCAGCATCCCTCGACCAGGCTCCGTGCATTTTCTACCACTACGGCTGGAGAGCAATTGAATTGGCCCGGATCTTAGTGGTTCGTTCGCTGCCTTGGGGGTCCGCCTCTCTCCACGAAACTCGCTGCACCCCCCCCCCCCCCTCCCTTCCTTTTCGCGATCCGTTCTCCCCATTCATCCGGCCATCTTCCTCTCTCTTTCCGCACCCTCGAATCCCGCCGTTCGGCCAAGCACACGCGCTCAAAATAACCATCGTCTGATCTGACCTGCTTTGGTCCCGGCACGGCACATGGATCCTTACGCGACAGCGGGCGGCGCCCCACAGCTGACGGCGCCCTCTTCCAGTGATTCCGCTAACAGCTCGCCGTCGGTGTCCACGGGGACGGCGACCTCGACTGCCACCCCGATCTCATCGGCGACCACTGAGCCACACCCTGTCGCTCCTGCTTCGGTCCCCGCAGCCTGTCTCGCCTGTGTATGTTCCATGCTTTGCTGACACTAGTTACCCGTATTCCTGACTCTCCTGAACCCTTGTTTCTGTGGTTCCTTAATCTTGGTTTTATTTATATCCAAATTTTATTTATGTTTTTTTTTTCGCCTTGATTTATTTATATCTCCTAAAATATCCTATCGTATCCTATCCTGTTCCTCCTGCAGGCGATGCGCGTGCTGATCAATTTCTCTCCGACGCTCCACAGCGCGGCAAGCATCTCAAGTGCGATGGGAACAACCCTTGCTCGCGCTGCACTAGCTCCAACACCGAGTGTCTCTACGTGCCCTCTCGCCGCGGCTACAAGGGCCCGAGAAGGGGGACGGCACATAACCCGAACAAGCGGCATGCATCCTCCTCCCCGCCCTACCCGGGCACCGAGGGGGACTGTCCCATGCTGCTGGGACACGGGGGCGTGAACGTGAACGTGAACCTGACCGCGTCCGGCCTCGCCGGCTTCAACCCAGCCATTGTGCTCCCGGAGCAGTCTCCGGCCTCTTATACGAACCCGTCCCCGCTGACTAGCGTCCCCCTCTACCGGAACCCGTTCGTCAACGCCATGGATCCCAACGGTCTGGCCCTGACGTCCGCCACGGCCGGCGCGCCTCCGGTCCAGGCGCCGCCGCCCACGCTGGAGCAGCGCTGCTTCGACGCCTTCTATCACTTCTTCCACGCAGGCCACCCCTTCGTGCTGCCCAAGGAGTACTTCCTCCGCATGCTCAAGGAGGGCTTCGCCCCGAACATGAACATCGTCCTGGCCGCCATGCGGTACATCGGCTCGCTCTACATCGACGCCGGGCCCGCCAGGGCCACCTACCTCGACGAGGCCATCCGGCTGTGCTACCAGCCCGGCACCACCAAGGACGGCTTCCTGATCCAGGCCCTGCTGCTCATCATCATCGGCCTGGACGGCCAGTGCAACCAGCCGAGAGCCCGGGAGCTGCTTGCCGACTGCGAGCACTACGCCATCGAGATCGACCTCAACAAGCGTGACTTCGCCACTATCCACGGCCGCGGCAACCCCGTGCTCGAGGAGAGCTGGCGGCGGACCTGGTGGGATCTGTACGTCTGCGACGGCATGATCGCCGGCGTCCACCGCGTCACCAAGTTTCTGCTGTTCGACATACAGGCCGACGTGGGCCTGCCGTGTGAGGAGCAGCAGTACCTCACGGGCGTGAGTATTACGTGACTTTGGCTCTCACTCGTCTTCAAGTCGTCCCAACAAACAAGACTGGGCTAACCTGGTTTTTTTTTTTCCACCACCCCCTCCCTCCCTCCAGCGGATTCCCACCCAAACCCTCTACATGGAGGACTTTGACGACCAAGGCTTCTCGGACGAGGATCGCGAGTTCTCGTCCTTCACCTACCGCATCGCCGCGGCCCGGAACCTGGGCCGGATGATGCGCATGCCGCCCGTCATGTTCCCCGACGACTCCACCGTCGACCGCGTGCAGTCGCTGCTGACCAACTGGAGGATACACCTGCCGGACAGCAAGCGCGACGACCTGAACAAGAACTGCACCCTGGACGAGATGATGTTCCAGGCGCACTTTATCACCCATGCGTATGTTTTCCCTTTCCCTCCCCCTCTCCTCTCTTCCTTTCCCTCCCCCTCTCCTCTCCTCTTCCTCCTCCCCTTCCCTCCTTCTTGCCTTTTTGTTTCCCATTTCCGAATATTGATCCCAGACGAACCAAAAAAAAAAAAAAAAAAAAAAAAAAAAAAAAAAAAAAAAAACTAACCGATCCGGAACCCCAACACACACACACACACCATAGCTGCACCATCATGCTGCACCAACCGCTCTCGCAGCTCGACACGACGCCCGTGCAGGCCGTCAACTCGTGCGCGCCGCACCGGCCGGTGCCGTCGGGCGACGTGTTCAACGCGCACACGCGGCACACGCTGACGGCGGCGGCGGAGATCTCCAAGATGATCACGCAGGCGGTGCCGGTGACGCAGCACACGCACTTCTTCACGTGCGTCGTGACGCTCTCGTCGATCGTGCACCTGTCCCGGTGGGCGCTCTACTTCGTCGACGACGAGGACCACCTGCGCCAGCAGATCCGCCTCAACATCGGCGCCCTCCGCAAGCTCAGCCGCGTCTGGAAGGCCGCCGACACCGCCTGGACCCAGGTCCGCGCCGTCGCCCACGACATCTACCGCGAGAAGAAGGCCCAGCAGATCAGCCCGGCCTTCTGGGTCGGCTTCACCCAGGAGCAGATGATGAGCAGCATCAACGCCGACGAGGGCATCATGAGCGAGTTCCAGAACGCCGCCGCCAATGGAGCTGCCGTCGGCAGCGGCGTCATGGGAAGGGTCAGCCAGGAGTGAAGACAGACAGAGGGAAAGGGGAAAAAAAAAAGACAAAGAAACAAAAAAAAGCCTCCGGGCCATGGCGGCTTGATGCTGTGGAAGGGCGGGCCGTGTCGGATTTCGGGGTGATGTCGTCTCCCCGTTTTTAGGGGAGTAAAGGGAAAAAACGGGTTTCCGGTTCTAATTATCTAAGGTGTTTGTTTAATCAAGGCTGGGTTTGTTTATCTGGGTGCAGCTGGTAGCGCAGCGCTCGAGGAAGAAAATAAAGGAGTTTGGCCTGCAGCCTTGAACTTTGATTTTTATTTTTTATTTTTATTATTTTTATTATTTTTATTGGTGTATTTTTGTATCTCTTTCCTTTCAAGTTTGGATAGGGACCGTTGGGGAGAAGAAATATCCCGGAGAGATCATGGCCAGTAATTAATTCTCTTTCTTCTAACGGCATGCTTAGTTTCCCCCCGCTAGGCTTACGGAAGAAGAATCAAGTCCGAAGGATTTTCTTGTATCCGCGTCCCTGTCCCTATCAGACCATGGCTGGGGAGAGAATAAGGCGAGAAATTCCTCGGCGGTGTCGGTTCTTCCAGGCCGCCGTCCGCTTTGAATTGGCACTCTGCTCCTGAGATAGTGGTTCCATTCGCTAAGTGCTGATCGCTGAAGGGGATACCGCCAAGCAGAGGTGTTGCGAGTCCATGCATGTACAGTTGATGGGAGGGGGAAGTAGGGGCCGGGGAAAAAAGGGGGGGTGTTTGCTTGTCGTGGAATGTGTTTCTCGAGCACCCAAACGGATGGGTGAGGAGTCACAAGCGGAGAGGGAAAGGTACACTGTAGGGAGGGGAAGGGGGTGGAACAGTCGCCGAAGTCGACGGCGATGGAGATGCATATAAAAGACATGGTGGAGGCCGATAGTGGCACCATCCCATGCAAATGCAAGGGCGGGAGTCAGCCCTAAGTCTCAGCTCGGGCGCAGATCCCGCATAAGGCGGGGGAAAAAGGGGATGGAGGGTAGCAGGAGGGTTTCTGATTCGGCGACTTGACGACTTCCCGTTGTTGGGGTTGAACCTCCTCCTCCCTCCTCCTCCTTCCCACATCCTGCTGCACCCTGTTTCGGGATCACCGGAGGAGGTCGCCGAGTCCAAGGCGGAGTACGTGTGTCCGCGCACCTTGCGAGACTAACTTTGCTGGTACAATGAACCCCTTCCACGGTCGGGTTGCCGGAGCGGAGGCCAATGCAACGCCGTCGTTGGTCTGACATGCATATATATACTTGAGTAATCTATAACTGTGGAAGTACTCCGTCCCGTACCATGTATTGCTCCGGGGGTTGTCTCCCATTGGCCACCCAGTCCCCGAAGGTCAGGGCGGCTGGCTTCATGTTCTTCTTCAGCCGGATTACCTTTTGGTGTATGCACGGAAGGAAGCAAGTAAGTATAGAGTATATACTAGTACTATTCTTCCGGTGTTGTGGGAACCTTGCAAGGGTGCCCGGTGACGGCCCCTTGGCTTACCAAAGTATACGAGGCGCGTCGGGATCCATCTTGACCCTTGCCGTTGCCGTCCTCGGTTGTCAACAGGGGGAGGGACAGGGAATCCGGTGACTGATCCTTCGATCGGGCATTTCTAAAATTCCGAGTTGCTCGTTGGAATGTAGACGAGGCCTGTCTCGCCAAGCTCTGATGGCAAGGAGGTGTGGTTTCTTTCTGAGGAGGCGTCGTCGTCGGGAGGCCATCGAAGAGCATCATCGGGGCTGTCGGCGGCCATAGAACCAAACTCCTTTCCACCAAGTCAAGCACCCTTCCTCTCCCTCCCATGCGCGCGGGCGAGATCCGCGGGGCGCTCCGGCTCCCCCAGCGCGCGGCCAAACCACTCTTCTTCACCCCGTCTGGCCCGCCGAGTTCCTGCTCAAAAGGTCACTCGACATCGAGCGGTGCTCTGTCGGCTCGTTGTCAGGCGTTGACGGGGATGTCTCTATACGGCCCCCTATAAGTGGAAAGGGTCCCCTGTAGAGCCCCAGGCTGTGTGTATGAAGCGTGCGCATAGCCCGCGTCTGCCGTCGCCGCACGCGACCCAAGTCATCACGTCAGCGTTGGAATGTCGCGTTGTAGCGCGCCGTGCTGCGCCGCGCCGGCGCCTGTATCACCACCGCCCCAACATCACAAGCAAACCCCACTGTCCATGAAGATTAGATTGCCTCAGGCCTTTTTCCTTCATTCGGTTCTCTGTGCTCTAAGTGGATAGAAACCTCCCTATAACCACCTAAGGTGCTGTATCCTCAAGCCATCCGAAACTGGCCCTGAATATAATAAGTGCAAAAGAACAATAAGAGAGAGAAGAAAAAGAAACCAAAAAAAGAATGCATCCCTTTCCCACGTCCTGCTTGCACAAAACAACAGGTCTCGCGGAGTACAGCACGAAGTAGTAATAATATACTTCTCAAAACACAGAACTCAGCCTCGGCTGACCGATGCGATGGCGAGATCCGCCCTACCGTACCTAGCTAGGTAGGGTAACCTTACCGCGGCGGGTTGGGCAGCGGCCGGGGTCCGACGATCTGCCTGCGGTTGGCCCCGATGCCCTGGGAGCCCTTGTTCTGGCTGTCGCCGCCGGTGTAGCCGGTCCACTGGCTGACGTCCCAGCGCCCGTCGATGCCGCCGCCGATGCCGTCGACGCCGCCGCCGCTTTCCCCGGGCCCCAGGGCGGCCGCCCTGGCCGCCGTCTCCTGCTGCGCCTCCTCCCACTCGCGCTGCCGCTGCCGCTCGAGCTCCATCTCGCGCTCAAGCAGCGACTTGGACGCCCACCCGGGCCCCTTGGACCCGCCTGCTGCGAAGGCGGCTGATGCGGGGCTGGGCTTCGCCTTGGGAGCTGGCGGGGTGCGATCCGAGTTTGCGTTGTTGGAAGAGGGAATACCGCGGGCAAAGAAAGGCTTGGATGGAGCTGGGGGTTGCTGCTGCTGCTGCTGCTGCTGCTGCTGCTGCTGTTGTTGTTGTTGTTGTTGCTGTGATGGTGATGGTGGTGGTGGTTGTTGTTGTAGTGGTGGTTGACGCGATGATTCTGGTGAGCTGGATGCGTAGGCGGCAGGGTCGGGAAGGGGACGAGAACCGGTGTGTTGCTTGCGAAGCGGCGATACTGGGGCTGCTTCGGTTGGGTCTGGAAGGGGTCGAGATCCGGTGTGCTGTTTTCGGACCGGCAGGGGAGGCTGCTGTGCTGCCGCCGGATCGGGGAGCGGCCGTGATCCCGTGTGCTGCGTCCGGATCGGGAGCTCTGGCGGCGCGTCGGCCACACGATGGGCCTTCACCTTTGTTGGAGGGGAGGCGACGCTGGTAGGGTCCGGCAGTGGTCGAGGGGACGAAAGGGGCGGCGGCGACATTGCCGCTTCGTCGTTCGGCTCTTCGTCGTGTTGTTTCAGCTGCTGATGGTGCTGCGACCGAGGACTGGCGACGAAGTTGAGCTCGTCGCGCACGCTCCAAGAATCCTGCCTGGAGACCGGCTGTGCTGGCCGGCTGCGCGACCGTGATCGGGCCTTCTTCTTCTCGTCGCCCGCGCCGGGGCGGAGAGACCGTCCCTGGCGTTCTCTCTCGTACATGGCTTCGCGCTGACGGGCCAGCTCGAGCTGCTTCTCGAGCTCCCTGATGCGCGCCTGTTCGGGGGTCTCGCGCTCGGCCTGGTACTGGCTGAGGTACTGCCCGCGCAGCTGGGGGTTGCTCTTGCGTATGTTCTGGCGCTCCGCCCTCAGGCGGGCCTCGGCCTCCTCTTCCTCCCTGCGCCTCTTTTCCTCCGTCAGCTTCCACTGGCGCTCTTCCTCTTCCCACCGCCTCTTCTCCTCCTCGATGCGCTTCCTCTCCTCTTCCATGAGACGGCGGGTCTCCTCCTCCCACCGGCGTTCCTCCTCCAGCCGGGCGCGCTCCTCTTCCGCCTCGATCTCGGCCTTCCGCCGGCGTTCCTCCTCTTGTCGCTGCCGCTCAGCCTCTGCCTCTTGTTCTTTCCTCTTCTTCTCCTTCTCGGCCAGGCTGGGCACGTAGGGACCGGCACTAGTGATCTGCCGACGACCGCCAAATGCAATGCCCAGGTTTCCCTGGCTCGCGCCGCCCATGTATCCGTACTGCGCAATGTTCCAAGCCGGCGCCGTAGCACCTTCCTGCTCCTTCTTGCTCCAGCTGCTGACTGGCGGAGTCGGGCTTGAGGCGCCCTGTGTCGGCGACTTGGTGGGGCTCCGGCGGCCAGACCCTGAGTCGCCGGTCTTGGGTCTACTACCGTGCAGGGATGACGAGGTGTTGCTGGCATTCGAGACGCCGCTACCGCGCAGACCAGTCGGAGTGGTGGGGCCCGTCGAGTCGGGGCTCACGAGGCCTGTCCGGGAGCTCCGGGGGCCGATGGGGTTGGGGAATGCCGAGGGGTTAACAAGGTTGGCGGCGCGGGTGAAGGCGCCGAGACACTGCAAGACCTGGGCGGGGTCTTTCTGTTCGTAGAGGTCGACGGTCAGGAACATGTCGTGCTGCTGGAGGTTGAGCGGCGGGGCCTGGCAGGCGCGCAGGAAGTGCGAGATGTTCTCCATCTGGACGAAGGGCATGGGAGACTTCTTGAACTTGACCCCGGGCGGACCGACGACGAGGTTGACCAGCCTGCATGTACAATACAGTACCGTGTGTGTCAGATGGGCGCCCGGACAGAGATGCAAGGGACAACGTGGGCAAAGACTGGCTCTTACTTGCACAGGGCCACGCCGTCTTTCAGCGCCTCGAGCAGGTCACCTTCGGGAAGCTTCTCGCCCAGTGTTTCCTCGATCCATTGCCTGACCTCGTTCGCCGCGGCGGGCGTGTACTTCTCGAGGCGCATCTTGCGCAGGTCCTTGTCGAGGGACGTCACCGACGCCATGGTGGCGAATTATCGGAGAAGGATGGTGCGTTCAGACCGTCTATCTCGGGATACGTATGAAGAGATAAAATCGAGGGCGGCAGCTTCGATCGACCAAGTCGAGCACCGAGTGGAAATCGGCTCGTCAGGCTTCGGTGGGACCAGCGCTAGAGTGTAAGCTCGCAAACTTCCAAGTACCAAATCCTAGTGTAGCTAAGTAGTAATCCCGATGGCGGGGTCCCGGGTCTGCGGTTCCCCGGCGGCACCGAAAGCGCTGGATGACGCGTACTATGTAGGTAATGATCGATGTGACAATTGGGGCTCGCGGAAGGTGAGAGAGAGGTCTCGCAGATGATTCGGCCACTTGACTGAACGGGTGAAGCGGGAGGAATCTTGGTTAATGTATTGTGCTGGCCAGGGGAAGGTGGGGGGATGATTTGGGGTTGCTCATTTCCACTGGGCCCCTATAGAAGATATCTTAATTACATACCTACTTACTACCCGGATTGCAATTTCCAGGTACACTTACCCCCAAACCCCCCGGCTACTCAGAGTAGATGCTAGTGCTTGTATGTATGTACGGATTACATACCGGCATGCGGGCAACAGTGGAATTTAGCCCGGTGCAGCCACAATTTTATTTTTTTTGCATGGGGGAGGCTGGCATTTCCTTCGAAGTGCCCCTACTCCGGATATAGTGGCTGGAGCTCCCAGCGGATGCGACGATCCCTCCCGGCTTGGCAAACGACGTCACTCGGTCGAGGCCCAGTGAATAGTGTATGCATGCATTCTTTTACACTAGAACTTAGAAAATTATCCACCCGAGCTTCTGTCGCGAACTTGCAATTATTCCTCCGCCGGGGGAGCAAGGGCCAAACCAAATAGTTCAACATATCATCCACAGTCGAACAAATAACAATACAATGTCGCAACTGCCGGTCTCCCCGTTCTTACGGGCCTGGTACAAATGGAAGATGCTGCGGCTTCCATGGCGGCGCCAGTTTCTAGTTGGTACGTACCCCTCCCCCCCCAACACACACACACACACACCACGCCCCTAACCTTTGTCTCTTCCCAACACTCTCTTTGGGATAGCTTAGTGCCTCTATCGCTAACTTACCCGTCCTCGTCTCCCCGATTCAGGCTTCGATCTAAGCGGAAACACGTACTGGGAATTCCTCGACCGCGGCTCCCGCCTGCCCCCCCCACGAACGAACCCGTCATCCCAGACGACGACAACGACGACGACGACGAGGAGCAGCCCCGTCCGGTGGCGGCGCATCGTGCGCTACCCGCGCGGCACGCACCACTCGGCCGTCGACGTGCCGCCCGCCTGGCACCAGTGGCTGCGGCACACGCGCGCCGACCCGCCCTCGCTGGACGAGCAGCGCGCCGAGGTCGCCCGCCAGGAGCGCATCAAGCGCCTCGCCGCCGAGGCCGACGCCCGCTGGGAGGCCAAGCCCAGGGTGATGGAGGACGGCGCCGGCGCGGCCCGGCGGGCGGCGGCGCTCGGGGCGCGCGCGCCCGCCCTCGAGACGGACCGGCCCCTCGGCCCGGGGAGCACCAGCAGCACCAGCAAGTTCGCGAGCGCCGCCTCCGAGAGGGCCGCCGAGGCCGGCGACACGAGCGGGGCGGGGACCGTCACCGGGGACGTCGCGCCGGGGGATAGCGAGGCGGTGAACCTGCGGGAGGAGACGTGGAAGAGGATGAAGAGAGAGGCCGAGGCGGAGGCGGAGGCGGAGGCGAAGGCGGCAGAAGCGGAAGGCGACGGAGCGAGCAAGGCCGCTGGCGGGAAAGCTCCGGATCCGTGGAGGCAGCACGCCAAGGGAGGGCCGGGTGAGACGTGGCAGCCGAAGTCATGGGAACCGACCGCGAGGGAGAAGAAATGAGAGGGAGGCTTTGGGAGGAGCACCGGAGGGCGGCGGGGAGAAGCAACACATGTACAAATAGTGTAATGAGCATATCCAGGAGATGCAGCGTTCCATATTTCAAAGCGTATATACCAAAAAAAGCGAAACAAGGAATAATAAATGAGGCATTGTATGATATTATACTCTTATCTTACCCCTTACAACCCTATTTGTCTATCAACTGAACCTATGACCTCTTGAGGAACGCTGCCTTCGCTTCTTCCATCAACCGCCGAGGGGCAACAAATCAACATGCGAATCCCAGCCGCGTCAAACGTTGGATAACCACCGACCGAGTAATACCAGTGACTGTTAATGCAATCCGTGTCATGAGCGCAAAAGGGCCAAGGACGGGTATCAAAATTCCAAAATGTAGTCCCCAGCAACCGACCAAACCGACCAAACCGACCAAACAGACGAACCCGACGAACCGACACGCCGCCAACACCTCAACAAATAAGCAAAAAAGCACGAAAACGAAATCACTGCCTGGACGCGGCAGCAATCACATCAACCAGCGTCCTCAAGTTGCGCGCCGACCTCGCCAGCACCTCCCTGGCCGCCTTATCCGCCGGGCTACTACCGTTCTTCCCGCCGGCGGCGGCGCCGCCCCTGCCCCACCGGCCGCCGGTCTTGATCCTGTCCTCCCTCGCCTTGATCCCCTTCTCGACGGCCCGGCGCAGCTCCGGCGAGTAGTCGATCCCGATCCGCGCGTAGACGAACCAGGCCATGCTCTCGAGCGCGAGTGACAGCTTGGCGTTGTCCTCGGCCGTGACCTTGCCGGCCGCGAACGGCAGGAGGCACCGCAGCAGCACGGGCACGGTCACGCCCGTCCCCGCGGCGCTCTCCGGGTCGACGTCGGTCGGCTCCGGGCGGTGGTGCGGCGGCAGCAGATCCTCGACGACCGCCCGCAGGACCGACACCTGCACGTCCTCGGGTAGGGCGGACGGGTGGGACTCGACAAAGAGGCGGAACATGGGCAGCGGCAGGGCCCGCACGTGGTCGGTGAACCTCTCGTAGAGTTCGTCGACGGGCGTGAAGGCGTCGGGGAGGTAGTACGACACGGCCGAGAGGAGCCGGAAGATGCGCAGCCGGAAGGGCACCGTCTCGGCGATGGCGTCCGTGAGGGTGAAGGACGGCGTCCCTTCCCCCTTTGGTTTCCTCCCTGGCTTGCTGTTCTTCCGCTTGGAGGCCGGCGGCGTCGGGATCGCCCCTCCTCCTCCTCCTTCTGCCCCCCGCTCTCCTCGTCCTTCATCATCCCCGGGCTCAAGCTCGAGGTCGAACTCGTCCTCCCCGTCCAGATAATCCCCGAACCGGTCATTCTCCAGATCCACCACCGCGTCCTCCCCCCTCTTCCTCTTACTGTGCGTCCCGGACGCCGGCCTGCCCACCACCGTCTCCCTCTCAAAGACCTCCCGGAACACGGCCCGGTCCGACGCCCCGTTGACCTCGCCGTCGCTGAAGGCAAACAGCGCCCTCAGCACCTCGCGCACCCCGCCGCTCCTCCTCTCCCGCGTGAGGCCCTCCAGGTACCCGACCACGATGCTGCCGGCCAGCATCGGGTAGCACGAGGAGCTGCCGCCGCCCTCGAGCTCGCGGTCGTCCCGCGCCAGCCGCTCGTCCAGGTCGGCCTCGAGCACGGCGACCATCAGGTCGAGCCAGACGCGCCAGTGCCGCCAACGCGTGTGCGGGTGCTCGGCCGCGCACCGGAAGCACCAGCCCAGCACGGCCCAGAAGTCCGGCGCGCGCCGAAACAGAATCTGCGAGCGGGCCAAGGGCCCCGTCAGCGCCGCGTCGCTCTCGTCGTCGTCCGAGGAGGTGGATGATGAAGATGAGAAGGCGGCGGCAGTGGTGGCGGTGGTGGCGGTGGTGATAGCCTTGTTGCTGTTGCCGCCGTAGTCATGGTGGTGACGGTGACGGTACCGGCGATGATGATGGGTGGTCGAGGTGGTACTCCGAAACTCGAATGCCGCGCGCATGTTGGCGTTGACCGGCCCCACTGTGCTCAACAAGCCTCGCAGGTAAGAGTGCGCGAGCGAGGCAGCGTGGACGTTGCTGATCTCCGGGGCGCGGGAGGTAAATGAGGGGTGGACAATGAGGGTCGCAAGGAGGGCAATCTGGGAGGGCGGAGGGATGAGCGCCGGTTTTGGATGCAGTTTTGGGTTGGAGAAGTGGCGGAGGTGCTGTTGAGCGGTGGTGGTGGCGGCCGCGGTGTTGCTCCCGTCGCTAAGGAGGCCGGACAGGATATGAATCGCAGCTGTGTCTGTTGTACAGTACATGACGTAAGAAGTGATGAGTTAGAATTATAAGGACAATGACCAAGGAGGAAAAGAAAGTCATTGAAGCAGGAGGGCAAATCATGGCGCACATAGCTGTTCTTCCAAGTGGATTTGGCAGTGTTGCCTGAGCTCGCGGGGCAGTTGGACTGCGTCGCGGTAGGCCTGCTCCTGTTGCGGCGGGTCATCGACGGGGCTGCTGAGGACGGTCTCGTCGGCGGCATTGGATGGCGAGTTGCGCGCTGTGAAAAAAGATTCCGGCGTAGATATGCTGCCTAGGGTTGTCAGCGGCGATGTCAGCTCCATGCTGATGCCTGGGGAGCGCCGCTTCGTCTTGGTATCACGGTCTGGGTCAGTTCGTTGGAAGGTTCAAAGACAAAGATGGATTGTCGGTTGTGGGCCTGAGAAGGCGTTAAGAGGACGCCAAACCAGCGCGCTCTCACGCGACGGGCAGGTGGGGCAGCTTTCGTTACTTGCTGCAAGGACACTAGTTATTCAAGTGAGTGGGCTGCGCGCCTGGGCTGAAGCGATTTGCCTGCCTACCCCTCGGGCACCCCACCCACTGTGTGGCATGGTAGGCCTCATCTTTCCCGGGCGGTACATACAGAAGCTTGAATAATCCGTATATTACATCGCACTAATATTGGGGTTCCCGTCCGCGTTTGCCAGGTTCCCCGTCACAGATTTCATAGTTGGGAAGGCGTGAATTGCAACAATCTCTCAGAGTAGCAGAGTTATCGAGTATTGCCTCCACCCATACTAACCCCAATTCGAGCATTAATTAAGATAGGTAGATACAGGAACAATATGAGATTAGAACTTAGGTAGGTAACAATGAATTCAAACACATTGAGCCCGGCCTTTTGAACACCTCCCACCTAGTTCCCAAGGGTCATGCCCACATAATCACTCATTTTTTAAGTCCCTTTCGCCGAATCGCCGATGCCGATCATCCAATACACGTACTGTACCACCCGGTCAACAGAACGGTTGAACGGCGCATACCAAAGAGGAGAGAGAGAGAGGGAGAGAGGGAAAGGAACAAAGAAGAAGTTAAAGAAAAGGGCGGGGCGGATCTCAGAATGGAGTCGAAATAAATCGTACCCGACCACTCCCCGCACTTCCTTCCTCTTCCCCCGTATCTATCCGACCGACCACGGCCGGAATCCCTCCAGATTCATATCCCAAAGAAGATGCCAGTCGCTCACGGCACGCGAGTCCCCAGCTTCCCAGCCCCACCGACTCTGCCACTGACGCCAGCCCCGTGGCTGCCCGTCTTCCAACCCCACGACGCCGACGCCGACGCCGCAGGCCCGGGCCGGAACCGCCCCGGCGTGGTGCCCAACGCTTCCGTGACCGACATGGGCTCGCGCTGGTGGCCACCGTGGACGGGCAGGAGGCGCGGGGAGGCGTAGTACGGAAGAATGGGTTTCTTCTTGGTGGGGCTTGCCACCGCCGCAGTGGCTGCTGCTGCTGCTGCTGCTGATGCTGCTGGTGTCGATTTTGCTGTTGCTGTTGTCGTTGTGCTGCTAGTATTAGTGCTCTTGGCCTTGTCGGAAGCTGGAGTGGCCGCCGGTTTTCGGGTTTCCTTCAGGATTTCGCGAAATTCGGCCTCGTTGTTGCAGATCTGGGCTCGAATGAAGCGTGTTTCGGCGGCGGGGTCGGCGCCCTCAGCCTCGCGGAGTTCTTGCATGACCGGGACGCGGGGGACGTATTGGATATCGGACAGTTTGGGGGCGTGGTCGGGGTGTGGGACGATGGATTCGTCTAGGCGGGCGAGGTCGCCCTTTGCGAGGAGCGAGTTGATGTCGATGCTCTCGCCGGGTGGTATTGGTGTCGGGTTGGAAGGGGTGACGCAGTCCATGTCCACCTCCTTGCGCAGCACGCGGTCGATGTCAACGGCCGAGAAGAAGGCGCAGCTCTGCGGCAGGTCGTGGATGCCCACCTGCTGGGCGAACATGGCGCGCGTCCAGAGGTTGGCGACCTGCAGCGCCATGGCGGCCCGGTACTTGTCGTGCTCCCGGACCAGGTAACGGATCTCGTCGTGCACGGTCAGGGCGAGGCGCGCAGACAGGTTGAAACGCCGGATGAGGTAGTCCATGGCGACGATCAAGAGGTGGAGGTAGTCGACGCCGCTCGACTGGATGGCCCAGTTGATGCGCGACGTGAGGTAGCCGCCCTTGCTGATGAAGCGCCCGTTGAGCGCCTCGGTGATGCCGGCGCCGAGAACGGGGGTTCGCGGGTGCTCCTGCTCGGCGAACTCTTCGAGCTTGTTGAAGACGAACGACTCTGTCCCGCCGCGCCAGAAGGGGCGTTTATAGAGAGACTTGCGGTTGGTCTTGGTGCCCTTGGTGGTGGCGTAGAGCTTGCTTGCTATGAGGAGCGTGTCCTTCTCGCTGAGGTTAGGGTTGAACTGGCGGAGCAGCTGCGCGGCAAACTTGAGGCCGGCGCCGTAGATGCGGCCGTAGTTGAACACCTTGGCGTCGTTCCGGGTGATTCCCAGGATGGACGCAGTCCGGCTGTGCAGATCCGTTCCCGCCGCCTTGGTTCCTTCGAGCGTCATGAAGCCGATGGCGTTCCCACCGTGGATCTTGAACGTCGAATCCCCCACCACGGAGGCGATCCACAATTCTTCCGAGTCGACGTCGGCACCGACAAAGACGTAGCCCGGCGGAGCGCGGACCATGGCTTTCAGCTCCGACCCGACGCGGTTCTTTTTGGCGTTGGACGCGGTAAGCCAGGTGTTCTCGACCGCGCGGCGGGTGATTGTGCCCATGGGGATGACCTGGGGCAAGATGAAGCCGCCGACCGGCTCGTTGCTCTTTGGTTCCGACTTCGCAGTGGACGGTAGCTGGTCTTGGTAGACCACCAGCTGGGACATGATCCTGTCCCGCGCACTGATCCAGTATGAGCAAGACGCGTTCATCTCGAGTGCCTCCTTAGCGTACGGATACTCGGACGAGAGCGTCCCCTTCTCGAAGTAGGAGAGGTAGCCCTTAGCCATTGGGGTGACACACCGAGCCGCGGGCCCGTCCTTGTGCGGCAGCTTGAAGTAGACGTGGTCTTTGTCTTCCTTTAGCGCCGCGATGGGCTCCTCGGTCAAGTCACACGGGACCATTTGCCGGTCCGTGTACCTCTTCGCCTCGTCTCGAGGCACCCTAAACGTCCAGCCATGCTTGTCTGACCAGAAGAGCGGATACCCGTCCCAAGCAAGCCTGAGGAGCAGCGGGGCTATCCTCGTGCGCACGCTGATATTGATCGGAGAGTCCATTTTGGGAAACAGATCCTTGTACCACTGAGGCATGCCTGGTTTCTTCTGCCTTGCCGCCGGCCGAGGCGGATCGTTCTTCTTCTTGCCCTTGACCATTTTGATCTCCTGGCCCGACCAATCGAGCTGCTTCATCCAGGGGTCGTTGCCCCATTTCTCGGGGTCATCCTTAATCTCCAGCGCTTTCTCGGTCAAAAAGACGAGCCGTTCCTGAACGGCGTCGGAGAGTTTGTGATAGGTAGCTTCCGCGTTTGCGAGGTACGAGTCCCATGACTTGTCGACGGGCAGGATGACGGACGAGAGATGGCGCAGGGCGGCAAAGCTGACGGGGTGGGGGCACACACGGAGGAAGTTTGGGAAGACGATCTGGTAGACGCGGTGGGTGACGGCGACGTCGGCTGCGCAGTAAGTCAGTAGCTCGTCCAGCTTTCCCACCACGCCATCCCGGTCCAGCTCGCCGAACGAGTCTCGGAGCTCCTTGTCGATCGTCACATCGAGATGGAACTTTGCAACATCCCGCAGCGAGTTGATGGAGCTCCTCTCGACCCAGAGCTCCTCCTCCTCGGCGGTAAAGGCTCCGTTGTTGAGCAGCTCGGCCAGCTCGATGTTGCTCGACTCTTTGGCTATCTTGTCTCGCAACTCCCGGTTCTTCTTGTGCTTCATCCAAGTGGGCCGCTGCTGCGAGCACATTCCGTTGACGGCGACGTGCAGGGACATGGTGTCGAGAAAGGAATTGCGCGTTTGCTTCAGGTCGTACTCCTCCAGTATCCGGGCGCGATCGAAACCGACATTGTGGCCTACGATCACCCTCTCCTTGGTCGGATCCCCCAATGGCACCAGCTGATGCTCGTTCTCCGTCTCCCCCAGCAGCCACGGTGACAGCCATGCGTACCACGCCTCGGGTGTGGCCGCGCAGGCCATGACGGCGTACGGGCTTTCCTTCCACATGACTTCGGTGTCGAAGGTGAGCATGTTCCCCTCGGGCGCGTCAACGGCTTCGGTGCGCCCGTCGGGATAGTACTTTGTCCAACCGCTCCGGCGCACCCACGACCTCGGCTTTGGCGGCAGGGTTGACTTGGCTAGCTGCTTCGCATGCGACAGGAAGGGCTCGGCCGCGTCGATGCCCAGTTTGTAGAAATGCTCATCGAGGGTCTGGCCAGCAAGAGGAGGCAGGCGAAAGGCAACAGGGGGCGCTGTGTCGGTGTTCTTGCCAAGAAGGTCATGGCGGCGAAGGTGGTCGCGCGCGAGCTCGATAAGCTCTGGAGTGGGGGGGTCGGTGTTGCCGCGGGGGAAGAGCTGTTCGTAGATGCCGGTGCTCAACTGCTGGACGCCAATCTCGTTGAAGCGGGCCTGGCAAGGAATAGACAGGTTCTTGTTAGCCTCAGCCGCCGGAGCGACAGTCGAGTCCCAGCGGCGCGGGACTGGATCTATGCGGTGCCATGGACGGCGGCGAGCTGCGCGGTGTCGCGCAAGACGGATGAAGCTCGCGGCGGGCGCATCTCGTCCTGGCAATCCGCGAATCGAAATGAGCATTCTGTACGGCGAAAGCACAAGGGCAGCGCCGCGCTCAAGTCATGGTAACTCGGGCGAGCGACTCGAATGGGTTCGATGCTGAAAAAAAAGTCGGCTTGTCCGGGGCTGGCGGCGACAAATCACGTCGTTGGAGAGGCAGAATTCCCAAGAGTCAAAGGGATCCGCAGCGTGGCCCACCAGATGACGCTTCCCGACGCGCCGCTAAAACCCACTGCTACCAGCCTGGAAGAGTTAGGAAGATGGAGCTTCGGCTTGTACTGTAGTTACATGCATAGATTACGGTACGGTAATGTAACAGCCTTTATGCTCTATGTGTACCAAAGGAGTGGATCCTTGTTAACGGCAAATGTTGCAAGTACGGATGTACACCCGAATGCATGCATACCGGTCTCATTGTGATGGCGTACCTGCAGAGATATTCTGCACGGTATCGATGAGATCAGCACACAACACATGATGAGAAGTGGTGGGCCTGGTTATATTTCCTATCTGGATTCCTTTTGCATTACGTGTACCCACCAAAACAGCCTTTAAGAGGGTACTAAACCTGGGCGTTCTCGAAAGGGTCCAAGTGGCGGATGGCTGTGGAGAGTCCGGGCAGTAGACCGGACCCGAATCGGCAGGAAGACCGGTCGTGAAACCCACTGTAGCCTCCCGAGGTCTTCATGGTCAGATTGCCCTAGGATAGAAATGTATGCATCCGACCGGCCTTGTAGCAACAGACTCAACCCATCGTTCGAGCCCGAGCTGGCCGAGCCTGAGACGAGTGCAGGGTAGAAGTTTTCTACTTAAACGAAAATGGTTCCGATTTTTGGTATCCCTCATCGCACCTGCGAGACGGAGTACATACCTGCAGGTTCGTGTGGCATCCGGGAACTATACTCCTCGGTTAGAGTACCTGACTGACCTACGCCGATGACCTAAACAAGTTTTAATGTTCTGCAGCGGCCGACTTGTGGATAGAGAAGCCGCACATGCATTCTTGCTCCTATCACACAGCCCGCAGCAGTATACTTCACAGCTCTTGATACATACTTTCCAACTGAGCTACATAGGTTGACAAGACACAGTACTTTCTGCCGACCCATCCACCTCCAGCACCTTAGCTTGCCTAGCGGCAGTTCGACCCTTTGCAATAGCCATGGACGACAACTTCTTTGCCGGAACCTTGGACGATTTTTACGATGGTAAGTCTGGATGGATCCCGGATTACTCGTTCCCAAGTCTGAGGCTGCAGAACATTATTTGTGTGTACCGAGCTTCTCACTCATTCCTAGTCCCGAGTTTACTTGAACTGGCAAGACCAGAACTTTGGGAGTGGAGCTCGACTTTGGGTTTCCCATCATCAATCCGACTGATGCCCGTTTCTCCGGCCCCATTAGCTCGAACCGAGCCCGAGACGGGCCCAAATTCAACATCTCAGCGCCGTCTCGTCGACCAGGATGTGCTTTTCGGTACAAGGGTCCAGGAAGTATCCGCTTTGCCATCCGATGCTCTCGGCATGGGGCTTGGTCCAGGTCCCACTCGGGCCGCCCCCAATAGCTCCAATAGGTCGACCCCGGCGCAGGCTCGGCGCCCCGAGCCTTCTCGCCCCCATGCATTCAGTGGGGACCGGGCGGGTCCAGATCAAGGTCTCTTCCAGCTCAACTTCCTCCCGCACCGCGCCTCCAGCCGTCCTCCCATTTTTGCCACATCCACTCCAACTCCGACCCGCCGCGCAGTCTCGACCGTGTTTCCTGCTCGCCGCTTCCCAAATCCCTCTACGATCTCGAACCGCCAGCGGGGTCACGGAAACAATTTCCGCAGCGCCGCAAGGCCGTCTCATAGCCCTTCGGCCGCCTCGCAGCGCCTGCCGCATCAGCACCGGGCAGGCGGTATTTCACGTTCTGTAGATCTTGTCGCTGATCGCGTCGCGCGGCCTTCCCAACGTCGACCAGTCTCTTTCGCGCACGACGGTCGCCAGCGGATCCCGACGTCGCCCAGCATGTCCGCCAACGCTCGTAGGAGAAGCCTACGCCCGAACGACTTGACAATGCCCTCAACTCCCAGCCAGCCAACCCAGCCGTCGCAGCAACCCACGTCGCGCTCCGCACAACCAGAACAGTCACAGTCGGCTTCATCCGCAACCAAGCGCAAGCGGGAACCGGACCTCAACGATGACGACGACCCTTTTGGCGACTCTGCCAGCGCAGACATTGTTGATCTGGTGGACAAGACCGAGGTCCCGCCCAATACCTCCAACAGCCAAGAAGAAAACAAGAAATACGTCACGATGTCTACTCTCGACTGCGTCATTTGTATGGACAGCGCCAAGGACCTGACGGTCACTCATTGTGGTAAGCCAACCCTTCCCTACCGGCACGACTTGGCACCCATACTTATCAGTCGTCTCAGGGCATCTATTCTGCTCCGCCTGTCTTCACTCCGCTCTCAACATGGACCACAGCAGGCGTATATGCCCCATCTGCCGCCAAAAGATCGATAGGCAGCCGGCCGCCGGCGCTAAGTTTGGCCAGAAAGCGAAGGGCTACTATCCTCTCGAGCTCAAGTTGATGACCAGGAAAACCATAGGAGTCAAAAGGGAGCAATCAACTACCGGCCGCGACGGGCCATCGTCGCGTTGAACCATCGTCGTTACTCTAGGCGACACATTCCAAACTGCACCAACAGCTGTCTGTGCGTCCGCATTCCGGGACCCAGGGCGGAGCACATCAGCGTCCGGAATTATCACCAGACCCGTGTGTTCCATGGTCTCCAGGCAGAGCAATGTGGCTCACCGGGTGGCCGCACTCTGATAGGCGGCAGTCTCACCTTTTTTTTTTTTTTTTTCATTCTCTCATCCAATATCCCGGCAGCCAGGGTGCTGCATTTCACGCGTTCAAGAGATCCTACGGACGCCAAGATACATTGGAGAACGGATTGCGGCGTTCGCTGCGCCTCATCACCTGCTCAGACCATATCTTATTATTTCGGGCACCCACTACGGGAGTATCTTTGCGTTCAATATTGCATCGGCGATGGGAAGGATGAGGTGGGGTGACAGGCGGATATTTGGCGTTGCGATTGTCTGTTGTATATATACCCCCGGGTGCAGGAATCCTGACACGCATCGATGGCATTGTGAACACGGGGCGCTGGCTGGGTGTCTAGACGGCAGGGTCTGGTTGGTTTTTTTTTTCTCGGCATGGGTCGGAATATTTGGCATTTAGACGGGCATTCATCTTCTTTTATAGGACTACGCATCACAAATGACTCTTTCTCCTTTTGAAGGCGTTGAGCTTGTCAAGGGTGCAATGCCGCAGTTCCGGCGGCAACTGACCATTTTCGGTTTGCGAGTTCGCTCGGGAGTGCAATCAGTCCAAACATAAGAAGCGCAACATTCGCCTCGCCGGTTTCTTTTCAACTGCCCCATGAAAAAAGCAGACCGCAAGACAGGTGGTGGTAGTTACATATTCCTTTGAAACAATGAAGAAGTCAATCCGTACCCTCGGTTCAAGAAGTTGCTTTCCTTCTTCCCTCTATTCATTCCTCCTTCCGCCACTCGTTGCCGTTCAATGATACAAGGATATTTTGCCCTCGTAACGAGAAGCGTCAATGGAAAAGCGTGGGTGCCACCCTCGGCTTCTCAGCAGGAACCTGGCCCGCCTCATACTGCAGAATCAAGATGTGTTAGTCCAGTGTCTCCTTTCAAAAAAACAAAAAACAAAAAAAAAAAAAAAAACGTCGGCAATGCGCAAGGTAGGTGCAGACAACGTACCTCCAAAAAGTCGGTCGCAGTGATCAGGAGCATGAATGCCTCCGCCAGCTCGTCAATCCTCTCCTCCAGCGCCGCCTGCGCTTCCGCGTCATCCTGGCCCCCCCCTCCTCCCCCTCTCGCCACGACACTTCCGCCAAACAGGCTGGTCCCATTCCCCTGCCCCTGCCACTGTCCACCGCCACCGCCGCCGCCGCCGATGCCCATCCCAATCCCCGCGCTCCGCTTGAGCGTATGCACAACCAGCATCCGGTGCTGCGTCAGGAAACGCCGCCCCTGCACCACGTTGTGCGCGCCGCGCGCGAGCACCGCCGCGCCGACGATGCGCGCCAGCGCCACGAGCAGCGTGTAGTGCTTCTCGAGCGCGCGGGTATCCCGGGCGTCGACCTGCAGCTCCGGGTCCGCGGCGAAGACGCCTGCGATCTCGAGGGCGCGGAACAGGTTCGCTTGGAGGATGTACTTTGCGCCGGGCCGCGTCTGGGCGATCTGCAGGAGGAGGGCGAGCTTAGCGGAGAGGTACTGTTCGGTCTGCTGTTGGGTGGCGGAATTCGGGGGGCCGGAGTTGGCGGGGGGGCTGATGACGGAGAGCCAGTCGGTGAGGATGGTTTTCAGGGAGTCGACGAGGACGCCGAGGAAGTTGAGACGGTTGAGAGATTCGATGATGGTCACATCGTCGTCCGAGCGCCGCGAGGTGTGGACGAGTGCCGAAAGGAGGACGGTAGCGGCGGTTTGGCAGGTAATATCGCTACCGTAAGCGTCGTCGCAGATCACGTTGAGGAGGCGGTCGCCGTGGAGTTGGATTGCCTTCAAGGTTCTGGCACGGGCAGTTGCGAGACCGCGGCTGCGAGGCCCTGGCGCCGCCGTGGCGTCTCTGTCGACAACGGCGGTGAGGTAGCGGTAGCAGATGCCATAGTACAGCGAGCGGAGTTCGGCACTGCCTGCCCACTTGCTAATGGAGCTGAGACAGACCTGGAAGAGCTGGAAGAGCTTGTCGCTGATGAGGTTTCCAATGGCAAATCTCTCTCTTTCCACTGCCGAGCCGGAGCTGTCGTCATCATCGTCGAGGTCGAGCTTAAAAAGGAGCACTTTGGCAACTCGCGCAAGCTCGAATGCTTCGGCGTGGCTCAGCGTGCTGTAGGCCTCGAGGGTTGGCAGGATGGCCTGCAGTGCTTGCAGCAGGAACGCCATCTTATGCGTGCCCTTAAAGTCGTTGGCTTCGAACATCACCAGGAGCAGGTTGGCCCACGCCCTGAGCAGGGTGAGCCTCGCCGCGCCGAACAGCTTCTGACGATTGGTAAATGTCAAGTACTCGACCAATACTCTCTCTTCGGTCTCGATGGCGTCCAGATGCTGCGGGGTCATTACTTGAAACGAGTCCCTGAACTCGTTCCGCTTCAGCGCGATGGTCTCCCGTACTTTGTGAATGTTATACTGTAACCCCGCCTCTGGATGCTCGACGGCGGACGGTCTGATGTCGAGGTCCTTGTAGAAGACAAATTGCGGCGGCGGAACGTCCCAGTTGGCGTCGGGATTGAGGAAGTCAAAGAAATCAAAGATGTTGGCGAGGCTCAAAGGCTCCTGGTTGTCCATCTTGATCGTGCCGTTCAAGGCGTCGAAGATCTGGCGCTTGACGGAGGGTATCCTGTTCTGCGAGACGCTGCACAGCTCTTTGCCGATGTACTCAAAGATCATGGCTCGCGCCCCAAGATAATCGATATACGCGACCGAGGCGTTTGAGAGCAGGAACTCGGGGTTGTCCGCCTGCAAGTCGTCCCATCTCAGGTCCGGCTGGATCTGGATCTCCCTCAGAAGCATGTGGAAGAGGAAGTTGGTGGCTCTCAATTCGTCCATAACCAGAGTGGCAGATAGTGGAGACTTCCAGAGAATCTGCAAGATGCGCAGGATCCGGTACTTCAAGGTGATCAGGTACCCGCGCATGCCGTGCTCCTCCTCGTACACCGAGATTTCAATGGCGATATTGAGAAGACTGTGGAACAGTGATTTCTGAGCGTCAAACGCCCCCCTCGGCTCGATGGTTAGCCGGTTCAGCTCGCAGTGGAAACCGAGGAGGAGGTGAGCGATGGTTGGCTGGTCGGGCGTCGCCTTGAGGCACTCGTAGATGAAATCCAGAATAAACAGCTTGATCACGTAATTTTCCGACTCGGCCTCCAGAGCCGGGTCCAAGGGGGCAGAGATATTTGCGGCGAGCGACGCGGCGATGGTATGCCCCTCCCCGTCCTTCTCAAGTTGGACGATCGCTTTATTCCGGTGCCCAAGACGGCCGGTATCCGGGTTCCACGCCGAGATGATCCTGGGGGACGTAGAGATCTTCTCGAGCAGCTTCAGACAGGCAAGGGTCAACTCACCGTGGCCGAGATTGCAGTACTTGCCCAGGTCGACCACCAAGCCAAGGTGGCTCAAGATACCGTCCTCGAAGGAGGAATACGCGGCGTTGGCCACCGAAGCGCGTCGTTGCTTCTCCGACTGAACGAGAGGGCGCACAAGGTGCAGATAAGTCTCCTGTAGGTCGAGAGCCTTGATCATGACTTGGATGCCCCGTAGAATGCTGAGAACCAGAGGCGAGTCGGGAGATGCGCTGCCTAGACTGACGGGATCTTGGTGGATAGTGCGAATAAGGGCGTTGACAACCTTTTCGTTGAACAGCCACTCCATGACGCGGGCGAACGGATGAAGGCGAACGTATGTGGCCAGATCGGTAGTCGGCATCGCCACGTCAATGGCAATATTGCTCTCATTACCCAAGATGATCAAGTCCTCGTTGAAAGTCGACAAGCAGGTCAAGGCGAATTCGAGACAGCTGAGGCGCAGCGCTCTGAGCTGACCAGGATCTGCAAGCTCCTGGGACTTCTGCGAGAAGACGCGGAAGACAAAGTCGACGTAGGGCTCCATCCCAGGCGCGCGAATGTTACTCCCCAGATCCTCGGGGAACGTCAGGCTGTCGTTCAGCCCCTCGGGGCCATCAAGAGGGGCGAAGAGGGACGCGAGAAGCTGAATGAACGCGTTCGACTCTTCGAAGCCACCGCTAAGGTCGTTTAAGATTGCTTCCATGTGACCTTCCGGGGTGAGAGGCTGCCCGAGGTATGTCACCCTTTGCTGGGCTCCCGGGTTAGGCAGGGTGTTCGTTGCCCACGCATCGACATATCTCCAGAGCGCTTCACTTTCGGGGACTTGCTTTTGCGTCATCAAGGCTTTCAGGACGTAGAAGATGCAAGCGCGGAGCCGAGCCGGTAGTGGACCATCTCCAAGCCTGAAGAGTGTATCGACCAGCCGCATCTCCTCGTCCATCAACATCCTCTGCCGGGCAACCGCGCTCTCTGTTGTCAGCTTGGCAATCAGTCTCAAATAGCACTCCAGCATCAATGCAGACTCGGGCTCCGTCTCGGCCAAGTCAGCTCCAGGTTTACTGGGGCGTTGCATGACCTGGGCCTGTGCCGGCGCTGGCTTATCACGAAGCTGTCTCGTAAAATAATCCAGCTCTTTGAAGATTTGGGACCACGTCAATGACTGGGAGCGCTTCATCTTGCCGGAAGATTGGTGGCCCTCGTCTAGCAGAAACATGTGAGCAGCCGTTGCACATTCCTCACTGTCCGAGAGGCACTGCAGCATTTCGCAAAACGCGCTCACAAGCGGAGTGGATGCTCGTCTTGACGCCCAGTGCAAGAAGCCGGCCAGGTTGCTATCTGGATCCTCCCAGAAAGACATGGCCGCGTCAGGTCGCCCTTCGTAGGCATATGAGACGATTATCAGGAAGCGCTCGAGATCAAAGTCTTGCTCGTGGTTTTGGCTGAGCTGTCTCTGCTCATCCTCCTGGGTTCTTAGTTTTCGAAGCATATCTGGAAGGTTGGAGATGCAAGCGTCCACGAATTCCTCCAAGTGTACCATCAAGCTCCGCTGGAGAAAGTGGCTGAAGGGGAAGGGATCCGAAGCCAGGGGAGGAGACTTCCGCTGGAGCCATTGACGCATTCCCAGGCGCGACGGGTCCTGCCATTCCTGGGCCCTACAATCAGCAGCCACAGCTAAGATGAAGTCGAAGGCACCCTCCTTTAGCGCCTCCATGAATTGTTTGTTCCTCTCCTCGTCTTCCTCGTCGAGGTTGATCCCCTGAAAGTCGTAGATGGTGTCGTCCAAGTACCATTCACTGTACTCGGCAATCCACCATGCCCGGACGGCGGCGCCAAGATGTGGAAGGGCCCAGGCGTCGTCGGTCGGCTTGATGACTACCCCGTTCAGCTGGCGGGCTTGCTGGAGATCGCTCACTCCCTCGGTGGAGCCGAACGCTGAGATATACGCCGCGAGGACTGGGAACAGGTGCACTAGAGAGAGGCTCGTTAGCAGGGTTTTGGAGCACTATGAACGGTGCAGTCTCCCTTACCGAGAAAGTGGTCGTACTTGTCAACCCTCCTCAGGGTCTCGATGAAGTCTTGAAAATCTTTGACGGTCGCATGACGTTTCTCGACGGCGGCGTGTAGAATTGCTGCCAGACATTCGTGCTGCTCCACGAGGCTTGCGCGCGAGAAGTCGAACGTTTCTTGGTTTTCCGGCGCCCGCACGAGGTCGGCCTGCTGCAGCAAGCTCCGCCCCGTGGCCTTCTCCATCATGCTATGCAGCATGGACCGCACACTCTGCATGGCCTCCATGAACCTCGGCACAGCCTTCTTCACAGCCTCCCCCGCCCTTGACCCAGGTGGCGGAATGCCAAACACCTTCTCCTCGGCAATGGCGCCGAAGGAGTCCTGTAGCTCCGGTTCAAGCTCGTCGTCGGCCGCTATCTCGCAAATGAGGCGCATGCAGTCGAGAAGGTACCTGCGCTCCTGGTGGAAACGAATGACGGCGCATTCCCACAACGGACGGCTTTGCGTCTCGGTGTCGCCTTCGGCATCGCAGTCCAGCAGAATCCTCGCCGCCTCCAGTTCGTCCAGGTCCAGGTCGTCGGCAACCTTGAGGCAGTCATTGACGAAGTCATCGTTGATCGCGTACTCGTCTTCGTCAATCTTGACCTTCCCTAACCCCGGCCGTCAGCATCCAATTCTCGCCCACACACAAGATCTCGGTTTTGTTTTTGAGTGGTGGGCCCGTACCAGTCCCTAGGGATTGTCTGTGGGCTGAGTTTCGCGGAGGCTTGTCGATCAGCTTTTTGAACGCGTCGGCTTGCGCGTCCAGGAGCTGTTCCAGGACCGGCAGGCCCTCGTACCGGTGCTGGCGGACAGCGACCAGCTCCCCGTGCAGGGCTTGAAGGGCCTCGAGTGCGCGCAGTTC
Source organism: Thermothelomyces thermophilus ATCC 42464 (assembly GCF_000226095.1). Taxonomy (NCBI): domain Eukaryota; kingdom Fungi; phylum Ascomycota; class Sordariomycetes; order Sordariales; family Chaetomiaceae; genus Thermothelomyces; species Thermothelomyces thermophilus. The sequence goes on from NC_016474.1 coordinate 3,365,312, forward strand.
AGACATGGTCGGCGGGGTGAAGGACGGCGCTGCGCATTCTCTTGGAGCCGCAACCGCGTTTCTGGAGCTCAGGGTCCTCGGGGTACTCGTAGTCGTCGGACGATACTTAATGTGTCAGTGGGAGCGGTCGTCCGGTAGTTGGGCCCTCAGCACGCAAAAGACCCGGGCGGCGTGGTCGATTGCTTAGGCGATGGTTGTAAGTGGAATTGTCAAGTTTTCGAGCTTGGCGATCAAGAAGCCGTCCCGCGCCAAATTGCCTGCCGATAGGCGCCAAACCTCGCTGCAGTCAACAAAAGAATTAGGCGGTGAGCCGTTCTGCCGCCGCCCATGCTGAATGGATCAAGCTAAAGTCAACGGTGGAGCTCTGCACTCTAAACTGCTCGTGGGCCGGCTTTGCCCTGGCTGCAGCGTGCTAATGCAGCGGGCTGAGTATTGGTCATAGCTCCTTCCTGCCGGGCTCCTGCCCCCAGGAGGGAGGAGGCGAAACCAGGAAACGGACCCAGGCAGTTGCCCATTCCTCAGTCAGACAAAGGCGGCAAGCAGCCTTTACGAGCGCTGAAGCCGGGGAACCAGAACTTTCATTGCACCCGAAAACTTAGTTACAAGGAAAAGAACTTTAACTTTCAGGTTACCAACTACCAACTACTAGTAGGTGCTATCTTTAGACCATCCAGTCCTGGCTACCCAGTCGATGCTGTCCAACTTTCCTCCTGGTTCCCATCCCAGAGCTAAATAGCTCAGAAAAAAAAAAGGAAAAAAAAGAAAAAAAGAAAAAAAGCCTGAGCCTGAGGCCTGACGGAACACCCATGTTGCGCGCGGTTGCTTTCCCGACCCAGTGCAGCAGTGCCTTGTTGGATTCCGTCAGCACACCTTCTGGTAGTTGTTGTTGACCTATGAAACCAGACCGGTTAATTGTTTACTTCTCGGCAACACAAACGGATCGCTCAACGAGACCAATAACCTGGCTCAATCCAAGTGTAAACCTCAAGATCACCAGCCTTCACGGCTGGTCCCTCTCTAGACTAACAAGGCAAAATGCCACCGACACCACATACATACGGTGGTGACACGATCAACCTTAAACAGCTCGCTAGTAGGTCACACGTCAATTGAATACTGGTCCGAGTAAGACAGCAGTCAGGTTTCTAACGCGAAACACACCTCACAGCCCAGCTCACCAACGGAAAAGTCAAGACTCGGACGGACGCCATCGCAAGTGAGTTGCAGCTTCTCCATGAGCACACGAGCCCTGGGACGTCTTCAATGTCGGAAACGTGTAGCTGACCAAACTCTGATCTCCAGCGTTACTCGCTTACTTTGATGCCGTTGACCGTGGGACGACGAGGTATTGCTTGGTTTCCCCGGCCGACCCCCCTTTCTCGCGTCGCTAGCTGACCCTGCCAGAAATCCCCTCGACGACAAGGCCTACCACTCTCTCTATGAGGCCCTGTTCAGCTGTGCTCTCCTAGAGAAGGAGACCTACTTCAGCACCAGAAAGTCACCGCAATCTGCTGCAAGGCTAGGAAAGTGTGCCCAGGCTCTGCGGACGGCCGTCCGCCATGGGGCGGCCAAGGTCAAGCGCAAGACGGGCAAGGCTCTTGTCGACCACATCACGCAGATTCTCCCGGGACCCGAAGACGGCTACATCGCTCCTCTGCTCACTGACTACGTCAAAGCCCTCAGTACCTTTCTCGACTTCCCGGCCAATGTCGAGAACCTTGCCATAAGCGACTCCTGGGACACATGCGTCGACTTTTGCATCGACGCCCTGTCCCGCTACCTCGAAGCTGGGGACCGGGACCGGGACAGCGGGTTTTCATCTCGCGCCTCTCCGGCGCCGGGCGCGACCACACGGTCCGGCTCTGTTGCGCTATCGCAGGGGTCCGGTCAAATCGGAGGCCAGGTCGCGATCGAGTTCCTGACATGCGTCAACCTGCTCGTAAGCGCCCCAAACGCCCCAGTGTCGAGAAAGGCGGACAGAATCTCGAACGTTGTGCTCCACATTCTTCAACTCCGGCAGATGAAGATTGGCGAGCTCCAGAAGGTAGCCTTCTCGATCTGCAACCTCGTTCTCCAACGCATCCAGGCCGAAGACGTCACGCTGTCCAAAAGGCTGGTCATCAGTCTAGTCCCCCTGGTTTCGTATTGGTGGCAGCCCCGTGCATTGTCACGAGACGCTCTGCTCAACTCTGTCCGCGACGAGATGCTCAAGACGATATATGGCATTCACGTATACATCGAGGGCTTGCTTCGAGAAGCCGTCGGCGAGACCTTTCTCCAGGATGTCGAGGACTTGTTAGAATCTCTGTGGTCCGACTACTCCAAACGGGAGGACCGCGCCCGGCTTCAGCTGGACGACGTGACCTTCACGAGCATGCGGTTACCCACAGATCACCCATCCACCGCCGTGTTTAGTCTCCGTCCGTATAACCAGGCGGGCGAGCAGAACTGGGCCCTTCTCGAACTTCTTGCCGTCCTGGAAGCCGCATACTCGCGGTACTCCCAGCGAGAACACAGTCAGCAGAACCCCGATCATGGCCAGGCCCGGAAGAGACGTCGCGTCGCCGGCAGTTCTAACAGGATGCTCCAAAAGCTCAAATCACTGGATCCTGCCGTCCGTCTCTCCGCTCTGCAGCTCTTGCCGTTCCTCCTCAAACAGCAGGAGCCTTCACTCGAGGATATTGTTGAGACCATAGCGGAATTATCAAAGTCCGTTACGGCGAAAGAAGGCGCAGTGGCGTCTTGGGCGATGATTGCCTGTTCCGGGTGAGTGCTGGAGCATCTCATCTCGACGCCGACTTTGGTTCGCTGTGAGGCTAACGAAGCAAAGTTTTGCCGCGCACGAGGCATCACGACATGCATCTCTCGGCTCATCTTGGAGACAGCTCTGGCACCTCGGTGTACGGGCCTTGTCTCTACCCCCCGTTAGCCGTGCTGCGTGCGTCCTCCTCAATTCGATTTTGAAGGCGAGACTCGTGCCCAGGCACGAGCTCGCAGACGACGTCAACCAGATCGTCACGACCGCCGACATCAGCGGTCCGTCAGTCCTGGTCGATTCATCCCTCAATCTCATGCTCACCCTGCTTCGCCTTCGCAACAACATGTTCCCCAACGCAAGTCAAGCCACCTCGAACCACATCATCCGTTGGGTGTTTGTGCGATGGAGTCCAGGTGAGTAATTCCCCGGTTCGCAACATAGAGAGAGCACTGCTCTGACTTGCCCTGCAGCCGAATTGACATACGCCTCCTTTCACGCCAAGCACGCAACACCGTATGACATCAGCAATCTCCTCAAGGCATGCTATGGGGCTCCAGCTTTCGCCATGCCAGCGCCTCTCCAGTTGTTTGGCGGGCCCATTGCCCAGTTCTGGAAGAGCCAAGCAGAAATCCATCACTTTGTCCGGTACCTGCTCCTCCTGGATCAGGAGGACGCGGCTCCCCCAACTGGCCCGACGAGCTCGGCCGAGGAGCAGCTGGCTGATGCCCCTCAGGTTACCGATCCATCCGGGTCGCATGCAGCAAGACGGGTGGCACTCGAGTTGCTCTACCCAAAGATCGAAGAGCTGCATCAACTGGCGGAGTCATGGCAGAAGCGGGGGGGAGAAGGCGCAATGCCCGTTTCTACCGAGCGGCTGCAGAGCATTGTTCTTGCGTGCCTTACTGGAGCTCTCCTGCTTCCTGAACTCGCCAACCTGAATTCATCCGCGTCCAGGGATCTCGAAACCACTCTGTTCGGCATTGTTGATGCCACCCTCAAAGTGATCCTGAACGCCGCCCCGGGAGAGAATCTCTTCGACATGGTTCTAATGTTGTCGGCCCCCTACATCCCCCCAATTACAGAGAAGGAGCTGGTTTCGTTGAAGAGAGACAGGCCGCATCTGCTCAAGTTTTTCGGGAAACTTTCCGAAGCGCTACAAGAAAGCTCCCGCCGAGAAGCCTCCTTGCGAAACCCCGATACCGTCGATATTGACGACGATTTTGAATCCCAAACAAGTCAAAACAGCTCATCATCAAAGAACAGAACCCTACCGAGGAGGGATACACTGTTGTGTCATACACCGGAGGCTTTTTACCTGGAGACCGCTCTACGAATCCACCTTCTCGACGCTATACGCTTAGACGATGGTCAGATTGGACGCGTCCCGGAGTCCATTGTCGATCAGCTCGTCGAACTTCCAAAAGAGCAGTTCCTATCCTGCCGGCTCTTCATGAGAGAACTCTTCACTTCGGACGCCATAACTTCCCTTGATTCCGCTATCAGAATCTTGGAAACCGCAGCCCGACTGGTCAGCAGGTACGAGTTCTGGTGCTGTGAAGTGGCGTTGTGCACCTGTCTCGACACCATGGATAGTTTCATCAGCATGTGTACCGATGAAAGCCTGGAAATCTACGTCATGGCGGGGGATCTCTACCATCACTTGGTGAAAGTCTCGCTACCCAACAACTCGCTGTCACCAGCCGCGCAAATCCGCCTCTGCAGCTTGCTTCTGCACCTGTTGGAGGTCAAGTCAACTTACGCCTCCACCCTGAACCTGCCGTCTTGTCGATCAACCCTCATGAACCTTCTGCAAGAGGGGACCATGGATATCAAATACTTTATCGGACGCCATATCCCCAAGATTTTCGGGCTGTACGTTCTCAAGACGCACGACGACATCTTTCTCGACATTCTACACAACCTACCTTCTGATCCAGGGGTAACCGAGGGGATCGCGTTTCGACTTTTCGCTCTCGCAGAACTTGCTTGTCGATGGCCCACTCTCCTGCGCCGGTGCATCTACCACATCTTCGAGACGCCAGGGAAGATTTCTCAGTCGGCGGAGTATGCAGCTAGTTGTTACAGGAGGATCTCGCGCACATTACAGCTCACTGGGCCCCAAGAGCTCTTTAGACTCTTCGCGCCCCAGTTGCTGTATACCTGGCTCGAAGATGGCTCGATTCAAGAGATCCCCTTCAGCATATTCGGATTCACGAGCCTCCACGAACTCCTCCAACACGCCCAAACAGAGGCTGCCGCCATCATGTTCATGCGTGGACAGGAGAGGGAAGCGCTTGAGCTGGCGCAAACGCTGGGTCTGACCCCCGAACAACTGGTCCAGCAGAGCTTTACCAAGATCATTGCTTATAGCATCGCGCACGACATAAGCGTTCCGGGTGGCGCAGACTACGTGACTGGCGAGAGCCGGCTCAGGAAAATTCTTGGGAAGGAAGAATTCCTCGCCAACGTCCACCTCAACTTTGCCGACATCATAGCCACCTTCTTTGACACGTTCGACCAGGAAGACCCCATCGAGAAGGCGTTCCGGCGAGACGAGCGGTTTGCATACGCCGCAAACACCATGGAGGAGATCAAGAAGCTCGGGCATCTTCCTGCTGCTCTCCCTCCGAATCAACAGCCGACGTTCAGGGCGAAGTACCTGCCGAGGGAAATCCTTCATCTGTGCAGCCGGACGCCATACGAGCCCGAGACGCTTTGGACCCCTGCTCTTGTCGTCTTCGTGGCCCGAAAGCTGCTCAATACGATACACCCAGCGCTCGGTCCACTGCATGCTTGTTCGGTTTTACGCAAGATCCGTGTCCTCATATGTATGGCCGGCAATCATGCGACGTCGGCATATCCCCTACAGATGCTGCTTCATTCCCTGCGAGCGTTTGTGGTTGACCCCGAGTGCGCCTATGATGCTCTGGGTGTCACTCAATACCTCATCATGAAAGGAGACCATCATCTCAGGCAAACTCCGTCATTCCTTGCCGGCTATGCCCTCTCTATTCTAGCGGACCTTCGCGTCTTCCTCGAGTCAAGCCAGTCGAGCACGACTCAGGAGAGCCAGTTCAAAGCGACCATGACAAAGGCCCAGCTTTTCCACTCGTGGTTCTCCAAATACCTAGCCAGCTATGATTCTCCTGCTTTCCAGGACGAAGCTCAGAAGCTCGCCTTCAAGTCCATAACGCAGTCCGCTGCTCAGATTCGAGCTTCGGGCAATGCGGAAAAGGGAACCCACGAGAGCAACCTGCTCCTAGAGATCCTGGAAGATTGGGATCGCGAGAACCGGCTCCTAAACGAGCCAGCACGAGATGTCGCTTTATCCATGCTTTGCGGGGTCTTCAAGGTTCCGCCATCCCGTCGGCTCGATGTCATCGACACTGACGACGGCGCATTGAGCCACGCCGCCGTAGTGTGGAAGAGCTGCGCCTCGCAGCGATTGAGCGGGGAGTACCTCGCCTGGGCCGGGCGGGTTCTCGGCCGCTCGTTTGCGGCATCCGGCGAGGTTCCAGACGAGCTCTTGCGCGAGTCTCGTCTCAAGGAGTACCGCCGGCTTTCGTTGGACATTGGCGGGTCGGAAGAGGGGTTGTTGAACCTGATCGAGGCGCTCACCGTCAGCGGCGACTGCTTCACGGCCGGCCTGGCCGAGGCTGCTTTGCGTACCGTTGTCTCGGACGCCGTGAGCGACGACAACCACGACCTTCTCGGCGCTTGCCAGCAGAGTCTTGCCGAGCCGCTGCTGATTTCGTCCAACTGGGATCCTTATCGGACACCCAAGTCCGATGAGTACAAGGTGGACACGGTTTCCGAGGAGGAGGTTTTCTCGGCCAAACATTTGGAGAGTCCAAACTGGTCGCAGCAACTCGCGACGCTCTTGGCCCAGTCAGTGCCCGAAATTGTGACATTGAGGGTGCTTCCGCCCATCCTTAGCAAGGTAAAGGGATTTGCGGAGCGAGCCTTTCCCTTTGTTGTTCATCTCGTTTTGACCTACCAACTGGACAAACAACAAGGAGTCAAGCGACGACTCTCAGCGGCGCTTGAAGAGTGGTTGAACTCGACGTCTGATTCGGCCAAGGAGAACTTGAAGCTACTCATCAATACTATCCTCTATCTGAGGACCCAACCTCTGCCAGGAGAAACCTCGATCGCGGACCGGAGTCACTGGCTGGAAGTCAACTTGTCTAGCGCAGCTGCTGCTGCCACGAGGTGTGGCATGTTCAAGGTCGCTCTCTTGTTTGTCGAGCTAGCCAGCTCCGAGTCATCCAGGGGCTCACGGCGATCCTCTGCACTCAGGGCTGAAGACTCCAGCGAGGTCTTGTTGGAAATATTCGAAAACATCGACGATCCGGACGCGTATTACGGCCTCGACCAGGAAGCCTCTCTATCCACCGTCGTGGCTCGTCTGGAGTACGAGAACGACGGAAGCAAAAGCCTCGCCTTCCGCGGTGCGCAGTACGACAGCCACTTACGGAGCAGGGACTCGGCCGCGCGACAGGATGGCCAAGCTCTCATCAAAGCCCTCAGCAACCTCGGTCTCGCCGGCTTGTCAAACTCCCTTCTTCAGGCCCAGCAAAGCTTGGACGGCTCTTCCGACTCGCTAGATGCGACGTTCACCACGGCTAGGAGGCTCGAGATGTGGAACCTCCCCGCTCCGTCAACCAACGACAACTGGGCTGTCACGGTGTACAAGGCCTACCAGAGCATGCATCAAGCCCCCGACATTGACGCTGTTAGGGCTGTTATTCACGACGGTTTAAGGAGCACTGTTCGTCACCTCACCAGCCGCAGTCTCAACAGCTCTACATTGCGTCACCAGCTTGGGGCACTGGCAGCGTTGGCGGAACTCGACGATGTGCTGAATCTTTCCGATCAGTCTGAGCTAGAGCAGGCGCTGCAGGACTTTGAAAAGCGATCCAAGTGGATGATGAGTGGAAGGTGAGAACTTCTCCGCTTACCGGGGGAATCTGGCAACAGAACGCTGACGATGACAGATACGCCGATGTTGGCCAGCTCCTGTCATGCAGGGAAACAACACTGAGCATGTGGAGCCAGCATCACAGGCTGAGGGCGGCGAGACTGACTCCGGCAGATGCTCGTCTTGTCCAAATTCGTGGAATGTTGCTCTCATCCAATATTTTCCGCTTCCACCGATCTCATCAGGAAACTCTGAATCTGTCGACAACGCTCACCGATCTCATTCGGTCGAGCGAGTCATTGGGCCTCAGCGTCGATGCTGCTATCAGGATGGAGACTGCCAACTCGTTGTGGGACCAAGGAGAGATGATTACTTCGATCCGGATGCTGCAAGCCATCGACAAAGACTCGTCCCTGAAGAAGCAGACAGTTCCGGTTAGCCGGCCGGATCTCCTGTCAAAGATCGGGTACCAAGTCTCGGTTGCTAGACTGGAAAGCCCGGACAGTATCCAAAAGAAGTATCTCGAGCCCGCGCTCAAAGAGCTGAGGGGCAAGATCGAGGGAAAGGAGGCCGGTCGGGTGTTCCACCAGTTCGCCGTATTCTGTGACGAGCAGCTCCAAAATCCCGATAGCTTGGAAGATCTAGCACGCCTGCAGAATCTCAAGAAGGGCAAAGACGAAGAAGTCGAACAACTGAAGGCCCTGATCGCCAACTCTAAGGACTCGCAGCACAAGAACCGGTACCAGAGCCATCTTGCCAAGGCAAGACAGTGGCAAGACCTCGACCAACAGGAGCTCCGGCGAGTTGAGCAGAGTCGATCGGAATTCCTTCGCTTGTGCCTGGAGAATTATCTGCTCTCACTCGCGGCCTCGGACGAGCACAACAATGACGCCTTGCGTTTCATGGCCCTCTGGCTGGAGCAGTCGGAAGAGGACGTCTCAAACGAGGCTGTCAAGAAGTACATCGGAAAAGTCCCTACCCGCAAGTTTGCGCCCCTAATGAACCAGCTCTCATCGCGGCTGCAGGATCGGTCGGTTCTCTTCCAAAAGCTCTTGATCGATCTGGTTTACCGCATCTGTGTCGACCACCCGTACCACGGAATGTACCACATCTGGTCCGGCGCCAGGACTCGCGTCAACAAGGAGGATGAGGTGGCGGTTTCCCGCCAGAAGGCAACCGACAGGGTGGCTAAGGCGCTCACCAAGTCGGAGGCGGTGTCCAGGATCTGGCCGGCCATCGACCAGACGAGCAGAGCTTACCACGCTCTCGCCATGGACCGCGATCCTAACCGGTACAAAGCTGGACACAAGGTTGCGATCAAGAACTCATCAGTAGGACAAAGCTTCCTGAATATCCTTGCCAAGTACCCCATACCACCGCCGACAATGCAGATAGAGCTGTCAGCGAGCCAGGACTACTCGCATGTGCCGATGATTCACAAATTCGAGCCGGACATGTCCATCGCCTCGGGCGTGAGCGCGCCCAAGATCATCACTGCCATCGGCACCAATGGCCAGCGATTCAAACAGCTCGTCAAGGGAGGCAACGACGACCTGCGCCAGGACGCTATCATGGAGCAGGTCTTCGCCGCCGTCTCGGAGCTTCTCAAGCTTCACCGGACGACAAGACAGCGGAATCTGGGCGTCAGAACGTACAAGGTGCTCCCCTTGACCTCCTCATCCGGCCTCATCGAGTTCGTCTCCAACACGATCCCCCTTCACGAGTACCTCATGCCCGCGCACGAGAGGTACTACCCCAAAGACCTCAAGGGGTCGCAATGCCGCAAAGAGATCTCCAACGCGCAAACCAAGACGACGGAAACCCGCATCGCGGTATACCGCAAAGTCACGGAGCGGTTCCACCCGGTGATGCGCTACTTCTTCATGGAATACTTCCCGGACCCGGACGAATGGTTCCACAAGCGCACCGCCTACACCCGCACGACGGCGGCCATCTCCATGCTGGGCCACGTGCTCGGGCTGGGCGACCGCCACGGGCACAACATCCTGCTCGACACCAAGACGGGCGAGGTGGTGCACATCGACCTGGGCGTCGCCTTCGAGATGGGCCGCGTCCTGCCCGTCCCGGAGCTCGTGCCGTTCCGGCTGACGCGCGACATCGTCGACGGCATGGGCATCACCAAGACCGAGGGCGTCTTCCGCCGCTGCTGCGAGTTCACCCTCGACGCCCTGCGCGAGGAGGCCGCGTCCATCCAGACCATCCTCGACAGCCTGCGGCACGACACCCTGTACCAGTGGTCCATCTCGCCCGTGCGCATGGCCAAGCTGCAGAACGCGCGCGGCGCCGGGGAAGGCGGCGGGGGCGGCGACGACGGCGGGGGCGGGGGCGAGGGCGGCGAGGACGTGAGCCGCCGGGCCGGGGGCGAGAAGAAGGCGGCAAAGTCGGTCAACGAGCCGAGCGAGGCGGATCGCGCGATCGAGGTGGTCAAGAAGAAGCTGAGCAGGACGTTGAGCGTCATGGCTACGGTGAACGACCTGATCAACCAGGCGACGAGCGTGTCGAACCTGGCGGTCTTGTATTCCGGTAAGGCTCTTTCTTCCCTCCCATTAGCCGTCCGAAACTTTCCCCGCTTCCCTTCCTTTCTTTGGTGGAATAAACGCTAAACGCTCTGCAGGTTGGGCGGCCTATGCTTGAATGATGTGTCGTGGGATGGGGGGAGGACGAGCCAAAGCGTGTTAGATATCCTTCGGTTGCTGAAACATACATATTGGCATGGCATGTATGTACTCATTTGCATCTCCTGTCGTCTTTAATTAAGCTCACATGGCGGATGTATGCCGCTGCCGGCGAATTTGGTACATGTACATACAATGCGGATTCTAGAGTTCTCTTCGAGTCCTAGGCAGTCAGATACTAGGGAGCGTCTGGTTTGCTCTACCTCCATGCTCTCGCTGTGTGTGTGGTATTGGATCCGAAGCGGAACGTGCACCTCTTTCTCTGCATCATCAAGTATTGTTCCAAGTTCGAAATCTCCTCCACGCTGACCTGTAATGTAACAATTGAAAAAAAGCAAAGAACGCCTACTTGCTCATGCCCATCCAACCAAATTTATACATCCCATATCCCAACTCCGCCTCACCTCTTTCTTCCCCTCCCCCCAGATGGGTCAGGGAAGCCAAAAACTCGGCTGGCAAAAGCACATTACACCGGAAGAATCCCAACACGTTCCAAGACCTGGCCGAGCGTATCCCCCTGTCCGCCTGTCCGCCTGTCCCGGGACATAGGGGCCCACCAGACCGGCCTTCTCGGAACTCCCGGAGCCATCCCCCACACACCCCGGCTCTCACGCTCCTCCTCCTCCCCCACCGTTTGCTCCCCCTCCCACCATCCCCTTCAACCTCGCCATCACCCTCTCCCGATGCGCGCGATTCTTCAGATGCACCTCGAAGTTCTGCACCGTCGTGTCCGGCCCGGCGGTGTACGACTTGCCGGGGCAGTCGCGGCACCGGATGCGGGGTAGCCAGGCGAACTGGATGTTGGCGGGGATCGGCTCGCCCGGCTGCAGGGCGAGGGGCAGGGAGACGAACGAGTTGGTCTCGGTGTTGATGGCGCAGTAGCGCATGATGGCTTCGAACGAGTCGTTCGGGTACGACTTGAGGAGGGTGGCGAGGGCGGAAGTTAGCCATTCGGGGGGAGGGGGCTGGATATATAGTTTGTTGTTAGTGCTGATCTTTTATTATTATTTCAAACTTCTTTGCTCTCAATAAGGGGCTGGAGAAAGGGGTGGACCCCCGGGAGGGGGGCCGGGGGGGGCCGGGGGGGGGGGGGGAGGAGTTGGCGCGTACCGGTGGCTGGTTGGGGGATGTGCCGTTGGGGCCGGGTGGAGGGGCGGGGACACGGCCTATTTGACCTTGGAGAGATGGCGCGGTGTTTGGCTTCGGCGGAAGCTGTTGGTTAGACGCGGAGGGGGTGGAAGGAGGGCCCATGGAGCCGGGTGCGGTGGCGCTTGGGGCTCGTTGGTGGGCTAGGGTGGGCGTGGCGGACGAGTGTGGTGTTTGTCGGGCTCGAAGGTCGCGCATGAGCTTTCGTAGCCTCGCAGGGTTGACGCGCAGGGTGACCATGTGTTGTTGCGGTTCTTCGGTCTGTTCCCGGGTGGCTTCGCGACCAAATCGACGGGAGTTCCGCGTTTCATGATGGTGAACGATGGCTTCGGGGGTCTCTGACCGGCCCAGGTTCGCCATGCGTTGAGCAGCTGCGCTGGCGGCACCCCGCATCCCCCTGGTCCTGGCAGTGCCTTGGAGCTGCGACATGGCGGGCGAGTCGGGCGTGGAGTCGTCGCTGTCCTCGGAGTCGGACAGATCGCCGTCGCGGGCCGTCCTCTTGCCTCTGCCCGTCACGCCGCTGCCCAGCGTCCTCTTGAAGAGCCGGCTCTCCTCAATGTTTGGCGCTGCACCCGGCAATACCGAAGACACGATGGACGTCCGTATCGTTCTCTGTCTCTCCCTCAGGTCCGGCAGCTGAGGACCACCGCGCCGGTTGATGGACCGCTTCTGCCTCCTCTGCTCGCGCAAAAACATGGTCTCGGTCCTCTCCAGCTCGGCTTCTGTGTTCTCGTACAGGTAAGGCGCGTAGTCTTTTGCCTGTTGCTGCGGCCTGAAAACGGAAGGCAAGGGGGTGGGGAGAAAGGCAGCGACAAGGTCTGCATCCTCGATCGGGCGGCCGTCAAAGGGATGTCCGACGCTGTATAAGCTACGGGTGAAGAGCTGGGCCTGCTCGCGTATGCAGTGGGCAATCGCCGTTGCGAACTCGCCCGATAGAGAGAGGTCGCGGGCCATGCTGGCGGCAAACTCCTCCGGGGAGTTCATGGGGTTGTTGATGTCCCACTCGAACTGATCGACCAACGTATGGGCGCCAATGGTGATGTTGAGCTTTACGAGAATGCGCATCTCGTCGTTCTTGTAGGCCGAATACGGGAGCTCAGGGTCGAGGGCGTCTTCTTCGGAGTAGGCGAAGGGGTAAAAGTCGTTGAGCTGCTCGCGCATCTGCTGCACGACCTGGTCGTAAACGGGTTTATCGGTAGCGGGGTTTAAGCCCATGTCCTCGATCAATTGCGCAGCGAAGAGCTCGACGGATATGAGGCGCTCATGAAGGTTGAAGGTGAAGGTGTCGCGAAGCTTGATCTTGTCCCAGTCGACGTCTATCCGGACCGGCACCAACTCCTCGTGCTGCTCTGCCTGCTTCTTCATGTCCCTCTTGGAGAATTTGAGCGGGGGCGTGGTCCTCTTTCCGGGGCGGGGTTTCTGCGACGGGTAGATGATCTGCGTTGTCGTGCCGTTCTCGGTGTAGCCGTTGCCGTAGCCGCGATAGCCCTCCCCGTAGAGCCGAGATGGATAGGCGGCGTAGAAGTCCCTGTATTGCCGGTAGTCACTCGCGCGAGCGAGCAAATCTTTTGTATCCTTTTCGAGTCTGATTTGGGCCTCCTTCAGGGCGGCCGAGTGTATCCAATCGTGTACCTGATAGCGCTCGACGACGACCTTGTTGAGCGCCTCCTTGTCGCGAACCGGCGGCGTGGTGGTCGAATCAGCCTGAGTGACGGCAGGCTGGGATCGTGCAGCACCGGAAATCGCCGGCGCTGTTGCAGAAGGAATGGACGAAGATGCGGCGGCGTTTGTGGGTGCCGCAGATGGCGGTCCGTCGCCGTCGCCGCCAGCGGCCGATGGCACGGACACCTGCGAAGCCGCCATTATGGAGGAAAGAGGAGAGGGGAAAAAATAAGATGGGGGAGAAATGAGAGGCCGCTGCAACAGGGCAGCCGGGGGGTTCCGTTGATGCGCGCTGCGTTGAACGTTGGGGTCGCGTGAATCGGGATTTTGTTGCTGCGGTTCGTCAGACGAGATGCGACGATGCGCTGCTGCTGGGCCTCAAGTTCCACGGTGAGGCTGGCCTAGGGACGGGCGCGCGAAAGGTTAGAAGAAACGTCGAAGCGCGACTGGCCAATGGGATAATAACTAAGCAACGTGGGTCAGTCAGGTACGTACCAGGTTTCTTTACTCTGGTACACTACTAGTACCTTACCAAGTACGAAGTTCCTTGCTCGTAGGTATTTGTATTCCTTCAGTACGGATTACAGTGAGTGTATGTCCAAAGTATGCGGCTTCTTTACTAGTCGTTACCTAGCTTACGGATTGCGGATTCCGCAAGACTATCAGGTCCTCTATCTTATAGTATGTACATGGCCTCCTGTTTCATTGTTTGCCAGAGCCTGAATGCCTCAAGGCACCTACCTAGCTCAACCAACCTTAAAGGGACGCGAGCAAGACGTAAACTGATAACAGTGGCCTCATCCCCAAACCGAGCTACATTCAAAGAAAGATGAACAGCCAGATGGATATCGCACTTTCGTTACTCTGTCGTTATGAGTAATCCGCCGTTTCCGGTTGTCGAGATGTTTTCGCCGGAACCGCCCCACGCAAACAGATCGAATGAGCTGCAACTTGTTGTGAGTGTTTCCATGGCACCCCGGGTTATGCAACGGAAGAGGCACCTTATTAGCTGCGCTGTAAGGTGAGGTAGGTGGGGGAGCTCGAAGGTCCTTTGATTGCAACAAGTATCGAGTACGCGTCTGTACTGTACAGTACATATGTATGTGCATACATACAGTAATCCGTACATTCATAAATTACTCTGAATTTACTAGGCTAGTGTATTTGTGCCAGCAGCTTATTCGCGGGTCCTTGCAGCTCGTGCAAAGCGGAGCCCCGAGCACAAACTAGAAACCCCTCCCCCGCCTTGACAAAAAAACAAGGAGAAAGCTCAAAATCGTCACGCATCCCCGCAGCTTGTCACTCTCCTACCTTTTGGGCCCCCCCTTCCCTCCCCGCTGCGGCCATCTCCCCTTGGACATTCCGGAATCTCATTGATTTTAACGCCGCCCGCTCGGATATAACTCAAGTAGTCAAGATGGCGGCCGAATCGCAACAAATTGGTCAGTGAACGGAACCGCCCGTGTTCTTCCCGGAGTCTCTCAACTCTTTCCCTTCGCTTGCCTGGCTAGCTGTTGCAGCTTCCCCGTCCTCCCACTCTAACCCGTCCACGCTCCCGTCACCGCCCGTCTGCCCGGATTCTGCTCGGGTTACTCCCGCAGCTCCTGCATCTGGCCCAGTCCGACTCTGCCCCGTTCTCGCCGTCCCTGCATGAGCTTGGTGCTGATGTCCGTCCTAGACTATACCCTCAACAACCCCGACACCCTCACCAAGTACAAGACTGCCGGCCAGATCTCCGAGAAGGTCCTGGCCGAGGTGTCTAAGCTTTGTGTCGCTGGCAGCAAGGTCGTCGACATCTGCGAGCAGGGTGACAAGCTCATCGAGGAGGAGATTTCCAAGGTCTTCCGAGGCAAGAAGATCACCAAGGGTACGTTTTAGCCCCGGTTTCCCTCCAATGGCGGCCATTAGCTGATTTGCCAATGCGTGATGCTCCAGGCTTCTCGCACCCAACCACTGTCTCTCCTGCTGCCTTTGTCACTCCTTACACCCCGCTCAAGTCGGATGAGAAGGAGGCCGCTGTCGAGCTTCAGCCTGGCGAGCCCGTCAAGATCCAGCTGGGCGCCCAGATCGACGGGTTTGGCACCATTGTGTGCGACACTGTTCTGGCGAGGAAGGCCGATGAGGAACAGGCTGTGATCGAGGGTCGGACAGCCGACCTGCTCCTGGCGACCTACTATGCCAACGAGGTCCTGCTGCGGCTGATGATTCCTCCCGGGCTTCTGGCTCAGGGCACCGACGAGGAGAAGGCCAAGGCGGCCGCTGCCAAGCCCCCGACCCAGGCCAAGATCACCAGCCTCCTGGAGAAGGTCACGCAGGCGTACGATTGCAATCTTGTCGAGAGCACTACCTCGTGGCTCTTTGACCGGAACGAGATCGAGAGCAACAAGAAGATCGTCATCGCACCCGGCGAAAACACCAAGGGCGAGGGCGTCCCCGCCGTCGGCGAGGTCTGGGGCGTGGAGATGGGCGTCAGTCTCGGGTCGGGCAAGGTCAAGCAGTTCGAGCAGCGGACGACCCTCCACCGTCGTACCACCAACACGTATTCCCTCAAGCGACCTACCTCGCGCAAGATCCTCTCCGAGGTGCAGAAGAAGTTCGGTACCTTCCCGTTCAGCCTGCGGCAGCTTGACGACGAGCGCGACGCCAAGTCTGGTGTCATCGAGTGCGTTCGTGGGAATGTCTTCCGCCAGTATGAGGTTACGGGTGACAAGGACAACGCCCCCGTGGCCAGGCTGCTGACCACTATCGGTAAGGCGATTCTCAACACTGGCGAGACAAAGATTCACATGCTAATCATGCCGCAGCCATCACCAAGAACGGCATCACCAAGTTGGGTGGCCCGCCGGCTTTGGACCTGAGCAAGGTCAAGTCGGACAAGAAGATTGAGGACGAGGAGATCCTCAAGATTCTGGAGCAGCCGCTAGCCCGGAACACGGGTAAGAACAAGAACAAGAAGAAGAAGAAGAAGAAGCCGGCCAAGAAGGAGGCCAAGGAGGAAGAGAGCGAGGAGGAAGAGAGCGATGACGAGTAAGGGCTGCAAGGGCGGATCGAACGGGAGCGGCGCTTCTTCGTACGATCCTTGATGTCGACATGGGCTTCTCCTTGCGGTTCTCCATCAATCTTTGCTCAAGTTGTGAGTTGGACTCTCAGTTTCGGCCAATCGATTGCCGGACGAGACAACTGGGTGAAGAGTTGTTCAGCGCAGTGCGCCTGAGTCGGCTTATCGCTCCATCCTTAAGCCAGATCCCCAACGCACTCTGTCCTGCGGGAGGGGGAGACGAAATCAAAAAAAATGCTTGGCCTTTACACAGTTTTGGGCAACATAGCATGGTGCTAGCTATTGTGACCAGATGAATCTGCTCCGGATCGGCCATGAGAGGTGACTTGTTTTTCTCCGGTATGTAGCCTCGAAGCCGCCCTTGGGTGGGAATCGCCTGCGGTCGTTCAACCGAGTTGGTTATTCAAGTGCGATCATGCATTGTGGGCAGCTTTTACACGCATTAAAGCCATTGTTCTGCTATTGTGGTTTTTGCTGATAATAGCAGAGCAGGAGGCACCCCCTGAGGCGGGTGACCCCTAACTCGATTGTTTTCGAACCCTCCCCTTCCGCTTCCTTTTCCTCTTGCATTTCCCACAGCACATCCCACTTCCGTTTCGATATTCGAGCCATCACCCCCCCATCCTCTTCTCACACACTTCTCACTTCCACACTTGCCAAATTTTTGTTTCGTCATTCTAAGGTTGGCGAGAGTGATAAAAGGAGAGGAGGAAAAAGCGGTAAGCGCGTCGCGCCGGGGAATTTTCACGCTTTCACGCGTACTCAGGGGCATCCGGCCATTAAAACTAGCGCGAGTCGTCCCAAACGTCAAAATCAGCGGGATTGACCATCCAGAAAAGAAATTATACGACTCGGTATTCTTGAGCAGTACCTCAGGAACAGCTTACGAAAGCCCGCAACTGTCGGTGTTGGTTTTGGGTCAAACCACGCGGCACACGCTGTGAGCTTAGCAGCCACGGCCCCCCCCGGTCGGTACGCCCACAGCAGCGCCCCCCCCCCCCCCCCCCCCCAAGGAAAGCTCAGATCGCTCGCTCTCCCCTACGCCTCCTTTCGCACCCTTTTCCAACCACCACGCCGCACCACGCGCAAAACCACCCAAATCACACTTATTTCGCCCGGATCCATGTCGTAGGACGGCAGGACGGTACGTATCTAGAGTCTCTTTGTTTTTGCTTTTCTTGCAGCGAGACTAACGTTGCTTGCGCAGGCACGCGAAGACGGATCGTTGGTTCGGTCAAAGAAGGGGGCCACCGCGGGCCAGGCAGCAGCAGCATCTTCTGGCGCCCCGGGTGCTACCAGCACCCTGACTCTCGCCATGTCGGCGAACAGTACACCCTCGGCCAACACGCGGGCCACGCGATCGCGCTTTTCGAGTCCGCAGACGGCGACCAACGGCGCGACCGATTCGTCGTCGAGCGCTTCGGTCAACGGCACGGGCGGAAACGAGGGACAGAAAAAATTCATGCAACGCTGGCTCGAGCCGCCAGTGCAGGTGAAAGCGAGCTATCAGGACGACGGCCTTGTGCGGCAGGGCGTGTTTGAGAACATGGCGCCGCTCGGGACGCTGCCAAAGGTTGGCCTTTTTAAGAAGACGGCGCCGCCCCCGGCTGCCACCCCCGAGCGCACCCAAGTGCGCAGGATTGTTGTCAAGCAAAAGGCAAGGCAACCTGCTGCCCGGGAACCTCCCCCTCCCCTTCCCCCTCCTCCTCCTCCTGCTGCCACTGCGCCCGAGGAAGACGAGACGGAGGCGGACGAGACGGAGGAGGACGATGACGGCAAGACGGTGGACCAAAACGAGGAGAAGCCGGGGCTTGGAGGCGCTAGAGAGGGCGGGCCCAACAACAAGGAAAGCCAGAGGGCGTCCAGGACGGCTGCATCGCAGCGTCCTCGCCGGTCCGTCGCTTCGGGCGAGACGGATGACGAGGAGTGGGCACCGGGCGCATCGGCCCAGAAAGGCAGGACGCGCCGGAGCGCTT
This sequence comes from Thermothelomyces thermophilus ATCC 42464, assembly GCF_000226095.1. NCBI lineage: Eukaryota > Fungi > Ascomycota > Sordariomycetes > Sordariales > Chaetomiaceae > Thermothelomyces > Thermothelomyces thermophilus. The sequence continues at coordinate 3,383,529 of NC_016474.1, forward strand.
CACGGGCGAGCATTGTACCATCGCAGCAACCGGGCGCGCGGCAGGCTAATTCCAAGGAGTTGGCCGACAAGGTGGTGGAGGCTGCGGTTGACGAGGCGCTCACTCATTTTCGGTACCCCACTGCTTGGGCCCTGCGCACACTCTACGATGAAAATTCATCCAACCCGGAATTTCTCGACATGATCCAGAAGGTGTTTCTACAGACTGCCAACGCCGACGAACTGGAAGACTTTGCCCGCCGCATCCGGGCCAAAAAGAGGCAGGGCAGGAAAGACGGAAAGGCGTTCGACTACTTTGCGCCGCGCTCCGCCGACAGCGCAGCCACGCCGCCGGAGCCCAAGAAGGCGCCCTACGGCAACCTCGTCAAATTCGACGTCTCGAGCCTGCGCCTGGACCAGAATCGCACCAAGTCTCGGAAGAGGGAGCGACCGGCCGACTCTGCTGCTGCTGCTGGTACTGCTGGTACTGCTGGTACTGCTGGTACTGCTGGGTTGGAAGCCAAGCGGGCCGCCGAGCCCGAGCCTGAGCCAGAGCCTGAGCCCGAGCCCGAGCCCCAGCTCCCTCCACGCAAAAAGCGCAAATCCGGCAGGCAGCAGCAGCAGCAGCAGCAGCAGCCGGAGGCGACACCACCACCAGCACCACCACCACCATCACCAGCAGCAGTAGCGTCACCATCAGTGGCATCCAAGATGGCCGCCGGCGGGACCAACGGCAAAGGCCATGCAGAGACGCCCTCGCGGAGGCGCACGCGGGCGCACTCGGTGTCGAGCATTTCATCGCTCTCGAGCGCCCGGTCATTGACGCCGCCCGAGGGGATCCAGGAGGACGGCCGGGATGACCAAGGATTCGACGAGCCCCCCCCTTCGCGCACCAGCCCTGCCTCACCCCAGCCAATCACAACGGGCAGGCGGCGTCGGTCCAACGCACCGCGCAAGAGCCGGAACGTGTCACCCTCCCGACCCTCGCCCGCTGGTTCCACCTCCACCACGACGCAGCAACCGGCCGCCGCCAATGCTGTTGCTGCCGCCGCCGCTACTCCGTCTCAGCCCTCCCAGCGGCAATCCCCTGCCGCCGACGAGCCAGCTTATGAGATGCCCGCCGTCGTGGACTCGCCTCTCTTTCCCAATCTCAATTCGAAAAAGGGTACCAAGTCCGGCACGCCGGCTCTCGTCTTGGCCACCAAGGTGGGCAAGCTTGACCCGAACGAGCCGAGCCTGCGCCATCGGCAACAGGCACGCCGGGTGACGAGCACGGAATTCCCCACCAGCCACGTCAGGAGGGGCTCTCCGCAGCCTGCATCGAAGCAGGAGAAGGCGGAGGAGCCGGAAAAACCGGCCACACCGGTGTCGGCTTCGGCGCCTGCATCGCGCTCCCGGCCGGCTCCCGCACCGGCCCGCGCGACACCTGTCCCCGTCAGGGAGGGGCGCAGCACCCGCTCGTCGCTCAAGCGGACACACGATGATCTGGAGGACCAGGCATCGCCGACAACCGCCAACTTTCCGGGTTCCGAGGCGGCCTCTACCGCGGCGAATTCGCGCGCTGGCACGCCGGCTCTCCGGGCGGCCAAGAAGCCCAGGACCGGGCTTCGAGTTAAGAACTCGTAAGTGTTGCCCAAGCGCGCAATATTCTCTTTTCTTTTCATTATCACTGTTCTTTCGCTGACGGTTTCTGTCTATCTAGACCGATGAAGAAGAAGAACGGCCCGTCTGCAGGCATTCCTCGTCCCAGCGGCGAGCGGAGCAGTCCGGTGGGCAATGCCGCACGAGAGGTCTGTCATGCTTCCGTATCCCCCCCTTTTGTTTTTTGTTTTTCATTCTGTTCTATTTTCCTTCTTCTTTTCATCAGCTCGACCTGTAACGGAGCCAAGTTGGCGATGCAAGTGCATCTTCTACATTAGCTTCTCCACGTAACCTCTGCCCCTCCTCTGTTCCCGCTTGAGCAAAAAAAAAAAAAAAAAAAAAAAAAAAAAAAAAAAAAAAGGGTGGGGGATGGCGCGCAGTTTCTGTTAGCGAAAATCTCCCCTCGCCCAGCTCTCGAGCTGCCATTTTTCACTAATTATTCCCGAAACATGCCGAGCTCCCTTTCCGGCTCGCACTCTCTGAGATTGTTGCTGACTTGCCCATAGGATGACAACGACGACTACTGCTCGTCTTGCGGTGGCAATGGCGAGCTCCTCTGCTGCGATGGCTGCACCCGGTCATTCCATTTCAGCTGCGTCGATCCGGTCCTGAGGCACGACGCCATGCCCGTCGAGTGGTTCTGCAACCTGTGTCGCATCAACCGCGACCCTACACAGCTCCCGGTCCACCGTGGCGCCTTTGCCCAGTTGCTTGAGAGGCTCGAGGCTAGGAACTCGAGCGCCTTCCGCCTGCCGGCCCCCGTCCGTAACCATTTCGAGGGTGTCCGTACCGGCCCCGATGGCGAGTACGAGGAGGTCACGACCACTGTGAAGCCGCCTACTCGGTAAGCATCTGTCATCTCTATTTCGGCTTTTGCAATTTGGAATCTGGACAGCCCGTTGACTGCTGCCACAGGAGAAAGAAGAACGACGAAGACCAAGTCCCCGACTTGCACCGCCTGCGTGACGGAGAAGGCAACGCTGTCATCTGCCACAGTTGCCAAAAGGGCACCGCCTCGGACCGCGCCATCATCCCCTGCAGCGCCTGCGGTCTCTTTTGGCACATGGACTGTCTGGATCCCCCGCTGGCGTACCCGCCTGTGTTGCGCACCTGGAAGTGCCCTCTGCACACCGACAGCCTCCTCGCCACTCTCCCCACTCTGCTTCACCCCGCCCACAAGTACCGCAAGGTGAAGGATGCGCCCGTCATCAAGCCGACCTTCACCCGCGGCTACGTCAACAATGGCCACATCGAGATCGACTTTGACGACAGCGAGGACGAGAGCGGGTGGAGGGATGTCGAGATCTTTGGTCGCACCGTGCGGCTCTCCGAGAAGGGCATTAAACTGGATTTTCTCTCCCGGTGAGTTTCCCCCCGAACACTACTACTAGGTGACGGCTCGGCAACATTCAACTGACTGGTCATCTTTAGTGTCCACCGCGAACGCGCCGGCCAGGAGAAGGCGACCGCTCCTCCCGCAATCCCTCCCCCTCTCCCCATGGAACAGAGGTCGCTCGAGGAGCAGCAGGCTGCTCTCAACCTAGCGCAGCTCAGTAGCACCCGAGATGATAGCGTGACCGCTCTCATCAATGCTATGATCGTACGTCCTATCCCGCCGCCTCACTCCTTGACGCGACGTGTAATACTGACCTCTTCAAGTCCCAAGCGGACCCGGCCGTGATCGACTTGATGGCACGCGCCGAACCCACCCACTTGGAGAGTACCCAGCTGAACCAGATGGACCAGCAGAGCCTGCGGGCCATCCTCGCGAGGGCGGAGGCGATAAGCGACCATATCCGCAAGCTTCTGGCCTCGTCGTCCACCTCTGATCAGCCCGCCGCGCACCCGGCCGCCGGTACAGAGGCCGCCATTTCGGCCGATCCTGAGGATGCCCCGGCTATGGTTCCCAGCCTCACAACCTCACAGTCGCCAGACGCCGGGACCGAGAACTCGGCCAATATCGATCCCGACCCCCGCTCCGCGGAACTTGAAGCAGCAAAGAGCCCGGCCTCGCCCGCCACTACGGATGACGTCCCTGCCATGACCCAGGGCGAGAAAACGCCCGTCCATGGTGATCAGTCTCCCACTGCGCCGCTTCCCCTAGAGCAGAGCGCTCCGATGGAGAATGGTGGCGTTCCCGCCACCCCGACCAAGGCGGCCGCTATTCCGGCTGATGAGCCGGTCGTCCTCGACGCGGGCGGCGATGGGGAGAAGGCGCTAGCTGAGGGCTGCGATGCGGGGCCTATCGAGATGGAGTAGTGATCCGCTCACGTCGGGAACGGACGGGATTGAGACCTCCGCAGGTCTCGGGGGTTGCTTTTAGTCCACGGCGGTCCCAAAGAAGGCTGTTTGTTCTTCACCGACTTTGACCAGGAGGAGACATCTTTCGTCAGTCAAGTCAGGAGCCTCTCTCTCTCTCTCTCTCACGGGCGCGTGCGCGCGCGAAGGACGCTACCCTCAATGGCAAGACATGCTACGGCTTCTATCCACGACACTGCGCCGGTTGTCGCAGCGCCGCTCCATGTTTGCACAACGAACGTGCTGCTATCGGCAGCTTGAAGCGCTGTCACATCAGCTGGGCTGGCGTACAGCACACAACTACATTCTCCGCGTCCTGGGCCTACCATATCAGAGCGCGGTCGGTCATCTTTCCGTGTACCAGGGAACATCATCAGCCTTCTAATTTTCTGCCCCTCGCATCAGCGTCATCAGGAAAGCTGGTGGTATCTATCTATGTCATGGGTCGCGTTTCCGTGACCATGGCGATCCGGGGGCCATCGAGATCTCGTCAGCTTCCAGCCCAATAACTAGGCAAGAAGCGGTATATATATATATATATATGATGAGATGAGTGCCTTGGCTTGTCTCGGCTCTTAGCGCAGTCAAGAGAGACATTGCGAATCCCTTTTTCAGCCTTTCCTGTTTGTTTGTCCTAAAACCTGTGCCAATAGCGTTATTCTTCAATCAAGCAACCCGCCCTTTTTTTTCCCCCCTCCGCCTCCCCCCTTCTGTTGTGTTGTTTCGAGCCTTCACAGACGGGCGCGCGGGCGGAAGGGCGGTGGGATATGAGCCCTGGAGTCGGAGTCGGAGTTTATAGGGCTTTTCTTGGTCAGCCACTGGGCTCAAAGTACTCGAGGGATTGAGATTGGGCCTTTTTTTTTTTTTTTTTTTTCCTATGCAGGTGGCAAGGGTTTTGTTTTCCGATGTGTTTTTCTTCGGTCCTCTAGTCTTTTTGGCTCAGCTCCTCCCCCCGCCTCGTGCGGTTCATCTCTCACTTGGCCATCGACGGTCCTTGGTCAACCGTCACGGGCGGCGACGCCCGGGCTGGGGCGGAGGGGAGAAGACTGGACGCGATAGCCTCGAGGACTCATTTGATGAAGTGGCATAACATTACTAGATAGACGGGGCCGATATCGGGTTGGCAAGCCGGGCTGGCAAATCGGCGCTTTCTGATGATCACGGGTGGCTCTCTTTTACTTTTCTGCGTGCTTAGTTTAATCTGCCCAGGGGTTCTGGTGAGGGTCTGTACGAAAACAAGGTATTATATGCACGGTTTTTTTTTTTTTTTTTCGCGCCCCCTGTCTCTGCATCGTCGTGTCGCACATTGTGAAATGAAACGGGAAGTAGAAAAGCTGCCACTCCCTGGCTGTCCTCGATATTTTGGGCCCGTATACTCGAGCTGTTTCGTCTTCCCTCTCTCTCTCTCTCTCTCTCTCTCTCTCTCTCTATATATATATATATATATATACAATTAGGTGCAACAATCTCGCAGTCTGCCTGTCCTTTACTCGATCTTTCTCACAAATACTCGCTTCTATCCTCCCTTTCGCCGTTCCTCGCTCATGCCGCCCTTTATTTACCTCCGCCGCCATGATTACCACAGCCGTTATTGCAATGGCAACCAGCCACAGCCGGGACGCTCCCAAAAAGAAAGAAAGCACCTGCGAAGAAGCCTAGCTCCGTCCAAAAGGTCGACGTCTATCGCATCGAAACAGGAGAAGAACCAAACCGCAGATTATTCTTCTTCCATTTCTACACGGAGGTAAACAAAAAAAGTGGACACGGGAAACAGGGCGACGGGCTCAGCGTAACCAAAGTGATGACAAGGGATACTGTGTTAGTGTACTGTCATGAAGGTCGCAGATGCATTCTTCTAAAAGAAACTATACCAGATGACTTTGGAAGTGATGATGAAGATGAAGTAGACGAAGGAAGGGGAGGCGGGCGGCAAGAAGAGCCGAGTGATTATCCCAAAAAAAAAAAAATCCAACAGCAATTCTTTCTTAGTTTTCTTGTTTCCTTCGTACTCTCTTACCAGGCAGGAGACCCTATAGCTCTGCCAGCCAGCTAGCCAACTCGAAACCACAAAGGTAGAGAACGGGGGTACGGAGTACAACGAGAAGAATCACACAGAGGCTAGCCCCGCCGTCACACTGACAACGCGCAGGAGGACATGCTAAAGGCGAAGGGCACGGCAAGGCTAGTAGGTGCAATCAACAACAACCAGTGCTTCGCTTGTCTTGTTGTCTCTGGACCTTTTTTTTCCAGCTCATCTCCTCGTGTTCCCCTCTCCCCTCCCTCTCCCTCTGCCTGCTAACCCTGGCCAGAACCGACCAAGCAAGCGACCCAAACCAAGCCCAGCACAACAATCCAGCCTTCCAAGCGGTTGAAACAAACCAAAAATAAACAAGCCCTCTCATCCATCCCGCTTCCGTCAACCGAGCCAAACCGGACCCCATTCGTTTCCCGGGTTGCGTCTGGTCCTGCCTACCGCACGGCCGTGAGCCATCTAACTGTACAGCGATACGCTCCCCCTTCAAATTCCACATCGCAAACGTCTTGTCTTCCCCCTTTGTTCCTGCCTGGGGCCGCGTCCTCGTAACCGCCGTGACTCATCTCTGCGAAAAAGGGAAAGAGAAAGAAAGAAAGGAGAAGAAAAGAGAGAAAGAAAGAGAGAAAGAATAAAATAAAATAAAAAGAAAGAATCATAAACGTTTCTATCCACGCCGAAACACACACTTTACACCTCTCATAACAAACAGTGCAGAATGGCAAGATCACTAACGGCGCTGCCGACCGTCGGGTTGGGGGCTACGACCAACCCGGCCACCCCTCTGTCGCGGGTTCATCTGCTCAGGGGGGGCCTGGTGCTGGGGCTGCATGTATCCCCCCACCCCGCCGGGAGGGGCGCCGTATCCGGGGAATCCGCCCATACCCGGGGGCGGTATGGTCATGCCAAACCCGCCCGCACCGGCGCCGAATGGGGCTTGCTGACCATGACCACCGGCCGCGGGGATCTGCGCGGGCGGCGGGATGGGGCTGCCGTTGGTCATGGGCTGACTGGCGCGGTACTGGTCGATGGAGGGGCCGGCGCTCTGAAAGGCGCCGTAGCCGCCGGCTTGCATGGCGGGGAAGTAGTTGTTCATGGGCGGCGGCGGGGCGCCACGGGGCATCATGCTCTGCTGGTAATGCATCTGCTGAAGCGCGCTAGGTCCCAAGGGTGGGTTGGCAGCGTTGAACATGGGATTCTGGGCACTGAAGGCGGGGAATTGGTCGATTCCCTCGCTGCTGCGCGGGATACCATAGCCCATGTCATAACCGGTCGCGCCGGCAGCGGCGCTGAGCGGGTTGTAGTACTGCGGGTTGCTACCGCCGGCACCATACTGCCCCGCTTGTTGCTGGGCATGCTGTTGCTGGGCATGCTGTTGCTGGTGCTGGTTCTGGTGCTGATGCTGATGCTGATGCTGGTGCTGGTGCTGGTGCTGGTGCTGGTGGTGCTGCTGGGCGTTGGCCGTCTGGCGAGATCCGGGACGCTGCCGCTCATTGTTCCCATGATCACGAGATGCGCCGCCGCCTCCGCCGCCGCCGCTCCGGGTTGGCAGGCCGACCTCGTCCATCAGCCGCTTGTAACCCTGCCCTGGCTGTGCCTTGATGCGAATCAGGACGGACTTGACCGTCTCGACCACCTGGCTCCTGATGGTCTCGTCGAAGAAGGGCGTGGTCAACACCTTGAAGATCAGGGCCGCGCCACAGGCGTGATCGCTAAGGATCGCTTCCAGCACCTGGTCGTTCGGGGTGAAGAAGAGTGCCTTGAGGATGGTGTCCCTAGCATCCGCCTCGGCCTTCTGGTTGATCACCTTCAAGACGGTCAGATAGGCAACCTTGTGGGTGCACAGGTGCACGAGGTAGGGAACGAGCTGGGGCGACAGCACCGTCCGCCGCTGCGGGAACGTGCAAGTGTCGAGGAACCAGGTCAGGAGCAGCGCGCCGTTCGCGTTGGTGGCGAGCTGGACGCTATGCAGAGCGATCGCGGCCGCCAACATCCTCTGCTGATCCTTGGAAGCATGGTGGCTCTCCAGGCAGGCCCGCATGGCGCGGGCGCCGTAGCGGCCTTGCGCGATCTCCCACATCCTGCTCAACATGGTCTCGAAGATGAAGTCATTGTAGGGGCTGCCAAATTTGAGACATCCCTGCAGGACGTAGTTGCCATACTGGTCCAGGAACAGGGGGACGGTGTATGGACGCAGGTGCTGCACGATCAGGGCCATCTGGTGGGGTGTCTTGCAGACATCGATGATCTTCTGGGCTGCCCAGGTACCGTTCTTGTGCACGCCAATTTCGGCCATGTGAGGCGCGATCTCGGCGAGCATCGCGTCCCGAACGCCGTCCGAGCAGTGCTCAAACAGCTTCTGGACGACCGTGTTGCCAAGGTAGTCCGACGAGAGTTCGGCAATCTCGGGAAGCATCTCGATGGCAATGTTCTCGATCTCCTGCTGCGAGAGCGACTGGTTGTCGATCCTTTTGCGGATGTCCCGCAGCTTGGGAGCGTCGTGGATCCGGGTATGGGCAGGCTCCTTGATGGGCGGAATCTCGTCGACGAAGGCGTTGTACTGGATCGCTTGCTGCAGGCTCATCGAGATGCGGTAGCTATCCTCCTCCGTGGCCCCAAACTGCTGCACAATCTGTAGGATATCTCCCGTCATCTCGTGGAGGGGCGGCACAGAAGGGGTGGCATTGCCCGCAGCGGGAGCAGATCCGGCATCGCCGGATGCGCCACTGCCGGCACCCTGGCCATTATCCTGAGACTTGGCAAAGGGGTCGGGGCTGGGCGAAGGGACGGCACCGTCATGGCCTGGCGTGCCGGTGCTCGAAGGTGGCTTCGCAAAGTTGATGCGGATCGGCCCGGCACCGGGGAAGATCTCCTTGCCGTTCATGCTGGCCTTGGCGGCAATTGCACTGTCGACGCGCTCAAAGTTGACGAACCCGCAGTTCTTGTGGGTCAGGACCCTGGCCGATACTATGGGCCCGTATGTCTTGAACATCTCGGTCAGCGTCGACGTCGTGGTCGACGTCGGGATGCTGCCGAGCCACAGAGCGCTCGTCGGCCCTTCGAGACCCTGCTCGTCTGTTCCGAGCAGCCCGTTGTTGCGGCTGTTCGACCTCCCCAAGGACATGCCGGCGATTGCCTGCGGAAGATCGTCGAACGACTTCTCCTCTGGCACCTGGATCTCGGCAGCCGTGAAAGAGTTGTCCAGTCTCGAGGGAGTAGGGAGGTAGTTGCGAAGGAGGCGCGACGCCGGGGTGTCGAGGATGCCGGCTGTCCGTGCCCGGGGACGCGCCGCCTGGTTCGCAAACGCCTGGACGGCCAAGTTGTGGTTGTGGATGGCGGCGTTGGTGGCGGCGAGCTGATCCTGAAGTTGCGCGTAGTGGCTCTCCATGTAGGAGAGGGCGTCAGCGTCATAGTCATCCTCCTCGTCGGCATACTTGTCCTTGTTGTTGACTGAATAGGACCGGAACCGGTTGGCCGCCTTAGTAAAGTCGGCGTAGCTGGGGGGTGCGTAGGCGGCCGTGGTGGTGGTGGTGGCGAGCTGAGCCCGAGCCGGCTGGGGAGTCTCGGCCAGGCCAAGGTAATCCAGCGTCCTCATGTGAACGTCGGTCTCGGCGTTCCCCTCGCGAGAGAACTGTGACTGAGCCGGAGAACTGGGCCCGTTGGATCCCATGCTCGCAATGCTCGCCAAGGTGTTGCCCCTCTCCCGGCCGGTCGGGTTCCAGCTGCTGAAGATGGAGGGGCCAAACGGAGAGCTGGTTCCGGACGCGTGAGCGAACGGGCTTCGCTGAGGCATGGAACCTGCCCGCAGCCTCGAGAGGAGTGTGGACGAATTGGACAACTCGCCGGGCGCCTCTAGGCCTGGCGAGGGCGACTTGAAGGGGGTCTGCGATGGGCTCGGCCGAGACGTCTTGGAGGCGAATGCTGGAATGCCAAGCAGGGCGTTGCCCGCGGTGTTGGGGGAGAATCTCGACGGCAGGGTGCCCGCTCGAGCCCGCCGAGTCTGGGGCAGGGTGTCGGGGGTGGGCAATTGGGTGAAATCCGGGAAGCCGTCGGTTGGCGACTCGGGGATGTTTTCGCGGAGGGGCGTTGAGTTCCCACTGGTCGGCGGCCCACCCCACGGGTTCAACGGCAAGCCCGAGACGCCTTCCTGGGCTTGGATCTCTCTGGCTCTGCGTGACACGGCAAAAGAAAAGATTAGCGGGCGATCGGCCTCGGAAGAGAGAAGCGGGCCGGCGGCGACTCACCGCTTGGTAAACAAACGTCCGGAAGCGGCCATCTCATGCGAGGGCGAGCCGGCGCCGGAGCGGGAAGCACCCGGCATCTTGGAGGTTGGCGTCAGGCCAGGAGACAGACCAAAGGGCGATCGATGGGTGCTGCCGGCCGACTGCGGGTCGTTAGGCGAATTGGCTGTGGGTGAGTTGGAGCGGCCCTGGGCCGACAGTGTCTGCGGCGGGTAGCCGATGGTGAGGTGTTCGCCTGGCCTTGAAGTGGACATTATCAATTATTTCTGATTTCGGTCCTCATCAGAGATATTCTATTCTCTCTCTCTCTCTCGCTCTCGCTCTCTCTCGTCCCGTTAGGAGCAAGTAGCACGGCGAGCCCGGCACAATGGGCTGGCGGCGGGATCTCGACGGGCGAGTCTTGGGAGGGAAAAAAAAAGGTGCGACGACGTGCGCTGCGCGTCGAGGGAGAATCGATCTCCGGCGCGACTAATAGCAATTAGGCGGGAATCGAAATCGAGAAAGACCTGAGCCGGGTGTCAAAGGCGAGCCGATGCTGTGGCAGCCTCTCTTTAGAGGACAGGCTGGCAGGTGCAATTACAAGGTCGATGTGACGAACGTTCGCTGGGATCGTCGAATGGGCGACTAACAGAGAAAAAAAAAGAGAATAGGTCGGCACTGCAACGGAAATGTGTTTTTCTTCTCTTTCCAGGAAAGGAGTGTATGCAGGGCACGGGAGGCCGCAGATTATCGGGGCCGGGGACACTGACGAGCGTCCTGATCGAGGTCGAGGTTGAATGGTGGGATGGCCGAGTGCTGGAATCGATTGCGAGAAAGTTGCTGGATGCACCGGCACCGATGGCTGGAAATGCTGGGGAGGGTCCCGGACGGGTCTTGGCTTGGCCTTTTTTTGCCGGGCGAGGCTCCTCGTGCTCCACTTCAACCTCCAAGTCGTTTTCGGTGTTGTGCTGCGCAACAACCTTGCCCGCCTCGGAGGACCAGGAGAAAAGAGGAGAGGACTAAAAAAAATGTTCGTAGTCAATACACAGGCGCCATTAAGAAAAAATGAGCCTGGAGAAGAATAAGGTGTCCTTTGAAACGAAAAGGAAGCCGGTAGGAGTTAAAGAGAACAAACGACTAGGGAACACGGGGGAGTGGAGGAGTTGAGAGGAAGAGGAGGGCAGGTCAAGATGAAACACTTCATTCAGGGGGTGGTGGTAGGTGGGCGGTACGCACCGTTCTCGCTAGAGTGTATCCGTGAATTACCAAGTACTGTACGGAAGCGTTATTGCAGGTCTTTTTTTTTTTTTTTTTTTTTTTTTTTGTTGGGGAGGAAGGGCTTCTTGAAAAACACCTGGGCACAATGCAGACTGTCCTGAACAGCCTCATAGCTTTCACGGCCGACTTACACTTTAGGTAATTTGTACAAGGACTGCAACCCATCCGTTTACACTAGGTACACAGGAACTACTGTGTAGCGTACTTCGTACTTGGTGCTGCATTAGTCAAGGTAGTTGGTTGCCGGCACCAACAAGTGATGGCGCACGCAGCTCGTCAGGCAGGGTCATTTTCAGGTACTGTCAACAGATCCAAACTTTGACAGTCACCGCTCTCATTCCTCCATGATATTTTTTTTTACTCTTCTTTATTTATTTACCCCTTTACTTTCAAGGTCTGAACAATGTTGCGGACCAACAAGAAAAGGCCGGTTCGGCCACGTCCTGCCCTTGGTTGAGAACGACGACGTCATCACTCTGAGCCAGCAGTCATCGGCTCGCCGCATCCTTTCTGAATTCTAGCATCTTGACGCAGCTTGCTGATGCCTCTTACCTTTGCACGGATCGTCTTCATGGCTCGTCAATTACACAAAGTGCAGCCCCAGAGAGGAGTCGAGATCAACGTCTCAGGATGTCACCCATCCCTGCATTAATCCATCGAACAACCTGTTTGCGGCCCCGCGGCCCCGCGGCCCCGCGTTTCTGTTCTTTCTCGTTCGCCTGTTTGTGCTTGGGGCAGGCCAATGATGAAGTCGCCTGCCCCGCTGTGGTTTCCATTAGCACCACACACGGAGACGGGTCTCAGGGGGTTGCTTATTCGGTGCGCGAGGTCGCTGTGCCTACGAGGAGCTGGGCAAGCGTTTCTATTATTATTATTACAATTATCATCGATCTCGATTATTCTCTCTGTCTCTCCTTTTTTATTTAATTTTTTTTTTTTTTTTGGTTTTTTCCCTTTCCTAGTGAGGTCTCAGCTCATGGCTCTTTTTAGCTTGGCCTCTTTGAAAGGGTGTTGAAAATCAGACGCTCTCTCTTCTTCGATTCAGCCGCGCAACATGCAACCGAGGAATACACCCACCACCTTGCTATATATAGTTTGTATAATTAGATGTCCACTCAGCTGGGCCGTGTTGTCGAGAAGAAGAGGTCAGTCCGCTTCTCAGCCGCGCCCTCGACGGCGTGGCGAGGTTCATCAGCCTCAGATGGTGCGCTCGAATGGCGTTGGCACACAAGGGACAAGACGAACAGCCTGGCTGCAGGTGTGCAACACAGGCGGGGGGGGCCAAGTGTGATTAGTGTGGTACGGGCAGTTATTGTCGGTTGGCACCTGCCGGAATCCAGGGGTGACCTCTTTGTTTTTTTTTTTTTTTTTTTTTTTCATTCTCACAGATTTCAATCATCTAATGCCTTCTCGACACGAGAGAAAAAAAAATGGCCTTGGGTGTCACCAAAGACACCGGCGGTCCAATAACGCGCCGTCTTTTCTGCCCGTCCGATCAGTGACGACGGTGCGGAGGGCGTTCCCCGCCGCATAACCCGGCAATGACAGCCGTTAAGATCTACCTTAAGGGATCCATGTCGGATCTTGGACAACGGCTAGGCCGGAGCGGCGGCGACGCCAATCAGCGGCCCCATCATTATTAACTCACCAGGGAAAGGGCCCCTTGAGAATCTGAAACATCGTCTCGACTTGCCCAAGGTTGATGCTTCTGAATCAGGCCACGGATACGTACTGTATGTACATCGGGCAGTACGGCGCAGTGTAGCCCACTTACTGTGGAGCAGCTCGCTCCCAGAAGCAACCCAACGGTCGGTTCCAGATCGCCAGTCATCACATGGCACCGTTAATCGGTGGTTTGCGCGCTACTGAGAGCAATGTACGGATACGTATATACTCTCTGTTTGCAGAGCAAATGCTTGAACAACATGTTCCAACAGCCTTGGACACGCGAGGAGTAGAGTGTTCGCGATGGAATTTTGACGCCATCGCCCTCCCGCACGATCAAATTATGAAGCGGTGCTGCTTCCCATCTCCGCCATCAGAGGGGCAGACTATATAGGGTGTGGCATGCCGAAGCAGTCCACCGTTTAGACCAGCAGCACTAATAAGCATCAGACAGAAAGAAACAGCGGCCTACCAAACTGGTTCGAGTCAAGCCTCCCAGGACTCTCACTCTGGGCACTTGACGGTTGCCCGGGGTTTCAGCGTGGCTTCCTGACTCAGCCATGTCTCGTTCGATACCGGCCTCTCGAGCAGAGCTGGCTAGCTTGTTGCTACTTATGGGAGGCGGACCGGCAGAGGGTCGGGAATCAACAACAACTTTCGGCTTTCTGTTCTTCGCCAGAACGATGCTCTCAGTCAGCTTTCGTCAGGATTCTTCACGAGCTCACACTCCAATTGTCCCGGCAATACTGTATCATGTCCCCTAGCCTGAGGGCGGGGCTTAGGTAGTGGGCCGTCCGGTCGAATTTCTCGACTTCATGAGGGTAAAAGTTTCCTCGAGGCCGCGGCCAGCCCAATGCTTTTCCGGGAGCTGTTTCTCCGCCCGTACCCCAGGATAGCCCGCGCCCAGCAAGAAGGGGAAGCCCTGTTTGAGGTGCACTCGACGAGCCTATATAAGATCGGCCTGCCAAAGACGGTCGATGGGTGTTTCTTGTACCTCTCGATGATGAACAGCCGGCAGGTGAGCGCCGGTTGGGAACACGGCGTCGACCAAGAGAGAAGAAAGACCCTCCTACTCTTGATAAACCGTCAACTTCCGCGTCCTTGGAGACCACTCCATGCCTCGAAAGCTGGGCTTTATCTAGGGTTCCAGAGGCGTTTTATTACAAGCTTGCCACAAATTTGACGATCATGTGCTGGCAAGAACTTCTCTCGAAAGGTGCGGTGTGAGCGTTAAATCTTTGGGCGGGAAAGGTAGGGAAGGCTGGGTATGCCGCGCCTCGGGTGGTGGGAAGACTGTGCGTAGTAAGCGTACGTCATGCATCCACCCTCATCGAGGATTCCTCCTTGAAGGATGCTGACAACTCTTTGGCTAGGCACAAGCAAGTTGTCCAATGAGCATGAGACATAGACAACCAACCAACCGGTCACCAGCGGTAGGAGGAGAGGAGAGGAACGGGTCTTCTCATTTTCTCGCCCTTGCAAATCATGCTGAGACTAAACATTGGTCAGTCAGTGCTATAATATAGTGTTGGAACTCTGGGTCGTAGCAACCTGACTACCTTCAGATCATCTATGGTGAACTCGACCATATGGTAGATGTTAATGTAGGCGCTTCTCGCTATTCTCCGGCTCCTGTTGGTTTCAAAGACTGGCAACAGATCCTCTCGCGGGTGCTTACCTTGAAGTTCACCTCTGAGTCTTCCTTGTATTGCCCTCAAGCCGGTGCCACTCGAAAGACACTAGTATCATTATCCCGAGGAGGTTCCCCAAGTTCTTCAACCCTGGAGTACACTACACCTCCCGGACATACACGCAGAAAAGTTCCAGCTCCCACACCCGGCGTTTTAAGGGAACGGGAGGAAGAGCACCAAAATCTGACGACAAAACCCAGCGCCAATGTAATATCTGTGAGGGTCGAGCTGTCTCGCTGAATGCCAAACATCCCCTATAAACTAGAAGCTAAAACGAACGAGCGGAAAGGCGATCAGAACGGATAAACAAGGTAAGGCAACTGTGGCAAGGAGAGAAGCAGTAGACAGGCACACTATAGGCTGCGGCAGGATCTTAACAATCAGCAATTAAAATAGCCCAGAATACCTGCCACCCCGGCTTTCCCACCGGGCCCAACCACCACGGTTAACTCTGCCAGCCCGGCCTACCCAGCCAGGGATGCCTGTCTTTCGCCCGGGGCTACTCGCCGACTCTTCTTTCCTAACCCCCTTCCATTTTCAGGTGCAGACCTGCGAAAGCCCCGGGTCGTCTACCCGAATCCCCGTCTTCACGCACCCTCCCCCCCCCCCCCCCCCGGGGCGGCTTGCCTGCCTTGCTATACGGTTATCGATTCAAACCAAATGCCACGCTTCAGATCATCACATCATTGCCTCGGCTATCCCTTCCCCACCCGACCGTTCCCCACCCTGACACTGATGCGCTCGCTCTATTTGGCGACCCTCTTGAAAGCCAACAGATCCGCCAGGCTCGCCAGCGGGCACCCGTGCTTCAAGAATTCGTGATTGAGCAGCTCCTGTGCCGAGGCGCGGCTCTTGACGTCGACGCACAAGCAGACCGACAGGAAGGCCTTCAGCTCCTTGCTCAGCTTCTCGGGCTTCTTGAGCCGCGGCGTGCCGTTAGTGGCGATGAGATACAGCGCCTTGAGGGGCTCTTCGTTGAGATAGGGCGGCTCCGACTCGATCATCTCGATGGCCATGATTCCGAGCGACCAGATGTCGACCTTGGGCCCGTACTCCTTCTGCTTCACCACCTCGGGCGCCATCCAGTAGGGGGTGCCGACCATGGTAGCCCGCTTCGATTTGCTCTCGGTCAGCTTGGCACAGAAGCCAAAGTCGGCTAAACACGAGTTAGCAATTGGTTTTTCTAGAAGGCAGCTTGAAGGCGATGTGGTATGACGTACTAATCTTGACGTTTCCGCGGGCGTCCAGGAGGACGTTGTCGCTCTTGATGTCACGGTGGATGATGTTCTGCGAGTGCAGATGCTCGAGGCCTTGGCAGGTCTAATCCGAAAAAGTCAGCTTGCTGAGCGAACGAGGCAAGCTTATGCGGAGGCACGTTAACATACCTCAAGGCAGATGGTCGAGATTTGCTCCTCCGTGATGACGGGGTTGTTCTCGATAACATCCGTCAGGGCACCACCTTCCATGTATTCCATGACGACCCAGAGCTCCTTGTCGTTGTCCATAAGGAAGGCGTCGAGGAAGTTGACGATGTTGGGGTGCTTGTTCTCCCGCATGACCAGAATCTCATTAACAATCAGCTCCTTGCGGGGTTGGTGAGCAAGGTCCATCTGCTTGATGGCGACACGATCGCTGGTGCTGCGAGTCTTTGGGTTCACCGGGACGCCGGGTCTTTGGCCCATGACCTTGGCCACGTACACGGAGCCGGACGCGCCTTGGCCGATCTTCTTTTGCTTAGCATATAGCCTGTTGGGGTCGTCCCTGGACACGACCTCCCTCAGCTTCGCCATCACCTCGTTCTCCGACATGGTCGACATGCGCACGTCCTGCTTGCGCTCCGAAGGAGGAGGCTTAGCAGTCAGGGCAGCCTCAGCAGCCTTGACGGCATCCGAGTTGGCCGAGCTGGGCGCGGGCTTCGAAACATTCAGGGGCTTCACGGGCGCCGGCATGCGCGACGGCTGCTGCGCCTGAGGTTGGCCGTTGGGACCCCTTGCCTGCGCTCCGTTGGGATAACGGGCAGCCGCTGGAGGACCGTTGTTCTGGTCCGGTCGAGGCGTCCTCTGCGCTTGAGCTGCGGGGTCACGGGCCGAGGTAGAGCTGGATTGCTGCTGCGAAAGAGGAGGTCGGGATTGAGCGGAAGAGTTGCTCGGAGGAGCTGGCGCAGGTCTTTGTGCCCTGAGCGACTGGCCTTGGGGCGCCTTGGGCGCGGCTCGTGTCGGGTTGTACCGGTCGGGTTGGGGCGAAGGACTCGAAAAGCCGCCACCAATCTCTTGCTGGGCAAGAGGGACTTTCGTCTTGGGAAGCGACGCGTTGTACGCCTCGAGCTCCCGGCGAGCCTGCTCCTCTCTCTCTGCACGCTGCTTCTCGAGTTCCCGCGCACGCTGCTCTTCCCGCATCCGGTCGGCCGAGATGTAGTTGGGCGACACCCCTTGCAGCTGCTGCTTTTGGTAATCTGCCGGCCTAGGCGATGGAGTAGTGACGGGCTGGGGCGAGGGCGTTGTCGAGTAAGATGCCGGGCTGCGCTGTATAGGTTTCGGCTGCCGCGGCGGCGCGACCGAGTTGCCGCTCGGATAGCCATACTGGTCGCTCTGCATGGAGTTTGGAGACGCGATGGGCATGGGAGCATTGCCGTAATGATCGGGATTCTCGGCGCGCTTCGTCATGTCGGAATAGAAATCCAAAACTTCAAAGACGGCCTGGGGATTCTTCTCCACGTCTTCCTTGGTGATGGCGGACGAATTGAGCAGCCTGGTCCACTCCTCCGGCAGCCCAGTGAACTGTCCCGTCTGAGGGTTGAAGCCGACATGCACGGCGTGCGAGAAGTTGGAGGGATTGCTGACACCGCCTGGGCAGCGGGCGTAGATACAGTCAATCCACTCGTATAGCTCATCGTCGGTCTTGACGCAAATGCGCAGAGATCGCACGCCGTTGCCGTCGTCATCTCCGGGAGGGCCAGGGTACGCATTGGTCACGTTCCTCCTGAGCTCAAAGACGGGGTCACCATTGTCGTCAGGTACCCGGTCGACGCTAACCACGTCCGAAAGCTGGATCTTGTACAGCCACTTGCCGTTCTCGTTCTTGTGGAAGTCCAGGTTGTCCTGGCGTAGGATAAGGTATCGGCTCTTCCATTGTTGAAACGGATTCTTGCTCGGGAGACCGACATAGCCTTGCTTGACGATGGCGACTCCTCCGGAACCATCCAAATTGTTGGATCCTTGCCTCGAAATTGGGAGGGCTATGGTAGACCCGCTGTAGGTGCTTGATACTGGAGAGGAGATGCTCATGTTCGACATGCTGTTCGTGAGGTTCACGTTGGGCATGAGACCCAGGCGGGGCTTGTCCGTAGGGGGCCGCGGCGCGGGGCCGGGGTTCATGAACTGCCCGCTCGAGTAAATACTAATATGCAGGAGAGTATTAGCACTGAGAGGTGGACTGCGACGACGTCCGCGCGCGAACACCGGAAGAATAGAGGTACCGATCTCCCGTTGCAGGCAACGCGGAGCGAACAGAGCTCGGGGCCCTTCGTTGTTCGAAACAGCCACGGGACGCAGGTTTGCTCGACATCGAGGGAGGTACACACCTATTCTGCGTCGACATTTTGACGGTATTGTGGGAGGCGGAACAAGTACTAGAAGCGCAGGTTCAGGATACGGGTCGCCGCTGCAAGTCGGAGCTCGGCCGGTGATGTACACGGCGACTGGCCGGGTAAGGCTCTGTGAAGCCATGCATTAGCAGATCATCACATACGCTGGGGTAGGCGTACACTTACTGGAAGCTCGAATGAAGGGAGGCGCTCCGTATGCGAGGCGAGAGCTACCGTGACCGTGACAGGAGACGCGATACCTGAGGTCAGGTGAGACGCCGAAGTGCAGATAAATGCCGCGGGCGCAAAAAGGAATACCGGCAGCAATGCAAGTGCAACGCGCCGAGTTCGCAGCCGGAATCGAGTCGCGATCAATTACCTAAAGGTGCGGGCGGCTGCAAGTCGTAACGGTTACCGTACCAGCAGTCGGCTCAGGGGCGAACGCACAGCTGGCACAGAGTCAAAGGCAACATGTGTGAAATTCCACGCTGAGACGACGTAGTGGTCAAAAAGACGGCCGAGTTTGGTTGCTCGTTTCCAATCGGCCAGCTTCGCTCGCCGGACGGATGGGGTAGGGGATGGCGGTCAGTCGAAGGGCTTCCCGGGTCCAAGGAGTGGGCTAAGCTCGGCAGCGCGCAACTCGAGAAGTTGAGTGTGGGCTCTGTTGGCTTGACAGTCAAAAGAAAGACGGCAGAAAAGCAAGTTCCTGTTGGTGGGAATGACCAATATGTGCGGCTATGACGCGCAAGCACAGAGCTGGAGTGCCGCGCTCAAATGTTGCCGTTGGCTGTGTTGGCTCAGGAGGTTGGTCGACAAGGAGATGGTCTCGCTCCAGGAGCGTCGGGTCGGGTGCGCCTGTGGATCTCGCAGGAGAGATGGGAAGGGCTGGGCGCGTACGCTCGGCTGCATTCTGGGGAGGGGAGGGGTAAGTTTTCGGGACCCACTCACGCTTACCTGTTTGAGGGCCGGGGGGTCTAGGGGTTCGATAAGGAACTACGAGATTTGCCTAGAGATTACACGGGCGAACAAGGTACAATACTATGAGATCCTGGTCCTCGAACACATGCACAAGGGCATTGGCTCTCTAAGCGCGGTTGCTTGACAGGGCTTCGGTGTGACTTGTTTTGAAACTTGGGCTCGTGAAGATGAGGGCGACTTGGAACTTGCAAATTATTTGAAACTTTGACGAACCATGGAGCACCAACTTAAATGCTGGTGATTCGTAGATTATTGACTAAGCCATGGCTAACAGCAGTGCCATGGAAAGGAAACCCAAGTTCTCTCATACCAGTCGAATGCAAATACGGCGACTCGACTTTCGACACCTCCTTTTTTTTTTTTTTTTTTGTTGGCGATTTCCGAAAGATCAGTAGTCCCTGTCCCAGAGCTCAGGTGGATGTGGGCCAGGATCCTTCCAAAAATACAGTACCACCCTGCTAATACTACTCAGTACTATGGTCACAGTACGGATGTAAACTTTCAGGGCCACCACCGTCTGCTAGCCCGATGTGGCAGTAGACTCGCTTCTTTGGAAATTTGAACTGCAACCGACTGATACAGTACACTACACAGTAAGCATGAGGTGGGTATCGCTGAACCACGCAGCACATCACTGAGAGTCAATTGCGGTTTCCCAGTGCCTCTGCAACCGGCTTTTTAAAAACCCAGATCGACAGGCCACTGAGGTACTTGGTGCTCGAAGCCTGTAGGCCTCCCGGCCACAGCAACCTTCCCGGTGACGGGTATGCATGTATGTATGTATGTATGTAATCCGCACAAGCCTGGCTTGACAGAAGGCCGTCTTGTCCCGTAAATCCGACACCGCTACCTACTCCGTACATTTACTCCGTAGTAGTAGTAGTAGTAGTAGCAGTAGCAGTAGTAGTAGTAGTCCTGTCTGAGCAGCACCGAGTTTCAGACGGGCGAGTTACCGTCTGATTCCCCGTTGCTGGTATTGATTCATCAACCAAGAACCCCTCGATATTAGGACAGAAGTACTAGAAGTAGAGCTCAGCAATCAGAAAAATCTTGCGGCTACCCGCGACTGTCTTGGACGGCCCAATAAGCAAGCCGTATGCAGAGAAGACCTTCCGTCTGGGGGACTCCCGGGGGTCGCACGGCAGACGGTTCGAGACGACGAGCGTTGATTTAGCCGCGCCGCAACCTGCGACACTCCCGTACCAGCACGAATGGAAGGCCATTCAGGCTCGGGAAGGCTCATGTATCCGTATTCCGTCCTTCGTTCCTTGTACAGTACCATCGCTGAACATTCTGCAGTTGGCCGAGTTACCCGCCCACGGCGATGCAGCAAGATCGAATCGACGTCTTGCGCCTCGCTTTGCTGGTTTTCTCCACACCTAGCCCCTTACCCGTGCGTGCTGCTTCGTCCTGTATCCACTGTTTCTGATGCGTTGTGGTCTTTCCGAGTTGCGGATCCGCCGTCGCAGAATCCTCGACTTTGATTGCAAATCACCACTGCCAGCGCTGAGCTCCGCCTTTACGACGGCGTGACCGTACAGTATGTAGGGACGTACATACTGAGCAGTGGTGTACTAGACGCACAGGATGGGGGTAAATCCAGTTGATAATTATCTTGCGTGGGGAAGAAGGATGCTCTGCGACCCCTTCCAAGGTTTTAGGTGCGCTGGCTTCTCTAGGCAGGTGCTATCGGATCTTCACGAAGGAGCTTCTCTTCCCTGTTTCAACAGCGTTTTGTTCAAGGCAGAATGGAGAAATCGGAAATTGAGTGAGGAATTTCACTTGAAAAGATGTCGATATCCAACAGTGGATATTTACCAGGGGTAACCAACCGCAGCGAGGCGTCGAATTATTGTAGCCTGACACTGCATGAGCACGAACAAGCCTTCCGAAATCCCATCGACATCTCAGGCAGCTGAGTGCGCTGATCAACGGACAATATGCTGCATCCCTTGTGCAACAGCCCGCTCGCTGCGCGCAAGTGACACAAAACAGGAACTGATGAGGCGTCAGGCGCATTCCATCACTTGTATCACAAAACGCTCTTATGGGCTCTCTGGAAGTGGTCGTCGTCCACACACCGTCTCGAGGGATCTCTATTGCGGTATACACAATGTAGTCTTGGCAAATGCGCGCTCGCACTGACTAACAAAGCCACATCACCTCTCAAATCAGCTCTAACGCTGCTGGCTTCAACGAACGGTGACCTCAACTTCCTGTTGGCCCTCGAAGATGGGCAGCTCGGACTCGATGTCCTGCCACGTCTTGGTACCCTCGACCAGAGCCTTGATGGCGTCGATGATCTTGCCCTCGTCGGCGCGCACCTGCCGCGTGCTGTCACGCTCTCTGAGAGTAACGGTGCCATCCTTGACGGTCTGGAAATCGACGGTGATGCCGAACGGGGTGCCCAGCTCGTCGTTTCTGCTGTACCGCTTGCCGATGCTGGCTGACGAGTCGTCGACGCGACTCGAGATACCGGCAGACCTAAGCTTCTGCGACAGCTTGCGCACAGTAGGCGTGAAATCCTTGTGAGAAGACAGAGGCACGATCAAGACCTTCGTCGGCGCGACGGCGGGAGGGAAAGAAAGTACCTGACAGACGTTAAAATGATGGGGAGAGTGTAGACTGAAGGGTAGGGAAACTTACACCACGCGCCTCATCGCCACCCTCGCTTGCTCGGGTCCAGTAGTTGTGCTCCATCAGGGCGTACAATATCCGGCCGATGCCGAACGACGGCTCGATGACGTTAGGCGTGTACTCCCGGATATTCTCGACCCGCTTCTGCCACTTGATGGCCAGCAAGTCCTTGCTGACCTCAACCTTGCCATCGCCGATGCTCGGCACATTGATGGTCGCCTTGCCGGTCTCTTCCAGCTCCTTGGCGAGCTTGCCGCGCTCCTCCTGCGTGGTAGCCAGAATGGCGGCCTCAATCGTCTTGCCATCCTTCTTGAAGAAGGGGCCAAACTTCTTCTTTTCAATCTCAACCTCCCATTCCTCAATGACCTTGGGCTCGTCGAGCCGCTGCCGCACAATAAGCGGGGCACCGGTCTTCTTAGCATGGACGGTCAAGTCGTAGGCACTACGGTCGGCACAGCCAACGCACTCCACCCAACCACTCGAGGTGAGAAGTTCGGCATCCCAGCAGTCGCAGGCGTAGTGGGCCATCTCGTTGGCCATGTGTTGCCTGAAGCGGATCTTTGTCTGGTCGATGCCAATCTTCTTGAGGAACAGATGGATGCGAGCGAGGAAGTAACCCAGGGTCTCGTTGTCAACCATGCCACTCTTGACGGCTTCCCCAATGGTCGTTCTTGTAGTCGTGGTCTTGCCCGACAGCTGGGTTTGGCGGTCAAGGAAGTCGAGCTCAATGTCTTCAACCTCGTGGAACCGATGGTGCTTCTTGTGGCTCTCGGGGTCGACAAAGTGCTCAATCTCAGCCATGAGGAACTCGCGAACGCGGAGCAGGCCAGCCCTGGGAGAAATCTCATTCCGGTAGGACTTGCCGATGGAGGCGGAGGCGAAGGGCATCTGGCCGGTGTTGAACTCGAGGAGCTTGGCAAAGTTCAGAAACTGGCCCTGAGCGGTTTCCGGCCGCAGATAGCCGGGGGTGTTGCTGCTGGGGCCAATTGACGTCTGGAACATCAGGTTGAACGCAACCGGAGGGCTGGGTTGCTCGCCAGTGGAGGGATTCCTGAGGTCATACTTCTTGATGAGCTCGCCCAGCTGCTCACCATTGTAGTTGTCAATCTGCGCCAGCACCTCCTCGTATTCCTTGACCACCGCGTCGTCCAGCTTGACCGCCTCGTGACCCTTGGACTTCTTCTTCTTCTTCTTGGGGTCCTCCTCCTTCTCTTCCACCTTTTGGCCACGTGCCTCCTTGTCGCCCTTGAGCCGCGCTTCGAGGACATCCTCCACAAAGTGATCGGCACGGAGAATCTCGCCGTTCTTGGGGTCCTTGCACATCCAGTCCGCAAACTTGTCGACGTGGCCGCTGGTTTTGAGGACGTCGTGGGGGGTGAGCGCGGTGCAGTCGACCTCGAGCATGTCCTCCTCGAGAATGAAATGCTTGCGCCAGATGTCGATAACGTTGGCCTGCAGCGCGCAGCCCGGCGGACCATAGTCGTAGAGGCCAGAGACACCACCGTAAATTTCGAAAGAAGGGGTGTAGAACATGCGCCGGCGCAGAAGAGACTCGAGGGCCGCCTTGTCGAGGGGCTGGCCCTTGAGGGTCGTGACTGTCGTGGTCATGGTGGGCTGCTTTCTCTTTTTGCTAGGCGTATACTTCTGGAAAGCGTACGAGCGCGGGGCAGAGGGAGCAAAAGCTGTAGTAAACCTGCGGATGGGGAAGCCGAAGACCCTCGGTGCCGCAACTTTGTGCAGGTTGAGCGGATTACCAGCGAGCGGTAAGAGGAGAGGGGTGGGCAAAAGGGGCTTCATGAATTGTAACAAGTGGTTGTTTGCCCAACCAGGTGAGTCACGGCCCTTTTTCTCCTGCCAGATCCCTTTTTTTTTTGCCCGATTTCAGCGCCAGGAAAGCTGCGTGCTGCTCTGATTGAGGGGACTCCTGCGCTTCGCCTCCACACTCAATGCACCAAAAAGGCACGCGAGACTGCCGGAAATTCAATTAGCCGCTAAAACTGCCCCGCGCCAAGAGGCTAGATCTCAGAGAGGGGCAGTCCAACCCCTGCAATCTGCTGGGGCCGCCCTGGCACTGCATGGATTGAACAAAAAATTTGGGGCTTCAGTTCTGATAGCGACAAGTTCTTTTGCGATAACAGCAAAACCGGGGACAATCAGCAACCATGGGCTCAGGAAGAGGCACGTCGGGGCCTTCACTGTCCCTAAAAACCTCCAACAAGCTCAAGCGTCAACAACTATACATCCAACAAAAGAAAGCGACCGGTAAAGCCCGTCACGAGGAGCGGCACCGAAGGCGCAAAGAGGAGGCCAAGAACCCGGAACTTAGAAGGCAGCGGCTCGAGCGAAACCAGCCCGCGAGCATCGACAAGAAGAGGATATGGGATGACGTTGACGACGATAGTCTCGGTGCTGTGGTGGATGTGGCCCAATTGAAGCGGCGGCGCTTGGAAGAGGCCGAGGCAGCGGCGGCGGCAGAGGCGGACGGTGCTCAGAAGAATACCGAGGAGAAAGATGACGACGATGTCGACAGCATGCTTGGGTCTGACGACGACGAGGAGGGGGGAGGAGGGAGCGGGGATGACGAGGAACGCATGGAGAAGTTACAAAGAGAGCGGTCACGAAGGCAACCCAGCATCGCGCCCTCGACAGTGTCTACAAACCTCGACATCACTCCGGACTCTCTGGCCGCTCAGTTCAAAAACTTGTTCAACGACGAGCCGCCGGTGATGCCGAAGATTCTTGTCACAACGGGTCTCAATGGGACTATCCATAAGGAGGCGCAGGAGATAGCCTCTGTTTTCCCGAATGGTGGGTGTCGTTCCTTGGTACCCGGAGCCGGGAGCCCATACTGACATGGTCATTAGCGACATACATCCCGCGGAGTGCTCACCGCTACTCTTACAAGTACAGCGTCAGGGAGATTGCAAAGTTTGCTAAGAGTAAGTCCATACTACGCCCTTGTTCCTAGAGCGATCATTAACATGGCCCAAGACCGCGGATACACGGCGCTGCTGGTAGTCCAGGAGGATCTGAAACGGCCAAGCCAACTCAGCGTGTGCCACTTGAATGGCGAGGGTGTGCCACCTGGCCCGACCCTCACCTACACTATTCGAAACTACCAGCCAGGGAAGGCGATTGTCGGGCACGGCAATCCAACGAACCACTATGTGAGAAGATTTCCTGTCCAACTTTACTTAGTGGCACGCGATGTGCTGATGAGTATATAGCCCGAGCTGCTTCTTAACGGCTTCAAGACTCCGCTGGGTCTGTTGGCGGCAAAGTCTATGAACACCTTGTTCCCCCCGAAACCTGAGTTGGCGGGTCGCCAGGTGGTGACCTTGCACAATCAGCGCGACTACATCTTCTTCCGCCGCCACCGATATGTTTTCCGGGAGGCACGGCCGACGGAGAAGAATGTACAGGGTGCTGACGGCAAGGATCTGGAGGGCGTCAAGGGAATTCGTGCCGGACTGCAGGAGATCGGACCGAGTAAGGCACAGCCCACGCACCTGAATCGCGATGAGCAGCGGAGCTAATCTAGCATAGGAATGACCCTAAAACTTCGCAGGGTCGACAAAGGCGTCGGAAGGGCAGGGAGCGAAGGCGAGGATGCGCTGAAATGGGAATGGAAGGCCAAAATGGAGAAGAAGCGGACCCGTTTCAACCTGTAAGGATAGCAGAACGTGATACCCAGATGGTTCGTAGGGCGCAGCCATTGCCATGAGGGCTGGGTCCACCGCGGCCTTCCCATTCAACACGGTTCGACGAAGATTATCCTCTGGGCTCGTTTGATGATGGATTGTTGATGTTGCCCGCCCCGTGTGGGGTTGATCTCTGCCGATTGCCAACTCTGATTATCACGCATTATCGCAGACTACGAAGTGAATCTGCCACGATCCTATCCTTGATCAGTTATCTCCCCTTCCGCACCGCTGTTTTCTTTTCATTTTCCCTCAACATGATGACGGAGTAGCTATTCACGGTCAGCTTCACGATCACGCCCGGCGAGGTCCAGAGGGGAAAAAAAAAATATCAGACGAGTCAGTCAAGACCTACGCAATGATGCCTCCGACGGCAATGGTGCCGCCGACCAGACTCCCCCACTCCCCGACGCCCCGCCCGCTGACCAGCCAGCCGAGCGCGACGATGGTGCAGGTCTTGACGTGCCCCACGACGGTGCTCGAGACGGGCCCGGCGCGCGCGACGATGAAGAACTGCGAGATGTTGATGAGGCTGGCGA
The DNA here is from genome assembly GCF_000226095.1 of Thermothelomyces thermophilus ATCC 42464. Lineage (NCBI taxonomy): Eukaryota > Fungi > Ascomycota > Sordariomycetes > Sordariales > Chaetomiaceae > Thermothelomyces > Thermothelomyces thermophilus. The sequence goes on from NC_016474.1 coordinate 3,409,770, forward strand.
AGGCGCCGCTCAGCAGCACCAGGGCCCAGCGGGCCGGAGGCAGCGCCCGCCACGAGGCCGGCCAGGTGTCGAGGAAGGGGATGGCGTACAGGAGCAGGACGGCCGACACGGGAGCCTGGTTGAAGAGCAGCTGCATGCTGGACAGCTTGAGGCGCCGGTGGTAGGCGGCGATCCAGACGGTGTAGAGCGCCGATGCGAGCGTGCCGGACAGGGCGAAGAGGACGCCCAGCGGGGAGGTGGTCTGGACGCCTTGCTGCTGCCGTTGAGGGTAGTGAGCGCCATGGCCCCGGGCCGGCGGGGGTCGGGTGTCGTAGTAGGAGACCAGACCGACGCCTAGGCAGGCCGGGACGAGGGCGAGGATGGCGGGCTGTGGGAGGGTGGCGCGGTAGAGGAAGTAGTTCAAGATCGCGACGACCGGGGTGAGGAGGATGCGGGCGATCTGGTAGAAGGTGACGGTGGAGAAGGCGAGGGACAGGTTGGGGAGGATGACGTTGAGGGACATGGCGAGGGAGAGGGGAAGGATGTCGAGCAGGGGAACGGATCGTGGGGCAAAGAGGGCAAGGCCCGGGCGAGAAAGCACAAACAAGGTGAGATAGGTGATGAGGAAGTGGAAGCAGGCAAAGGTGAGCTGGGCAAGCTTTAGGGAGGGCTCTGAAAAGATGGCTTTGTTGGTGAAGACCTAGGTTACCAGGGGTGTCAGTAACTGCTCGTGATGTTCGAACGACGAAAGGACAAGGGGCGTTGTTTACAATGCCTATGGTAGCCAGGGTGTTGATGACCATCCAGACCAAGCCCGAGGCGAAGGAGCTCTTTGATTTGGGTTTCCACGGTCGTTCTTCCTTTGGCAGGAGCTCCTCGTCTTCAGGATCCTCGGCACCCCCTCGATCAACCGGTAAGCTTTGCATCTCTTCATCATTTCCATGATCGTCAAATCGGCCCAGCCGAGGGCTCAGCGTGTGAAATTCTCTGTCCGATGAGACCGAAGGGACCAGTTTGGTGTCCGCCATGCTCGGCCTCAGGGAATAACAACACCGAACTGGCGTTTGAGAAGAACTTTTAACCCGGGTTCAATAGTGCATGTCCGATCCAGACCGCTGTTGCTGGTGATGAGAGCAAACCGGGTCGTCCTGTAGTTAGTGTACATACATGCGAGTGTATGTGGTAGGTACCTCTGTATGTATGTACCTCCATACTCTGTCCTCAATGTATGTACTGTGCTGACTGGTGTCAGTTCGGGCCACATCAGCCAAGGGTTGATTTGCCGTTGATCAATCGCTTTCGCGGGACGAACGCCCGAAAAGATACCCTTGCCGTTTTGGACAGGGTCGAATGGCGCAGAAACGGAAATCGCGCTAGTAATGTAAGTCCGTGTTCCTTCCCCGTATTCCATGCACGGAACACACCACAGGAATCCGGCGAGGAGGGGTTACCCTGTCTTTCAATCTAAGCAGGAACGTTCTGTATTCGATTGTCCCGAACGGCATAATGACATGAATCTTGATGTTGCGCAATTGCAGCGAGGAGCAAGGGCCGTGATTTTGCTCTTCCCAGAATTTGCCGTATTCCATACCGTGTAGTGTATGTTCAGCCTTGCGCCGTCAAAAGCATGTTTCACAGTGGGAAGTCTGAAGTGGGTCCTCTCATCAGGGACCAGTGACGCTCATCTCAGGGCACCCGACGTTTTTATCTCATCGGAGGCAAAGTCGAAGAAAAGACCGGAGGCACATGGCAAGGTCGCACAGGCAGGATACTTGCAGCTTTCGTATATGTAAAAACAGAAGTTTTACAATTTCGAACTCGACACATTTTCCGAGACGAACTCGTTTCCTTGCCTACCTATGTGAAAGGCAATGCGGCCTTGAACGCAGCCAAATGGTACACGTTTACGGAGTAGTTATTACCTGAAACGACGGCCAATTGCGCTCATTGCCTCTTTTGGCCACCTTCCGACTGATTGCCATGCTCGGACGTTGTCAACCTTGGACTTAGCGAAGGTGCGCCAATTCATACGGAACCAACAATCAAGAGGGCGCGCCGACCTTCATAACACGTGTGGGATGCTTTCGTTACGACCGACTGGGTCCTTCTTTTAGAAGTCGCTCGCTCTTTAGCAAGTCGCGGCTCCCTTCGTTTGGTAAAAGCGGAAAAGAAAAAAAGGGAAAGAATCGATAGCCACATGCGACAACTTCGCGATCCACGATTCTTCTGAGAACAATGACCATCTCGGGTGGGGCACAGTCGCCAAACGGAGTCACCAATGGTGAGTTTGTGCCGGCCGTTGATGAGGAAGAGACAAACGAACCCCCCTTCCCTCCCCTTTTGAGATGCCCCTTGAGAGATGATGGAGGAAATGAGACCGATAGTATGGTGCTGACTTGTCTTTTTTCGCTCGATGCGAAAAGGCTTTCGCCGTGGAAACCATTTCTTCGAGGACTATGGCATCTGGAACGAGGCTCCGGTGCTCATCGGCACCACCAAGTTTGAGCCCCTCCCAGACGTCCGAAACATCATGATAACGGGTGGCGCCGGCTTCATGTATGTTACTCACATACACTCCGAGCGAAGCCACACAACTCTCTTCCCTCCTTTCGACAGGGCGGCTGACCATGTGAATAGAGCATGCTGGCTCGTCCGGCACCTCACCCTCACGTACCCGCACGCTTACAACATCGTCTCCTTTGACAAGCTGGACTACTGCTCGTCGCTCAACAACACGAGGGTCCTCAACGACCGGCGCAACTTCACCTTCTACCAGGGCGACGTGACCAACCCGTCCGAGGTCATCGACTGCCTAGAGCGGTACAACATCGACACCATCTTCCACTTTGCCGCGCAGTCGCACGTCGACCTGAGTTTTGGCAACTCGTACAGCTTCACGCACACCAACGTGTACGGCACCCACGTGCTGCTCGAGAGCGCCAAGAAGGTCGGCATCAAGCGCTTCATCCACGTGTCGACCGACGAGGTCTACGGCGAGGTCAAGGATGACGATGACGACCTGCTCGAGAGCAGCATCCTAGCGCCGACCAACCCTTACGCGGCCAGCAAGGCGGCCGCCGAGATGCTCGTGCACTCGTACCAGAAGAGCTTCAAGCTGCCGGCCATCATCGTGCGGAGCAACAACGTCTACGGGCCGCACCAGTATCCCGAGAGTATGTAGAGCCAGAAACCCTTCCCCATCACAACTCACACTACCCGCACAGCATGACACTAACCATGTCTCTCTCTTCTCTCTCTCTCTCTCTCTCTCTTTTGAATTGTGCGCCAGAAATCATTCCCAAGTTCACCTGTCTCCTGAACCGCGGCAAGCCCGTGGTGCTGCACGGCGACGGCTCGCCGACGCGGCGGTACCTCTACGCGGGCGACGCGGCCGACGCCTTCGACACGATCCTGCACCGGGGCCAGCTGGGGCAGATCTACAACGTGGGGTCGCAGGACGAGATCAGCAACCTGGCGCTGTGCCGGAAGCTGCTGGCCGTCATGGGCCTCCCGCACGCGACGCCGGCGGAGCTCGGCCGGTGGGTGCGGTACACGCACGACCGGCCCTTCAACGACCACCGCTACGCCGTCGACGCGACCAAGCTGCGCAAGCTCGGGTGGGAGCAGAAGACGGGCCTGGAGGAGGGCCTGCGCATCACGGTCGAGTGGTACCGCCGCTTCGGGGAGCGCTGGTGGGGGGACATCACCAAGGTCCTGAGCCCCTTCCCGGTGGTGGCCGGCATGGAGGTGCTGTCCGATTCCGAGCCCGTCTCGGAACATCCTCTGCAGACGACGGGCGCGACGGCGACGATGACGACGACGACGCTGGCGACGACGAGGGCGGAGCAAAGGGCGGACGGGGTCGACGGGGCCAATGGGCGGCCTGCGAATGGCCAGGGAGGGCAAAAGTAGCACCAGCAGCAACAGCATCACGACGCGTAAGAGGGTGATGACAGCCTCCCTACCACCGCCTACCCCGGGGTGAGGGAGGTTGAGAGTGTGGTGTGCATGTCGATTTTTTTTTTTTTTGTTTGCTTCTTACCCAACTAGACCTGAGTCAAGCAGGGAGGGAACAGGGGCGTTGTTGGGATTCTGTTGGACCATGGGGTGGTCAGACAGGAAACAATCCATGTGCCGTTGGAACCGTACGGGCGGATGCTTTTGATTTGGAGAATCTAGCTCTGAGTACACTAACTACACTAAGCGGTGTTGGACTGAGGACCCGAGCGAGCGGATCCCGACTGGCCGAAGTGAGACATCCTGTCTAACGCAACGTGGCTCGGCTCGGCGTCTGCTGGGTCGGTCTCGACTCTCGACCCCCTCGCCGACAATTGTCGGTTTTACAGCGTAGCTTCGTCGTCCACCGGGAAGGGTTCTAACCGATTGGCTCATAACAAGAGATTAGTACACCATGCACTTATTCATTGGGCTGATGCCTGCATTTTGTTCCAAAAAACACACGTGTGTCACCTATATCGCTGCTCCTCGAGCCGATGCAGTGCCAGGCCGCTTCGCCACTTCTGCGAGTGTGAGACTTGCTAGGGAGAGTATGTATGCACATCCACTGATCAGGCAAGCGGACAGACTGGTCTGATGGGCCGCCCTCGCAAGGGAGAAGGGGGGAAGTGTGGGTTTCACTTCATTTTTTCAACACCTCCTGCACATTGGTCAAGCGAGCGAACAGGTATCTGAGAAAGGGCAATGTTCCCGAGCGCTGCAATCCGCCATTTGGGGCAGTGTCTTTCTCGAGGAGGCGGGACCGGCCCGAAAGGAGGCAAGCTGCCTCATTGTGAAAGGCTTAGGTTCCATCTGTTTGGATACCGAGTGATGCGGTTGCTCCACAACGAACCAGAGAGCAGAGCCAGCGATTGGGCCCCAGGTTCCAGAGCCGCGGGACGGGACATACTATGTAGGTAAGAAAAAATTCTGCCGAGATTGAAGGCTGCATAACTATGTCGTGGCAAGTTGCCGATGGGCAACTAGTTAACCAGAGCAACCGATGCGGGTTCTGAACGCCCCTCGTCCCCACTTGCTGGAAATGTACCATCCGTACTGTACATACATACGGATCCGTACAATGAGTCCGGCGTTGCGACTGCGCATTGCATGCAGCGCAGCAGGGTGCTGCGGATGGACGGATAGTCACGCCGCAAATGTGTATGTGCACTGCTAGTACGGAATAATAACGGGTGTCTCGGGACAAGACGATAGGAATGCACAATCCGCGAATGCCCAAACGTGGGCCCGCTTCGCCTGCTGATGATCATGGACTGGTTTGGACAGGAGTTTGACGGTGCGATGACTTTGTAGAGATTGGTGGATTGCATTGGAATGAATGCTCTCCCATGCTGCCGGGTCGGGTCTGCTGGGTGGAAACGACGCAGTCGGTGAGTTGGAGGGGAAGAAAAAAATCCGCCATGCCGTACCTCTCTCCGGGGGGGACTGGCCTGCGGTGTTTGCCAAGGAGAAGCGGCGCTGGAATCCGGCGGTGATCGTGACATTGTCTACACGCGGGAGCTGTTAGCTTTTCGGTATTTCGCGCGCGGACACCAGGTGTACACGAAACAGAAACAGTTGATTCGGGTCGAGTTGGTGTTGTTTCGCAAGGCGTCTGGTGAGTTCAGACAAATCTGATTCTATGAAAGAACTTGATGTAAGGCTTTCCCGATAGATTTCGGAAAGAGGTTCCTCGCTACACTTATGAATGGCCGCCTGCCCTTGCCTCTACGGATGACACTAGCACTTGTCTGGATAGATCGTCCGTGCACAAAGGGGGTCGCAGTTAACTCCGAGGAGTGGGTCGTGTGGGTGTCCCAATCCGTCGTGGATTCCTCCTGATGGTTTTCTTCTCCACTGTGGGGGTTCCCGCCGACCAATCGGGCGCGAACCTTTGGGTCCCCGTTGACGAAGCGACGTGGATGCGAGGCTCATCCACAGTACCGCAGTATGCGGATGCACGGCGCAGCAATCTGACAAGTTCTCCTTGCCAGTAACAAGTTGTGTTAGCGTAACGGTATACAATATCGTCTAGTGTTCCCACACGGTAAAGACGGCGTTCTTCAACTGTCTCCACAGCGGTCCAGGTACCATGTCAGTGGGGCACGATAGCGGCGAAGCAAGGACCTCGGTGGTATTTACCGCGCCGGCGCCGGCCTGGTCCCTTGTTGCGCCGCATGCCGTTAGTGTACACTAGTGTACTGTGTACATACATAGTAGTTTGGATGGCCGTCCACCCTTCCACCCTGACGCTAATAATGTACGAGGAAGTTTAAGTGCCCGTTGAGCCCATCGTCCGCTCCTTGTCCCGCCCACCCACGCTGCTCGAATCACCCGAATTGCCCAAGCCGCCGGCCTCCTCGGATAATGGAAGAGTGACGGAATCGAGACCTCGAAATCCAGGCGATTGCAGGAGCGGCTGTCGCGCCGGTCTCCTTAAATACGGGCAGCCCGCTTTACGAATTCTCAGAGAGCCGACTCTCAAGCTTGATCCAAATCCCTCCTCCGAATCTCTCTCGCCTACCACTGTGCAGCGCGCTTGCTGGTTTGCGGCCACGCCTACCATCAGCGTCACGACGCTCTTAGACCAGCCGCTTGCATGCGCTCCCGTCACCAGCGGGGATCCACCGACGGACGAGCCTGATGGAGAGGCCGCGGCACCGACCGGTCCAATCGAGAGATTCAGGGCGCTTCTTCGGATTGGGGAGCAATGGGCTCGGTACAAGCAAGGGGGCACAGCGGAACACTGGACGCACAGTCGGAGGGCCCCTCGTTCACTTCAATACGACAGACCGACCAGATAGACGCGACATCTTGCAGCTCCCCGGTAGCCCATGATGTTACCCTCGAAGTCGACGAGAGCAGCTATATTTCCGCCGAGATACGCGAGGTACTGTCGCAGGACGCTCAGGAACCGCACCTGGAGGTGGACGAGGGTTGCGAGGAAGCGTCGGACGAGGAACCCTGCTCCCAATCGGTCTACGCTATGAGCATGTATCCCGGGGCTGGGCCTGCCTTTCAGGTCGAGCAATCGTATCGGAACGGCCACGACTCTGCCACCATGTGAGTTTGTCCCGTTGGATATGAGGTTTCGCCCTCGGGGCGCAGAACACTAACCGCAGTCTAGTGACTCGGCCCGGACGCTCTATGCCGAGGATTTCGATTTCGTCGTCGAGAACGGTCGGCAGTACTGCGGCGACTACTTCCTCCCCATCGACCAGACGGAGCAGACACGTCAATATGTTATTCATCAAGTTTATCTTAAGCTCTTCAACCTCGAGCTTACGACGGTCCCGTTGGAGAACCCGACTTACATTCTTGACATCGGCACGGGGATAGGCGAATGGGCCATCGGCATGGCCGAGAAGTATCCGCAATGCGAGGTCTTTGGCACCGATATCGCGCCCATCCAGCCTACACATCAAGTCCCTTTCAACGTCGAGTTCCACATTGAGAACGCCGAAGAGGAATGGATCCGCCCAGCCAACGCGGTCGACCTTGTCCACCTGCGAAACATGGAAGGTGCATTTTCCGACTGGTCCTTCATCTACAGCCAGGCGTTTGCGTGCTTAAAACCGGGCGGCTGGATCGAGGTCATCGACTGGGAAGACTTCTTCGCCGAGAAGAACTTCCTCTCCTTCTACCCAGAGGGCTCGGTGCTGTACATCTTCGTCAAGGCACTTCTCGAGGCCGCCGAGCTGGCGGGGAAGCCCCGCAACTCACGGCATCTGAACAAGAACCTGTTGACGGAGGCGGGCTTCGTCGACATCCAGGACTCCGTGTACGACCTCGGCATTGGGTCGCGCGAGAACAGCAGCTACGGCAAATTTTGGTTCTTTTCCGTCATCACGGGCATCGAACCCACCGCCCTACGCCTGCTGACGAAGTACCTCGGTTGGGACCCCGACGACGTGCGCGAGCTGTGTGAAAAGGTGGCCCAGGAGATTAAAGCGGTTGCCGACGACCCGGACAGGGTGGACGCTTTTGTCGTCAAGCTCCGCGTCGTTGTCGGGAGGAAACCATTGGACCAGGGACAGAACGCAGCCAGCAAGGCGCCAACGCGAGACGAGTGCCAGGAACACAGCGGCGACGAGAGCACGATTGGGAAAAGGACAATAAGGTCCGAACGGACGGCTTGAAGGGATATGTACGCGGCGAATGGGGAACATACAGGATAGACTTCCATGCACCTGCTCTGTCGGCAATTGGGGACCCGCGAAAACATTAGAAACTTTTGGGAAAGGATGAGGAATTGCCATCACCATTCCAGCTTTTTTTTTCTTTTCTTTCTCTTCGTTCCCCTCCTCCTCCTCCTTCTCCTCCTCCTCCTGCTCTTCTTCTTCCTCCTATTCTTCTTGTCGCCCTTCTGTTGGCTGTGATTGTCTTCTTTATTTTCCTCCTTTTTACTTCCTGTAGATACCCAATTAGCCTCTTCTATGTGTACATAGGTTACCTCACGGTTGCATAGCTGGAAAGCTAGGAGCTCAGGGTAATGGTATTTGGTTGTGGTAATCAGTGCTCATCTCGAACCTCCAAGGCTATGTTGTGTTGCACTATAATGCGGCGCGAGTTTGGAATGCTCATGCCCCAGGAGGCGTTCTTAATTAGTAGTAACGACGCTCATCAGGGGCTCGTGGCGCGAACGCCAACCTAGTTAGTACCCGAGTTTAGAAGGCTTCGGTTGCGGCAGGTAGGTAGCGAATGGCATGTGGGGCAGCTAGCTTCTCGGCTGGGAATGACGCACCAACAGGTTGCACGCCTAGCAACCTCCCAGTCCCGCCTGCCGTGCACATCCATTTGGGATCACCACCTTCACTGATTCGCTGCCCAGCGTGTTGGGAAACAGATCACTTAGGCGGCCACCTAACTGGCTGGTTCCGGGTCGCAGCTCCATACCTTAGGTATCCAGCTGCCCAAACACGCACCACTATGCGAAGCAACTGAAAGCACCAACCCACCCACGATGGCGCTCGATCCGTCCAACGGCTTCGCGGCAGCCGACGCCGTCGCGAATCTCGACCACGCCGCGCTGCCAATTTTCGACGTCCTGCCCGTGCAGCTTCGGTTCTCCATCGCCGCCGACTTTGTCGCGGGCCAGGCCGCTAACAATGTCCTCGTCATCGCCCTCCTCAACGGCCGCATCCTCCGCATCGACCTCAACAGGCCCGAGGACATCGATGGTATTCCCACCCCCCCCCTTCCTTCCCCTTATCCTCCTCGGAACCGGCCGCCGAGGGAGCAGCCATGGCAGATCCGACACTAACGCTCCTCGTCCCGCACCGCAAACAGACATCGACCTCCCCAAGAAGCCCTCGGAAACCGGCGTGATCCGGCGCATGTTCCTCGACCCGACCGCGTCGCACCTGCTTATCTGCACAACCCTCGGCGAGAACTACTACCTGCACTCGCAGTCGCGCCAGCCGCGTCCGCTTGCCCGCCTGCGCGGCGTCACCATCGAGTCGGTCGCCTGGAGCCCCGCCCTCCCGACCTCGTCGACGCGCGAGATCCTGATCGGCGCCGCCGACGGGAACATTTACGAGGCCTTTATCGAGACGTCAACCGAGTTCTACAGGAAGGAGGACAAGTATGTCAAGCTATTGCAAAAGCTGCCCGACGGGCCGATCACGGGCCTGTGGGCGGACTCTCTGTCTGCCGGCCCGGGCGCTCTCGGCCCCGGCGGGACGGCACAGAAGCACCACAGTTACCAACAGCAGCAGCAGCATGATGTGCGGAGGGTGTTGGTTGCCACGCAAACCAGGCTGCTGCATTTCACGGGCAAGGTCGGGAAGGGCCATGACGGCAGTGCATCCATCTACTCGAGGCTATTTGAAGGCGAGCAGCCAGTTATCCACGAGCTGAACAGGGCGTCGGCCGCGGCCGCGTCCATGCTGGTGGTTTCGCCGGACGCGGAGGAGGTGCCGCGCTTCAGGGCCGATGTGGAGGTGACCGAGAGGGCGTTTGCCTGGCTGACATCGCACGGCGTGTTTCACGGGAAGCTGCTGATGGGTGGGAGCAGTGCGGAGCTGGGTAACAGGGTGTTTGCCGAGGCCAAGCTGATTCCCAGGGCTCAGCTGGCGAGTCCCGAAACCGCGGCGAAGAAGCAGGTGTCGACCGAGTACATCGACGCGATTGCGCTGACCCAATGGCACGTTGTCTGCCTAATCGGGACGCGTGTCGTGGTGGCCAACCGGCTGACGGGGTCGATCGTCTACGACCAGACTATCTTGGATCCCGGGGAGAAGGCCGTTGGGTTGTGCGTGGATCTACAGAAGAACACGTTCTGGCTGTTCACGCCCAGGGAGATCTTCGAGATTGTCCCACACGACGAGGATCGGGATATCTGGAAGATCATGTTGCAGATGCAGCAGTTCGACGCTGCGCTGCAGTATGCTCACACCCCTGCGCAGAAAGACGCCGTTGCCATCGCCACGGGAGACTATCTCGTCAGTAAGGGGCAGCACAGCGAGGCTGCCAGTGTGTACGGCAAGAGCAGCAAGCCCTTCGAGGAGGTGGCGCTCACGTTCATCGACAACGACCAGCCAGACGCCCTTCGCAAGTATCTCTTGACGAAGCTGAGTGCGTACAAGAAGACGGCCGTCATGCAGCGGGCCATGATCGCGGTGTGGCTGGTGGAGGTGTTCATGGCCAAGCTGAACTCCCTGGACGACACCATCGTCACGGGGGCGGAACTGTCCGACACGCTGAATCCGGCCCAGACGAGGGAGCAGCTTGACGCGGTCCGAGCCGAGTTCCAGGATTTCGTCAACAAGCACAAGTCGGACCTAGACCAGAGGACGGTCTACGATGTCATCAGCAGCCACGGGCGCGAGGAGGAGCTTCTCTATTATGCCAGCGCCATCAACGATTACAACTATGTCCTCTCCTACTGGGTCCAGAGAGAACGGTGGTCGGAGGCGCTCAGAGTGCTGAAGAAGCAGACGGACCCCGAGGTCTTCTACCGCTACAGCAGCGTGCTCATGACGCACGCGGCGACGGAGATGGTCGATGTCCTGATGCGGCAGAGCAACCTCAACCCCCGGAGCCTCATTCCCGCGATGCTCGAGTACGACCGGAACTACAAGGGGCCGCTGGCGCAGAACCAAGCCGTCCGGTACCTCCAGTACGTCGTCAACCAGCTCGGCTCGGCGGACTCGGCGGTGCACAACACGCTCGTCTCCATCTACGCCTCCCACCCGTCCAAGGACGAATCCGCCCTCCTCTCCTACCTCGAGTCGCAGGGCGACGAGCCCAAGTACGACCAGGACTTTGCCCTCCGCCTCTGCATCCAACACCGCCGCGTGCTCTCGTGCGCGCGCATCTACACCAGCATGGGTCAGTACGTGCAGGCCGTCGACCTGGCCCTCTCCCACGACGAGATCGAGCTCGCCTCCATCATCGCCGACCGGCCCATGTCCAACCCGGCGCTGCGCAAGAAGCTCTGGCTGGCGGTCGCCAAGAAGGTCATCTCGCAGCAGTCGGGCGGCATCAAGACGGCCATCGACTTCCTCAAGCGCTGCGACCTGCTCAAGATCGAGGACCTGATCCCCTTCTTCCCGGACTTTGTCGTCATCGACGACTTCAAGGAGGAGATCTGCGCGGCGCTCGAGGACTACAGCCGCAACATCGACGCGCTGCGGCGCGAGATGGACGAGTCGAGCCAGACGGCGGCCAACATCAAGGTCGATATCGCCGCGCTCGACCGCCGCTACGCCATCGTCGAGCCGGGCGAGAAGTGCTACGCCTGCGGCCTGCCGCTGCTCAGCAGGCAGTTCTTTGTGTTTCCGTGCCAGCACGCCTTCCACTCGGACTGCCTCGGCCGGCGCGTGCTGGAGCAGTGCGGCGCGGCCAAGGCCAGGAGGATCAGGGACTGCCAGGTGCAGATCAGCAAGGGGCTGGTCAGTGGGGAGAAGAGGGAGGCCATGGTTGCCGAGCTGGACGCCTTGGTTGCTTCGGCCTGGTGAGTTCCACTCGTTTTTTCTGTCACCCCTCTGAGTTGGTTCATGTAAGGCGGATAGATTATGGTGTGCTAACCGGAGGAATTGTAGTATTTTGTGCAGCGATTACGCGATACGGAGGATCAACGAGCCGTTCATCAAGGAAGGGGAGGATATGGAGGAGTGGGCCCTGTAGGAAAGTCTGATTGCGAGTAAAGGGGTCATCGGTTTTTGCATATTTCAGAAAACGAAGGGGGCGGCGGCAGGGTACGACAAGGAGACAAAAGGTGATACTCAGCCATACGACCAGTGCCGATCTCGTTACGGGCCGCAGTACGACCCAAGTTCCATCCAGCTCCCCCGAGGCACCCAACGCGCTACATATATACGTATGTGCAACTGCTTGTGCATACATATATAACCCTAATAAGGGCACACGGTGACTCCCAGCGTCGACTTGGTCAGCATCAGGATGGACACGATAACGCCGTACAGGCCCAAGACCTCGGCGAATATGAGGATGAGCACCATGCCGACGTACAAACGGGGCTGTTGCGTGCTGGCGCGGACTGAGATCGAACACCATTACACGCCCCCCCCTCTCCTTGTCAGACAGACCTGAAAAATCACCGAAAACGAAACAGCAAAACAAAGTGGGTTGGGAAGGGGGGGGGAGGAGGCATGACTCACCACCAGCGTCGCCAATGATGCCGATGGCGAACCCGGCGGCGAGCCCGCACAGACCGACAGCCAGGCCGGCGCCGAGCTGGAGGAAGCCGGTGTGTAGGGCCATCTTTTCGGCCAGGTTGTTGGAGATGATGACGGCGGCGACCAGGCCGTAGATGGAGATGATCTGGGCCATGATGGCGCAGAGGCTGGTGCCGGGAGAGAGGCGTCAGTTCTGCCGGGGGACTGCCGGGGGAGGGGGACCATGGCTGATTGTCCCCAGGAATAGACAAATAGGGGAGCGGGAGCTAAAAGGTAGTGTGTGGATATCAAAGGAGTGGGTGAGTAGAGGGATATTAGTGTTGCGAAGGGCAGTCGACATTCGAGGGATACGACGAGACTGGATTGTGATCACAGGTGTGTGGCTGGCGGGCGGCGCAGAGCACATGGTCGAGACACAAGAGACGTACGTGTTCTGCATCAACCTGTCAGGGCGGATGATGCCCGAGGAGAAGATGGCGCCAGAGGACTTGGCCGTGCCATAGCTAGCGCCAATGACGGTGAATATGATGGAGCAGGCGCATCCCAGAGCCCCGAAGAAGGACTGCAAATACAAAGTCAGAACTTGGGGGCATAAGGGACCGGATCATGAACGAGTCGAGTGGTACAGACGGCATAGGCTGGGCTAGGCGGCGTTAGTGAGAGAGTGTAGGACGGAGACTTGAGAGCAGGTCGGTTCCAAGTTAAGACACGCACCATCGGTCGAGGCTGACGAAATCCACTGTGTCGGCCGCTGCCATTGTGACGAACCGGCTCTGGATGTTGCACGACGCTTCAATTGTCTTAGACTCGGGGAAACGGTACAAGAGGCACACAATAGGATGCCGTGAGCAGAGAGACCGAGTATAGGGGTTTTTGGGGGGAGGAAAGAAGCAGGACCCAGCACAGGCAAGTAACTATTATTCTATAACACCCGGCAGAAAGAAGAAGTCTCTTTCTCGATGACTGCCTAGAGAGGGGTCATGGGTGTCTCTTGTGACCGAGCAGCCGGGATGGCGCCAAGCGAAGCTGACGAGTCCCCCATGGGCGGACACGAAATACGGAGAGGAACGGGGCTGCCTCACCAATCAGAGTTGCAAGATACTATATGCAGCTATGTTGGTGCGTCCATGAATTCCGCCGTGCTTAATGAGAATGTATTGGCGATCCGGTTGCATGCTGGATCCCCCCCCCCCCCAAAACACCCAAAAAAAAAAAAAAAAAAAAAAAAAAAAAAAAAAAAAGGCACAGAAAGAAATCTTCGTTCGTCATAACCGCTCTCGCCGAATCCTGTTGGCAACGAGGGAGCCCGGGGATGTGATAAGACCTGGTGAGATGTACCAGGGAGAAGTAGTTGACGGTCGGTCTGAGCTACTGTCCTTTCTTTCTTTCTTTCTTTCTTTCTTTCTTTCTTTCTTTCTTCCTTCCTTCCTTCCTTCCTTCCTTCCTCTCCCGAGGCCAGCAACCGAGCGGTAGTTGCTCCGAGCCTCGTAGCGCGAACGTTGGAGCCGCCGGTTGGAACTACTTGACAGGAAGAGTGAGGTTCCGGGCAATGGCCACTAAACATCCGAGTTTCGGGGTGAATCTCCAGGGGAGAAGTCCGGCTGACCACAAGCCTTCTACACGGCACATGCGCTACATGCAGCGTAGGTAAGTACAACTATCCGTACAAGTGTAAGCGATGGGCATTCGCCGCGGTTCAGCTGAGGTGCAAATGCTAAGCCCTAAAATTTGAAACACAAGACAGCAGCAGAAGAAGAAGAAGAACAAGAAGGAAAGCAGAGATTTACATGGATTAAATGAACACACTGCTGGAAGGAATGACTTGATATTTCAAAGTCGTAGGGAGTAATTACCTGTGCCACGTAACCGTGGCTGCCGTATTGGTTGAGCATGGGCGAGCCTCGAACGCCGAGTGCGCAGGACCTGCGCCAGGCACGGACCAGCAGTCAATCACCAACCAGGGCTTGGCGCTACGTCAAGGGTGCTTTATGCACGTTCAGATCGGTGCCCCGCGCTTGTGTTTCAGTTCCTCATAATGCATCACGAACCTCGACCGAAGCAGTTTCTCCCAAGGATGAGGTACCTTCGACGGAAATGGATATTACATCTCAGCCCACCCGCAGCAAGCGAATCCAAACAATCACATGCATGCCTTTGTTAGGTTGCCACTTTCGAGGCTGGCCAGTGTTTGCACCTCCACTACTCCGTACTGACTAGCGTTCTCATATCAGCCCCAAGACCCGTGGCAGACACATCGGAATGATCGGCTCAACGAAACGGCTGCCCCCGTGTAATCTGTGTCCACGCCACCCATGCGGCTCTCCAACGTTGCAGCAGGCCGCGCGTCAATATACACTATACCCACATTCCGGGGATAACGGCCCTCGACAAGACATACGGATTCATCACTACAGGAATCCGTACAGGAACGTGCTACATTTGTTATGCGACTCCGTACGAAGTGCTCCGTACATCTCGCGCTGGTTCTTGTGAGGAGGCTCCGCAGACCGAGAGACAACCGAAGCCCAACAAAGGGACTTTTCCTCTACCTGAGAAATTGGAGATTGCGTCATCTTGGGTCTCTGGAACCATCTTTGGAAGCTTAATCTTGCAACAATGTTCGGGGGGGTCCCCTGCACGACCTTGGAGCCGCCAAGGAGAGGGTACGTCAGGTCGCCCTCTACGTCCGTACACTACTACACTAGTGTACAACTACACTACACTCCGCAGTAAACCCATTACCTTTTTCGCTTTCGTTTCGTCTGGGCATTTTGTTTCCAGCGTCTGGGCAGTGCCTCGGGCATTGTCTGGCTTCTGATACTCGGCCTTCCCCTGCCCGTGGGACCGGGTGTTGCATATGCCGAGCCGCGGCCATGTCGAGCAGAGGCGAACCAACCATCTCATCCATCTCATGGCCCTCGTTAACCGTATACGGGGTGCATACTCGGTACTGCGTACATTACATACTTACCTAGGTTAGGTAGTTATATCCACGAGACATTTTCTCTCACCCTCGTCGCCTCACAGCCAATTCTCTCACGCCTCGACCAGACTAGCTGTTTGCCCTCGTTCTCCCCCGTTGGCCACCGATTCGTCCCTCGCTCACTGCCCCATCACCCTGGGCCTCGGACGGATCGGACCAGCGGTCTTTGGTCTTGGTCAGCAAACGCTGACGGAGGAGCATCTCGTGCTGTACTGATGATGACGAATGCTGCCGGCGGCTCGCCTGCACGTTCGAGACACAGCCTCAAGGTGCTCGCCACTCTTCCCAGCCCTACACAGTATAGGCCCGCCCGCGTGTCCTATTTTTGTGCCTTCTTCTCCATGTTGTCGCACCCACTAGACCGCCGGCTGTGTCAAATCACGACCCGTTTTCTGGCGAGGCGAGAGACATGAGGTCAAGCTCGTTATTGGTCGCCCTGGCGACCCTCATCCAGATAACGCATGGGCTAGCACTGCCGGAAAGGCGCCATGGGCCGAGCGTGCTGGGTCTGGAGATGCAGCGGCGGGCTCCACGGAACCCGTTGCACAGGGACAAGAGGCGGAGGAAAAGAGGAACCTTGGAGGTCGGCCTGGACAATGAGGTGTGTGCTTGCTCGACTGCCCGACGGACATGACTTTTCTTTCAACAACCAACCCACCCACTCACCCACCACGCTAACGCCGTTCGCAGGAAACCTTATACTTTATCAACGGGACCGTCGGCACGCCTCCGAAACCAGTGAGGCTACACATCGACACCGGCAGCAGCGACCTATGGGTCAACACGCCGGCCTCGGAACTCTGCGCGTCGGCGAACGACCCGTGTGCCTTTGCGGGTACGTATTCGGCCAATTCGTCCTCGACCTACCAGTACATCTCCAGCAACTTCAACATCTCGTACGTCGACGGCAGCGGGGCAAGCGGAGACTACGTCTCGGACACGGTCACCATCGGCAGCCAGAAGATCGACCGCCTGCAGTTCGGCGTCGGCTACTCGAGCACCAACGACCAGGGCATCCTCGGCATCGGCTACCCGCTCAACGAAGTCCAGGTGGGCCGTGCCGGCCTGCGGCCCTACAACAACCTCCCCGCCCAGCTGGTCGCCGACGGCGTCATCCGGTCCATGGCCTACTCCATCTGGCTCAACGACCTCGACGCCAACACGGGCAACATCCTCTTTGGCGGCGTCGACACGGAGAAGTACGCGCCGCCGCTCCTGTCCCTCCCCGTCGAGTCCGCCTCGGGCGTCTTCTCCGAGTTCATGATCACCCTCACCGGCCTGAAGCTCGGCTCCCAGACCATCGGCCCCTCCGACCTCGCCATCGCCGTCCTCCTCGACACGGGCTCCTCCCTCACCTACCTGCCCGACGCCCTCGTGTCCGACATCTACGCCGCCGTCGGCGCCGTCTTCGACGGCGACGCCAACGCCGCCTACGTCCCCTGCTCCCTGGCCCGCGACGCCTCGGCCCCGCCGCTCACCTTCACCTTCAGCGAGCCGGCCATCGCCGTCGGCATGGACGAGCTCGTCCTCGACCTCGTCACCGCCTCGGGCCGCCGGCCCACCTTCGACAACGGCACGCCCGCCTGCCTGTTCGGCATCGGCCCCGCCGGCGCCGGCACCTACGTCCTGGGCGACACCTTCCTCCGCTCCGCCTACGTCGTCTACGACCTGGACAACAACGAGATCGCCCTCGCGCCCACCCGCTTCAACTCGTCCGCCACCCGCGTCGTCGAGATCGGCACCGGCCAGGACGCCGTCCCCGGCGCCACCCGCGTCAGCAACCCGGTCAAGGCCACCGAGGGCCTGCGCGGGATGAACGCCAAAAAGAACGCCGCCGCTGCCGTTGCTGGTCTCGGCAGCGGCGGGATGCGCCTCATGGTGGCGTGCGCGACTCTTGTGGTTGTCGTGGTGGGTGGCTTGGTTTAAAATTGTTATTGCTCCTCACGAGAAAATGAAAGAAGAAGAAAAAGATGAAGAAAGGGTGAGAGGTGTATGCAAACAAGGTTTTGGTGCATTTGCATTTTGCATTGGGGTTGGCGTTCTGGGGGGGATGTTAATTTTTTTTTTTTTCTTGGGAGATTGGTCGGAAGAAGTGATCGGTTTATTTCTGTGTTAAGATCCGCGGCGAGCATCATCCGAAGGGTTCATGCCCGTGCCATATATCATATATGGCTGGAGGGCCACAGCTTTGTAACAATATATGCAAAGGGGTCCGGGTCCGGGGCGGTTTGTTGTTCGATTGATTCCCTGGCTCGGTCACCCTGGAATTGTGAGGGCGTGACGATGCGTTCCCGGGCACAGAATCGAGTTTATGGTGTATTTCTACAGAATACGGAATTTGCATGCTTTGGTGTCTTTCTAGAGACTCCTATCAAAGAAACTCGTCGTCTGCATCGCAGCTTTTTCCCAGCAACCCACGCCTGTCTTCCCCCTCCAATTCAATTGAACTGGTTGCACCAATCTGCCTTACGAGTCACGGGGTACTCTGACAAGGCATCCAGTCTGTGATGCACGGTAACTATCCGTATCCACGTGACTCCGTGTCTGGCAGACGCGTCTGCCTACACTAGTCCCAGAGTTGCGGCCATTTAGAGAACCCCACATTCGCTTGATCGCCTGCTTTTATGTATGTACTCCGTACGAACGCAGTCGGAAAGATAACTGTGTTTTTCTCTCTCTAACAACAATATTCAACGCCAACACCACCGGCATTCAGCAAGATGGCATTCGGAAACGGCAGCACCCTTAGCTCTGCAGCCAAGGGTATGCTAGACAAGGATGTTGTCTTGCCCGGCGGTCCCGAAGACACCATCTCAGCGTTGCGCTGGTCGCCCGTGGCCAACCACTTGGCGGCCGCGTCCTGGGATGGCAAAGTCTACGTCTATGATGCTACCAACTCGACTTCGACCGACACCATCAAGGGCGTCGCCGCCATCACTGTCGGCTCCCCCGTCCTCGACTGCGATTTCAGCAAGGTAAGTCCGCGATGAGTCTAATCCCGCAGCTTCCCGATCGATCGAGGACCATGTTCCGATCTCTTTTCCTCTTTCGCCGACGAACAAATACGAACGGTTCCAAATAAAATAGGCAAGTTTCCAAGCTAGCTATCCATGCGTGGCAGCCATTGGAACATTGATTTCTAATCCCTAGGAACAGGACGGAACCGTCGCTGCGGGCGCCGCAGCAGACAAGAAGATACATCTCATGGACCTCAACTCGAGCCAAACCATGACGCTCGAGGCACACACGTCGCCCGTCCGCGCCGTCCGCTTCGTCCAAGTCCCCTCGGCCAACGCCCCCATCATCGCCTCGGGCTCCTGGGACAGGACGGTGCGGTACTGGGACATGCGCCAGCCGCAACCCATTGGCGCTCTCCAGCTGCCCGAGCGCGTCTACTCCATGGACGCCTCCGGCCCGCTGCTTGCCGCCGCCACGGCCGACAACCACATCCACCTCGTCAACCTGCACGGCAACCCGCTCCAGCTGTCCAAGTCGGTCAAGTCGCCCCTCACCCACCAGACGACTTCCGTCTCGGTCAGCGCGGACGGTTCCCGCTGGGCGATCGGCGGTATCGACGGCCGCTCTGCCGCCCAAGTCGTCGATGAGAAGGATAAGAGGTATGTTAAAACCCTCCCCCACACCCCGATCAATAATAATATCCCATGAGAAAGTTTTTCCTGGTCGCTGACACACACACACTCTCTCTCCCCTATCCAGCCTCGACAACCTGCAGTTCAAGTGCCACCGCGAGCCCCACCCCACCAAGAAGGGCCACACGGACGTCTACGCCGTCAACGCGGTCGCCTACTCGCCCGCCCACAAGGACGTGCTCGCCACGGCCGGGTCCGACGGCACCTACTGCGTCTGGGACGTGCGCAAGCGCCAGCGCCTCCGCTCCTTCCCCAAGCTCGCCGGTCCCGTCACGGCCCTCGCCTTCGCCCGCGACGGCATGGCCCTGGCCTACGCCGTCGGCTACGACTGGGCCAGGGGCTACCAGCACAACAGCGTCACGGCCGAGCGGAAGGTCGTCCTGCACCGGTTTGCCGAGGCCGTGAAGAAATGAAAAAAAGGAATGGAGGAACAAAGACGGGTTGGGAAATTGTATTCTTTTTTGCGGAGGACCATTTGTTGGGAGACAATGACGGGGGGGACCTGAACGGGGCGAAGAGACCATGGAAGGTCATGGTCAACAAATCAATCAATCGCTGCCTGAACCAAAGAGCATAAAATGCTCTACCGAAGGAGGGATACCATAGGGCCTGTAACTGGACGATTACGGCTTTTTCGTGGTGGGATTTTCGCGGTTTCTATTCTCATTTGCGAGGAAGCCTGGAAGCGTCACCGGATGTTATCATTGGGATCTGTCATTGGAGACACTCTGGGTGTTGACAGCGGGTCAGGAGCAAGATTTCTTCTGTCATTGGGGAAAGTGAAGGAGGGAAATATATCTGGCAGATGAAAGACCGATACGCCCTGGGTAACCGGCATTGTGGGATGACGGAGATCATGTTACCTCATTTCTTTGCCTTTGTTTGGAGCGTCATGGAAACTCAGGCAGAGATCAATACATCAGGTTCCCAGTCTCTCGTAATACATGTGCACCTTCCAGGAATACGGCTGTGGACTTTCCGTTAGCTCCGAGCCTTCGAACGGCGGACGATACGCCCCCCCGGGGGGGGGGGGGGGGTTGGTCAAGTTGTCAGTTAGGGTGCCTGTCACTTCCTGGAATGTTCATGTCATGGCTTCAGAGGAATATGCCATTGCATCCCAATGGTTCATCATCACTTGCATATCGGACCAGAGCGGGTTCTCTCCCTCGATGCCAATTCAGGCATGATACAAGTGGGACGGAAGAAAAAAAAATGAACGAGCAAAAGAACAGGCCCAAGACAAAAAATATGTTGCGCTATGTTAATGATGATCTGACAACAGTTCCATCCCTGTGCCCCGTTTCCCCTTTCCGAAACCCGTCCCTGACGCCTTCGCTTTTGCCCGACCGACAGCCTTCATTACATACGAGAATCAATTCTGAGAGAAAAAGACCCAGTAACCGATAGACGTCCTTCACAACTAGACTACGATGAGGACCCCGGGGTGAGGTATCCGTCCAGTCCCGTCCAGCCCAATACATACGCGAAACCCCAGTACTGATCCAGCCGTCGTGAAACGAACAATCGTTCCGTGTGCGTATTTGTGCATGACAGAAAATGAACACATGCTGTCTCCTTCCATTTATTACCTTGCCATTCTTTGCAGGAGCGGGAGATAAGGGGAAATGGAAATAAAAATGAGAAAATTGACCGTGTCGTCATGACGCAATGCCCACTTGGGTGCCAGCTTCGAACAGGCCAGGAACTAACAGGACAACGCATGGCAAAATAGACTGTGTCCGTTGTCGCTGATATTGCTTCTGTGCCGGTTTCCCATGAGATTAAAAACGATCTATCCCGAAAAAGTCCGGTGTGGAGAACACGAAGTGAAGCGGGCCACCAAGGAGCCCGATGAATGATGAATCCCTCACGTGTCTGGTTTCAGCACTGCTATGAACCGTGAGAAGCGGCTTCTTTGCTGGCTGGCTGCCCATTGGCATGGTCGACAGCCTCCCCATTCAAGAATGGTGGGCTGCTCGACGGGGTGCTTAGTGGGCTGTTAGGATCCATGGTCAAGTTTGGGGTTGGCGCGGCCGATTGGACATCGACGTGCAACCCAGGTGATGTTGGTGCTGAAGAGGATGGGGTAGGAGTGTTGCTGGCAGCTGCAGATGCGGGGACTTGGGACTCGGCGACCAGACGCTCCATGGCTTCGATCTGCTTGCTGGTGGCCCCAGACTTTCTGAGAGACTGGAGGTGCGATGCCAGCTTGTTGACCAGCACCATCCGGTCTTGGCCCTGGAGTGCCTTGACGAGTTTTTCTTCGGCTCACGTCAGCAGGAGCGCGTCCTAAGCGGTCGGGGGAGAGCTTACGAATTACGTAGTTTCCAAACTGGTCCTTCATCAACTGGAACAGGGGGCTGTTGGGCTCCTCTCCCATCAGCTTGTCCCTGATGGCCCGTTGTTCTTCCGGAGTACCAAGCATTATGCACTTTTCCACCACGTTCGACGCGTTTTTGTGCCTTGAGAGCATCAGGAGCTGGGGCGTGACGACTCCGATCATCTTTGCGCGGTCCTCGGGCCGTCCTTTCTCGAGGACGTGCTGGATGACGTAGTTGCCGTACATATCCGTCACCAACGATTGGGCGCTGTTGTGCAGCTCCACCATCAATGCGGCCTTGTCTGCTTCGGTTCCGTGCTCTAAGATCCTCTGAATGACCCGGCATCCAAATTGGTGAGAAGCGAGCTCGTAGACGCGGCCCTTGAAACCCGTCATTATGAAGTCGATGTGTTCGCGGGGCACCAGAACGATGGCCTGCTGAATCACATGGTTTCCGTGCTGGTCCTTGGCGACTTTGAGAAGGTCCGATTCCAGTTCCTTCACTAGCTCGGTCTGCTGCTCGACCAGTACATGTTCGAGGGCCTGCTTCGTTGTTAGTCCTGGGCATATCAAGCCAAGATGTAGGGAGTTGTAGGGAGTGCTCACCTTTTGGACTACCCGGCAGGCATACGGCTGCATTGATAGGTCGACTACCTTGCCTTTCATGGCACTAGCCAGGACTTTCTTTTGGACCTGATCTCCATACTCGAACAGCTTCTGCATCACGTAATTGCCAAATACGTCTTTCATCAGCTGGATTGCGTTCTTCTCGATCTCCGCGAAGACCTGATCCCTCTCATCGCTATTGGCCGTCTCGAGCTTCTGCTGTATGAAGCGGGATGCTTGTTGATCACCGCTGAACTCGACAATGTGACCCCAAATGTCCTACGAGCTGTTAGTCAATACGTGCTGTCCCCTAGTTGATACACCGACTGGTGGCGGATAGATTGTCCTCACTTTGAGCTCCCAGCGTTTTGATTTAGGGCTGTGCTTGAACTCGTGAAGGAGGGCGCTTCGGAAGCTGTTTCCCGGCGCCTGGTCCCTCATTGGACGAGTCGGAACTCCAGGAAGACCAAGGCCGTAAGGCGGAAGAGCAAGGCCGTATGCCCCCATTGTTCTCGGGTCGCCGTACTGTGCGTAGGCGGCCTGGATTGGCGAGAAGTTTTGCTGGTAGAAGAGGTTGTTGAAGAAAGAGGTTGCCGGCTGCTGAACGAAGGCATCGCCAAGCCCTCGCCGAGCGAGCTCCGCAGGCATCCTCGGGTCCCGCGATGTCGGTCGCGACCATGCATCGCTAGGCTGTGGAGTTGCCGCGAAGCCCCTGGGGCTGTTCAATCCACCACCAGCACGGTAAGCGCTCCCCGCTGGCGAGTTCCGGCCGGTTATGGAGCCTCGCTTATCGAGACCGGAGCCGTTGGCGTACGTGTTTTTCACATAGCCGTTGTCGTACCCTTGCCCGTTCTCCCATGACTGCGAGCCGGGGTTGAACTGGAAGTTCTGGGCACCATTGTCATAGGGCAGTGCGTCTTGTAAGCCATTCGTGGACCCGTTGGGAGCATTATCAAGCGCCATCATCCCCAACGATTCCACTAACTGGGCATGATTTTGGCGCTCGGCACTCTGATCGAAGCCCATGTTGTGATGTGTTGACAGCGTGGAGCCGGCGAGAGACGGCCGATGAGAATGATACCCAGGAGCCGCGGATCCGTATATGTCGTTGAGGTTGAAAGCGTTGGTCTGCCCAGGGGCGTCCGAGCCGGCGAGTCCGGATATCGACTTGCGTGAAGGTCCGCTTCCAACTGCGTTTAGGGATGGGTCATGCGCCTGGCGTGGGGCGCCTATTGCGCGCGGTGCGAACGTATTGTCGAACTTCCGCTCCATGTTCGTAAAATGTTCTCCGTCTCCCTCTTCCGCGTAGCCTGGGAACCCAAGAGGGTACTTGAAGTTGCCGTTAGAGGAATCCACCGTCGTCGTAGCTGGGGGCTTCGAGCCGACCGGAGCCCTCTGGGCCATGGTCGGCGCGCCCGGGAAGAGTCGAGAGAGACCGCCATTGGTATCGTTGGTGGAGGCCTCGGATTTGCTTCGCGGCGATGTGTTACCCGAGAGGCTGCGTGTTTGTGTGGTATCGGCGGCCGGATTCCAGTAGGCAGACGAGCCCCAGGTGTCAAGGTCGGCGACGGAAGTGAGGGCAGCGGAGCCTAAGCCAACAGTGCCGAACGGATTCATCGCATCTGTGAAGCTGTTAGTCGGCGGGCCCGCAGCTTGTGGCAGCACCCCGCGTGCAGACACACCTCTGGGCGTCGCCACGGGCCGGGTATTGGCAAAGCTTCCAGGAGTGCTGTTGTTCCATGGCCTTGACGGTGGCAAGCCCGAGAGGATTGTGTTTCCTAACCCTTGTTGTGGGTTGTGGTCCCCGAGCCCTTGCTGCGAGCCGTGACTTCCGTTAGGCATGCCGGTGTAATCGGTAAGCCGACTGCGTCGTGACTATGAGGGTAGTTCCAAAAAGTCAGTTTGCGGAAATACTTGTTAAAAGGCGTGATGGGTTCGGGGGTGTGCTGGGGGAAGCAAGGGACACGACTAATCGTCACGATGTGATTTGGCAGACTGCCTTTCGAAGCAATAACATAGGGGGATGGCTTTCGAAGCGGTGTTCACGTACATTAGCCGCCATGGTGCTCGGCGATGTGTCCGTAGTGGTATAACTCATCGAGTGGACAAGGGAGATGGGGGAAGGTGGCGGAATGTCGAAAGTGTATGGGAATGGGCACGGAGGCCTGTCCGCCCCAAGGTTATAGTACTCGACGTTGATGCGGCAGAGTCAACCGCGACTCCGCGACCGCGTAACTGGTGGTGTAGTGGAAAGGTCGAGCGGACCGTCGTTTCCTCGAACGGTCAAGTATGGATCTATGGTTGGGTATCGAAGGGCGGATGAAGGAAGACTACGGGCAAAATGGAACGAGGTCAGCGTACAAGAAAGGAAGAGCCAAGCAGCTGGGAAGCGGGTGGGGGGTTTGTTGGGTGCAGGATTGGTAAGGCTGATGCATCCCACACCCAGCCCAGTAACTAAGGTTGAGGAGGGAGGTGGGGAGGGGGGGAGGCGGTAGAGTAGCCTGCTAATCCTCGGACGCTTAACAGGTGCCCGGGGGCCTTAAAAACGTAGTGAGAGGAAGGTAGCGGGCTCGGCGAAGCCAGGCCCCGATAGCGCATCGGTCCTGAGCTTGAGTGCTGCTGGCTGGGTGGTTCCATGCAGGTCGGGTCAAGTAAGCTATGCATCACTTACTTCTGGGGCGCGCGCCTGGCACCGGTACTGTACTTGTAGGTAGTAGGCTGGAGCGCGGCCCACCAACCCAACCTCCTTCGAACACCAGACACCTCTCCACACTATCGAACCTCGCCAGGATGCGCGCAACAGATCGCGCATTCAGAAGAGAGGGAAGAAGAAGAGATATCGTATGTAGTGGGATCGAGTTGAGTTGCGCTCAGGAATAGGAGGAATAGATGCAGTCGCAAGAGACGGAAGGGAATGTGAACAATGGACAGGAATCAGCTTGCCCGACGCAAACGTACCTTTTGGGGCGGCGGGTTTTGCCGCCCACCAAGCAGGGCAAGCAGGGTTGCCGCGTTGGGTTCGCGACTGGGCGAGCACGCAACAAGGGAGGATGGGCAAGGAAGGAAGGGGGTGAGGCCAAGGTACCCGAGCCTTTCCTTTTTCAGTCCAGGGGACCGGGATGGGTTTAAGATCCAGGGCAGCGACGCAGGGCAGGGTCGGTTGGCGGACCCTTGCAACCGAAAAAAGAAAGTTTTGTGGGGGCTTGAGGAGTCGTCTCAAGTCTGCGGATAGCCCTTTTTTAGGTGTACTCAGTTTGGGTACGGAGTACTTTCTAGAGCAGGGGATCTTCTTTTCAAGTCCGGGGCCGGATGCGGCGTTCCCAGATCTCAGGGCAACCTGAAATCCCGACTAGGCAGGGCAGATAACCAACCACAACCTCAGGCTTGGGGGCGCATTCGCACTGTACAACCGGGTGGACTGCGACCTGCGACAAGTGGAGTGGAGATATGCTCACCGCGCAATCGGTTCGATGACGAAACTCCACAAACTTTGGTGCAGGAAGTGCTGTTGGCTGTTGCGGCGGGACGACGTCGAGAGTAAGCGGCCAGTGTCGGGACAAACGAATCGTAGCGATGAGGAGAGACGAGAAGACGGGGGGAGAGATTCCTTTTCTGGGCGATGGGGTTCCGTTCCCTGGTCGGTGTGGGTGATCCCAAGCTCTCTGTGCGGGGCCGCCTTGCGCAGGAGGTAGTCTCGGCAGCGAAACGAAACGGGGCTTTGCTCGGTGCTGCAGGCCCATCAGTGCTGCGTGGTCAGTGACACAATCTGGAGCAACATGTGCAGGGCAACACGGAACCTATGTAGGTACGGAGTAAGGTAGGTAGGGATGTACAAGTACGGAGTACGGAGTACTGTGTATGTTCGAAGTACGCGATTCAAGCAATCGGCCGTTGGCCCAGTCGCAATTCCGGGTTCTTCGCAATGTCGCAGGACCGATCCGTCAACTAAATCGCTTGATTCCCTCGAATGTCTTGTGCATCTCAGGCCGTGCCGTTCGTTTCTCGTCGCTCGCTCGCTGCCGGAGTGTGGGGACAAATCGGGATTGGGAAACTGTTGGTTGGCTCGAGCCTTGCCAGGTAGTTCTTCTCTGATGGTTGGCTGTGCTGAGCCTCAAACTTCCCAAGTGGACGCCAGGCCGTGGTCGAGGGTAAGCGAGCGGCGATCCAAGAGGCGCTGGTGCAGGAATGCGTGCCTGGTCCGGCGCTGTGCCGCTGCGTCTCGGCGAGTGTCTGTTAGTAGTGTTAAACAAGGATGACGATTGAGGGGAGGAGAGTTTGAGCTAAACGTACTGTACAGGCTAAGCTGTTGTAGAGGAGCAGCACCCAACTCTTACAAGTGCCGCATCCGCCGGCCTTGTTCCTCGTTCTTCTGGGCTGCGCTCGACCCGATCGGGGTCCGAACTGGCGTTGCAAATTCGCCCGCCAACCAGAGCGTTATCAAGGCGACCCCCCCGGTAGATAGGACGGGAAACGGTTGAAGAATGAATCAAGCTCTTCTCTGTCGAAGAAAAGGAAGAATTTGCAACGCGAGCCAACGGTTATATGTTTTGTACAACTAGTTACGTACAATTCCGAATTTGTCACTTCGGCCCTCTCTTCCCAACAATGGCGAAGCAAGGCAGAGCTTTAATAATGGGAAAACTCGGCTCCCTCTGGCTTGAGGTCATGGCACCAAGAGGGGGACAAGCTCCGGCCCTTAATCTGTATCTGTGCGAGTGGAGTGAGCCCTGTATCATACACAGTGGCCGTCAGACGGGGAAGACGTAGAGGACCACTTGTGTTTCCTGCCGATGGCACACCATGCAGAAAGACACAGGCTCAGTGTCGGCTCACACATTATTCTTCGGAGCACATGTCGGCGGGCGATATTCAGCGAAGGGGGCAGAATCTGGCGTCAGATGATGCAATAGCCCGGGTCGGGCAACCTCTTGTTCCCCTCCTTCGCCCGGGCTCCGTCGATCCATGGGTGTTCCCGCTGGCATGGGGCAGCTGAAGGTCAGTTGTACATACATACTTGGCACTGCACCGTGTTTGTTTTGGCGTCGTGAGTTGCCTCGCTCCCTCACAGAAGGCAAGGGGCGCAATGCTGTGCTATCGTTCGAACCATTCTTCCCGCCCACAGAAGAAGCCCTGCCCCCCAATAGACCGAAGAAATATCCGTCGTCTTTGTCATTATCTATGACAGGCTGGGAACTGCGATCCGGACTAACACAGATGCCTTGAGTGCTCTGCTTCTCGTCCATCTTCCCCCTCACCTGCGTTCAACGGAAGCAGCATGATCTGAGGCGAGACTCCCAAGCAGTCTCCCGTTTTGTGACACCCGGCCGACATCTATGGCGACTGTTACCGTGGTTGCAAGTTTCAGGAAGCAAACGCACTCCATCATTGTACAACACTGTTTGCTCCTTTGAGGTTCCCTTTTTGTCACCTTTGTCTTTGGGCTACTTTTTTTCTCTCTCCTCCACCACCCAACCGCTGGAAGCCCCAAATCATGCGGCGCACATCCTTCCGGTGAGGATGCTGCAAGTATCAGCAGACGCGGCATTGTAGGAGGGTCTTTCTCATCTCGCCCAGCGCGCCTTCCACTGTTAGGGGCTTAACTTCTCGCATGCCACCATGCTTGTTATTGCTGAAATCACTGACCAGTCGGTTGGCTGCAGAGTATAATTATGTTTCAGAGGGCGGATAGAAAACGCGCGGCACCCAGAAAACCGCCCAAATTGGAGCTTTACCCCCCCCCCCCCCTTTTTACCTATACGAGCTGTAGGCGCACCAGTTAGGCCGGTGGTAGTTGTGTAGTATGTCCAGTCTGTAACAGGTAAATGGACATATCTTTTCATGTTTTGCTGATATACTGCTCGAGCATGTGTCTTCAAGAAACCAGCGTCGCTAGACCGTTTTGGCAGGGGAGCAATGAGGGTTGTCGGGCAGCAGCTTGGCTGTTCGCTTCTGTATCGGCCATGATTGTCCTCTTTACCCGCCTGTTTCCTTTTCCCTAGGTCAAGATAAGAAACAAGACGGTCGGCGAAGGGGAGGACCCAAACGTCTAGTGCTCGCTTGCCACAGGACCTTCAATCTGCATTGAGCCACCCGGTAAGGTCTCCCCAACACCTGGTGCGGCTCGCGTCAAGCCCATCTGTGGAACTCCGAAGTCACTGACCTAAGCACCATGTTGCCGCTCCCAAATGCACGTCGAACCTTACAAATCCCGCAGGGCGGAAAAAAAAAGGCAGTCGTTGGAGCATCAGAGCAGGAGTGGCGATGTTGCAGTGTCATGACATGACGAATGTTTGCTAGCCAAGTGAAGTTGTCTTGACCATTTGCGTCCCGCTAACATTTGGTTACTGCAGTACATTTCGAGGACATGATTCGATAGCGCACGCAGCTGTCAGTATCCCTTATCTTTCTCTTCGAACGCACTCGTCAGCAGGGGCATCAGGCGAGACAGACCGCGAGGCCGCATGTTACCGGCGGCAAGCAACTGATAGGTCCTGAAGTGTCCCATTGTGCTATCGCTGGATGCTCGGCAGTTTTGAAGCTGCAGGAGACGGCGTACCACGATAATACCAGTTCGCCGGAACGACCCTCTGAGATTTCGGATCGCATGGCACAGAAACAACCAGCAGCCCAGAGAGCGAAGCCGCTAGGAACAACACTCATCACAGCAGCGAGCACTACTCCGTACAGGACAGGTCATTGGGATGGAACGCGCTGTAGCGTTACATGGCATGCTTGGTCCTTGCCAGGTGGTGGTGTCAAGGTGAACTCGGCGGCGTAGTCGCGCACACTCGACTTGGCTCTTGACGGGGAGTTCTCCTTTTTATCGATCGGCTCACAAATCCCAACGCTGGGCGGCTACGCAGTCGAACAGGCCCACAACCAAAGCAGACTGGCTCGTTCGCGAGTGCTTCGCAGGAAAAAATGCGACCGAAGAAATTCTGGGAAAATTATAAGTAAAAGCGAGCTATACAAACCAGTCTTCTACTCCACCAAAGTCAAGAGCCGGGTAATGAGCGTGGATGTGCCGTTCATGCTGACCGGACATGGTCTGCGCGGTCTGGCCCAGGCCGGGGAAAGCTCTCTGCCCACACTGCAACCGTCATGAACGCACGGGCCAGGCTTCGAGGCCCATCGGAAAGGATCGATTGGCGGTTCCCAAATTGAGGCCCCGCTTGCATGTAAGGCAGCAAAAGATTCGATTGGCCAATGTCTGTTTGGCGGGGCCGGTTCATCCCAATCCAGCGATTTCGCTTGCCGGGGGTAGCGCTTGTGTGCTTCTCCCCTGACGGGGCGGTGGGCGGTACTTGTGTGTGCGAGCCGCCGCCTGCTTCTCGTCTCCTCCTCTTCCCGCTGTCTCGACATCTCGCCGGCGCCACGGCTCAAGGAATTGCATTCGTCGTTCTTTCCGTCACTCCTTCCACCTCCCAATCGTGGGAACCAGCTTAGGTGTCGACTTCACTCTTTCAGTCGATCTCCGTCCCGTCCTTTTCATCGATGCAATTCCCCGTGTTCCGCTCGAACTCAAGTTCAGCGAGTCCCTAGCCCTCGAGCAACAGCCCTTGGGTAGGTTAGATTCGTTCTGGGTCTGCAGCTGCCGTGTACCGTTCAAACGGCAAGCCACGACAAAGGATATCAAGAGACTAATGATGGGTCGCCCCGAGTTGCAGCTTCGGAAGTCCGTACACGATCGCTTTGCAACTACAGCTTTACGCAAGGTCAACACTCTTTTGCAGCAGCAGCAACAACAACAACCGAATAATCAAAAGAAACCGTCATTCATTACACAACATGGACTCAGTCAAGAGACTCATCGTTCGAGGCGGCGAGGAAAAGGATAATAGCCTGGTCATCAATCTCCTGATTGCCCTTCTCGCCCTACTCTTCGCCGGTCTCGTCGCCTTTGCGCTCCTTGTCCTGCTGCGGAGGAGGCGCAGGCAAAAGCAAATGATGGACGAAAAGCTACCTCAGTATGAAGACGTCAAGAGGACGGGCAATCACCGGCGACTCACCATCCAAACCGGCAATGGCAATGGTCGGTCGAGCGTTATCGTCGTCGAAAACCACGGCCAGCCAATGCTGGCGAACCCGCGCTCTCCCCCTTACTCTCCCGACAATGTTCCCGAGATCCACATCACGTTCCCCGACGAGCAAGACGAGCAGGGTCGTCCCAAGAGCGGCCGGGTGGTTGTCGTCAGGGTGGGCGATACCGGCGTCGGTCTTGAACCTCTGCACGACGAGCAGCTCCCCGCCTATGAGAAGGAGAGCAAGACACAGTTCTACTCCATCGACATGGACAGGATCGGCGGCCTGAAGGAGAAGGAATTTCACTGAGCCGCGATACAAGCTAGGCGCTCAGGAAAGCTGCTAGCCGAAACGAACGATTATATTTTCCTTCTTTTTTGTTTCCATCAGCCACTGACCTGGCGATCTCTTATGATCTGATGGGCGTGTGGAGTTGCGATGACGATCAGGGAACGAACACAGATACCACCATACACTCGCCGGCCACTTCCACTTTTGCTTCTATCTTGGGAGTGTTCGCGGGGGCCCCATTTCCGGCATCTCAGGATGGTGTAGACAGGGCACGGTATCTTTGGGAAGCTGGTTGGAAGACGGGAGGATCTGGTTGCACCAACTTGGCGCTACGGTGCCGCGATAACCCGGCTCCCCAACCTGTTTGACCGTGGACGTGTGGGAGAAACAAAGCAGGGAGGGGAGGTCGGGGCAATTCACGCGTCGTGAGCGCGACCGAACACGATTCTGGTACTGGTTATTGGACAGCGCGTTGAGCGGACGTGGGGTATACTTCCAGGAACATATTTCTCTATTGTATAATTCTTATTCTACGCCTGCCGTCAGGTAGGCCTTTTCGTTCCTCATCTACCTTTTTTGAGGGGCCGAGCCTGCCGCAGTTAACTTTCTTTGCTTCCTTGGTCCGGTAAAAAACATGGGATGAGGTGTTCAAACGCTTCGGAGCCTCAGGGGCGACGCTTCTGTACGGTGTTCTTGAGTGTTTGCCATGAATACTCGGGTGTTTCTCGGTGAAAGTCGACCAACAATGAGTCCATCGCTGCCTTGCTTTGCCCACATTTTTCTTTGGCTTCTCAGACGGCGTTCTCGAAGCTAACCCTATTTCGCCCAAACTTCACAGAGTTTGAACAGAGCAGTCAACTGTGGATTCTTGTTCCCAGACTTCTCGTCTTCAGGTCGTCGTTGCTTGTTGCACCCTGATTGCTATTCAGGGTTAGGGTTGCAATATGACGGTATGTACGGAATACGGAGTAGCAAGTACGGAGTATGGAGTGCCAGATCTCGTTCAAATTGACGGTGGGGATACCTTCCCATCTCAAACTGGAGCTCCAGTTCCCGACTCTCCAAACCTTACAGCGCTCGAAATGGCGCATTGCGCCTTCTTCCACTCCGTGTAGCTCGACCCGAGACAACTGACGAGTCCTGATCCGATGGCAGCCTGGATTGGTCCCTGAGAAGTTGGCCCTCTCCCATTCACTCCGACTCCTATTCTTGCCTTCCTTTCATCTTTATTTTAATCTCTGTTCTCTCCTTGCTAGTTCCTTCGTCTCCCGCAGGTACTTGATACCCCCCATTTTGCCTATCCTCCTTTGGCACACTGTCGGCAAAAAAGAAAAAAGAGGAGGAAGAAGCAACGCTAGCCCAAGATAAACCGATACAATGCCACCACCGAAGCCTAATCCCAACAAGGCGCCGTCGCCGCCCCCCGACTACAAGACCATCGCCGCACAATGGGCCGCCGCGGAGCGCGCCAAGAAAGCTGCCGATGCCGCTCGCAAGAAGGAGCCGGGTGCGATGGATGCACAGAAGGAGGAGGAGGAACGGAGGCAAGAGCAGGCCCAGATCGCCGAGAGCGAACGGCGCCGCGCCCGTCTCGAGGCCGCACGCAAGAAGGCCTACCAGTCCCGCTGGGCGTGGACCGCCGCCTTTTGGGCGTGGCTGCTGTGCATGCACGCAGTCGGCATCGCCTACTTCACCAGCGGCTTCCTGCTGACGCGGCTGGTGCTGGAGGAGAAGTCGGCCTGCGATGCGCCTCCCCCCGTCGGCGGCCCCGGGGAATCCGCGCCGTCGTCGTTGCTGCCGCCGTGGAAGGGCATGGGGACGGTGGATGGCGGGTGTTGGCACCCAAAGACGTTTGAGCGCGCCGTCGTGGTGGTGATCGACGCGCTGCGGTACGACTTCGCCGTGCCCGTTGGCGACGGCGAGGCGTTTCACGACGCGCTCCCGTTCTTGTGGGAGACGGCAGTCCGAGAGCCGAACAAGGCTTTCTTACGGCCCTTCGTCGCCGACCCGCCCACCTCGACACTGCAGCGGCTGAAGGGCCTCACAACGGGGACGCTCCCAACGTTTGTGGACATCGGGAGCAGCTTCTCAGGCACGGCGGTCGAGGAGGACAACTTGCTGATGCAGTTCAAGGATGCCGGCAAGAGGATTGTGCATCTGGGGG
The DNA here is from genome assembly GCF_000226095.1 of Thermothelomyces thermophilus ATCC 42464. Classification (NCBI taxonomy): domain Eukaryota; kingdom Fungi; phylum Ascomycota; class Sordariomycetes; order Sordariales; family Chaetomiaceae; genus Thermothelomyces; species Thermothelomyces thermophilus. The sequence goes on from NC_016474.1 coordinate 3,442,423, forward strand.
ACGACACGTGGGAGTCGCTGTTTCCGGGATACTTTGAGGGGAACCTGAGCCGGCCGTACGACAGCTTTAACGTCTGGGACCTGCACACGGTTGACAACGGGGTGATCGAGCACATCTTCCCGTTGATGCAGAAGAGGAATGACTGGGATGTCCTCATCGGCCACTGCCTGGGGGTCGACCACGCCGGCCATCGTTATGGACCAAACCATCCGGAGATGACCAAGAAACTGCGTCAAATGGACGGTTTCATCCGGGACCTGGCGGCGACCATGGACGACAAGACCGTCCTGATCGTGATGGGAGACCACGGAATGGATAGCAAGGGCGATCACGGCGGGGAGAGCGAAGACGAGGTCGAGGCTGCCTTGTGGATGTACTCCCCCAAGGGCATCTTCGGCAGGACGAAGCCGGAATACGCAACGCCCCCGACTACCGCCAAGAGCCGCCCCGTCAACCAGATCGACCTTGTCCCGACCCTTGCGCTGCTGATGGGCATACCTATCCCCTTCAACAACCTGGGAAGACCAATCGAGGAGGCTTTTGCTGGTGTTTCCGGCAACACCTGGGCCAACCTAGCCGCTGCAGAAAGGGTCACTGCGGCTGGTATCAAGCGATACCAGACCTCCTATTTTTCCGCTCGGGGAATCGAGCAGCCCTCCGGAGCCGGATCTCCTAACGAGCTCTGGGAAAAGGCCGAAGCTGCCGTTTCCAAGGCCAAGAAGAACCGAGACTGGGCCGCTATTTACTCGGCTTTCGCTGCGTACCAAGAAGAGAACTTGCGGAAATGCAAGGCCTTATGGGCTAGGTTCGACATCAAGAACATGGTCTTTGGCATTGCCATCATGGTCCTCGGGGTCCTCGCGCTTCTCGTGTACATCTCCAACGGGGGAGACGACGATGCCATTGACGACGAGGAGTTGGATCTCGCCGAGAAGAGCCTGGAGCTCCGGGGCGTGAAGCCTGACGAAACGGCAACTCCAGACGACACCCTCGAGAAGCGCTTGGTCTCGGCGGCCCTCTTTGGCGCTGCTCCCGGTTTCATCGGCGGCGTTATCTCCTCCTTTGTTTCCGGGGCGGGGGACTGGTATCGTGGGGCCGGCATCGCAGCTCTCACGAGCATCGCTGCGGTCCTGGTGTCCATGTATGAGGCCCAGGAGACTCTCTTCAAAATTCTACCTAGTACACTCTGGGGTTGGATGGCGGTCATCTTCACCGTCAGTCAGTCCGTCGGCTTCGCGTCTAATTCCTACACAATCTGGGAGGATTCCATCCTGCTATTCTTTATTACAACATTCAGCTTCGCAAGCGCTCTGTCTGCCCTCCGAATCCCTTCCCGCGCGGACCGCTACCTGGCCATCTACCATTCTGTCGTCTTCGCCCTGCTCGGCCGCGTCGCATCTTTCTCCAAGCTCTGCCGGGAGGAGCAGATGCCTTACTGCGCCTCAACTTACTATGCCTCGGCAACATCCTCCACCTCTGCCCCGTGGCAACTCATCATCCCTTTCCTTGTTTCCGCGATCCTCCCTTCCATCATTAAGGCCTACCTGCAGCCAACCAGGTCTTACGAGGGACTCGCCCAAACCTGGATCAGCTATGTCTTCCGCGCCGGACTTTTCGTAGCCGCCCTCTACTGGCTCCTCGATGCGGCCGACAACGGCAACTGGATCCCGGGGCTGCCCGATAAAGTGCTGAAAAACATTAGCGTCTACACGGCCCAGACGGTCCTCGGCTTTGCCCTGGTCGCCGGCACGACCGCCTTCACCTGGGCGCCCCCCTGTGTCTCTATCGTCACGTCCGCCTCACCCACCGAACCGACCCGCGCGCAGATTGCCATCTTGGGCTACGCCAATGCCCACGGCGCGCGCTATCTCCTCCTCCCGCTCAACCTCCTGGTCGCCTGCATCCTCCTCTCCAAGCCCATGGGTGGCGGCGCACTGGGTCTCCTGGCCTGGCAGGTCCTCGCTCTCCTCGAGATCCTCGACCTCAACAATCTGACCACCTCCCCGATCGGGCCGGTCATGCTCGCCATCCTGGGCACTTTCCACTTCTTCAAGACGGGCCACCAGGCCGTGCTGAGCTCCATCCAGTGGGACGCCGCCTTCATCCCGCTCTTCACCATCCGCTACCCCTGGAGCCCCATCGTCGTGGCCCTCAACACGTTCGCGGGGCAGATCCTCGCCACCGCGGCCGTGCCCCTGCTCGTGCTCTGGAAGGCTGGGCCCAAGCGCAAGGGCGTGCTGGAGGCCGTCAGCCGCCGCGCGCTCGGCGTGTTTGTGGCCTACTTTGCCGTCGAGTGCCTTTGCACCATGGCCTGGGCGGGGCACTTGCGCCGGCATCTGATGCTCTACCGCGTGTTTAGCCCGCGCTTCATGACGGCGGCCGTCGTGTTGCTGGTGGTGGACCTGGTGGGCATTCTGGTGTCGTTGCCCAGCGTGAGGGTGAACACCATGGCGATCGGGGACGTCTTTGGGTGGGCCGAGTAAAGTGGGCATTGGACTCACTCCGGGTCGAGTAAAAGAAATGGATCGGTCCACGGATGTGGGGGGGGGGGGGGGGGTTGGGTGATTTGTCCCAGATAATGTGTATAATTTGTGTACGAGTAAGTGGTGCGCGAATTGGACTATAAAGCACATCCGGTATAGATAGAAGTTCTGTGATAGTACACTGCATACATAATACGGAGTACTCCGTGGTCGAATCGCGGTCATCGCGTGGGCCAAAAAGCGATTAATCTCACCAGCAGAGAGTTGGTCTCTTCTTTCTTCTCGTCCCTTTCTCCCCACCCATTTCCCCCCTCCCGTTTTCTCGGAGATTTACAGCGGCAGCCAGGTATGAAAAAGATCGCTTTTTCCCATCCGTACAGGCCCAGAACTGAATGTGTGTTCTTCATGTATGTCGAGGTTCGCCTCCATCAAGTGCCGGCGGACAGTCGTTGCTTGGCCTTCTCGGTTTGGAAAGGGACAGGCTAGCGCAGATACACAAGGCAAGACAATGATCACGTCAAGTGTCACTCCGTGAAGCAAGCGTTTGGGGCAGCCATGTTTTCTATTATGCGGCATGGTCCTGTGCATCGCCCCACACGTCAGTCTGGACAACTTCACACGCGCGCTGCTTGGTGAAGGCAGACCGCTATCTGGCTGAGAACACTTCTCTTGTTGAAGAGTGGTTCGCAGCCCGTGCCAACCATCCCGAAGCCAATACCCCACATCAAACACCGGAACCGATGAACAATCCCATTTTCATCCCCCCTAACCGCAAACGCCGAGTTGAATATGGCGACCACCCTCCCGATTATGCTAAATGCTGTTGAATCCATCCGGATTTTCCTCTTGCCCACGAACGCCGAGTTGAGAATGGCTCGATTGGGGTATCATCTATCGTCACCCATTTTATAACACCGCTAGAAGACCCCCAAAAATGCTGAATGATGTTGAAAAAAATCCGGAAAAGCATAGGACACCATCAATGGATGATGCCTGGTGAGCTTTGTCAAGGCGTTTAGGCCTTGGTGTACTGCTCACGGAAGTATTCGGCAGCGTTGACCATGTGGGTGAGGGCACCCTTGACCTCATCCCACTTGCGAGTCTTTAGACCGCAGTCGGGGTTGATCCAGAGCTGCTCAGGACGGACTGATTACTGTTAGCGATACTCACTTGCTGTCGAATAGACACTCGGAACTTACGGTACTGGAGCATCTCCTGGATGCGCTGCTTGAACTCAGCCTCGGGCGGAACACGAGGGCTGTGGATGTCGTAAACGCCAGGGCCGATGTGGCGGGGATAGGCTTCATCAATGAAGACCTTGAGAAGCTTGGCGTCCGACTTGGAGTTCTCGATGGAGAGGACATCGGCATCTAGCGCGGCGATGGCGTGGAAGAAGTCCTGGAACTCCGAGTAGCAGAAGTGGGAGTGGATCTGAGTCGAGTCCTCAACGCCGGCAGTGGCCAGCTTGAAGCTGTTGACCGCCCATTTCAGGTAGGCGTCACGCTCAGCACCCTTCCGAAGAGGGAGACCCTCACGGAGAGCAGGCTCGTCGACCTGGATGACGAAGATGCCGTTCTTCTCAAGGTCGATGACCTCGTCACGCAGAGCCAGAGCGAGCTGCTGGCACTGGACAGATTGATGGACGTCGACACGAGGGAAGGACCACCGCAGGCAGGTAACCGGGCCGGTAAGCATGCCCTTCATGGGCTTCTTGGAGACGGAGGCGGCATACTTGCTCTCCTTGACGGTCATGGGACCAGGACGGGAGATGTCACCAACAATGATGGGAGGACGGACGCAGCGAGAGCCGTAGGACTGGACCCAACCGTGGGTGGTGAAGACATAGCCCTGAAGGCGCTCACCGAAGTACTGAACCATGTCGTTACGTTCAGGCTCACCGTGAACGTAGACATCGAGGCCGAGCTCGTCCTGGATCTGAATGGCGAGGTCGATCTCCCTCTTGATGAAGTCATCATACTCTTGCTCGCTGATCTCTCCCTTGGTGAACTTGTTCCGTTGGACACGGATCTCGCTGGTCTGGGGGAAAGAACCAATCGTGGTAGTAGGGAAGAGGGGAAGGCTGAGGTGCTTCTTCTGCTGAGCGTAGCGGACGTCGAAAGGAGACTTGCGCTTGTGCATCTCCTCGGTAACCTGTTCCTGGCGCTCCTTGACCTTGGGGTCGTTGGTGCGGGTCGAGTCGGTACGCGACTTCAAAGCAGCAGCGTTGGCATCGAGCTCAGCACGAACGGACTCAGGGTCGGTCACGGCCTTGGCCAGAATAGCAACCTCCCTGACCTTCTCGGTGGCGAAAGAAAACCACTCGTAGACATCAGCGGGAAGCTTCTTCTCGCTAGCGAGAGTGTGGGGAGTGTGCAGAAGGGAGCTCGATGTGGCAACAATGACACGCTCGGGGCCGAGGGCCTTGATGGCGGTCTGGAGAATGTCAATGGACTTCTTGAAGTCGTTCTTCCAGATGTTCCGGCCGTCAACGACACCGGCAGCTGTCCTTCGCGTTAGCATACGTCCGACACAAGTTGTGGGAAGAAATCTACTGACAAAGAATCTGGTTGGGGCCGAGCTGCTTGATAACAGGCTCGAGCTGCTCGGGGTTGCGCACAAGGTCGACGTGGATACCATGGACCTTGGCAAAGGCAGGGAAAATGTCGAAGTTGTGGACGATGTCACCAAAGTAGGTGGCCACAACGATCGAAGGAATAGCGCTGCCCTCCGCGGCGAAGGCCTCATAAGCGGGCTTGAAAGCCTTCTTGACCTCGGGCCGGAGATCAAAGACGAGAACAGGCTCATCAATTTGGACGCTCTCGGCACCAGCAGCCTTGAGAGCCTTCAAGAGCTCGATGTAGACAGGCACGAGCTTGTCAATGAGCGTAATGGGGTCGACGGAGGAGCCGCGGTCCGCCTTGCCGAGAGCGAGGAAAGAGACGGGGCCCACGAGCACGGGGCGCGTCTGGAAGCCAGCCTCCTTGGCCTCGAGGAACTCCCGAACGGGCTTGGGGTCCTTGGCAAGGGAGAAGGTCTGGTTGTCCTGGAGAGTGGGCTTGACATAGTGATAGTTCGAGTCGAACCACTTGACCATCTCGAGAGCGGGGACGTCAACGTCACCCTTCTGGTGGCCACGGCCCATGGCAAAGTACTCATCGAGCGGGGACAGCTTCTGCTTAGTGTAGCGTTCGGGGACAGCCTGAGGAGGAGAGTCAATCGATCAGTCGTCCTCCAGGACCGAGTGCTAGAGTGAACTCACGTTGAAGAGCTGGATGTGGTCGAGGACATGGTCGTAGAAGGCAAAGTCATTGGAGGGGATGATGTCGACGCCAGCATCCTTCTGGATCTTCCAGTGGGCGAGACGGAGCCTCTTGCCCTCAGCGAGGAGATCCTCCTGGGAGATCTTGTCGGCCCAGTAAGCCTCATTCGCCTTCTTGAGGTCCCGAAGGACACCCATGCGACTAGAAAGACACTGTTAGGGATTGAATCAGGACGTTATGGGCTCAATTGGACGTACGGGAAACCCAGGACCGATGACTGAACCATCTTGATGTGGGGGGTTGGTCTTCTGGGTATCGATGATATGATACGGAGTAGCAGAATGAAAAAGGACCTCTTCCTGGGCCTGCCTCAAGCTCAGAATAAGAGAATGAGGATTGTGGAAGATGGCGGGGATGGGTAAAGAGGGAAGAAAGAGGAGGGAGGAAGGAACGAGCTGGAGTGCAGGAGGGGGAGAATTTGACCTTTGTTCAGAGCGGGCGGCAGGGAGCTGGTCCGTGGGGCCACGGCCGCAATCGCTAGGGTCCCCACTTCTCGGAGCCCGACCGCCTTAACAAATGTCTCGATGAGCCCATCTTGTCGAGACCGGAACGGAAGGTGGGGTAATAAGCAAATTCAATGCCCAAATTTTGTTCGGTCTGTTGCAGAGCCTGCCAGGCTTGTCCATGTTAAGCTCTGTTAACTACGTCTGGTCACTCCTTTACTATGACTTTGTCTCGATCCATCTCGGATTGCCTTGCTCGGGGTACCCTCCTTGTTCTGTCAACGCTATTGTTGGCGAGAATGGTGTGACCGATACCCTCCGACTTCGACCGGGTTTTTCCTGCATCGCGTAGAAGAAGGCAACTCCATTGCTCTGCTGCAGGCGGGGTCCCTTTGATGCAACATGGCCGACTACGCCCCGGGCCGTTTGTTGCTAGTCAAAAAAAAAAAAAAAAATCAAGTGTCAGATTAGATGTCCCCGAAAGCTTACCGGGAACGCCGGGGCCTTTCGGTGCTTCTTTGTTGATTGGCCGTTGTTTTGCTTTCGGTTCTTCATGATACGGCTGGACAGCTAAATACAAACGAACGTTCCATCTAGAAGGCACCTGCTTCCTCCCGGTACTCCTTGATAGCGCTCGACAGGTCTTGCGCAACAATGACATTTGAATAGGCTGGCGCTGACTGGGTTGCTCCCCGATCATCACATTCACCTCACCATACGTTCCCCGAGTCTCGGTGCATGCACGTGCCAATGTACAGTACGTGCGCCTGGGGCACCAATGTTGGGCGCCTGAGGCGCCCATTTCACAGCCCCTTGTTCTTGGTGCTTATTCCCCGAATGGAATTGATCATCGATATGTGCATAGCCAAGAGCTACATGCATCTATCCAGGATGTCCTCGATTCGTGCAAATGATTGCTGTCCAAGGGAGGGCAGATTGGAGCATGAGCCAACTTGCCAATGAACTACGGAGTACTCCGTAACTTACTCCGTAACTTACTCCGTACCTGGCTGCTTTCCGGCCTCACACAGGCGTCGTCATCACCACATCGTCTCCCAGAGGCCGGGACTGCACCACCTCAGTTTGCCTAACTTTGTTTAGTACTTCCGAATAACTTTCTGGAATTATTCTCGCTACTCGTGTAGCAAAGCTTTCAGAGGCACGCCGCATCAGTCGCTCCACGTCGCCGCTCGTGCAGTCCCTCCCCCTTTTCTGGGCTCCGCCCTTGACCTTGACCGAGCTGACGTCGCCGCCGCCATGTATTCTAATTCAACCAATTTCCTCGGCGGCAACACCATGCCCCCCGGTGCTCCGCAATATGGCAATTCATTCGGCACTGGGGCTGGCCAGCCCCAGCAACAACAGCAGCAGCAACCTGCCCCGTTCGTCCCGCAACCGACCGGCTACGCTCAAGCGCCGCTTCAGCAACAATACACGGGCTATCCGGGCCTGCAACCGTCGCAAGGTCCGGGGCAGCTGCAACCGCAGTTTACTGGCTTCGGCCAGATCCCCCAGCAAAGCATGCCGACGGGCGTGCCGCCAGTTCCGGCTATTCCCCAGCAGTTCCAGCAGCAGTTTCAGCAGCAGCAACAGCAACAGCAACAGCAGCCGCCGCCGCCTCCGAGCTCCTTCACCAGTGCACCGACTCAGTCTGCACCACAGGCGCTGGCACCTCCTCCCCCGCCCGTGAAGCCGCAGCCCACCGGTTTCAGCGAAATGACGGCCTCGTTCCAAACCGCTGGTGGTGCAAGGTCCAGGCCGAGCGCACCTTCGAGGAAGGCCAATACAATTCCCAACATTCGTCTCTCTTTCATTACCGCCCAGGACCAGGCCAAGTTCGAGACCTTGTTCAAGTCTGCTGTGGGTGACGGCCAAACTACCATGTCGGGAGAGAAGGCGAGGGATCTGTTATTGCGGTCCCGGCTAGATGGGGACTCGCTTTCTCACATCTGGTGAGTGGTTTGTGGTATTAGGCTGACTATCTATGCTATTGTTCACTATCTTCTAACTCGAATTAAGGACGCTTGCCGACACCACCAGGTCCGGCCAACTACATTTTCCGGAGTTCGCCCTCGCTATGTACCTCTGCAACCTGAAGCTGACTGGAAAATCACTGCCGCCTACCTTGCCCGAGAACATCAAGAACGAGGTTTCCAGCATGGTGGATATCATCAACTTCAGCGTTGCCGAGGAGTCGGGCTCCAATTCCGCGACGGGAACCAATGCACCTGACTCTGGTGTGCGGCAAAACACGGCCGCCCCTCCTGTGCTTCAACACCCGCAGCCCCAGCCGTCGAACTCGCAGCTTCTCCAAGCGCAAATGACCGGCCTACCTACCCAGCAGACTGGGTTCCTGGGCCAAGGCCTCCAGGCACAGCAAACAGGGATGCCCCAAGCCACTGGCTATACTGGTCCGCGGCCGCCCATGCCGCCCATGCCCACGGGATATGGCTCCACCTTGTCGCCGAATGCCGGCCCCGGCGGGATGGTTGCACCGCTCAACGCTCAGCCCACGGGCCGTCCCGGCCAGTGGGGCCTCGTCAATACCCCTGCGACGGGTCTCCCGAACATTGATGCCCTTCAGGCACGCATGATGCCCCAACCAGGCCGAGAACAGCAAAGCTACACCACTGCCGGACTCCAAGGAAATGCAGTGATTCCCTGGGCCATTACAAAGGACGAGAAAACCAGATACGATGAACTGTTCCGCGCATGGGACGGCCTGAACAAAGGGTATATCGGAGGCGACCAGGCCATCGAGATCTTCGGGCAGAGCGGCTTGGACAAGTCCGACCTTGAGCGCATCTGGACGCTTGCGGATAACGGAAACAAGGGACGCCTGGACCTCGACGAGTTCGCGGTTGCGATGCATTTGATCTATCGCAAGCTGAACGGCTATCCGATTCCAAATCAGCTCCCTCCCGAGCTGGTGCCGCCTTCTACCAGAAACCTGAACGCGTCCCTCGGCACCATCAAGAACATGCTTCACCAGGAGTCCGATTTGCGAAAGAACTCCGGCGCGGCCTTGCTTCCGCAGAAGACTGGCGTGAGTTATTTGAAAACACACTCATTCAAGAGTGCCCCGGGAGTCCTTGGTGGGCGAAAGGATGCCACCGTCTTCAAAAATGACGATGACGCGGTGGGCTACCGCTCGAGCGCACGGCGTAGAGTCGGCAACGCGTCACCTCGCCCCGCCTCTCCGGCCTCCGTAGGCTCTAGCGAGGAGCTGACCCTAGATCAGTTGCGAAAGAAAGTCAAGGAGAAGCAGGTCCTCCTTGACGCCATGGACTTTGCTGACGAGAAGAACGCCGAGGAGGACGAGATTCTTGACAGACGCGATCGTCGTGAGGCTGAGGAGCTCTATCGCCGCATCAGGAGGATCCAGGAGGATATTGATAACCATCCAGATGCCTCGTTCATTGGTGGAGACTCCGAAGCAGAGAGAAGGGCTCTCAAACGCCAGCTGCAGAACCTAACCGACAAGATTCCCGAGCTAGCGTCGCAGGTTCGGAAGACTGAGAAGGCGATTGCCGAGGCAAGACTAGAGTTGTTCCGCCTCAGGGATGCTAAAGCTCACCCAGGCAGCGCTGCTGCCATTATCGGAACGGGCCCAGGCGGTGCCATCACCGAGGCCGACAGGCTCAAGGCACGGGCTAAAGCAATGATGCAACAGCGGACTGCAGCCCTGACCGGCAAGAAGATTGATGTGAGCAGTGACCAAGATGCGGAGAAGCGGCTCGAGGAAGAGAGCATCAAAGTGAGGACCGAGAAGGAGAACAATGAACGGATGGTTCGGGACGTCGAAGACAGCGTTCGTGATTTTGCGAAGAGCATCGAAGACAGTCTGAAGGAGGGTGGCCAAGATTCCACTTCGGAGCACGAGAGGCGCAGATGGGAGGATGGCCTCGGCGTCGAGGATGAGGTCAGGGATTTCATCTATGATCTTCAGCGGTCCAGCCGCGCTGCTCGTATTCGGGCGCAGGATCGACAAGGCGGTCGTCAGGCCACTCAAGAGCCGGTCAAAGCCGAGGCTGCTCCTACTGCTCGCGTCGAGAGCCCTGCGACAGTCTCGCGCACCGCCTCTCCGGCGGCCCCAGGCGGATCATACTCCGCGTATAAGACTCCGGAGGAGAGAGCTGCCTTCATTAAGCAGCAAGCTGAGCAACGCATGGCCGAGAGGCTTGCTGCCCTGGGTATCAAACCTCCTACTAAGCCAGGGGAGACGCCAGCTCAACGACTCGAGCGTGAGCGAGCAGAGCGTGCTGCTAAGTTGCGGCAGGCCGAGGAGGAAGACGCCCGTCGCGAAGCGGAGAGGCAAGCAAGGCTTGCTGAGGAGCAAGGGATTCCGCCGCCCGCTGCTCCACAGCCGGCCAAGGTTGAAGCCAAGAAGCCGCCTCCGCCTCCGAGCCGCAAGGTAGCCAAGACAGACGACAAGCATGCCGAGGAAGAGCTTGCGGCAAAGAAGGCAGAGGAGGAGCGCCTCGAGCGGGAGCGCCAGGAGCAGGAGCAAGCCACCCGGGAGCTTGAGTACGTCCAACAAGAACGAGTCGTACACTTTGGGGCAATTTCGCTGACGATTGGATCTAGGGACAAGATGAAGGCTCAGGAGGACGAGCTTGCCAGGGAGCGCGAGGAAGCTGACGCCCGCCTGAGAGCACTCGAGGAGCAAGTTCGTCAAGGAAAGCTGAAGAAGGAGGAAGAGAAGCGAAAGAAGAAGGCAGCACTGGCCGAGGCAAGGGAGAAAGAGGCTCAATTGGCCCAACGAAGAGCTGAAATTGAAGCAGCCCGCAAGCGCGAGGAGGAGCTGCGCAGGCAACTTGAAGCCATGGAAAACGAGAGCTCGTCATCGGACGACGAGGGCCCGGAGCAAATCACTCCTCAAGCGTCGACTCCAACGATGGGCGATAGTCAGATCGTCAACCGCGAGCCGGAAAAACAGCCCACGCCTCCGCCAGCACCCGTAGTCTCCCCGCCGGAGATTGTCAGCCATGAGCCGGAGAGACAGCCCACCCCGCCACCGGCACCCGTAGCCTCCCCGCCGAAGATCGTCACCTCAAGTCCTCCCGCCGAAACGGAGAGTCGAAACCCCTACTTCAGGATGATGTCACAGAGCTCGGACGCGTCAACCGCTGCGGCTACTCCTGCTTCACCGGCTTCCGCTCCTCCGGCACCTCCGGCAGCTTCGGCGCCGCCGCCGCAGCCTGACGTGTCCACGAATCCTTTTCACCGCATGGCCCAGGCAGCCGCTCCACCAGCGCCCTCGATACCCGTTACGAGACGATTCCCCGATGACGATGGCTGGGGCTCAGACAAGGAGGAGGAGGAGGAGGAAGACTCAGACGACGACAGGCCGGGCGGTCAGAGTGCTGCCCAACTGGCATCTATCCTCTTTGGCACCATGGGGCCGCCGCGCCCGCTGTCTGCAACCGGCGACAAGTCGTCTGCTTCTCCTCCCCCCGTGAGCTCCCCGGCTGCGCCACCTACTGAGTCTACTTCACCCTCGGCACCGCCCCCGCCTCCTCCGATGCCCGGCGCCTTCCCGAGCGCGAGCCCCGCCCCGGATGCTTCACCGGCGCCTCCTCCGCCTCCCCCTCCGCCTCCCCCTCCGATGCCCTCTGCGGACGGCGCCCCGTCTGCTCCTCCCCCGCCGCCACCCCCAGCTCCGGGCATGGCTCCTCCGCCGCCACCTCCGCCGCCGGCTGGTGGCGCACCGGCCTTGCCCACTGTCTCACGGCCTGCAGGGTTTCTTGGGGAGATCCAGGCGGGCAAAACCCTCAGGAAGACGGTTACGCGAGACAAGAGTGGCGCTGCCGTGGCCGGCCGTGTTCTGGATTGATTTAATCTATTGTTTCATGCGCTGCTGTGCGACCGGGCACGCGGGTGGATGGTAGCGTACGAAGTGCTTAGCCGGGACATGGGAAGGGTTGCAGGGGCCAATAGGTTACCTGGTAGCAGGAGGGTATACTATGAGAGTAGTATGGTGACCGAGGGTAGTATTCGGTTGGTGAGGTGGTACTTGGTAAGGTTCTTCGTTCTCCTGCAGGGCTGTCCTCCGTGCAACTTATACCGATTGATTGAGTGACGTGGACACCAGCCGTCTGCCGCTTTCAAACCTACCTCTCAATCATCGTAGCCAGACAAGTTGAGCAGCTTAGCACAGCCAATCTCGACTTCTCTTAAGCGTGATACCTACCTACCCGTGCTCCATCACCATGGTATGATTAGGGCGGGCGGATCAAGGGTTAGTTACAATTCTTTCGTGCTATAAACGCTTCGTCTCTTCCGCCACCATAGTCTGCTGCGGGGATGCTCTCAAGGCACACATAGCGCAGCACACAAGCAAACCGGATGGATGTACGGATACCTGAGAGCACGTCCACTTCCAATCCTTGCGAAGCGCCTCTCCCCGCTTTCGGCCCCAAGGGGATGCGCAACTACGATGCCAAAGCGGGCGCCCGATGCAGGAAAACAAAGACATTCTGTGTCACCTTACGTTTGGAAACTGTGCAACTGACGCGATCGCCTCGGGCTTGGTCTCCTCTCTGCTCTCGTCTCCTCCTGCATCGCTCATGAACTGGCCCCGGTCGATCATATCCCAGCGCTTCACTACACAGTAGGTGCCCTGTGTGGCTGGACGCTGGCGTCCGTTTCAATGGCTGCCCCGCATGTTGTTGTAGTTGTAGCTGTTGCTGCTGCGTGTTCTCAAGAGAGTACCTGGGACTTGTGTATTGGATGTGCGTGGCTCAAATTGTATGTATTCGGAGGCGGAACGAACCCTGTCCATGTGGCCTGTCTTTTCGTTCTTTACCTTTTTTTTTTAACCCTTCCTAATATATTCTCGTCTTTCCAACGTTATACACAGACACGTGCGCGTACATACATACCTGAACCTACATACCGTTCCTGTACTGTGCATACACAGATAGGGAAGAAGGTTAACTTGCAACCTGCGTGGGGCACGAGGTTCATCTGCCAGATGTGCGTGCTAGCCGGGAATTTCCAATGTAAGCTGTCGAATGGGCTACAAGCACGAAATACACTACACTACATAGCGGCATGCCGGGTTGATCGTCGGGGCTGGGTGTTGGTGGAAGTGATGCGGCCGGGAGTTGAGTGTGCACGCACGGAAGTTATGCTGCGGCAGTGCTGCAGATCCCTGACGCACCTTGATGAGGGCCGGGCTAGTGTATTCGCGCCCTGTGCACACACTGAAACACGTTTATTTCGAGGCTTCGTCTACGATGTATGTATGTACAGTACATACATAACTCGGAGCAATGTCACCGTACCCACCAGATAGGGTGCCTTGGACACGAGACGATGCAGCGTACGTACTATGGACCTTAACTACTCAGGAAACACGCAAAGAATCGAAAGAAGGTTGTATACCATGCCTGCCACAGTTGTGCTTGTATTCTTTTTCAATTTTCTTCTTCTTCTTCTTCTTCTTCTTCTTCTTCTTCTTCTTTTCTTCTGCTCGGCGCATGCAGACCATCATCGCGACCGTTGAGAGAGGCTGCATGGAAAAGTTCGAGATCGGACATGAGAGGCGCGGCACCCTGTCAAGTGCTTGCAGCTCGGTTCCATGGAAGGATCGTGGGGTACGCAGCTGTATGTAAGGTGCTCTTCTGTTGGGGGGGCCATTACTGCTGCCTTCGCTAATAAAAGAAAAAGTCCGTTCCTTGGAAACATTCCGAGATTGGAGGATCCCCTACTTCTGATTGACTGCCATTCTAGGTGTCTGAATGCTAGCAAGTCTATGTCTGTACTTAAATGCATCAAGCCCACTGCAGGTTTTAAACAAGGAAAAAAAATTAAATTGCGTTCCGAGCACACACGAACCTGCGATTGTACCCGGCACTCCATAGTATCTCCCGCTTGTCGGCAGTGACTCGAGCCATGCTCGTCACTTGTGGAGCTGGATGACACTGGACTGATGTGAGAAGGGGGTCGCTGTTCCATAGCGAATGATGTCACCTGTCAGATTAATTCCCTTGGCCCCTAAAACAGGTCAAGGCCATGGTCGCGTTGAAGCAGAGAGTTTGAGACATGGGATCGGGATAGAGAAGCCTTTTCATCCTCTCCAAATTGAAAAGACCCTGAAAGAGACGGTGATGGATCGGGAAGTGGAGGAAGGGCTAGGGTTATGGCCCGTTACCAACAGATATCTGTGGCTTACGGAGTCGTCCACGCCGTTGTCTCGCATATTTGAGGGAAGCGGGGTTGTGAGGCACAGTTCTGGACTTTCGGGGGAAGAGGGAGGGGGAGGTCTGAGGCGCTGGGCTTTGAGCACCAGTTCTCGGACCCCGCGACTCGGGGTCCACTTCTCCAACTTGATTGGCTCCTTCTGCTGCCAGCTCGCGACTGCAACGCGAAGTTTCGCGTCGAGTGGACCCTTTTGGTAAACAAATGCATGCCGCCGCTGCTTCCCGTTGGGCCGCAAGCCATGTCGGGCTGGGGGCCTTAGCGTCACGTCGATTGCGCCGTGGCCAACCAAGCATCATCCGCTCAATCTGCGTCGAACGTGCAACCTCTGGCCCGCCCTCTTCCGGCCCTCTTGACCTTCTTGCGCATTGCGTTTTTGGGTCCAAGGGAGACAAGTTAGTTAACAGCTGCGGTCTGGAATTGCTCTCCTGCGCGGCTTCGTGAAGATCGTTTGGTGAGACGACCGGCCAATGCTGCGGCCAATGTTGCCAGCAGGAGCTCACCATCCCGAGTCTGCCCTGGGGTTCCCATGCTCACCTCGCGTCATCCCAACTCTCGCATAAACTATCTCATCCGCGCTAGATTCGCCGATTGTACTTCGTGTCCTACGATCAGACGTCGGCCGCAACTCGGAGCGCGTGCGAAGGTCGCTTGACCTTGGCCTGATTCACGGGCTCTCAGATAGCGTCCGTCTCTTTGACGCCATCGCCGAGGACGACGGTTTTTGCCGAAGGCCTCGAGACCTCCGCTCGCAGGGCATCCAGTGCCGTACCCCTGCTGCTAGAGTTCATATATCCCTGTCGTTGGTCGGCTCGTGTCCAATCCGTTCCTTTGTCCTCCACTCTCTGCCTGCTTCCCGGCCCCACCTAGAGACCTTCTTGGAACAAGCGTGTGAGCTGGCAGCGGGAAATCAGCTTTCTTTGCTGCACGCCCACAACCCTCTCTGCCAACCAAAGCCTTACTTCCGTCTCGCTCTTTCCCACACTTGCCTGCCTCCCACGTCAGCCCAACTCTCCTCCGCCATATTTTCCCCCCCCCTCCCAAAATTCTGGACAAATCTTTCAGCGGCATTCTGTGCAACGGCCAAAAGGAGTTCGTGTGTCTGTTGCATCTCAAACCCGAATTGGCCACGATCACGCGTCGTCGATCACCGCGATCCCGATTCTCGATAGCGCATCACCCGACTTACATCCCTTGCTTCACCGCTTCCCCCACAGCTCGGTAATCTTAGCTGCAGCCCAGTGGAGGTAAGAAGCAGCCTTAAACGACCTTCAGTCCTTCCGCACCCGCCGAATCTGGGCAACACCAAGGCGACACCATATCATCCCGCGCGTCCCGTGCATGTCGCTGTCGCCGCAAACTTTGACCTCCTCGGCGGCGAGCGCTTAGCAGATCGCGAGAAGAACCCCTCCACACTCTATCGCAGCGCGCTGCTTTGCGCGTCCCCTCTCCCAGGCTCGGCCAACACCGATGGCCAAGATACCAGACTCTCAGGCCGAAGAGCCGTTTCCTATTTTCAACGATGATTTCTTCAACGAGTCGACGACACCAATGGGCAGCCAAGCGCCAATGCCTGCGGCGCCGCCAAAACCCGCGCGACAACCCCTCCAGAGCGCGGATGCCAACGTCGTCCTCAATCCACCAACGGCTGCCGCGGCCAAGCGGTCCCCTCTCAAATCAAACAATGCGCGGCCTTCCAATGCAGCACCGCTTGCCCCGCTCAACGCGTCGCAGGGCAACAAACTCAACACGGTTCAGATGATGCCGCCCAGCAATGCGCCGCCACCGACGGACTCGCTCGAGAAGAAGCAGCCGGTCATGTCCCGATTCAAGACGGTCGCAAAAAAGCCGCAACCGGATTCCAACGCGCAGTTGACCAGCAAGGAAAATTCACACCCTCCGATCTATCCGGCCCCGTCTCCTTCGCAATTCAATCTTGACCTGGAAAACTACTACCAGAAACCGTCAGGGAAGCGCACCTTGATGGAACCCGCGCCAATCAAGGAAATCCGGCCAGCAAAGAAGCAGAAAGTCGACGACCCTCTTCCCCCGCCCGATTCATTTCCCCCGATCATCGACGATGGCACGAAGCCGAACCACAGCTATGCGACCTTGATCGCCATGGCGATCATCAGGTCCCCCCAGCGGAGGTTGACTTTGTCCCAAATCTACAAGTGGATTTCCGACACGTTCTCGTACTACCGGGGCGACAACACGGGATGGCAGAACAGCATCCGGCACAACCTCAGTCTCAACAAGAGTTTCGTCAAGCAAGAGCGGCCGAAGGACGATCCGGGAAAGGGCAGTTACTGGTCGATTGAGCCAGGCACTGAACACACGGTGCTCAAGGAGAAGCCCTCGAGGAAGTCTGCGGCGCCCACAGCTGAGAATATGCCGGTCATGTCGACGCGCCTAGAGCCGTCGCAGCCTCAGCAGCCTCAGCAGCAGCCGCTGCTGCAACAACAACAACAACAACAGCAGCAGCAGCAGCAGCCACGGCCACCTTGCGTATCCGAGCCCATGCTCCCACCGCAGCCTGCAGCCCCCCAAAGCATTCTCCCCGCGCTACCCCCGCAGCCGTCCCAGCAACTCGCACCTGCACCGCCATTGCCGGAAATCTCATCGGATGCCACCATCCCCGCGTCGGATGCCGCTACTATCGAGGAGGGAGTGAGCGGACCTGCTGAGAAGGACATGCATCACGAGCCAGAGCTATACTCCCCTCTCCCTGCGGCGATGCACTCATCGCCGCCCATTCCAAGGCGCTTAGAGCCGCGCCATAGCGGCACTCCTCCCTCGCAGCAACGGGTGCAGCAACAATCGTCGGCCACTAAGTCCCGTCACCGGCGAAGATTCATGTCGATGGACGACAGCGGTTACATCTCGTCCCTTGAGTCGTCGGCCATGCGCCCGAACCAGCACGCCAAGCTTCTCACGTCCGAGGCTGACCGCCCGAGGATCAAGAGGGGACGTGCCGAAGAGGAAATTGCTCGTCTTCGTGCCTCCTCGTATGACAGTCCGTCGAAGGGCCGTTCGCATGGGTATGCTCCGCCCTCGTCGTCGCCCATCAGACAGACATCAAGCAGCGGAAACGGCCAGATGCTTCCGCCCCTGACCCCGGCAATGAAGCTGAAGGCGCCGCCGAAACCCCCGCCGTCCGTTTCTCCCAGCACAAATCTCCGCCTTCACCGCGAGAACATCCAGTCCATGGTTGATTCGCCGTTTAGGCGCGTCTCTGCATTGCTACCGGAAGGTGATGGGGAGTCTGCTGCACAGCAAACGCCTGGCTTGCACGGAGAACATCTGTGGTACTACCTGGAACAATCTGGCGACAACAATTCGGGCTTTGACATCTTTGAGGATCCGGCCGATTTCCAGAACCTCTTTGCTCTGACCCCCACTGTTACCCACACTGGCTCCCCGGCCAAGCGGTCCGTGAAAAAGCAGCGTGCCGAGCGGTCGCAGTCAACCAGCGCGATGAGCAATGCTGCAAACTCGGCTCCCAGCACCTCCAAGTCGAATTCGTTCCTCAAGATACCCAACCAGACGCCCAATTTGACGCTAGAGACACCGAGCAAAGTCTTTGACGGACTTCCGTCTTCGCCGAGCAAGGTCTTTATGGATATGCAGTCACCGAGCAAGATGCCCCTCATCAATGACGAGAACTTGGACGTGTTCCACGGGGTAAACCTCAGCGGCCTCGACACGCCAGACTTCCTCGACGAGAACGATTTCTCCGGATTCGACATGCTCGCCGGCTTCGAAAAGATTGGCTCGAATAACGCGCAGGCTTCGCGGAATACCAGCGGTAGCAAGGGAACGCTTAACCGCGCCCACACGTCGATGTTTTAAAGAGCTGCCTTCTTCCCCGTCCCTTTCCGCCTGTCCTCGAGGGTTGATGGTTACGAATGTTTTTTAACGATGTCACGAACAAAGCCAAGCACATCATAGCATCTCACTGCTGCATCTGTCCGGCGTTGTTGGCTTACCCGCGAAACGGGACTGTTGGGACGCAACAAAAATCAAGCAAGCACTTTCCTGCGGCCAAAACCCCTCGGCCGCGCAACATGCGCAGCGGCCCTCGCTCTTTGCGCAACTGGGGTTCGCTGGCCGGGAAATTGCTATTATCTCGTACCCTTACGATAATGACGAAATGTTTGGGCGAAAAGGGGGGGTGGCGGACAACGGAGTGAGGTTATTTATTACGGCAAGGGCGCATAGCAGTAGCATTCCGCGGAGTCATACAGGGATAGTTTAGCAATTGGGTTGTTGGGATTTTTGTACACGGAAAAGGGGGGTGGCCGGTTCGGGTTTTTGTTTCTTTTTTCTTCTCGTTCATTTTCTGAACTATTCCCAGGGTTCGATTGGTGTTTCTTTTGGGAGGAGGGAAGAGGTTGGGTTCAACAAGGTATTGGATCTGGTTTTCGCCTCGGGTGTTTTGATTCATTCCCTCGCTTCCGGCGATATCGCCAGCGAAATGGGTGCTGGATGGCGCTTGGACGGATATATTTACTTGGGCTCGGCTTGGACGGGGGGCCACGTCCGGAATGGGAAGAGGTTACGGCTGGTTGGTTTCCTTAGAGCGGTCGGGCTTCGTCGCTGGATTGGGGGAGCACCTTGCGAGGGGGTCGTGTTTCTTTTTTTTTAGTCTCTTTTTACTGCCGTCATTTGAGACTGTTGTTATGGCGCGACAGCTGAGATGGGAATTCCGTCTGTCCTTCCCTGCTTCGCCTTTGCTGGTTTGTCCCGTGTTTGAACAGCAGTGTCTGATCTCCGTCACATCCTAGCAACAAAGACACTGCAGCAGGTGGAATGCATCAAAAGCTGATGGTTCCCTCTTGCCGTTCAATCCAGACCTCCCCTCTTGTCTCCAAATCGTTTCCGCTCCTGCTTCGTCGTGCACGCCTGTATTATAACGATGGGTATCTCAACTATTTTTCTCTCGAGACGTCCGCGCGGTTTCATTCCGGCATGACACCCTCCTCCCGAAGGCTGTTGAATCTGCCGGCTGACCTGCAAACTCCGATATCCCATGTCTATCCTATTCTCCCAAAGTCAACCAAGAATATAAAAACGCCAAATCCCATGCAAAAGTAGACCCTGCCTTGCCTGCGGTTTCCCATCCCATGTTTTCCCAACCACTACATCTCTCTCTCTCTCTCTCTCTCTCTCTCTCTCTCTCTCTCTCTCTCTCTCTCTCTCTCTCTCTTTCATATGACCCCAGGGTTAACGGTCCGTCGTTGAGTAGGACCACCCTCTCTCCCCCCACACCCTGTCCTCTCTCCCTGCTCGAGGTCCGGGTTTTTTTTTTTCTTTTCACTTTGAAACGCTACGCGTTTCTCTGCGGCCGTGTCCCAGATTAAACCACTCCGTCGCCAAGTACATAAAACGACGTTGATCAGCGCCGCTGACGCACACCCACCGGCTCAGCCGCGCGCCGGAGAATCCCCGCCTAATAGATGCCCATGCGCGTAGCCCACCCCGCAACGGCGGCTCCCTTCTTCTGCTGCTGTTGGCGGTGTTGTAATTGTTGTTGATGTTGTTGCTGCTGCTGCTGCTGCTGCTGCGAGCGCTGCTGGTGGCTGCTGCTCTGCACGCCACCGACGTGGATCTGGTAGGGGAACGGGTTCGAGTCGGAGGTGGTGATGGGGGGGATATGGTCCTTGTGCGCGTTGGCGAGGGTGACGGTCTTCATGATTGTGTTGTGCAGGGTCGTCTCGGACGCTCGGCGGACCTTGGCTCGTTCTGCTCGGGGCGGGAGAGAAGGGATTGTTCCGTCAGTTGACTAGTCCATGAACGCGCGTGGAGGGGTGCGGGTTGAGGGATAATCCGTCACAACATACCCCCTTCTGTTCGCGGGTCGGCCACTGTCACTTTGACCGTCCAGCTCTCCCAGGGCACCTCGTCATCGCCGCGCATGGCGTACCATGTCTTGCGCCGGCGCTTTTCGAGAAATTGAATCGTGATCTGACCCCGGCCGCCGCCGCCGCCGCTAGAGAGAGGGGCCCCTCCTCCTCCTCCTCCTCCTCCTCCTCCGCCTACTAGCAGGCCAAGTCCAAAGCCGCCGCGGCTCTCGGGCAAAGTGTGAGATTGGTGGCGCTCAGCTTCGAGCTGGCGCACGAGGGCGGCCACGCGCTGGTCGATGAGGGTCTCGATCTCGGCTTCGGGGACGTAGGGCAGCTCGAGCCCAAGGACGTCGCGGGTTTGCGGGAGGACGGCGGAGAAGTAGCGGAGGAAGAAAATGGTATGTAGGATACCTGCCAGGAGTCGGGGTCAGTTCTCCTGCTGTTCCGTCCTCCGGACTTCGCCATGGCGGCGTCATCCCGGGGGGGGGGGGGGGTTGGTGGTGTGGTGCGCGGGATGGATTCGGTGGAGCGCGCGCGCAGGATAAAAAATATCAAAGCGCCAGGGGCCGAGACTCACCGCGGACGACATCGCGCACCGAGCTGGGGTCTGCAAAGGCTTCAAGAATGAACTCAGGCGCGCCGCGTTGGTCCATTGTGTGAGATGTCTTGAATGGTGCCGTGCCTTGAGTTGTGTGGTGCGAGCGACTCGAAAAGGGGTCTGCCCGACCGGAGACTGGAGGGGCAGCAAATTGAGGGGCAGCTAGGACCGAAAGAGAAATTGTGACGTTGGCTGTGCTTTGGGGTGGTGACGGCCCGAGTCCGAGCGTTGCTGACAGCCGAGCAGCCCCGGATTTTCGGTCGAAGACGAGAGGCCCCACCGTAACCTTCGTGCGGTGCACTGAAGCCTGATCTGCTGGGTCGTGCCGCCCTGTGTTGTATGTATGTACCGACTACTACATACAGTACACTACCTTAGCGCAACTAGCGTGCGGAGCACATACATACAGACATACATCAACAAGTGCACCAAAACTGACTCAAGTTATCCTGCAATTTTCGCCACTCTCAATGCCGATACCAACCGGACGTGCCTGATCCGGCATGTTTGCCCACTTCCAGCTGGTCGATTTCTTATCCCGTGATCCTCCGCAGAGGAAGTCCGACGAAACCGAAGGAACGGGTCGTGCGGTAGGTAGTCTACCTAGGTAAGTACCTTCGGTTGGCTTGTGCCGCAAGGCGCGTAACAACCTGGGCGTGCTGTGTTAGGTCGTTCCCCAGGGACTGGTCAGCCCTACGGACACACGCAAACATTAAGGGACCTTATTTGCCTTTCCTGGCTGGCGGCTTCCTTCCACAGCGACTTGGACTTGCCTGGATATACTTTACAAATAGGGAATTTGCCCATATGGCCTCTGTCTTCCTCCGAAGCAATGTTATGCCAAGTCTGACCTACACCACGACGCTTATAGCCAATGTAATACGTTCCAACCCACTAGGCCACTTTGTAAAAGCCCTGGACAATCTCGACATCGGGTGGAATTCTCGACATCGAGTGGAACCCCATGGTGACTGTCGCCAAACCAAGCCCGCGGTATGCAGACCGAACACGGTGCTATTGAGGATAAGCGTTGGAAGAAGGGCCCCGACCTCCCCGGAGACTTCAGCCATCACCAGCACTTCTCATCACCTCCCTCATGTACTCCTCCATTTGGTTTCCTTGCCCAATAGAGCCCAGTAACCGACGATCAAACCCGCTGTATAGTTTTGAGCCACGGCCGTAGTGGTATGTCTTCATATCCAACCGGACCCCGGTCCGAAGGCGCGCACAAGGTGGCGGGCAACAAAGGCTGAAGATGGTGGTTGAAGTTCGCCCTCTAATACGGTGCATCGAACCCCATAACTTCATTCCTGGGTTCTGTCGCAATCGGGTTCTTGCTCTTGTTCTACAAGTCCAAAAAATCTACGTGGGGAAAATTCCATGCTCTTGAAGCACGAACCTCGGCTCTTTGTATACCGTACGTAGTAGACCAACCGCGAAGACCGCCTAGCCACTACTCCGTATATTAGGGTGCTTTCCCTATTCGCTTCGAAACATGGAAACCACTGACCTAAGAAAGTGGTCAACTTGGTACAAGGGGAGATGTTTTCTACAGGGTTAGGGTTCGAATAGACCACCCTTGCAAACCCCGGATTGCATCAGCCCTATCAGGGCCCCCCCGAGGCCGAGGTTATCTATCCGCTACGGTGCAACAGGGGCCGACGAGCTATCCACATTCACGCCGGATGCTGGGGGGCAGCGCGCGGCGACCTCGTTCTGAGCTCAGCACACAGAGGTTCCTTTACTCTCCACCCAACCACTTCTCGCCCTTTTCCATGCTTTGCAATTGCAGAATCGTCGAACATCGACCAGACGCACCATGCTCGCCGCCACGAAACGATGGTTCAGGCGCAACCGCACGCCCATCGCCATTGGCCTGGGCGTTGTCGGCGCAGGGTACATCGTCGCCAATTACGTGTCGGCCAAACTGCGTGATGCCCGCGAGCGCATGAGCAGCGATCGCATCGCCAAGGAGAAGTAAGTAAACGGGATAACCCGCCAAACCCATCAATCCCGGGCTCCCCTCGGCTGATCGTGACCGCTGCCAGCCTGCGTCGTCGCTTCGAACAGAACCAGGAGGACTGCACCTTCACCGTCCTCGCCCTCCTCCCGACCGCGACGGCCAACATCCTCAAGGCCATGGACACGGAGCAGATCACGTACGAGATCCAGCAGATCAAAGGCTCGACCGCGGCTAGAACCCGCAGCATCGGGTCGACCAGCCCGCCCAGCATGTCGGAGGCGAACGCGGCCGACGACGACGGCCGCAGCATCATCACGGTGAGCGCCCAGAGCGAGGCCGGCATGCAGACGACCCAGATCTCGGTGGCCACTCCATCATCTGCCGCCGCCCCGGAGAGCCACGCTGCCACTGCCCCACCTGAGACGGCTTTGGCACCGCCAAAACCACGGAAGACCAAGAGGCAGCTCTGGGACGACCTGAAAATAAGCGGTTAGTTCAAAGCCGCTCACGGCCCTGTCTCGCACCGACACACGCTAACAGGCCTTCCCACCAGCAATCGCCAGGGCGTTCACCCTCCTCTATACTCTCAGCCTGCTCACCATGCTTACGAGGATACAACTGAACCTGCTCGGCCGGCGCAGCTACCTCTCGAGCGTCGTCTCTCTGGCGACCGGCGGCAACGCCGCCCCGGGCACCATCAACCTCGAGAACAACGATGACGACGGTGCCGAAGAAGCCTATGGCACCGATTTCGAAGTCAACCGGAAGTACCTGACCTTCAGCTGGTGGCTGCTCAACCGCGGTTGGGTCGACGTGATGCACCGCGTCGAGGCTGCCGTGCGCCAAGTCTTCGGCCACCTCAGCCCTCGCGATACGATCTCGCTCCACACCTTCTCCCAGCTCACCCACGACGTGCGCAGCATAGTCGAAGGCAGCGGCCCCTCGACGGAGGCGAGAACAGCCTGGCTCCCCTTCCTCCTCCCCCCCGTCGACATGGAAGACTTTGTCCTCCGCGAATCGGGCGTCCTCGAGCCTGATCCCATCGACAATGTCGCCGCCGCCGCCGCCGCCCAAGGGACCAGCCCGACACCAGCAACATCGGCCCCTCCCTCCACCGCCGCCGCCTCGCTCCGCCGCCTGCTCGACGAGACAGCCGACCTGATCGAATCCCCCCACTTTGCCCACGTCCACACGCAGCTCCTCGACGCGGGCTTCTCCGCCCTGCTCGAACAGAAAGTCGTGTCGGGCGTCTTCGACGCCAACAGCACGCCGTTCGCAGCAGCTGACCCGCTGGGCGGCGCCGGCGCCGGCGCCATCCTGGGCAACCGCGCCGTGCTGCTCCCTAAGATCCTCAGCGTGCTCACCCGCCAGGCCCACGCCATCGGCCAAGGGATGAGCGACGCCGTGCCGCCCACGGTCAACGTCAACGAGTACCTGCAAGCGATGGAGGCCGTGCCCGACCTCGAGGCGTTCGCGGCCGTGGTGTACTCGAGCAACTGGCAGGCCGAGATCGTGCCGGACGACGGCGCCGACGGCGAGTCTCGGCCGCACTCGCAGCCGCAGCCACAGCTACAGCCCGGGGTGAGCAAGGCGTTGCCCCAGGTGGGCGGTGCACACGGAGAGGGGCAGCATCAGGGGCTGGGTGAGTCGAGCACGGTGTTTGTGGATGGGGAGGAGGGGCAGACCCGCTTGTTTGACAGCGCGTGGGAGAGGGCGAGCGCTTCGAAGTGAAGATTTTAGATCTAGGTTTGTGGGGGTATGGTAAAGGGTTTCTTTGGTTGCTTGTCTTGGGATTTTCACGTCTAAGAATCTCGTGTGTGTATCAGTACCCCCCCCCCCCCCCGGGTGCTTTTTTTTTTTTCTCCTTTGCCTTTTTCGATGATGATCATACCTCGCTTGGGAGTCGGGCTAAGAACGGCGGGGCGCGAAAAGACGGGCATGAAATCAATGTACTAATGAGCTTCCTACAGGTAAGGTTGGTTGGCACACGGTAGAAGGGGCAATGAATATATTATACCAGTGAGGGTCAATTCTAGTTCTCGAGTCTCCGGAGCCGGTTGGTTACGTGACAAGTTCACGCATATCTCGGGCCCAACACTGAAAAACGGAACACGATTCACTCAGTATAGGTTGAGCCGTTTGTCGAAACTGTGCTCTACATCCATTAGCGGTCCCCCCCCCCCTGTGGCATATTCCGCTGGGTATCTCTGTCCATCGTCTCGTTCGGCCTATTCCTGCACAGCCTGAATATCTTGGGCGTAGGACCGGTCTTACTCCACCGTGGGCGCTCCTCGGTTTTTTTTCGTCCACATCGGGTATAAGCCGTCACAAGTCTTCTACCTTTTCTCATGCCGCTGACTCACGAGCAGCACATCTGGCGCCCCGGGGAGGCGTCGAGGCCGGGACCTCCGACCCAGCTCTTTCCTGCGTCAAGATAACTGCAGACTGACAATGTGTGCCCGTTCTGCTTTTTTTTTCATTCTCTCTTCCTTTTCTTTTTTCCTCTTTTTCTCTTTCCAATCCCTCACATTAGCCCCCTAATGAACTGGTCTAGCCCTAGTTCAAACAACTCGTTCCTCACGCCCGCGCCGCCCTTGTGCTCGACCGGTGAGAGCGGGTTCTTGACGACTGTGAGTCCCCCGGTCCGGTCATCAGTACTCGGGGGTTTCTCCTCGCTTGTCGGGAAAGGAAGGGAGGGGTCATATACGCACCGTACTCGACCCACAGGTTGATGTAGATCTGGTGCAGCACGTTGCGCATGCTCAGCGTGGCCGTGTCGGTCAGCATCACCAGGCGCAGGTTGCTGGCCGTCTCGTAGTAGTGCAGCTTGTAGTGGGCGGTGCGGTACGACACGAAGGCGTCGTCGTCGCCGCCCAGCTTGCGCACCATGTTGCGCAGCGAGAAGACGGTGCCGAATATGAGCTTGGCGTCGTCGGCCGTCGACGCCCGAGGCGCCGCCCCCGCTTGGTGCGCGTCACCCGACGAGGACGGGAGCCAGGTCTTGGAGTAGATGCATTCCGCTGATGAACGGACCAAAGAAGGGTTAGTTTCCGTGAGCTGTACGATTCGACGTCCGGCGGAAGGTGGGTAGCACCACGGCGGGGGGGGGGGGGGTTTGGGGGAGAAGGGTTAGTGTGGAGCGGAGAGGAGAGGCGCACTGTGCCGGTCGAAGATGTAGAACGAGTAGACGACCATGTTGGCGGGCAGGCGGACGGGCCAGTAAGGTCCCCTGGGCGAAACGAAACGAGTCTCGCGCCGGGGACGACGAGGTCGGGCGGAACGTGGGGGGGGGCGGAGGGAGGGCGGTTGACGGCAACGGCGATGGTGTTGTTGCAGAGGCCCGCGTTGCTAATAATGGCCGCGGCTCAGAGCATTGGCGGGCGTCGGGTCTCCTCGAATCGGATGGGGGGACGTCGCGCAAAAAGGTTTGCCGAGCTGGCTGCTGATTGATCAGCGATGCGAGCTGGTGCTTCTCCTTGTCAGTGTACCGAGACCTTCAAACCCCCCTTGATTGACTTGATGCAGGTCCACGCCCCTACCGGGGAAATCAAGGCCCGTGCGTCATCCCTACGAGGCGGCTCTCGCTCCGGCGGGGTAGTACTGTACTCCGTACATGTACTGTACTTGGATCTTAGTGGGGTCACGGCTGCCCTACGGGGAATTGCGGCAGCAGCTCGATACCACTTGGGCCCAATGATTGATTCAATGCGCCTACGCCCTCTGACTTGTGTGGGAGAGAGGTAGAATCTGTCGACTTCCGCTAGTTTCATTCAAGATTCCCCGGAAGGGCCCTGATAGTGGCCAGAGCCTGCCCTCTCGCTTGATGACCACTCAGCGACCCCAGTTCTGAGTTTAGCAAACCCAAGGAAGGGACACTCCCGCCGAGGCAGCAAGCAAATCATCCGGGTTTCACGGGCTGCGAGGCTTCGATTTCACAACACTCGTATCAATATTAGCAGTCACTGCGCAGGGATTGATTTTCCAAGCCGTGACAGCCCTCCTCCTCACGCCCCCGCCGTGGAGTTGCTCATCTGGCTCGTCCGACCCGTCAAGTCCGGAAACTGTGAGCGCACTAAAGAAAAAAAAGAAAAGAAAAAAAGAAAAGGACGAAAAGGTGCTCGAAACATTTGTGCCCAGCTTGCCTCGCCGGTCTTGACTCCGGAGATTAGGCTGCCCGGTCGGGGACATTCGAGGTTTGGTCATGGCCAGTGCAGAAAGTCACGAAGCTCAAATCGAGAAGACTACGGCAATCGACCTGCCGCTGCGCTCGCGCCCGGTCGACGGGGACGCAATGGCTCCGGCCGTCCAACCGCCGGCGACTCCGGCCTTGGTCTCTCCGGGAATCCGGGTCGAGCTGTACGGCGATGCTCAGGCGAAGTCAAAGCCCGCGCCGATACAGCCTCAGTAGGTGCACATGGTCTCATATCTGGGATCCCCTCGTTAACGGCGCCTGCGCCAGATCCGCACCTCCGGATGTCCAGAGTTTCCCGAGCCCCATGAGGCATCATCGGAGGACCCCTTCGGCCCATCGCGAGATCAAGGTACGTAGGGCGTCCGACGTCAGGTGATTCGATGTCTTGTCTGCCTACTCACCGGCTCCCTGCCTGCAGGAAACGCTCAATGCACGATCCGAGTATTACAACGAGGACTCGGAGGGCCGCTCACACCACCAAATCAATCAGTACATCATCAAGGATGAGATAGGCCGTGGCTCATACGGCTCCGTTCACTCGGCCGTCGACCAGTTTGGGAACGAATATGTCCGTCCCGGCCCCACACGGACTCTCGTCTCGACCAAACGCTGACTGACCTCTTTTAGGCCATCAAGGCGTTCTCCAAGGCACGACTCAGGAAACGGGCCCAGTCAAACATCCTCCGCCAGGGCCCGCGGCAGCCTGGCCGCTTCCACCGAGCCGGATTCGGCGCTCCTGATGACCCCATCATGGGCTACAAGGCCCAGCGAGCCAAGGAGGCCAAGGATGCCCTCTACCTGATTCGCGAAGAGATTGCCATCATGAAGAAGCTGAATCATCCCAACCTTGTTCAGCTGATTGAGGTCCTGGATGATCCCGAGGATGATAGCCTCTACATGGTATTGGAAATGTGCAAAAAGGGCGTCGTCATGCACGTCGGCCTCGGCGAATCTGCGACGCCCTACGACGAAGAGCAATGCCGGTACTGGTTCCGCGACCTGATCCTCGGTATCGAGTACCGTGAGTTCTCCTCTTCTGTTTGGTCTCATCGGCGACAAGCTACTTATGCCTACGCTGCGCGGTAGTGCACTCTCAGGGAGTCGTCCACCGTGACATCAAGCCTGATAACCTATTGCTCACCGAAGATGACGTCCTGAAGATTGTCGATTTCGGTGTGTCCGAGATGTTCGAGAAACCCGACAACATGAGGACGGCCAAGTCCGCTGGCTCGCCCGCCTTTCTCCCTCCGGAGCTGTGTGTGGCGAAGCATGGCGACGTCTCGGGCAAAGCTGCCGACATCTGGTCCATGGGCGTCTCCTTGTATTGTCTCCGCTACGGAAGGATACCCTTCGAACGTGAAGGCGTGCTGGATATCTACGAGGCAATCAGGACCGAGACTCCGAAATTGCCCCCTGACGAGAATCCGGATTTTGTTGACTTGATGGGGCGTGTGCTAGAAAAGGACCCGGAGAAGAGGATAACGATGGCTGAGCTCAGGGTAAGACTCCGCGGCTATGTCCCTTCATGAGAGCCGCTCCTGACCGCACTCCCAGGAACACCCGTGGGTAACGAAAGGGGGTACAGATCCGCTACTGAGCGCCGAAGAAAACTGCTCCGAACCGGTTGATCCGCCCAACCTTCTCGAAGTGAACCACGCCTTCACCCGACGGATGAGCCACCTGATCTGTGTTGTAAGTCTCTTCTTCCCAACATGATTCGGGACCGACTGACAACCCCCAGATGAAAGCAATCCGCAAGTTCAAGAGCCTCCTGTCCCGCCGTCGAGCTGCCCGCCAACAGGACGCCCACCAGGACCTCGGCAGCAACGCAGGCTCTTCCTCACCTCGGCCGGACGAGAAAGCCCACGATCGACAATCCACGGCCGAGTTTGCCGCCCGCGTCCTGCGAGAGCGCCAGGAATTCCTCGCAAAAGGCGGCAGAGCCAGCCTTGACCAACTCCTCCGCCAGTCCTCCTCCTCCTCCTCGACCCTTATCGCCACCCGCACCAGCGAGTCCGAGACCCAAGACTCGCAAGGGCAACCCCCGTCACCGCCGCCCTTTCTAGGGATTGGCACAGGCGGCATTGACGCCTTCCCCAACGCAATCGACGACCCGCGGCATCCCTTGGCTGTCGGGAATGGTGAAGGCGCGCCAGTTGAGGCGGTCGTCTCGGATTCGCCGACGGTCGTGGACTTCAACGTGTACGACCGGGCGTTTGAGGCCGAGGTGGAGCGGATCAAGAGATCGGGCAGCAGACGCGCCGGTGCCGGCGCTCGCGGGTCGAGGGGACAGGGGAGGCCGACGGGCGGTGCTGGTGCAGCAGGGCAACCGGCCGTGATATATCAGACGAGGCTGAGCGAGCGCCGCGGCGGTGGAGATGCGGGTCTTGAGGGTGGGCAGGAGCGGCTGCTGCAGCAGCTCACCGGGGGGGGTTCGAGGTTCGCGGATGTGGTGGCGAGGGCTATGGCCGCGGAGGTGGCGAAGGAGAGGTCGGAGAAGAGCGAGGGTTCTGCGGAGGGCCAGCCTCATGCGGGAGGTGAAGTGAATCCCCAAGGCCTAGAGCGCCAGTGAGGGTCAGTTGCTCGTGAACAGGATCCCCAAGGTAGACCGGCACGCTGCGGCAGTCTCGGGTTTGACCCTCCGGTTTCCGTCAACCGTTCCATCTACCACCGTGGCGTTTGGAGGATTGAAGTGAAAAGGGATGTTTCGTCGTCTCGATGGATGTTGTTTTTTTTATCATTGTGTCGAGCCGAAAAACGAAACGTCTACTTTTTCAAAAAGTGTCTTGAGTTAAGTTTGAAGGTACGAGAGCAGGTTGAGCCCAGCCTCGCTTGCTGCGAAGCGTCAACTCAAAGTTGAATGATGAAAAAAACATTTCCTCATCGCCCTCTGGACCGTCGTCCCTTTCTCGACTTTTATCTTTCCGGTAAAGATAGACGGCAATGCATTTGCACTGCCACAACCGCTTTCGCCCACCCGCATCGCCAAACAAGCAATCCCCCTCCACAACCCCGCCGGAGATAGCTATTTTTAAGCATTGGACAAAGCCGATAAGGGCTCATTGGGACAGAGACATACGATACTTGACAATACAAAGGAGCTTTTGGTGGTTTGTGATGCTTCACAGGGCCTCAGTCAACGAAGGGCAACTCGAGCGGTGCCGAGATTGGAGTATTTGACCGCGCACTCGAGTAAGTATGTATGTACATACGTACATACATACATACTGTACAGTACAGCACACATGACAAGGCAAGGGAAATCTGGAGGCAGGATGACGAGCCGTGGAAGAAGCTTGCCTGCCGTGTAACAATACTCTACGCTAGTAGATGGCTTATCACGTCACGGAGGACACACGCAAAGCTGGCAGCTATCTTGCATGTGCCTCGACAGGGGGGGGGGAGCAGGTCAATTCACGCCTGCAATGCCCTTGCCTAATCCTTGCCCTACACTAGATTGCTGGGCCGAGACTGCCTGGGCAGTTTTTAGAGGATTACTTTGGGGTGTCTCCTACTCTCCGTACAGCACCCGAGACCTCGAAGTTCAAAGACTACAGACTCACTCGCCCAGCCTCCCGAGAAATGGGCCGGGAGGAGATAGATTCGAAACCATCTTGTCGCGTACGTGAACTCCGAGTTACCAATTTGTCTTGGATACCAAGGTCCAGAACCTTGGCCAAGCCAATATGGAGATATCGTGAGACCTAAGTAGCCGGGTCGAGATCTATCTCGATCAAGATCAGCGCAAAAAGAAGTGAATAGCGGGAACTCTACGGATTACCCTGTACGCCTTCTCAGATGAGGGACAGACTTAAAGGGGGAGAGGGAAGTGCGTAACGTAAAACAGAAAGTCGCTGCTGCCTCACTCGTGTGGGCGAGTAACTTACAGCCTGAAAGGTAAGTATCCGAGACATGGGCGGGAAGAATCTCCGAGAGACGAATGAGCCGCAATATATTGGACTGACTTCGATGGACGACTGACCGGCCAGCCACCCAGCCAGCCAGCCACGCAGAAGAGGAAAAAAAAAAAGAAAGAAAGAAAGAAAGAAGGGGAAGGGATCGTACCTACAATAGAAAGTGAAATTTTTTTTGTGCTTTTGTTGAGTTGGCCCGGCGCCTTGCCTAGCGTCTGCCACAAACACTTGGCAAAAGCTTGTCTGGACAGACGAGGCAATTCGGAGTGACGCTCAGATCGAGCCGAGAAAAAAAAGTCATACATATTACGTGATTACCAAGTGGACGCCAAGTCGCCGCCTACACTTGGGGGCAACAGTTGACCGGATGCCGGGCTGATTCCCGCGGCGATGGGCCAAGCCCAAGGGTGCACCGATCCTGCGACCTTGTATCGATGTATATATGTATGTATGTATGTACATTCATACATACATACCTTCAGACACACTACCTGTACACTTGCGTAGTTGATTACGGTGTTCCGTGTAGTTACACTAGTGTAGTGGAATCCAGGGCTAAAGTCTGCTGCCGTTGCAGGCGAGCCGCGGATCTGCAAGACAATATTCGCCGGGGTTGTCGCCGAATTTCGACGAATACCTCGGCCACGTGTGGATGATATCGGACAATATCCTCGCCGGCTCTGTAGTGTGTCCTGTACTGTGTTGTAAGGTGTACGGCTCACAGGAGTACATAACATCCATGCATACATACACACCACAACAACCACAACTTGTGTGCCCTTGGAAGCGAGGCCGGAAGACGGGGATCTGGGCGTCCCGGTGTTTGCCACACCGCAACCTGCCGTCCGGCCGTTCTGAACAAGGTGAAGTCTTGGCTGGACAAAGCCAGTTGTCATGAGTGAGCCTGCGGTTCGGAATCCGGTCCACCACCTTTGTCGCGAGTCGTGACTGCATGGCACTTGGCGGCCTTGGGAGGAACGAATACTTCGCAGGCCGCGGGCCGAAGCTGCGGTGAAACAGCCGGCCGTGGTCATGCCTGGCGGTGGTCTCTGGTGCTGGGCAAGGTCATGAAGCGCCTTGGCTGAGTACAAAAGAACCAAGGCTCACGCTTGGCCCAGAGGGCACAACGGCACAACGGCACCGCGGGAGAACGGCACCCGGCGCTGGTGGAGATTCCGAGAGTTGAGTCGTTTCCAAGACACCGCCAAGAACGGGTGTTGAATCCGTCGAACATGTCGAACTGGGGAAAAGAAAAAAAAGCGCCAAACCGGGCGGCGGCCGGCAGTTGGGACGAGTCCTGAGGACGGGAGCATTGGTGTGCTCCCAACTCGTTTCCCGTCTCGAGCTCTCGTCAACATTCGGTGGATTGTTCGCGTAACCGTGTGCGCGGCTTGCTTGACCAATAGCTAATTGGCTGCCGGGGAAGCGTGCGGCGCTGGCAATTGTGGCAGTCATTGGTGTGTGGTGTGGGATTGGACAAAACATCGAGGCAAGCTTCTGAAAAGCCCGACACGGGGACACATCTACCGTTGTGATGGGGGATGTAGTGTACTGTTACAGAGGAGAAAGCCGTGGGAAAATGCCTCACGGAGCTGATGACGAGAGCTGATCCGGCGGTGACCAGTTGCTGCTGCACGGCAAAAACCGCCTGGCATGTCTCGAGAGCTGCCGACTCCTTGACATCTTACACCACCTGGTATAGCCCGCATATGCTTTGCTGTGTTGCGTAACGATGCAATGCACTCTGCAGCAAGGGTGGAAAGGGTGGAGGAAGTCGAAAAGGGACGGGGAAAGGGAGGGGAGGGGAGAATGGCGCGCATGTTTCGTTGGTCAGTCGGGGCGCCAATTGAAGCAGTCAGCCCCCAGGTGAAGGCCTGCCATATCTGTGCCGCCGCTGCGCTGGGCAGGCCGGAGCGGCGCTTCGGCGGTCAGCCCGTGGCACCGTTATTCCTGCAGGGAGAGGGAACGGTGGCACCCTCTGGCTGCCACTGGGAAACGAGCGCGAGACCGATACACTAGATAGTGAGCAAATGCAGGGGACAAGGGGGGAAAGAGAACAATGAAAAATAAAAAGGGAAATCATCGAGGGCCTCTTCACCGCTCTCATCGACCTCCCGAAACTGAGAAGTTGACGGGTGACTTCGGAGTGTCCCCCCGTCCAAACACGGATGGGTCGCCGCAACATCAACAGCCGGGAGGCCGCCAACGCCGGGACCGGGAAGGAGGGCGAGATGAAGCCAGGTGGAAACCCGTGTCGTGTACGGATTACACTAACCCGTACACGACAAAGACCCCGCCAGCCTTTGGCCAAGAACTTCCGGTCGGCCTCTAAGTGGATACGATGCTGGAGTCCATCGGTGCAGAGAATGAATATATGTACTGCGTACTGCAAGCACTTCGTACGTAGGATGTAGCGTACATACTACAGTAGCTCCTGCATACGCGATTCGTGCCGTGTGTCGCAGCTCGGCCCTGGTGGGTTTGTCGCGGTGGTGATGGCCAATGCCCTGTTGTCCCATCCAGAAGTGTCGACGATCTTCTGGTGCGGTCTGTATGTCGCACTGCAGTTCGCTGCATCGTCCAGCGAGGCGATTGTGATGTAGTGGATGCCGCGGCCGGGGAGGGGATGAGATCAGAACCACCCTCGAAAACGCAGCTAGAACCTCCTGCACGCCAACAAACACGGGTTGCTGCGCGTTCAGGACAACTTGGCCTGACCGGATTACTATACACTCGGGTTATGATGGCCAAATAAAATATGTGGCGAAAGGCGCTGGCAGCTGGCATACTTGCAGTACAGCAGATGGGAAAAGAGAAGGAATCCGCAATTGGCCTTGGCAGGCTCAACCGCACCTCAGCCGCTTCCATTCGCGGACAAGCCCCCCAGGTTCGCAGTACGTAAGGAAAGTACGGAGCGTAGGTCAGGTCCCTAAGGTAAGAGCTGCGAGCTAAGTTGTGTATTACTAAGGCACTTTGGTGAGGTATGCATGTGCGTAGTAGGAAGGTCAGGTAGGTCCACAGCATTCGGTCGGTTGGGACCGTTTTTTGGAAGCTGATGCTGATTGACGAAACAGGCCTCGGGCTGCAGGATAACCAGAGCGAGACATCGAACTGCAGGCGAAATTGGGGCTGGCGGATCCTGCATGGGGGACGCATGGAATCTCGAGAATACCTTGCCCATTTCCTCAGGCACATTCCCTTCTAGGTGCGTGGCGTTACCTACCCGGTACTGTACAGTACGTTCCCGGTAACTGTTTCAGTACACTACGCGTTCGGTACGTGAGCAGGGCAGTTCCTTCAACTCCTAACTGGAACCCACGGTGTACTGTCTCTAGTACCTTGACGTCTTTCGGTACTTGGACAGACATATCCGTACTTTCATTACGAGACTCTCGGACAAATGCTGCTGTTCTCACCGTATCAGACAAGGTCGCGCTGTATGTACATACACTAATCCAAGATGCTGATCAGACTCGTTTGTCTCCGTGACTGCCACCTTGAGTTAGCAGGCGACTGCAATGCCGGGGAGTTCTTTTTCCGTCGAGCGGTTGGTAGTGTTATCCACCGTCACATAAAGGCCCTAAGCCCTTTCAAGGGGAGGGGGGTTTCGTTGATCGTCTATGTATGTATGTACAGTACATACTAATCCGTACCTGCCGTTGGTCGATTCCCTGCCCCGTTCTTGCCACTCACCGTTCTCTTGTGGTTCCCTTGTACTACTCTGTCACTTGGTATTTCCAAAGTACGGAGTACTTGAACCCTGAGTCGCCCGTCTCTTTCCGCCCCAACATTTGCTGACGTCTCGAGAACCTTCACAATCCTGCCTCGGTTCCAACCCAGCCCTCGACCAGGTGCAGCAGTCCAGAGTTGCGGCCTCGAGGACGGTCGCCGTGGCTGTCCCGGGCCAACGGCTAGCGCCTCTTCCCTCTCCGGTTTCCACTTCCCACAGTCGCACCGACGCTTTTCACTGGCGCTTCTCCCGCCCGCAGCCCGGGTCACACACAAAAACCTGCGGCGGTGCTAGACTGCGCCCAAAGACTGGGTCTCCCCCACCGCCGTCTTCGTCATTTTTGTTCGCCTTACTCTTGGTGCCCCAGCACTCTTTGAAGAAGGCAAGGGAGCTTCTAAAACCCTGGCGGCTTGGTACTACCGTACTAGTAGACAGAGCAGTCAGCAAGCAGAGTCGAGCCGATCAACCGCGCCTAGCAATAACAATAACTACCTACCTACCCAGCCCAGTGGCCCCCTTCCAAGTCGACAACAAGCACGGACAAGGAGACTAACGACGACCGCCTTGCGCACCATGTCGAGCCACCGCCTGACCTCGCAGTCATCTGCCCTGAGCTGCCTTAACTAATAGCGGCGGGGATCTTCTAAGAAACTACTCGCTCCCACCTCTCGAGTGCCGAAGACGAATAGAAATCGAGACAGAACTAAAGACTAAGATACAGAAAAAGGAGGAATAACCCCCAATTCGCCTTCCCAACTTTACCCCCCCAAAAGCTCCACTAGCCCTCCACCCCACTTGGCTCACGCTCGACCGACGTCTGGATTTTCTCGCACCTTTATAATATTATAAGTCGGGGCTTTTTCCCAGCCGATCTTCCTCCCTTTCATCACAGGGGATCGAGATTCCATCAACAACTCGACGACTGCGGTTTTGCGATCGACAGGCGACAACAACCGGGCTTTGCCCACTCACCCACGGCGTTCCTCGCCGCCAAGCTCGCTGTTGCTTGCATAAGCGCAGTGACTTTTAGTTAACCCTCGGCTAGCTTGCATCGCCCAGCCGTTGCCTGCATTGCCCGCCCTCAGTGACCAACCCTTGCATCATCAGCACTACCGGACCTGCACTCGCTCTTCGGCACCTACAAAATCTTGCTCTCTCGGGTAGCCGCGTTTGCAAATCACTCGGCTCTGGCCCATCACCCGTCATGGCTTCCTCTGGGCAGTCGGTGGCGTCCTCATCGCCCCGCACGTCGCCTCACATGTCGCCGCGCTCGTCACAGCCGCCATCCATCAAGTCGGTCGAGGGCCCCGCCAAGTCGCCAAAAATAAACGGCCAGAACGGCGGCCCGGCGATCCCCGTCGGCGCCATCGAGCAGTCGCAAAAGCCTGCCGAGAAGGGCTCCATGAAGGACAGGCTAACCCGCATGTTCACGGCCCGAGACGCAGCCTCGCGTGCCGCGACCCCCGACAGCATTGGGAGTGCGCAGGCCAAGAAGCATCAGGATGCGGCCGCGACACCGGCCACGACGTCGCCACCTCCCACCAAGCCGGTCGGCGGCAAGGAAACGCACCTGCAGCGCTTCGTAATCAATCCAGACGTTCAGGGCGGCCATGAGCACCACTTGAAGTCCAGCCGTCGGCAGGAGAAGCTCACGGACCTGATCAAGAATTTTCTTGGCAGGAAACCGGAGCATGCGCCCGAAAACGATCTCTCCTTGGTATCGAATTGGGTCGACAACCTGAGGAAAGAAAAAGAGGGCGCCGCGTCGGACAAGAAGCCGCCGGCGAATCCGTCGGCGACCTTGGTGGAGAAGTACGGCAAGTGCCAAGAGGTCGTGGGGCGGGGTGCCTTCGGCATTGTCAGGATATCCCACAAGAAGCTGGATAACGGTCTGGGCGAGAAGCTATACGCCGTCAAGGAGTTCCGCCGGCGGCCCGAGGAGACGGAGAAGAAGTACAGCAAGCGGCTGACGGCCGAGTTCTGCATCTCGTCGTCGCTCCGCCACCCTAACGTCATCCACACCCTCGACCTCCTCAAGGACTCCAAGGGCGACTACTGCGAGGTGATGGAGTTTTGTGCGGGCGGCGACCTGTACACGCTTGTCCTGTCGGCTGGCAAGCTCGAGGTGCAAGAGGCCGACTGCTTCTTCAAGCAGATGATGCGGGGTGTCGAGTACATGCACGAGATGGGCGTGGCTCACCGCGATCTCAAGCCCGAGAACCTGCTGCTGACAACGCACGGCGCGCTCAAGATTACCGATTTTGGCAACGGCGAGTGCTTCCGCATGGCCTGGGAGAACGACGCCCACATGGTGTCTGGTCTCTGCGGCTCCGCTCCTTACATTGCCCCTGAAGAATACACCGCCAAGGAGTTCGACGCGCGTGCCGTCGACGTCTGGGCTTGCGGTGTCATTTACATGGCGATGCGGACGGGCCGCCACCTCTGGCGAGTCGCTCGCAAGGACGAGGACGAGTTCTATACGCGCTACCTCGAAGGGCGTCGGGACGAAGAGGGCTATGCCCCGATCGAGGCGCTGCACAGGGTGAGTGTTTCGGACAAACGAGGACTTGACGGGGAATCCGTTACGGTATTGACCTTGAGACATCAGGCTCGCTGCAGAAACGTAATCTACTCAATACTAGACCCCAACCCGGCGCGGAGAATCACCGCCTCGCAAGTGCTCAAGTCCGAATGGGGCCGCGAGATACAACTTTGCAAAGCCGGCGAGGAGGGTCTCTAACACGTGCTCCGTCAGGTGGCCGGGCGATGTGTACCTTGCCTGGAACAGCATCGCCTACCGCCTGGCGGAACATGTCTTGAAGCATCTTGAAACTCCACCTCGCAGTCTCTGATCCTATAAAGACGAGCCCCTCACCTGGCTGACTCTCCGTCCCATCCCCCTCCCATTATCCTCTCCTTAGGAACTCCAACCGAAGACAATCTTACGATGTGCCCCCTCCCCCCACCCCCGGCCTAACTAAGAACGCAGCACCAACGCATGGCAGAGGCGATGATGGGGTCTATCAACGTATCACGACACGGAATGCCTCGGTTCGGGCTAGCATCGGAGTTTGGAGTACATCGTTTCTCCTTTTAATCATCTGCTTCTTTGGGCGGTCTCTGTCGTTCATCTTGTTGTCCAAATACTTCCCTTTCGTTCGTCGGGGGACGGTTGGCATCTTTGCCTCTGCGCTGGTCGGCATAGATACATTTTTTTAAAAGCATAACCATTCTACTTCGCTGTCCGTTTACTGCCTACTCATCCCCCAACCGTAAAACTCGCTTGGGTTGGGTTAGCCGGGCGGGCATCGAGCTGCTCTCAACCCCTTCGACGAGCGCTTAACATTGAGGACCCCCTTGCCTCTTACTCCCTCTTCGCCCTCGCCGCTCAGTTCCGCACTGCTTCTTCTCGTGTCGGATTTTATGTCAGACCTCTGAGATGCCACTGCAGCCAGCCCATACCTGGTAAGTTGTTTACTAGTAATCCATGCCCTTGATGATTTTCCAACTCGGCATGAGTGAGTTAGGGTCCTCAGCCCCAGCGAGCTTCGGGCCCAAAGATTGGTCGGTTGGTCATATATTTATGTTCCCTTCTCTTGGGTTTTCTTGGGGGTACGACCCCTGCCTGTATGCTACGCCTTGAGCATTAGCGGTTAGTGGTATTGCCGCTGATTATGGCCTCACGCTCGGGTCCCCGGAAGGGAATGGGCGAGGAGGTGGTGGAATATGAGAGAAGTCATGCCAAAGGCTAAAAGGGTACCGGGAGGGATCTTGGACTCGGTAACCCTAGATAGTGCCGACAACATGTTCTATAAAACGTCAAGCACGAGACCGGGTCGCAAATGCTTTGGCGCCCCAGTGCCGCTGTCGCACGTCTGGTTATAGGGGAGTCAGCGGTCATCAGGCGACCATCAACTTGTCAAAACCACACGCCATCTGGTTGAGTAGCGGACCTTATATACTGCTGCGAGAAGCTTGTAATACCTCGCGGGAAAGTGGTGGTATATATATAAAGACATACAGATTAGAATCGAACCAGGTTCCTTTTCTGCTCGCCGTCGTCATCGTCCTCTCCTCGCTCCTCACCTATAACTGATTTAGTTTCAAAAATCTCACAGAAGGCTGGCTCTTCAAACACACTCATACAACGCCGGGAACAGGCCGACGCAGTCCAGTGTCGGCCTATCCCAACTGCCCGAAGCCTTTCTCTTCTCCTATGCCTCGTCAAGCTCGACCGGTAAACTCTGTCCCCTAACTAGCACAGTGCCGACAGCCATACTCGGTTTCCGCCTGCCAACCCCCTCTCCCAACTTCCGTCGTTTGCAAGACTTCTACCATGAAGCTTCCCGGAGAATATCAACGTGAATGATTGCGGATGAAACGACATCTTCGGTCTCGTATGCTTCCCGGTTTACATGCCCTCCCAGTGGGGTATTAAAAGAAGAGGATCCCCCAATTGTCAAAGCTCTCGCCCAATCCATATCCAAAATCGCAACCGGAAAGTATGTCGAGGATCCGCAAAAAAAAGACGCAAGCGGGAAGTTAGGGCAGGCGGAGAACGGATATCAATGTAAACAATGAACGAAGCCACCCCTAGGTACTGAAGCACAGGTAGACGCGAGATTTCCCGCGCCTATTAGTTTCCTTTACGCCGCCAGAACCTTTCCGATATCAACCGACCAAACCGACCAAGCCAACCCCTCCTTTTCCCCTTTCCTTCCTATCTGAACTTTGACATATCAAGGGAATAGATAAAAGGATAAATAGGAAAAAAAATGGGAACGTTTGAATACACCTGTTGGGGGTATTCACTCACACGGCCATGATATATAGGCACTTGCCTCCTTGTCACCGACCCGTACAAGCCGAAACCCTCCAGAAGAAAATAACTCCCCAAGATTCACTTTCCGGATTAAGAAGTCGGAAAGAAGGAGCCAGATACGCTTCAAGATCAAGAATGAAGCAGATCCCAGGCCCTCGCACATAAGCTCAAAAACTCCTCCTTCTTCGCCTCGAGAGTCTCGGGGCTGTCCCGTCCCTCGCCAAAGAAG
Source organism: Thermothelomyces thermophilus ATCC 42464 (assembly GCF_000226095.1). Classification (NCBI taxonomy): domain Eukaryota; kingdom Fungi; phylum Ascomycota; class Sordariomycetes; order Sordariales; family Chaetomiaceae; genus Thermothelomyces; species Thermothelomyces thermophilus. The sequence continues at coordinate 3,482,168 of NC_016474.1, forward strand.
GCCCTCCTCGGGGCTGACGCGGCACCAAACGGAAGCGGCATGGACTGCTGCTGCTGTTGCTGCGGCTGCGGCGGATGTGGAGCGGCCGGGGCCGGGCGTCCGCCGTTACCAAGCGGCGGGCTGCCGCCCTCTTCATACTCGGCACGTCTGCGCTTCATGGGGTTTGTGCCACTGCCGCTTGGGCCAGACCCGGGAGGCGGGGCTTGGTGGTTGTTGCTTAGGGTTCGGCTACTGGTTGTGGGGAGGGAGGGGTCAGCAAGATTTGGGGAGAGTCTGTGATGGCTCTGGTGGTTATGATGGTGATGATTGGATGGTGCATTGTGGGCAGTATTGACATTGTGCTGGCTGTGCGGGTAGTCCCGGGATGCCTGAGTGTTCGGGGGGGACGGCGGCGTCGGGGGCTGGTGGCCGCCGTAGCGTACTAACTTTGGTAGGAGCTCAGGCCGGCCGCCGGCCAGCTCGACCTGCGCTTCTTCTGCCGACTTGTACTCGCGCGTGCGAGCGGGCTGCGGCTGGGCCGGGGGATGGTGTGGGGAAGGTAGTGGCGCACGGTTCTGACCGGCGAAGAGCGCGTGGCCGCTAGACTCGGGGTGGCCCGAGAGATTCTGGCCGAAAACGTCGGCAATTGGTGGGAGGCGGTTGTTGGTCTGATTGGCAGGTACGTGGTGGATGTGCGACATGCTGGCGAGGTTGGAGGGCTGGTTGGTGACGTGCCGCGTCAGCGGGTGTGGATTGTGTCTCCCCGTGAACGTCTGGCCCAGAGGCGCCGACTGGATGACCCTCTCATTGGCGAACTGTTCGTGCGATGGAGCAACGATGCTTAGGCCCGGAGGCGGGCCGCGCTTGCGGGCGAGGCCTGGCGTCTTCGCGGCAAAATGACTCGACTCCTTGTCCTTATCGGAGTTGTCCCCCATCTTCGCCGATTGTTGTTGGAGTCTTGCCTCGATGATCTGTCTTTGATGCTCCCTGACGGTCATGCTGCGGTTTAGCTGTTCTTGCTCGGCCGCATCTTTGGGTACGAAACCGGGCGAGAGACAGGCGAGGCCGACTTCTTGAATCGCCAGGCCATCTCGTGCGGTCATGGGCCGACCCGTGGCGGGAGACACGATGCTGGTGTTCTTGGAGAGGTCCAGCTTCCTAGGCCGGTGCCTGGCGGCTTGCAAGCCGGGCGAGCTGGGCTCCTTCTTAACGACAATTTTGGGTCCGCTGGCATTTCGAGACCTGTGCGTCGGGAAACAAGAGTGCGTTAGTAATGCGGGCCGGGTGCACAAAACGCGAGGTGCAGACTATATTCGGGGTTTTGCTTACGCGCTGGGCGGAGAGGATCTCTGCGTGGTAGCTGCACCAGGAGTGGCAGCACCAGCAGCAGCACTAGCAGTCGAACCCTTAGGGCTGCCGCTGCTGGATCGCGTTGGTGGTGCAGATGCGTTGTTCGCGGCGGCTGCAGATGCTGGTGGAGGAGGTGGAGGGGCGGCTCCTGTCCTCTGAGCGCTGGGCGAAGTCGAAGTCGGGGGAGGGAGGTCAGAGCCGTAAGACGACGGCCTGTCGTGAGGAGCAGGCGAAACAGCCATTGCAATCGCGGTGCTCATGATCAAAGTGTGCGTTCGCCTGTTGTTGCGCTGCAAATGATCGAATCGAAAGAAAGAAATGAAGAGCGCGTCGACGACAAGCCCCAGCAAATTGGGGGCAAGGCGTGCGCTGAATGCACTGGATGCAGATGCAGCTGAAGCGAGGTTTGCGTTGCGGCGGAAAAAGGGGTGTTCTGTTGGGGGCCTAGAAAACCGAATCCTCCGGGGGGGCCGCCTCTTTGTCGATAATTATTACGGGTACGATCCGAAAACGTCGAGGGGCTCCTCTCGGACTGTGGACGGGAGAGGATAATTCAGGTCGTAGGGAAGAAATCCCACGGCCGCGGGCAAAAAGGCGAGGGCGAAGAGAGATCGAGGGTCCGAGCGATCTGCGATTGCGAGGGTGGTGGTGATTGATCGTGCACGTCTGTCTGATTAGCAGACAGATCCAGACAGGTCGCCCACGCCGCTGCCCATCCGGGTCTGGGCGCTTCCAGATGGCCGTCAAAAAGGCTGGTGTCACTGTGCGAAGGCGCAGCAGCGTCGCGACTGGCGCCTGCCGCACTTGACCCCTTTCGGCAGATCTTGGTGCAGGTTGGAAAGCGGAAACCTGCAAGCTCCTGCGGCTTTGACGGGCGCTTGTTGCAGACCGGTCCACCGCAGCTTGGCCCTGTTGTCGGACGCTCGGCGCTGGTTCTGGTCAAGACACACACACGACGAGAATTATTTGAGCAGCTTTTACACAGAACTCTCTCCGTGCGTGCGGTGTTGCAAATAATCCTTTCCCCTTTCCTCGAGTTTCCTCGAAACAGCCAGCCTTGGAGCAACCTCGGGAGTTTGAGCGGCGCTTTTTTTTTTCTCGTGCGACTGGACGAGCTAGCTGATCCTGGGCCTCGAAGTAATGGACGTTCGGATAAGCGTGCCGGGAGAGGGACCAACCTAACCAGCAGGGTTGTTGTGATGATGCACCAGCTGCAGCAGAACAGGAAACAAAAAAAGACTGTCCCAGCCCGCGATCCAGCAACAGGAGGGCGGGCAATTATTTCTACTGCGTACGACACTGCGTCAAAAGCAGAGAGACCCGAAGGTCGGTTCCTGCAAGGGGTTTCAGTCGGAAGGGGGGGCTCCCTCGGGATGAAATACGCTAAGGATCCGTGGTTGAGGGGCTGCTTGTGAGACGCGGGAACAACAACCTTTTTTTAGGGAACACACACATAGCCAGACGACGACCCCGGAGTTGTAGGAGACCAGCGGAGCCCCAGCCAGTCCTGTTTCTCTTTACGAAATGGGGCCGCAGACCCTCTGGCGAATCCGCGATGCATACGCTCTCTCTGCCGTTACAAGTGTCAGCAGGATAGGTGAGCTGCACATGTGGGTGACTGCGGTCCAGTGGTTCTAGTGTTTGAGGTTCCCCGTCGCGGAGCCCCGAGTGGAGGCCTGGGGGTCTTGGCTGGAGCTGGCTCCCTGTAACAACCCCTGGGGCGATCGAGGTCTCCGGATTCCTGGATGTTTGTCTGTGACCGCCTTGCGACCAGCTATCTGCTGTGCCCCGCGGCGCTGTTGGCCCGTGGGAGCGACGAACAGGCCCAGTGCAGGACTCCGTACCGGGAGAGAAGAAGGTAAATAATCGCGGCAAATGGTCGACAATGACACAGAGAGAGAGGTCCGTTAAATGGTTTGGGTTGAGCTCACTACACTAGTGGATCTCTCGTCGTTGGCCGATCTGTGCAGTCCGCGCTTTCTTGGGGGACCCCACGCCCTGCCCCTCCAGGCTCCTGCAGAACACCTTGCGCTCCGAGCCCCGGCAGCTGAAACTCGTCTGTGCGCCAGGAGGCGCAGAGGTCCATCGTGAACGAACGCTATCAACGCCATCCCGCGTCGGCGTTGCGGAGGGCCGCTCGCGACCATGCTTTGCAGAATTTCGAGACCACCCTTCCCAGACGACATTGTGTGTGTAAAATATGTCGTGGGCCCGGGATTAATCATTTTCGTAAATCCGCGGCGCTAGCCGTCATAAATCCCTTGCGCTCTAAATTCCTCCGAGACAAGGCCTACGCAGTTAAAAGAGCCGATCTCTGTGCTCTCTTTCTCCCGCGGTGTGAGCTTGGTTTTGCCCACGCGACTCCCGTGATGCCGATTGCGGAACCAAGGGCAGCCGTTTGCCGGATCAATTCAAGGTTAAAAAAGACATCACGACGAGACGGGCGGCAGGGTCCCTTGGCACAGAGATGCTTGTCACTCGTTCTCAGCCAATTGAGATGGAACTGTTGCAACACTTCGTTGACAGGGCTGCACTGCTGGGTTACGGAGACGCTGGCTCTGTTCCTACTCGGTGTGGCATTGTAACAATGCTGAGACGATGAGTCCCAAGTTCCGTGCGCCGCGCTCCTCCCTGCCTAGTTTTCTGGGGGTAACAACTACAATAGGCAGTTGCAGCCCTCGGTCCGTCACTGTTGGAAATTACATGTTTGATCAGAAACGGCACGCTCGGCTTCCTGGTTGGTGCGTACTTCGTACACTATGAGTTATACGGAGTGGTGTCGATTCCTTTTTCTGGATCGTCCAGGTGCTCCCTGGCCTCGGCAATGTCGCTTGTCCGCTTGTCTTGTCTGCCCTGCGTGCCTCAGATTTGGGCAAGTCAAACCATACAAGAGGTAAGCCAATCAGCAGCTCCTCGGCGGCCTGCGGTTGGTTCCCCTGAGACGGCCGGTGACGGTGAGTCGCGCACGAGCGCTGTACTGTGTACTACTATGTAGGCACTAAGGGCGCAGATCGATTTTAGGAAGCCACTTTGAATCCTAAGGTGGAACCAATGACCAGGCGGCGTTTTCAGTGAAATTGCCAGAAGAGACAACCGTTCTTGTGAGGCTTATGAACATCAGTCATTTTCCGTGTGACAAGAAGATATGCAAAGAACGCGGTATCATGGCTTGCAGACGCGAGGGACTACAAACAGCCTGCTCGTCGCGCGATCCTGCTTGCTAGCCGTACGGGCGCCGAAAAGTTGGCGAGGCGACTAAATTGCGGTCTGCCCTACCCGCACGCACTAGTGTACCAAGAATGCGCCATGCCGGACTTGGGCATGCACATTAACAAACATACTGAAGACGCCTAATGTGCGCTAACGAATGCCATTGGGTTGAATTATGGAAACTGTTGTTGGCTGCTGCAGCTGCTGGAGAAGAATGGATGATGTGGCAGACTAGCCATCGTGGGAATTTCGGAAAGAAGCAAGTCGCCCGCCCACTCAATTCGGGCTCTCAAACACTAAATTCGGCTTGGATATGGCTTCTGCAAATGTTGAGCATGTCAACCACTGGGCTGAAAGTTTCTATGGCTCGCAGTCCACAAAAGAATAGCAGGTATTCCGTACACCAGGTGCCTACCTTGGTGACATATACACGGAGAGTGTGAGGAAGGGAGAGACAGGCGCACACCGTGAAGCCAGTGGCGGGGCATTTTTGGCCAGCCGCCGAGTGCCCACCCAATAAAATTTTCCCGATATCGATATGGTGATTCATGTATCTTCAACCCATCTTCTATTGTTGCAAGACGGTAGCTTCTCATTAGGACCGCCAAAAGAAAGAATAACAGACGAAAAACTATACATAGCAAGATGCCCAGGGCTAAGGCAAAGAACGAGGATCCGGTTGAGGGCGGATCGGACGTTGACATGGAGGAGGCTCCTACATCACACCAGCCTGAGAACGTGGACGATATGTCGGTGGACCACAACGACGACGACGAGGAGGAAGGGGGCTTCGAAGAGGATGACGATGACGAAGAAGACGACGTGCAGAGAGTAAGGCTGGTATGTCAAATCCCAAATATAGGCCGTTTCTGGTTCGCAAAACGCGTCAGATTCTAATGAGCGAGTAGCTCCCTGGCTCAACGCCGACTGCCGCCTCGTTTGAATTCCTCAACGAGGGCCATACCCTCGGAAATGCCTTGAGGTACATCATCATGAAGAAGTAAGTCCTGCATCTGACCGGCCGTGTTTCGCAGTCGTTGACTGGCGCCTCAGTCCCGACGTTGAGTTTTGCGCCTACGCAATTCCTCACCCCTCAGAGGCGAAGATGAACGTGAGGATCCAGACATTTGGTAAGGGCTATAAGTTAACATCTCCGGCAACCGATATATTTCGACTGACATCTGCTCAGAGGGCACCACCGCGATCGAAGCGTTGCAGAAAGGGCTGCGGGACCTGCAGGAGCTCTGCGACATCGTGACTGATAAGTTCATTGATGCGAGGGATCGGTTTGCGGCGGCTGCCTCTTCATAAAATCCCCCGGCTTCGGGACCGTGAAGTAGGCAAAAAGCAAGGGTGGCGTTTCGGCGTATTTATTGGCTGGGTTATGCATACAGACAGAGGGCACTTTTAAGCATCTTATCAACTCATTGAGATGTGGTAGGAATGTTTCTTGTTTTCTATACGTTCATGAACAAGTGTGTAGGATGCCATTCTAGTTGCGGCCCTACGGGATAAATGCGTCAGCAGAAAGCTGCTAAAGGGACGCACACTGAGCGGACATACCTCCAGAAACCCAGTGATGAAGTTGGACGGCAGCCTCTTCTCTCCCCTGAAGTTCTCCTCCTTGAAGAACGACATGACGTGGTTCGTTTGGCGCCAGAAGTTCATGGTTTCCTAAAAACAGGCGTGTATTAGCCCCCACCCGTCGAGATATACAGAGATCCGCCATCAGTTCTCCGCAACATCCGATGTGCCGTGGCCAATTCTTCCGTCCCTCGGGCGCCTCAGATTCAGGTTGCTTACTTGGTAGTCGGCCCGGCTATGGAAAAGAAGGATATCGACGGCGGGCAGCTTGTTGACATATCGGTGGCGCTCAAACTCCTGCCTGATGCGGGACCGGATAGCCGAGACGGGGTGGGGGATAGAGTACATGGTCTGAATCTCGGGCGCCTGGCGAGAGCGAGCATGTCAGTTTTCCTGTCTTCGAAACCTCCCCGGCGGTGTCTGGTGTCCATACCGCCCGGAGCCAGTCACGATATGCCGCAAGCACCCTCCGCTTGGCGTCGGACCAATTGGCCGCTGCTGCATGTCAGTCGCTGATCGATTGCGGGCGGCTAGTTGTTGGGTGCTCACACTGCCTCGTGGTAACGGCAAATTGGGTCGGTGAGATCGCCATGGCGGCCAGAGATGCGGTTGTCGTTCGGTCGGCTGGAAATCAGTGGTCGACTTGCGGTTGGATTCCCGGTTGCTTCGCGGAGCGTTGCGCCAGCCCATTACCATAGTATGTCGAAAGCTTGGACCACCCCGCCAATGACGGCCGCGGCAAGGACCCACAGCACTTCGAGCAGAACGCCAAGCATCCTGCTCGAACTTCAAGAGTTAAGCCGGCAAGTACTCCGTAATGCGCTACCGTCAGCTCTCACCAGAAACACCATTCTTTTGAACTCTTTGCTTCAGCATTTCCCTGTAATTACGCAGACCGTCGACCATTCGCGAGTGTACAAACAAAAGAATAAAAAACACCCGAAGTTGTTCTTTGCAATAGCAGGAGCAGAAGAAAAGAACAAGAGCAGCCATGCCCGCGATCCGCCCCGCCTCCAAGCGCAAGCCGCCGCCGGACGGATTCGAAGATATCGAGGAGGACCTGCTCATCTTCAGCAACAAGATGAAGGATGCGCAAAACACGCCGACCGACAACATCCCAAAGCACCAGGCGCAGTGGCCCATCTTCCAGATCGCGCACCAGCGCAGCCGCTACGTATACGAGCTCTACTATGAGAAGGAAGCCATCAGCAAGCAGCTGTACGACTGGCTGCTCAAGAACGGCTACGCCGACCCCATGCTCATTGCGAAGTGGAAGAAGCAGGGCTACGAGAAGCTCTGCTGCCTGCGCTGCATTCAGACCAAGGAGACCAACTTCAACTCGACGTGCATCTGCCGCGTGCCGAGGGCGCAGCTGAAGGAGGACCAAGACGTGCAGTGCGTCAATTGTGGGTGTCGCGGTTGTGCGTCGACGGACTGAGCGAGGCAGGAACCGTGGCGTTTTTGGCGTGGATAGATCGTGGAGCGGATTACAAGACCGTGGGGGGACTCTTTCATAGTTCCAGGCCACACATGCTTGGGCGACGGGATAGACACTGTAAGAGTCGCTCCCCGTCAAACCGTGTTTCATGCTCAAAATGCTTACCGTGTCAGGAGAGGTAATGGAAGGGCATAAAAATCGGCTCTTTACTGGTTGATCTGGGCGGGTATACGATGTAATGGCATTCAACGAGACATAGTTTTTGGCCTGTATGTCCCACCTCTCAACCTTTGTGGTCCCCCCCCTTCGCCGTCTTGACGCTCATGTGGTTGCCAGTGAAGACCCCTCTGTCTTCCCCTCAAAACACTAGGGTCACCGTTTTGCGAAACCGGCTCTTTTGCCTCGCCCAAACCGGACGCTCATCGGCACAAATCTCAATGACGACATGGCGCTCGTTAGGTCCTCCATCTCCTCTTCTGGGAGCTGCTCGGGACTCCGCCGATTCGATTCCGCCGCCTGTCTCTCATCTGCTGCTGCGATCATGTTGGCGGACGCGTCGACTCTTTGCGCCTGACCCTGTGCTTGAGTCTGGCTGGGCTGCTGGTGCGCTGCTCTCGCCGTCCTTGATTTTTGGCGACTACCACTGCTCTCTAATAAAAGAGAGCGCCGGCCATCTATCCCTTCCCGTGTGATGGCGAAGAAGAAGTTTTTGGGATACATGTGTTTATCGATCAAGTGCATTCTCCGTTTCTGCGGTGTGCTGCACTTCCTGTCGCAGCCCTCCACAAAGCAGGAGTACTGCGGACGGAAATTAGCCAGCCGTGCGGCACAGGATGGGCTTGTGGTACTTACAGTGCGTTCCCCCCTTTCCCTCCTCGCCTGGACGAAGGAGTCATGTGTTTCCTCGATATGCAAGCTCAGAAGGTGGGCGCTTGGGAAGTTCTTGCGGCACTCAGCACATCGGTTGGAGTGCTGGTCCCTGTAGTGGGCCTCGTATGCACCGTATGATGAGAAGACTACGGGTTCGCGGTGCGGAGGCAGGGAACATTGCATCTCGACGTTGAGGTCACTGTCATTATCAGATAGGTCAAGACCCGCAATTTTGGTGGCAGGGGCCGATGCCTCATTGTCGCTGCTTCTTCCTTCCCACCCGCCACGGCCGTCTCCAGTTTTGGCGTCTAGGTCCCGCTCTGAAAGTGCGGCTCCGTTATAAGGAGTTTCCTCAGGTTCGCGTGAACGCTTCATTCTTGGGATATTGATCCAGGAACAGACATCGAATCTATCGTCTGGCCCACTGTTAGTTTGTTGCTGGCTTATTCCTGGTCCCCCCCCCCCCGGAACAAGGGAAAAAAAGAGCAAATAAACTAAACGGGGATTGGGGCACAACAAAAGGCAAACGTTAGGTGTAGAAGTGGCAAGAGGAAGAAGCCCTATATCATGTTTCTTACAAGGGAGCTGTCGTGTGACGAAAGTCTGCAAGCGAATGGTCTTCGCGCCTCATCAACATTTTTGGCTTGACCATACTATCCTACCTTTTTATCCCTGTGTAATGTTCCTCAAGTACCGACTGGTTAGACCCCCAAATTGTCGCTTAGAGCTGTAGGATTATGACTATTGGAACGCCAAACTTGGCAGAGCTTCCGATGTCGATGGTGGGTTGATGATTGTACATGACCTGATGTAGACGTGTGTACGAGTATGCGTCAAAGACTCTACTCCGTTGTTAGGCAGTATGGACCTGCTCACCTCCGGCGCCTGGTGTGACTGGGGGGACCACAGCGGGCAGGGGCGCTGCTGATTGGCTGTTCTAGACATCCCGCTCTTCGAAGAGAGTGACAAGGGTCTTTTGTCGTCCAATGTCTGGCTGTTGAAATCGTACGGCGGGTCGCTTTGCGAATTGCTTCGATTTTCAGAACCGCCTTGCCTTTCTTTTGTGCCGTTTCTACGCTTGGTCGCGCATCGCTCGTCGCACACTTCCTCTCCAAAGGCCTAACTAACGCCGTCACTGTGTCGGCATTGGTTTACGCGTCCTCCACCCCAATGCGCTCATCACCTGCCGCACAACTGCCCGCCGAAAGCCGCAGCGCCCCTCCTCGACCGTCCGCCGAACTCAGTGCGTCACCATCAAGTTATGGACCGCCTGCGCAATATCGGCTTTCCGATTACTGCGTGTGAGCTTTGGCCATAGGGACCGGCTCCTCTTCTGCAAAGTGTTCCTTCCTCTTCGAGAACAAAAATTATTCAGACCGGCTTCGGTGTTCCCCGTCTGCGTCTGCGGTCTGTCTGCGAGACAATTCGTGCTCGTCGGGTAGCGGCGACCAACCATGGCCTCAACCACCGCGACTGCCGCGGCGGCTACCCCAGCCATGCCGTCAACTGACGAGGCCTGGAAGTGAGTGTTTACGAGCCCAAGAAACAGGGTCGATGTCATGTATTCGCAAATCAAAATGCCATGATTGTTCGAAAGCAGCAATCGACAGCAACCGCGCGCCGTGCGAGCCCAAGCTTGCTAACTCGACCACGCAGACTCGCACAGAAGCTACGTGCCGCGATTGTAAAGGAACTCGAGCATGTCCAGAAGGGCGGTCGCGGCACAAATGAGCTCGCGCGTTTCGAGAAAGTCGAGAAGTTGATGGAGAAGTTAGTCGTCACCCGATATTGTCCCCGTGCACCCCGCCAGACTCGACTAACCGACGACTCCCAGTTATCGCCTTGCCTGCCTCCAAACCATCTGGCCCGACATGCGTGCTGCCAACGAGAAGAACGCCGAGGACGCTCTCTGGCATACCCATACTTTGGTCACCAAGACCTACCGGAAGGTGCTTGGGAGGCTCCAGGGCGACGACAACGTCGTCCTGCGACGGAAAGTCGAGAAGCTCTATGCCCACTACCTCAAGACGGCTCAATACTTCTACAGGGGCTATCTGCAACGGGTTTGCGCGAGATACGACATGAAAGATCTCAAACGCATCGCTCGCCGCGCGGATCTTCAGGAGATGCCCTTGCCGGATAAGGAGAAGGTTGACGCTTCGGCAGCACAGCTTGAGGATATTGTCAAGCGCTCGTGCCACAAGACGCTCATCTACCTCGGTGATCTATCGAGATACCGCACGCTACTGCGGGCAAAGGACCCCAAATGGGACGGCGCTCTGGCATACTATCTCCTGGCAAACGAGCTCATACCCGAATCTGGACATGGCTATCACCAGTGTGGGGTCATCTACGTCGAGACTGGGGATCACCTTCAGGTGGTTTATCACCTATACCGTGCCTTGGCATGCGATCTGCCACACCCGAATGCTTCGACAAACCTCGATCTCGAGTTCCGTGAACTCCAGAAACGCAAGGACATCACCAGCAAACATGCGTTGGTGACTTGGTTCGTGAAGCTCCATGCCTTCTACTCGCAGGGAAAGGACTTCACCGAGCGTAAAGAACTCGAGAGGGAGGTTGACCATCGACTTGGCCTCGCCATGAAGTCGGGAAAGGGATATGACTCGGACCTGGACCTGCTCAAGATTGTTCTTATCAACATCACCGCTTATGTCGCCGCCCAGGACAAGGTTGCCAGTATGGATGCGCGGCCTCTCTGATGCTCGTGAACAGTTGCTGACGGAGGGGTAGAAAACTGGACCGACGAGGGCTCGCGATCTTGCCAGTTCCTCCTGCTCCTCAACCTGCGGACAATCAACGCCATCGCACGTCTCATTGGAGAAGAAATTACAGACGTCATCAAGCGCAAAGATGCGGAGGCTCCCGTCAGCACTTCTGTGACCGCCTCACAGACGGAGCCCCCAACCAAGTTTACGCCCGCCTTCAACCGTATCCTACCCCTTCTGCGTGTTTACATGGCATGGCTTTGTTCCTACGGCTCCCAACTTGTTGAATTTCGGCCGCATCTCGAACCGCAGTTTGGCGCTATGTGCGTGACGCTGAGCAACACGTTATCCCTCCTGTTCGAGTTATTGGGTGGAGACCAACAGCTCGGAAATCCGGTTTCGTGGCGCTTTCCCGAGGACGAGATTACCATGGGCATCAGGTGCCTCAATGGACCCGATTTGCACGACGGCTGCCAGCTTTATTACGATGCCTTTACGCGCAAGCCCAAGCCGCGCCGCGAAGACGTTCCCGATGCCAACGGCACCGATGATGATGTGTCGTTCACCCGTGCGCTGGACGTTCTGCTCTGCGGCCTGGACCTATCCGAGCCGGAGTCGAAGTTCCCGTTCACCACATCCACAGTTACGAAAGGAGCTAGGGAGCTCACGACTTTCGTCTATCTTGAAGGCGGCAAGCCCGGCCCTATTCCGAACCCGCCGCCCGTTCAGCATATGACTCCGGTCCCTGTTCCTGCTAGCACGGAGCGTAATCTGACTGCGCCAGTATTGGCTCCGAGTCCTTGCGAGTCTAACGAGCTCTCCGAGAACCGGGACTTTTACGGTCCGGATTTGCGAAACAATACTGGAAACAACGCTCGTAACGGGCCAGTTTCGACAAGCATTGCACCAGCGCCAACGGCGCCTGTTTCCGAGTTCCCCATTGAAAGACAGATGTTCAATATCCTGAACGAGTTCATCAACCCTCCCGAATCCGCACCGGCGGCCAAACCTGAGACTCCTAGTCGCCCTGTTGCACGAACGAGCCCGTATGGTATGGGTTCCGCATCCGCTGCTGAGACCTTCGGAGCTAGAGCTTCGGGCAGCTCGGGACCTGGGTCTGCTGCTGGCGGCAAAGTTCTTCCTACTCTACCATGGGAGTATTTCTACAAGCCTTCGGCCAACCCAGCCTTGCAATCTTCGGGCACTAATGGTCTGGCTGCTGGATGGGCCGCAAACGGCAGAGCGTTTTCGCGACCGACAAGCTCGGGCAATGGGCTCCAGCTAGGGATTGGGGCGACCGCCGGCAGCCCGCTTGCACGGCAGGCGCAGCAGAGGTACGATAGCCGAGAACAGTCGAGGTTGCTTGAAGAGCAAGAAGACATTCTCCGCTCTCTAGATCTGGAGTCGGTCCAAACCAGTCAGCCTCGGCAATCCCATGACACCCGGGGAGGCTGGCCTGCCGTAGCCGCACAGAGCTCGAGCTCTGTAATCGGAACAGCGTCCCACTCTTTGCAGCAGCAGAGCACCTGGCTCCCCCCGGCAAGCCCTTGGCAGACTACTCATGGCCAGAACCCCACGGTCACGACGACTACTGGCGGCGTCCCCAATTCGCCGTTTTCGACACTCAACTTCTCGACAAATAGTTCATCTATACCCGCCGTCAATAGCCCGTGGGGCGTGCCCTCGCACGGCGCGTTCGCTAGAGACTGGCCCGACGCTCGACAGCCGAGAACGGGCGTAGCTCAGCAACCGCTGGGGCTGGATATCTGGGGCGACGCGATGGGGCAACAGCAGCAGCTGGCAGTGGGCGAGAGTTCCGGTGGAACTTGGACGGTGCGGCAGCAGCAGGGCATGCCGAAACGTTGAAATGTGTTTGGAGAAATGCCTGCATTCTCCATTACATCTTTTTTGCGCTGTTCCGCTGTTCAACTCTTCCCCGTCATCGATTGGCCGGGCAGCTGTTCGACGACCCCCTTCCCGCTCTCTGCGGATATTCGGGTTCGTCTGATTCTGCCAGCAGCGTAACGCGCTGCGGATGCCTCTGTCGACCACCATCCCATCCCATGGCGCTTGCCGCGCAATCGCTAAGCAGAGCGCAATCAAGTGCTAGGCGATGGCGTCCTCTTCTCTTCCCTGTCAATCTTGGAGGAGCTCGTTCGAGCTTCCATCCTCTGACTTGGCCAGAAGAGACCCCCGCCGACAGCTATGTGATCTCCTAGAGCAGGTTTCTGCGGCTGACAAGTGCGGCAACCAGTCGTCGGTGTGGCCGAACCACGCCAGGCACTTTGAGTGACGCCCAGCCGCAACAGGCGGCCAGCTCGCTCTTGCTCTCGTCCTCGGAAGAGGGCGGTTCGTCTGCTCTGGCTTTCATGAGTTGCTGCGGCGTGAATAACACTCTTTCTCGACTGGTCTGCTCCTGTGAACTTTGCTGCCGCACAAGTTCATGACTCAATTCAGCGTTCAGTTTGCAATGAAAAAGAAAAAATAAGAAAAAAAAAATGGACAAGCTCCTGTTCAACCCTCTTTGCCTGCTTTGTCCCGGCCCTGCTTTGCCTCATGGCCCCTTCTGTCTTGCTCTGGTTCTCTTCAATGTCCTGGCTGTGTTTACAGAAAGCATTCATATATGCAATCAGATTGTCGCCTGCGAGGGTGACAGAATCAGTTGCTAGCCGCGGGGGGGGGGGGGGGGGGGTATCATCAAAGTTGAATTTCCGAATTCCCATAATGACAATGTTGAAATGAAAAGGACGCCAGTCAGGACATGTTTTCCTTTTCCCCCTAATTCATGACGCACACACCAAGGCAAAGAAAATTGAGACTGTTAAATCAGCTCAGGATTCTGGCCGCCTTATATAACCACTTTTGCCGTTGTTGAAACCTTTCTAGCATGAATGCCTGTATCTTTCCCCTATGCCTGGGACCCTTTGCCTTCAACGCCTATCTTGCAACAAAATCCGGAAGGTGGAACTTCCATTCGCTTTGAGATGCGATGATAACAGGGTAAAAATCAGATAGTTATGTACCGCTTTTTTGAACCGCCTTGGGCGTTTGAATTCATGCGAGCTTGCCTGGTTCGCTTGTTTACTGCTTGCCAGGATAAGTCTTCTTGGGGAAGGGATAACTGTTTGAACTCCGTTAGTGCCCATCTACGAAACTGTCGGGGCGGGCCGGTGTTGAGGGATAGAAAGCGCGGACGGTCCGCGATATCGCGGTGGTTTTTGATTCATGTGAAGGAAGGATCGGAACCCGGCTCGGATGGAGTACTTACGAAGGACCAAGTTCCCTGATGCTCAGCGACGCCAGCCACTGGCCCATGTCGATGGAGACGTCCAGCGGGCGGCCCTCGACAATACCCGCGCAGAAGCCGCCGGCGAAGGCATCGCCGGCGCCGTTGGTGTCGCAGATCTCCTCCTTGGAGATCGCGTGCACGGGGTACTCCTTGACCTCGTCCTCGCCCTGGACGGCGACGATGGTCGGCTCGGTGCCCTGGGTAATGACGGCCACGCGCTTGCGCTGCGTGTTGACCTTGGGCAGATTCGCCAGCGCCTTTGCGATCTCCTTGACGTCCTTGGTGCCCAGGTTGTGGGAGTCCGCATAGGCCTCCGCCTCGGTCTCGTTACCGATCACGTAGTCCCAGTAGGGGGCAGAGGCGTCGAGGGGCTCCTTGAAGAACTGGGGGATGAAGGGAGCGGAGAGGGACACGATGAAGGGCTTGTTCTTGGTGGCCGCCTGGTTGGCGAGCTCCATGATGGCAGGGGGGCAGACTGGACCATTTGGTGAGAAACCAACGTTCAGTCCAGAGAGAAGTCTCCTGGGTGGAGGGGAGGCTTACCAGTGAAGTGGTAGCCGCCGACGTAGAACACCTCGGCATTCTCCACGAGGGCCCAGATATCCGGGCGCTTCAGGTGCTCGAGGTCGTAGTGGTTGGCGGCACCGAGATCGGTGCACATACTGCGGTTGTGACCGGTGATAACGACGCCGCAGCGGCCGGTGGGAATCTTGGGGTCGACGCGGTACTCGACGCGCAGACCGGCCTGCTTGCAGGCGTCGCGGAGGATGGCGGCGTACTTGTCATCGCCGGCGCCACCCAGATAGACGACGCTGTTTGGAGGGAGGATGTACTGGGCACCGCGGGCCGTGTTCTGGGCGGCACCGCCGGCGATCAGCTTGGCATCGTAGTTGTTGAGGAGGTCCTCGTAGATGTCCAGGTGCTTGGGCTCGGCAAGGATGGCGTCGTTAGCCTTGAGGCCGTATTTCTGGAGCAGAGCCTCGTTGCCGAAGGCCTGGATGTCTGAAGCCGCATTCTCACATCAGCCAGAATTCGGAGGCCGAACGTATCCTCCTCTGTCGGCACGATGCCAATGCGCTCTGTACAGGACATAGAGATGTCACTCGCACTTACCAAGGAGGGGATTCTCCAGGCAGAGCAGTCTGTAGTCCTTCGTGGATGCCATATTGCTGAGCCGGCGGTTGCGGGGACGTGGTATGCGGTGCGAAAGGTTTGTGCTGCTGCTCTGTCGGCGAGTTAAAGAAGAGCAGCTGCTTCCTATTAAAAGGCGGGGCAGTAAAATGGTGGGGTTTAAACTCCGAATTGTACCGCCATCCGTCCCTTGTTCGATCAGCGCCCTGGTTCGGTCAGCGAGGAAGGGCTTGGCAAAGACGCAGGGCCGTGAGCACACTGCCGCCGATCCCATCCGGAACATGATTTATGTACAAGCGGCTTATTAGGGAAGGTCGGGGAACCTGCCGACTGGATCTGAAAGGATTGAAGAAAATAAGGTTGCAAATATCGTGAACCACAAGATGTTCCAAGTACTGGAAACGAAGCGATCCGTTCTACGACTTAGTTCCGTTGCTGATTGACGTCAGATGGCTGGGATTGGATCTGTTCTTGTTCATTCCCATATCTACGCCCGCGACCGGCCCCGTCCCGCTCACTTTGCCCGTCACGACTCAATCAGGATGCCCCGCAATATCGCCTCGGAAGCGAGGAGTTCGCGCTGCTTGATTCCCAAAGAGTAATGCCCTGACTGCATGGCCTGCTCCGTTTCTCCCCTGCGACGCCGGATTCTCGAGTACATTGCCTTGCAAACAAGCCCCGTCCCGACCGCGCTTGGGAATCTTTTATTCATTTCACGCCCATGATAGCTTGCGCAAAAGAGCAAGTTTCCCGTCCGCCTTCGCAGTCCCATAACTACAAAGCAGCAAAAGACCAATGCAATCCGATGAACCCCTTGCCCAGATGTAGAACCCGTGAAAGCGCTTACTCCTTCGTCTTCTGGGTACCACGCAGCAGACCCGTCCGTCTCGCAGCAATGAGACCCGCCTTCTGACCCGGCGCAGCGTACCTCGAGATGGTAGACGCCTTACCAATGTGTTGATGGTTACCCTGTAGCGCCATGTCAGATACGCAAGGTCCCGGTAGTTATTGGATCTCCCTGAACTTACACCACCGTGAGGATGGTCAACCGGGTTCATGGCAACACCACGAGTCTTGGGCCAGCGGTTGCGCTTGACGGCGAACTTATGCTTGGCACGCGAGGCCTCTGGAGTTGTGTGTTAGAGCTTCATCCTTGCTTGCTACAGATTCCATTGCAAAGACGCATGTGAGAACGTACTCAGGAGAGGCTTGTCTGTCCTGCCACCACCGGCAACGATGCCGATCATGCCACGAGCGTTGCTGCTGACGACCTTCTTGGCACCCGAGGGGAGCTTGATGCGGGTCTTGCCCTCATCGGGGTTGTGGCCGATAACAGTGACGTAGTTACCGGAGGTGCGGCCGAGAGCGCCACGGTCACCGGGCTTCTCCTCGACGTTGGAGACGACGGTACCCTCAGGAATGGAGGAGAGAGGAAGGATGTTGCCGACGGTCAGGGCGGCGTTCTTGCCGGCGTAGACGAACTGGCCAGTGTACATGCCCTCATTGGCAATGAAGGTCTCAGTGATCTTCTTGAACCTGTAGGGCGAGTTGAAGACGACGCGGGCGAGGGGCGCACCACGGCCGGGGTCGTGGATGATCTCCTTCACAAGACCCCGGATGTAGCCATGGCGCTCGGCGTAGTCGAGGGTGCGGAACTTCGCGGGGTTCTTCCGCAGACGGGTGTTGGCAGTGAAGACGCTGCCAGCGCCCTTACGCTGGTTGCGGATCTGGATGTGGGAGAAACCAAAGTTAGCACCATTCCCACGGCTCCCCCAACTCGCGATAATCCCCAGCGCAATCGGTCGGTCGCTGCAATCGAGGGCTCGGTATCGGGTCGATTCGAGGTATTCGGAAACTGAGATAGCGGATTGTACTTACGACGCGACCCATCTTGCCCTTCCTACCTGAGAAATGTGGAAGTGACGGGTTGACTGGGTGGTTGTTTGAGGTTGAGGTTGCGACACAGGAAAGCTCCAAATGGGTGAAGCGATATTTTTCCAAATTTCTGTGTGGATTGCAGCAGCCACAGCTGAGTGGTGTGGCTGCCAAGTGCCCTAACGCGGGGAGAAAGTGTGGCGCCGAACCTTGCTTGGCTAGGCAGCACCTGTCAGCAGCTGACCGTATGATATCACAGTGCAACAGCTGTTACTCTAAATGTCCCAGTCGGAGAGCCGTTCTCTTCACCAGCAGCCTGGCCCTTCCAGTCGATCTCGGGAGTCTGATGGGGTTTCTGAAAGGGTTTATTGCATGCTGGTAATCTGTATACCAATTTCTTTGCTCAAATCTCCAGTTTTTCTGGTTCAAACTTTGATCTTGTTTGGCACACAGTGACTTAGTTTAACCTTGGTACTTTCACACGGTACGCGAGGATCTCACCAGGCTGAAGAGCTGCAAGCGCCAGCCGTGATTCCCAACCTCAGTCCTCTGCCCCGCGACGTTGAAGCAAGGCCATTTTCGCCGTTTGCAACATTGACCATCAATTCCGACCTAGCACCTGCACGAAAGTCAGTCTGTATGATTGGTAATCGTTACGTGTCTGATTTCGTTATGCCAGGGTTCACTCATACTAACAGCAATGTAGGGTTGCAAACGCTGTTATGATTACTACGCTTCCGCTTGTTACAAAATGAAGCTTCATTGAGTCGCAGTTTCGTCTGAGTTTCAAGCGTCATGACTGGCGGCGACGCCAAAATTGCGCGAGCGCTAGGCTTGGGCCGCATCCCTGAGGACTGGTCAAGCGGCCCGAGGCTTAATCTGCCTTGAGCCCGACAAGAGACCTCCAAAGGAAGACTCCCCAAGGCTGAAGCTTTTCTAAGCATCATAGCAAGGCTAGAGTGCATGATGGTGGGTTCAATTGGCTTTGGCAATTTCCCGGTTCGGTTTTCGCTCTGATCGCGTGCAGAGTTGCATTTCGGAGAGATCAACCATCTCGCATTTTATGCACGCGTCGCGTCGGCTCTATGGCAAGTGTCACGCTGTCGCATTCCATGGCTCAGGTCTCGGACAGGAAGGCGTTGGGAGATCCAGGAAGCCTGCGGCGGGGTGCTGCGACGATGCGAGATTATCAGCTACCCTTGAGCGGACGCCGGTGCCATACCGTTTCTCTTCGTCCTCTTGTCTTGAGCTAAATGGATATGAGGAAGGCGAGGTAACCCCAGTCGATTGCCAGCGCAGCGAGTGCTGAGAGTACAAGACAAGGCTTCCGTCGAGCAGGCTTATTCTTCCACTGGTCATCACCGTCGCAGGCATCTGGTCCAATGCTTTTACCATGAGAACGGGTACCTGCGAACTGGACCTGCCAAATTCGTTCAGGCGATGCTGCTGCCCAGCTAGCAGACTCGTGCTTGCCCATGGTTTTGGTTGGGTAAAACACCCGCCGCTGGAGCTGGATGTAAAAAGCGGGCCAGTTCACGCACCTCGTCTCGCAAATTCATTTTCTGCCGGATCCGCCGCCAACACAGCTTTGAATGTCGCACCTCACGATCACTTTACTACATCACCGCAGATGGGAGGAGCGTACTGAGCTTACTGATCGTTACCGTTGGCTCTGAATGGTAGTGTGAGGAGGAAGTGCAGAACGGTCGGACAGCGCTCCTGGTGTGGTAACTGCCCAGAAGACACAAGACTATCCTTGTGCTTTTTTGGAACCGGGGACTAGAGTGTCAAACGGAGAAGCCTTATTTGAGGGGGTTGTTGAGGTGTTGGCAGAGAGGGCAATGGGTGGCGATGGGAGACTGCGATGAACTCGTTGGGCCACGGCACAGGGCAACTAGGAGAACTGCCCGGGGAGTGCTTGATGCTGGCAGCCTTGCCGGCAGAAGCAGGAGGTAGGGTTGAGATAGGTTATTGAGCAGTTTGTACATAGTGATTGAACCTATCAAGTTTACCCCCCAGCTGGGAGAGTAAGCTAGGAGGGTCCTTGGCCATTGTCGGGTCGGGTACGTAATTTCTTGCAGCCGATCTCTCTCCATCAACCTTAAGTGCTCCTCACCTTTCCACCTCCACTCTCCACGCTCCAGACCTCAACCAGCAAACGCCATCCACCAACAACGCGTACACGTGCTCCAAAATGGCGGACGACGACTCTTCCGAGCTGTCCTCGATTTCATCGCTTTCGGAACCGCCTTCTGAAGATGATTCCGACATCCAATTGGAGGAGCGTCATGGCATCCTGAAATTCTTCCACAAGGTCGACCAAAACCCAGCTCTGGAGCCGAAGGAGAAAACGCCCGCCCGACCGAAGCGGGAGCCTTCGCCGCCGCATGAATACGTCCTGGCGGATAATCCAGACATTGCCGTACGTGTTTCTATCCTCATCCACGTCATCGCCGCGCTATGACGCGAGAGATCGCGCTCGCCACACGTAGAAGTACGCGCTAATCGTTGCCCTCGCAGTTCATCGTCATGTTCCGCGCCCGTTTCGCCGAAGCGTTCCCGAAGAGTCTCGCGAATTTTGGTCCTCAGGAGCTAGAGCGCGACGTTGTCGAAACGATCCCAGGCGAGCGCGTCGAGCACTTCCTCTGTGCCCTGTTGAGCCTGTTGCTCAACCGCAAGCAGGATGTAAAGTGCGTATTAGCAGTTTGGCGGAAACCTTGTTGGATCAATTTTTTTTTTTTTTTTTGAAATGCTGACCTCGGTTGGACTTCAGGCCCGGCCATTACAATCGCGCGCTGGAAGAAGCTATCCAGACGCACAAAGGGCAGTGGGCGAAGGACTGGGAGAGCAAGAACCCGCTCGCGGGGCAAGCGACCTTCGCGTCGATGACCCCAGTACAAAGGGTGTGTTTTTGATCTTGTCCAAGGACCGGCGCGCCATGGCACCTTTGGAGCTTTGTCCGCTCTGTCGATTCGCACTCGGTTGCTGACTCAAGTATGACTAGCTCACTCTTCTGCGCACCTTGGTGCAGTGGACTCTTTCCTCCTCGGACACGGTTAGAGCTATCATCGCCAAATCATACCGAAACCGACATGACGACGATCTCAACATTCCCTTGAGCGTACAACCGTGGGGCAGCGATGGCGACAAGCGACGGTATTTCCTTATCGAGGGCAACGACGATACCTCGTTTCGCGTGTACAGGGAGAGCAACCCGGCGGGCTTGAACAGGACGTGGTGGAGCGTCGCTGGCAACATTGACGAGCTCAGGGCACTCATCGATAAGCTTGAAAACCAAGATGGGGGGCCGAAGGCGAAGATGTTCGCCAAGAAGATTGCAAACAGCATTCCGCGGTTCGAAGCCACGGAAGAGAAGCGTCGCCGCAGAGAGTACCGCCAGATGCGCAAGGAGCAGTTCAGGCGTCCAGAGCCCGGCTTTTCCCTCTACGAAGGCCGCACGAGAGGGAAGCGCATAAAGTACACGTATTCCGACGACGAGGCCGACTTCTTTTCGGACTCGACGAATCGCCGTTCGTCCCGCAACACCAGGCATCACACACCAGCGGAGCCCAGTGGCCCTGTCACAACAGCCAGCGGCCGGCAAGTCAGGGCACCGACTCGGCTGAACGCGGAGAACGTCAGCAACGGAGGACCGAGTGCTTCCGTGAGCGTGCAGGGGGATGGCGAGGTCCCGGAACTGAAGCACACCACCCGTTCGGGACGCCCTCAAAGGTCTGCCGCCGTCAATCATGGGATGAACGGCTGGACGACGAGGAAGCGGAAGAGCGAGGAATACGAGTCTGAGGAGTCCGAAGAGGAGGGCAGTGAACCTGATTTTGGGGACGACGAGGAAGACGAGCATGTTCCGGACGAGACAGAGGAGGACGACGAGGAATTCGAGCAGGAAGAACTTACAGACGAGGACCTTGAGGCGGTCCGGAAACCAAGCCTCATATTTAAGTTCCCGGTCAGGGTCTCGTTCGACGAGAACAACAGGGTGCATCAAATACCGGGCCCGCCGGTCGCGACCGAGAAGAACAAACACCCCAGGGCAGCGCACCAGAACGTTGTCGCTAGCGACGGCGGCTCCGAGACTAATGATGTCGGTCCCGTGGAGCCGATCGTGCCGGAAGCAGAGCCACCTGCGGCCGAGGTCATCGCGGTCGCGACCAAGGCTGCGGCGGGCCCTGCGCCTGGCGGAGAACAAGCCGGAGCTGACGCTGGCAAGCCGACTGAGCCGGCGGGGACGGCCGGGACCGGCGCGGACCAGGCCGCAAATGAGGCAGGAGAGACCACCAAGTCCTCCCCTACCCCGGCAAACGAGAATGCGACCTCTTTGACTCTCAGGGGGAGTCCAGAGCTTGCCAAAGCAGTGCCCCGGGCTGTTGATGGCAGTCCTGTGGAGTAACGGGCGTTATCTTGGTAGGGAATAGCCAATATGTTTTCATGATATATCTGCTATGAATAGGGAGTTGGGTGCTATGGCAAAAGACAAAGACATAAAATGGAGTCACTTGGGACGCTACATAGTATTTGAGCCCTCGGTCTCTGTGTCAGGGAAGAGACCCTTGGAATGTTACTGTGTGGGAAGAGCGGGGAGTCATCGCAGCCGTATGTTCTCAAACCCTGAACCCGTAATACAGATAGATATTCACTCGGCAGATGCATTGCAGAGACCTAGATTACTGTACATACAGCCGGAACTTTGGCCCATAGTGATTCCAGCTTAATATCATCGACGAGCTGCTGTTCGGCCTCCGCCCTCCCTTATTTGTATCTCCTCCGCCATGCAGGATTCTCGGGCGGTATTTGCCAGTTATTCACCCCATACCACCACCTCCTCAATCGAGCCCCGAGTGTCGATCCGTGTATCCGCGCATTCCTGTTCCAGTACTGCCACCCACAAATCCCGAGGTTGTAAAGAATGCCTTGGAGAAAGGGCATCATGACCTAGTGTAACCATCAATCTCATCGATCTATCCCCAAGCCCGTCCCTAGCCCATTGACACAATGGAGAAGAGGAACGAAGGAAAAAAAAAAAAAAAAAGGCAGGCTTACCTGGTCCCTGATCGTAATCCACCCAATCTTCCACCACGTGTCCGCGTTGCGTATGCTCCACAGGTAGCTTTGCTCAAAGCGCAGGTCGGGCATTGGGGGGAGGTGGTGCCGGCGCGGGCGCGGCGTGACGCGTGAGGACCGGTAGTGCGCCGAGCTCTCCTCCTCCTCCTCCTCCTCCTCCTCCTCATCCTCGGTCCCGTCCTCCCCAACGATTAGGTGGTCCTCGTCGATGTTGCCATCGTCGGGGTAGGCAGGCTCGAGATGTACGGGCTCCTTGTGTGAGGCGGCCGTGGAAGGGTTGATGTCGTGCTGCGGAGACGGAGAGCGGTTCAGGTGTGCTGTTTGGACGGTTTCGGCGACTTGGAGGGGGACAGATCCGGACATTGTGAAGGTGGGCTTCAAGACTTGATGCTTGAGATCATGGAATTGGGTTGGGGGGGGGGGGGGGTGCTGTTACGCCCGGAGTCGTAGGTCGCCGTCGGTCTCGAGACAACGATACGCTAGTGTTGGGCAGCGGGCCCAGAGAGACGCGGCCGGTCCAGGGTACGGAGTAACTGCTGTGGCTATCGTCAGAGCCCCACAAATAAGCAGTCCCCGTGTTCTTGGCTGAACAGCGTGTTTAACCCTTGCACTTGGCACTCCGTATAGTTAACGAGCAGGGTGGTCTAGTGTAATCCGTCCCTATAGTTGTAATCCTTACAGTTTTGACCCTGACTCCGTCTCGTTATCACTCACGACAGCTAGTTAAGTCTGTACTGTTGTTTGGTGACACGTATGTATGTACCCGTAAATCTCCTCCCACTCCTCGAAATGGAACCACCCCATCTTGTCTGCACTTGAGTGCTATGTTGCTGAAAGGAAACCTTCGCGCACCAATCAGTGAATCAGTGACCTGACACATCCAACAAGAAAGCGCAAAGCCCCACCTAGAAGGCAAGAATGCGCCTTAAGACTGACGCACTGGCTAAGACGTAATACTCCGTAAATAGTTTCGTGGCATACTAGTAGTACGGAGTACATCAGGTATTTGTCGGTGTAGGCTGGATACCCAGCTGGGGTACGCAGGGTGTACTCGTAATCCGTACTTTCCTAGTTGCAGGGTCACTTGGCCAACAAGCCTCGGCCAGGAAGATATTCTGTGCGGCCCATGACCAATGGTGACTCGAACCACTCAGGCAACAGGTGGGGCTCAGGGCGGCCACTTTGCCCCAGCCCATAAAAAGCTTCACAACTTGAAACCCCTCTCGCGTTCAACCCCACCAAATTCGAGAATTCCCGGTTTCCAGACATAACTTCGCCAGGAACGAGAACACTTCTTTTCTTGAGGAGGAGTTAGGCAAATTTTTATTTTTCCAACGTTTCCTTTTCTCACATCGGTACTTTCCTTTCGTAACAAGTTTTCACCATGAGCGACCCCAACGCGAGTGAAGCGGAGAAGAATGTGAGACGCGCGCATCTTCTGGCATCCTACGATGACTTGCGTATGCTGACAATGTGGCCGGTAGATCGAGATTTGGAAGGTGAAGAAGCTCATCAAGAGGCTCGAGGCCGCACGCGGAAATGGCACCAGCATGATTTCTCTGATCATCCGTACGTCTCTTCAACCCAGTCGCCTAGCCTCGCCCGTGTGCACAGTGTTGCTGATCGACTTATTCAGCGCCGAAGGATCAGATCTCTCGTGCGGCGAAGATGTTGGCTGAAGAATACGTACGTCTCCTGCAAGATGCGAGGAAGCGTCTCGGCCATGACATTGCCCAATCTAACACGAACGCAACATAGGGAACCGCATCCAATATCAAGTCGCGTGTCAACAGGCAGTCTGTCCTTTCGGCCATTACCTCGACCCAGCAACGCCTGAAGCTCTACAACAAGGTCCCTCCCAATGGCCTCGTGGTGTACTGTGGCGAAATCTTGACCTCCGAGGGCAAGGAACGCAAGGTCAACATCGATTTCGAGCCCTTCAAGCCCATCAATACCTCGTTGTACCTGTGCGACAACAAATTCCACACCGAGGCTCTGGCCGAGCTGCTCGAGTCGGACCAGAAGTTCGGTTTCATTGTCATGGATGGTAACGGGGCGCTGTTCGGCACCCTCAGCGGCAACACCCGTGACGTTGTTCAGAAGTTCACGGTCGATCTCCCCAAGAAGCACGGCCGTGGTGGTCAGTCTGCGCTACGTTTCGCGCGTCTGAGAGAGGAAAAGCGCCACAACTACGTGCGAAAGGTTGCCGAGTTGGCGGTTCAGAACTTCATCACCAACGACAAGGTCAACGTTGCCGGCATTGTGTTGGCTGGCTCGGCCGACTTCAAGAACGACCTGAACGGATCCGATATGTTCGACCCACGTCTGCAAGTCAAGGTCATCAAGGTTGTAGACGTGTCGTACGGTGGCGAGAACGGATTCAACCAGGCCATCGAGCTGTCCGCCGAGACGCTGGGCAATGTCAAGTTCATTCAGGAGAAGAAGCTCATCAGCAAGTACTTCGAGGAGATCAGCCAGGACACTGGCCGAGTCTGCTACGGTATCGACGACACGCTCAAGGCGCTGGAACTGGGCGCTGTCGAGACGTTGATTGTTTTTGAGAACCTCGAGATTACCCGCTGGACCTTGAAGGACAGCAACGGCAGCGAGATAATTCTGCACACGACCAAGCAGCAGGAGCAGAGCAACCGCGAGAAATTCATGGACAAGGAGACGGGTCAGGAGATGGAGGTTGTCTCTCAGGAGTCCTTCCTTGAGTGGATCGCCGAGCACTACAAAGATTTCGGCACCACCCTCGAGTTTGTCTCGGACCGGTCGACCGAGGGTAACCAGTTCGTCAAGGGCTTCGGCGGCATTGGCGGCCTTCTCCGGTACAAGGTCAACTTTGAGCAGTTAGCTGACGTGGATGACGATGATGAATACTACGACGATTGACCCGTTGATTCCCTCGTTGACAACGAGGGATCCGGGATCGAAGCCATCACGTCCGAGCCGATGACACCGCGTGCCGACCAGGCGGCCTCCGCGTCGCGAAGCCCCGAGAAGAAGGTTCCGCCCGCGCAGCGGCGGCTGAAGCAGGGCTTTCCGGCGGGCCCGAGCCGCGATCACCAGGTGTCGCGTCCCAGCCCGCTTCGCTCTGTGATGACGGCTTCTTGAGTTGGAGGCAGACAGAAGGTACGTGGCTCTCTTCCAACGAATGATGGGTTGCGCTCGTTCCTGACTCGGCATGATAGGTAGATGCCCGTAGGATCGAGAAGTCGGCCAAGTACGAATCATTGCAGGGCATCAATCGGGAGATTGGTTCTAGACACTTTTTGGGGACACGAGCTGGTAGGGCTATCAGTGGTCCTGGAACGCGGACCTCGCACCAAGCCATGCGGTGTCCGTCCGGTCTGTAATTGTCACGGGAGATTTGTCGAGTCTTAGATAGCTGGTTTACGAACCGACACTCATTTATGGCAATCCGTTTTTAAAGACGTGCAATGTAGCTTTTGCTTGTTGGTGCGGTCAGGATAGGTCTGCAGTTTCACTGACGATATCCAAATGGCTGCTCCCGCAAGCATCATCATTGTACTGTACGACACCCGACAAAAATAAAATGGGGCCGAACTCGGCCGCCCGTCTCCAGCTCTGCGGGGTTGGACGCACAACTTTAGCAACCAAAGCTCCAGCAACATGTTGAAAAGGGTCAAAGGAGAGCGGATCAGTTCGGCGAAAGGGGCATTGTTCATGGTCGTTGCCTCGCGTATGTTGAAGCAGATGTCACGCCCTTATCTTGACATATTTTATAGTTTATTATATTTTTCCTATATCTCTCACAGCAGATCAATGAAACTCTTTCTCTTCTCCTCGGTCCTCGACTAATTAGGATATCCAATTGATCCCGAGTTTCTGCATGTTACAACCCCCATCGTCGGTCACCATGACAGCATCAAGCCCTCACCAAGTCTCGAGCCAGGCAAACCTTAACACCAACACAACCGTCGCCTTCCTCGGGCCAGTCAACTCGTACTCGCATCAGGTAGAGTGGGACTCATTAGACCTCCGGCAAAATCCAGATTAACCCAAAAAAAAAAAAAAATCTGACATTTTATGGGTCAAGGCCACCAAAACTGCCTTTCCGGAGCCAGAATGGCGCCTCGAGCCGACGGGGACGATAAAAGGTACCGACGCCGCCCAGCTTGAATGAGCTCTCCGGTCGGCCTTCAGAGCCCTTACAAGCTTCAACAGAGGTCTTTGACCGCGTGCAGGCCGGACAGGCGGCCTACGGGGTCGTACCGTTCGAGAACTCGACTCACGGCACTGTCGCCTTCACGCTCGACAACCTCGCCGACCGCGCGGGCGAGTACGCCGAGATCGTCGTGTGCGACGAGGTCTACCTGGACGTGCACCACTTCCTGCTGGGCCGCCGCCGTGATCCCGATCCCCTCCTTCGGGACCCGTCGCCAGGATCAGCATCAGCATCGGTATCAGCATCAGCTGCTCCATCAGCGGCGGCACCATCATCGCACCACAGTAGTAGCAGCAGCAGTAACAGCAAGGGCGTGCCCCTCGCCTCGCTGTCGCACATCCGCCGCCTCTACTCGCACCCGCAGGCGTTCGGGCAGACGGGCGCCTTCGTGCGGCGGTACCTGGCGCACGCGGAGACGGTCGAGGTCAGCTCGACGTCGCGCGCCGCCGAGCTCGCGGCGGGCGACCCGGCGGGCGAGAGCGCCGCCATCGCCAGCGAGTGGGCCGCGCGGGGGTTCGGCCTCGACGTGCTCGCGCGCTGGGTGGAGGACCGCGAGGACAACACGACCCGCTTCTTTGTGCTCCGGAAGGACGGGGAGGAGGGCGAAGGGGGGAGAGCTGGGAGAGCTGACGGGGGAGAGGAGGGCAAGGGGCGAGAGGACGAGGATGATGCTGCTGCTTATAGCGGGGCCAGGTACAAGTCGCTGGTGTCGTTCACGGTGCCGCATCGGCAGCCGGGGGCGCTGGCGGACGTGCTGGACTGCTTCCGGGGGAGGGGGCTGAACCTGACGAGCATCAACAGCGTGCCCAGCCTGGTCGAGCCGTTCCAGTACCTGTTCTTTGTCGAGTTCGAAGGGAGCAGGTTGGACGACCCCGAGGGGAGGGTCGGCGGCGTGTTGGAGGATCTGAACAGGGTCGCGGAGCGGTGGAGATGGTTGGGCAGCTGGCGGAACCGCAGAAGTGGGAGGTGAGAGAGAGAGAGAGAGTGTGTGTGTGTGTGTGTGTGTGTGTGTGGTTGTGTAGAGGGTAAGGGCAAATGAACGATTAAAAAAAGAGGAAGATTATTCTTCTCTTTTCCTTCTTTTCCTTCTTCTCTTTCTTCTTCCTCCTCCTCCTCATCATCATCATCCTGTTCTTCTTTTTTATCTTCCTCCTTTCAGAAAGTAACTGGTTCATGTATTAGAGTTGGGGGCCGGAGGTGTGCAGCTACTGTGATTGAGGTCACTCATGTGCCCCATTGCATTCATAAGGCGGTTTGCCGTCGAGCCTAGCTTTACGGAGGAGTACTACCGGCCGCCGCATAACTTGGCTGCTTGAGCCAACAAAACTCGGATGCTCAGAAAGGAAGTCGAAGCTCAAATGCGCACCTTCCCTCTAGATCTCAGGCCCTTGTTCTCCTGTGAGCGGCTGCGGGAGAGGAAGATAACCCTAACCCTTCTTTCCTCTTGAACGCCTTATCCTCGGTCCACGACAACCGACGATCTCATGTACTAATAGTTACCTATTTATGTGCATGCACATAAAGCGCAGGGCTCGATTGATTCTAAAAGACCTTGTCGGCCGCGTCGCCAAGGAATTTATCTCGTCTCATACTCATAACTACTCATACTCACTAAACGATGCAATGATGCGTGCCTCAATGCTCAGCGCGCCCCTTCGACGGCACCGACCCTCGAATCTTGGGTACCTTCGGCCCATCTTCAGCCGCGCTTTCTTCTTCTCATCATCATCATCATCATCAATATCATTATCAACATCGTCTTCTTCTTCTTCTTCTGCATCCGCGCCATTTGACTTGGAGGCATACCTCCAGTCGGCTCGCCAAAAGCTGACCTCGCGACCACCGACTCTTATCCCCGACGTCCTCTCCCCCACGCACTCCCATCTCCTCACCCTCTCCCTGGCAGACCACGTCCCGGCCCTCTTTCCGGCCGACCAGCTCTCCAGACCCCTCTTTCCCCTGCCGTCACCGTCATCGCCACCGTCATCACCAAAAGTCGGCGGCGCCGACGCCGCGAGAGCGGAGGAGAAGGACGAGGAGGACCTGACACTCCCGCAGGGCCACCACCTCGTCTACTTCCCCCTCCAGCTGCCCCCCTCCCGCCTGCTCCCCGACGGCACCGACCCGGACCACTGCCCCGGCGCGCCCTTTGTGCGCCGCATGTGGGCCGGCGGCGAGGTCGTCTTCCGCGAGGGCTGGGACCGCGCCATGCGCACCGACGGCCGCCGCGCCCTCTGCGTCGAGACCGTCGGCGCCCCCGTCCTCAAGCGCGGCCACGCCGGCGCTACCGGGACCGGGACCGACTCCGGCACAGGGCAGGAAAAGGTCTTTGTCGACGTCCGCCGGCTCTACGGCGCCGGGGAGGAAGAGTGTGCCGAGATGCTCCGGAGCGGGACCGCGCCGGTGGAGGAGATCCGCCGGTTGGTCTTTATGCGTGGGAGGGATAGCCGGGCCGGGGAGGCGGCGGTTGCGCGGAGAATCCTGAAAGGTGTGTTTTACCCAATTATGTTTTTTCTTTTTTTTTACCTTTTTCTTTTCCTCTCTTTATGCCTTCTGGTCTTCCCCTCCGAGGCCATGAAATGGGGGAATAGAGACATGCTTTTTTTTTTTTTCTTGGACTGCCCCTGCCCCTGCTGGTGTTGTCGTTCGTGCCGTGTTAGCCTTTTCGCTAATGGGGAACCCCCAATCCTTTTGGGAAAAAAAATATATATATATAAAGCCTCCGCCGCGCCAGAGTTCACCTTCTCGCTGAAGCCCGACGCGACGCTGCTCTTCCACTTCAGCGCGCTCACCTACAACGCCCACTCCATCCATCTCGACCCGGGGTACGCCCGGAACCGCGAAGGGTACAAGGGCCTGCTCGTCCACGGCCCGCTCTCGCTCGTCCTCATGCTCTCCGCCCTGCGGGCCTGCCTGGCCAAGCTGTCGCCGTGGCCCCGGACGGGAGCGCACGGGCAGCCGCGGCCCGGCTACGTCAAGTCGCTCAGCTACCGGAACATCGCCCCGCTCTACGTGGACGAGCAGATGACGGTGTGCCTGCGCAGGACCAAGTCGGCCGCCGGTGAGCTAGGTTGGGACGTGTGGATCGAGGGGCCTGACGGCGGACTCGCCGTCAAGGGGAAAGCCATCACAACTGATATCGCATCGTAAACAACCAGGCCGATGGAAGGAACTTCCTTCTTGACGTTCGGTAACAGGGCAGTTCGGCCCATCTCCAAGGGAGAGAACCCGAAGACTAATCATGTATATACATTAATTATAAAATGGTTCGCAATGAACAAGCATGTCATGACGGTCCCGTCACACTGTCACTCTAGGCAGAGAGAGCCGCTAGCATATATGTTGCGGGGATGATATTTGTTTACATGGATTATTATTACCTTAAAAGCATTGCTATCATCTATGGGTATCTCGAGACTTGATGCATCCCTTAAGAAAAACGCCAACACTTTTCCCAGCCCAATCCCATCCTCCTAATTATACACGATCATCGTACAACTCACACAAGACAAGAGAGAGAGGTATTTACAACCCGCTTTCTGCAGATAACCCTCTGTATATCCGTGGCAATGGCGTGCACAATGGCACACTAGACCTCAAATCCGGCCCTTCGGAAGTCATCCACCATCTTTCGGAACAGCTCATCGCCGTCCCCGTCCTCGTCACCCGGCAGCCTGTCCTCCTCGGCCTCCCGAACCAATACCCGGATCGAGTGCTGACCAGGCGGCGCCTGTCCTTCCGCGGGCGTCTCGGCCTCCGAAACAGGATCCAGCGTCTCGGTTGGGCTGTCCATGCCTCCCGCGATACCGCCCTCATGGTAACTCGCCGCGGCGCCGCCGCCGTGCTGCTGGTACCCGTGAGGGCCAGAGGGCGGTGCCGCACTCTCCACTGTCTCCACTGCCTCGAACTGCGCCGTCGTCGTCTGCGGCGGTGGTCCAGCCTCGCCGTTGCTGCCGTGGCCGCCACCGGGTTCGGAGCCAGTGCTCGGGGACGTGTCCGGGGCCCACATGCCAACGTCGAGCCCGAGGTCCAGCCCGAGACCGCCGATCTCGCCGACGGACGGCCAGGCGTCGTCCCCGCCATCCATCGCGAGGAGCCCGGCGCCGCCGCTGCTCCCGCTCCGCTGGTGCCGGTGCCGGTGCCGGTGCCGATACGAGTACTCCCGCTGCTGCGAGTCTGCGCCGTCTCCTTCTCCCCCTCCCCGGTCCCTGCCCAAGCGCACCGCATCCCCCAACAACCTCGCCCGGTTCTCCTTCAGCTTGTTCTCCAGTGTGGCAAACAAGCCTTCCAGCACGTCTCGCAGCAAGGCCTCCTCCTCCCTCAGCAGGTCGCGGATCGCATTGGAGCCCGGGTTGCCCGCGCCCGCGGCGGTCGCGGCGCCCACGGCCGGCAGGGGGACGCTCGTGGGCGTGCGCTGCAGGCCGCGCAGGACGTTGCGCCAGATGGCGGCGCGCTCGTCGGCGGGCAGCGGGAACTCGACGAGGGCGGACCGGTCGGCGCCGGCGATCGAGTCGACCAGGAAGCGCAGGCTGGTCAGGTTGAAGTTGTTGCCGCGGCAGTCGAGGGCGCGCAGGGTTGCGTTCGCCGCCAGAGCGCGGCCCAGCAACCCGGCGTCGTCGTGCAGGTTCTGGTTGCGGATCCGCAGGTGCGTGAGGGCGGTGTTGGCGGCCAGCCCGGCCAGGGCGCGCCCGGCGCCGCGTGGGAGCTGGCCGTCGTCCAGCTTGCCCGAGAAGCCGGATAGGTCGAGGAATTGGATGGACGTATTGCGGGCAAGGAGGTCGTGGAGCGTCGCCACGAGCTCGTCGCTGCAGGGCCCGGGAGAAGACAGGGAGGGGGCGGTTCCCGCGAGGCTGAGGAGGGTTAGGTGGCGCGTGACGGTAAGGGCCTTGAGGAGGGCCAGGTAGTGGGCTTCCTCCTTGAACTCGATCATCTCCATGTAGAGGCCGGTGGGGCCCTGGTTGGCCGATATGGCGGCCGCTAGGTCCTCGATGCCGTCCTCGATGGGGTTGCCGTTAAGTGAGAGGTGCATGCCCCGGTTCTCGCCAATGGCCCGGAACAACTGCGCCGCTTGGCTACCAGTGACTCCGCAATGGTTGAGGACGAGCTTGTGAAACCTCAGAGGCTGGCCTTGGTCGATCCTCCAGCTTCGGTACTCCAAGAACCTCTCCAGGTCCTGGAACGTTGCAGGATCGAGCTTGGATGGGTTTAGTCACGCACATAATTAAGCAATTCCGGTAGAGTGGGAAAGAAAAAAAGGAACTAACCTTGTAACCCGACACATTGAGCTCCTCCAGGTTCTCCATGCCCTCGAGGGCGGCAAAGGGAAGCAGGGAGCCTTCAGTGTGGCTCTCAGCCTGGATACT
This sequence comes from Thermothelomyces thermophilus ATCC 42464, assembly GCF_000226095.1. Lineage (NCBI taxonomy): Eukaryota > Fungi > Ascomycota > Sordariomycetes > Sordariales > Chaetomiaceae > Thermothelomyces > Thermothelomyces thermophilus. Next base: position 3,514,257 of record NC_016474.1, read on the forward strand.
GCCACTGAGGTTCAATTCCCTAATATCGGTGAGGTATCGGAACAGCCCTGGCAAGATGTGCGCCGGGAGACGCCCGGGATTTCCGGAGACTGACAGAGACTGCAGCAGCCCAGGGTAATGCGAGAGGGGTTCCACGATCATCTCCCGCAAGCTGGCGTCGTCAAGGCCACAGTAGGACACGTCCAGCGCTTGAATCGCTCCGCACTTCATGGTCTCGGCTTGGACAGGGTCAGTGGTGATCAACCGACAAAGCGCCAGGAGCAGGTGGTGTCGCTTACCGAGGTCATCCACGTCAAATTGAGGCAGGGTGTTCCCGTTGACAATCAAGCGATTGCACTTTGTGATGCCAGACCTCAGGAGGCGCAGAATTGGCGTGAGGAACTGGAGACTGGGCACTTGGTTCCTATGCTGCGCCACCTGTGCGTGAAACGACTTGCTGCAGTTGCCAAGGTCCATTTGCCGGATGGTCTCGGAACAGAAAGCGAGCGCATGGAACTCTTGATGCAGCACCGGGCTGACCTTGAGCATCTCGATCTCGTCGGGACCAAGAGCCACGCCTAAAAAAAAAAAAAAAAAAAAGGGGGGGGGGTTGTTTGGTCAGCACATCAACGAGGTTCTTCCCGAAACTCGACCCAAACGGAGTTGCACTTACAGGTGCGGCTCAGGTAGGCAACGTTGGCCTTGCTGAAAGCGTTGTCTTGAAGCCCATACAGCACGGCCAGGTCAACATCCCGGAACGAGAAGGACGTGAAGTAGTCGTTATAGCGCAGCGCTCGCAGGACCGCCAGAAGCTGCAAGGGGGAATATGGCCCGCGCTTCCCGGGCAGCAGCCGGAACTCGGGGGCGAACCGCGTCTTCCAGTTGATCTCCCAGTTCACGTCTTGGCAGCGGTAGGCAGCTAGGTACGCATCCAGGGTCCGCTTGAAGCTTCCAAAGTCTTCCTTGGGCACGAGATACTGCGGCTCTTTCAGTCCCGATACGCGGAATACCTCCATGGTCTGCCATAGCTGCGGCCATGCCGGCTTGAGGAAGCGATCTGCCATGCCGAGGACGCGAATGACTTCTCGGTAGTACCGGCTGGCGAGCTCGAGAGTGACGGGAGGTTGGAAGGGATCGCTGGGATTGTCAGTCAGCCCGTGCTCCCCCCGAGACTCGCGGGTTTCTCCGCCAAGCATATCAGCCTTACCGGAAAGTGATATTGAACCGCTCTTCATGGACGACCCAGTCTCCCCTGAGGCACTCGAGGGTGACGAGGCCGAACGACTTGTGACGGCACACGGGGTCTCCGGCCTTCGATTTCAGAATCTCGGCAAGGTGACAAAGGTAGGTGCCGACCACGAGGTAAAAGGCGGGGGCTTCCTGGGGCTTTTTGGATGCATCCTCGAGCTTGGGCATGTACTCCTTCCTTGTGAATCCACGCAGGACGACGGGTATGATGTCGGGCCTGCGGTGTTGGAACCTTGGCTCCTCGGCCTCGTTCAGCCTTTCGAGCAGGGCCCTGACGTCCGGGGAACAACGAACACGGCCATCTTGGTCTTGCTGACCGGCCCGCATCGCCCGGGTGATGTGGTGCATCAGCTCGTTCCGCTGGGCGGGAGTCGCGAAGAAGAACTCGGACCGGCATGAGGCGTAGCCGGCCGGCTGGCTCCTCCACCAGACTTCGATCCCGAACGATGGGCGTGTGGTCTCGGCCGCGAACACGGACACGATTGCGTCTACCGGGATGACGAGAAGCGGCTCGGGTGCTGAGCCGCCGTGCCCACGCTTCTGTCCCTCGGTCGACAATCCCGGGAGGAGGGCGACGGCGTCGGCGCGGCTCTTGGTCTTGACCAGGTACTCCGAGGTGACGACGAGATATGGGGCCTTGGTCTTCAGCAGCAGCGCGTCGTGCTCGAGCGGGGCGGATCCCTCGACATGCTGCGCCCCCCAGTCGACGGACGAAGCGGCCAAGCTGGCGTTGGCGAAGCTCAGGCTGAGGCTATCGGTGGTTGAGAGCGACAGGCGGGCGTGGTCGTCCGAGACGGTCGAGCTCCGGCGACTGGGAGGTTCCAAGCGCGACGAAGAGGACAACGGCCGCGACTTGGAGAGCCTCCGGGCGTGTGTACGGAAGCTGTGGCCCCCATCAGGAGTCCCGTCCCGGTCCTTGGAGGCGAAGGAGTGCCATGGGCGGCTCTTGAGAGAGCGGATGGAAAATGGCCGGTGCTCGCTGTCGGCGCTGGCCGGAGAGCTCGGGATTGTGGTCGGAGGGCTGGCAATGGAATCGGAACTCTCGGACCCGGATACGGCCATGGCTGCCCGACTCGATCGTTTCTTGACCTTCAAGGCCGGAGCCGTCGTCGCCATTGCCTTGGACATGACGATCGGTGGCAAGGCGGTTGAACGCCAGTCGGCTTGCCGCAAGTACACCAGTGTACTGTTCGCAGTTGCGCGCCGGGTGCAGGACGCAATCGCCGGAGGACTCGAGGGCACGGTGCGGTGCGGTGCGGTGCGGTTGATAACTCCACTTCCTGGGCCCTTCTGTGAGTTTCGATGCGGGGGGGAAGAACGGTGTGGCATACATACACGAATCGGCGAAATGTGTGCGGTAGCGATGTCACGCGAACATGTCTCTCGGCCAATGCAACCGTGATTGTTCAAAGCAGCTTTTTTGTTTGAAAATAATGATCGAGAGCCGTTGTTGCGAAGAAGAAAAGAAAAGAAAAAAAAGAAGTTAAGTGACAACGCTGACTCGCGGGAGCCACAGCGCAGCCAAATAGCAAACAACACCGCGGCTGGCACAACGATTGCATGCGCAAGCGGGCAGGGCAGAAGTCGGGTAAGGGCCGTTTTGGCGGTTTCAATTCAGTGCACCGGCGATGCTCTTTGTCGGGTGGATGGAGGAAGGCCTATCGTTTGGTTTGCTCTTTAACCACGTGCAGGTGCAATTCGTTCCTTTCGTTTATTGACTTCTCCGCGGTCTTCGCTCCTGCAATGACAAGCAGCAGGACCATCCCCCATCCCCCATCGGCAGCTCCGTCCTGTCGATCCAGGCCTTCCAGGCCTGCCAGGCCTTGGAGCAGGGCGGAGACAGTTTCTCGTGTACTGCGTAGTTATCGGATGTATGATGATGTTATCCACCAGTGCTGGCATCTTCGTTTCTAGATTCATCCAATCGCGACGTGGCAGCAAATCCCCGTGGGCCAGGGCCCTTGTCCCGCCAAAAGGGTCTCGGGTGGAGGCGCCGAGCCGCTCGCTACCTTTGCGGGTGCAAGAACCGGACGACTAACGTCATCCATACCCTGCTCAGCCACATACCCGATTCGGCCAGGCTCATTTCCAGCAAATTTCATCAAATTAGAACATCCACCAGAGCAACCTAACGTTCTTAATTTTCTTCCAAACACTACTCTTCGACTCCTTTCGACATCACGATCACAATCACTAATAAGAAAAATCCCCCCGAGCCGTCACCGTACTGCTAGGACGAAGACCGATATCGAGACCTTGAAACCTTCTATATTTTACTAGATATAAGCGCTATATTATAGGGGGCTTAAAGAAGGGGTAGTCTTTTAGGGTGATATAGGGGGAAGGGAGGGTAATAAATGGGATAATTAGTATCTCTGGATTATTCTGGTTTGAATGTAATAGATTTGGTACTGCTAGAGCTAGAATTGGTCGAGTTATTATACTGCTGTTTGTCATATTTTTGCTTGTGAATTAAATAGCCGAATTAGGTGTGTGGCCGAAAAGGTGTCACGGAAATATGCATGCAGCTGCCGCCTGGGCCACCGACACAAACGGGCCAATCAAGCCGAAAGAATGACGGACCAATCAGGACAGGATCACACTTGGCAAGAAATGATCCTAGCAGAGGATCACTAGCTCACGACGTGAGCCAGGTGAGCTAGTACAGAGGATCACCACGACCGCTAGTAATCCTAGGAGTATATATATAAATAGTCACTTGTTATAGTAGACTCTAAGAGTTTACTAGTAGTAATAATTACAATTATAGTACTTATACTAAGTATTACTAATTATTATAAGAGATAACTCTAAGTGTTATTATAAACTCTTTAGCTTTACTAAATCCCTTAGACGACCTGCCTACTTGTCACGCTTAACCTACCTTTGTCTAAACCCTTTTAGAAGAAGTCTAAGTTAGGTTTATTATATATTATTACTACTCCCTTTGTTCTATCATGGTTCAGAATAGAGGTAACTTTGACCTTAACATCGATATAGCTACTAACGTTATAGCCGAATAGCTGCTTGCTTAGCTTAGTTAACTCTAGCAGTGGATCTAGGAGTTAGACTAGAGAGATAAGGCTACTTAAGCTCGAATTAAGGAACTCGAGAACCGTAAAAAGTACTTATAGAAGTTAGTTAACAAGGCCTACGCTAAAATCGAAGTACTTAAGGGCGCTAAAGTAAAGCGTATTAAGATCAAACTACCTAGTAAATATAGAGGAACTAAGGAAGATCTTATAAGGTTCCTAATAAACCTCTGATTTTACTTCTAGCTTAATGATAACAAGTTTCTAGATAACAAAGCCAAAGTCCTCTATATAGCTATAAGACTAGAGGGTAAGGTACTTAGATAGTTTAAGCCTATATAGAATGACTATCTTACTAAGGAAGACAAAGACGACTAAGACGTATTTATATAAGCAGTCTTCTAATCTTATAACCGTTTCGAAAAAGAGCTTTAGAAAGTTTTTAGCGATAAAGATAAGAAGATTTATATATAAGAAAGACTTGCTAATCTCTAATAGACTAAGTTAGTAACCTCCTATACTATATAGTTTAGATAGGATATACTTAAGTCTTAGCTTAACGATAAGGCGTTGATATAATTATTCTATAATAGCTTAAAGGAAAAGGTTAAGGATAAGCTATATAAGTATAATCGGCCTAAGACTCTAGACAAATATATTATATAGGCTATCAAAATCGATAATTAACTCTATATATAAGAGCAATAGAAACAAGGTCAAATAAACGAAACCATAGTTAAGGCTAACGACAAGAAAAAGTAAACATATATTAGTACCTTATATAGGACGTACCCTAGAGCTATAGATATAGATATAGCATAAAAGCAAGACTAGAAGAAGACATCTAAAGACAAGTCTAATATTACCTACTATAACTACAGAAAGAAAGAGCACTATAAGTAAGAATATCAAAGCCTAAAGAAAGAGTAGAAGACAGTCCCTAGAAAGGAAATTACGGCTATCGACAAAACCACTAAGGATATTATCAAAGTAGCGGCTACAAGCTACAAAGACAAGGGCAATGACACAGACAATCTTAGACACGACGGTAACGGTAAAGACGAACAAGCACCGTACTCCGAACTAGTCACTATAGATCCAGAGATAGGTCTTGCCAAATAGGACATGGTAGGAGAATATGCACCGCCAGTTTTGATTCTCCTAGCCTTAAGGCAGTAAGGTTTTACAGTTATATAAAGGAGGGATAGATTATAGACAATAGATACCTAAGGAATCGAAAGACCTAGACCTAATGTTTTATTCCTTTAGGAACGAATTGAATAGTACTATAACGAAGTTTTCTAACTTAACATGGAACTACGCGAATAGGATAGACGCTTAATTCGACTTGCTTAGTAGAGTAATAAAATGAGAGATGAAATGAGGGAACTTTAACATATCGTAGAAATTATTAAAGGAGAATAGCCTATGACATATAATAGGCCTAATAGCTACGCTAAGTATCTTAATGGCTAATAACTTAGTAATAATATACAGAACCTAGAATACTAGTTTATATATATAAACCATAGAAAGGACAAACGTACGTAAGAAAGCTACTAGAAAAAATACTCCTATGTTAGTACTAGAGTATTTACGGTCTATATATAATAGGAAGGATTTGGGAAAGAATTCTAATACCTCCTAGGCGATGCTACGTGACTGTACCTTCGATATAAGGCACATGCGTAAGTGCCTTAGTTCTAGTATATAGTATATAAATGCTAATATTACTTCTATAACAAATTCAAAAACAATCACTAGCCGACCTAATAAGGAAATAAGGATAGAAGCTTATACCCTGTGGAATAGGTCTACAATATAGGAAACAAAGTAGCTAAATTGCTCTAGAAGATCAAAGCCTACGATTTAGAAGGCATTACGATAGTTCTAAGATGAGCCTAGCCTAGGCACTACAGAACCAGACGAGATATATAGGACTTATGCTAGAGTAACGATTACCTCTATTATACGGATGAAAAGAAATTGCGAATTTGGGAGCTTTAGACGAAGCTATAGTACATACGACAGAAAGTAGAACAGACCTAATAGTAAGAAGCCGTAAGCACTTAATAGCTTATAGAAATAAGCACGATCGATAAAGCCGCTATTAGCCGAACAACTAAAGAGGTTAGTACTAACCTAGGAAATAGGTTAGGGCCCTTTAAGGGGCCCGGAAGCTATTAACGCCTATGTAGCAGCGGGTAGTAGCGTAGTATAGGAGGAACTGGCGTAAGAGACTACTATATCGAGACCTCCGGCAGAAACATAGGAAATCGCCGCAATCTTTAGACGACGGCGGCAAGATAAGCGATTATAGATAATAGCATAGTAAAAACAGTACAAAATACTCGTACTAGTAGATAGTAGAGCAGAGATAAACCTAATTTTGCCGACACTTGTAAATTAGCTATAGATACCCTAGAGAATAAAGCGGAAGCATAGCATAGTCAAAGGGCTATTTCCGATGTAATAGGTATATAGAGAGACCAAACTAATTAATATTACTATAGTAGGGAAGACTATAGCAGTCGTATTTAGCATTATAGATATAGGCAACGACAAAGATATAATATTAGGGTTACTATAGTATAAAGATTACGACCTAGACATTAGCTAGAAGAATGGTAGCTACCTATAACCCTAAATGAAGTTATATTTGACTAGTAAGATAGGGAGCACGCAAGGATCATGAGCAGATAATGCTTAAGGAAAGGCATATCCTACGGATCCATGTTATAGAAATATATATGCAGATACCGCCTAAGCCACTGGCACGAACAGGCTAATTAAGCCAAAGGAATGATAGACTAATCAGGATAGGATCACGCTTAGCAAGAAATGATCCTAATAGAGGATCACTAGCTTACGATATAAGCTAGGTAAGTTAGTATAAATAATCACCACGACTACTAGTAATCCTAGGAGTATATATATAAATAGTTACTCGTTATAGTAGACTCTAAGAGTTTACTAGTAGTAATAATTACAATTATAGTACTTATACTAAGTATTGTTAATTATTATAAGAGATAACTCTAAGTGTTATTATAAACCCTTTAGCTTTACTAAATCCCTTAGACAACCTGCCTACTTGTCACGCTTAACCTACCTCTATCTAGACCCTTTTAGAAGAAGTCTAAGTTAGGTTCGTCATATATTATTACTACTCCCTTTGTTCTATCATAGTTTAGAACAGAGGTGACTTCGACCTCGACATCGATATAGCTACTAACGTTACGGCCGAACAGCTGCTCGCTCAGCTTGGTCAACTCTAGCAGCGGATCTAGAAGTTAGACTAGAGAGACAAGGCTGCTTAAGCTCGAATCAAGGAACTCGAGAACTATAAAAAGTACTTATAGAAGTTAGTTAACGAGGCCTACGCTAAAATCGAGGCACTTAAGGGCGCTAAAGCGAAGCATATTAAGATCAAACTACCTAGTAAATATAGAGGAACCAAGGAGGATCTCGTAGGATTCCTAATAAACCTCTGATCCTACTTCTGGCTTAATGACGATAAGTTTCTAGACAATAAAGCTAAAGTCCTCTATATAGCTATAAGACTAGAGGGTAAGGCACTTAGATAGTTCGAGCTTATATAGAACGACTATCTTATAGAAGAAGACGAAGACGACCGAGACGTGTTTATATAGGCAGTCTTCCAATCTTATAATCGTTTTAAAGAAAAGCTTTAGAAGGTTTTTAGCGACAAAGACAAGAAGATTTATATATAAGAAAGACTTATTAATCTCTAACAGACTAAGTTAGTAGCCTCCTATACTATATAGTTTAGATAGGATATACTTAAGTCTTAGCTTAACAATGAGGTGTTAATGTAATTATTTTATAATAGCTTAAAGGAAAAGGTTAAGGACGAGCTATATAAGTATAATCGGCCTAAAACTTTAGACAAATATATTATATAGGCTATTAGGATCGATAATCGACTCTATATACGAGAGTAATAAAAACAAGGATAAATAAACGGAACTACGGTTAAGGCTAACGACAAAAAAAAGTAAGCGTATATTAGTATCTTATATAGGACGTACCTTAGAGCTATAGATATAGATATAGCATAGAAGCAGGACTAGAAGAAGATAACCAAAGATAAGTCTAATATTACCTACTATAACTACAGAAAGAAGGGGCACTATAAGCAAGAATACCAGAGCCTAAAGAAAGAATAGAAACTAGCCCCTAGAAAGAAAATTACGGCTATTAACAAAACTACTAAAGACGTTATCAAAGTAGTAACTACAAGCTATAAAGACAAGGATAGTGATATAGATAGTCTCGGATATGACGGTAACGGTAAAGACAAACAAGCACTATACTCCGAACTGGTTACTATGGACCTAGAGACAGGTCTCGCCGAATAGGACACGGCAGGAGAGTATATACCGCCAATTTCGATTCTCCTAGCCTTGAGGTAGTAGGGTTTCATAGTTATACAGAGGTAGGATAGATTATAGACAACCGATACCTAAGGAATTAAAAGACCTAGACCTAATGCTCTATTCCTCTAGGAACAAATCGAATGATACTATAACGAAGTTTTCCGACTTAATATGGAACTATACGAATAGGATAGACACTTGACTTGACTTGCCTAGTAGAGTAATAAGACGAAGGACGAAATAAGGGAACTCCGATATATTGTAGAAGCTATTAAAGGAGAATAGCCTATGATATATAATAGGCCTGATAGCTATACCGAGTACCTTGACGATTAGTAACTTAGTAATGACGTACGGAACCTAGAATACTAGTTTATATGTGTAAACTATGGAAAAGACGAGCATACGTGGGAAAGCTACTAGAAGAAACACTCTTATCTTAGCATTAGAGTACTTACAGCCTACGTATAGTAAGAAGGATTTAGGAAAGAATTCTAATACCTCCTAGGCAACGCTATATGACTATACCCTCGATACGAGGCATATATACAAGTGCCCTAGTTCTAGTATATAGCATACAAATGCCAATATCACTTCTATAACAAATTCGAAAACAATTACTAGCCAACTTAATAAGGAAATAAGGACAGAGGCTTGTACCCTGTGAAATAGGTCTATAATGTAGGAAACAGAGTGGCCGAATTGCTCTAGAAGATCGAAACTCGCAATCTAAAAGGCATTACGGTAGTTCCAAGACAAGCCTAGCCTAGGCACTACGGAACCGGACGAGACATATAAGACTTGTGCTAGAGTAACGATTGCCTCTATCACGCGGACGAAAAGAAATCACGAATTCGGGAGCTTTAGATAAAGCTATAGCACGTACGACGAAAAGTAAAACAGACCTAATAGTAAGAAGCCGTAAGTACCTAATGGCTCACGGAAATGAGCACAATTAATAAAGCTACTATCAGCCAAACAACTAAAGAGGTTAGCACTGACCTAGGAAACGGGTCAGGGCCCTTCGAGGGGCCCGAGAGCTATTAACGCCTATGTAGTGGCGAGTGGTAGCATAATATAGGAGAGACTGGCGTAGGAGACCACTATATCGAGACCTCCTAGCAAAAACATGGGAAATCGCTGTAATCTTTAGACGATGGCGGCAAGATAAACGACTATAGATAATAGTACAATGGAAACAGTACGAAATGCTCGTACTAGTAGATAGTAGAGCAGAGATAAACCTAATTTTGCCAATACTTGTAAATTAGCTACAGATACTCTAGAGAATGAAGCGGAAGCATAGCATAGTCAAAGGGCCATTTCTAACGTAATAGGTATATAGAGAGACCGAACCAATCGATATTACTATGGTAGGGAAGACTATAGTAGTCGTATTTAGTATCGTAGATATAGGTAACGATAAAGATATAATATTAGGATTACCATAGTATAAAGATTATAACCTAGACATTAGCTAGAAGAATAGTAGCTACTTACGACCCTAAATGGAGTCGTATTTGACTAGTAAGATAGGAAGCACGTAAGGATCGCGAGCGGACGATGCTTAGGGGAAAGCATATCCTATAGATCTACTATAAGAGACGGATAGTGGCAGGCAGACCACTACAGACTCTAGAAGAGGTGGCATAACGACATCGATATCGCGATAGGAAGAACGAGCTAAACCGCCGATAGCTATTCTCTCCGTTAACGAATGTAGAGCACTATAATTAGAGTAGTAGGTTAAGATAGGAGAAATCGCTAGTATTACTATAGACAGAACCAAGTTCGTATACTATTAGAAAACCGAGAGACAAGACAAGACTAGGAAAGTACTAAAGGAATACGAAGGATACCTAGCATTTAAACCGAAGTATCTAGAAGGATTACTAGAATACGGCCTATAGGATTACGAGATTAAGCTTAAAGAAGGAGTATAACTAAAGTTCTTCAAGATTTACTATATAAGCTAGATATAGAACAAAGAACTTAAGCGATATTTAGAGGAGAACCTTCGAAGAGGACATATCCGCCTGTTAATATCGCTAGCAGGCTACCTAATCCTATTTATGCCTAAGAAAGACAGAAAGCTATAGTTATACGTTAACTATTAGTAACTTAATAAACAGACCGTGAAAAATCAATACCTATTACCGCTAATCTTATAGTTCCGAGATTAGTTAGCAGGAGCCTAATATTTTACGTATCTTGACTTGCTATTAGCCTATAACTATATACGGATCAAAGAAGGCGACGAGTGGAAAACGGCCTTTAGGATACCCTATAGCCACTACGAGTACCTCATTATACCATTCGGACTTACGAACGCGCTAGCAACGTTCTAAGCCCTAATTAATCAAGCTATCTAACCCTTTCTCGACAAATTTATAATATATTATCTTGACGATATACTTATCTTCTCTAAGACGATAGATAAATACTAGAAGTATATAAAAGTAGTGCTAGACGCGCTATACACGTACAAACTATCAGTTAATAAGGAAAAGAGCAAATTCCACGTTAGGAAAACGGTATTTCTAAGATATGAAATATCCCTAGGACAAATTCAGATAGAACCTTCAAAGGTTAAAGCTATTAAGAATTGGCTATAACCGACGTTAGTCACAGAAGTACAAAGCTTCATCAGATTTACAAACTTCTACCGAATGTTCATTAGGAACTTTAGAGCGATTATACGACCTTTGTATAAACTTACTAAGAAGAATGCCAAATTCTAATAGGAAGAGCGATATAAGCAAGCATTTATAAAGATTTGTAATACCATTACTAAAGATCTAGTACTAGTACTACTAGACCCTAAGAAGCTATTCGAGGTAGAAATGGACGCTTCAGACTACACTATTAGAGGATAATTGGGATAACGAGACGGATAAGGGAAGCTATATCCTATAGCCTTCTTTTCGAAGAAGCTCAATAGACCACGTCTTAATTATCCGATCTATAATAAGGAACTACTTACGATTATTAAAGCTTTTAAGGAATAGCGACTATACCTTAGTAGTACGATTAAACCGGTACAAGTATATATAGATCACAAGAACCTATAATACTTTACGACAACGAAAGAACTTAACGGACGACAAATACGATAGGTAGAATTCCTCGTAGAATTTAACTTTAAAATCCGCTATAAGAAGGGCAAAGAGAATATATAAGCAGACACCTTAAGCCGACAAACGGATCACATAGAAGGATAAATAGGAATAACACTACCGTTGTTCAAGGAACGAACAGACAGAACGCTATATTACGAAACGTAGATACCTATAGAAGATGATCTACTCGACTTGTTCTTAGAATGCTATATAATCTTTTAAGAGGAAAGGATTAACGAGGCATAGTATTAAGCAGCACCTAGACTAGTAATACCTAATGGAGTGGAAGAAAAAGATAGAAAACTCTGGTACTAAGGCAAAGCGTATATCTACGATAAAGATCAACAGCTACGGATGATTCGAGAACTCTACAAGTCGAAACTTGGAGGATATAAAGGAGTTACGAAGACTGCCGCACAAGTCAAGAAATATTATGACTTTCTATAGTTAATGGCACGAGTTAGGGAAGTTATATGGAACTACGACATTTGCAATTAAAGCAAAACGGCACGATATAAGCCGTATAGGCTACTTTAGCTACTACTAATAGCTAATAAACTATAGAGTTTAGTTACGATAGACTTTATTACAAAGCTGCCAGAATCTAAGGACACGGCCATAGGAGTAATCTACGATAGTATTCTTACTATAGTAGATTGCCTAACTAAGTAGGTATACTTCTTTCCTTACAAGGAGTCCTAGATAGCTAAATAGCTAGTAGACATAATCTATTAGCAAGTTATATTAGTATATGCTTGGCTGTAAGAATAAATTACCGACAGAGATACTAAGTTCGTATCGAAGTTCTAGCAAGCGTTAATATAACGATTAGGCATCAATAACAAGCTATTAACGGCATATTACCTATAGACCGATAGACAAATAGAGCGATTAAACCAAGTTATTAAGTAATATCTCCGTTCTTATGTCAACTACTAGTAAGACGACTAGGTCATGCTATTACTAATAGTACAACTCGCCTATAATACGACGCCGATAGAAACGACCAAAGTTACACCATTCTTCGTAAACTATAGATATAAAGCAGACCTTAGGCAAGGACCAGAGGTCACAGTACCAAGAGTAGCAGTTAAAGTAGAACAAATGTATACATTATATGAAAAGCTTAAAAAGGAACTCGAGTTTGTCAAGACTAGAATAAAGAACTACTACAACAAATATAGGCTCAAGGGACCTTACCTAGAGAGGGGAGACAAAGTCTACCTAATCGCACGAAACTTACGAACTAAACGACTAAGCGCGAAGCTAGACTTTAAGAAGGTCGGACCCTTCATTATCAAAGAACGAATTTCGACATCTAACTACCGATTATTGTTATTATTATCTATATAACTATAGACGGATATTTTTTATATTTTACTCCTTGAACCAGTACCGAAAAACGCTAAGGTTATTACATATATTAAAGTAGAAGATAAGGAAGAAGAATAGAACGTCGAAGAAATTCTAGATTTATATATTATTAACAGGGAACTATAATATCTAGTTAAATAGCTTGATTTTAGACTAGAAGATAACTTATAAGAACTAGTTAAGAACTTAAACTACCCTAAGAAACTAGAACAGTTCTACCGGCAGAACCCGGATCAACTATAGGCACTAGCTCGGACAAAACGGCCAAGTCAGCCTCCGACAAATCTAGGCCTAAAGAAGACTAGTCAAACGGGACGTCAGCACCCTAGGACCATATATCACTAATAATACGTACTTCGGAATCCCGCACCCTCCGTTCTTCCGCCTCTATTTCCTCTAGAGACTGTATACCTCGATGAAACAGCTCGGAACCCCGCTCCTTTAAGAAACGTTTCTAGTGACGAAGACGAGCTAATCGACCGATAGCTGTCTAAAGTTAAGTCTGAAGGACAAAAAGGGCCTCTTTGGCATTAGCCTCTTCTTGCTCTACACGCTTTTGTTTAGATATAATCTTTGTTATTATAAAGAATTAGCTACGAACACTAAGGCAATAAACCAAGTCATAAATAAGCAGACGCTACGTCAGAACCATTATAAGAACGACCCTAATATATATACTTGCTATAGTAAGAAGAGCCTAACGCTATATAATAAGCCAAGTTCTACTTAAAATACTATAAATATGGCATGACATCTACGTTAGAAGAATTAATAAAAGAAGCAAGCGCAGCGCGCTATTAGGATTTCGAGGATCGGCGCTTAGAAACACAATCTACCATCTTGTCAGTTACTAGTAATATAGGAAAAGGGAAAAATTACAAGGTATACATAGAAAAGGATATTAGCGCTATTTGAAACGGCCTAAAAGAGGGCTTTCAGGTCAAAAGCCTCGGAGGGAGGGCATCGTATCACGGAAATATGTATACAGATGCCGCCTAAGCTACTGGCACGAACGGGCTAATCAAGCCGAAGGAATAATGGACTAATTAGGACGGGATTACGCTTGGCAAGAAATGATCCCAATAGAGGATCACTAGCTTACGATATGAGCTAGGTAAGCTAGTATAAATGATCACTACGACTACTAGTAATCCTAGGAGTATATATATAAATAGTTACTTGTTATGGTAGACTCTAGGAGTTTACCAATGGTAATAATCACAATTATAGTACTTATATCAAGTATTGTTAATTACTATAAGAGATAACTCTAAGTGTTATTATAAACCCTTTAGCTTTACCAAATCCCTTAGATGACCTGCCTACTCGTCACGCTTAACCTACCTCCGTCTAGACCCTTTTAGAAGAAGTCTGAGTTAGGTTCGTCACAATCTACTACAAAAGACAGATAGTGGCAGGCAGACCACTACAGACTCTAGAAGAGGCGGTATAACGACATCGATGTCGCGACAGGAGGAACAAGCTAAACTACCGATAGCTATTCTCTCCGTTAACGAATGCGGAGCACTGTAATTAGAGTAATAGGTTAAGACAGGAGAAATCGCTAGCATCGCTATAGATAGAACCAAGTTCGTATATTACTAGAAAACTAAGAGACAAGACAAGACTAGGGAAGTACCGAAGGAGTACAAGGGACACCTAGCATTTGAACCGAAGCATCTAGAAGGATTACTAGAATATAGCCTATAGGATTACGAGATCAAGCTTAAGGAAGGAGCATGACTAAAGTTCTTCAAGATTTACTATACAAGCTAGACATAGAACGAAGAACTTAAGCGATATTTGGAGGAGAACCTTCGAAGAGGATATATCTACCTGTTGACATTGCTAGCAGGCTACCTAATCCTGTTTGTGCCTAAGAAAGATAGAAAGCTATGATTATATATTGACTATTGGCAACTTAACAAATAGACTATAAAAAACTAATACCCGTTACTACTGATCTTATAGCTCTAAGATCAGTTAGCAGGAGCCTAATATTTCACATATCTTGACTTGCTATCGGCCTATAACTATATATAGATCAGAGAAGGCAACAAGTAGAAAATAGCCTTTAGGATACCCTATAGCCACTATAAGTACCTCGTCATACCATTCGGACTTATAAACACACTAGCAACGTTCTAAGCCCTAATTAATCAAGCTATCCGACCCTTTCTCGACAAATTTATAGTATGTTATCTCGACGATATACTTATCTTCTCCAAGACAATAGACAAACACTAGAAGTATATAAAAGTAGTACTAGACGTGCTATATGCGTACAAGCTATCAGTTAACAAGGAAAAGAGCAAATTCCATGTCAAGAAGATAGTCTTTTTAGGATACAAAATATCCCTAGGACAAATCTAGATAGAACCTTTAAAGGTTAAAGCTATCAAGAATTAGCTACGACCGATGTTAGTTATAGAAGTACGAAGCTTTATCGGATTTACAAACTTCTACCGGATGTTTATCAGGAACTTTAGAGCGATCGCACGACCTTTATACGAGCTTACTAAGAAGAATACTAAATTCTAATAGGAAGAGTAATACAAGCAAGCATTTACGCAAATCCGTAACGCCATTACCAAAGATCTAGTACTAGTACTACTAGACCCTAAGAAGTCATTTAAGGTAGAAACGGACGCTTTAAACTACGCTATCGGAGGACAATTAGAATAACGAGACGGACAAGGAAAGCTATATCCTATAGCCTTCTTTTCAAAGAAGCTTAATAGACTATATCTTAATTATCTAATCTATAATAAGGAACTACTTACGATTATCGAAGCTTTTAAGGAATGGCGACTATACCTTAGTAGCACAATTAAACCGGTATAAGTATATATAGATTACAAGAATTTGCGATACTTTACAACGATAAAGGAGCTTAATAGATAATAAATATAATAGGTCGAATTCCTCGCAGAATTTAACTTTAAGATCTGCTATAAGAAGGGCAAAGAGAACATACAAGTAGACATCTTAAGCTAACGAACAGATTATACGGAAGGACAAACGGAAATAATATTACCGTTATTTAAGGAACAGACAGACAGAACGCTATATTACAAAACGCAGATACCCGTAAAAGATGATCCACTTAACTCGTTCCTAGAACACTATACAATCTTTTAAGAAGAAAGGATCAACAAGGCATAGTATTAAGTAGCACCTGGACTAGTGGTACCTAACGGAGTAGAAGAAAGAGATAGGAAACTTTGGTACCGAGGCAAAGTATATATCTATAACTAGGATTAATAGCTATAGATAATTCGAGAACTCTACGAGTCGAAACTCAGAGGACATAAAGGAGTCACGAAGACTATCGCACAAGTCAAGAAACACTACGACTTTCTATAGTTAACGGTATAGGTTAAGGAAGTTATATAAAACTACGACATTTGTAATCGAAGCAAAACGGCACGATATAAGCTGTATAGGCTACTTTAGCCACTACTAATAGCTAATAAACTATAGAGCTCGGTCACGATAGACTTTATTACAAAGCTACTAGAATCTAAGGATATGGCTATAGGAGTAATCTATAATAGCATCCTTACTATAGTAGATCGCCTGACTAAATAGGCATACTTCTTTCCCTATAAGGAGTCCTAGACAGCTAAACAGCTGGCAGACGTGATCTATTGGCAAGTTACATCAGTATACGCTTAGCCATAAGAATAGATCACTGATAGAGACACCAAGTTTGTGTCGAAGTTCTGGCAAGCATTAATATAACGATTAGGCGTTAATAGCAAGCTATTAACAGCATATTACCTACAGACTAACGGATAAACGGAGCGACTAAACTAAGTTGTCAAGTAGTATCTCCGTTCTTACATTAACTACTAGCAAAACGACTAGGTTATACTATTACTAATAGTACAACTCGCTTATAACATGATACTAATAGAAATAACTAAAGTTACACCATTCTTCGCGAACTACGGATATAAAGCAGACCTTAGGCAAGGACTAGAGGTCATAGTGCCAAGAGTAGTAGTCAAAGTAAAATAGATGTATATACTATATAAGAAGCTCAAAAAGGAACTTAAGTTTGTTAGAACCAGAATAAAGAACTACTATGACAAATATAGGCTCGAGGGACCTTGCCTAGAGAGGGGAGACAAAGTCTACCTAATTATATAAAACCTACAAACCAAACGACTAAGCACGAAGCTAGACTTTAAAAAGGTTAGACCCTTTGTTATCAAAGAACGAATTTCGACATCTAACTACTAACTATCGTTACCGTCATCTATATAACTACAGACAGATGTTTTTCATATTTCGCTTCTCGAACTAGCACCAAAAAACACCAAGGTTGCTACATATATCGAAGTAAAAGATAAGGAAGAAAAATAGGACATCAAAGAAATTCTAGATTTATATATTATTAATAGAGAACTATAGTACCTAGTCAAATAGCTTAATTTCGGACTAGAAGACAACTTATAGAAACTAGTTAAGAATTTAAACTACCCTAAGAAACTAGAACAGTTCTACTACTAGAACCCAGATCGACTATAGGCACTAGCTTAGACAAAACGGCCAAGTCGGCCTCTAACAAATCTAGGCCTAAAGAGGACTAGTCAAACAGGACGTCAGCACCCTAAGACCGTACGTCACTAATGATACATGCCTCGGAATCCTACACCCTCCGTTTTTCTGCCTCTATTTCCTCTAGAGACTATATACCTCGACGAAACAGCTTAGAACCCCGCTCCTTCAAGAAACATTTCTAGTAACGAAGACAAGCTAATTGACTAATAACTGTCTAAAGTTAAGTTTGAAGAACGAAAAGGGCCTCTTTAGCATTAGCTTCTTCTTATTCTACGTGTTTTTGTTTAAATATAATCTTTATTATTATAAAAGATCAGCTATAAACATTAAAGCAACAACTAGGCTATAAATAAGTAGACGCTATATTAGAACTATTGTAAGAATAACCCTAATGTATACACTTGCTATAGTAAGAAGAGCCTAACGCTATATAACAAGCTAAGTTCTGCTTAAAACACTACAAATATATGTGACAAACCTAACTCAGACTGCTTCTAAAAGGGTCTAGACGGAGGTAGATTGAGCGGGACAAGCAGGCAGGTCGTCTAAGGGATTCGGTAAAGCCAAAGGGTTTATAACAATACTAGAGTTGTCTCTTACAGTAATTAGCAATGCTTGGTATAAGTACTGTGATTGTGATTGTTACCACTAGTGAACTCCCAGAGTCCACCATAACGAGTGACTAGCTAGCTATATATATACAATTGTCTGTCCCTCTTCAATAGTTATTACTAGTACTATTTCTCCTTTCACTCTGTAACTCTGTGTCGTCAACGGTGACATGTTATTATCACCAGTGAAGACCTTGGTCTTGGCGGTGATAATCTTCTGATTGGTCCGTCAAGTGATTGGCTGTCGGAATGTCCCGTGTCCTGGCTGCAGCCTGTCAGGCCGTCCATATGCTTATCCGTGACAATATAGTATAACGTCTACGCTAGAGGAGTCAATAAAAGAAGCAAGCGTAGCACGCTGTTAGGATTTCAAAGATCGGCGCTTAGAGATACAATCTACCATCTTATTAGCTACTAGTAATATAGAAAAAGGAAAAAATTACAAGGTATATATAGAAAAGGATGTTAGCGCTATTTAAAACGGCCTAAAGAGGGCTTTTAGGTCAAAAGCCTCGGAGGGAGGGCATCATATCATAGAAATATATATACAGCTGCTACCTAGGCCACCGACACAAACGGGCCAATCAAGCCGAAAGAATGACGGACCAATCAGGACAGGATCATACTTAGCAAGAAATGATCCCAGCAGAGGATCACTAGCTCACGACGTAAGCTAGGTAAGCTAGTACAGAGGATCACCACGACTGCTAGTAATCCTAGGATTATAAATATATATATATAGTCACTCGTTACAGTGGACTCTAGGAGTTTACCAGTGGTAACAATTATAATTACAGTACTTATACTAAGTATCGCTAATTACTGTAAGAGATAACTCTAAGTGTTGTTATGAACCCTTTGGCTTCACCGAATCCCTTAGACGACCTGTACGCTTGTCCCGCTCAATCTACCTTCGTCTGAACCCTTTCAGAAGAAGTCTGAGTTGGGTTCGTTACAAAAGGGTATGAGATATGTTATACCTCTTCTAGTATTATCAATCCTAGTGTGATATATGCCTTATAACTAATGTAAATTAGCTAAGAAGTCTAGGTATAACTAACCTAATATAAACTTATATAATATAGAAATATTAATACCTAGTGTCTCCCTCCTGGTTTTTAATTACCTTTATAAGCTGTCGGGGCATTGAGTGTGCTAGGCACTGAAGAAACTTAGGGGGTACTACCTCCTATACCTCCTCTAGGATGAATAATCCTAGTGTAATATATACCCTATAACTAACGCAAATTAGAAAAGTAGCTAAGAAGTCTAGGTATAACCAAACTAGTACAAATTTCTATAGTATAGAAGTATCAATACCTAGTCTCTCCCCCCCTTAGTTTCCAATTACTATAAGCCGTCAGGGCATTGAGTGTGCCAGGCATTGAAGAAACTCAAGGGGCACTGCCCCTCACGCCTCCAGAATAGCTAGTCGAAGCTCTATAAGGCTCAGCTATTGAACATCGTAGCGATGTTCAAGCCAATCTTTCATCTAGTGCTATACATGCTTAATAGGGTTCAAATCTAGGCTTTGAGCCTGCCACGTAGGACCTAGATTCCTATACTCGAAAGGATATCCCTTATTAACTTGGCTATCAACCTAGAGATTTTATCTATAAATACTTTCGTATAGAAAATTATTAGGAGAGTGATATGGTGTGATAATTATGTAAGTGGCTTGCAAAAAATGGAGAAAAGCGGGGCATGTATCGCACTAGGATTATTTATCCTGGAGGAGGTGTATGCCTCCAGAACAGCTAGTCGAAGCCCTGTAAGGCTCAGCCATTGAACATCGTAGCGATGTTCAAGCCAATCCTTCATCCAGTGCCATACATTCTTAATAAGGCTCAAATCTAGGCTTCGAGCTGGCCACTATAGGACCTGGATTCCTATACTCGAAAGGATATCCCTTGACTTGCCTGTCAACCTAGGGATTTTATCTGTAAGTACCTTTATATAGAAAATTATTAGGAGAGTGACATGGTGTGATAATTGTGTAAGTGGCTTGCATGAGAACTGAAAAAAGTGGGGCATGTATCGCACTAGGATTAATAATGCTGGAAGAGGTGTATGAGCTCGTCTTCTAACCAACCGATCTGCACATGAATAAAACGTCGAGCAATGACGTACTCCGTGCTTCCATAACGTATTGAGCATACGCCTCACCCATCAACTCCTGCTGGGAGCGTATCGATCGGCGTTATGTTTTTCTTTTTCTTTTTCGTCGACACAGGTTTCGCTTTCATGATGGAGTAAACGGAATGTGTGGATTTGTTTATAAACACAGCCATTTTAATAAAGGAACACGAGCTGGTGATTACTCCGGACTTCCCTGTCATCATACCATGTTCAGCTGGAGAGGCAGGGCGGGACGCAACAGAGTGCATGCCTGTGGAGCTTGTCTGGAACTGGAACTTGCTGACAAGGGTATAACTAGTGTAGCACCACGCCTGCGTCTGATTTACTCGAAAAGGGGAATGGAGGGATGCTTTGGTGCACTACGTACACTACTCCGTATTCCATGCCCGACGTAGCACAGCGCACTGGAATCCGTAGTGTATGTGCAGTACACACATATGTGTAGTAAGTGTATGCGGAGGAATACTCCATAGAATTGGTTAAGGATCGCGGAGAGACGGCGCGCAGAGGCTGTGGCTTGGCTCCAGTGGCTTCACAGATGGCACACTGCAGCATTTTGACGGAATCTCGCTACATAAAAATGGTTTATATGTATACAGTAGTTATGCCCACACTTTCGTGAGTAACAAGGATGGAGGAGACTGCTACCAGTGCTGGTAATCTTACACTAGCCGCAACGCGAAGGAGAGCAGTTTCCAGCTCAACCTAGTCTTCGTTAGTGCACTTGGAAAGATGTGGTCGTCCGCCCTGGAAAAAGGCGAGAATGATAAGAGCAGTAAGGAAAAATGAGGAAACCCCACGAAGGAAAAGGTCAGCAACGGAAAAAAAATATCCTGAAGCAGCAAGATACGTATGTCGGAAAGAAATTCGGGAAGCGAAACACTCTTCCGATCAGCTTTCTGGAATTGCAGTCATCCAGAAGTTCGTCGACGCGTCTAAAGCACTGAAGTGACTCTTGGTCGATTTGCTGGGACAGGAACTCGGCCGAGGTAATGACTTAACAGCCACCATCGACTGGAACTCTAAAGGTTTATAAAGAGGAGATATCTTCGAAAGCTGTATTTGGTAAGGAATAGAGCACCGAGGACGAGGTATCTAACTTTGCTGGTCTCTTTATTGGCCGTTCTGAATGTATAAAAACTTACTCCTCATATTACGAACCCACTCAAGTATAGAATACCTCTGTTGTGTATGTAATCCGTACTGCCGCCGAGGTTCGTTTTCGGTCCGGCGACCAGACCAGCGTAAGGTCGCCCAGTCACCCAACCCGCAGGGATGGCCAAAACGGCCTACTGCTCCGTATGCTCCGTATGCTCTGTACGGATCCGTATATACTGCGCAGTGGAAACATACATACTATTACATACCTACGAAATAAACCATGTCGCTTGGGAGAGTCAGGTATCCTGTCGCCATTGAGCAGCAAACAGCTCCTCCAAAGGCCAAGGAACTTCATGCGCAATTCTCAACGACGGGACCTCGGCAATAGTCGACTCGGCTGCCAATTCAACGGTCGATCAACACCAAAAAGTCGTCATGTAACACGCACCAAGTTCGACGGCGCGGCTGCAGGATCAACTCCAGTGATAATCAACCTCGGGATTCTGTTTGCGTTTTCCACAACGGCATACGCAGACCGCTCCTAGCCCGGCCGATGACCTCATTCGTTGCTCGTGTACGGAGTAGGTTTATGCGAGCCCTACGCTACCAGAGCGACAGTTAGCGCCGCGCTCAAAGCGCGCCGAATTTCGCGCGCCCCTTGTTGACGGTACCTGCTGAAACAACTCTCGTTTCATCGTCACAATCGGCTCCGCTTGGCTTCAACCCGCTGGCAAAAGCTCTGACCTGTCCCGCCCAAGGAGACCAGGGACCAAAATCATCGTCACCTCGCGCTCTTGTTCCCATCCCCTGAATTGCTTGTCCTGGCGATACGATTCCGAGCGCTCCGGTCAACAAAGACAAGCCATGCTGCCACGGGGGGCGCAGCTCCTGTAATCCGTACGGACGTCCTTCAGTACTAGTGACTAGTAGCTCGCCAAGACCCTCTGCATCCGCCCACTTCGTCAAATCACAGGTCTGGCCCCAGGGTGTCTGCTTACATTTCGGTGCAGGCAAAAAAAAGTGTATCCCGTAGGGTCGGCGACCTGCGGGGCGAACGGGAGGCACAGAAACGACAAGGGCCAGCCTTCTTTGTCGCGCGCTCTAGTGTATGGGCAAATGCACGATGCCAAGGTTCGCAATGTCAAAAGGATTAGCGACAAGTAACTTGCTCAGAAGTGACACAGGAGGTTTTTTTCTTATATCGAAAATTGCTGACGTGCTAGTGCGTCGCTGTTGCGACTACACTGCGTAACTGGAAGCCCGGGGCCAGAATCCGCGGGCGCCGGCCCCGTCACCTCCTCCGGAGTGGTTTGGGCATCTGAGGACCGGCGTGATCCTGTGATTTATTTTGAGACGAACGGTGGGAAGCACGAGCTTCTTGCCTGGCAACGGACCCCTGGGCTCCTTCCCGACAAGCGCTTGTGTTGGCCCGTGCTTGGTTTCATCGCAGGGGCTAGCTTCAAAGCGATTGGCAAACCAGGTCAACCCGCGCCTTTGCCCTCCAGGCCTGCCCCTCACTTTCTGTCCCTCCCCAATGCCCGGAGAGGGCTAGTGTACCCATCTCCCATTGCGAGCCACCCCAACAGCCTGAATTAGCGCGTGTCCTTCCAGTACTCCCCCTTGCGCCGCCCCACACCACTCGTCTTCAATCAATCCCACATGAGAGCGTGTCAGCGACCGACGACAACGCCGTGCCGCTTCCTTGACAATTTCAATTTCTTTACCTCCCCCTCCCCACCTGCCTGCCCTGCCAGCCTGAAGACCAGCAGGCAGCACCTCGCTGTGTCGTACAAACACAGCACGTTGGACGAACTCCGGTACCCGTCCGTATTCTGACTTTGTCTGACCGAAACGGCGAAGTCTCCTGCGACACACAGATCCCGGGGCAAAAATCGAGAACCCCTCGGACGGCCCTGCTTACGTTTGATATATCGTGTCCTCTGGCTCGCTCGCCAGGCGGTGCTCGGCCGCGACTCGCTTCTCAGAATTGCCCTCCTGTGATCGCGGTTTGTATACACACATTGCATATGCATGAGCGGCCCTGCGCAATAACTACCGGCCATAGCTGAGCTCGGGCGCCATGGCAATGCTGGCGTCCAAAACATATCCGACTCCCCTTGGGTCCCAACCCTCAGGCATCGTCGCTACCTCGCAGCAATCCGCTTACCCGGCCCCGAGACGAGCCCCCACGGCTCCCATGGCCTCTCAAAACTACGCCAGCCCGACCGAGTCCGAATTCGACGAGCTCGATGGCCCCGACGCAGTGAAGAATTGGGACGAGGACAGGGTGTGCGAATATCTCCGCAGCGTCAAGTGCGGCGAGTACGAGAAGGTGTTTCGCCGGAACCACATCAATGGCGAGAACCTGCTCGAGATAGACAAGGAGGTTCTGAAGGAGATGGGCGTCGAAAAGGTTGGGGACCGGGTGCGCCTGTTCTTGAGCATCAAGAAGCTGCGGACAAAGACATACGCCAACCAAAGGAGACGGAACAGGGTACGCCCACCCTCGTCGGAAAGCGCTGCGAGCGGCATGTCCGGGCTGACAAAAATCGTTCTCGCTGTAGGAATCATTTGCCGGGCTCGACACGCACTATGTGCCACCGTCGTCCTCGCCCCGGCCGCCGGGCGGCCGTGCGGTGCCTCCGTCGACGACGTCAAACAAGCGATACTCGCGCCAGTACGATATGCAATCCTCCGTTCCCGCCACCGACCATTCAAAGCCCTCGTCACGCCCGACCTCCCCGCTACCGAGCGGCGATTTCAGGACGGCTCGCCAGCGGTATGCGCAGCCCCAGGGGCACTCTACCCAGCCGACTTCCGCCGGGTCCGGCAGGTTACCCGTGTCCTCCTCGTCTGATCAGCCGCACTCCGGTCGCTCCCACCAAAGGAACCAGTCCAGCATGGACGGGTCGCTGATGGCCGCCCTCCCGCCGGGACAGGACGTAATTCGTGTCATCTCGACTGGTGGTGGCACAAAGGTCGTCAAGATTGCCGACTGCAAGACGTGCGAGGAGGTCATGCGGGTCACGTTGCGAAAGTTTGCTTTGCGGGAGGATCACGAGAGGAATTACTGCTTCTGGGTGCTCAACGGCGTAGAGCCCGATCCGAACCAGTGCCGCCGGCTCGGCGACACCGAGTTGTGGCGAATCATCAAGGACCACACGCGGCCGGAGCGGAACCGCCTGATCTTGCGGCGCGTGCCTGCCGGGGAACCGGGTCAGCAGGAGCTGGAGAGAGCTGCCGCGATTGCCATGGAAGAGGCCCAGCAAAACCACAACCGGGCCATCGAAGGCATGGATAAGCGCAGCCAAATGAAGGCCCAGAAAGTCCTGGGCGAATCGTGGGAGACCATACAACAGCCGCCCCTCTCGCCCGTCTCGTACCAAGACCGGGAGAGGAATGTGTACAACGCCGCCCGGGACCTGGAGCGGCCTGCCGTGGTCGAGACGGCCCAAGCAGTGCCTCGGCGCAAAGGCATGTTGCGCCAGTTTGGCGGGCTCAGGCCGCCTAGCGAGCTCATTGCCTCGGATTTGACCAGCTATTTCCCGGACCACTCGCGGGAGGCGATCGACAGGACAGCGCGCATGTCCATGAGGCGGTCACAGCGCCTGAGCCGGGTCAACCACCGGCTGAGCGTTGCGAGCACGTTGAGCTTCGCCTCGAGCATCCAAGACGCTCCGCCCATTCCGACGATTGCCGACAGCTGGCTCACTGCTTCCAACCAGATCGCCAAAGTGCGGACGCGGGACACGCGCTTCCAGACGTACCGAGACTCGGTCGCCTCGTCTGTGCTCGACACCCTGCAGGAAGAGTCTTCGCCAGTCGAGCCAAATCGGAAGTCGTACGTCTCCTTTGCCGATAGCGGCTCCGAGGGGGCGGCTGCGCTGAGCATCACGGATCCCGACGGCAACGTTGTTCGGCACAGCTACTTTGAGGGCAGCACGGCTGGGTCGGGTGGCTCCGGGTCGCTCGAGGATGTCAACCAAGCGCTGACAGAGGACGGGGAGGACGCGGACGAAGAGCTCCAGAGCTTCCTTGCCGGGGATTCCTGGGACGACAGCAAGTGGATGAAGGGTGCCTTGATCGGCCAGGGATCGTTCGGCAGCGTCTACCTCGCCCTCCACGCCGTGACGGGCGAGCTCCTGGCCGTCAAGCAGGTCGAGATGCCGTCTCCCGGCGCTAACAGCCAGAGCGACTCGCGCAAGAAGAGCATGATCGAGGCGCTGAAGCGCGAGATCAGCCTGCTCCGCGACCTGCGCCACCCCAACATTGTGCAGTACCTCGGGTGCGGGTCCTCGGCCGATTACCTCAACATCTTCCTCGAGTACGTCCCCGGCGGTTCCGTCCAGACGATGCTCAACTCGTACGGCGCCCTGCCCGAGCCCCTCATCCGCAGCTTCGTCCGCCAGATCCTCAACGGCCTCTCGTACCTACACAACCGCGACATCATCCACCGCGACATCAAGGGCGCCAACATCCTGGTCGACAATAAGGGCACCATCAAGATCTCGGACTTTGGCATCTCCAAGAAGCTCGAGGCGACCAACATCCTCAACGGCGCCAACAATAACCGGCACCGTCCCTCGCTGCAGGGATCCGTCTTTTGGATGGCGCCCGAGGTGGTGAAGCAGACGTCGTACACCCGCAAGGCCGACATCTGGTCCTTGGGGTGCCTGGTCGTCGAGATGATGACGGGCCAGCACCCGTTCCCGGACTGCACGCAGCTGCAGGCCATCTTCAAGATCGGCGGTGCCAAGGCCACCCCGACGATTCCCGAGCACGCGAGCGAGGAAGCAAAGCAGTTCTTGACCCAGACGTTTGAGATTGACCATAATAAGCGACCGAGCGCGGATGATTTGATGCTGAGTCCTTTCCTCACGCCTCCGGCGTGATATGTCTATTTTTCCTAGGGTCAATTCCTCACTTATCCCTCTTCTTCTTCTTCTTCTTCTTCTTCTGTTCTATTCAGTTCGATTCTAGCGATTGTCTGATTTCTTTCTTACCTACAATACCGGGTGACGGCGACAGGTCCCCTCTTCTCTTCTCGTTTCAGGTGGGGCCTTCTTTTGACGGACATCGGGGTAGGTTGATGAAGCTCACGAATGGTCAGCGTGGTTGATGTCATGATACGGGATGACTGGCAAACGTTGGTTTCAGGAGGGGGGTTGGTAGAGTATGCGGGCATAATACAAGCAATGATTACATGATGTCTTAGTCGTTTACGTGCATCAAGGCGTCAAGGCGTGACAATAAGAGCATTCAAAGAATGACCCAGCTGCTACGTGTTGGTTGTGGCCGTAGCCGTACGGTTGCCATTGCATCCTTGTGTTTGTTTCACACAACGTCCGCGCTGTTCAGTGAGGTACCCAGAGAAGAAGCTCTGCAGCGTTGGTGCTCTACGGAAGCCGAGCATATGGGTTTGTCAGTTCCTATTTGGGATTGAGGGGCGGGGAGGGGGAAGACGGCCAGTGTGTTTTCTGCTGTGGCTTGATGTGGCGGGTAGTGTTCGCAGCGTTGGTAGTTACTGTTTCTTCACATCGCCACTCTTCAGCGAACGCAACTTCCGGGACTTTTGACATCAACTTACGACCTATAATATGTACACGAAATTCACCCCAAATACTAGCAAGATTCTCGTGGATTGAGCCATCGGCAACCGTTGTGGTCGTCAGATTTAGATCCCGATTCCACCGGAGATTTTCTTCTCCTTCGCAGACGGCAACTCCGTACCACCCAAGAATACCACCCTCCTTGTTCATAGCCGTCATGACAAGCGGATGGGAATGGAATCTGGAACCCATCGAAGCAGCGCAACTCGACACCACCACTGTGCCCGTTCCAACCCCATGTCACGTATGTAGTGTATGTGTTTCTGTGGGGCGCTCCCTCGTCAGAACTCAAATCAGTGGTAAACAGCTTAATACCCCGAAACACCCGTCCAGGTATGTATGTACATACAAAATTATACACAGCAACAACCGTTTACCCCAAAGCACGGAGTAGTATACTCCGTACCACCAACCTGGACGACCCGGGAAGTCTTGTCTTCCCCCCCCCCCCCCCCCCCACAAATCTCCCCTCTCCCTCGGAAACTTCTGCAGTGATCTTCTCTTTGATCGTTCATCGGGCGCGAGACGCTAGAGGCGCACCCGCAATGTCACCTTTTTTCAGTGTAGGTAGGTTCTTTTTTTAGATGATCTCACAGCAAAAGGGATGCATGAGATTCAGGCGCGACACCGGCTCTCTTTCTTTGCTCCTGTTTTGCTCCTTATTGGCTCACTCACTCGCCCAGCCGAGGTCGCGGTGGATCTCTTGGGAAACCGTTCCAGTCGTTCCATGGGAGGGGCAAGAGTTCATGTTTGTGTTCATCAAACCCGACTGGGTTGGCAAGGTTTTACCGCAACATGATATTAAAACGGAAAAAACCAACGATTCTCGACGATAACGATAGATGCGTGAGAAGAACTTGGAATCATATATAAACGCACACCATATCGTATGTATGTACAAGTCCCATCTCCACTATCGTTCAGCCTGCTACTGTGCTCGCATCGCAGGCCACTTATAGCCGTGCCAAGACCTTCCTATTCCGTCTCTCTCCGGCCGGCAAAAATTACAGTCTGTTATCGTTGCCACAACCATCGGTCCCTCCGTCCTCTCTCACCTCATCCCCAAACCCCTCTCCACGCGCCCTTGCTATCCCCTCGTCCAGCTTACGCCGAGGTGCTAACCCCTATGCATCATGGCCTTGATCTTCTCCTTGAGGCCGTGCTTCTCTTGGCCACCGCTTGCGCCGTGGCCGGTCGTGGTGGTCTCGTGGCCATGGCGACGTGAGCCGCTGCCCGGGGCGTGCTTATGCACGCCCATCTGCTCAAGCAGACCTGCGTACAGACACGGTAGTCAGCCAGCCTGGGAGATACGGATGACCGATAAATCATAAAAGATAAAAAAAAGAAACAAAGATTATAAGAAAAAATACTCACGATCAGCCTCCCTCCCCGCTCCACGTCGCGAGGCGTCGAAATCGCCCCCGTCCGCCGCGAGCCCGCTGGACCTGAAATACTCATCCTCGCCCTTTCCCCGCGCCGCCCCCTCATCTTCGGCGCCGAGGCCCTTACCGCTATCCCGCCGCTGGTGGCCGCCCGCAGGCTCTGAAGCGGCGACGGCGCCCGCGTCGCCGCCGTGCTCGCGCGCCACCTGCTCGAGCGGCCGCGGGCCGGGCCCTTGGAGGTTGACGGCCCGGCCGGCGCCCTCCTCCTCCCTGTTCTCGTTGTTGTTGTCGTTGTTGTCGTTGTCTCGCTCGAGAGTCTTGGGCGAGACCATCGTTGCGTCGCCGGTGCTGCGGCGGGACTGGCTCGGCGGCTCGTCTCCTGCTGCTGCTGTGGAAGAGGCAGAGGCATCAGGCGGGCGCGTGTCGCTCTGGGCCTTGGTCGAGTCCCCGCGCACGCCGTGGGCCGAGGGGGCGGACTTGGCCGGGGCGGCTGGGTCCTCGGTGGTGGTGGTGGTAGTGGTGGTGGTCGGCCTCTCGTCGACGAAGCGCGGCTTGGTGGCTGCTTCGGGCTCTGGTTTAGTCATGGGTTCGGGCACGGTGGTGCCCGTGGTTCTGGCTGCCGTCGCGGCTCCCTCTTGCTGGGACGGGGTCGATGCTCCGGCTGCATCCTTCGGGTCTGATATCGGAAGTCACTCAGAAAATTTGCCCTATTTGGTTACGGTCCGTTAGGGTTAAGTTAGGTTATTACTCTATAACAACAGTCAGCATGCAGTCCGTAAGGTACATCTTACTTAGAGGAGCTAGGTAATTATAGTGCAACGCGTATATACAGTACTTACTACCCATGTTTCCCGCATCGTAGGGCTCCCCGGCAGCGACATTGCCCATCTTTCCCGAGACGGGCTCCTCGCCGTGCGCTCGGTTCTCGCCCCGGATGGCTTTGGAAGCGGCGCTCGCGGCCTTACTGATGGTCTCCATGATGGTCTGAAAGGTGTCAAATACAGTTGTGTGCTGTGCGTGTTTTTGTTCGGTGTCTGTCTACTCGCGCCAAGTTCGGTCCGTCTTCCAGAGGGCAACTAATTATCCGAGAGGAGCCAACATCGTTTTATGTCCTCCGTTTGCCCGAGCGCAGCGCTCAGCTACCTCATTTCGTCGACATTCGCTTGCAAGCTAGGGAAGAAGTGACGTATGGGGGTCTCGCACAGGATTAGGCAACGTCTACCCGGCCGTGCACCAACACCGTGGCGGTCGGAGAATAGGGAATTGATGATACAACAAAAGATCAAGCAATAATTAAAGAATATTGAAAAATATTTAGAAGATGAATTTCCAAAATGAATTAGAAAGATCTGAGTATGAAGCAGATGCATTGGAAGCAAAAGAAAAAGCTAAAGAGATTAAAAATATCAAACGCTCGATTCAATTGGGCGTCTACTCGGTTGCATCCATGACTGGTGGTGGTGGTGGTGGTGTGTGGCACCTGCCCGCGGTTACTGGAAGGACCCCAACTGAGTTGACGCACGCAGGGTCGCATCATTCAGCCAAGCAATTGCAGTTTCTTCAACTCAGTATTCCACAGTTGCTCATTCCCCTCGCCGACCACAAAAGAGGAAGGCATGACGTTGGTGGTGGGGTAGCTCTTGACGTCACGCTCGGCGATCTCTTGGTATTCGGGGGAGGAGCCGCCACTGTGTGACTTCCGAATCAGAACCTTATGGCATTGGAACAGGCGTAACGGTTTGGGGTGAGAAAAATTGCTTGTGTGTCCTGGTTTTGGCTCTTCACGCACGTTGACATGGCCGACAAAGGCAAAAGAAGAAGAGGTCATGCCCGGAATCGAACCGGGGTTGCCGGAAATGTCCTGAAGATATCAGAATCCGGAGTGATAACCGCTACACTACACAACCATTTGCCTGAACAAGAGCTGATTGGCTGACAGGGACATCACTATTGCCTAATATGGAGGAGAAAGGGACCAAGTCGTACCTCTATATAGACAACGAATCAGCAACTCTTTCGCTTTGATCTCAGCAGCAGCTTTGATTGCGGTGTAACTTTAATGCGTACAATCACCAATCTTCTCGCGGAATGAGGCCCTGTGTTGCATAAGGCACCGAGTTCGGCTTGGGATTTCAAAGGATACGAGGAGGCGAGGATCGGCCGTCACTGACAATAGCGAGACCAGAACAATTCTGGGACTGAGATAGACCAAAATGGCTGCTAAACGATGGAAATGGTCCAGAACCAGCTGGACAAGCTTGTATTTCTCCCAACCCATAGTCCTATCTTGGAAGTCGTACAGGTTCCGGGGCACGGTAGGTACCTAGATACCTACAGTACCACACCAGCCGACATACCCCTAAGGGTCCTGCCCTAATTACATGATGTATCGCTCAAGATCCAGCCCTGCCGCCTTCCCCTCCAAGTTTGCGATTGCCGGCTCGCGTGATATCAATAGTTGCTGCAACAAATGATGTTGTCGACCACCTTCGTTTGGTGGCAGTAGAAGACGGTGGTCTTGGGTACCTTTTTCCAAGCCATCGCAAAGAGCGATTTCGGATCGGCCGTACGCGGGTCGCTTGCCATATTGATGGTCCAGGTGTGTTTGTGATTCGCGAACTTATGCTCCGCGACGATGATGTCGCGCCTGCTAGCCAATTATGCCTCCATATAGGGTCCGCAGACCCTGCAGGCTCCGATCTTGACGACCATTTTGCGATAGTGTAAGGCTTGTGATCGGGGTCGGGATAGTCGCGTTTGCCCGTGGGTAAGGTAAGGTCGAGTAGAGAAGTAGAAGGCTGTCGGGAGGAGAAGAGCTGTGCGTTGGACGAATGATAACTGCTTGTGTGATGCTGAGGACAGACTGAGAAGGTCGACGACATACAGGACAGACTGTCTCCTTATATCCCCAACGACGGTGGGGGAGAAAGATGCGTCGGTGTTGTCGACGTCATAGCAGTCAAAGTGTAGAAATGGGCGGGGTTGGTCACACTCCACTCCACTGATGGTCTTCCTGTTTCAAAGGTCGATGTCGGCCCCTTTCTTGGGGCGTGGAAGACCACATGGGCACATCTTTGAGGTGTTGACACGGCGTAGGGCCGGCTTTGCCTTTGGCCTGAGACATTGAGACCGCTGTGCCTGAGGCTAGTTAAGGTGCTATATCCCGGGGGAGAGTTGAGATGGATTCTATGTTTGGAAGCTGGAGTTGCTAAGTGGAATTGTAGGCTTGTTTCTAACCTTGAACGGCAGAGGAATGAATGGTGGAGCTATATCAAGCGCACAGCTACATGCAAAGAGGACTGACTAAGCGGCCGTCTCGTAGGCAGTCAAAGAGACCTCGGCATCTGTCTTCACTAACTTGGCGCCTCTGCTGGGAAGTTGAGACCCGCTGGACCGCCGGGTGAGGTAGACGACCTTCAGGTTTGAATCAGCTCTACGGAGTAACTATGTCCGGAGTATAGATCCGGTGTAACAGGTGTGTGCCTAATTCGTACAGGTACACACCTACTGTGTAGTCGACTGCGCTGAAAAGTGGGCCAGGACTCGGCGTGATAGGATAGGGAGGTAAGGATAATCTGGCAAAGGATTGCTTGGCCGTCCACCTTTTTGTGGTACATGAAACTTCACCCATCGGCGGGTTTCGTGATTTTACTTCCAAAGTCGACCAGGCAGCTGCCATTGCTGATGGGTTAATCTACCGGACCAACCCTGAACCCTGCGAGATTATTATTATCATTATCAATCCTACACCGCTATGCTAAAAGCACGCCGGAGCCTCTCTAGTTATGTACAAAGGAAACCGTACCTACGGAGTAATAGGCCGGATAAAAACCACTGTCCCTCCTTTTAGCGCCTGATCCGGAGTACTAATACACTACAAAGCCCTGCGAGATCACGAGACTATTACGCTGTATCATTCAACCCCTCTTCGGAGTCTCTGATGCCCGATTCCGAGGAGGAGGACATGAGGTATGGCACGGTTTCCTTTGTATATAACTAGAGAGGCTCCGGCGTGCTTTAGCATAGCGGTGTAAGGATCAAAAATAATAGTAATACTAAGGTTTTGGGGTAATTACACTAGGCGCATTTGAGAAATCCTACGCTAGAGTAAATCGGCAACAGGAAACAATGGAAGACACCAGGAGGCAGCAGCGTCTCTCGTAGTGCATTGAGTTGGATTGTCTTGAGGCAGAATGTAGGATCCAGGTAACCATTCTTGTTCACGAAATTCTTACAGAAGTACTCCGTACTTGGGTACCTAATGATGCCTCTTCAAAAGGAATGAGGAAGGAGCACTGATGGGACTCCGCTAGCACTGCGCTCACCTGGGGGATGTTGAAAAAATGAATCGCTCCCTCCCTCCTTCCTTCACTTCACTAGGGGACTAGGAGTCGACGTTGGCCAACCCGACCGAGGTCTAATTAAGCGACTTCGTTTCATCCAACCTCCCGTGTCAATGAAACGGTTCCCAGCAGTGGTGGTCATGGTCACGCCGGAACTTCGGCAAGGCTCCTGAACATGCTCCCTGCACCGCGCGCATAAGCAGCCACCAGCCCTTCGTCTTCGTCTTCGTCTTCGTCTTCGACGCCGCGGGCCGGGGCGCGACCGGAAGCTGAAGCGTGCCGACCGCCACCCTCGCCTCCGTCACGAACGAGATCCTCAACCGCCCACGCGATCCTCTCCGCCGCGAGCCTCGCACCTCCGAGGTTGGGCGCCGCCGGGCCCAGCCTCAGGGCCGCCAACCTGCCGGCCACGAACAGCGGTACCCCGTCCTTCCACATCAGGTCGTCGTTCAGGCACGGAAGGCCCCCTTGCCCTTCGATTGGGTAGCTCTCGAGCATGGTCCTCAGGAACGGCAACGCCTCAAAGTCAGATTCCACCCCGGTAGCAAAGTAGATCCAGTCCATCGGTGGCAGCTCCTGCTCCTCCACCTCCTCCTCCTCCTGCTCCCTCTCCTTCTCCTCTTCCTCCTCTTCCTCCCATTCGGCCGCTTTCCCATTACCACCATCGCCGGTCTCACGATCCAACCGGGGCCCGCCCCGGATCCGGACGCACCAGACCCCGCGGCCCTCCTGCTCGTCCTCGACCTGGAACCGCGCCCGGACTATCTGGACGCCCTCGAGCAGCCGCAGTCGCCCGGCCTCGGCGTGGCGCCGCAGGATCCGGCGGTATCTCGGCGTGATGCTGCCGCCGCCGCGCGCCTCGCGCAGCAGCGCCAGCCGTTCCGCGTCCGAGGCGGCCGTCCAGAACCGCGCCTGCTCACCGTTGCGGAACTTGCCCATCCAGTCCAGCCCGACGTCGAACAGGCGCGTGCGGAGCCGGGCCCGCGTCAAATGGTACACCGTCAGCTTCATCGCCGTCCCCGTCCCCGTCCCCGTCCCCGTCGTCCGCCGGATGGCGAGGTCGGACAGCTGCGCCGACGTCAGGCCGCCCCCGACGACGAGGATGTTGACTTCCCTGCCGGCCGGGATCTTCTGCCGCAGCTCGTGCGGCAGGGGGAACTCGTCCCCGCCGGCCCGGAGGTGCATCGCATGGCTGACCTGCGGGGGCGGTGGCGGTGGCGCGCCGCCCTCCGCGCCCGTGCTACAGCCGGTGTCGATACCGGGGATGGCGGGGATGCGCGGCGGGTTGCCCGCTCCGACGGCGAGGATCACGACGCGCGCGTGGCGGACCGGTGGTGCGGCGTCCCCTTCGGTGCGCACCGTGAAGAGCTTCTCGCCCGCGCCAGACACGCCCGGGACCGGGCCGTACGCGATGTCGAGCACGCGCTCCTTGCGGACCAGGGAGCCGCGCGCGCCACCCAGGCCGTACCGGTCCACCACGTCGCGGCAGTGGTCGCGGAAGAGCGCCCGGCTCGGGTTGAAGTAGTCGTGTCGCTCCCGCTCGTTGATGTGGACTCGGGACTCGCCTCTGTTTGCACGTGAATGATGTTTGGGTGGGCAAAGAGTTTTCGGTGAGACGATGCGATCAAAAAAAAAAAAAAAAAAATATGGGGGTGGGAATGCTCTAGGGGTGACAATCCCACGGCCTTCACGACTTACCTGGCGCCGACGTATCGGCTTCTCGCCCCCATCATCATCCTCTTCTTCTTCTTCTGGTGCTTGCTGATCTCCCTGCCCACGCAGTTCTTGATCTCCATCAGCTCGCCCTCGCGCCCCTGCATGTACGCCTTGGACAGGAGGCTGTCGCGGTCGCCCGGGTCGACGTGCCAGAACATGGGGCTGCGCAGATGGTCGATGTCGAAGGCGTCAAAGAGGCGGTTCCACCGGCCCATCCAGTCGTCGGCGTCGGCGTCGAGCACCACCATGTCGTACTCGTGCGGCTCGGCCCCGGCCCCCGCGGCCCGCGACACCCGCTGGCTCCTGTCGTCCCTCAGCGCCATCTTCCTCCCGTGCCGCCTCATCCAGTGGAACCGCCGGTGCTCCTCGTCGGTGAAGAGCGCCGCGGGGTTCCGCTCCCGCAGGCGCGCCGCCACCGCGAGGCCGCAGGGGCCGGCCCCGACGATGATGATGTCGTGGAGGATGGCCCCGTCGGGACAAGGGACGCCGGGGTCCGTGTCGTCGGCTGTAAGACCCGTGCTTGCTGACATTCTGCAGTGGCTGACCTCCCGGAACGGAAGAGCGCAGCTTTGAACCTTATATGATCAGGACCAGAAGGACAGGGAGAAGGGAAAAAGCTGTAAGCCACTCTTTCCTCATCTTTAGTGAGTAGGGGTTCATGATAATGGGCAAGAATGGGCAGTATCTATTAGTATGTCCATTGTTGAGAACCTCTACGGGCAAGCATGACTGCACAATTGCATGTCTACCTAGATTCCTTACCTTTCGAGCCCTCCCACCGCCCCACAACATCACTCTGTTGTCAGATTCTGTGCTCCGGCGAGGGGAACGCTGACTTCCCCAGTACGATGAGAACCGTGATAGCTGACACGGCTCGAAGAGACCTCCCCTACCCCCCGCCCCCCTTCCCTCCTTTACCCCCTGGACCTCCACGTCCCGCCTTGGCTATCAGGGTTCTCAACCGCAATCCCACTCTCGCACACTCGCAAGAACCAGCCGTCTACTGTAGAGAACGCACCCCTTCCGTTCATCAGCGAGCAAGCGGAGGCGCATGCTAGTTACATCTACATACAGTACAGTACCTGCCTGCCAGCACACCAACGACGCCTCCAAACTACACGAACGGCTCAAAAGGGGGAAGTATCTCGTTTGCGAAAATAATCAACCCCGTTTCCGCCTTCAGAGTTGGTAGTGGGTGCAACGCGGTGAATTGGCCGTGGCCACCAGAACAGAGTTTGTAATGTTCCACCCCGCTCAGCCGCACCCCAACTACCTAGTCTGCCACGCCGCCCGCCGGCATCTAGCAGGGAGGAGGAGGAGGAGGACGAGGAGGAGGACGAGGAGTTGCCCATGGGCAGCTCAGCTGCTGGCCACTTTCGGGTCAGGCATTGCCTGCACTTCGAGTGCACGCACACACCACACATACACACTCAGACAGACACACAGACAGACACAAACACAGAGAGAGAAAGAAAGATGCAAAGAGAATTAAAAATGTTGCCACCAAATGTTTCCATTGCCGACCAAAAGCACCTACAGTACCCGATCCTACGCCGCTGTCGGACCAAATCACAGCTTGACGCTCTTGACCAGGCTGGTCTTGATACCCGACAGCTCGCCCTGGTACCCGCCGGGGCCCTCGCCGCCCTTGTAGACGGCCTTGACGCTCCGCAGCTTCTTCTGCTTCTGCTCGTACTTCTTCCTCTTCTTGACGCGCGGGTTGCGCGCCTCCTTCTTGCGGTGCGGCGTCAGGCCCTTGTTCTTCTGGATCTGGTACGTGATCTGCCGCTTGCCGTCCTCCCCGATCTGCTCCTCCTCCACCACGCGCTCGCCCCGCCGCGCCTTGGCCAGCGCCTCGAACCGCGCCGCCTTGTCCTCGCGCTTCTTCTTGGCCTCGTGCGCCACCATGTCGTAGTACTCGTCCTCCTCGCCCCGCACCTGCTGCGCCACCGCCTCCTCGCCCTCGCTGTCGCTGTCGCCCTCGCCCAGGTCCGCCCCGAACTTGCTGCCCTTCTTGCCCCGCCGTTCCGCCTCGGCGTTGAGACGGGCTTGGCGATCCTTCTGTGGGAGGTGTGTCAGCGCTCAGGGCCAATCTTCACAAGGGCGAACTGGAAGGAGACAAGAGAAGAGAAGAGAAGAGAAGAGAATAGAGATGAGAGAGAAAGAAAATCGTCGAGAGAGAGATAAATTGAACTTACCAAGCGCTCGCGGTATGGAATATCCATGTCGCCGCCCGCATCCCGGCCGGCACCCGCGCGCTTGTTGGCCTTCTGCACGATCTGCGACGTGTAAAACTTGAGGCTCTTCTTGCGGCGGGCCTTGTCGGCGGCCGTGTGGGCATCCAGCGCCTCCTCCTCGCCAAAGTCGGACCGGTTGTCGTCGTCGGCCGCCTCCCCGGCCGAGGCAGCAGCAGGCGCGCCGGCGGCCTTGCCGGCCTTCTTGGCGCTCTTGAGCAGCGTCGACAGCTCTGCCAGGGACTGTTCGACCGCCCGGGCCTTCCTCGCCGCCTCGGCCGCCTTCTTCTTGTTCGCCTTGACCTCGGCCTTGGAGAGCCTCTCCGCTCGCCGCTTTGGCGCTGACGCGCCGTCGATCATCTCGAGATCGGCCTCCTCCTCCTCGGGCGGCGAGAGCATGCCGTTGGATGGCGGCGCAACGGGCCTTGCCGCCTTGAGATTCTTGACTTTCAGCCAGGCCTCCCGACACTGCACCAGGGTCTCCATGACATCGTGTTCCCTGAGCTCCGACGGGTTCATGGTCGCTGCCGACCCGTCGCCGTCGCGCGAAGGGGACGTGAGGATGGCAAAGTAGCTCGCCAGCGCTGCGATGTAGCACCCTGCAAGCCAGGACTTGATCACCTGTAGGGACTTGGCCGGCTTTCCTTCCGCTTCTTTTTGCAGGGTAGGCAGAAGAGGCTGAAGCTCCCTGAACTCGTCCACTAGGTAGTCAAATTCGGGATAGCGAGCCTGCAGCAGCTTGTACCGCTCCTCGGGTCCCATGTCGTCGGTCACCTCGACTTCCTTGAGCACTTCGGTCACGACCTCGTCCTCGTCCTTGTCCTGCTCTTTCGGTGCCAGCCATTCGCTCTCGTCAAAGGCGAAATCGGCCTCCTGCATCTTGGCCAGCTTCTTGGCCTGGAGGCGCCGTGCCTCTGCCTCTTCTTCCTGCGGCAGCCGGTCAGTGTCTCTCTTCTCTCGCGGCGACCGACCGGAGGGCAAACCTACCAATGCATCTGCCTCCGTCTCGATGGTATCCGCGTTGTAGTACTCCTTTTTCGAGGAGCCCCACCAGCCCTCATCGCCTTCTTCCTCCTCCCCTTTCCTTTCCTCCTCGTCGAACAAGTCCTCAGCCACTCCTCCGCCCGCTCTCTTTCCGGTCCCTTTCTTGACAGGCACCCGCTCTTCTTCCTCCGAGCTCTCGTCCGACTCCTCCTCCTCCCCGAGAATCTCCTCGTCTGAGGGTTCTAGAAACGCATCTTCCTGTTGTTGCCTCTTGAGGCGCTTGGAGCGCGGCTCTTCGTCCTCGTCAAAGTCGATGCGGTCCTTCTCGGCCCAGTACTCGTCCTGCGAGTCGGCGACATCCTCGTACGTCCTGATGGTGAGGCGCGCATCCTTGGGGTCGATTTCGCGGGGTCCGCTGGGCTCCGGGTTGCGGGGGGCTTTTCTTTTCTTGGCCATGTTGCCACAAAAGGAGGAATTGGCGGCAGCACGCTGAGCAAATCCAAAAAACGATTTGGCCGATCGATTATCTGCTACCGACGGCTGAATGCAGTCTCTTGATTGTGTGCTTGTTGTGCTGGCGAAGTGTGGGGTCCCTCGCCGTTTGTCCGTCCGTAGCAGAATTTCTGATTTTTTTTTTCTTTACCACTTTCTCTGGCGAAGACCGCCCTAGCGACCACCCAACGGGCCAGGTCCGTTCCCGCCATGGACCCGCTGGGGTGCAGGGTCCCATACACAGTAGCTCGTGCGTGTGGGGCGGCAGAATCCAATCAAAACCCCTTGCTAGTGCTCCTTCTACACTAGGCCAGGCAAGCTTTCCCTCCACAAGTTGGAGGAGGCATGTACCGTGGGTAGGAGCGGTACGAAGTACGGATTACTTGCTCGACAACCTAATTTCTCACTGATGCGGCTCGTCTCACCCCATGGATACTCCGCAACGGCTCGGCATCCCACTGCCAATTGCTACTGGTTCCCTAGGACTTTTTGTCGCCCTCATTGTAGGCATGCGGTTCTGGGGAAGAAAAAATCACATGCCCGTGGAGGGCCGGGTATGTTTAACTACCTCTTTCGAACTTGCAATTACTCAGACTAGCTTCCCCTTCCCCGGTCCTAACGCCATTTTGGTTCCCCAGACGGTTCTTATCACCGGCGCCTCT
Organism: Thermothelomyces thermophilus ATCC 42464; assembly: GCF_000226095.1. Classification (NCBI taxonomy): domain Eukaryota; kingdom Fungi; phylum Ascomycota; class Sordariomycetes; order Sordariales; family Chaetomiaceae; genus Thermothelomyces; species Thermothelomyces thermophilus. Next base: position 3,553,251 of record NC_016474.1, read on the forward strand.
GAGGGCATGGGCCGCAGTGCAGCCATCCAGCTCGCCGCCAAGGGCGCCAACGTCATCCTCGTGGCGCGCAACGTGGGCCGGCTTGAGGAAGCGCTCGCTGACGTCAAGGCGGCTGCTTCCTCGCCCTCGACCCAGCGCTTCACCTACATCTCGGCCGACGTGTCGGAGCCCGATTACGCGTCAGCCGTCATCGCCGAGGCCATCGCGTGGAACGGTGGCCGCAGCCCGGACATCGTCTGGTGCGTCGCCGGCATGTCGACGCCGCTGCTCTGGACCGACGACGGCGCGCTGGCCGCGGCCCGCCGCAACATGGACGTCAACTACTTCGGCTCGGCCGAGATGTCGCGCGCCATCCTGCGCGAGTGGCTCGACCCGGCCAACCGCACCGGCCCCGAGGCCGAGCCCAAACACCTCATCTTCACCGCCTCGGTGCTCGCCCTCTTCGCCATCGTCGGATACGGGCCTTACTCGCCCTCCAAGTGGGCGCTCCGCGGCCTGGCCGAGACCCTGGCCATGGAGCTCAACCTGTACCCGGACAACCCGGTCAAGGTGCACGTGGTCTATCCGGCCACCATCGTCAGCCCCGGGCTGGAGCGCGAGAACAAGACGAAGCCGGCCATCACGGTCGAGCTCGAGAAGGAAGAGCCGCCCGAGAGCCCCGACACGGTCGCGCGCAGGGCCATCGCCGGCCTCGAGCGCGGCGAGTTCTTCGTCCCCGTCTCGTTCCTCGGCAACCTGATGCGCTGCGGCGTCATGGGCGGCTCACCGAGGAACAACTGGGTGGTCGACACGCTGCTGGGCTGGCTCGTGCCCATCATCTACTTCTTCGTCCTGAGGAGCTTGAATGCCCGGGTGAGGGCATGGGCCAGGAAGCATGGGCATCCGGCAACAACGGCGAAAGCGACGTAAAGAGAGCCCCCGGGGCGAGAGGTGTTGTCATATATGATGCTATATATATGTATCCCAAGAGTGACGGGTGGCATGGAACGAAAAGAGCAAGGTATCGGTTATGCTAATGCTAATATAATTACTGTATGATTCATCCAACCCCAACCCCAAACCCAACCTGGGGCTCCCCTTCCAAAATCAAAGATAATTATTGTTTTCTGCCGTAATTGGATCTTTCAAACACCCGGCTTCCAGCCGGCGCTATCTACACTAGAGGCACGAGAACCATTTCTGTGAAAGGCGCAAACCGCCCGCTAACATCCGAGCTGTCGGCAGCTAATCTTGAGCAGTTTGGATAGGTGTGATAGGTGTGATGATATGAGTGTCTTGTGATCAAACAAGCCCTCTGGCACGAGCGCTACTTAATATCTCCCCGATCTTGCCTTTTTTTGCAAGTTCGCAAAAGGCGGCTCTGTTGTGGCAGGCAAGAGCCAAGACAATTTGCACAGACCAGCTGCGGTCTGGTCAAGTGACAGGGCTGTTTCATTGGGTAATCTCGCACAAAAATTCTCCGCAGGCGGCAAACACGCCTCCGTCGCGCTCCAGCTCTCTTCAACCTCACGACCCAAAAATACCGGCCTTACAGCTGACGACAGCTGCTCAACTAACAGCGATCCCTACCGACGCCAGCCATCACGAGCCGCCCCCGGGGACCATCTTGAGATCCCGCCCGGGCACTAGCATGACATCGTCGGTCATCCGCTCGCAGCGCGGTCGATCAAATAAGGTGACGAAGCCGGGTCCTCCGCCGCGCGGACGCAACCCGCGCCAGGTGGCCGCACACCTGGCTGCCCACGAAGATCACGCCCACAATCACGGCCTGCCCGACGATCTCAAGGCCGATCCGGGCTCCGTCTTTGACGACGTCAGGATGGGTGCCGATGATTACGCCGCTGCCGCCGCCGCCGCCGCCGTCATGGACACCGACCTAACCGAGGACGCCCACGGCGAGGCAGAGGCCGAAGCCGATATGGACGACGGCAACGCCACCGGCACCGGCCCGCCCCCCGCCATGCCACACGTCGACCTCACGGCCGCCAACATCCTCGCCAACGGCGGGGCTGGCCCTCCGGCCACCGCCATGTCTCAGCCAGTTCAGGACCAGTTGCAGGAGATGCAGCAGAATCTAGCACACGCCCAGCACGCGCATCAACAACATCAACATCCACACCAGCACCAGCACCAGCATCAGCACCAGCATCAGCATCCACACCAACACCAGCACCAACACCAGCACCAGCCGGCCGCCCAGATGGGCACCCCGCAACAGATGCAGCCCGGCCACCAGCCGATGGAACAGCCGATGGTCAAGACGACCGAGGAGCTCGCGAGGGATTCCGGGTACGGCGAACTCAACATCGAGAGCGCCCTCGCGAAGCGGTTAGCGAGGGAGCCCGGGCAGCGCCTCGCCCAGCAGCGCAGGCCGGAACAAGTTTTGAACCTGGCGCGGCGCAGCAACGTCGAGGCTTTGTTTGCCCACATCGCCGGCGAGCCCGCCCGCGTTCCTTGCAAGAACTGCCACAAGGGCCACGGGCCGTGGACGAGCTGCATCGTTGTCGACGGCCAGATGTGCGGCAGCTGCGCCAATTGCTGGTTCAATGCTAGCGGTGCCCGCTGCAGCTTTCATGGTACGTCCTCAACCGGTTTTTTTTTTTTTTTTTTTTTTTTTTTTTGCGGGGGGGGGTCTCGTTTGGAGCCGATCAATCTTGATGCTAACGCGAGCTTGTTGCAGAAACCCGTAACCCTCAGGGTGTTGCACAGCATCCGGCCATCCTGCCGGCCACCACTGCGGGCCTCGCCGGCGACGCTGCCTACCGCTTCGCCGCGCCAGCCCACCCGCTGCTGCAGTCCCACGGCTCGGCGATGGGAGGCGTTGCCCATTCCGGGGGCCTGCTGATCAACAACCCCGTGCTCCAGCAGATGGTGAACCGAGCAATGGTGGAGGTCCGCGCGGCCGATAAGGCCACTCGCCAACTCATCCAGATTGAGATTGCGGCGAAGCAGCTGGCTCTGCAGATTGTCGAATGCGAGGAGATGGTCAACAGCCAGGAGCAGGCCAGCGGTCCGGTGCCGGGCCAGCAGGTCATGGGCGACGACTCCGGGGCGTAGGGTTCCCTGGATCGGGTTTCTGCCCCTTGACAGGAGCTTAGAACAACCCCCCCGGCTAGCTCATACCCATCTCCCCGAGGCTGGCTTCTGGAGCTCGGTCATCGCACAGAACAGCTTTACCCGAGCCATCTGCGATATCGCCCAGTCTCACCAGCACCCAGGAGTTTTTGACGAACACTACGAACACTCGGCAGGGAGGAGGTGGAGGAACTGGACAGTCCAGCAAAGAAAGAGAAAGAAAAAAAAATAACAAGGACTGACTTCAGGAAAGCTGCGTTTGGAGGAATATCTCCTTCCCTACGATTCTCTCTTCACGGAGTTCACAAGTCTCCGAAACCCTCCTCTCGCGGCATAAAAGCAAGAACGATACCCCTGATACTTTCGTGACGACATCCGCCACGGGCCTGCACAACAGCTTTTCACCCTTGGTCTGTTGTGCGGGGATTTTGCATATCTACTCATTTTTAATGGCTCCTCATCGTGTACTGCCCCCCTTTCTTACCTCTGCTCACTGTCCTTGAGCGAAGGATACGTCACTGCGGGGGGGGTATCATGGCTCGCTATTCGGTGCTACCGAGAATCAACCTCGGCCAAGTCAGAGAGAGGTTGTTTAACCCGTGGCACTTATCTCATTGCAACACGGGATCGCGGTGCAGTTTGGCTTATTTTTTTTTTGGTGGCAACGGACTCGGCCATGCCTACTGCTGGACTCGATTGGGCTTTCGTCGTCTTCTCAATTGTACTCTGTCCGAAACCAAAGGTTGGAATTTTGTATGGATAGAGCAGAACGGATGGTTTTGTGCTGTAGGCTGCCATGACATGATTGGGTAGAGGATCAATCTTGAGATTGACTTTAACGCTAAACGCCTGTTACTCCCCCGCCCTGGATCTTGTCTCCTGATGTCCCGACGCTGATGAAAAGGATGTCGTTGCTGCTTCTGTGTAACATACTCGGTTGTGCCTTTTTTTTCTTCCGACCACTGTGTTGGGCTTGTCGTAGCATAGCGTCTTCCGAGGATCCGGGCTTGGTCTGGACACACATAAAACTCCAAAAACAGAAGTCGGCCGAGAGAAGGATATTTGCATGCAGCCCGGTCCCTAATATATCAAGCTCGTTCCATCGAGTTAGACCAGCTCAACCCAGGATAATTGTCGATGTCAACCAACCCATTGATTTACAATCCTTCCCCTCCCCCAACCCGACCCAACAGCACACACCAACGTCCCAATAACCTTCTCCCACCCTACCAACAAGACCGCCGGATAAGTATCTCTGATGTGATAGCACTGTGCGAGTACATGTTACAACGTACCCCCAACACCTGCACCCGTCGTCGACTCGACCGAGCTGAGAGAAGAGGAGTTGAACACATACAGGGCTGGGACCGGGGAAGGGAATTAAAGAAACGGCCGGCGGGAATTGCCTCGGTGAAAATGCGGGACGATCTGCCCGTTCGGTTCAGGTCGCCCTCGGGCGACCTACATCGAAGTTTGTTTGCTCGAGCCAATTCGTATGCTCGTGGGTGACTGCTGCGTACGGTTACCTGGGCGGCGTTTGGTCGGTCGTTTCGATGAAAATGCTTTGGGCGGGTTATTCCGGCTTAGTCGCTACCACTTTCTTGTTTCAACCAAACATTCATTGACGGGTTAGTAGGTTGACAGGCTGCTTGCTTGAAGGTTAATGTGTTCTCCAAGCGCCCACCACCGTGCCACGATAACAGAACAGAAAGCAAAAGGACTGGAGTGGCAAAAACAACGATTTCGGAGACTAGAAAGTAAGATGAAGAAAATGAAAATCCCGACTGGTATATGTCCCGCCCGCTTGCTTTGCCTCCTTCCCTTTTCCCTGATCGTACCACACCGTCCATTCCATCACCCCCCGCCTACTTCCCACCCCCTCAACAGCCCCGTCAATCCATCAAATGAATGCTGCTGCCGTCAGCTTCCTCGTCCTGGCCCGCTTTGAGCCCCCCCCTCCTGTAAGCTTTGCGCGCCATATCCATCCAGCATTGGGAGGGAGGTGGAGCACGCTCATGCTTCCTTGCGAAGAAAAAAAAAGATAGAAAAAGAAACGGACCGGAAAGAAGTTTCATACACCACTCGAGAACACCAAGCCGGGACCAGAGTCATTATTAAACAAGATACTTTGTCCTCCCCCCAATGATAGATACGGCCCGTTCATAACCCGATCCGATCCGAATCCGAATCCGCGATCCAATCGGGAGTCATGGAGGTAGTGGGAGCCCGGGAAGCGGTGGGTGGCGGAGTGTCATGAATCCACCAGCCCTGACATATGCGACCCAGAAAGGGACATGTTCGATGCCGAAGGAGAGTCAGCAGGCGCGCCGCAAATCTATGGATGCGTGACTGATAACGGTGTCGGAACGACAACCCGCTCAGATGAGACCGCAGAGGCGAAGGTTCTCCTGAATGATGATGTCTAAATCACAATTAGCATCGTAGTTAATTCCTATACACAATCTCGTCGCTTACCATTCACCGCCGCCATGACGAAGCGGATTTGTGTCGTATCCGTGGCGCACGTGAAATGTGTGTAGATCTGCTTGGTCTCGTGCTGGTTCAGGCTGACGAAACGGTTCAGGATATAGTCGCACGCCGCGCCATAGTCGTCGCCACCCTCATAGTCGGGGAAGTAGTTCTTCATCGGACTGACAGGCAGCTTCTCCTTAAACCTATCGATCTTGTTGAGGAAGAGAATGATGGACGTCTTGATAAACCACCTCGAGTTGCAGATCGAGTCGAAGAGGGTGAGGGCTTCTTGCATGCGGTTGACCGTCTCGTCTTCGAAGAGCAGCTGGTCGTATTCGGAGATAGCGACAAGGAACAGGATGGTAGTAACGTTCTCGAAGCAGTGAATCCACTTCTTCCGCTCGGATCGCTGACCGCCGACATCAAACATCCGGTACGTGAGCTCGCCGATAATGAACGTCGTTTCGGTGATACCAGTTGTCTTGACACGCGACCGCAGGACATCCTGGTCGTTGGGCATGTAGTCGGGGGCAGCAATGCGGGCAATGTTGTCGAAGTAGCTGCGAACAAGTCAGCATCGGGCTTCGGCGAACTAATCAACGCCGCTAAACCTACTATCTCGCAGAGTCGTTCAACTGGTACTCCCTGGACCGCTTGAAGCAGGCCTGGACACCGGCATCTTTCCACAGGGCCTCGATGGCGTTGCCAACCTCAGGAGGCAGGACATCGCCTTCAATCTGTGCTGGCTGCATGAAGATGGTTTGGACGTGATATTCCATCCTCGAATCTGCCAGTGGCAGCTCCAGGGTCTCCATCGCCTCGAGGATGACGCGCATCGATTGGACAGTGTTGCTGAAAATGATCTCCTTGAAGGATTCCCGTTCATCACGCGAGTAACCACCCTCGTGGATGAGCTTCATCTGCTTCAGGATCGTCGACTTTCCGGATTCACCAGCGCCTGCACCAAGATGTTAGACCCTGTGATAACCTTGACGGGAGAAGGAAAGTCATTCAGACGTACCCAGGAGCAGCATCTTGATCTCATTGCGCTGTTGCATACGATCCCTCTTGAGCTGGTTCTCAATCTCCTCATTCCGGGCCTTGCCCTCCTTCTCCTCCGTGCTCATTCCGCAACCCATCTTGGCGATTTGTCGAAGGTAAAGAAAAGAAACAATGCGAGGGAATGTGTCGTCAATCGAAAAGAGAGGGTATCGAGGATGGATGTTCTGACGATTCAGAAATGTTAGTCGTGGTCAAAAGGATACAATGCGGTTTCAGCCCCTCATTTGCGCAGACTCCGGCGGCTGAGAAATGCCGCCTCCCGCGACCAAGCCGCGACGAGACCGAGGCCAGCCAAAAAAAAGCCGTGAACAATACTGTCGCGTCGCGCCAAACCGCTGAGTTGCCTCCGATGCTCAAACAGAACGGAAAAGAAGAAACCCAAGGGTTTTGAAAGTCTGATGCGGGATGGAAATGGCGGTGGCGTCGTGGAGGCTTCTGGGAATACTCACTCGCTCAAGGGATAACTAAGCCGCCCCCAAAGATTTTTAGTCTTCGAATTCCTCAATCAAAGGCTGCGGTCGTGGCCGGCAGCAGAAAGAGCGACCAGAAAATTGGGAGTTACAATGACGCTCGAAACGGCGACAGTCGCGGATTGTCGCCAAGGCAGTGGAATAAAAAGGCTGGGTGCTTCACTGCTAACTGAGGCGGCGAAAGATTGCGAACCGGAGTTTGGGAAAAAGAGGGAGGTGGGAGGCCGGTTCTGATAATGTGAGGAACGGAGCCAATGCATGCTGAAATTCGGGGGAAGGCAATTGGCGCTGGTGCACCTGGCGAATCAGTGAGCCGGACGTGTGGGATGAAGTGGAGCCGTCAAGACCCCTGAGCGCCCAGAGCCCGGATCACGTTTCTCCCAAGAAATGCAGCCGAAAGGGAGCCTCCACTGTCAACGCCGGTACCTGCTGCAGCGTGGACCCAGTCGCCCGATCGCTGAATTTCCAGTTTCATGATGCGACGACATGGCCAGATTGCTCTTCTTTGTCCAATTCGCCCCGTCCAATCTGGGCATGTTGCTTGAAGTTCTTGATGAATCGGGGCTGTGCCGAGGGACAGCGCTGGCTTCAAGAAGGGGGTATCCGTGCCGTCAGAGGCTTTCCCGGAAGAGCATGGGTCTTTCTGAACCCCCCTGGCAGCACCCAGATTTCAGTGGCGCGCTCGCCAACGAGGAACCACAGCGACTAGCCACAAATGGGTGTGCCGATAATGGATTATCGAAACGGGCGTAGCAGAATTGTCATGCGTCGTACACTACGGAGGTAAAATCGGCACGATCAGCAAAACCGAAAGCCACCCACGATCGGTTTCGCCTTGATATCGTGCTGCAGCCTACATCATCGACGTGTATGTATGTACATACATACAAGAGTACCAGTACTAGTAGGTAGGGTAGGCTCGGTAGGCAAGCGTATACTACAAATAGAGTAGTGGATGTACTATATCCATCCTTTGGCCTCGTTGCTTTTCTTTTCTGTCTAGTGAGCCATATCTCCGAACGGAGGAACACGATCTCCTGGATTCATAGTCGACAACCTGACCTTGGACATCGCAGCGAATCGAGAAGGAAACTTGAAAGTTGCACTTCATTGCAAGCTCGTGTACTTTATGTACTGTGTAGTTATCACTGGTACCGAAGCTCTCCGTTCGTGCCCCGTGCCGAGCGTTCTTGACGATAGATAGGCTTGCCCAGGGAACCATAACGCTTCTCCAATGTGCAACCTTCAAATGTCCGATTGTAACGTGCCGCCCTGGAGTTGCGGGGCGCGTTGTTCTGGGAGGCAGGATCAGCAACGTCTGAGCTGTCGCGCGGACGAAAGAGCTCTTTGTTTTGCGGACTGCGTGGGGTCGCGTTAGAAGGCCCTTTGGAAGAAGTATGGCAAGTGAATTTCGCGAAGGTCACATATTCGCGTCGTTCTCCTTACTGTGTAGACATTGAAAGGAGAAGTTTCAAACCCATGAATCCAGGGTAGTACGGAAACATCACGGGCGTTGCCACCCTTTTTATTCCTTTCTAGCACCAAGTGTCGCGCACGATGCCACTCTATGGCCGCAACCAACAGACGAGCCCTTGGCGGACACCCTTTTCAGTATGCCTTGGACAGGGTATATAATGTACAACCCCCTGCCCCTTCGAACCTTGGATGTTGATCACCTTGCCATCTCCCGAGAGGTACTAGGAACTTCAGAAAACAAGGAGGGGACGTCATCCAGTTCTGGGGGCCAATGCAACCAGCTTGAACTCCGGAGCCTTCGATCAAGGAATCCGTACAGATCACCAAGAATACAAGCAACACTAATGTTAATGGAGCGTCACCGCTCCTGTCTCGAAAGAATGCAAATCCAAGCCCCTGGGTCTGTTTCATGCTACCTCTTTTGCCAGAACGGGACCCAGCAAGTTTATGCGGCCGGGAATCCGAGAAGTTTGGCCATGGCTGCCATGGTTGTGGGCGCCTTCCGCAGCACCGATCACTGTCGGTTTTTCAGGTTCGACGAAGCTGCCCGCGCACGCCTCTGCCGAGTGGCGGTCGCCTCCTGGTAGCGAACCTTATTTTCGGCAGTCCCTGGGCGCCCCGCAAATGAGATCGACATGAGCAGCCGATCATGCAAAACATGGATTGTAGCCGCCTTCCCAGCAGCTCGCATGCTTCCTCCCGAAACGATCTTGGGACGCCTATCAGCAATCCGCCGAAAAGTGACAGTTGCTTTTTCCCCAGATGCGATCGCGATTCGGTCGCCACATGGAAGGTTCTTCAATCTAATAACAAGAGACTGGGGACGCACTTTCACCATCGAGCGGCTAAACTCCTGTACGCTAACATAACAGGGGGAAAAACCTATTTCGGCGACGCTGGACTATTGGTGGGGAAGCGTCTGCTATCCTTGCCTTGAAAGGAGAGGGAGTCCGCGTGGAACTCCACAGCCGGTCGCACCACGCAGTTCCACCTGTGCCTGGTTCCTGGCAGCAGGCAAATGATTCGACATGCGCTTCTCGAGGCTGGAACAAGGGCTGGCCAGCAAAAGCTGAGGGAGGGAGAGCGAGGCACGGCACACGGACAGCCACTACGCTAACGACGCACACCACCGGTGAGTGAAAAAGTACGATGCAGCGAACATGCAACAGTACTCTGAACGTACCTTGAACGTACCTATGCATCTAATCCGTTCGGGACACCAAACATAGTTGATCGTGAGAGTCATCAGCGGCGCTGCAAAGGGCTGAAACTGCTAGCTGCGTTACATACTACCTAGTAGTTTTTCTACGTTAACTATATGAAGCCCTGGCGCCGCTATCAATCAAAAAGTGAGCCCCTGTGTACAGTGTGTATTTTGCACCAAGACAGTGACTGCCTGTGCCACTGCAAATTCGGCTGTGTCTCGGCGCAAATTATCGACAAAAAAAAAAAAAAAAGGCTACTATGCGCTCCTATCTACACACACTGTAGGGGATCAGTACTGCGGGATGACCGAGTAATCCGCACATAGGTAGGTACCTAAGTTCATGGCTTCGGTACTGCACCTAGACCTCATAGGACTCGGCCACTCCGGAAGACACTACTTAGTCAACACTAAAATCCGCGCTGCGGAGTATGTTTCCAGCCCCCAACCACGGCAGTGGGTTGGATGGCGCCCACAAGGTGCATGCGGCAATGCAAGACAGTGGAGGCGAGCCCACTGGCGCGTTCTGATCCAGTACATCAATTTCCCCCCCTCCCTTCAGCTTTCAGCAAGAAACGTGCCTACACCAAGCTGACGGGACCAGTCCACAATCAACAGGAAACCCAAGCAGAACACGAAGACTTACCGTGCCGACGGCTCACTCGCTTCCTTTGTTCGCTTGGAAATCAAGGAACTTGCGCTAGGATTGAACGGGTAGGGTTCCAGAAAGTCGTGCATACAGGCCAGGGGCTGCTGGTTTAGGTGTGTGGATGGTTGATGGGGACAAGACGATTGGAGCGGCACATGAAAAGCAAAGCCAGAGAGACTACGGATTACGTGTAGAATAAAGATGAGACCGCAGGCATGCGGCACACTCAGGCATTGGCTCTCTCTCTCTGCTAACAAGCTGTGACGCTTTACTCGTCATCTAGTCGGCGCCTCTCCCTCTGGGGACCATTAGGCTTGCTGCGAAGATAGACTAAGTTCTGGTATGGCTTATGGGAGGCTAGGCATATCACTGCGTTCACATGGATATGGCGTGAGTTCCAACTTGAAGGCTGATGATGATAATGGCTTGAGGAGCACCAAGCCACGCCTTTCCAGAACCTGCCTCCCGTCGTCTGTCAAGTGCATCATGGCAGACACACTCCTCCCAAGAGGGCAGGCGACCTCTTGGCGCCGCCCGGTGGCTGGCTGACAGGGGTAGCCCGCGCTTGCATCCTACAGTACTCCGTAAGTACCTACGGATACACAAGCGGCACGCATACGCGCGGCGATCCTGAAGGGACCATGTTGCTCTAGCCTCGGTTGTTGTCGCAACACCAAAGAATAGCAAGACGGCATTGCATTGCTCTCTCGTTAGCGGCAACTAAAGTTAGGCCCCTTGCCGAGACCTTGGTGTAGGGAAACTCCACGATGGCGTCCTCGGCGATCCATATGTCTCAGCTTGGCGGGCGCGGTATGAACTCCGACCCCTGACCGCTCCCCAACTCCCAACCCCAAAAACTCGCCGTGAGAGGTGGCTAATGCGCCCTGTCCAGCCTTCAGCCACAGCAGCAGCGCAGATATAGAGGCCGAGTATGACCGGCTACGCGACCTAGCGCGTGCGGAGGGCGAGAAGAAGAGATCTTGCTTCGATCGGGTACGAACGGTGCCTGCAACCCTTCCCCCTCCCCCCCCTCCTTTTTCCCAATTCAAGGCTGTTCTCATAAGAATGCGCTCGTCGCTAAACCCCGCATGATGCCGACGCTGATGATCTGATGATCTTGATGGTCAGGCCCACGAGGCATATGAGCGTGGCGATGGCGCCAGGGCCAAGGAGCTCTCGGAGGAGGGCAAGCGGCACCAGAGGAAGCAGGCCGAGTACAACAAGCAGGCGTCCGAGCTCATCTTCCGGGAGAACAACGCGCCCGGCCGCGTCGCCGACGACACCATCGACCTGCACGGCCAGTTCGTCGAGGAGGCCGAGGAGATCCTGGAGCAGCGCATCCGCCACGCCCAGGCCACCGGCCAGCCTCACCTGCACGTCATCGTCGGCAAGGGCAACCACTCGACCAACCACGTGCAGAAGCTCAAGCCCAGGGTCGAGCAGGTCTGCCGCGAGTTTGGGCTCGACTACGCCACCGAGGAGAACGAGGGCCGCATCTATGTCGACCTGACGGGCGGGAAGGTCAGCACGCCGCCGCCGTTGCCCGCTCAGCCCGGTCGGGGTTCTCATCACGAAGGGTATGGTGGTGGTGGTGTTGGTCATGATCGTCATCATCGTCAACAAAAACAGCAGCAACATCAACAGCACTACGGTGAGAGCACCACTGGGTACCACCACCAGAGACCAACACAGCAGCACCAGCAACGGCCCCCTCAGCCAGAGCAGGAGCAGGATGATCTCCTTACAAGCTGCATCAAGGGCTGTTGTCTGGTTATGTAGAAAGAGGGAGCTACTGGATCGGTGTAAAGGTCAGAGATACGGGCGAGGTTGTGGTCGCTGCTAGCACCCCTACCTAGTGGTAACTTCAAGTGAGCGGTGAAGGTGGAGCGCCGGCAGCCTCCTCGGGACCGTCACCTTCTTCCTGCCTTTCTGCCTTTACGCACGCTGTTATCAGTCGTAGGCCAGCGCGCGCTGTGTGCGTGACCGGTCGATTCTGCAAACTTATGTGAGCTTTCCAAACTGTTCGTACCATCGGATGGATGACTTTGCACCTGAGTCAGCACTGCGCCCTGGTTACCTATGGCGGGAAGGTACCACGCAGACACGTTACGAGACTGGCCGGCTATGCCTTACACGCCCTGTTCCGGTCGTGCCTGCCTACCTAAGGAGGTATCTATGTCGCCTTTAGGTAACTGCCCCTCAGCCATAACCAGCAAGTTCCAGGTTTTCAACCGGACAGTGCTAGCGTTATGTACGTACCTGGATAGTCTCAGCGCTGCCATCCCTCCTCCCCTCCCCCCCCCCCCTTCCAAAACAATGCCTTGCCTGTGTTCAACCGCCTGCGTCGGCTCAGCAATTCGAATAATTCCGACCTTGTATATCCCGCTCCATTCCTAAGCATAGGCTTCTCCCTTCAACCTCCCCAAAAGAGCAAGCGTTTTATACAGCCCGTCGCTCGCAACCCCTCGTTGCCGTATCTAGGTTTCTATCCAAAGAACAAGAACCCCTCCCTGGCAGAACGCCAATGACTAGCCCGTCGAACCACGACCGTGTGTCCAAATAGCAACAACGACAATAACTGATCAACGACCAGCAACCCCCTCGGCATCACTCCAGACATCTACGCAACAGCAAACACAAACAGCCAACGACAACATCATGGGACGCAGAAGTCCCCGCTCCCGCTCCGTCAACCCAGCCCCTGCCCAAGCCAGGGCGGAGGTAAGGACGCTCGCGACCCCGGGCGACCCTTCTCCGCTGCAGATCGTCCTAGTCACCTCGGCCGCCGTCCTCACGGTCGTCCTCTTCCTGCTGGCGGTGTTTGTGTCGGCCAGGCGGCGCCGGCTGGCGGGAGGGAAGAGGGCCTGTCGCAGTGGTTGTGGTGGTGATGAGCACCGTGGCGGATGGGGGCTGGGGTCGGGGGAAGAGGAGAAAGGAGGCGGGCGGGAGGAGGATGTGGGAGATTGGCATCCCCGCTGCCGTACTGAGGCAGAGAACGGACGGTCTTTGTTCGGTTACGGGGAGAAATCCATCGTTGGTCGTGGTGGTCTTGACGCTGCTGCTGCTGCTGGTGGTGGTGGAGAAGGAGATCGTCGTGGCGAAAGGGGGGGTGATGGCGGGATGAACCTCCTCCTCAGGAAGGCGAGTGGCATGAGCGAGCGGGCCGACACAGTGCTGCGCGGGGGGCTCGGGAGGAGGGTATCTGCCGTTGTGTCGCGGAGCGTGCGGCTGGCTCTTCGTCTTTCCCTGCCGCCGCGGGACGTAGAGATTGGGCTTACGAGTAGTGGCTGGCTTGGGAGAAGTGGTGGGCGGGTTGATGGGCTGGAAGACGCTGAGAAAGAGTTGACGCCTCAACTTATGATAAAAAGGGATTGGTTTCCTCCAAGGGAGTGTCGACTGCGAAAGCGAGGATTGTTGCAGGCGTCGGGGGAGGGTGAGTGTCCTGTGTGATGGCCCCTCTGCGAGATAGTAGAGCCGACGGATGGTGTTGAGGCGCGCCTGGATTGTACAGTTACCAACAGCCTTGATTTTGAATCGATTCTGCCCCCGGTTACGACATAGTAGCCCATGCCGTGGCCCCCAAGCTAAACAAAGGAAAAACGTCGCATTCTATGCCTTGAATAAAGTTGACGGATGGAACAAGGTTTGTACAGCCAAGTTGCTCCCATCTCCCGCGCTCTATGCTTGCCCTGGCGGGAAGGGACGAACATGTCGTAGCCTTCCGCCGCCAGATGCCCATTGACCTGCCGTCTAAACTCATGCTTGCCTCTTGATATCCCGCGCCGCCGCCTTCAGGCTGTAGTTGCACTCCTCGTATGCTCGTCCCGCACCGAAACCGACACCGACAAACGCCGGCCAGGCCCTGCGCTTAAAGAGAAGGACGGAAAAGACGACGCCGAAGCCGAGGCCGAGGGAGGACTTGATGATGAGGTTGGACAGGCAGCGGTCCCACTATCAAACGGGGTGCGTTAGTTCAACTGTACGCCAGGTCTCGAACGATAAAGCCGTCCAAAGTAGTGAGTTGGTGCGCGCTGCTGCTGCTGCTGCTGCTGCTGCTGCTGACCTTCTCGTTCAGGAGAGCCTCGCTGACGGGGCGCGATGCAGGGCGAGAGGGCGCCGGAGGGGTGGCGGTGGTCTCGGCCATGGCGGGCGCGACGGTCAAGTGGCGTGACCTAAGTTAATAAGAAGCTTAGGGAGCTGGAACTGATCCCCCCGGTCCAGACTGTCGCATCAGCGCACTTTTGTCATTTCGCCGGGGGGGGGGAGGATTGAGGAGGGGAAGGATCTCGGAGAGCTCTTACCTCTTGAAGCGAACAACCCAATTGAGGGCGGGTTGCAATGCAGCAGCAGACGGTGGCCGGAAGCGGGTGAGAGCTCGTCGCTCGGAGTTCGTTCGATGAAAGCTTATTTTGTGTCGGCAAACCTCGTGCCAAGACGCTCCAATGCGCGTTAATGGCTCGGTTGTTGCCAGCGAGCTTCCCGAAGGCGGTGAGCGAGGGGCTGCAGGGGTTGTTGAAGCAAATCGCTGCGACGGGAGCGGCAGAATCCTGGATTTTTGGAGCCAAGCTTGAATCGCGCAGGCGTGGGGCAAGCAAAGTTGTATGCACCTGCCGGAGGCGAGCGAGGTTCAAGAGGGCAGGAACCGAGAGCGATAGCGACAGAGCATGAAATTGGTGAATTAGAGAGGCGATTGGCAGTTGCTATGGGGGAATTGAGCATGGTGAGATCCTTCCTCTACTTTTCCCTCTTGTTTCCCCTCCCCAACCCCCCCGGGCCCCGGTACTAACCTAAGCACAGGCAGGCGAAGCCACCCTCGTGCGAGCCGTACGCGCACTCGACCATGGCGACGCCGAAACGATTCCGGATCGGCTAGAAAGGGTGTGGGATATCCTCGAAGACTATCGGGGCGGCAATTTCCACGCCGCTGAGGAAATGCTGCTGCGATGGCTCCTCAAGAACATGACAGGATCCTCCTCGACTGCCGAACGATTGCGACGATATCCCCGGGTTTGGCACATCTTGGCCGCCGTTTTCACCCTGATTCCGCTCTTCTCCCTGGCAAAATCATTAGCCGACCGTCGCTTCGTCGGTCTCCTGCAACAGACGCTCAAGGATATTGCTGCTCCGGAGCAGGAGCAGACGGACGTTAATGGACACGGCCCCGACTCGGACGTCGACATGGCCGATGCTCCCTCTCCCGGCAGTCCTGCAAACCCCCGCAAACGGAAGAGACCAGACACAGTAGGCTTCCATGCCGCGAGCCAGAGACGACTGTCCGGCTGTCTGCATACCGCCGAGGCGGTCTTCGACGCCGTCCGGATCCTGCTCTCTCGGTGCGAACTCCAGTCTCTAGACGGGCCGGCCACGCACCGGATGGGTGCCGAACATGTCAAGTCTCTGTTCTCGACGTCTGCGGCCGACGCCATGAGCATTTTGGTCCCATGGTTGACCATGTGCGGCCTCGCTGTGGACGGGCCAGACCCGGTCCAGCTGCGGGAGCAATCCTCGTGGCTCTCGACCTTCGCCGCCCTGTGGGAGCTCCGCCTTCAGAGCGCTGCTGATGCCTCCGAGGTTGCAACACATCTTTCCGGAACGGCTGCCCGAATTCTCGGAAAATTGGCGAGGCACGCAGGTCAGACGCCGCTGGGAGTTGATGCGATCATCCGGGAGCGGTGGACCCGAGACCTCCGCCGCTTCTTGACGCGGAACCTGATTCTGCCGGCTAGGGCAATCTTCTTGAACAAGAGAAGCCAAGAGATTGTGAAGGTTGCTGTGGACATGTCGAGCCCATCGGCGCAATTCAGCTTTCCCGTGTTGTTTGACCTGGTTAGCAACTCTCCGCTAGAACACGGCGCTAAGACGTCAAAAAAGGATCACGAAACATGGGTACAAACTGTGTTCGATGCGATTCTGCATGCTGCGAGGAATGTCAACCCTGAAAACCGGACAGCAGCTGTCAGGTCAGTCATGGAACTTGCGGCGGAGCGAGGCACAGCGTTATCGATCTCAAGCCTCCGTGCTGTGTGCAATGACTATGCCCTCCGCAAGGACGAGCACGACTGGAGTCTGCTGCTTGCCGCCATCAAGCTCAACCCGGACGTTTTCCTGATTGCCGACGAAGGCAAGCGGCTCCTCGAGCGCGTTCTAGAAAGAACGAAGGAACCATATTCTGTAGCGGCCGGAGACTGGGAGAAGGCAGCGCGGTTCATCGTTCTGCTTGCAGACGGGTATGCCCAAGCACGCGACCTGTCCACCTTTGTCAGAGTTTGGCTCGACCATCTTGCCCCTACCAAGCCCGGGGGTGTCATTCAGCCACTTTGGGCGCAAGACGAGCTTGCGGAGACCGTCGCAAGACTGGTCCAGCCATCTCTGACCTCAGCTCAGTTGGTCGACATCATAGAATGGCTCGCGTCTCGGACATTGCAAAACGAAACTTGGGCAAAGATCCATATTCTCGAAGCCCTTTCAAACGGTATCTCACAGGAAGACTTTATCGATGCTGTAAACATCAAGATCTTTGAGGCTGCTTTCGCGGAGAAGTCTTCCAAGTCGGAGAACCCATCCATCTCTGCATTGCGGTGGACGGTGGCTTCGAAGGCCGTTGCCAGGGGAACTTCACAGGAAGCTGATCACGTTTGGTCTCAGATCAAGTCCGATCTTAAGAATACCCTCCAAAAAGGTCATGTGGACATGGTCAACACCTTCACTGCTTTCAAATGTTGCGTCGCTGTCTGGTTGGCAAACCATCCTAGTGGGCCACACGAGGACGACACAGCTAGTATGATCTGCTGCTTTGTTGAGCGGATACAGAAAACTAGCGAGCCCACAAAGCTGAGCTCCGACGGCTCCAAAGCCCCAATTACCAAAGGGGCGTATTTCCGTTGGATTCTTTCCGATGCGCCCCGCGTTTTGAGGTATGTCTACGGGATCTCCGTTTCCTGACAAGGATGCTAATACCATGTAGCCTACTTGTAGAAAGGAGTGGAGGCATTCCGAGCGGAATACTGTCTCTCTTCACATCCCTGGAAGTCGGAGGCGTGGATCTTGTGGATTCGGCTTTGGAAGCCTCTCGCCTGTTGCTCGAACGTGAGAGCAGTGTGAACCGACATAAAATCATGGGTATGTCCACGGGCGTAGATCCATGGTTGACCATGCTAACAAAAATCAGACTCGCTGTTAAATACCATAATCTCCATGATTGATACGTCTAAGACAGGCAGATTGGGGCCTTCGACCAAGGTTGCTGTCCAGTTCCTCCTCGGCGTCCCGATCGAGATTCTGAGTAGGACACAAAGGGAGGCGGCCATGAAGGCGCTTGTCTCTCATCTGCCAAGAGAGTCGGACAAGGCAGAAGCCATCGGGACAGAGTACTGGAAGCCAGTGCTTAGTCTCATGGTTAAGCTGATGGGGCGTCCGACCTTCTACGAGGTACGCTCCAGCTCCGCTATGCCCTCGGTTAAGACTAACACTGCTGCAGGGCATGAGCTTCTCTCATCTAGAGTCAATAGGACGCTGTTTGTCGAAAGTCCACAAGCGCTCGAACCGGCGGTCTAGGGATAAGCTTCCTGTTGATGACGGATTAGGAGATCGGGGTAACTTCAGGCTTCTGCAACAACTGACTGTGCTGGCTATTCGGTAGGTGAATTTTGACCCGGTGTTCGATTGGGTGAAGTTAACAGCGGCAGGCAAATGACAAGCGGGAACCCTGGAGAGCGGGAAAAGGCGTATCTCAGAGAAGCCATCTCGCTTCTTCAGAGCCAATGTGATGATTCAGATGCCGCAGCACGCATCGTTCTTCTCCAAGCCTTCATCTCGACTGTGCAAAGCTCGCCGGCTATCAGGAAACTTGAAGAGGATGGTCTAAATTTCAACGATCTCAACAGTCGACTTGTACAGCTTGCGTCGTCAACGATCGCATCGGGAAAGCGAAGTGGAAAGGGGCTATTAGTTCTCCTCCTCGCCCTCGGAGCACTCAGCGACTTGGACCGTGAGGCCGTCAGATCGGCGTTCTCTGACTCGGTCCCTTCGCTGCTAGAGGCTAGTAACTCGCTCCTTGAGGCCGGATCGCGGGCCGGCTGGGAACTGCGCACGTTCGTGGCAAACCATTTCCCTGAGGTACTCGAATCACCACTGGAACTCAAAATGCCCGTTGAGCAGTCGTCGCCCCAAGGCGAAGGCGAGGAATCCGAAAACGTCGAGTCTGCCGCAACTCTTGACAAGACAGCGCTATTGCAGTATCTTGATGCTGTGGTTCGATCTGCCGACGAAGATGCAAAACTTGGGTACCTCAAAGAGCTGCTCCTTAGGCTCGGTGAAGGCCAAGACATGATCGGTCGCCAGTTGGTCGTTTACCGGCTGATCCAACATCTCAAAGGTAAGGCCGCCGCCGTTCGCTCCTGTCGTACTCTTTTGTTCTGACCCAGCCAGGTTCGCGGCCATCCGACTCCCCTGACCGGTTCGACCTCGCCCAAGCCCACAGTATGCTTTGCGATCGCCTCCTGCAGACGTCAACCCCACCCAGCTTCTACCTGACGGCGAGAGCCATCCGTCTCATCCTCGACCAGAACCCTGCGTGCATGACCCAGTGGAACATTGAGCTCACCCTCAGCACCGTATCCGCCATATCCGCTCGGCCCTCGACCCAGGCCCTCCTGTCCGAATCGCCAGGCATCATCTACCCGGCCCTCTGCCGCCTCGTCGAGATGGTGATCCGGCGCCATCGCAAACGCCTCGACGGACACTTCCACATCCTCCTCATTGCCCTGCAGTCCCTCCTCCGCCTGCTCCTGTCCCAGCCGGACGCGGACGCCGACTCTCGGCAGCAGCAACAACAACAGCCACACGGGAGCGGCGGGAAACAGTGGAAAGAAAAGCAGGCCAAGCTCTTCGCCCGCCTGCTTACCCTTATATGCGAACCGACCGCGGCCTCGGTCACGCGCTCGCAGCAGGCCAATACGGCGGCGGCGGGCGCCGGCCCGCTCGAGTCGGAGCGCGACAAGGCGAAGCGGTATGCGGGCCAGTTCATGTACCTGGTACTGATGCAGTACGTCAAGCTGCAGCTCGAGTATGTGGTGCCGCTCGGGGTGCGGGAGGCGCTGGAGCCGGGCGTGTACGCCATAATGGGCATCACCACGCCCGACGTGTTGCGCATCATGAACGACGGGTTGGATCCGGGTGGGAGGGTGGTGTTCAAGGAGATGTACAAGATGTACCAGCGATTTGGGAAGTGGAGTGGTGTCTGATGGGTTTCGCTGCTTGGTTGCCCCTGTAAATATATCTCGCGTCTTCCTCTACGTACTGTTGTATATGAACAGCACCTGTCCCGGCAGGCGAAGGACAAGAGCAAGGTGTTACCACCCTCGGATGGATTTTGTTTTTCCCCTTTACGCTCCGCCGTCCAAGTTTTTTTTTTTTTTTTTTTTTTTTTTTTTTTTTTGGTGTTTTGCCCAGCAGCATATCGCTGCTTGGCCTGCTTACCTCTCCCTCCGCTCGGTAATTCTCTGCCACCGCTGCGCAAACTCCCGGATCCCGCCCTCCCCGGCCAAGCTCGCATCCACCACGTCTTTGGGCAGCTTGTGTGCCGAATACTGGGAGGAACTGAAGTTGTATGCCGCAGGGTCGTCGTGCTCCACCAACCTCACTTCCGGTTCATCATCATCATCTTCTTCTTCTTCTTCCTCCTCCTCTTCGTCATCGTCATCATCGTCCGTCGTCGAGCACTCCCTTTCCTCGGCCACCCCTTCTCCCTGCAGATCCGACGCGAACCCAAAGAGCGGCCTGGCCACCTTCTTCTCCAACAGCTCGCTCCAGTCGAAGAGTATGGTGTCAGTCCGCGGCGCCCACGGGTTGATGTCGATGAGCCTCGCGCGCCCGAGGACCTTCTTCTCCCGCCCGCCGGCCGCCTCGGCCTCCTCCTCTCGCTCGCGATAGTCCGCCTCGGGGATGTAGACGTCGAAGACGAAGTTGCCGTCGGGAAAGGTGAAGCGCAGCTTCTGAAAGAGCTCCTTGGTGCGCTGGACGATCTGCGGGCGCAGCGAGGCCAGGAAGTCGTAGTAGTTGAGATCGCGCTGCGTGATGGCGATCAGGGTGCGGTCCTTGACGAAGCAGCGGAATTCGAGCGACGGAAGGGGGTTGAAGAAGGCGCGGAGGACTAGGACGTGTTTGAAGTCCGGGCTGGGGCTGCTGCTGCTGCTGTTGTTATTGTTGTTATTGTTGTTCTTGTCGTCGTTGTCGTTGGTGTTGTTGTTGTGGTTACTGGTCGGGGCGGGAACGGTGTCGTCGAAGGCGTGGTCAAGGTCGTGGGAGATGAAGGAGGAAGACTTGAGAAGGATGTAAATGTCATTGGCGGAGGTGCATTTCATCGTGTTGGGGTGGCGTGAGATCCAGGTAGCGTCCTTTGGGGAGGACCAGTTAAGCTTCGGGGCCACGGCACCGCCGAGGGAAGCGATGGCGGAAGTTATCTCGGCGTGGAGGGCGGGAAAGCGGACATCCGGCGGCTGGCGAACTGGTGCGGGATCTCCGTCGTCCGAGTCGGAATCGCTGACATCGTTGTCGTCACGTGGCGGCGGTGGATGGTCAGAGGTGCTGAATGAAGGTTCCCAGTCATCGTCGTCGTTGTCGTCGTCGTCATGCGCCGTGCCATTGTCACTATTGGTGTTGCCCTCATTGGCAAGCAGGATGCCGTCCTCGTGCAACCAGGAAATGAACTCGGGAGTTAAGGGGATGATGCGCGAGCGGATACAGGAGGTCCGGTATCTGAGGGCCCGTCAGTTACCTTGGCGTATCCTGTCAAACTGAAAACAATGCTCACTTTGGGAACCAATAGTCGTAGGAGCAATGTAGGATATGCTGCCTCGAGACTGGGGGAAATGACAGTTCCCCTTGTGCAGTGGCCTCCTGGGATGATGAGGCCGCCGGTTCGGGTCCGGGCATAGCGCTGAGAGTCTGCACGATTGACGACGAGAAAGAAGAATACGAGTAGACGGTGGCTAAGTCGCGGCTACAAACTCTGAAAGACCAGCAAAAGAAACATCAATTTCAAGCCGTGCAATGTTGTAAGTGGTATTTTGGAGGGGTACGAGGGGCAATGAGGATGAGGAATTTTGGTGGGGTTGAATCGAGTCACCTAGACAGGGGTCCCCGCATTTGGAGAGATCACTGCACCTTCTTTAGTGCGGCTCACTTTCCCCCCTAGTGTACTGCCCGGTGAGCTACTTCGTACCGCCGTTTTATGCCGGCCATTTGTCGGGCTCAACAACTTGGCTCCCTCACCGCCTTCCGCAGTAACGCCTCGCCTCCTCCGCGACGACGAGACGAACCGACAAGAGAATTCTTCCCAATTCCCATCCAAGCCCGGAAGAACCCCGAACCTTGGGACTCGGCCCTGTCTGTCAGGGCACCACCGACCTGGCCGCAATTTCGAGCGGGCGGACCAGACAGAGGATAATAACAGAAATAACACCGCGACTAACACCGCGACACCATGTCCGACAATGTCGGCCTCCCGACGCCGCGCGGCTCCGGAACGTCGGGGTACGTGCAGCGCAACCTGGCGCACATGAAGCCGCGCGACAGGGTGGCGCCCTACCCGCCCCGCCACAGCAACGACGCCGACGGCAGCGGCCAGCGACACAAGCCGCGCCAGCCGGACAAGGGCCTGCTCGAGCACGACCGCAAGCGGGAGGTCGAGGTGAAGGTCTTTGAGCTGAGGGATAAGTTGGAGGAGGAAGGGTACGTAATTATTATTATTATTATTCTGCCTTAGTTACCCATCACTCTTTTCTTTCTCAATATTCTTTCCTACCTTACGTAGCTACTACCGACGCAGCATTTTTATGTCCCAATAGAGAAAGAAACACGAAAGAGCTGACATGATGTTGTGGGAATAACAGGGTCGACGAAGAAGAGATCGAGTCCCGGTGCGACGAGCTGCGCAAGAAGCTGCTGGCCGAGATGGAGAAGGGCCAGGAGAGGGGAGGCGGCGGGGTGGGCCTGGGCCCGCGGAGGAACTTCAAGATGCACCAGGTGCACGAGCTGGCGGACGCCAAGATCAAGGAGAGCGAGCGGCTGAGGCAGGCGCTCAAGATCAGCAAGGACTACGAGAAGGGGAGCCATTGGAAGAAGCAGGAAGAGAGGCTGAAGAATCGGCTGGAGCAGGAGACGGACGGAGGCAGGAGCGAAAGGGAAAACGACAGGTCTTGAGGCGGCGAGGTCGAGACCCCAGGATTTCTGTTTTTTTCCTTTTTTTTTCTTTTTTTCTTTTTTCCGCATTCAGTGTACTGTACGGAGTACATAAGGGGTGCAGGCGTTTTGGGTGCTTGCTGGCGTCGCGGTTCCTTTTTTTTTTTTTTTTGGGTTGTCATTGCATTTGTTCAGCATGGCGAGAAAAGGGCAGAAGACGACTCAAGTATCCTTAGGTCGGTAAAAACATGGCAAGGGGGGGGGGGGGGGGGGAAGGGGAAGGTGGTCATCCACAGCCTCATATATTCCTCTCATGGGTTTCCCTTCTTATCCTCTTGAAGGGTTGGACGAGGTTGAAACATTCGGTACAGTACATGCCATTACGAACATAGATCCGTACCTGACCTGCGGCTGGAATATTCGTTTGTGAAATTACACGCTACCTTTACACAGTACCCCCGACTCTGTATGAACAGCGCCGTGCCTCAAAAACGGAATCGGAATGCGCCTGCTGCAGCTCGTGGCCAACCAACTCCAACGAACTGCGCGCCTGCATCTGCAACGCGGTTCGGCGGGCAGGGGCCCAACGGGACATGCGACGCCCGGTGCCCGGAAGGGAAGTGCTCTGCAGGCGGCGGACAGGAACAAGCAAGCAGTGAACTTCCCGTTTGGAAGTGAACATATGTATGTACATATAATTACAGAGATGGTATGTTGAAACTGCCGAGGTATTGAACTGTGGTTATTTCTGAATCAAGGTCATGATGCAGATAACTAGGTAGGTACCTTTTAACTATTCTGGCTGCCAAGTAATTAAATGTTCAAGTTGCAGATAATGTGCGCAGAAACAAGGAAGAAGAAGCCCATGTTTAGTAGATACATACATAACATCTATCGTTACCTTGCACAAGCCAACACTACCGAGGTGGGCGAACCGAAGCCCGACTGGGCCCGCCTTACTATGTAGGCGGGATGCGGCCGAGCTGCAACCTCGAGGCGGGTACGCTAATAAACGGGCAAGGATGGGATGGAACTTATCGGGGCAGACCGGTGCGGATCGCAGATCAGACTCGGGACCTTTGCCAGACGATTTGCAACAAGCGCTCAAGTGGGTTAATAGAGCCAGCCTGAATCGGGGCGATCCCCAGATTACCCCAGATCGTCCGCCACAAGGGGGTACGGGGAACGATCGACTCTGGTTCTCCCCTCCCCACCTTGCCTCACCCCAGTCTCAAATGGTTTCGTGTACGGAGTACGGAGTATGTAGTTAATTTGAGCCAAACCTGGTTAAGGAGCCGAATGGCGAGAGAAAGCAGGCCAGGAAGCGCTTGCCGCACAAGAATCCGTACCCTGTACGGACGTACATACAGGAACAACAGTCAGAGTGCAGTGACATCGTGCTAAGCCAGATATTGAACCCTGCAGTCATTCCGCTCATTTTGTGACTCGCTTCCCTTTTTTTCTTTTTTTCAGCAACGAGGAACAAGCCCGACCGGATAGATCCAAGAAAAGAAACGCCACCCCTAAAAACGCCAACAACCAGTCAGAGATTCCACACAGTCCTTGGGTCGTTTCGTAGCTTTCGGTATATCTCTCGTTCCTAGATTCGGCACGCCAGTCCCCAGAGACAGCTTAACCAAGGCTGGCACTGTCCACTCCCGTCCCTGTCGCGCGTGCCTTTTCGGTCTGTTTCCGAGGCCACGCGTCTTGGCTTGTTCGTGCGTGTGTGCTGTGTCGACCTGTCCTTTCCCCCATAGGAGAGCAGGGCCCTTTGCCCCTGGCAGAAGCACGTCCTTCGGCTTATGCTGAACCGCTTGTCGGCTTGCCAAGTTTTGGCAGACGTCCGGGTCTTGCACAGGAACGCCGATGACTTGGATAACTGAACCGCTCAAGATGAGCGAGTGATTCCGGTCCTTTTTTAATCCAACAACACGCAGCTTCACCCCGGCGAAATTTCGCTGGCGAAGCAGCCGTTCCTTCTCGACTAGCGACGAGGTTGAGAGCAAGCGCTTCGTCCACATCCAAGCTAAGAGTATTGAGCACATGGTTCTGCCGAGGCGCTCGTGGAAGATGTGGAAGTGTTTCCGGTTCGAGTTGTAGACGGTGGTAGGACGACTCGGGTCCCTTAGACTTCGTTTATAAAAAGCCAGATTCGGCCAAGACCCTACAAGAGTAAAGATTACGTTAGCATTGACCACAGTCTGGCAACAGGTACCGGAAGCCACCGGGCGGTTTGCCTACCTGACAATCTTCTCGTCTTCTCGTTCCCTTGGCTCGATCTGCAAGCTCTTGTCGTACATCTCGTGCACGTCGCCGGCAGCTTGCATGTTACTCAGAATGTAATCCTGCAGCTCCGGTACGGGCTGCAGAGAGTAGCCTACGTTCTGGTATTGCTGGATGTCGCGGATAACCTCGGCTGTTTTTGCCCGCTTGGCAAAGTTGATGAGGTTCGTCTTCTTGATGACGGACGGAATGCCGTCTTCGATGAACGTGAGATCCGTCAGGTAGACGCCTAAAGCGTGGCACGTCAGTCAACGTCGAGATCTGGATATCCGAGATTTGACCCGAGAGCCTTGGCCTACCGAAGAAGGGGATACACGGAGGGTTTGCGGCATGAAGTGTTTCCCTGTACTCGCCGAAGTTCTTGGTGCTACCCATCAGCTTCCGCATGGTCTCGAGAGTGCTGTTGACGCGCGCCGGGACCTGGTCCCATGTGCGCTTTAGTCGAGCAATGGGTGCGGTGCCCAATGCCGAGATGATGGATGTCAACGTGGAGAAGTTGTTCAACGACCGGCATTTCTGTGTCCCGCAGTTAGCCATCTATTCTCGAGGCAACGCCTTATCCTGCATGATGGGGAAGGGAAGATAAAGAAAAAAAAAAGGGGGGGTGGTTACATCAGCGACTGAGACGAAGTGCTTGATGACGACGACACGCTTTCTGATGTCGGTCTGTGACAGAATCATCTCGGCCACCCAATTGGTCATCTGATTGGAGTGTAGAATGAGCGCCTTGACGTTGGGCGCCGGCTCCGGTTCCCCTTCGGCGACCTTCTTTTGCCACGTCTTGTTCAGACACTCGGTCGACTTGATCTTGGAGTACAACCGTGACTCGATGATGGTGAGCTGGCGGGCAAACTCGAGAACGTCAATGTCGAGGAACTTGAGCTTCTTCATGTTCTTAGGCATGATGGGCGGTGGGGTGTTCTGGTTGACCGTCTGAACCATCCGTCGCCCGCCCAAGTCTTTGCCGTTCAATCGTTGGTCGAGGATCGCCATCAGAGGGCCCGACCCGGGTGTCTCGGCCGTCTTGATCGTGTCTCTGGCAAAGTTATACATGTCGCGGATGAGCTGCTTCGTCTCCTCGTTATAGTCCTCCATCCAGAAGGTGTCGAGCCAGCTCTTCATAATATTGACGACGCGGAAACGGATCGGGCGCAGCTTCCTGTCTCTCCAGATCTCGTAATCGGCCGGCGACAGGCCTTCAGGCGGCTGGGTAGTAAACCTCTTGACCAGCATCTCGAACAACTCCCGCGCAGTTGTAAAAGACCGGTAGGTCAGGAGGAAGGTGCTGTTGAAGTTGGCGTCCAACTTGTCGTGGCGGGTCAGCTGCTCCACCAGAGCAATCAGAGATCCGCCCTTCACAGCTGGCGGCGTGACTTTCAGATCCCAGGACAGGTCGCTCTCGTAATCCAACTTCAGGAAATCTGGGGTATCCTCGACCACAGGCGGCGGCACCGGTTCTGGGTCTTCTCCGAAGAACCGTTTCATCTTTGAGGGATCGCCCTTTCTGAGGTTGCTGGGAGGGAGCGTCTCGCCGTCGTATGAATGCGACCCAATCGGCAGTCCTGGCCTCGAGAAGCCCCGGGAATCCGAGCGCTGATGTGGCCGTTCGTAGGGCATGGTCTCCATCCTTCTCAATGGTTCACGCTGCATCACCTCCTCGCGCAGGTGCATCTCTTGCTGTTGGATGACCATGGCAACCTGTTCGAAAAGTAGCTGGAGCGAGAAGCCGACGTGGGAAGAGTTCGTCTCCAGAGCCCGCGCACACTGCCTGACGTACTCAAGCCTCTCCTCTAGGGCCTGGCCCCGGACCTCGGACCACTCATCAGCCAGCGGCCCGGCGACGGCTTGGCAGCCCAAGAGCAGGTCCGAGATGTTGTCGTAGAGGCTCTGCTTGTTGGTGCTGAAATCGGTGAGCTGCGGCGTCTGGAAGCTATTGCCGAGCAAGGACAGATCGATCGATTCGATCATGGCGATCCAGGGCCTGAACACGTCCAAGACCTTGCCTGCGGCAGCACACACGTTGTTACCAATCACCTCATGCTTGTAGGGGGTCACCAGCTTGTCGGTAACCAGGAGGTTCTTCTCCAGCTCGCGGATGCTCGACACCAGCATCCGCTTGAGCTCGTCCAGGCGCTCAAGAAGCTCGCCGTCCAGGATGGCGGTGGGCTCCACGACGCCTTCCTCATCATCGAGGAAATTGGAGGTGATTGGGTCGCGTGGACTCAAGCCGTTGTTTTGCCAACTCCCACCGGTGCTTGAGCCGATGACAAACCCGGGGAACAGCCGTGGGATCTCCTCGCCGCGCTGCTGCCGCGCTACTTCGACAAAGCTGAACACGCCCAAAAGGACGCCATCGGCTTCTTGCAAGCATTTCTGAACAGATTCGGCATTTGGCCAGTCGGCAGCCGCGATATGGGAAGAGATGACGAGCTTGGAGAACTTGGACATCATGTCTCGGAAATGGGGATAGAGGGCCTTGTTGGTGGAGATGATGGACGGCTGTCCGGAATGGTTGTCCGTCGTGCCCGAGCCGGCGGCGAGAAGGAGACGCAAGTGGTCCGAGATATCTTCCGCTCGTGCCACATACTCTGCCCTGTTGCCGCTCTCAACGGCCTGGCGATATCGGTCTACCGACTTTTTCATGTTCGTGACGAGCCGACTCCAGGTCAGGGGCGGGGTAGAACCGTCGTCGAAGAAGGAGCGCGGGATCGTCGCAGCCGTGGGCAGATTGAACGCAGAGCTGGTGAAGGAAGTAGACGCTCCTACCATGGGAGTCTGGAGATGGTTGCCGTTGGCATATGTCTCGCTGCGTCCTCTAGTCCCTGCGGGATGGCCATTCATCGAGTCCATCGAGGTAGCCGGCGAAAGACCGTCTCTTCCGCTGGGTCGGCGAGCCCTGGACGCCGGGCCGCGTGCTGCTGCGTTCATCAGAGCTTCGCCCTCCAACTCGGATGCCGAATTCACATCGGATTCCTCTTCTTCCTCCTGGGTCAGGCCCCTCGCGATCAGCTCGGGTGGCGGTCTCGTCCTGTCCGGCACGCTAACGTTCATGCGATCTCGAGGGCCCGTCTCGTTGAGCGACGAGGGAGATTCGAGGGGCAGCTCCATGCTACTCTCGCCCGTCATGGTGTTGTAGTAGAAGAGCCTGCCGTCCGGCGTGGCCTGCGGGATCCAGAAGTCGGCTCTGGAACGGTCGCCGTCGGCCCCCTCGAGCGGGAGCCCTTCGGATTCGTCATGGTCGGAACCGTCGTCATCGTCGATGCCCTCTTCGTAGGCCTCCTGCTCGTCATTCTCGTCATCCAGTCGCTCGGTTTCACCGCCGTCTACCCCCTCGGGTAGCTCGTCCGGACTTGTGATGATTTGGCAGTAGTTGCTCGGGAACCAGCCTCTGACGCCGTTGATCACGCCGTCCCACCAACCGCTCTCCAACCTGGTGATGACCTGGATTATATCGCCTTCGTGGAAGCTCAAGCTTGTCCTGTCGTCGGCCTCGTAGTCGTAGAGCGCGCGCACGTACATTGTGCCGGGCGGCGCCGAGCCGACAATGCCGTTCATGGCGGAGGACGTCTCTGCGGAGTAGTACGAGGAAGCGGTCGACGCGTGTTGACTCTGTACTGCCGACACAGGCGTCTGCGTCATTAGCATGTTGAGGTGATCGCCAGGGCGCGCAGCAGCGACATGGACGAGTGCGCGAGTCGGAGGCCGATCGTTTCCTCAAGCCTGCGACCCCTCGCCCAGGGATGGATGCTGTTGGGCTCGCGCGTTGCCAGTCGCCGAAGTGCGAAGCTGGGCTTTGCTCGAAGCGTCGACGAAGGCGTCCTAATTTCGCAACAGTCCGTGGAAGCGACCACTCACGAGATAGCGAAACCGAGGGTTGAGAGAGATGCAGCGGGTGTTGCTCCTGGGTGGGCACTAGCGAACCTTGTAAAGCCACGAAAAGAGCTGTAACTTAGTGGGCGATATGACTGGTCGGCTGGGGCTGGTGGTCTGGGCGTCAGGAGGTCGCAAGAGGGGAGGGAGGGGGGAGAGGGTTCAATTCGCCCAATTTCTGACCTCGAAAGGCGGGCCGCTGGGAAGGATCCACTAACTCTTCAGTGCGCCTCTCTCCCCGCAGAGTGTCTCCCTGCGCGAATCAAAACGCTATGGTTGCTGAATGATCGCCTGATCACACGCTCCGTCAATGTTAATGAAGACTAGTGTACGGGCATCCGGATAAACAGTCCCAAGCAAGGTCTTGCCTGCGTATGATTGCCAGGAGAGCAGTGCGAGCCCCAAGGGCTCCGGTGATGCGCAGACGGTCCGTTCGTCGGCCCCAGCTCCAGACTCCCCACCTAGTGGAATCCTGCTTGGGCGGGGTGGGACGGGGCAAGGGTGCACCGGGCTACAAACGCTGTATCGAGTAGTACTGTACGCACTACGATATTCGACACTGCGGCAGCGCACATTGTGTGTCCCAATATAGGTAGGTATACTTGTTAGTTACAGGCAGTGTGGAAAGGTTTCCGTTGGGGGGGACTTTAGGGGCTTGACAACCCGTTCATGCCCGCAACGCGATCATGGTACAGTAATAGAACAGGGCTTTGTGTAGCGAGTACGGAACTTGAAGTGGTATCCTCTAGTTACTCCGTAGAACCTTAGTGTACCTTCCTTCGTCGCTTGATTCCAGAAGAACCGAACGGCCTCATTCGGTTACCATCACCCCCACAAACGATCATGAAGCCGCAACCTACAAGCCACTCTCACCTGTGTGCTGCAACCACACTGTTGCACATAACGTTATGCCTTGTGCGGTCCTGCCCGTTGCGATCAATCCCCGCCCCTCCTCCCTCCGGTGCTAACGTCTTCCAGGGCCCCATCCGCGCAGCATACGATGGGACTGCACCGAAAGGTCGAGGCCGGGCCCCTCCGCCGGCTGTCTGTAACGTACTGCGTAAGCCGTTATACTGTATTTCCGTACAGAGTACGCAGCACTGAATACAGCAATACCTGAGGCTCCGTAGATCGTATCAAGACCAAGTAATCCGTATACAAGTTGGCGGGAAGCCTACAATGGAACTCGTTCGGAACTTCATTAGCAAGTCACCAGCGAAAGATGGCAAATGTCCGTGACACACATGCGCGATACACTACAGCCTCGCAGTACAAGTTGAATCATTCCATACGGTGTCCTATCTCCATATTCAAGCACAGCTGGTTATGGCGAGAACCATGGATCCCCGGCCTTGGAGTAGGTTTCTCCTCCTTTCCATGCCACTCCCTTCGACACAGCAATCGATCTTCCCGTGCCTGGTCTCGAGTCATGTATTGTTGAAACCAAGACCAAAAAAAAAAAGGTTTGAGTGAAGACCAGAATAATGATGTCACTGCAGGAGTGTAGTAGAGAGCCATTTGTCACTCAATCTCCACCAAAAAGTCCGCCCAGCCAAAAACATTTTTGATACGTCTCCCCCCCTCCAGTAAGTCAGATGAGTGCAAATAAGGCGTACACCCTCTCTACATTGGCTCGAGTCAGACGGATGTACAGTACTATGCGTGTGTCGGTACATACGGAATACGGAGTGCTGGTAGTGTTGATGCGCGCCAGCTCAACCCCGCCTGTTTAGTCGGATTAACCAACTCCCAACCTACTGCGTTCATCGGCGGTTTATCAGCTACAAGGCAATAGATTTTTTTTTTTTTTTTTTTCAACTTGACGTCTCATCCATCAGCCTGGACCAAATCGCGTCTCTGTTTCTTCACGATATCGGTCGTTGGCGCAGGACTTCCACTCGGACTCTGGACACCACCGATCTGAGCAAGACGTCACAGCGAATTTCCTTTCCACGTTTCTCAGCGACAGAGCGCCACGGCTCTAGCAGAGATGTATGTTGAAGTGGTCTCCGTCTACTCAGTAAGCACCCGACAGGTCCGAGTCCCGTGGCACCAGTCTCGAGTTCTGACAATGGCCAACACAGAATCGTATGGCAATCTCATTGCCCTCGTATTGTCGCTCTCCGTTGGACTGAAACAGGCGCGTCCCAAGCCGCGACCCTGAGAACCTGATAGAGCTCCCGTCGGTATCGTGCGACCTCGCCAGCACATGCTCATGAACAACGGGATGGCTCAGCTTTTCCTGATGAGCTGAGAAAGCCGTACCACGTTCGGATTGCCTTGCGATGCTTCAGCGCTGTCAGGACGGGGCCAGAGGCGGGGCACGAGCGTTAAAAAAAGCGGCCAGTTGAAAACACAACAATCACTCTGCTGGTCCTCCGTCGTCTAAAGGAGGTCAGAGGAACGAACGAGGAAGAGACCATATAATCTATACACCACGCATCGGGCACCAAGAACATCAGCACGTGCTTCCGCAGGAGCGCGCCGTAAAGGGCCGTGGCATAACTCCCGGAAGACGAACATCGCCGTTCCCACCAAGTCTCGTGACCGGAGTTCCCGCCACCGGAGGGAAGAGGGATGGCGTTCCCTCGTCAACAACACGATACTTACCGCCCGCCGCCAGCTGAGCGCCACGTGTACTCTAACCACCCCTGATGGATGTACTGCGTGTGTACACCCCTGACTGAGGCTAGGTCAGTTTGGGGCTCGATGTCGACAGCGGTGTCTGCTTGGTAACAAACTCCCGAGGCTAGAACGGAAGCGAGCAAGGGCGAGCCACCGCCGTTTGGGAGCCAGAGTTACCTACCTGCATCAACCCGCCACTTGGCTTTTCTTCAAGGGAGGCAACCGGCGGGCGTTCCGAACAAGAGATCGTCCGATTTGCTCCCTTGACGCTACGGTACAATCATGCGGTACGAAGTCCGGAGTTATGGACAGAGGATCTGAAGGTGCGGTGAAGCCCTGGTACATTCCGGAATCCACTAGCATGGCTCTTCACGACCAACCGACGCTTGCTTCTTGACCCCTGACCGCGTGCTCGATAAGTCAGATAGTTATTGTCTGTGACGGCGCGCATGAAGAATCTGTCACTTCTGTTGCAATCGCCCGCCCAGAGACATCGACGATGAGACGCCCTCAGATCTGACACGAGACGCGAAGGCCAAATCCTGAGCATGAAGGATGATGGACAGGGTTAACGTTAGCGAGCAACCTTGATGGGACCAATTTCCGATCCCTCGGCTTTGGGCCATGTGTCGAAAGGCTCGGATGTCACCCGGTTGGAGACGAGGTTCCACCCTTCCAGCTCCATGCGAAACATGCGCTCGGTAGTGACACAGGAGGAGCGAATGAACACGTCCGTCGAGTCATCATGAGGTGGCGGACGACGAGCTATTGCAGTAGAGACTGGACATTGGGGAACGGAGACCAAAGAGGTAGACGGGGAGGGAAAATAAGAAAACTAGAAGGTATCGGATCGGTACGGTGATCCACGGTGGTCTGGACAATGAACCTCGATGGCCGCGCTCCGCCGGGAGCGCCGAGAACCAGGGGTTTGCTATGCCGTCCTTCTTCTTAAAACGCTTCTCCCGACCGGTTGGCCATTTCTGGCACCATAGTCGTCG
This sequence comes from Thermothelomyces thermophilus ATCC 42464, assembly GCF_000226095.1. Lineage (NCBI taxonomy): Eukaryota > Fungi > Ascomycota > Sordariomycetes > Sordariales > Chaetomiaceae > Thermothelomyces > Thermothelomyces thermophilus. The sequence goes on from NC_016474.1 coordinate 3,585,615, forward strand.
AGTTTTGCGTGTACAACTGCGGTTGTGCCCCGACCGAGTCTGACTCCGGTTGGGTGGGATCACCGAGCTGGCTCCCTGTGCTTACTTGAGCAAGTGGACAGTTTTCCGTCTTTGTGGCTCAGCCTCTGCAGATGCAAGGGGGATGACCACCTTCCGGCCTTCCGAATTTTTCCCCTTGTCCAGGGTTGCTTATTGGCACCCGAAAATTCATCGTGTCCCGCCAACAGAAAGCAATTTGTGACCTGCAAAGAAGAAAAAAAAGAAAAGAGATAGGAGGGGCAATCAGCAGGTATCTCTGGAACCAGTAGCCATTGTCAGTAGCGTACTGTACATACCTTTCGGGACTATCACCAGCGCTTGTCAGTTTACTTTGTACGGTGCCATCATCTGTTTTCTTGATCGCGAGATGGAGATGAGAACCACCCTCCCCACATCGCACGCTGCACAATGCGACGGGGAACGCGCACCGACTGGTTGCGGGTCCACCGTTCTCTGCAATCAGTCTGCAAAGGGGAAGCAGCTCCCGTCCCCAAACGCACCGGGCTGCAACTTTGGTGCAGGTGGGGGAGGTGGGGCGGCTTCTCAAGTCCAAGTTATCGAAGGTTCCTTGGGAGGTTCCAGGTTGCATTCCCAGAAACGCCGGGAACCGCCACTGTGGCTAGCAGCCGGCTTCCCCTTCCGCCCCGGATAGCGCAATTTGCTGGCAGGCAGGCTGGCCGGCCACCGTGCACGCAATTCAAAAGGGGGAGGGGGCTGAGAAAATCTCTTCGCCTTGGCCAAACATGGGCGCCATGGCTGTCGTGGTGATAGATGTCATCAAACATTTCGGCATTTCTTTGTGTTTCGTTTAGTTATCAGCGCTGCCATGTCTGGCACGCAAGAGCTACCCCTCCAATTGTCATGGATGAAGCTTGATCCTAAGTCGCGAGTTTCGATGGATTCAAAACATCCTCGGTCTGGTCGCCAAGACTCTTAAGCCTGACCGGTCGATCTCCACTCGAGTGGATCACAGAGCCCAGCTGCCACCGACCATGCAGTTGGAACCGAGGGAATCTGGGCGCCTGAAGCGCATGGGAACGCGTTGTACATACGAGCTTGAAGTTGATGGCGGGATGAAGGGGGGAAGTGATGGGAGGGAGGAGGGGGAGGGGCAAAAGAAAGCAAGCCTCAGACCCCTCGGCTGGAGCGAACCCCGCCAATTTTTCTGGCCGATTTGCTGGTGCAGCGCCACGGGGTACAGTCGGGTAGTTTATCTCTGGATGAGGTGTATGTAGTATGTATAGTACAGTACAGTAATCCGTACACATCTCTCGCGCTTCCGTCAGCGAAGCTGTGGTCACGGGAACAACCGCGAGTTGTTGATGTGGCATTCTGGACGTCGGCGCTCAGAGGATTGGCTGTGGTTGCCCGCTGCCGCAGCCCTACCTACGGCATTGCCGTGCATAGAGGTACCTCCACTCGTGGGCCTCCTGCTAATAAACAGCACCGTCGAGAGACCGCTAATTTAGGGAGGCCTAGTGTAGACAAGGCAACGTGCTTGGACAGAGTGGACAGCTGTGTGAGGGTGGATGACCAAGGTTTCAGTTCGCTCGCTCGCGATGCCCCGCGATGACAGCGCAACGCTGCGAGGAGCGAGCAGACCCACAGCATCCCAAGCTCTTGCAGCTCCGAACTCCACTGCTCGTGGAGGCCAAAGTAAAGTCACCATGTGGCGGTCAGCGAGGCGCACTTACAAACACTCTGTTAGATACCCTTCTCGAAAACCGACCGTCGAGGAGTGGAATGTGCGAGGACGAAGAGCTGTTGTTTGCACAGCCGCGAAAATCCCGTGGTTGAGGGGCAGCTAGTCGAGGCGTCACAAGGTGTGTACTCAAAAAAAGCACTCGCCGTGGGCGGTACCAAGCTGAACGTGGCCAATTTCCGCGCCGTCAAACGCGAGGCCCGGAAGCTCCGTTCTCCAACGCGTTAGGATGAAAGGGGACGGCTGATAGGCAGCCCTCACAAATCAGGCGGCAGGCTTAGGATCGATACTTGTGCTGTTAATCCGGTCCTGCCCCGCGTAACCCCCTCTCTGCACCCCACCACTTTATGCCAGTACTTGCTCGAGACTTTCGGGGCCTGTCGATGGGAGACGTATGGCCCCTCGCCAAACACTCCAAAGTGCACAGCAAGCGCGCAGAAAACCGTTGTTGTCCCTCCTAAGACGTACTCGGTGCGACTCACCGCTCTCTCAAAGGACGGCTGCTGGGGGGAGCTGCCGCAAGCTCAAACGGTCACCCTGAGCGCAAAGTAGCTGACTGGTTGTCAATTCCCAACCACTTGGTGGGTCCGCCAGTGCTTCGTTCCTTCCCGGGCTCGACTGGGGACGCGAGCCGCTAGGCCATTTCGGGACAAAGCAAATTCGCACGCAGCCCGCTGGTCGCTGGGTGGTGTCACCCCCACCTGCATTGGCGGTTTCCCTTTTCCCCCTCCGCGAACCTCCGCAGCCCATTTTTCCCCTCTCGTCCCCCCTTCTTTCCCGCCGTCAGCGGTTTCGAAAACCCCTCCCACTTTTCACTTTCACTCCCACCACAGTTCATTGATCAACACCGCGCTTGTGCAAGAGGTCTTTGCTCTTTGCAGCAAGACACCAACCCGATCCCATTTGGCGCAGAGTCGCCTTGTTTAACCCCTCTCGTCGGCATCGATTTCCATGATCATATCACAAATGAGCAGCTTCACGACCAAGAGTCCGCAAGACACACTTTAAGTCCCACGGGAGCGCGCGAGCGAGCGAGGAGTCAGGCGATCTCAACTATCGTTCTGTGAGGAGGGTTCGTTCCAACACCACTTCCGAGTTCTGCTGTCATTGTCGCCATCGCCATCAAGCCGCCTTGCAGCCAGCCGGTTTCTCTTTGTAGCCCGCTCGACGTGCAGACGCGACCATAATAGTCCAAGATGCCTGGTGCAAGCGTGGCGGTAATGCCAGCCTCGGCTGCATCAACACCGGCTACCCGGAAGACCTCACTCGCCCCAGAGAGAAAGTACAAGTGCCAGTTTTGCAACAGGGCCTTTAGCAGGAGCGAGCACAGGAGCAGGCATGAGCGATCTCGTACGTCGAGCTTCCCCCCTTGTTCACGCCGCCTCTGGGCAATCCAGGCTGACCCATCGATTTAGACACCAAAGAGCGGCCGTTCAAGTGCATGAAGTGCCGTAGCACTTTCGTGCGACGCGATCTACTTCTCCGCCACGACCGTACCGTCCATGCCAAAGACGGAGGTGTTCCCCTCCACAGCGATGGCAAGCGTCGCGGCGGCCCCAAGACGGCCAGACCTGCTAGCGGCCCTTCTAAATCGGCCATCGCCATCGATACTTCAACCCTCGAGCAGATTGAAGCTAGCAGCGACGGCGTCTTCGACGTCGAGACCGCAGCCATGCTTGTTGCTGACCTGCACCAGAAGGCGACCGCGGCGGCCAAGGCGAACGGTCACTACGACGGCAACTCGAGCATGTCCTTCTCACAGAACGAGTCGGCGATGATGGAGCCCTCGGTCACGTACCCCAACGGCGCGATCGGCCTGCCGCAGTGGGAAGGCTTCGTGTCCCAGGAGCACAAGGCGCACTCGGTCAGCTCGGCTGCTTCGACATCGTTCGATTCCCAGAACACCAGCCAGCTGCGTTCTCTTGCTGGACAGAACGCCAACGTAATGGCTCCGGGGCTGCAGGCGCTCGTCAACTCGCTCCCTCCTTCAGCCGCAGGCACTCCTGCCCCTCAGTCGCCCTTCCAGGCCCAGCGCAGCCATACGCCGGCCGACGCGTCCCAGCAGCCTTCCTCAGGCTTCAAGGCTCCTCAGATTCACGGTGACGAGGAACGGAACATGGTCCTTGACAATATCCGCAACAGCGATAGAGAGCACGCCATCCCTGAGGGCTTCCGCGTTCCCAACCTGCCCTCCTTGAACCGGTATCTGGCTACCTACTTCGGCCTGTTCCACCATCACCTGCCGTTTCTGCACCCGGCTTCCTTCGAGCCGACCCGGGTCTCGCCAGCGCTGCTTCTCGCTGTCCTTTCCATCGGCGCCCTGTACGCGTTTGACCAAGAGCAGGCCTACATGCTCCACATTGGGTCCAAGGTGTTGGTCAATCAGTTCCTGCAGAACAAGGAGAACTTTAGCTCCCGAAAGTGCCCCCTCTGGACGATGCAGAGCTCGCTTCTGAACATGATCTTTGCCAGCTGGAGCGGCGATCCCAAGGGCCTCGAATGGGCATGCTCGATCAAGAGCTTGCTCGCCAACATGGTTGCAGGAAACCGTTACGAACTGAAGCTTCGACAGGAAGCTCGCGAGGGTCGCGCCCCGACCCGTGCCGAGTGGGTCGAAGACGAAGGTTGCCGTCGTACATACTACGCCGTCTACATCTTCTTCGGTTTGTTGACGTTGACCTACAACCACACGCCGGCCATGAGCTTTAACGAGTTCGAGGATCTCGAGCTCCCGTCCACCGAGGGTCTGTGGAACATGAAGGTCTCGGAGGATGCCTGGCAAGATCACCTCAAGGTGTCGCGCAGCGTCACCTTCATGATGGCCCACGACAACCTGTTCCAGGGCGAGACGCTCAAGTATAGCGCCTTTGCGACTCGCGTCATGATCAACGCGCTCTTCCTCGAGGTCTGGTATCACAAGCGCAGCCCCGAGGCGCTGCAGGACGTGGTGACCGAGTACAAGCTGCGGCTTGCCCTGGAGACGTGGGAGAAGTCCCTCGACCTCTGCGAGCCCGAGGCTTTCTCGGTGCCGCTGAGCGCGCCTCACAAGGGTCACCCTCTGCTCTTCAACGCGAAGGCCATGTTCCGCAACGCTCGGGCCCGGCTCGAGGTGGACCTGAAGACGGTTCAGGAGGCGCTGCGATACCACGACTCGTACGAGGTCGCCGCGGCCATGTCGAACTCGAGGGATCGCGTCAAGCGCTCGAGCGAGATGCTCAAGGTGATTCAGGAGTGCTACGACTGCATCGAGACGGCGGTTCTGCAAGGCGTCCGCTGGGTGGCCCGCACGTCGCCGACGAACTGGAGCATCGAACACCCGCTGTGCGGTATGGATCTCATGATCATCCTCAGCTTGTGGCTGTATCGTCTGGAACATGACGAAGAACCGGCCACCGAGGAGGAGTTGGTCATGTACAACCGTATCCGCCAGCTGTTCGACAAGGATCTCGATGAGACTTACGTGACCCACCTGAGTTCTGTCGTGGCCCGTCTCTGGGGCTCAATGCTGGACGAGGTGGTTGTCTGGGGGTAAGTTGCAACTCTACTCTCTCCTCCACACACAAATAAAGAATATTTCATGCTGACAGACTTGGGTAACAGCATCACTCGGCTGATGGGTGAATCCTTCCGTCTCCACTCGCAGGCCTTGATCGGCTATGTGGACGATGTTGCTGCCTCCCCGAGCGTCTCGACGCCGTCTATGACTTCTCAGGGTGCGGACGAGGACAGCGTGTATTAACTTGATGACGTTGACGGTTCTCTTTTTTTTTGTTTTTGTCGTCTGCTGGGAACGGGCGGTGATTCCCAGGGCTTATACCTCTCGCGTTTCCTTCTTTTATCTCTTTTTTTCTCTTTTTTTTCCTATCTCTTTCCTATCTCCTTTTTTCTCTTTTCGTTTCCTTTTATTTCCTGTACTCTTTCCTCGTTCTCTGCGGAGTAATGTCTCTTGTTGGTCAGATCGGGCGCGGAGGGGAGGTGTTTGGGGGCTTCCTTGCCTTGGGAATTGCTTTTCTTTCCCTGCTGGTATTGCGCGTTTTGTTCTTGCTGCATTATCGTTCATGGGCTCGGCAAATGGGGGCAGGTTTGGTACGGTTTCGCATCGGTCCAGTGGGAGGACCACCGCTCCCGCAAACCTAATATCTGCACTGTTGGCTGGTCCATGTGGAGGGCTTTTACACTTCGTTCTCCCTGTTTCATTAGCACCGCTTACTGACTATTTAATCCTGCCTTTCACAGCAATCTCTCTCATCGTTTTTCCGCGTTTTGTTTCGCTTTCTTTTTCTTCTTTTTCTCCCCTCTTCCTCTCTTCGCTTCGTTCCGGATACCTTGTTCGATATATTGTTTGTCTCTTGTTTCCTAGCATCTCTGTCCTGTTTCATGCTTTATTTTTTTGGGTTGTTTGTTCCATCTCTTCTACTTCCTGTACTAGATACGGGCGAAATCTAGGGAGGGAGGCACTCGGAGAGGATGGAACTCAAGGATGGGAGGGGAAAGGCGGCGGTTGGGACTGTTGTTGGGCTGGTGGGGTTTCATACGGCAGTAGTTTGGGCTTTTGTACTGGCGCAGGGGTAGCCGCGCAGAGTGAGTTCGTTCAACACAAGATTGATAATCTCTACCGCGACCTCGCTGCTCCTTAGCCTATTTATCGCCTGTGTCTTTTGGTGGGTTGATCTGATGACTAGGTTAGATATGTAGGGCGACTGGTCCAGTATCAAAACCGCATCTCCACTTCTCCTTGGTTGGCCGGTTCCTCGAAATTGAACCTGTTCATTCCGCCTTCTCCGAATAGTACTGTACTTCTCCGAATATTACCTCTCGCAATCTTTGCTCCGGCGTCGCCACAGGAGGCTTCTATCCGATGACTAACTACTGTGCCTAGAGGCAATGAAGGGATGGATTGTTTGTGCAATTCACCGGAGAGTCCTCACTAGTGACGGGTTCCTGCAGTTATTTGCCTTTCTCGGCCGGCAATGGTCACGTCCTCAATCTCGGTCAACGGGTGGCTGCCTAGGCTCTTTTGGCGACAATGGCGTGAGTAGCTGTGTCCAAAGCTCTCTCTGCTTTGCAAACAGCCATGGGGATCCCAGCCCAAGCATCGGCCTCTCTTTTCTCTCGCCTTGCTTCCTCATCCGGTGCGGCCCGAAGCCGGGCTTGCCCGTCTCGGAAGCATTTTGCATTTTGCTCTTAAACATATCTTTCGATGGATCCAGAGGGGCTCCTGGTCAACAGTTTGGCGTCCCAGGCTTTTTTGTGTGACAACCGCATGCCGACTCTGCGTAACCTGGGCCCCCTTGGAGGGATGGACACACACACACACATATATATATATACACGTAGGGAGAGAGAGAGAAGGAGAGATACGGGCCCGGTGAAGAATAGCGTGTGGTCTTGGGGGACGAGATCATTCCGCAGCCCGCTTTTCCCGTTCTTCAAACTTCCCATATATCCCATTCCCCCCCCCCCGCCCCTGATAGCAGAATCGCCGAAGCCAATCCAAACACCATATAACCTCAAGACCATGAGCCCGCCACTGCCACTTCCCCCGCCACGACGTCGCCCTCCCCTCGCGGACCTCCTCGCCACCAACGTCACCCCCCTCTTCTTCCACCTCCACCTCCACCTCCACCACCTTCTCGTCCTCCTTCTCATCATCATTGTCGTCGGCTACGCGCCCCGGACGGCACGCGCAGACTGCGAGTGCGGCTACCTCGCCGCCGTCCACGGTGGCGACAGCAGCAACCGCCGAGCCCTCTTCACCGACCTCCTCGAAACGGACTTTGCCCGCCTGGCGGCCGGCGCGCGGGATGATGATGACCATGATGATGGTGATGATGATGATGCCGGGCCCGACGCCTCCCCGATCGAGGGGTGGGCGCGCCAGGCGTTCAACCTCACCCGGGAGCGGGCCCGGGGCGAGTACGGCGAGCTGTTTGCGGTGGAGAACGTCGGGTTTGTTGCTGCTGCTGCTGCGTCGTCGTCTTCTTCTTCTTCTCAGGGAAACGTCGCTGGCGACGAGGGGGGAGGATGGAAAGAAGGGGAGGAAAGAGGTGGGATTGGGAGCGGGGGGAAGAGGAGGAAGAAGGGAGACGCGGGGCTGCGGCTGATGGTCCGGGCCGAGATCGTCGACGGGATGGTGCCCGTCGCGGAGCTGGACACGCAGCGGCTGGACCTGATGTGGGGGACCTTCCGGGCCATGATGAAGGTGTCTTCGGTCAAGGGGACCTGCGCCGCCTTCTTTTGGGTGGGTTTTCCTCCCTCCCCCCTTTCCCTTTTCCTCTCCCCCTCCTCCCCCCCCCCCCCCAAAAAAAAAAAAAAAAAAAAAAAAAAAAAAAAAAAAACACTCCTTCTTTTTTGTTTCCCTTCCCCTCCGTCTGACAGCTTGCCCTTTGATCGACCGACCGACTGATTGACTGACTGACTGACTGACTGCGTGATGGGGACGGGAGGGCGGGGGGGGACGGGGAATCCGACGGGAGACAGTACTTCAACGACACGCAAGAGATCGACATGGAGTTCTTGTCCAAGGACTTCAACGCGTCCAACGGCAGCTACCCGGTCAACCTGGTGCTGCAGTCGCGCGAGGCGGCGGCGGCCGGGCACGACGCGTCCGGGACGGGCGGCGGCCACTTCGTGCGGGCGCTGCTGCCGTTCGACCCGACGGGGGACTTCCACGAGTACCGCATCGACTACCTCCCCGGCCGGGTCACCTTCTACGCGGACGGGGAGCCGCTCGCCGACATGGAGGGGGCCGCGGTGCCCTCGTCGCCGGGCCACCTGATCCTGCAGCACTGGAGCAACGGGAACCGGTACTGGTCCGGCGGGCCGCCGGCCGAGGACGCGTCGCTGCTGGTGAGCTACGTCAAGGCCTACTTCAACTCGTCGACGGCGCAGAGACGGCGCGACTGGGAGGCCCGGTGCAGGGATCCGACCGCGCCCGGCGCCGTCTGCGAGATCCCGGATGTGGCGCCGGGAAACTGGAGCGCCGCCGCCGACTGGTTCTTCGCTGACCACGCCAACATGACCAACAACCAGACCGCGTCGGGGCAGAGCGAGGAGGCATCATCATCATCGCCATCGACAGAGCCGTCGTGGTCCATCATCATCATCGTCTGTTGGCTTTGGCTGTGGCTGGCGGCCGAATTCGCTTCTGCGGTGTGATTGATAGATAGTATAGGCGTGAACCGAACCGGAGGGAGCAGTCGGTTTTTGCTTTTGGAAACATATGATAATGGTCGTGAACGGATGACGGGATGGACATTACTGGTGAAGGAGAAGCACACTACCGCCACGCCACACCACCAGCCTCCCCTTTTCATCCTTTTCCCCCTTTCCCTGCCCTTCAGAACCCCAACACCCAAGAATGGAAAAGAAAAGAAAGAAGGAACCTCATTCTCAGGGGGTTGATGAGTAGCATAACAATAGCGAGATTCCTCATAACTTGCTAGCAATTCGCGTCCCCCATTCTTCAACGACCCAAACCAAACTCGGGACCTTCCGTCTGCTTTGTCATCCTAGGAACTTGGGGGATTCGTCAACGCCGAAGTGTGCCCTTCTTTCCAGCTTCCCATCTCCAGCAGCATGCTATACAGCAAACTAGCAAAGCCATGTTGTTTTGGGTTCCCACTCTCACGTCCCTGCTACTGCCGGCTTACTATGCCAGCTTACTTTCTCGAGCGGGTGACCCTACCCCCCGTCCTAGCCGGCGCAGGGGCGGGTTTCTCGGCCGCCTTACCCTTGGTCGCAGCGGCTTTGCCCTTGGGAGCAGGAGGCGTCTTGGATTTTTTCGGTGCAGGCGCGGCTTTTGCCCTGCGAGTGCTCCGCGTCGTCGGCGGTGGCGCAGACTCGTCCTCTTCTTCTTCTTCATCATCTTGTTCCTCCTCAGCCGCCTCCTCCTCCTCCTCCTCCTCCTCTTCGCCCGCCTTTTCTTCTGCCTCGTCATAGTCCTTGCCGTTCCCCGGCTCCGCTTCGCCATTATCAGCCTCCGCCATCTCCACATCCTCGTTCTCCGGCTCGGAGGGCCCGCTCTCCGACTTCTCCCGAGCGCCTCGACCGCGTGCGGACGCAGCCCTCGTCCTCCTCGTGGCCGTGGCGCCTCCCTTTCCCCTGACAGCGAGCGATTTCTTCTTGGGCTGCTGCTGCTTCTCAACCTCCCCGGTCTCCTCTTCTTTATTATCCACTTCTTCATCATCTTCTTTCCCTTCTTCCTCCGCCTCCCCCTGCACTACCACTTCCTCCTTGACCTTCTCGGTCTCCTCCTCTTCTCCAGCCCCAGATCCATCCTCGCTCCCGGACTCGCCCTCCTCACCACCGCCCTCATCCTCTTCCTCTTCCCCCCCCTCCCCGTTGACGTACTCCCACTCGGCCACACCGTCAAGCATCTCTTCGTCATCCACGTCCGAGTCGCGCTCGACATAGGACCGGTTTGCCGCTGTGGACCGCGAGCTCCGCCGGCGCTCCGACTCGGGGATGAACCTCTCTTCGCGCGCGGGCCTCTTGGCCTTGCCGGGAATCTTCTTGGGTTTCGGGGTAGCAGCGCCAGACGACTTCTTCGCGCTCTTGACGGGCCTCGCCTCTTTCGCCTCTTTCGCCTGCTCGCCGCCGGACTGCTGCTGTACGCGGGCTTTCTTGGAAGGATGAGAGTCGTCCCCCCGGTCGTCGACAGCAGATTTGCGTTTCTGAGCCGAAGAGGGGGAAATGCCAGGTTAGCTTGGAGTCCAGTGTTGAGAGAGGGACGCGTAGGTTATTGGAAAAGGAGAGATTGGGAAGGGAAGAAAAAAGGGGGGCGGAGGGGAAGAGAGGGAAGGGGTCTTGTGGACTTTACCTTCTTGCGGTCCATCGCGCGAAGAAGCTCATCCAGCTTGTCGTCGATACCGTCGGGCACAAACTGCTTCTCGGCGATCGCCTGCGCTTCGTCATGCGACTTGAGCGGGCTGTAGAGACCCACCGGCAGGCCGACCTTGCCCGGGTAGGCGTTGAAGACCCAGTTCTTCTTGTCCTGCCACTTCCTGATGACGGCCTGTGCCAGGTCGCTCAGCACCTGGTGGTTGTTTCCCCGCTCGTCCAGCGCGTCCTGCGTCTGCTTGACCCGCTCAGCGTACTTGTAGATCAGGCCGAGGTTGGACTCCGTCGCGACCAGGCTGACGTAGAAGAGCAGGTACCGCGCGTGGTCGACCAGCTCGTCCAGTTCTGCGCTGTAGTCCGGATGGTGTGCGAGGAGGGACAGGAGGCGGGGCATGACGGCCTCGAGCACGGGCTGCTTGTTGTCCTGGAAACGGCGCGCCCGCGACCGGATCCACGTCTCGGTCCGCTGCTTGAAGTCGGCACTCGGCTCGAACGCCATCAGGAAGACGATGGTGTAGAAGCGGGACCGCAGCCTGTTATCTGCCAGGTACTTTTGCAGCTTCCTCACGAAGCCGTGGCGGACCTCCTGGACCGCATCCTGCGTCGTGAGGGCCAGCGCGTCGAAATCCTCGGGCGAGAGCTGCTCGTCAAAATGCTTTTGCGTGCACAGCTTCAGCACCAGCTGCGCCGCGAGCAACCTTAATCGTGACCGGTGGTGCCTTGGCGTCTCCTTGGTTTTGGATAGCTCTCCCTTGGCCCTGATCAGCTTCATGAAGAGCTTCCAGACTGGCCTGGCCTTCTCCTTGGCCTCGTCGATGTCTTCTATGCTCCTGAGCCTGTTGGCCAGCGTCTTGAGAGCCAGGCATTTCGCTTGGCATTCCTCGTCCAGCTCGCCATCGTCGACCCAATCCGGATCCTTGGCGCTGGTTTTCGTTCGGACCTCGAGAAGGATTTGCTGGACCGCCATGTTGAGGATCGTGTCCTCCGCTTCCTCGGTCACCTTGGGCGCCAGGAGCTCGAGCTGGCTCACGGCGGCGAGCTTATTTAGAAAGCTCTGCGACCCATAGGACCAGTCCTTCAGAATCCGCTGGAGCAGATCTGTCGCGCTGACCAGGCTCTTGTCGTCCTTTTTAGCAAGGAGGATGTTCACCGCGTATTTGGCAGCCCTGGCGGGTCGGCCGTAGAGCGCGTAATTGATCATGGTCCGCGTGAAGTCCTTGTCCGCCGGCACGTCCTTGGGGTACTTGCGGGCGTACGTCGAGCACGCCTTCAGGGTCTCGACAACCGCCAGGTCGTTCTCCCGCGTCTGCGTGGGCGCCTGGTCGACGAGGTCCTTACAGAGCTGTCCGATGTGCGTCTTGAAGAGGCCGGGGTTTCGTTGCGATATCTCGTTGAGGATCTCGTGGGCAGCTGATCCCATGTTGCCCTTGTCCGACCGGGAATACTCCATGAAGCTGGCGAGGTGGCTGCGGTTGAACATCAAGCAGCCGGATCGATAGAGGAGGGGCAGCAGTGTATCGCGGACACCCGGGTCCTTGCTGGCCTGGATGCGCTTCAGCAACTCCTTGAGCGCCTTGTGGACGGTCTTGAAGTCGTGCTCCGGGCCGATGATATACTTAATTAGGTTGTAACTGCGTCTGTCATTGGCTTTCGCGAATCGATACAGATCCTGCTCCGCTTTGGTGCCGTCCGGGAGGAATTGAGAGATATACCGCGTCGTCTTGTTAAGGTTGGCCATCTTCTTGGACGCATCCCCGTCCATGACGCCTCCGTTGAATTGGTCGCATTGCTTGAGATAGGTCTCCAGGACGTGAGCAAACTGGGGCTGCCTGGCCTGCATGGCAAAGAACGCCTTCTTGCCGTTGGGATCGAGGGAGCGGACGAGGAGCAGTATCCTTTCCGCCCGCACCGCGTCCGGGTCGGAGATGGCTGCCCCGGCGGCGGTTTGGGATTGGGAGCTGCCGTTGGAAGTAGTAGTAGCATTCTTGGCCTTCTTAGGTTGGGGCGGATAGGAAAGGGGTACGAGACATTCGAAGATGACACGGTCGAGCAGGACATTGAGCTCCAGGTCGTTTGCATAGAAGGAGTTGTAGATGCGGCTGGGTACCGCGCCGAGGGCGGCCGTGACCGCTTCGTGACCGGCGAGTAGCTCTCCGGTCGCGACGCCCCAGAGCTTTCCCAGCAGCGACATGGCGGCGACCCGAACAGCCGGCTTCTTGTCGCGACAGCGGTCGGCTAGGGTGGACAGGACAGAGCCTTCCTTAGCGACACCTCCGTTCGGCCCAAGCTTCAGGATGACATCCCGGAAGCTGAAGCACTCGATGGCCTTGACGGCCGCGAGTCTGACCTTCTCGTCGCTGTCCGAGAGCTTCTCTCCGAGGCCCTGGATCAGCGCCGTTTCGTCCTCTCGCCCTAGTCCGATGCCACCGGCCGAGGTGGAGAGAATGTATCCGGCAGCCGATGTCCAGGCGGCGCGGATGGCCGGCGACTTGTCGTTTCTCCTGCTGAGAAAGCTGTGGAAGGTCGCGTTGTGCGTCTGCGAGAAAGAGATGGCGGAGAGGGGCGTCGTCAAGATGTTGGTCACCGGAGCCTCCTCCGTCTTGTCCTCGTCGTCCAGCCGAAGCGGCGGGTAAGCAGCCGGGTCGAGCGTCGGGGGAGGAGGCGGCCCGGCAGCGCCGATGCCCGAAATCATGTCGCCCAACGTCTCGGTGGCGAGCTGCCGCAGGTGCGCATTGTCGGCAGACAGTTCGGCGTCGACCTGCGGAACGACATTCTGAAGGATCTGGGGCGCAGCCTTCCAGATCTCTCGGATGAGCGTGTGGGCTTTCCTGAGCTCTCTCAGATCCGCCTCGGAAGGACCGGAAGGGCCCTCCTCGTCGTCGTCGTCCCTGTGGTCGGCCCTTCCGGCAAACCCGGTCGCGTCGACGATGACGTCGCTGAAATACTGGCTGACAAAGCGGGCCATCTTGTCGGGGAACATTTGACACAAATGCTTCACGATCTGATAGGCCTCGGGCTCCTCCTTGGCCAGGAGGGTCGCCTGGTTCTCGTCGACTTGCACGTGGTTGTGCTTCTCCCTGCCGCTGCCGGGAGCAGCCGCCCGAAGAAACTGGGCCATCATCACGTCCACGACCTTCGCGGGGAGGCTGGTGGCATCCTCAACAAGCACGCCCAGGAGCTCCTGCATGCTATACTCGACATCCTTGGCGACTTGTTCCCCCGAAGCCGACTTTGATCCGGAGACGCCGTCGAAGATGGTGGAAAAGAGATGGAGCAGGAGGTTTTCGCTCCCATCGACGTCGAGCAGCAGGACGATGCTCTTGATCTCGGCCAGAGAGCGCAGGACGTATTTGTGCTGGTTGTTGTAAGGATTTGAAGGGTCGAACAAGGAGGGTATGATGGAGGTGACCACGAGGTTAAAGACGTCCTATATCAATCAGTCAGTCTGGTCAGCGCACATCAGTTCGCGATCGCCGCGATGGGTGGCGGGGTCTGGACCTTGAGTTGGGACGGGGTGAAGGGCGCATCGGGAGCGCAAAGCCGAAGGATATCGACGACGCAGCAGGCCGTGTACGCCCTCACCCCCTTGTCTTTGTGGTTGAGGAGCTGGTGCGATGCGACCTCCTTGGCGACTTTGGTGAGCGATGAAGTGTCGGTGGTTTCCTGGTCCATCTCGGCCAGCTCTCTCGTTAGCTGGTCGAGCCTCTTGAGCAGCGTGTCCAGAGGAATCCCCTTTCCGGGACGCCATGTCAACGGCTCGTTGAACTGCAGCTTGACCATTCCCTCCTCTGGTTCCTGTTCCTCCGCCTCGGCGGCAGCGCTCCGGCGAGGCGCCATGGCGCGCGGCGAATTCCAATTGATCGCTGGACAATCCGTGCGCGAGAAAAATAAATCGCGTGAATGAGCTGACCTTATTCCCCTGTTCACTGTCGAGTGGTGGAAGAGTTATGAGTGAGCTGGGAGGTAGGGGAGGGTGGCAGAAGCCGGGGGAACGGCAGCGCGTTACGTGTACGACCTTCAACGGGTCGATTGGCGCTTGGCAAGGGTTTCGGGATGGTTAAATAAACGGGCGGCAGCACGTCGGCAGCACGTCGGGTTCCGCTGACACACTATGAGGTCGCACACCAGCGCTATGCGTATCGCGGTGTTGCGCAGGTGCTATTGTAATTCATGGGCGGTAGAATGCTGGTATCAGCTGTTCTTAATTGTCGGAAAAAGGTGGAGGTGAGCGTGTTGAGTGTGGTACGGAGTACGCGCTCCAGGTCGCGTCCACTAGCTTTCGGGAAAGCTTGCATCTAGAGTGGGGCCGGCCATAGCGCAAATTGGGCAAATTGGGGGTACTGTGTTAATAGATTAACTAAACTGCGGAAGGTATCCATAAATCGATGCAGATAAACCTCCACTCGGCGGCGCTCGCATTCGCCCGGGCGACGACGCACCAATGTCAACAACAACCTCAGATGCAAGGCACGAGTTTGGCTCTCTTCCCAGCGCGGGCTTCCTGTTCTATACTGAGCCAACACTCCAGTATCTTTGGTCCTTGGATTGTTTCAGTCCGTCGGATCCTGGACCATTGATGATCCTAAGGGGAGTGCAATGCTCGCGGCCGTTATGCAACAGCACCTCCTGGATGCCAAGACCCAGGGGTTCATGTTTACTATTTGACCTCGTCGATGTGAACAGTTCCCTCCCCCCTCAAGTCGCCACCACGTCTAGTTCGTATTCTATGTTCCTGAGGATTCGTTCTACCTGTCAGTAGGCCATGGCATTTTCATCTACTATCTATCTACTATGTGTTTACGTCTGTCGTCTATTGTTCTAACCCTGATCGGCTGCTTGTGAACCGAGACCCGCGATATGGAATGCTTTAGCTACACCAAGCCACGATGGCGAAGTCATGGGAGTATCTGATTGGTAAAAGTAATACGAAAAGATATAAGAAACCTCAGTCATTGATAGAGAGGGAGTCAACCAGATGATTGAATCTAGTGTGTGGTAGCCGTGCAAGCACCGATTGAGGGGGAGACCAGGCTCTGACATGCTGACTGCCGTAGTTAACAGCACTCCGCATTCCGCACTCCGCACTCCGCTTCCTAAGGCATATGGATGGCCCTATTCAAGCAACAAACAAAGCCTCACCACGAATTACACTAGGTAGAGGGGGGGGCTATCCCGGAAATCACAGCGCTTGGTCAAACAGAGCAGCCTAACATGAAGTAAGCGTACAAGATGCGAAGGGGCGAGGCGAGTTGCACTTGGTGAAGCAAACCCTTTCTCTCTTGCTAATACACTCTTCGAGGCCGGTTTCTGTTTCCATGCTCCATGCTACCGGAAAAAAGAAGAAAACGCCGACAGAAGGGAACAGGAAATAAGGGCGAGGGATTGAGGGAAAGGAACAAGCAGGATGAGTCAATTACTAGCTTGGACTGCCATTTCGTCCCAAATCTTTCCAGTTCCGAAGGCGCTGCGCGAGTTCTGGTTTCCCTCCTTCCCGGCACTAGCATACCAGGCGCGTGATTCGTGATCGCTCCCCTTCTAGGGCTTCCCAGAAATAACCTGCCCATCTCATCCTGTTGTTTCTTCCTTCACCCACCGATACAAATCGACATCACTTTCCCATCGTTCGCACTGATCGTCACTCGGCGCTCGCAACTTTAGTCTCGGCACTCTGACTCTCTACAATATCAGAATTCCGGAATCAGGTAAGCCTTCTTTCAATTCCCGGTCTGATGTTCACTCCCATCGGGCAAGACATCGATGTGCGCGGTGCTTAGAAGTCGCCGCGACGAGACTGAAACTCTGCGTCATATACTGCTCTCGATTGATGGTCTGTGGGAGCAACACCTGTTCGCATGCATCCATATTTTCAGAGAACCTGGATCTGTTCTGATGTCCTGTTCTGATCATTACCTATTGCAACATCTCCATTCTCATCTGCCACTCTAGATTCGGAAGCAGAGCATCGTATGCAACGTTCCCCGAGACTCGATTGCTAACCGGGGGGGTAATCCAGCACTGTTTTCACACGTCCTGCAACTGCAGCAATCATGAATCTGAATCTCACCAGCGAGAAAGCCGAGGCTAAAGCTCCAGCCAAAGCGGAGAAGGTCAGCTTCCGCAAGGCGGCCTTCTGGTCGTTCATGTGCATCACCTATCTGGTCTTCTTTGTTGCGATCCGTAAGTGTTCTTGCATTGTTTCTCCCTGCTCCATGGGGGCGCTAACAATTCACGAGCGTTCGCTGCAGTTCACGGTGTTTATGCTGCCGATGTCGACCAGTCTGAGGAAGAGCTCACTACTCAGGTGGATGCTCGCGCCTTAGCTGTCGACTCAACCAGCTCTGTCATCGATTCTTACTGCTCTGTTTCTGGCAGTTCCGCCTACTCGACTCCCTCGGCTGTCTTCGTCACCGAGTCCGTCAACGTGGCAACTGCGACAACTAGCTTGGAAGTCACCCCGATCTCTTCGGTCACGTAAGTCGGCTAAAAGACCCCAGCCCGACCACAAGACAGAACAAAAGAAAAAAAAGGAAAAAAAAAAAGAGAGAGAGAAAAGAGGAAATCAAGAAGAACACTAACAGTTATACACAGCACGGACGACGTCTCTTGCTCCGGTCCTCAGACCGTCACTGTCACTGTCACCCTCACCACTGTCACCGACAACGACGCCGTGACCGCCGACCCCCAGTCCAGCGGCTTCACCGCCAGCAGCGACAGCAGCCCGTGGACGACCGTCACTGAGACGTCGACCGAGGCCCGGACAACGACCATCGGCGGCCCGAGGAGCACTACAACCAAGTACGCAACCGCCACCGGCTCGACCGGCACCGTCACCATCACCGTAGTCGGGCCGGGCACGAGGGCTAACAGCACCAGCACCACCACCGTCACGACCACCGCCTACGCGGATGCCTCCTCGGTTTACAACACCCTGACCGCGGGCTCCGGCGTCGGCACGGGCGGCGTCGTGCTGGGCACGGGCACGGGCACGGGGCCCTGGGCCAACGGCAGCTACACCTACAGCCTGCCGTCCGTGCAGCCCAGCCAGCCGCTGACCAGCGTCGTCAGCAGCTCGGCCGCGGGCACCGTCGGCGGCCGCGCTGCCGGCTCCCCGCGGGACCAGCGGGGCCACGGCCGCGGCGGCGGCACCGGCTTCTACTGCGCCGTCATGGCGGTCGCGTGCGCCATCGCCGTCTCGATCTGATACGGGAAACGTCACACTGCGCTGGAAGGCTGCCCGGGTGCTCAGCAGGCTTGAAGTAGGTAGGGGGAGATGACAGTGGTTTTTTACACTTGAATCAGGCTGTCCTTTCTTGTCCTCCAGAGATGGTGCTAGGTCGATGGAGGCAACGGAGGGACGAGTGGATTGAAGCCTACTTGCCTTGGAGGATGGGCGAAGGGTGAAGGGTTCGTTTTAGTCAGTAGATAACCGGATGCTGACTCGGTTCTTCCGGCTGTTCCCTACTGTTTCGCTTTTGGTGATGTGACATGTGCAGTTGCCAAGTAGATATACACCTGCAGACGCCCGACAGCAATGGGGTGCTGTAGGGAGGCAATGTAGCGCGGACTTGCCAGATTCAGACTCGACCATACACGGGGCAGAGTGAAAAGCAACAGGAAAAAATTGGATGCACCCGGGATCGAACCGGGGACCGCTCACAGCCGCAGACATGCGAAGCGAGAATCATACCACTAGACCATGCACCCAATGCTTGTCAGACAAAGGTGAGTTAATTATCTGATAAAGCCATTATCCGGGCACTTGGCAAAAGAGTAAAGGTGAAAAATGGATGCACCCGGGATCGAACCGGGGACCGCTCACAGTCGCGATGATGCGAAGCGAGAATCATACCACTAGACCATGCACCCATGTTTGGTGATGTAGCTCTCCGGTTCGCCAGCTTCTATCGTCGTGGGCGCAAAGCTCGACGACTTTCCTCGCAGACACAAACCGCCCTTTAGTCATCGTCACAACGAAAATTGAATCGTGTTTTTGGGTTGCTGGTTTCGCTCAGTCTTGGCGCTGGAAGGTCCGTGATGGCACCGGGGGGGTCGTAGGGTACGCGCATCTCGCCCTAGCGAGACTACCCCATGACCCAACTCGGAAATAACCTCCTCCCAGGTCCCAACCGGGCAGCAGAGAAGTTGGTGGGGCGGATCAAAAATGCTCTTGAATTCAACCCGGGCATTATATAAACGCAGAGGGTTTGAACCAGTTGTGCTCGTCTTCAATCAAAAAGCAAACGGAGTGAACGTGAAGTCGAGCGGCTCTCCGACCATCTTGCGCGGGTGGCTTCCGGCCTATCCAGTGATCCGCCCTTGTCCCAGAGACAGCTACAATGTGCAGCCATCTGATGTCTGGCTTTAAGTGTTTAGAACTCGCCTGATGAAGTTGATATCTTGGACCTCCTTAACGCCATATCTGCCTCCAGATCCCCTCCGCAAGCAACCTCAGCTAGAGCAACAGTTGACCCCCCCCCCCAATGATTTAAGATCCCAGACAAGGAACAAAGTATGATGACACTGACAGTATAGATCCCCTTAAACCCCAAGCCCCATAGAAAATGGAATATCAACCCCCCCTCCTCCCTTTCCTCTCCCTCCCTTTCTCCGATTATTTTTTTTCTCCCCCTCCGTTCTTTCAAACACCCGAACCGTTGGCATTCTTGCCTCATCTCCCTCTCAATGCTCCCTGTGCTGCTGTTGTTGTTGCTGCTGCTGCTGCTGCTGCTGTCTCAGCTTCCAGCTATCCTTGATGCTCTTGGCGGCCTGCAGCAGCTCGGCCTCGCTCACGCCGTCCTTGATGCTGGTCAGGACGCTGTTGACGGTGCTGATGTGGTTCGCCTCGGTCTTGTCGTCGCGGAACCGGTACAGCCGCCACCGCTTCTCCTCGTCCAGGCAGCACTCGACGATGCGGTCCTGCAGCGGGTCGCCCCAGCTCTTGAGCGTCTCCCACTCCTCCTCGGTCAGGTACAGCGGGCTCTCGAACTCCTCGTACCCGGGCTTCCCCCGCTCGACGCCCGTGAAGACCAGCAGCCGCGCGTCGGGGACGCTGTCGTAGTCGACAAACGGCTCCGCCTGGCCGGCGGCGCGCTCGGCCTCGTTGGGCTCGACCAGGGGGAAGTTGAGCTTCAGCCGGAAGTCGACCGTGTTCTCGTGCGGGGCCTTCCACTTGAGGATGTGCGGGTCGGTGCCGAACTGGTACGGGCTGGTGCGGCAGGTGAAGATGAGCCCGTCGCTCTGGTGCTTGAGGCTGGGCAGCACCTCGCGGAACATCATCTCGATGCCGTACGAGAACTGCATCTCCTTCATCTCCACCTTGAACGCCTGGTACTGCAGCTCCTCGGGAAAGGCCGCGAACAGGGCCTTGTACGGCTTCATGACGTGCTCCTTGAAGTATCCCAGCCGCTTGTCCAGCGGCTTGGAGAGGAGGTCGGCCTTGCCGTCGAGCGCGAGCAGGTCGAAAACCAGAAACCTGGGCTCCTTCTCGCCGTTCGGCAGTATGTCCATCACCAGCTCGCCGTCGATCAGCGTGCCCGTGTGGAAGGCGGCGCGGTCATGCGCCAGAGGGAAGTGGAGATTGCGCTGCGACAGCCACCAGTAATCGTTCTTGCGGTCGACTAGATAGTGACACTCGTTGCCGTTCTCATCCGCAGTTAGGTATAGGAGGTAGCGAATGCCGTCGGATTTTTCGCAGACGTAGTAGCTGTTGAATCGATGGAAGGGGGCGCGGTCAGTGGCGGGCTGAATAGATCGCACGGTAGTCTTGGGGGCGGGGAGTTTTGGGGGGGGGGGGGGGGGGGAAAGGGGGGAGGTTTGAAGAGGAAAGGAACGCACTCCTCTCTGCGCAGCTCATCTATATGCCTCCTCGAGAATGATACTGGCTGCGCGCCCGGGAAGTTGTACGAGTTGCGTCCCAGCAACTCGGCCACTTCGGCGCGCAGCTCTCTAAGCAGGTCGCCCTGGGCCTTTACGCCCGGATTGGCGATGTCGCGGAGGGGGTGCGCGCCTTGGTCCATGGCCGATTGCGTGGCTCTAACAAGTTTTCAACGGGACCAGAGTCGGGAGATTCGGGCGCGTCCTTCAGTGGCCGCATCCGGGTTTGTCACATGTCGAGGGCCGCCATGAGTCGGGAGATCGACGAACTCGAGCAGCCACGGCCACGGGCGCGACACGCGGCTTAGCACTAGTTAATAGTTTGTAGGTTAAGAACGTTATCTTATCGCTGGCGTAAAATGGCCAACATGAACCACGCTCGCTCACTTACTACTCGATTATTGCATGTCTCTCATTATTCGCTTCTTCTACGTCTCTTTCCCCAGTCTCGTTATTTTTCCATTTGAATCGATCTATCCCCTCCTTTTCGAATTTGTTTGTCGTTTAGGTGTTGCTTCGAGCGGAGAAGCTGCGAGACAAACGACCCGCGAATTCAATCCGAGGAGAGGGGCAGTCATCATAGCCGCTTCGGTATTTTTTTTTTTTTTTACGGCATTTCTTCAATCAACATATTACAGCAGGGGCCCAACGTCGAGAAGCTTTCTTTCGGCTCCTGTGGGAAGTCTATGACCCAAGATCGATCGCATCAAGTCGACTACACGTCAATCTTCTCTACCTCTGCCTTGGCTTCCTCCCACGTCTCTTTGTTCTTCTTCGCCCACTCAATCTGGCTTTTTGCATACGCAAGCTGTGCCTCTCCATTAGCGACTGTTGATCTGCTAGATTTTGAAAGCGCAGCTTACCATATATCGCTTCAAGTCTTCCTCCTTCTCTCGCTGGAACCTCTTGAGATCCTTAAGGATGCTCGCGCTCGCGTCCTTGACGTCTTGCGCCGATGCCACCTGTGCCTGCTCGAGTTGCGCAATAGACTCCCGAGTCCTTGTGATGGTATCGCGCCGCGTCTTCTCGGGATCCGCGTCGACCACCCCCTGGACGGCGTGACGAAGGGGCCCAAAGATCCTGTTGGTGATCGAAGTAGCGCTTGGTGCCTTCCTATGGCTCGGGGCTGGGGGAGCCCGCTCCGGCGTCCCGATGTTCGCCGAGGGCGCATTCGATATGTCACCGTGCGTGGGAGGGAAGTCGGAGTCGATCGACGCGGTGTCCTCGTTACTGCCATCGCGGCGATGTGTGTGTGCTTCCCTCATGCTCGCCGACCTGCGCGGAGGCTGGATCTGCCCGCTGCCGCTGAGATATTGCTCGATCCTCCTTGCTTCGGCCTCGCTCCGCTCCAGTTGGTCAAGCAATGCCCTTTTCTTGTTCAGCTCGTCCGTAGTCATGTCTTGCTGCACCCGCTTCAAGACCCGGTACCGCAGGACACTCCTGACTACGCCGGCAAACTGTGCATTTTCCCGCATGGGTTCGGCGAAGCTGGCGCCCAGGGAACTTGAGAGTTCCTCGGTTGCGATGTACGAAGAATCGGCAGCCTGTCCTATCCTTTCGATGGCAGTCGAGAGCGATTGGGTCGGCTCGGAAAGGGCAAATGCATTGTACCTCGCTCCCAACTCGGAAAGGTCGGAAGCCAAGGAAGACAGATGGCTCAATGTTCGCCGGTTGACCTTCTCCATCGACCCCATGAGTAATGATTCCAGCTCCCTAATGGAAGTCTCGAAGGCGGTGAAGTAAGGGTCCAGCTCATGTTCGCTCAGATTGCTGCTGTCCGGCGGGAAACGAGCAAACACCTGCGCTCCTGCTGTGCTTTCTGGCGGCGGCGGCGCCGGGACCGATTTGAGCTTTGCCGAGTTGGCAGGCACGGGAAGAAACTCGTGACCAGGGGTCGGATTGGCCGGGTCAAGAGGAGGCGCCTTCATGATGGATTTAGGGATAGACGCCACCGGGTGAGAGTGCAGGACCTCGTTCTTCCCCACTTGTCAGTCCGGCGCCCTTTGTTGGCAGCGCTTGAGTTATACTACGACTTACCCAGCTTGAGTTGGGGTCCAGAAACCGCCACCAAACGCCATCCGTGCGGACTTGCTCCATCCTCCGGCATCGGTTCAAAAAGACTGCCAGCATGCGCTTACGGAGATCGATTATTTGCTGGTCCTGCTTTGCGTTGGTGGGATTGGCGGCGTAGTCAGCCATGGTATGTTTCTCGGGGATTGGGGGGATGATAAGCGTCGGGTGCAGCCTCGTCAGCGCATCACGGAGGGATGCAAACTCTGAGTATCGCCGGCGCACTATAAGCTCCTAGTGACATTCTGTCAGCGCTATGACCGAGAATTGAGAGTGTCGAGATGGCCAGTCTTACTCCAGTTTTGATGGTGTAAACGATAAACCTGCCGCTCTCTGTGCTCTTTCCGGCGTCGGTGATCAAGATAGGCAGCTCCGGGTTCTCGTAGAGCATCTGCTCCACGCGGCTGTCGTATCCGCCGGGTTTGGTCCGCGGCACAAGCTCACCCCGAGACCGGGCATTCTCCTCCTCCTCACTCTCGGTATCCGTGGCCTCGCGCTGGGGAGGTTCGTCGCCTGTAAAAGAGGGAGTATTGGGAGCGTCGTAGCGGGGGTCTATTTGTACCCAATCGAGATCAGCGTCGTCCTCAGGGGGTGGTCCCAAGGGAATATCCTCGAATGGCGGGTCATCCATGATGTAAAGAGCACGGGTATGGCATGATCAGAAGCTGCACGAAAGTAAGACTCACAATCATGGGTGATCGGAGAGGACGGGTTCGCGGAGGAGGCAAAGGAGTCTCTGCGCTCAAAGCTCCCGCCGTAGGGGTTATTGTCTTCGTCATTCCACATGATGCCGAGCTTCTAGCAGTGCTTGTGACAAATATGCGCTGTAATTCTGCCTGCAGCTGTAGGTGGGATGAAAGCAGGAGACGCTAGTACGGCGATTGACGACAAACACAGCTTCGCGCGTCGGTGCTTCGCGGGCGCACGGAGGACGGTGACGACCGGAACTTGGCGAAAGGAACCAGTGATGGCGGGGTTAAGCGGGCGGTCGGGCCGTTGTTTCTGGCAGTAAGCGCCGTCTCTGTAAGTGGCGCGTGAGGTAATCGCTCAGGAGTTCTTTCTCTTGTGTCTGCGCATTTGCATGGTAGGTTGAGAACAAGCAGGTCTTATCCGTAGATGATGCGGTTGATTCGCCGCTTCGCTTGGGGGTTGTTGCTGCTGGAGGAGTGGGCCGGAGCTGTGAGATGCGAGGCGAGGCACAGCCTGCCAAGAGGATGACGACGGTTGTCCGCTTGCGACCATACAGCGCGTTACTGGATCAGGCAGTCCAACCCCACATTGTGCGAGAAGCGGGTGGGGTGCTCTCGTTACAAGGGGACCTCACTGTGTGGTCTAGGGTAGCTACCGTGTAGGACTCCACTAGTGTAAGGTGGCCTCAGCTCGCGCCTGCCTTTTAATAGTTAAACAATACCCAAGAGACTGCTCATCGTTTCCATTGTTGTTCTGTTTGTCCTTTCACCAGTCCTATTCAACTCAAGGACGCCCTGCAAGACCAGCAATAATTCCCTACAGTCGACCTGGCACTCGGTTCCATGGAGTGAGAGAGACGGTCTAGTTACGCAGGTAGGTAGCTATTATGGTTGATAATGATGTCATTCCCCTGTTCAGCTCGGCGACGGTTCCTGAGTGGATCATCAATTCAACTCGCGCCCGAAGTTAGAGATTGTTTATACATTCTCTGCTTTCGTTATTGGCATACCCGTGTGCAATGGTCCAACAAGGCTTATTAATGTGAGCGGCACAAAGCACAAAGACGCACTCATATACTGACTTTGGTGTCTGCCATGAACACAGGTGCAGACCACCTTCCCAGTCCTGCAGTTTCGCATCGAACTGCTGCTCTGTCGCGGTAACTAAAGATAAACCTCGGCTGTCCCACGTCAATCTGCACGAGAACAACCTGTGGTACCGTGCCATTGGGAAGGCATCTTTGAACACGGATGTCTTGTATTCCGTACAAGTACGCAAACAGGCCAAGCTCGGCGCACCACCAGCCTCATTGGGGCCGTAAATCCCCGATCCACCAGAATGGGTCAAACCCATTGACTCTTACCGAGTATTTAGACTGCTACGCCGTCGAAGCCCAGAGCATCGTACGTCTGCCCTAGGCCAGCCAAAGCCAGATTGAAATTGCTAGACTATCCCCGCGCTTTCCTATGCCTCTCTCCTCTCTTCCTCTCTCTCTCTCCTCTCTTCCTCTCTCTCTCTCCTCTCTTCCTCTCTCTCTCTCCTCTCTTCCTCTCTCTCTCTCCTCTCTTCCTCTCTCTCTCTCCTCTCTTCCTCTCTCTCTCTCCTCTCTTCCTCTCTCTCTCTCTCTCTCTCCTCCTCTCTCTCTCTCTCTCTCTCCTCCTCTCTCTCTCTCTCTCCTCCTCTCTCTCCCTCTCCCTCTGCCCGCTTTAGCACTCCACGATCAGTCCCCTCCACGCAAAATCCGCCGCATCTGGTCAAACGCCCCCGTGACTCGGCCAGTAAGTCCGGCGGACTGCTCCCTCCGGTGCCGGATATGAACGCCTCGCTGCCCACCCCTATCGCCGCGACTGGTGCCTCGAGACTGGTGAAGTCGAGAGCTGGGAGAGCGGATCCGTGAAGGCTCGGAGCGACGCGAGGTCGAAGAGCCTCTCACATCATCGGAGCCGCTGGCAAGCGTGAAGGACACGCGCGGTCGGCGGCGTTCAGGGCTCGGGTACTGAATGTCCGAGCTAGGAGGGCGCCGTCTGGGACCGGAGCGCGATGAGGCCCGTCGATTAAGCAGGTCGGAGAGAGGTGTGGAGTCTGAAGGCCAGACGCGGGTGCCTCGGGCTTTGCAGGGATGATGGCGGCGGCTCTCCGAATCAGACGTTGCTGCGCCGCTGTGATTACGGTGGCCTTTTCCGAAGGGCCGCTGATTGTCAAAGACGGCTTCCACGCTCGTGTTGATGTAGCTGGAGGCGTAGCTGAGCTCGGATGGAGATAGCGACTCGCGACGACGGTGGTTCATCCCTGTGTTCTTGCGGAGGCTCTGCGAACGATAGCAGGCCTGGTCGTCCCGTGCCGGGGGATGCGACGTTCTCGGGCGCGCGCGCCTTGAATTGCCGTCTCCATGCTCGCGTTTCCGCGGTGAAACCGAAGGCGCGGGAGGAGAGGGTGATCTCGACGGACCGGTCGTTGACGACCAATCGGACAGAGTTCTGGCATGGCCGTGTATGGGAGATCGATCTCCAAGCGAGAACCATCGTCGCCATTGACTTCGTGGTTCAGCAGCCGGAGAGGTCATGGGCTTGATTCCGGTAGCATCTCTCAAGGGTGCCGAGGATGTGGTTGGCGGAGGTGGTGCACTCACGGGCCGTGGAGCCGCCGCTCCCGGCAAGCTGGGGTGCTGAGTTAGTTGGCTTTGCCCCGGGACGTGTTGTGGTGCGGAGCATCCGGCGTATGACTGCGGCGGCAGCGGCGCGTTCGGTACCCAAGAATAACCTGTGGTATCAACACCAATGTGCCCTGAAGGGGGAGGATCATGGGGCAGACCCGGCTGCAGAAGAACATTGGGACAACCGAGCTGCGGCTGAAGAGGGAACGATGAAGGCGCGGGTGTAGTCCAAATGATTGGAGGAGGAGGCGGCGGCGGCGGCACCAAATGAATATCTGGGGCGCTGGCCGATTCTAGCTGCCCAGGTATTTTGTTGGTGCTGTTATCCTCGCCTTGTGTCGGCTTGTTCCCCTCCTTTCTGACTTTTGGTGACTGAATATCTGACCGACTAGCTTCCGGTCCGTTCGGTGGCCTTTGGCCGCGGTAGATGGTGATTGAAACTCTGTTGGGATCTCGTCTTGTCACTTTCCAGTAGCCGCCAACCGTGGTTTCAGCATCGCTGCGATTGGCACGGTTGGGCTTGAACTTGAGTCGCCAGTACATGTATCCCATCGTCAGCGCAAACACGACAATAACCAGAATAATGCCAAATTGTGCGGCATCGCCGAGACAGTCCCAGCCCGAACTGGAGCATGAGTTAGCCACGCCTGTCTTGCTTCAGCAGTCGAGTGCATTGCTGTTACCAGTTGTCGGCTCTCCCTCGACGGACGAGCGGTGAAGTTCTAGCATAGGCTAAGGGTGCCATTGTCAAATAGTGCAACGGGATGCGGCCGATCCAGATGAGTAGAAGACCGAAACTCGATGCCGAGAGCATGGAATGTTGATCAAACAGGAAGGAAGGCGGACTTTGCTGATTTCAGTCATGTCCGCTTCCACCTTGTTTGCGATACCAACAACAAGCACGAGGACCCCCAGCGTTGCTTTGGGAGAAGGGCCGTGGGATTCCGGTATCGAGACTGCTGTGAATTTGTGCCTACCTTAGCAGCCGCCTGAAGTAGGTAGGTAGGTAGGTAGCAACAAAGACACTGTAGCCATCGTATCTGAATTGGAACAGTGCGAATTCTTCCTCTGCTACAATCCGGAGATGTCCAGGAACTCGGGTATAATAATAGACAATCCTGAAGTGAACCAAGGGCATATTACGGCTGCCACCGAGTTGTTGCTGTCTGGTTGCATGTAATTCAACTTTCGTCAACGATGCACGGCAACCACTGCGCAGTCCACGCTCGTGCCACCCTGGATCACAAGTAGTATTTCTCCTGGAAGAATAAAAAGAAAAATGAAGTGAGTTAACTAATTTCTCTTGTTGTATCCAAAGCCAACCTGTTTCAAGTCACGGTTGCCTCAAAAGGCTACAAGAGCAAGCGAGGAAAAGACGGTAGAAGTAAAGAGGTGTGTGCTATATTGCGACCTCCTGGCATGGTGTGCACTGAATTCGGGTATGGTAGTCTTCTTTTCTTGGAGAGCAGGGGCCAAGTTCAACCCAGGATTCCAACACATTATGCATAGCGCATGTTGTGTGATCTAAGTGCAGATAACCCGGGTTGTCACTTGGTGAGGGTAATGCCTGGGAAAGGAAACCGCAGCCTTGTTGTTCAGTGGTTCTGGCAATTGCCCAATCAGAGGGATCTACTCCGTAGTTATGGGAGCATGGGCGGCGCGAAGGTCGAATTTCTTTGCGGGACCCACAGCTGCAGCCATTCAGCCTCAATCGCCGCTACATTCACGCAACCAAAGTGGACTCCGACGGCCGCGCAGCAATAGCGAACAATAGTTAGTAGGCACAGCGGCCGACGCGACGATAGTTCACACGACCTCGCTGTGTGAACTTTCATCTCGCCAGCACCGCGACTTCATCATTCGCCATGCGGTGCTAGCATTTTGGAACCCAAAACCTGCAACACCGACCGTTGCTTCGAGTTTCCAATGCGAACGCCGACTTCCTTTCTCGACAGACCCGACGAAACTGACCGTTTGCTGACTGCCGTGTCTCATCGCCGCTCCGAACACACCGAGGTAGCGGGGAGCCCGAAACGGGACGGCCGCTGATTCGTTTCCTCCTCCTCCTCCTCCTCCTCCTCCCCGACACTTGATCCGCGATACCGCGCTCGAGACGCGTCGACCCTTGCCACGATGGCTTCCACCTTGTCCAGCAGCCAAGTAAACGGCCCGGATGGGCCTGCGAAAGGCGTCAACGGGCTCGCCGCCCGCGCTCCCAAGAGCAAGCGCTTTTCGGATATCCCGCAGACCATCGACATTCCCATGCAAGACGATGTCGAAGTCGAGATCGACCTCCAAGTGCTGCCCGACGACCCGACTGAGCTCTGCTCCGTCTTCGAGAACGAGCAGTCTCCCAGGATATACTGGATGACGGTGGCCCTGGCATACGCAAAGCAGAATAAGATTGACTTTGCTATTGAGATGCTCCTTCGCGGGGCCAATGTTCTGCAGGGCAACCAGCGCGAGAAGCTCGGGATCATCACCTGCATCTGCTGGCTGTACCTGTGGAAGAGCAGGGAGGCCCCGCGGGTAGCCCCCGACGGCGTTCCGGCTTCCGAGGCAAAGACGAAGGAGTACTACCTCCAGCTGGCCACCCAGAGCCTGAACGACGCGTCGCGCATCAACCCAGCTTTTCCGCCGCTGTTCTTGGCCCGCGGCGTCCTGATCCTCCTGAAGGCGTCTCTCCAGCCGTCGTCCAAGGCCCCAGGGGCAGTCGATTCGAACAAGGCAGAGCAGCTGCGCAACGCTCTGAAGTCGTTTGAAGAAGCCATCCGCGTCTCTCAGGGGAGGAATATGCTGGCTGTCATGGGCAAGGCGCGCGCGCTCTTCTCCCTCGGCAGATACCCGGAATCGCTGGCGGCCTACCAAGACGTTGTCGCCAAGATGCCAGACATGGTCGACCCAGACCCGCGCATCGGCATTGGTTGCTGCTTTTGGCAGCTGGGCTTCAAGGACGACGCCAAGATCGCCTGGGAACGCTGCCTCGAGATCAACCCGGACTCCAAGCACGCTAACATCCTACTCGGTCTCTACTATCTCGACGCCAGTGGCCATGTCCCCACCAACAGCCCCGAGTTCATCCGGCTGTACAAGAAGGCCATGACCGAATACACACAAAAGTCCTTCAAGCTCGACAAGAACCTGCCCCTCACCTGCGCCACCTTTGCTGGCTACTTCCTGTCTCGGAAGCAGTTTGGAAACGTCGACGCCCTCGCGCACAAGGCCATTCAATACACGGACGTCAACGCCATCGCCAGTGATGGCTGGTATCTCCTTGCCCGAAAGGAGCACTACGATGGGAATCTAGAGCGCGCCAGCGACTATTACCGCCGTGCTGACGATGCCAGGGGTGGCGCTGAGCGCGGGTATCTGCCGGCCAAGTTTGGCGCGGCACAGCTTTCGGTGCTCAAGAATGACCTCGGGGAGGCCAAGCTTCGACTGGAGAAGATGATCCAGCACTCCAAGAACTACGAAGCCATGATCCTGCTCGGTACTCTGTATGCGGAGGAGGTGTTCGCCAACCAGTCCGCCGCGGTCAAGGAAGACAAGAGCGCAGAGGCGAAAAAGGCCATCAGCCTCCTCGAAGGCGTCCGCTCCGCTTGGAAGGACCCCAAGAGGAATCTCTCCCCAGACGCGGCCGTCCTGCTCAACCTCGCGCGGCTGTACGAGAGCGAGAGCCCGGACAAGGCGCTTCAGTGCCTCCAACAAGTCGAGCAGCTGGAGATCGACCAGATTCCCCAGTCGGAGTACCCCCCGGACGCAGAGGACGAGGCGGCAGCCCGCGCCGCTATACGCAAGCTCCTGCCACCGCAGCTTCTCAACAACATTGGCTGTTTCTACTCCCAGGAGGGCAAGCACCGTCTTGCTACCGAGTTCTTCCAGGCTGCTCTTGACTCGTGCGCCCGCATCAGCCAGACGGAGAACGACTTGGACATCGATGCCCTCCTGACGACCATTCCGTTCAATCTCGGCCGGAGCTACGAGTACGAAGGGGATATTGACAAGGCGATTGAGACGTACGAGCAACTCCTGAGCCGTCACAGCGACTACACGGATGCGCGGACGAGGTTGGCCTACATCAAACTGCGCAGGAACCCCAACAAGGAGGGTCCGGATGCCGTCGCGAAGCTGTACCAGGAGAATCCGTCTGACCTGGAAGTCCGCGGCCTGTACGGCTGGTTCCTGAGCAAGGTGAACTCCAAGAAGCGGCCGGCGAACATTGCCGAGGATCCCGAGCAGCGACACTACAAGCACACCCTGCAGAGCTACGACAAGCACGATCGCTACGCCCTTGTCGGCATGGGTAACCTTCACCTCATGGCCGCCCGCGAGATGCGCCGGGAGACAGAGCAGGACCGGCAAAAGCGGAGCGCTGCGTACAATCGCGCGGTCGAGTTCTTCGACAAGGCGCTGCAGCTCGACCCGAAGAACGCGTACGCGGCCCAGGGCATCGCGATCGCCCTAGTGGAGGACAGGAAGGACTACAAGAACGCCCTTCAGATCTTCATCAAAGTCCGCGAGACCATCCAGGACGCGCACGTATACGTCAACATGGGCCATATCTACGCCGAGCTGCGGCAGTTTAGCAAGGCCATCGAGAGCTACGAGATTGCGCTCTCCAAGGAGGGCAAGGCCAACGATGCCGGCATCATCTCGTGCCTTGGGCGGACCTGGCTCAACAAGGGCAGAGCGGAGCGCAACCTCGACGCCTACAAGATGGCGCTCGACCAGGCCAAGAAGGTGAGCAGTTCCCCCTTCTACCTCTCCTCCGACCGCTTCCCGTCGCTAACCCCCCCGCCCGGCAGGCCGTCGCCGTCGCTCCGGACCAGCTCCACTTCAAGTTCAACGTCGCCTTCGTCCAGATCCAGATCGCCCTCGTGCTGCACTCGATGCGCGAGAGCGAGCGGAACTCGTTTCAGCTCGAGGAAGCCGCCGAAGGCCTCGAGGAAGCAATCAAGATCCTCGACGAGATCGCGGCGTCCCCGTCGCCGCCCTATCCCAGGCACGACATCGAGCAGCGCGCCAACATGGCCCGCAACACGCAGCGCAAGCAGCTCGAGCGCGCCCTGGCCAGCCAGCGCGAGTACGAGGCCAAGAACAAGGAGAAGCTGGCGGCCGCGCTGGAGCAGCGCCAGGCCGAGCTCCGCCGCCGCGAAGAGGAGCGCCGCAAGGCCGAGGAGGCGGAGCGCGAGCGCCAGGAGAAGATCCGCCGGGAGCGCGAGGAGATCGCGGCGCGCGACCGCGCCCTGGCCGAGCAGCGGGCCGAGGAGGAGCGCGCGCGCCTCGAGGCCGAGATGACGACCGACAGCGAGACGGGCGAGAAGGTGAAGCGCAAGAAGAGGACGGCCGGCGGCGGCGGCGGCGGCGGCAGCAGCAGGAGGGAGCGGGATTCGCGCTCGCGCGAGCCCCGCTCCTCGACCAAGGGCAGGCGCGGCAGGAGGAAGAAGTCGGCCGGCGAGACGGACGGGGAGGAGTCGGAGGGCGGCGGCGGCGGCGGCGGCGGCGGCGAGAAGGGCAGCCGCCGGCCGCCCAAGAAGAGGCAGCGGCTGTCGAGCAAGAAGGACAACTCCAAGTACAAGTCCGCCGAGATCGTCGTGGACAGCGACGAGGATGACGAAGTGGACTACAGGGGCGGCGAGGACGAGGAGGACCCGCTCGAGAGGGCGGAGCGGGCGATCGAGAGGTCCGCCAGGCGCAGCCGCAGCCGCAGCCGCAGCCGATCCCCCCGCTCCGGCTCGGGTGACTTGGAAGGGGACGATGGGGAGGAGAGCGAGGGTGAGCGGCGGCAGAGGCAGCGTCGTCGGAGGCTATCCGGCGCTGGCGACGATGAGGAGGAGGAAAAGGATGATGCGGACCGTATGGACGTGGATGAGGATGAGGGGCGCGGGGACAGGAATGAGGCGCCTGTTGCTGGTGGTGGTGGTGGTGGTGATGACGAGGACGACGAGGATGAAGAAGAGACGGTCACGAGGCGGCCGCAGGCCAAGAGGTCGCGGCGCGGGCGGATTCTCGACGAGAGCGATGAGGAGGAGCAGGAGGAGGCAGAGGAGGGTGGTGGTGGCGGTGCGGCGGCGGGCGATGCGCCTACGCCTGGCGCGGCCAGTGGCGAAGAGGGTGCAAAGGCTGATACCAGCATGGTGGACGCGGATGATGACGAGTGAGCGGAACGGGGTAAGACAGACGTTAAGTCGGGGCGAGACTGGACCGTGTATTATCATTTGACCCGGGGTGTTACAACAGGTCAGGATTTGGCAACTCTTGAAAATTGAGATATGATTGATGCCTTGTGACTGGGCGCGGATTATTTTTTCCCAGCTTTAAAATGGCATGTCCCCAGGGCATACACATTATAAACAATGCGGCACTAATAATGCCACGAGCTGCTCCTCTCTCCGTTTCCTCTCTCTCCATTCCCTTATCGGTTCCTCTCATCTCCCTACTCCCTATTTTCTGACCCGGCTGCTCACTCACAACAGGTACGCAACACCAACCTACTCTAACACTCCCTCCTCTCCCGCAGCACAATCTCCCTCAATAACCCCCGCGCATCCCATCTCTTCCCGTGCCCGTGTCCGTCCCCGTGCCCATCGTGTACGTCCCTCCCGTCCCTCCCGAAAACCCAATCAAGCTCAAACAACCTGACCAACGCAAACAACCCCCCTTCACGATCCTCGATCAACGCGTCCACCACCTCCTCCTCGGCGTCGCCCAGCCCGGCAACCCGAGTCAGACAGTCGCGGAATACGTCTCGCGGGTAGCTATCGTCTCCCCGGCCGGGCCCGCCTGTGGCGATCGACGCGGGCCCACGGCTTTCGTTGGCGTCGGCTATGCTGGAGACGACGTCGCCTACGAGACAGAGGAAGACCGTCACCGCGGTGAGGGGGTCGGCGGCGGCCGTGCTGCGGGCGCGTGGCGGGGGCGGTGGTGCCTCGTCGGTCGGGCCGGGTCCGGCAGGCGTGCACGTACGCGATGCTGCTGTTGGCGTCGGCGCTCCTCCTCCTCCTCCTCCTCCTTCTCCTCCTCTGGTCGGTGCTGGCGGCGGGGGGGGTTCAGGGGCGGTCGTGGTGGTGTTGCTGCTGCTGCTGCTGCTGCTGCTGCTGGGGGCTACTTGTTGTTGTTCCGCATGACGGGCGTGGTGGGACGGGGACCGGTTCATGGAGTGCAGACGGTCGACCTCGGCGAGGTGGTGGCGGAGGAGGCTCAGCAGGACGGCGTACCCGCCGAGATTGCGTGGCCAGTCGGGCAACAGCTCTTTCAGATACAGGAGGGCCGCTATCCGCAACGCGGGTTCCAGCGGCCCTGACGCCGAGGGAGTGGCGGATGGCGCGATACCGGCGAAAGGGAGGAGCTGATGGCTGGATGTGGAATTCCCCGCTGTCGGCGAGCCCAAGCGGCTGCCGGTGGTAGCGGTTGAATAGGGGTTGGTGGAGCTCGGGTCGTCTGGCCGGATCTCGCGCAGAGAGCCTGGCCGGGTGAGCAGAGCGTAGGTGATGGCTTGCCATTCCTCCGTGAACGCGTGGGGGTCGAAAGCGACGGCGCCAGCGGATTGGCGGGCTAGGCGGACCGCCGAGGCGAGGGTCGCCAGGGAGGCCAGAGCGTCGATGACTTCGGGGTGGATGCCGAGCGGGTTAAAGAGGACCGAAAGCGAGGCCGAGGCTCGTTCGTGTACTTCGGAGAGGAGGTCGCCCGAGAAGATGGGGCTGTATTTCCGATCGAACGCGAGATGGGGGCTCGAGACCAGGGCTGCTGCGCCCCTGAGATCTGCTCTGTCGACCGTGTCAGATGTTGACGCCGCTCGGTCAACAACGACGACAAGCAATCCAAGAAAGTCCCCCTCTCACTTGTGCATTTCTGCAACTAGCCACTGAGGCAGCCCGGCCGGCCCTCCGTTGAGGTCGAGAATCTTCCGAAGTCCACGCATATGCAACTGCCAGTGGTCCAGTCGGCCAACATAGCACTGGTAGACGGGGTGTCAGCCATTCATTCCTACCGCGCTCTCGCGATCCGGGGCTGGAAACCGTACATACCCCGACACAAGCCAGGGTTGTGATGCAGTGCAGAGTCACGGCGTCGACAGCGTGCGGTTGGCTCAGCTTCTGGTTCAGAATGGCGCAGATCTTGGAGATGTGGTGAGCGAGATCCCTGGGTTCCGTCTTGGTGCTGATGGCTCTCGCAATGCTCCCGCACATGAGCGCGCAGTGCAGAGCAGCTCTGTCCCCTACGACCATGGCACGGAAGTCGGATTCCCTGGCGGGATTGTGAGCCAAAACGTCCTCGTACGGATACATGATGCTCGGGTTGAGGTCAAGGTAACGCTCAAGCAGTGCCCGGTCATGGTCAGAGAACGCAGACTCCGGGTCTGACGCGGTGCCTCCTGACGCTCCTGCGGCTGCGCTGTCAGTGACCAGGCTGATCCGCAGTTTGCCCCCATATGCTTCCCGGTCTTCAACCCGAGAGTCCCGCTCCTCGAATGGCGCAGGAGAAGATCGGAAGGATGCCCCTGCCCTGGACGCCGCCGGCGATTTGCCCCTCCGGGTAACCCTCCGCCGTCGTTTCGTCAACTGTCCCGCCGCAGAGGAACCCGGGTGTTCGACATCTCTCTGTGAACCTCCTTCGCTCTGAGATTCGCTGCCGTCTTCAACGAACCTGATCTCGTGCTGGGCCGAAGCTGGCACCGATGTCGCTCCTGGTGGACCCGAGTCGCTGGCGTTTTCTTGTGGAGATGCGTTAACAAACGATAGCCCATTGTATCTCTGCCTCGAAACCTGCAGTCCTCTCCTAGTCTTGATCAACTTCCCCCCCTTAATTGTCGCGTTAAAGTGATCCATGGCCTCGAAAGCTGCCGAGCCCTGGGAATGCATCACCTCCCCGACGCCGCTATGGGTCTGAGAAGGGAAATCAACAAAGTGAGAGCGCTCTCAGAATGCTGGTTGCACAGCAGCACCGCAGCATAGAATCGGGAGCAAGATGAAAGCGGATGCGGGACGCAACCAATCGTCGCTTCTTGTTGGCGGCCGTCCTGCTTCGTTCAAGAATCGGAGATACCCCTTCTCCCCCCCCCCCCCCCCTTCTTCTTCGCGAGCGCCTAACGCGCCAAAGACATCGCGTCTGTTTTGACGCCCTGTGATGCCGCCGGGTATCTTGCTCGGACAGGGCTATCTGGATGATCTCAGGAACTTTTGGGCAGGGCATCCCCAGGGCAGAGGAAATGGGGCTCGGGCCGACGGCTTCGGATTTGCCAGTGACCGTGGCTAAGCTATACGAGGTAATGCTACCGGATACGGGGATCTGCCTGCGTCCGCTAAAACAAAAAAACGAATAAAAAAATCTACTGGTAGTTACCTACTCTTCAGTCCCCGCCAGACTAGTCTCGGACCAGGAGAAATTTCAACGCTGACTAAGTGGTGGTTGAGAGCATGTTTTGTTGGCCAGACCTGGCCGTTCTATTCGGCCGGTTATTTCCTCAGCCAGCAGGATGGTTTGACCGTCGATCAGAGTCCGATAAGCTTCTTTTATTGGGTATTGTCACAAGGGTTGCGACGTAGGAGGTAGTGTAGTGTATGAGCGGGCCCGAGAAATGACCTTGTTCGGGTATCGGCTCCCGTTTAAGACCGGGGGCCTCGCGTCAGCCTCATTTCTATTCATCGTGGCCTCAGAAGGTTCGCTTGCGGCTGTTGAACATCGAGAGCTGGCGGCCAATATGCTTAGTTACTCCACGCTCACATGCTGCTGTTCTTGAAGGTCAACATCGGCGCACCACTGCCCACAATTAGTAAAATACTGATCCCGTCATTAGCACGCGCGCAGTCCTCGACAGATCGACCGTCAGGACCTGCCCGTCCTCGACCTTGGCGGAAACGTCCAGCTTGCCTCCCGGGTGGCCAACGACAATGGTGTCGCTCTCGTTAGCGCCGACAGCGAGCTGGTGCGGTATTGTTCCCGGCAGTCGCGCGGCGGCGCCCAAACACAGCCCCAACGTCAGCGGAACCGCCTTGTGTGCCTGGCCCATGGACAGAGCGAGACACTTGATGTTGACGCCACCGCTCTGCCGGGTAACGTCGGACGGGAACACGAGCACAATCTTGGGTACGCTCTCCGTGTTGGGATCGAGACCCATTAAGGAGGCACCGGCGCGGCGGATGTGTTCCAGGCGGGCTTTGAGCGGCGCGTCGGCCTCGACGGCGGTAGGAGTCAGGGAGGCGGGATCCTGAATGCCGAGGTCTGACAGGCGGACAAAGACGCCCGGGTTGGACACATCGACGAGGGAAGCCTCAATGGTGCTGCCGTCCGGCAGGTCAAGCGTGTCGACCGGGTTGCCTGTTGGCAAAGTCTTGCCGGTGGCGGCGCCGCCGGGGCTGATGAAGCCGAGATTGATTCTCGATTGCTTCCCGGGAACTCCATCCATCTCGTAGGCTCCCTGTGGGCAATACGAAGGAGGGTCACCACTGATGCGGAACCTTGAGTGCACGACCTTGCGCGTGTTCGTGTTCAAGATGCGCACCACAGCCGTCCGCTCGCCGGTTTCAGAGTCGGTCTCCGGCTCGCGATGCTGAGACAGGCCGGCATCAAAGGCGACCGGCCCGACGATGGACAGCATGTTGCCGCAGTTGCCGGCCATGTCCAGTCTCCCGTCCTTGACGCCGACCTGCACAAAGGTGAAGTCGACGTCGGCTATGTTGGTGTCCGAGCTTGGCGCCAGGATGCAGATCTTTGAAGTGGACGAGATGCCCGATCCCATGCCGTTGAGCTGGCGGCCATACGGATCCGGCGAGCCCATGAGCGCGGGCAACACAGCGGGCCCCGTTGGTCGAGTTAGCCGGGCAGTCCAATTGTTGGCCGGAGCAGCAGAATGTGATAAACATGATCTTTTCCAATGAAGGACAGGGCGACAACTCGAGATTATGCTTCTTTACATACACTGGGCGCTGGGCGGCAGGTCCTTCTTCCAAAGCACGAGGCCGTTGGATGTGCCTCCGCGGGCGAAGATGGCGGGGATGCTCCGCTTGCCGATCGGCACCGTGCTCGTGCTCGTGCTCGCGCTCGCGCTCGTGCTTGTGCTCATTCTGGCTCCAGCCAATTGACGGGTTGTTGCGAACGAGCGCCGTAGTAACCCGGCGTACTGCATCTTGACCTGCAAGCCTCTCGCGTCGGGGCGGGTAAGGTAAGCGTCGGCGATGATTCGGGGCTGCACTATGCCGAGTTGATAAGAGAGTGAAGACCAGGTTCGATTGGTTGATTGATGGATGGATTCAATCGATTTGATTGACTTGGCAGGTACTAATAGTTAGTCGGAGAAAACCGCCTTCATCTCTAGCCCTAACCCTGGCTTAGCATTGCATCTTCGGAATCTACAGCTCTTGCGATGCCCTTTATTATCCGTAGAATGAGTTTGATAAAACCAAACCAGTGAAAGAGCCTATTCGCTACCTCGTCTACGGGCATTGTCATAGATGTGCCTACTGCGAGAGGTATCCGTCGCGCCAAGCTAGCAGCACACCGGTCATCAGTTGAGCAGTCTTCCACAACGAGCAGGGGGGGGAGTGCTCCGGACTCACCTCCAGGTATCAAGGCTGCGGCGTACATGACCAGCGAGATCGGGCGAAGGTCCTCCTCCGTGGAGGATTCGATGTAATGGTGCCAGAAGTTCACCACCGCCTCCACCCCGCTCTCAATCTCCTCGTCGGTCCCGTAGCACCGCAAGCCCAGACACGTGCCAAATTCCCTGAACGCCAGCCGTCTTGATGCGTCCCGTGCCATCAATCCCTTCTTCGCATCCAGTATGATCCTTGCCATCTCGAGACTCTCTTTCCCCAGCCGCGTGGCCCAGTCTTCCTCCTTGTAGAAATGACACATCCACAGCCCCATGCCCAGGTCGAGCGGGTCCCGACTCGCCGTCAGCTTCCCGCCTCGGTTCATGAGCCGTTTGTAATCGTCAATCTCGCGGGCCAGGATGCCCGAGGACGAGGGACCATCCAGACGCTCCGCTGTCTGCTGCAGCAGCCGGTAGACCACGAACCCGGTCGCCGCGTCCAGGT
Source organism: Thermothelomyces thermophilus ATCC 42464 (assembly GCF_000226095.1). Lineage (NCBI taxonomy): Eukaryota > Fungi > Ascomycota > Sordariomycetes > Sordariales > Chaetomiaceae > Thermothelomyces > Thermothelomyces thermophilus. The sequence goes on from NC_016474.1 coordinate 3,623,518, forward strand.
GGCCTTCGGACGGCACCAGGACGGTGTCCATGTCTGTGGAGACCTTCCAGACCATGCGGACGGCGTCGTGGTCACGGCCGCCTCCGTCTCGGCGGATGACGAAGCGCGGGTGGATGGCCTTGGCCAGCTGCACGGCGAGCCGGTTATAGTCCTTGTCGCCGGTCGCGAGAGCGAGGCGGTTGAGCGCAAACATCCAGAGGGTCAGGTAGTGGTGATACTGGCCGTCGCAGTCCGGGCCATGCTCGTCGAGCTTGCCGATGCGGAGGCCGCCGCCGAGGGGCTCGGCGTCGGTGGCCCCGGGCAGGCGGGCTCCGCCGTCGCGGGTGCGGCCGAGAACGTCGTGGACCGTCTTGGCAAGCTGCCTGGCCAAAGTGAGGTAGACCGGAGAGGAGGTTTCCCTGGAGAGGGTGATGAGGTTGACGACGCCGAAGGCATCTGTCCAGAGGTACCGCCCACGATGGCCACCGGCGCCGGGCTTGTCGGGGGCGGTCCAGCTGCGGGCGGCGTCTTCCGATACGTGATCGATGTTTCCGTAGACCAACTTCATGGCCTCGGTGAAATGGATCACCCTCCGGTTGGCAGCCATGGCCGTGGTTCCAATCACGCGTTTGATGCTGCGAAACATGAAGAAGCGGACCTTGGAGCAGTTCCTGGTGTCCGCATCTTTGCCATCGGTATGATATCGACCCCTACACTATGATCGCATGATGGTAAATCCGGGTCCGAGTACATGCTTGATCGATGTGACGCATGAGAACGTCACAATTACCGTGTCTAAGAAATGGGTAAGCCAGTCGTTGACGCCAAACGAACATCTCTGCTGCTGTCAACTGCATTGGCCCCACTATTAATGCCACCTAGAGCTGTATCTAGGGTTCATCAACAACAAGAGCTCTTCAGACCAAGGGATGCTGCTCATGTCCAAAGGGAGGAAAAAATACAAAGGAATAAACAAAAAGAAGAAGCGCAATTGCTGATGATGCAAAGCCGCTAAGCTGCACCGTGACAGTGGTTGTTCCGAGTCAAGCCTTGTGGGTCCCCGTCGCTTGCCCAAATGATGTGAACCCTCCCAAATTGTGCCGCCGTGTTGTTGGTGTCAGAAAGGGAAGCCAGTGGGCTGAGCCGCTATCCGTAGTTACACTAGTCTTGTCTTGGCTTAGACCGAACTCAATGCCCCTCATTGGCCGCTCGCTGCCCCGCGTTGGCCCGAATGTTCGAGCTGCTTCTGGAGCCTAACGGCGCCGGGAAGATGCGGCCAAGCAAGGTCAACTGGTAACTACCAGCTGCTGCTCGCTACTCCTAGCTGCGTCCCGCTACTCCCTCGGTGCTCCCCGCGACGACTGGCATCGTCACCCCACTTCCAGCTTCTGCTTGAAGGCCAAGGACGACGTCTCTCCACACAGACAGGTCGCGATATAAATTCTCCTCGCCTTGTCATTGAGCAGAACGGTTTCCGTTTCTTTGATTCCTTTTTTAGGTACACAAAACTCAACATCCACAAACAACAAGTAACCCAACAACTGCCGAGTGCAAAGAGCACTGCAGACCCGACCGAAGCCTGACGTCACTTGGGACCCTTCAAGCTTCGATTCCAAATTATTGCTTCGACCAATAACCGAAACTTTTGACGGAGCTCGACAGCAACGATACACAACAACGTACACAACCCGAGACATCACGTCTCGCAAGCACTAATTCGCCATGAATTCAAAAATGGAGTTCACCGACAGGGCCAAAAAGGCGTTGGAAGACGCCATGGCGCTGGCCGAGCAATACGCACATTCACAGCTGCTGCCGGTTCATCTGGCAGTAGCCCTTCTTGATCCTCTGCCAGACCCGAGTAGGGACCAGCAGAATGCCGCCCCAGGCACCACGAGCACCCTCTTCCGCCAGGTTATCGAGCGCGCCCACGGCGACCCACAGCAGTTCGACCGTGCCCTCAAGAAGACACTCGTTCGGCTGCCGAGTCAAGATCCGCCTCCGGACCAAGTCTCGATGGCGCCCAGCTTCAATACGGTCCTCCGGAAGGCAATGGAGCTGCAAAAAGTACAGAAGGACACATACATTGCCGTCGACCACCTCATCACCGCCCTAGCCGAGGATCACACGATCCAGACGGCCCTCAAGGAGGCCAACATCCCGAAGCCGAAGCTCATCCAGGACGCCATCTCTGCCATCCGGGGCACCAAGCGCGTAGACTCGCGGAATGCCGACGCGGAAGAGGAGAACGAGAACCTCGCAAAGTTCACCGTTGACATGACCGCCATGGCCAGGGAAGGCAAGTTGGACCCGGTCATCGGCCGTGAAGAGGAGATCCGGCGCGTCATCCGCATTCTCTCGCGCCGTACCAAGAACAACCCGGTTCTCATCGGCGAGCCAGGCGTGGGCAAGACGACCGTCGTCGAGGGTCTCGCCCAGCGCATCGTCAATGCGGACGTTCCCGACAACCTGGCCGCTTGCAAGCTGCTTTCCCTCGACGTGGGAGCCCTGGTGGCCGGCAGCAAGTACAGGGGCGAGTTCGAGGAGCGCATGAAGAGCGTCCTCAAGGAGATTGAAGAATCCAAGGACATGATCGTCCTCTTCGTCGACGAGATCCACCTCCTTATGGGTGCCGGCTCGTCGGGCGAGGGCGGCATGGACGCCGCCAACCTGCTCAAGCCCATGCTCGCGAGGGGCCAGCTCCACTGCATCGGCGCGACCACGTTGGCCGAGTACCGCAAGTACATCGAGAAGGACGCCGCCTTTGAGCGGCGCTTCCAGCAAGTCATCGTCAAGGAGCCGTCGATCCCGGAGACCATCTCCATCCTCCGCGGCCTCAAGGAGAAGTACGAGGTCCACCACGGTGTCAACATCGCCGACGGAGCCATCGTTGCCGCAGCAAACCTCGCGGCCCGCTACCTGACGTCCCGGAGACTCCCTGATTCGGCCGTTGACCTGATCGACGAGGCGGCAGCCGCCGTCCGGGTCGCCCGCGAATCGCAGCCCGAGATCATCGACTCCCTCGAGCGTCGGCTGCGGCAGCTGAAGATCGAGATCCACGCCCTGTCCCGCGAGAAGGACGAGGCTTCCAAGGCCCGCCTTGCCCAGGCGAAGCAGGACGCCCAGAACGTCGAGGAGGAGTTACGGCCCCTGCGCGAGAAGTACGAGCGGGAGCGGCAGCGCGGCAAAGACATCCAGGAAGCCAGGCTGAAGCTGGAGAACCTCCGCGTGAAGGCGGAGGATGCCAGCAGGATGGGCGACCACAGCCGCGCCGCCGACCTTCAGTACTACGCCATTCCCGAGCAAGAGCAGATCATCAAGCGGCTGGAGAAGGAAAAGGCCGCCGCCGACGCTGCTCTCAACGAGAGCGGGCCCGACACGGGCGGTGCTATGGTCACCGACGTCGTCGGGCCCGATCAGATCAACGAGATCGTGGCTCGCTGGACGGGCATCCCGGTGACGCGGCTGAAGACGTCCGAGAAGGAGAGGCTGCTCCATATGGAGCAGGCCCTGAGCAAGATCGTGGTCGGCCAGAAGGAGGCGGTCCAGTCGGTTTCCAACGCCATCCGGCTACAGCGGTCCGGGCTCGCGAACCCGAACCAGCCTCCGAGCTTCCTCTTCTGCGGCCCGTCCGGTACCGGCAAGACGCTGCTTACCAAGGCGCTTGCCGAGTTCCTGTTCGACGACCCCAAGGCCATGATCCGGTTCGACATGTCCGAGTACCAGGAGCGGCACTCGCTCAGCCGCATGATCGGTGCCCCGCCCGGCTACGTCGGCCACGACGCCGGCGGCCAGCTGACCGAGGCCCTCCGCCGCAAGCCCTTCTCGATCCTGCTGTTTGACGAAGTCGAGAAGGCGGCGAAGGAGGTCCTGACCGTCCTGCTCCAGCTCATGGACGACGGCCGCATCACGGACGGCCAGGGCCGCATCGTGGACGCCAAGAACTGCATCGTCGTCATGACGTCCAACCTCGGCGCCGAGTACCTGTCCCGGCCCAACGGCAAGGACGGCAAGGTCGACCCGACAACCAAGGAGCTGGTCATGAACGCGCTGCGTAACTACTTCCTCCCGGAGTTCCTCAACCGCATCTCGTCGATCGTCATCTTCAACCGCCTCACGCGCCGCGAGATCCGCAAGATTGTCGACCTGCGCATCGCCGAGATCCAGAAGCGCCTGCAGGACAACGACCGCAACGTCACCATCCGCGTCTCGGACGCGGCCAAGGACAAGCTCGGCGCCGCCGGGTACTCTCCCGTCTACGGCGCCCGCCCGCTGCAGCGCCTGCTCGAGAAGGAGGTGCTCAACCGCATGGCGATCCTCATCCTGCGGGGCAGCATCCGCGATGGCGAGGTGGCTAACGTCGACCTGGTTGACGGGAAGGTGACTGTCATTCCGAACCACCCCGACAGCGAGGGTGAGGACGAGGATATGATGGTTGACGAGGACGAGGCGCTGGACGAGGTTGCGCCGGATTCCATGGACGAGGACATTTATGACTAAATGAGGGAGGGATTGGATTGCCAAGAAGGAAGGCTGCCAAAGGACCGGTTGAGCAACTCTTGGAAATGAATGATGCATGGTACACGATCAGGATGACGAGATTACGGCGTTTGGAGCGTGATTTCAAGCATGGCATTGGGCTTCTTCCTTTTGGTCATTGGCTGGTTCAATGGATTGTTTGTACGATAGTTTTATGGGCACTGGGTATTATTAGAGGTAGATGAAACCATCCCCCAGGCTCGGGGGATCAAAATGGGAAATTACGTCTCATTAAGAATTACTCACAAGTTTGGCTGTGTTTCGTGAAATGTGCGTGTGTCTCTGTATGTGAGTTGGACGCGCTTCTGATTAGATCACCAAATCCGCCGAGGGCATCATCCACCGAGGGCATAGTAGCGTGGGAGGATGAGCCGAAAAGAGCGCCCATCATTATACCATGTGACTGTGCATGATTTTTTTTAAATTTGGAAAAGCAAACGAAGGGAAAGAGCGAGAGAATATGGTTCTTGATCCAAACTCGAGCCTTGATCGAACGGATCAAGCTGCCTTCGTAGTTCTTCCCATCTTGGGTGCTGCTTGCTGTGTTGAGTGGAGTGGGGCCGGAGGAAACGCTCTGATTGGTGCAACATGCCTCCAAAAAATATTCTGGGTCCTCAGCACCACGAACAAGCACCAACACGACACTGCATTGCACTCGCACCTTACCGTCCCCTATCCGAGACCGCGTCGAGCCTCTCGAAACTGACCGGACCCGACCCGACCCGACCACTCTGGCGCCAATTGCCCGGCTCCAAACGAACGAGGAGCAGCGCTCGAAAAAGGCAGCCGGGCCGCGACGGCAATGAAATCCCTACGGCGGCTGGGGCTGCTCAGCAGCCGATCCATCTTCAGCAATGTCGCGCCGACGACGACAATAGGCGGCGTACGCTACGCCGGCACGGAGGCAGCGGCAGCAGCAGCAGCACCGGCGCCAGCTCCAGCAGCACCAACAGCACCAACGCCAACCGCGTCGGCCCCCGTGGGGGTCCCGACACCGGCGACGACACGAGAGCAAAGATTCAGTAGGCCCGGCTACAGGCCGCGGGCTGTCCCGCCTCCGGGCCACGCCGAGCGCATCTGGGTTTACAACCACATCCTCGACAACCTGACTGTCTACTCGCTCACCCAGGAGATGAATGTACGTACGCCCATCCCGTCCCTTCCCTACTCATTCACACTCTTGATCACCACTACCACTACCACCGCCACTACCATCATCATCTTCCTTTCTTCTCCTACAACCCGTGGCTAACCAATCGAAAACAGCCTACAAAAGCCTTCCGTCAATTCGCCTTTACGGGCAAGAAGCTCGTGCCCTCGAAGCTCCGCAAGGACTACTGGCGCCCGCTGGCCGTGATCGAGTTCGGCGAGGGCAAGGGCGACGTCGGGCGCAGCGTGTTCCAGAAGCTGCGCGAGCTCAAGAAGCGCCACCTGCTCGAGTGGGAGGACCCGGCGCTGCTGCAGATGTCCCGGCGCGAGCGCGGCCGGGCGCTCAACGACCAGCGCGGCACCTTCGTCGCCGACCTCGCCGCCGTCCTGGCGGGCCGCGGCAAGGGGAACCTCATGGTCAAGCCCGCCACCGCGGCGGAGGCGGCGGAGGGGGCCGATAAGAAGAAGGAGGAGAAGGAGGAGGGGGAGGAAGGGGGGAACGCCCCCGGCGTCGCCAAGGCGCCGGCGTCCAGGCTGCACCAGGCGACGGTGTACTGGGCGAACGAGCAGGACAAGTACTACGCTCGGGAGTGGTCGGATAACGTCACGCACGTCATCGGCCTGCCGGAGAAGGGAGTCAAGAAGAAGGCGGCGCAGCAGGCTGCAGCAGAGGAGGGGGAGGAGAAGGAGAAGGAGACTGTTGAGGCTCCCAAGGCAGAGGAGTGATGATGGTCTTTTTTGTCTAGAGACACCGGTCTGCGGGACGTCCAAACTGTGGGGAAGATGGGCGGAAGCGCTCCGTGACTCGTAGAACGCGGCCCCCCCCCCCCCTTTCCCCTCCCGGCACCTGATGAGCGTCCGTCTCTGCGAGTTTGGAGGAGGGCGCCCGACTGGCCGCGCTGGCTGAGGACTGTATTTGTATTGTACACTGTATATCGCGCAAATAGACGGCCCATTCCACAGCAGCAGGAAAGCAGCAAGTCGTCATTTGTCCTAGAAAGGAGCAGAGAAGGGAATAATCATCTAGTCGAAAGGTGATATCTAGATCTAACCCGGCCCCAGAACGCCTATTCATTCCATCATACCTTGATGGCAAACGACTTGAGGTATTCATAATCCGCCACATTGGCGTTCACACACTCGCGAATCACCCGCTGCCCCTCCTCTCCGAACTTTTCCCGCCACTCCTCGTCCTCTTCCTCTTCTGTCGGTTGTTTCTTATGATTTTTGAGAGTCAGCAGCCGCATTCATTATTTTGCGCAAGGTCGCATTCAAAGAAACAAAACAAACAAGCCAACCAAAAAAAAAAGGAAAGGAAAGGAAAGGAAAGGGAACAAAAAAAAGAGAGAGAAAAAGGAAGCGATGGATGAAACAATGGGAACAATGGACAAGCTCACCCTGGGATGCAGGCGCGGCCGCAGCTCGGTGCTGCCGATGGCGTCGTCGTGGAAGCCGTTCCACTTCTCAAACGCCTCCTCGGCCAGCCGCTGGCCTTCCTCGTCGCCCCACCTGAGCATGCCGTCGTGGTAGTCGATGCCCACGTCCTCGCAGAAGGCCCGGATCACCTCGGCCGGCTTGTCCAGCAGGTCGTCGGCGTCCACCACCGTCACCTTGACGGCGGCCCCGCCGCCGTTGACGTTACCGTTGGTCTGCTGCTGATCATTGGCACGGGAGGAAGAAGAAGAAGAAGAAGCAGAAGGGTCGGTGGTGGTGGTGGTGGTGGTGGTGGTGGTGATGATGCCCTCCTGCAGGAGGTAGTCGAACAGGCGGCGCAGCTCGTCGTAGCCCGCCTCGCTCGGCATGAAGTGGTGGAAGCCCGTCCTGGACGAGAGCGGCGGCACGGTGCAGCGGTAGTACGAGGGGACGGAGCGGCGCGGGTGGCGGATGAGGAAGGCGAAGTGGAACTCGCGCAGCAGCGAGGGCGGGACGACGGTCGGGTTGGCCACCGCCCCGGCGCCGCTGCTGGTCGCCGCAGTGCCGCCGTTGACCTTGACCTCTGCGCCCTCGTCCGAGGCCAGGGACGGCGCGATGCGGGCAGGTTTCCGGTCGGGCGGGAGGAGGTAGTGGGCGATGTCCTTGATGAAGAGGCGTTTGCCCTGTAACGGTCGTTTGTCAGTCAATGTTGTGCTCTCCGGCGGGAGGAGGGGAGAGAGAGAAACATGAACTTCGTGCTTACATCCTTGTTGGATTGGCTCATCAAGTTGTCCGTGACGTCCTTGTACGTGGTATTGGCGAAGCCGCTTTTCCTCCTCGCCTCCTCGTCATGCTCGTACCGCTCACCCAGACGCTCTGGGCCGAAGTAGTAGGCGTCCCCGAATGGCTCGTGGACGCAGTTGAGAATGTCACGCCGTGTCATAAACACCCGCTCAAAGGCCGTCGAGCAGGCTCTCGGGTGCGTGGCCACAAAGATTGGTTTGTTCGACATGGTGGCGGTGGTGGCGGCGGCGGTGGTGGTGGTGATGTGTGTCTCGAGAGTGCTCTCGGGAGATCAACAGGTACTGTATGTACAATAGTAAAATATGTGGGCGTTTCGAGGGACATAAAAGGGAAGAAAAAGAGCTGAGACCGGGTTACGAGGAAGAGCTGGAACCAAAACAAGAAGAAAACAGGCCACCCCTCCATTAAAGAGACGACTTCTTGTCCATGCACCTCGGATTCCCTGCTGATTATACCAGAGCCTGCTTGTCTCGACGTCCGATCAACCACTAACTAACCTTGCACAGCCTGGGGGCGGATTCGCCGTGTAGGCAGAGACTGCCATGGCATGTGCTAGCTGCATATCACTGCTACGGAATACCACACTTCCTTACCTACTAGGCAGGTTCCAACCTATGCGCTTCCCACAGCCCGCTGCCGAGACCCACGTCACCGTCCCCTCGCGCCGCCCGGGCGGGACCTCTCCAATGCAAGCCAAGGAAAGGACGGCAAAAGAAAAAGGCTCCTCATCTGGCTCCGTCCCCCCAGTGAACATCCTTGAGGCCGTCCGCGCTGGCGATCTCCGTTTTGGAGGAAAAAAAATTCGAGTCGCCCGCAACACACGTGCGGATACCCAAGTCCCCAAGACAGCGAATAGAGAGGTTCCCTCCGGTCAGGGCGGCATGTCGGGATGGAGTCTGGCGCGGGCGACCGTGTCATGATCCTTGTTCAGGCATGGGCATTGGCCCCCCTTGAGGTGTGGAGGTGGGGGGTTTGCTGCGAGATCTCGGGAGCGTAGAGATGCCAATTGGACGAGGGGCGCACAAATTGAGATGCGGGCGAACCACACGTGCGCGGGCTCATATCTGCACATCACGCTCACGAGGCGCGGGGAAGGAGGGGGGAGGGAGGTTTTCCGAGTAACAAGTTCAAGTTCTGCAAAACCCGCGTAAAAATACCTAGCTTTGCTCGACTTTTTTTTTTCTGGTTCGAACTTAGCTACGTACGATAGTCGGATAGTTCACAGATTAATGGGTTATGAGAGGAAGCAGGGACATGGAAGAATGACGTCACTGCTTGTCCATATCAGGATAAGCTCGGCGAAGGTTGGCATTCAAGCGGCGAACGATTACGGGGGAACAACTTGGAACAAGTGGGCGCCAAGGAGCGCGACGTAACATATGAAGAGCCGGTTTGGTAAAATTGGTTGAATGGTTTTGCGGTGTCTACTTGGTAGAAGAGTGGTCGCCCGAGAGATGCTTCGAGAGGCGAGAGGCAGGCTTCGCTGCCAAGGCTTGACATTCGTGCTGTGGTGCAGTACAGAAGATAATAATTCTTACATAACTAGGTCCTCGGTCGTCGCTTACTTGGGAGGGTGTCCTACTCTGTGGTCGAGACGTTCGTTGATCAACAGCTCGTGTCTTTGCCAGTTGCTCCCGTCGTTTGCCAAACAAGGCCACTAGGCCACTAGCTTCGGCGCCGTCAGCAGCAAGGCCGCTGAAAGAATTGATAATGTAACAAAAGTATCCAAAGTCACGTCACCGTTGCATCTGCATACTCGCACCCGCAAGTTAGTAGTGTACACGCTCCCCGCATCACTGTCTCTTCTTCACCTTCTCCTCCTCTCTCTCAACGCCACCCCCATAACCATGGCGCAAGTGAACCCCGATCAGCTTCCACACGATCCACGCAAACCCGACCGCCACGGCCGCCGCCGTTCCGGCGTTGACCCATCCGGCCTTTTCCACGTCCAGCACCGGCACCCTGACCTCGTTCACCAGCAGCCCGTCACCGACGCTCCCGGGCGGCGGCCTTGGCTGCACGTGCCAAAACACCGTTCCCTCCTCGAATAGGCCGTCATACCCCAGATGCGCCTTCTCAAACGGATTCGGCGGGAACGCCACCGCCCCCTCCTGCTCGGGCTCGCAGGCCCAGAACACGGCCGGGTACGGCACCGAGATGGTCGCGTACCCGCCGCGCGTCGGGGCGAGGTAGCGGAGGTGGAGGGGGATCTCGGCCGTCCACTCGTCCTCCGCTCCGTCTTGCCCGTCCCCACCGCTCTTCCTCCCCCGGGAACGGGACGCAGATGAAGAGGAGGGCGCGGGCTCGGGCTCGGGCTCGGGCGGCGCCAGCTGTACGAGGATCGCCGAGCCCCACTGGCTCATGGCATACTCTGGCGCCTCGAGGTCGACCGGCTGGGTGGTGTGGCGCAGGGCCGCGAGGTTCTTGGAGGCGAGGAAGAGCGGATCTGAGAGCTGATACTTGTCGGCAAAGATTGTGCGCGGGAGCGTGAGGTAGGCGTAGGGGTGGCAGGACCTGGCGTCGCCGCCCTCGCCTTCGGACAGGGGACGCGGGCTCCTGGAGGTGAGGCGCAGCTGGAGCGTCGGATGGAGGCCGGTCGGGGCGAGGAACCGGGCCGAGAAAGCGGATTCGGCGTCGCGGTGCCGCGAGGCAAAGGAGAACATGGTCGGGGACGGCTTGGAGTCCTGGCCCAGGACCGTCAGAAGCCCCGAGATACCGACCTCGTGTGCTTCGAGCGTCTTGGGCTTGTCCGTGGAGAGGATGCCCACTTCGGTGCGGAGACGCGGGTGCGAGGCGGCACGCACCCGCCGGCGCTGGTAAGGCCACAGGGCGGTAATACGCAAGACGTTCTGGCTGGTCTCGTACGAGACATCGAGTGAGCCGGCTGTCGACAGGGCTTCTATCCTGGCCGAGCAGCCATTATCGTCGGCCGGGTGGCACAGCCGGCCTTTGGCATACTCAATCAAGTGCGTCAGGCCGCCGAGCTCTTGGAAGTACTGGAAGCGCCCATTGCGCAAATCCGTGAATGATTTCTGAGGGGCCAGTCAGCTTTGGACCCAGCCCGTGCAAGTTACCTAGACGGCGATTTACCGCAGGAGTGGAACAGGAGATCTCTCCAAATATGTCGGCCAACGTCGAGCACAGCTTGTTTCTAGACCCAGACATCAGCCAAAGTCCGAGCTAGAGTTTGCTACTGGTGAAGAGGTGACGGCATACGATACAGAATTATTTCTCCCCGGACTGTAAAAGAGATGGAAGCCAGGCGGCAGTCTTGCCAGCAGCGGGCTCACCAGCTCGTAGGAGGCCGCGCTGACCCATCGGATATGGAGATCTTGGGCATCGGTAACCAACGACCGCAGCTCTGGGGGCAGCTCGTCGAGCGCTATCGTCAGCCGGTCTTCGCGGACGGCGTGCACCTCGGGGCCGCTGATTCCGCTGCTGTCGACCGTGACCGCCGAAGGCTCCAAGGAGTCGCCCAGTTTTTGGACATAGGTGATCCGCTCGCGCATGGCTCAGGACTGCCGAGATGAGGCCAAGCAATTCACAAATAGGTTATTCCCGTCGGCAGTTTGCGCGCTTCTACTATAAGGCGCTGCCTTAGTGGCAGTACGTATGTAGTACTAGTAGCTGAATCAGCATGCACCTCACTTGCGCGTACGGATTAACTTACCTAAGTAGTGTAGGTACCTTGGTACTCTCCTTCAATGTGACTCCAGATCAGGATGCGAGCCCGGGAACACGAACGTTGAGATCCCTACTAGTACGCTACGCTAGGTGCCAGCTCCTGCCACGCCTTGCCAGCTGCCCGGGCCTCGCCCTGCCAAACGGGTCAAACGTGCAGGCATGGATCAATGCAGCCTGAGGCAGTTTTGCGTTCCGATTGGCCCAGCGAGGAACCTCATGCTTCTTGGCTGGGTACGCTCCTCGATCTCCTGGCTCCTTCCCAAAGAAACACCGGGGCTGCGGGGCGCTAGGCCCAATTCGGTGACCGGGAGGGCCGCAGTCAGCCTTCCTGGGCCGGCGGAAGACCGAGAAGCACCCTCAACACGGTACCGACGACGGGTGCCATGAGCCATCTTTGGAGCATTTCCCCTGTAGTGGCAACAGACATCTGGCAACAAACACGTCTCGGGCTTCTCCCCATGTCCTGAGACTTACGCCCAAGAGAGAAGGAGAGAAAAGTAGCGATGAACCGACGAATGCAGCACCGATAGCGCCTCCCCGGTCTTCGCTCTTTCTACCAATAGCCATCAAACTCCAAGCATTGCTCCCGTCGTGGGGCCGAGGCGGCTCCGGCGTATTGGGACGACACACGCATCGGACCTGGATCCGGTACCAGGGATAGACCCTTTCTTGATTTTTTTTTTAACTCCTGGGTTTCGTGCCTTCTTCTTCCGCCATGGAGGACCAACCGTCCTTCATGACCCTCCGGACGAGGAGGCCGGAAAACGACGAGCACAGCATGAGCAGCGCCGACTCCGCCGTACGTGCCCCGGACGAAGAACACTTGCTTGTTTCGGCTTCTTCGAGAGCCGGCGTGGGCTAACCTCCCTTGCGCAGTACGGCTCGGCCACTGAAGGCTCGCTGCCGGCGACCCACGACATCAGCCGGGTGAGCTATCATGTCAGGCACATCGAGAGCTTCGCCCAGGCCCTCCAGCATGTAAGCCGATTGTCCCTGCACTTGCGTGCTTGTCTCGGTGAAGGGAACTGCGCTCTAACCTGATGTTGCTCGAATAGTCGGCCTCCAGGGCATTCCCGAACCGCGGCCGCTCTCAGAGATACGCCAAGGTGATAGCTCTGCTGTTGCACTGGAAGTCCGATGACCTGTTTGTCCTGCCGGAGCTCGAAGACCTGGAAAAGTGCTTCCGCGAGCACTACAATTTCGAGACCGACATCTTCCCCATCCCCTCCGAGAACTCGCACCTGGAGCTGATGCTCAAGATCGGCGATATGGTCAAGCAGCATGAAGCCGAAGACACGCTCTTCATCGTCTACTATGGTGGCCACGCCCGGATTGACGAGGCGCGGCAGAGCACCTGGTGTGCGTAAGTGTTGCGACTCACTCGCTTCCTGCTTCCAACTCGCCTAACCCTGGTTAGCAATCGCCGCCCCGAATCGCCGTGGCTTCAGTAAGTCTTCTTGTCACCCTGTCCTGTACCGGAATCGCCAGAAACTCACCATGGTCAACAGATGGTCGGCTATCCAGACCCTCTTGGAGAGATCCGTCTCAGACGTCATGATCCTCCTTGACTGCTGTGCCGGAGCTGCAAGCGCTACTTTTCCAACTGGAAAAACAAGCATCACCGAGACCATCTCGGCCTCTAGTTGGGATGCCATTGCCCCCGATCCGGGCAGGTATTCTTTCACAAACTCCCTCATCGAAGTGCTCGAAGAGTGGCGCCAACGGACCTTCTCGGCTGCCATGCTCCACGCCGAGATTCTTGCCCGCCTGAAGCACCCGCGGCCCATCCTGATCAACGGAAAACACTTTGAAGCGCGATCGACCCCAGTCCACTTCATGATGACTTCCAATCACAGGGCACCCAGCATCGAGCTCTGCAGACTGGTCCCCAGGAAACGGTTGCCTCCCTCGCCGCCGAACGAGCTGACCTACTGGAACCAGCCGGTTCATCCAAGGATGATCGAAGGGAGAAACCCCGTCGAGCAGTACCCTCTAGCTCCCCCTCCTCCGGACTTTGGGATCCCCGACACGTCTGAGCCGAACGAGGACGAGCCACATGTGCTGATCTCGTTGGCCCTTGAGGACGACCAACGATTGGACCTGAACGACTGGGAGACTTGGCTGGCCTCGTTCCCCGCCATTGCAAAATACGTCAAGGTCCAAGGGGTTTTCAAGAGCCACTCTACCCTTCTCTTACTCTCTCTTCCGGTAATGGTCTGGGATTTCCTCCCCGACGACCCGGCCTGCTCTTTCGTGGCCTTCATTCGGTCAAACAACCTTATTGGGTCCCAGAAGGCAGCACGGGAACCCGAATCTACGGGGGTCCCCGTTTCCGAGAACGTGCCGGCTTCGAACCTAGTACGTGATGACGCCGAGTCCTGTCTGTCTGGTACCACGTATGGGCCAAACGAGGGCCTAGATAATGCACAGCAGCCAGCTGCTGGTCCCAGCATTCATCGGGCTCACTCTACTGCCTTCTCTCACTACCGAGAGCCACGCACAGATCCGAGGTTGGCGTCTCACATCAGAGCGTCGGTGGGCTCTCAGCTCGAACATCCTGTGCCCGACGCGTCCTCGCCCCCAGGCCCGAGGCTCGAGCCGTCATTGGGAAGTTTGGCCGGCTCGCTCAGAAACGCGCCCTCTACCAGTTCGTTGCGCACGCTTGACCGGATCCAACATGATGGCCACGGGCCCAGGAATGATCTGCCATCTTCTGCTGACGGGATCTCGAGGAGAATGATTCTGAACCGGGCTCGCACATCGAAGAAATCTGTTTTCCAACCCGACCAAGCCGTTCCCGAGGGCCATCAGATGGCTCCGCACGTTGTTCGACGCCTAGAGGAGTATTTCCAAAAGGATCCAGAACCGAACATCGCTGTTGTAGAACATTTTGCTTCGAATCTCGGGGTAGAGACGTCGGACATCCATGTGTGTTCTTTCTCCTAACACTACGCGTGATCGCTGCTGACCAAGACAGGTCTGGTTCCATCATCGCCGGGAGCAAGAAAGGATGAATCTCAACCTACAGAGCCTCAGGAGCGGGAACCACTCGCGGCAAGCCCAGGAAGGCAGCCGTATGATCCTTCCCGGTCATCTGTCTAGACTACTCGAAATTTATCCATCCAAGGGCGTTCTCCTTGTTGATCTACGGTCGTCGACCGACTTTGAAAGGTCTCACATTCACGATGCCATTAACCTGCGCGCCCCGGTAAGCTTTGTCGAAAACACATCGCTCGAGATGATCGAGGACACCTTCATGGACGACCAAAGCCGCCGAAGCTTCAGCAAATGGTCACAGTTTAAGTGCGTCGTCTTTTACGACAGGGTCATCGAGTTCGACTGGGAGTGTCCGGTCGCCGAGGCCTTGTACAACAAGTTCCGGCGAAAGGGCTGGCAGGGCCAGTGCTTCATTCTCAAAGGCCATTATCGCGAGTTCTCGGCTTCATTTGACAAGTACATTAGCGGGGCCAAGATGACTAGCGAAGCCAAGGAATACCTCGACAGTCTTCGACAGCAGCCCTCTCCCACAGAGGTAACTTTCTTTATATCAGACCCCCCACTTGCTCCATCATCCTGTACGCTCGAATACTGACCCCCGTGTGCAGGAAGAAGCGAGGAAGCGGGATGAAGACTACCGGGAGTGGCTGGACATGTTTACAAGCCAACATCGCACGCCGACGGCAGACCTCATCCCGGCGAGGAAGTCTGAGCGCAGAAGGACAGTGGAGCAGCGTCAAAAAGAGCTCGAGGTTGAGTTCGAGGCGCGTTTCCCCGCGCTTTATAAGAAGTCGCAAGCCATGCGATCTGCAGCAGCCATCGACCATCCTCCTCCATCTCCACCGCCGCGGTCGCCACCTCCCCCGTTCCCCAGCGAGACCGGGAGGGACCAATCTTCCAGGGAAGTTGATTGGGCAGGACCCGCCAAACACCACGACGACCACGACGATGACGATTTTGACCTGCGAAAAGCGCCACTTGTCGGTCCGCTTGCCAGCGCACTGGACAAGATGCGTGAGGCCAGCAACCTGGCATGCTCCAATTCCGGGACACCTTCCCAGAGTTTCCAGGACGATTACCCCGTCAAGCCGAGAGCGGACTATTTCGGGGACGAGTACGACCACGATTACGATGAAATTGACCCCAAGAGCGAAGGTCTGGGCAACGACCCGGGTTTTCAAAATGCCGGGATACCGGTTGCTGCTGAATCCTGTGCTGGAGCTGCGGCAAGGGATGACACGCCACGAGAGGACACGTTGAAGAAGGCTTCCAAAAAGCGGCCGCAACTATGGGAAAGGTTAAGGGGCGCGGGCGCAAAATGATTTTCGGTTTCTTTTTCTCTATGCTGGCATGTCGTGAGCTTGTTGGATCTTTTTCTTTTTTTTCTTTTTCTTTTCTTTTCTTTTTCTTTTCTTTTCTTTTTTCTTTTTTTTTTTTGAGTCGCTTGATCGTCTTCAAAGCCGGTTCTCATGTGGTGTCCTGGGCCGGCGTCTTTTGGCTATGCCTTTCGTTCTGATGTTCATGTACATACACATCCCTTCCACTATTCCACTATACCCAAACGCTTCCAAATGCGAACATTTTAGCCATTCGCGTAACAAGTGCCTGTCATATGGCAACACCATGCCTGCTCTCGATGCGTGTACTTTGCGCCTTCAGCCTCTTAAGGCGTTGTGAGAGCTCGTAACCGACCTGAAACGAGAGCAGCCGCTGAAACCCTGGCACCCTCTTGTCATTTCTTGATCAGGAATGCAAGACCCTCTTTTTGGGTCCGGAGATATACACTACAGTATTTATTACGATAATCCCTTTCCCAGTAGGTCCTGGTCTTTGGTTTGTCTGGCAATGTACTCGGCGACGGATTCAGCAACAGCAGAGAAGGACCACGGTATGTGATCCGTCTCCCTATATCTACCATACTACGAGTACAGAGTAGTATGTACAACGCACGTTCAGGATGAATCGGCGAGATCCCTGGGAGACCCAGACAAACAGAGTTTGTTTGGTCCGGACGCCAACCGCAGCCCTGAGCCCACAACCCATATTCAGCACAGCCATAGACTAAAAAGAAACAACCTGGCCAGGATTGCGTTGTGTGCCGGCAGCCGCGCCCGTGGGGTTGGCGGGTGATGGACCTTGTTTATGGTAACGTCGCGGCCCAGGGATTCTCGCTTCAACGGTGACTCGGCGTGCAAAGAAAGGAAAGTGACTATTCCCCCCGATGCTGGGGTTGTATGGATGTCGTACTACTCCGTAGTGTATGCACTTTTCTCCATCGCCAGTCAGGCCATAATTAACCAGGGGCTCCGCCCGGTTCTTGTATTTACATAGTACGGAGCGGGCGCAGCAAGAGGGGACAGTGACTCCTCGGGAGTGCGGCGCCCAGTTTTCCCCCTCTCTCCCGCGCGGTCGATATGCTTGGCAATGCAACTCTGTCTAGGCATTCCGTGTTATACGCTAGGGCCGTTCTGGGCAGGGGATGGGGATATTGATAAGATTTACACTAGCAGCTGTTGAGCATCAACCAGGTTTCTTGCACGGAATATGTACATACACTACCTGCCGCTGCGGGAGATCAGGGGGGAGGGGGGAGCCGCGCAAAGAGACTGCATGCTCAACGGTTTCGCCGTTGTTCTACTTAGCCTCGAGCTGTCTTTGATAATAATTATTTGGTCTTGATTTTCGGGTATGGGATCCCCTCGCATCCGCTGCAACACATACGCAGTCCTCCCGCCCGTCCAAAAAAAAAAAAAAAAAAAAAAAAAAAAAAAAAAAAAAACGGCCATTCCGCGCCGGAATGACCGAGAGTCGTAACCAGGCCTATCATTTTGCGGGTCGCGTGGATGGGATACGTCTGCTACCGCTCGCTCGATCGTGGCATCGTGCGCCCGAGTTCCAGAATGAAGCATGGCGCTCCGAGTGTCTCGGCTGCGGGGTCCCTCTCTCTCCCAGCGGCTTTTGCCCACTGTCCGCCTGCCTGCTTCGCTCTTCTACCCATTGATGCTGTCCCCACTAGCTGACGTTTTGAAACCTGGGTGGTACAAGACGGGGTCGGCCACGCACTCCCGGTGTTCACGCGTCCACTACGGAGTCCCGTAGTCCGGCCTGAATGCCGTGGCTGCCATGGCTGCCCCATTAATTAGTGTACGCGGTATTCGGAAGTACACTAGGAGGAGGGCGAGAAAGGGACGGGACTGGCCGCGCGAGAAGGTATGAGGTCTCGAGGACTCGGGATGCTCCGTCTTGGCGGCCGTCAACTGTGGTCGAACGGGCTGGCAGCTGTGGCCGGCTGCTTTTGTTGCACAACCTACGCGTGCACCTGTCAGCAGCAGGTGTGTTTAACTATGGGATACACCGCGAGTACGGATTAATTTGCTGGCAACGACCTGGGCCGGGAGGTCAGCCTCGGCTCCCCGAGTTACCGTGTACATGGCCGCTTCGGATCAAAGAATAACCCGCTGGGAAAAGGGTTCCTCCCTTCCTGTCATCTCGCGCAAGATTGACATTGCCGGCACCAAGGAAAATGACGGCCACCCCCCTCCCTTCCGTTCCTTTCACCCCCTCCAATCACCCGAGAACTTCCTTGTTTGGTTAACGGGCCCGTTCGTTCATCAGGGGTCCTCCGGCATCTGTCAAACAGGACCCCACGACCCCCGGGCACCCGGGGATCTCAGGGTGGAGGGGTGTGCGTGCGTGTGTGTTTCAAGAACAACCGCGGTAATACTTGTAACTTTTTGGCACGCCCCGCCGCTGCGGGAAGGTGAAGGCGCACGGACCAAGCCCCAACCTTAACGCTATCCCCAGGCGGGGAAAAGTGGCGAGAGCGTGCCTTGCAAGAGCACTTGCATCGGCGAGGGGCCCAAAAGAGGGTCCTCGGTCCGGGAAACCGCGGTTTGGCGATGCGCGTCAGACGCACTCCCGTCATTGAGGTTACTTGTAGTTGTAGTGTATGCGCCTGTCGTTACATAGTAGTGTAGTGTAAGGTCTCGCCCCTCCATTGAACGGACAATTGACGCCGAATCTGGGGATTCCTACACCCATCTCTCTGTCTCCCCTCTCCCCAGGAGGCTCGTGTCTCGCATTGACACATCAACTGTCGTGCTGAGGGATCTTGAACGACGGTGAAACCCGGAAGAAGCAGGCGGGTTCTCGATTTTCGAAACCCGAATACATCGCCGAAGAGGTAAGTCCATAAAGATTCCACTTTGTTGAATTCTGTCTCGCCATCTTGTCGGGCCTTCGTCTCGTCAAGCGTTGAATCACATGCGCAGAAAACCCATGCCGAACCCCACAGACCCCACTCGAGATTTTGACATGCCCATGGGTGCGCATGTTTTCGATGTCAAAATGTCAAATGTCAATCAAAGCCGAGTTCCACCAGATCGCTCTTGAATTTGTTGTTACCCTCGCCCTCAGCCCCTCTCTCTCACAACCCCTGCTCTCGGCGCTGGCCATATCAGGAAGTTCGCACGATACATAAACAAATTGTTGGGAACGTGGGCAATCTCAGTCCACCCCTCTTAAACCCTTGTCTCCTCAAGAAACCCAACGAGCGTGTTTCATCACCTTTCGCTGAGGCGTCGTTGACGAAGAAAGGGGGGGGGGGAGAGAAAAAGAGCAGATAAACAATCAGAAGTACGGAGTAAGAACTAGAAGCAAGCATCACTGATCAGGCGTTCGTCTCGGTTTCATCTCGGACGACAGGGCTATGGGCTGGTTATATGACAGGCCATCCGCCGGCTTACCTTCCTCTCTAGTTACTCTGTACTGTGTACATCGAACGACAAGGGTGGCATCGTGGACGCGAGTACAACGTCCTATACTGCGTACTCGTACGCTTTTTGACATGTCGTCATGAAACCAGGAGAGTGGAAAGTAGTGTATGTCGCCAGGAGGCTCGGCTCGAATTTCCCAATGTCATTTCAACGGCGGCCCACCCAACCTTCTGGGGCGAAAGGGGGGGAAGAACGGAAGGACCGCGACAAGGGGGCATTGGCTCCATGCCCTCCACTTCCCCCTTGATTTTCTCTCACTCCCACATTCCCGTATCTCCACATTCCTTCCGCGAACCTCGCAAGAACCCAGAGAGAATCAGGTGATTGTTACACCGCAGCAAACGTTGCTTGTAACATGTGCAGCATACATAGTAGTGTAGCATAGGAGGTACACTTACGTTCCCACCTTTCTCTGGCCCCGCCCTGTCGGTTCGAGCCAACCCGGGCTTGACAGGTTTGACTACCGGAATCAAACCTGGTAACTTTGCTGACAGGCTGGATTGACGGGCAAGGGTCCCACAGTACGGAGTAACGTTAATCGTCGTTCCACTATTATAAGAAGCCCACGCCCTGTTATTGTCCTGTACTCGTAAGCAGTGGAGGGAGTGGTGACAAAGACCCGCACCAATCCGGTGGCCCCTTGTTCCAGAAGCACAAAAGTACACCTCCTCCAGGATAAATAATCCTAGTGCGATACATGCCCCACAACTAACGCAAATCAGAAAAGTAGCCAAGAAGTCTAGGTACAGCCAACCTGATACAAATTTCTATAATATAGAAGTATCAATACCCAGCCCCCCCCCCCGGTTTTCAATTGCCTTTGCAAGCCGTCGGGGGGCATTGAGTGTGCCAGGCACTGAAGAAACTCAGGGGACGCTGCCTCCCACGCCTCCAGAACAGCCAGTCGAAGCCTTGTAAGGCTCAGCGATTGAACATCGTAGCGATGTTCAAGCCAATCATTCATCCAGTGCCATCCTCAATAGGGTTCAAATCTGGGCTTCGAGCCGGCCACTCTAGGACCTAGATTCCTATACTCGAAAGGGCTGTCAACCTAGGGATTTTATCTGTAAGTACCTTCGTATAGAAAATTATTAGAAGAGTGACATGGTGTGATGATTGTGTAAGTGGCTGCCAAAAAAATGAAGAAAAGTGGGGCATGTATCGCACTAGGATTATTTATCCTGGAGGAGGTGTACGCCGTGCGAAGAGTATAAAAGGTATAACCACAAATAGTGTTGAAGTAGTTTGGGCCGCCGTTGTGTGTTGTCTTGGCAGGTGATGGCACTGTACGCAGTACGGATTATATACTAAGTACTGTATTATACATAACTACCTTCGCACCTACCGTAGGCAAGCTTGGTCGGCATGTGGGCGGCCGTCGGTGACCGCCTGACCGGCGAACGATGGGTCACAAACCTGGACCGTCCTTGTCCACCTTGCGGCGCCCGAGCAACCTGCCGCATTTAGGTAACTCTGCTCTCTCTAATCCGTAGTTATCTCTCTCCCTTTCTCCGAGAGCTTGTCGCTCGGGTTAAACGACTGCTTTTCTTCCGTGTGAAACTGAGAGGTCAAATCCATGGACCTGCTTTTCTCTCCTCCATATGGCAGTACTCGTATACTATTTGGCAAGCAGCGGACGTAGCCGGTTTCGTTCAAGGATCCTCGGCCAAGCGCATGGATTGGTCCTGGACTTGTTGTTTCTTCTGGCTTCATCATCTGGCGTTCTGTCGGCTTTCGAATCGGACGGCCGACTGAAACCCTTGACATTAGGCCAGGATTTGCCTCGACAGACCCTTCGGCAAGAGAACGGCGGGGTGTCTGCTTATCATGAGAACGCAGGGGGTATGGTATGTATGTACGGTATGTATGTACGGTATCCGTATGTATGTATGGTATGTATGTATGTACATACATACTCCACGTACATCATCAAACCAACGAACTTGTTCTGTACATCCGCAGTACCGTGGCTTACACAGCCGTGCGACAGGGTCGAGAGAGCTTCGTTCATTCTCCCCAACAAAAAGAAAAAGCGGATAATTCTCGCTTCAGGCATGCAGAAGAAATTAGGGACCGAATGCCGTCAGTTGTCCGAGTTGCTTAGTGATCTTGTTGATACACATCGCAGAAGATGTCACAGGAAGGCCTTTCGGAGGAAGCCGCCCCTAGCTTCAACCTGTCCACGGGCGCGAGCATACACGGCATCGCAGGCTACCGGCAGCAAATCGACGTGCCGTTGCAGAACTACGAATATGTATGCCGCCGAACAAGGAAACTTCCTTCGGAGGTGTGGTGCTGGACAGGTGTGGTTTGGTAGTGGTCGTGATGGTAGCAGCCCCCGTCATTGTAAACCGGGTCAAACAAGCCAAAATATAACATGAGTGACAGGCGGCCTGAATGGGCCCGAGGCTTTTTGCCATCAGATGTCACCCAAAGCCTGGCCGAGACCTATGTTCCACGAGATGATACCTCCGGAGAGGCGTGTAACGGCGTGATCGTTATGTCAAGTGATGTAGAGGAAAGAAGGCGGGGGAGGGCAAGGGGAAAAGCAAGCAAAGTGGCGAGTTAGTGTATGCGTATACATACATAGGTTGTCGGCTGTGAAATCAGCCAAGGCTGAGCGTTGCCGGGTATAAAATGCCAAGTCTGGTCTACCAGACGGACCTTAGCTTCGTGAGAGGGGTGCTCGGCCATATCGCGGTGAGCGATGTGACACTTCTCGGAGACTTGATTATGCATTGGGCCAGATCCAGGCAGGGCTTCCGGGACTTCGCGAAACAGTTGGAAGTAGGTATTCCCCGGGGTAGATTGTTAAGGGCGACAATATGTGTGCGGTAGCACTACACATGGCAGCTTCTCAAGTGTAGCTGATCCATGCCTCGGGTTACGCAATGCCATGCTTGTCTCGGTGTTTTGGGGTCTAGCCATTGTCTTGGGCACGAGGTCTTCGAAAATACAGGGGATCGTATGACAGGCCAGAAAAAGCGTCTTGTCTTCCGGGAGGGTGAGCGAGGGAGGTGGGGTGAGGGTCGGGCAGACACACCATAGCCTCATGAACTGACTGGTAGATTGGCAACCGGCGCCGGCAAGAGTCCACCGATATGTGCGACCTGGGGTTGTGCAGCAGCTCGTTTCGCCTGTTCAATGGACGATGTTGTGATCTGCTTGCGACCGATCGAAGCTCGTTTGTCCCGGAAGACTTGGGTCAATGCATCAAGTCGTTCCCAAGCAGGCATGCATAACCCTTGTGGCGAGGCGACTACGCAGTATACGTCGCCCGCCCTTGCAAGATTGGCTTTTCATTCGCGAACACGCCGTTACGCCGTCGGAAAGGCGCCTCGAAATGTGACGGTGAGGTGGGGACCGCGGGCGTGCGTAAGTTTGTTTGCCTTGCGCTATAGGACTTACACCGTGGGCTCTTGTTGCGAACACTCCCATTCCCATGGGCCACAGAGCGGTACGCCAACCCAGGTCCCCAGGTGCCACAAGCGGCGCGCTAGGGATGAATGCCTCTAAATACTTGGAAAGAGCAATTCGTCGGGACATGAGTGTAGTGCGATCGTGTTCGGGGTCTTCCCTCTCACCGCTGAACTGACTTGACGCGAGATCAACTGTTTCCTGGCTCCTTCCTGACACGTCGACGTCGCCGAGGCCGAGAGGAGGGCTGGGAAGATGCAGATCGAAGAGCTTGCCGAGACCTGCAGGAGTGCGAGCTGTCCGTCTCCTTCTCTTCTGTCCGGTTGCTGCGTCAAAGTTCAACGAGAGCTGCGAGTGAAATCGGCGGTGTTAAGGGCTACGGCAGCACCTGCAATTGCTAGCGTTGGTCATTGAGAAAGGTTGGCAGAGGCGGGTCGGAAGGTGAGATGGGCACCAGGCTAGGCGGCCAACTTGAAGACCTGGGATGCTTAAGTGATAGGTTTCTCTGAAGGGGAAGGCGATGGCGCTTCCCCATTCTGGGTGTTGTTGCCCCAATTGAGCTGAAAGGGCTTTGCCGCGAAGCCCCGGCCCACCGGCCGACCATATTCGAGGTTCCTTAGGTTTACTTCATGTGCATACAATGCATTCCTTTTGCTCAGCAACTGGAATTGAACGTTAAAGAAGTATGGATTACACAAGGCCAATCGTGCACAATGACCAATCAAACCCAGCATATCCTGCCTCGGTGAATTACCTAAGCGCGCTGTATGTTTGTTTTACTGTACATACAGAGGTATGTACAGTATGTACAACCGCACATACCCTGAAGGTACTATATGTATGTAATCCGTACATACATACATTGAGGTACTTCGTACCTAAGCGTGGACGAGCAAGCCGTGGAACAACAATACACGAGTTACATACCTAGCAACCGCGTAGTGCAGGCAATCGGCCTCGCCTGGTTCGGTGCCCGAGGTATGGAGGCTGTCCCTAGCCGTCCGGGCCTGGGTGGCTGGAGCTGATGCGAGACCTGAATGCATCTTGTTCTTTACATACAGCACTGCAGGGAGCTCCGGTCGCTGCAGAAGGCTCATGTAGTAGAGGAACGCTGCGTGCCGGCAGCGTCGGAGAAGTTCGTCGACAATACCACTTTCGGCATTGATTGCCCGTCCTTCGTTGAGGGGAACGTGTTTTTAGATCTGTGGGATCACCGAAGCGGGTGGTTCCGAGTTGCCTACCTCAGATACGCAGTATATGCAAAGTTTTTTACCTTTATTTTTTTTTTTCGACCTTCAAGTGGAGTGAGCGTTAGAACCTACAAGCCCACCTCACCTCAACGACTGCCTCCGGGCCCCGCACGCACTGCATGTAAGGTACTTACAAAACGTGAATCTCACATGTACATTAGTTACGATCGCATGTGAAGATCGGGCAAGGTGTGTACCTTATGTGTGTACAAGCAGGTGGCCCTGGAAACCAAGGTCCGCCTGCACTGGTCGGCGATGCCCATCGCTCAGACGCGGATTGCGCGAGGCAGCAAGTTCCGCGTAGAGGAGGTAATTCCGTACTCAGTATGCATGGCATCCATAAAAGTACGAAATCGAATACCAGCGTTGGCTCCAACCATGGACCAATTGTTGACACATCGTGCTCGACACCGACACCCGGTTGCACATGTGGACAACCACAACTTACAATACCCAGGATGACGTCTGTTGCATGTACAATACATACCTAGGTACCTACTTGTAGTTGCGTAGTGCGCATTACGGAGGATAGCGGAGGGTATGTCTTCAGAAGGGAAGGTTGGGGGAACCACATGCGGGGACCCCTGGGTGCTCCGGCTGCTGCAACCTACTTTTTACAATAACATACGCTACACTACTGCGTATCGGTCCACAGCCGAGGACCCCTGTCTAGCCGTTAAGAGGGGGGGTGGCTCTTGTAACGCCGAGGTGGGCGAAGGGATACAGATCACACCCAAGGTAACCCAAGGAGGCCCAATGGACGGAATGCACTCCCGCTCTCGCTGCCTACGCTAACACAACCCCCTGGGCCTGCCGGCCTGCTCGGCTCGCATGCCCACCCCGGATGGGGACAGCCATTGTCCCGGTGCGGGAAGGGTGAGTTCGCGCCGCCCTACAGGTAGATTAAATAAAAGTATTGTTTGAGCCTCTCGCGGGGGGTTCTTGTCGGCGTTCCAGCACCTATTGCTACTTTTTTGTGTCTGCTTATTGTGTGTTGTTGGCGAGGAAACCCGGGAACGATCCCACGCATGTGTTGAGCACCACCAAAACTGTGCCCGTACCATAGTACAGTACGGACCTGCCCGCACTAGGCGCCTCCCAGCTGTCGAACCTTAGACTGCTCCCCCGTTACCGGGCTTTCTGAGGACTTGCCCAAGTGGCATCGTCTCTGCTCCAGCTGGTGCGGACCGAAGCGCGGGCTTGCCACCGTCCGCCATGCATTGATGCACCATCATCGGTTGCAGAGACGAACCTTCATACAGCAGCAACACGCCCGTCATCGCGAGGAGTCCGTCGGTCCATCAGCACATGTCACCGAGCGCAAAAGCGCAACTTCTGCTATATATGAGCCGCCAACCGAGACGGCTCTCGTCCCTTTTCTGCCAGACACAAGCAATCGACCTTGACTCCGAAGGCAGATTTTTGATGGCAATTTCCCACTTTGACATCAGCTCTCGTCCCGATCACCATGCCTCACTTCAACAACAACCCTTTTCAGTACGTCAATGGGCACCACGAGCCCGGCCAGAGCAGCCAGTCCGGGGCCAGCGAACCCAGGGCGCGGAAGTCCGGCTTCGCCGTCAGCGATGTACGTCAATCTCATCTCCACCCTCCCATCAAACCCAAAGCTGACACCCCTCGCACACTAGCTTCTCAACCCCATGGGTCCAGGTAGTGTCTACGGAGGAGATCACACACCGCCAGACAGGGTGACGCCTCCGAGGGCTTGGCCCCATAGAGATGGGCTCATGTCCTCTCCTGACAACTACACCTACTCCAGGCCGGAAGGGTCAGGGCGGGCGTACGACGACTGGGCGGGCCCGCGGCGGCTACCCCCAATGATGCCGTCGCCCCCCGCCGAGCGCTCGGCGGAGGCCTCGAGCTGCTGGGGCCACGACAGCCCCCCCGGACCGGGCAGCAGCAGCAGCAGCAGCAGCAGCAGTAGCAGCAGTAGCAGCGCGCTCCCCACGCTGCCCGTGTTTAGACGCTTGCCGGACATTGAGGGGCTTCGCCGCCTGCCGCCCCCCGGCACACCCCGGTCTCCGCTCTCCCCTCCCCGCGCGTCCTTTTCTCCCCGCGCGTCCTTTTCCTTCCCGCCGCTGGGCTGCACCGCCGCCGCCTGCCCTCCTGCCGAGCCCACCGGCGTCACCCTTCGCGGGAACGACTCTGAGGAATCATCTTCGCCGCCCCCGCGCGAGGGGCAGGAGCGGCGGGCCCACTCCCACACCTCGTCCAGACCGCGGCACAATTTCCCGTCCGAAGTCCTGAGGGTGTTTTTGTCCAAGGCCGAGGAGAGGATTCTGGTGAACGACGAGAGGTGTCGGGTAACCAGGGAGGAGATGAAGGAGATGAAG
This sequence comes from Thermothelomyces thermophilus ATCC 42464, assembly GCF_000226095.1. Taxonomy (NCBI): domain Eukaryota; kingdom Fungi; phylum Ascomycota; class Sordariomycetes; order Sordariales; family Chaetomiaceae; genus Thermothelomyces; species Thermothelomyces thermophilus. The sequence continues at coordinate 3,649,879 of NC_016474.1, forward strand.
GCCCAAACCGGCGTTGACCTCAGTACGTCGCTCTTTGCCTCCCCTCTCATTCGTTTTCTTCCCGCCCTCCCTCCCTCCTCTCTTCCCTTTTCTCCGCATAGAGCCCTTCCCAGCGGACTAACCAAAAACCACCTCGACAGAGAAAATCGAGACGTGGTACACCAACCACCGACGGCGCGGCTACCCTCAACAGATGGCCGACGTCCTTCACAGAGAAGTCGAGAAACGGCGAAAGGCGTACGTTGCAGCCATGGAGAGACGCGACCAGATCAAGCAGGCGGCGAACAGCGGCAGCGGCGGCTCCCTCGAGGAACTCGGCGAGGCGTACAAGGATCTCGTGGCGCAGAGAGCCCTGCTGGACAAGCTCATCGCGTGGGCGGACGCGGCGGACCAGAGGTTGGCGGCCCACAAGAACAGGACGAGAGGGCCGGCAGGGTAGTAGGCGTGAACGGGCAGCAGCGGTCTGATCAGTTGTTTTTTTTTTTTTTTTTTTTTTGGTTTCTTTCTCTTCTTTCTTTTCATTTATTCCCTTTTATTCTTCCTTTGGTGTACATCTCCTCTTTTCCTCCTGGAGTTCTCGAAGCATTCTCGCTGGGGTCATGTGGTGATTTTCAAGGGTCTTTCGGCGGTCGGCTCGGTAATAAAAAGTGGCTCAGGCCTGGATGGGTTTGACAGAGGAGTTGGTCGGTCTGCTCTTTTTTTTCTCTGGACATACGTCGTACATCCTCGCATTGTAACTTGCCTGGACAAATCGAACTGGGTGAATGTTGAGACACAGTCTTGGGATGACCGGTGCGTATATATCTAATGTCATTGTGGAATGAACTTGCTCGAGATCTCATCCGGGGTGCAGCTGGGAACCGCGACTCGAGCGTTGCGGCTCACTGTACTGCAATGTTTTCGTAGATATGTACAGTACATAAGTACCTATATATTCCGTACATGCCTCTGCGTTGGCGGAGTTTGAGCACCCGTCGGTTGGCACTAGGCCCTCCGAGCATCACTGTTTACCTGAACGTGGCAGTACATACATCTACATACCTTTGCTTGCCACAGCCGGGCAATGCTGGGGCGTGCGTTGCTCCAGCCCGAGCTAGCGACCGTTACTGGCCGCGCCGCCGTGTCTGTCGAGGAAATGGGCGGTATTAAGCATCGCATCGATCACGCCAATCCCAAATCAAAACATCATGATGGAGTCGAAGGCAGTGCCATGTCCCATCACTCGTTGACATGCATAATGAAATTGTGAGATGATATCAAGTGAAGAAAATGGGAAGAAAGATCCAAACAAAATGGAGCAAGGAGGGAAAATGGACAAGAGTTGATGCGAGGCGCAACCCGTGGTTCGCGCCTTCCCAAGCGGCACACTGAGTTCAGCCCCCGAGATTGCAAAACAAAAAAAGCGGGCCACGACATCAACCCAAAAAAACGTCACTTGCACCCAGTGATCCGGGCGCGGTCAACAGTGTGAGTTAAGCATCGACTAAACTCCGATACGGGGAGTCGAACCCCGAGCTTCGCGGTGAAAACGCGATATGTTAACCGTTACACTATATCGGATTTGTTGAAAAGGCCGTGCCGCAAGTTATCTCAAGAGGCACAGTTGCCTTCAAGTGGGTCGGGTGGGGCCATGACCGCCGGCAAGCCAACCAATTTCAGGCAGGCTGGACAACTCCCTCCAAGTCACGAGGAGGGGCCCTTGATCAGCGGGCAGAGCAATGAAGAGGTCGCGGCTCTGACCATAACTTCACATACTATCCAAACAGTTTATTTTCTAATTACTCCGACCGCCAGATCCATCTGAAGAAGGGGGAGGCAGAACCTCAAGCGGGCCACCAAGCAGCCCAGCCGCGAGAAATGACAAAGAGATCTACCATGAGTCTAACTCCGTTACAGCGACAGAGAATCGTGATTACACGGGATGCCACGAGCCCCGGGTTGTTTGAGTATATTTAAGGGCCGGTTGACACTTAGCTTCCCGTTTCTCTTCCTGTGAGATACGGGCCCGGAGAGGGGGTTATTATATTCACCATTATGAAGCTGCAGCTCTTCGCGAGTCAAGTATGGGCGGTACTTCGAAACTGAGGATATACGGTCCGGCGTATGTTACCGGGTTGTTTCGGCCGCCCTCTGGCATAGATCATTTGGATAATGGTATTAGCTAGTAATCTTTTCTGGTTTCCTCTTCGCCGTCAAGATGCATCTTACTCTCACCCGTACTGCTCTGTTGTGATATTCTTTCTATTGCAATACGACTTTTATGCCTGAGAGTCGAAAGATATAAAACAGACGAAACACGGGATAGGAAAGAAGAGGGACAACGGTATAAAGAAGGGACGAGGGGGAAAGAAGAGAATAGAGAAAAGGGGAGAGAGAGAAAAGACCAGTGAAAGGAGAGGCTATAGGATATAGATCAAACTCCATAAGAAAAAAAAGGAGGCGGTAAAAGAAAAAAAAACACTGTAGGAGAGCGGTAGGAGATAAGTGGATTAAAACAAACCAGAAGGTATAAAGAAAGATACCAGGAAGGCGAATGAGAAAGATGAGGAAAGAAAATTATATGTCTCTCTTTTTCTATCAACTCGTGAGTGGTAGAGCACAAATTCGGGAGTGTAGCCTCTTCCAACAGGTGGTTGTTTCTGTCCCGAGATTCGGGATTACAAGGGATCAGTTGTCTCGGTTGTCATAGTCCCACTTTTCACGTCTCAAACGGAGCTCATCTCACCCGCACTCTGGTCTCGCAAACACACCACCTCGCAATGCCATAGGAAAGATGTTTACCTACCTTCTAGCCCTCGTTCCGGTTCTCCTTTTCTTCTCCAACCCGATTTCCCAGCTCTTCTCCTCCCCGCCGCCGCAGATCCACCGGCTCCCGCGGCCGCAACTCAACGAAGACCTCTTGGCGCTCGAATCACCAGGGAACCAGACCGCTTGCCCCCCGAATCCGTATACGGTCCATGTCTTCTCCCGCGCGCCATTGGTGCTCTATATCGAGAACTTCCTATCACTAGATGAACGCGCTCACCTACTAGAGATAAGGTTTGTCTCCTGCCTCTTCTCCTTTCGTTTTTTTTTTCTCCTGGGCGGCATTACCCTACTGTACTTCTCATCAGTACCTACCTCAGGGTGCCCACCCTTCCTCTTTCCCGTCTCGTCGAAGAGCCGCTGATCCGGGGGAACCTAAAACCTCCATCGTTTGCGTTCAATAACAAACAGCGAACCGCTTTACGCCCCGTCGACGATCACACACGACGCCGGGGGGACGACCCACCGGGACCCGGCGGTGCGCGACTCCGAGGTCGCGGTGGTGCCGCGGACCGGGGCGGTGCGCTGCGTCGAGGAGCGGGCGCGCGCCCTGCAGGGGTGGCGCGACCAAGTGTGGCTCGAGCGGCTGCGGGTGCAGCGGTACCGCGCGGGCGGGCACTACGCCCACCACTTCGACTGGAGCACCGGCAGGGGCGGGTGGGGCCGCGTCAGCAGCTTCATGGTCTGGGTCGACGACGGTTCCCTCTCGCAGAGTCACGGTCGCCGTCATCATGTAGAGGAGGGGAAGGAGAAGGAGGAGGAGGAGGAGGAGGAGGAGGAGGAGGAGGAGGAGGAGGAGGAGGAGAAGCTCGAAGGGGGAGGGACGGAGTTCCCCTTGCTGAGAGCAGGGCAGGATCCGAGGTGGTGCCGATTTGTGGAGTGTCCCGAGTCCGGGGCTGAATTTGGCGCGTCTGAGGGAGAGAAGGAAAAGGGAGTTGTGTTCAAGCCTCTGCCGGGAAATGCCGTGTTCTGGGAAAACTTCATGGCGGACGGGACGGGAAGGGGTTACGAAGAGACTTGGCACGCCGGTCTGCCCGTCAAGAAGGGGATCAAAGTTGGGTTGAACATCTGGAGTTGGGGCAGGATCGAGTAGCGGAGCCTAGCAGGAGTCTCCTTCCTTCTCTTGACTGTTTGAAGTTGCCCTGTTCCTGGGCCATACTTGCTGCATGGTCGGCAGCATCTGGAAGGCTTTTGCAGGTACGAGGAGAACGACGGAATTACGAGCTGAGAAAACCATTCTCTGTCGTCCGGGCAAGAGTTTTCATAATCGGCTGCATGCTGCTCAACATCGCAGGGCAATTCGTACTTTGACCTACCTCGGCGAGTTTCCAGGTTGCGCAGTTAAGAGATCCTAACTGGCGGGTTTCAACCTTCGGTACTGCCAAGGAAGTGCCCAGCTGACGCACTGTGGCGTCCTGGGCGTCGGCTCTGGTGCCCACAAGACCACTGTGCTCTTTAGCCAACCCCAGCCGACTGAGTCACAGCCGGAACTTTCAGGACACAACAGCAGGAGCATTGCAACCTTTGACGATAATTAACCTCCACTGGGCTTCTGGAAGCGCTGGCTGCGTTGCGTAACGCTTATCATCGCTTAAGCCGTCATATGAGTCACCAGACGCTCCTCGTCAAAAGTTCAATGCTTCTTGCGGGGTTGGGAGTTACTGCGTAACTTGGTCAGACCCTGCGTGCGTGTGGAAGTTTTGCTCGCACTCACGAGGATTGCCGGCAAAACAGGGTCGGGGGGCTGCCCAAGTCATCCAGGTTACGCCAGCCTTCACCATTTTGGGCAGCTTTTTTGACAGGTTTTTGGCCAAAGAACCCTGCCGCTGCTTGCCGTTGGCGGCCTAGTCAAAAGTACGAACCTACTTACACTAGCAGCTTTAGGGCTCGGTCATCGGCCCAACTTCCGTCCGCCTCCAAACCCCGAGATCCAGGCCCGGCCGAATCCGGAATTACGGGTGGCATTCAGGCGGGTGCCCGTCCCGCCGTAAAGGGTGACGAAGAGGACACGGCAGCCTGCCCAACATCGGCCGGGCTATACATGGGGGAGAGCCCGGAGGGCGCACTTTGAACGAGACCGAAGTCTTTTGATTTTCAAGCCATCGCGCTCCCTTCGGCATCCGTACCGGAGACTTGGCATCACGGCAGCATGTCACCGTCGTCCCCCGAAGACGGCCGCTCCGAGTCCTCTGGTGCCGCCGTGGCCGCGGCCCACGAGCCGCTAGCATGCGTAACATGTCGTTCTCGGAAACTAAAGTGTGAGACGCTCCGGCGGGGTCGTAATAAGGGAAATAAAACACCGAGGCTCACTGTGACCGTCAGGCGACCGCCAAAAGCCCGTCTGCGCAAGGTGCGCAAAGGCCGGTGGCGAATGCGTTTATCCCGAGTCGCGGAGGAAGCCAGCCACGAAGCGACGAAGCGTGAAAGAGCTCGAGGAGAGGCTCGGTATGCCACCGCACCGCACCGTGACCGCACTCACCGCCCTTGTCACGTATTGACACCCACCCAGCCCAGGTGGAAGGACTGCTCAAGACGGTCCACAGGCCAGCGGCCGCCCGCACCGATGGCGCCTCAACAGAGGGCTCATCTCCGGGGATGAGCGCTTTTGGGGGCGAGACCTCCCGGCCCGAGAGGCCGCAAGCTCACCCGAGCGAGCGGGCGATGCCATGGAAGCCCCTCTCGCCGAATACCAGCTCCTCTGGCGGAGACGATGTCCGGTCCGGCGAGCTGCTCGGGTTGGGCCGATTTGAAAGCCTGCCCCCTTTTGAGATGATTGAGGATCTGTATGTCTGATAATCGCTCAGACAACAGGCACCCTCTTACTCAGTGCTAACCATGATGATGCCTTAGCCATGCAGTATTCTTTGGATCGCAGCCCCACTTCATTCCCCTCATCCACCCGGGCAACTACTTGCGGGCGTTTCACTCGCCGCCTCATATGCGCCCGCCCATGTGCCTGCAATATGCCATCTGGTCTGCGGCGTCAAACGGGCACCCAAAGTACGGGCTATTCCACGATGCCTTGTATCGCCGTGCCCGTCAGTACCTGGAGGCTGACGAGCTCAAGGTTATAATAATTCCCAGGAGGCCGACCCTGCTTCTTCGCAAGTCGCTCTAACCAAGTCGCAGGGACAAGGAGAACACTTCATCACGATTGGCCACGCTCAGGCTTGGGCCATTATCGCGAGCGACGAAGCACGCTCCCTGTTGTTCACCAGGGCATGCATGAGTTCCGGCAAGGCCGTTCGGCTGGCCGGCATGATGGGCCTTCACCGGCTCGACAGCCCGCACACCCAAGATGAACTTCCCATGTCTCCCATGATTCCTCCGCCCCGAAGCTGGGTTGAACTCGAGGAGCGCCGACGCCTCTTCTGGGGAACTTATTGTATGGACTGTTACGGGAGCATCAGCGCTGGGTGGCCGACTCTGGTAGACGTGGAGCAGGTAAGCTAGTCTGTCTCTGCGGATGTGGACGGACAGCAAGGAATTCCGTGGCTGACGGCTGAGCAGGTCACCACCCATTTGCCCGTGTCTGAGGAAGCCTTTGTCAACGGCACCGAAGAGCCGAGTTTTCCGCTCGAGGATGCCTTCCGTGGCTCCTCCTACTCCAAATTTGGGGCAAACGTCGTCATTTGCCGAATCTTCACGCGCCTGGTCAACCATGCTCACCGACCGCTGCCCCACGATCGCCCGGAAGACGTGGAATGCGGCGCCTTTTGGAAGCGCCACAGGGAGCTCGACAATTTGTTGTCTAGCACCTTCATGTTTCTGCCCGGGCGCTATCGGCTGCCGCAGAACATTCACGACCTGAATGCTGTGCAGTTTAACGTCAACCTACATGCCGCCGTTATCTGCCTTCACCTTGCTGCCCGGGAAAAGGCCGAAAGGTTCAAGTTGGGGAATATCGTACAGACGAGCCAGACCAGGTGCCTGACCGCCGCCCAGGAGATCGTCGACATCCTCAAAACGTCCAAAAACTCCAGGGTCGGGTATAAGGGCCCTCTAATGGCCCTTTCTCTGTATTTCGCCGCTTTAACATACATCGCCCAGGCGAAAGACAAGATGAACGACCTCAACAGGGCCAATTTGGAATTCATCATCCGGTGGATGAAGAGCACTGAAACATCCCACGTAATAACCCATGCTTACCTGCAGCAGCTTCTGCGCGACCTCAAAGGCAACGGTATCTCGGTCTCGGTGGGCGACATACCCGAACTTGATCCCCCTGGCGGAGGGCACAGCCATGGCGTCCCGCTGATCGCCAAGTCGCGTCACGCTAAGCTGCAGTCGCCCCTACCCGGCCGTCTACCTCTAGGCGCGCCACAAGGTACCCTTCCAACGCCGACCTCCGGTGCAATCTCGGCATGTGCCACCTTAATGAGCCGACATTCCACGTTCGAAGAGAACGAGGGTCATGCCAACAAGCGGATGCGCACCTCAGCGGGGACAGGCGCCGGCGGCCCTCACAAGGGTCCGGCCGCGACGTGGACCCAGCAGATGACAGACACCACCATGGACCCGGCCCCAGACCTGTTCGAGTACACAGGCGACAGCTGGTCCTACACGACCAAATACACGATCAACCCGCTGACGGTCCTGCCCACCCACCGGACGGGTTCCCCGGCCATCAACAGGTTCAACATGGCGGACACCATCAACTTTAACTTCTCCGCGCCCGCCCCGGCGGCCGGGCCACCGCCAGCGTTTTTCCAGCTCGACCCGCCCGGACTCCTGCCGAACGCAGGCTTCGGGATGCACGACATCCGTCCCGACGCTGCCATCTCCACTGCCGCCGCCGCCGCCGCCGCCGCCGCCGTGGACACCAACCAGAGCAGGCAGGCAGACAACCCCCCCAACGACGACGGCGCCGCTGCCGATGCGAGCGCCAACCTCCACCTCGCCCCCGACCTCCCCGATCTCGGGGATATCTTTAGCATGGACCAGCAGTGGACCCTCTCTGAATCCTTCTACGCCATGCTGGACATGGCCAACCCTACGACGTCACAGTCAGGGGGCGACAATCTCAATGCCTGGGCGGCATTAAACAACGATTCTAGCCGACAAGGACCGACAGGTGTATGAGGCTGAGCGGGAAAAACATTGATGAGGTTGGAAGGAACCCAGGTAAAGTGTCTTGACTGGTTCGTCGGGGTTTGTAAATGTTATGCATGGGTTGGATGAATCTTGGCGTATTCCCCCTCTGCTCCCGACTCTATTACGATTTCGGATAAAATGTTTTGTACAATACCAGGGCGTTTGGATCGGATCGGATATACCGGGAGGACGGATGGTCACGGCGTGCGGCGTGCATTGGACATTGGCACGGGTTAGGGGGGGCTCAAGGACGTTGCATGTACTGTACAACACCCAAAAACTACAACCCTTCTCAACAGACGGACTAGATCTCCCCAATCTAATAAAACAATGAAGACCAGAAACCGTCCAATTGACGCAACGGAGTTTGATCCGTACTACATCAGAGCACTTTTTTGCCCACTTCTTGCTCTTAAATGATGTCATGTTCGTGTCGGCGGCTCTGCAGCCCTGGTACTGAGGCATCGAGAACCTGGTCGCGACTTAGACTGCCGTTGCGTGTCAGGGTTCGCCCCCCTCTCTATCGGCCTTTAAAAGGCAAACACTTGGTCCTCCAGCTTGCTGACGGGGCGGGCCTTCTTGAAGCCGAGACTCTCGGTCGCCTTCTTCAGCCCGCTAACCATGGGCGGAGGCCCGCACAACAGGATCTTGACGTCATCAGCGGGCTTAGGCAGCCATTTCTGTGTTCGCGATCTGGTCAGAATCTTGCCTTTTCCCTTCAAGGAAGTGGGAAGCGGGGACTTCGCGTTCATCACGAGGAACGAGGAGGAGAAAGAAAGAAAGAAAGAAAGAAAGAGATCGAGAACTGGGGGGGAAAAGAAAACACACCTGAATCATATCCGCCGTGACGTAGCCCACGCCGCCCTGCCAGCCGGCGGGGGGCTTGTCGAGCACGTAGTGGACGCGGAAGCCCTTGTCCTGGGCGGCCAGCTGGTCCAGGTCCTCGCGCAGCAGGATGTCCTGCTCGGTGACGTTGGCAAAGATCAGGTCGACCTCGGTCCGGTCGCCGGCAGCGCGCCCGCGGATGATGGCCTTGATCACCTGCAACATGGGCGTGATACCCGTGCCGCCGGCGATCATGCCGAAGTGCCGGACCATGTTGGGCGTGTACACGAAGGCGCCTTTGGGCCCCTTGATGCGGATCGTCTGGCCGACGGCGAGCCCGGCCATGTGCTTGGAGATGTTGCCCTGCGGGTACGACTTGATGAGGAGGTCGAAGTGGCCCGGCTGGTCGTCGCCCGAGATCGGAGTGTAGGAGCGGACGATCTCCTTCTTGGTGCCGTCGGGTTGGTCGAGAGTTGCGCCGATCGAGATATGCTGGCCGATGGGGAGGCCGAGGATCGAGTTCGGGGACGGAAGGGCGAAGCGGTAGCTGGGTGACACGCGTCAGTGAGACCGCCGTCAAAAAGGTAAGAAAGAGGGGTAAAGGGCGAATTGAGAAGACGGGGATTGCGTACATGGCTACATTGTGCGAGATGACGGTCTTCTCCTTGAGCTCAAACTCCTGGAAGACATCGGGCTTGAGGACCGCCTTGGGGACTTTATTTGCAAGTTTATCAGAGATCTATAGTTTCGGTACGGCTCCGGCGGGAGACGGAGGGAAAGAAACCCACGGTTTTTGTAGTACTTCCAACTGCCCAAGGCAAGTCCGAGCAGCACCGCGTATACCGTCCACTCGCGCTTCACAATGACGGTGCCCACGACGAGCAGGCCGAAGGGGATGTAGATGCCATCGAAATACTTTCGCGCAAGCAGAGAATCCGCCATTGTCAACTCGTTGCTCCTCTACGTGGCTTCCTGGGGCGGTTCAGGTTGAGAGGCCGTCCGGGCTGGGTAGGAGCTGATCCGAGGTAGCGAGGAGTTCGGCGAAGTTTGGGGACTCCCAATCGCTCAGAAGGAGTCGAAAAGAGAAACTTCGGATTCGGTGAGCCAGGGTCGCCCGATTTCGCTGCAAGCTGTGTAGGCCGGGACGGTTGCCGGTGGGGACCGGGGCCCCCACCCATTTTTTGGCGGGCTGCTGTGCGGATTACTGTGTGGTTCAACAGTTTGGGAGCCACCGTCGGATGCCACTTCGGGCGCGCCTGGAACACTACACTAATAAGGGAAGGGAATGGAACCGCCGACGGACCCCATGCACGCGGCAGCTGCTTGTTGATGTCGGTGTGGATGAAACTCCACGTTCCATTGTCTGACAAGATGCAGGGGATGCAGTCTGTTGCTTACGGCTTTCTCCGCCCGTCGACTAGAAATCATGTTCTTGTTCTTGTTGCACGCAGGTCTCCTTTTGTGAGATTCCGGGCAACTTGGTCAACTACCGGCCCCTCCATCAGGGCTGCAGGCGCAAGGCTGATCGGCAACGGAACATCTAAAAAACCCCAGGCAGCACCCCGCAACCCGTCCGATTCCCGGGTACCGGGTAAACACTTCCAAATGGGCGAACCCGGGATCGAGGAGGCGCCGTTCCCTCTAACCGATACCGACAGATTCGTGCTCTCCCAGACGGACGAGGAATTCAAATACCATACCTGGGATGAGCTGCGCCAACTGATCCGTACGATGATGAACTTGCATTGCATTGCTATCAATCAACCTGTAGGCCACAGCACTAATACGAGCACCAGAAACCAACCAGCTCTCTCTGCTCAAGAGAAAGCCGTCCGACCTGCGGCGGTACATGAAGTGGACCGCCGAGACCAAGGCCGAGTATGGCAGCATTACCAACTTCCTTATCGCCCACCGACTCCCCAAGGCCTGGGGCCCCCCGCCTTTCAAACCAGCTTCCGAGACGCCGTTTGCAGACCCGTCCGACTATCGCGTGCTAATTAACGACTGGCCCTACGGGTTTGCCCCGGGCATCAGCCATATCGTCGTGTGGTCGCGCACGCCCATCGCGACGGACGACACGGTCGGTGATATGACGCCCCAGAGTAGGAAGACGGTAGCCGACTTCGTCAGGCGGTATTTCATTGATCGCCTTGGGCCCGGCGGAGAGGACAAGGTGATGTGGTTCAAGAATTGGGTGGCTCTCCAGAGCGTCCGGACGGTTGACCACGTTCACGTCCTCGTCAGAGATGTCGAGCCTGCCGTGCTGCAGGAGTGGACCAGAGAGCTCGAATGCCATAGGGCGTCGTAGGCAATACGTTTTGGCGTAGCAAGAGGCCGGCTGTCTCCGAATGCTATATAGATAGACTTATGCTGCTCGCCGCTGCTTCCGGTTGCCTGCGGGAGCCGCAGCGTTGGCACCGGCACCCACCTGGGCCATCTGCCTCGCGGCTCCCATCATGCCAAAGGCCTTGTAGGCGCCAAAGGCGGGAACAACGGCCCAGAGGAACCAAGCCCAGTTGCCGAACAATGCCACAAGAATAGCAGCCGCCCACGTCACCCAGATAACATCGAACATGTACTCAGTCAGGCCGGGAGCCGCCAGATCCTCACCAGAAGATCTGAGCGCCTTCGTGTCGGGGTCATAGCTGGGACGGCCGGTCTTCTCCAGGGTCAATTGGCATATGAAGCTGGGAAGAGAAAGAATGAACCAGAGCAGCAACGATCGCCGCCGGAAGACGAAGTGGAGGAGCAAGAAGAGGCCGTTGACGATGAGTGATCCGAGGTGGAGGTTATTGAGAGCTGCCGAATTGGACTTGGCTCGGTCCTTGCGTGCCTTTTGCGCCATGTTTGATGGTGAGCTGGGTTGAGCGAGATCTGCTAAGGGTTAACCTTGTAAGAGTGAGGTGATGGGTTGGTTTAGGAGAGCGACGCAACCGCAGACCCACAAGGCCTTGTTGAAACTGCTGTGGCATGCACCTACCTTATGTATGTACTGTACGGATTACATCCGTACATACCTCCGTACTCCGTATCGCGTAAAATACGACCAAACCCAAATTGCCCACCAGCCACCCTCATCACTTTACCTTTACACCCCTCAATTGAGCCGAGACCGTTTGTGCTGACGCTTGGATGAATGAAGAAAAAAAGACTTTGAAATGAATTCATTGTGGTCAGGGATGAATCTCAAGTACCGCACCAATTTTTAGAGGAACGTAGAACCTTGTCATTTCGGTGCCGTCGTCTGAATTCCTTCTCTCAACCGCGAGTATGGAAGCTGAAGACTGTGGCTGGTGAAGGAAGGGTGCACTGGGCCCACCCTCCCGTCCGTTGGTTGCTCGGCAGGCTCGCTGCTGAACGTGTGGCCAATCAGCCCTCTGCTGCCACTGCCCACCACAAACAACTCTGGTCAGGGCAGAGCAACGCTTGTTGACGCCTCCAGGTTGACAGCTTCCCGACTAGCTCACAACAAGACGCTGGCCCACCTATCTCTCGGCCAGAGTTCCGGGATTGCTATTGTCATCCCACGTGCGGAGTACAATCGCGACTTCTCCTATTGTATTAATCTGGGAAGTCATGTTTTCAAGAAGCGGGAGAGTCTGAGCTTCTTCAGCCTTGCGGGCCCGCATCGCTGCCTATTGCTTTTTTTCTTTGCTTTCGCCGTTTCCAGGTTTCTCGGGTTGCTCGAGACGCTGTTCTAATAAGGGACTCTCGACCGGCATTCCAACACCCCGCTTTGCAGCACCTCGCCGAATTGTCATCAGCATTCGATAGACGTCGCTCCTGCGTTTTCGCCACACATACGTTTTGAGTTTAATACAACAGCTGCATCGACCATCCTTCCCACCGCCAGGTCCGGCGAGACGAGACAGCCCCTCGCTCGAACCGCGCACATCTCATCTAGGGGCCAAACAAGCGACCCGTGAATTCGCCCCCAAGATTCCCGCCACACCAGCCATTCTACGTCGCGCCCGCCCTCGCCGAAACTGCATCCGCCCCATGCAGAACAGGCACACGCGACGCACGTCGGCAGCAGGTTTGAGCGACCTCATGGATCATCCTCCTCGGTAGCAACTGGAACATCGAGTCGCACACCCACCCGGCCCACCTGTGCCTGTGCCTGTGCCTGTGCCTGCTGCGAGATGGCGCCGACCAGCGCGGCCATCGCTGGCTTGTTGAAGCAGACCGTTTACTACCATCTCGACAGCCTCTCCTACCGGAACGCCCTCTTCTTCGCCGAAAGGTTGCATGCCCACGACCAGCGCTCGCCCGAGTCCACCTTCCTTCTCGGCCTCTCCTATCTTCACCTCGGCGACCCGCGGTCTGCATACGAAGTCAGCAAGTTGCCGGGGTGTCGGGGAATCCATCTGGGCTGCTCTTTCGTCTTTGCACAAGCCTGTCTAGACCTGGAACGGTACAAGGATGGGATTGCGGCGTTAGAGAAGGCCCGGCCGTTGTGGGCAGCCAAGGGCAACACCATCGGGAGGCACACGACCTCGACGCGGGCGCCATACCCCGATGCGGCCGCAGTGAGCTGCCTCCTCGGCAAGCTATACCGAGGATACGAAGACAAGAAGCGCGCGGTTTCCTGTTTCGAGGATGCCCTAAGAGCCAACCCCTTCATGTGGGACGCCTTCACCATCCTTTGCGACATGGGCGTCAACGTTGTGGTGCCCAACATATTCAAGCTCAATGACAGTTTTGCTCGCAGTTTCGACCAGGACCCCGGCGCGATCAGCATCGACTCGAGCGGCGGGCCTCCAGACCCCCTGCAAAGGAAGATTGGCGTCCAAGGTGTCAGTCACGACGGCCACCCGTTTGAGGGACACCGCTCGACAGCCTTTCAAGACGTTTCAAGCAACAATATGCTATTTGTCGACCCTGCCGAGAACGATGTGGCGTCGAGGCTAACTGCTGGCCATATTACCACAAGATATGCGGCAAACAAGCACGGGCTCGAGGGTATGGAGACCCCAACCAGCTCTGTTAGCGGCGCCGAGGCTCCGCCGCCTCGCGCGGGCTTTCCTCCCGAACCACCATTAGCGCCTAGCCGACGGACTCGGGCGGCTCAGGCAACAGAACCCACCTTCCTCGACGCCCCACCAAAGATGAGTTACCGGTTAGGCTCCCGAAGGAGGGACAGGACTCAAGATCAGATGGGCGAGCCTCCAGAACCGCCACCACCCACGCGCGGGCCTGTCCTTACCCAGCCGTCCGTCACAGAAAGGAAGCGCACCGCGTCAGGACACCCCGTTCAGCCGCGCCCGATCAACGGCGAGGAGCCGAGGAGGAGCGCTAGGCTGAACGTGGCCCCGAGAACAACGTCGAGGACCAATGCCAACGTTCCCACGGCTGGCACAACCGTTACCCGCGAGCTGAAGAAGGCCAGGCCCCCGATATCGAGGATTGGGCGCCCTGGTTCTAGCGGAACCGGCGTCGGCAGGGTTGTGAGCGGAAATCGGAAGCCCACGGAGGAGAACAGTATGGATGTTGACGAGGCCCCGCGGGTCAAGGACCTGCCCACGGCGCAAGTCCCTCCACCGAAGCCGGCCGAGCCCGAGTTGCTCAGGGCAGATGAGGGGTTGAAATGGATACTAGATTTCCTGAAAAAGATGGCATCTGGGTATCGCCTCTCATCGCAGTTCCAGTGCCAGGAAGCGCTGGCTGCTTTCTCCTCACTCCCCCGGATCCACCAGGACACGCCCTGGGTGTTGGCGCGGATGGCGAGAGCCCACTATGAATTGGCTAACTATGCGGACGCCGAAAAGTTCTTCAGGCGCCTACGCGCGCTCGCCCCGACACGGCACGAGGACATGGAGTTCTACTCGACCGTTCTCTGGCAGCTTAGGAAGGGGACGGAACTCTCGTTCCTTGCGCACGAGCTGACCGACATGGACTGGGACTCGCCACAAGCCTGGTGCGTGATGGGGAATGCGTTCTCCCTGGACTGCGATCACGAGCAGGCGCTGCAGTGCTTCAAGCGAGCCATTCATCTTCAGCCCAAGTCCGCATACGCCCATACCCTGCAGGGGCACGAGCACGTGGAAAACGAAGAGTACGACAAGGCCCTTGTGTCATACCGACGTGCCATCGCTGCAGACAAGCGGCACTACAACGCCTATTACGGCATCGGAAAAGTCTACGAGAAACTCGGCAACTACGATAAGGCGCTGAGCCATTATCACGCGGCGCTTGTGATCCACCCGGCCCATGCCGTGCTGATTTGCTGCCTGGGTACGGTGTTGCAGAGACAGAAACAGATTGTTCAAGCTCTTCCTTACTTCACCAAGGCCGTCGAGCTAGCGCCTCGAGCACCGGAGATGCGGAGTAAGAGGGCCGGGGCACTGCTAGCCACCGGCCAGCTGGAGGAAGCGAAGAGGGAGCTGATGATTCTGAGGGACGTTGCGCCGAATAATGCCCAGGTTCACTTCCTGCTAGCCAAGCTCGCCAAGACTGTGGGTGATAAGAGGACCGCCGTGCGTCACTTCACCATAGCCCTGAGTTTGGATCCAAAGGTATGCATTCAACCGCGCCGTATCGAGTTGCGATGGGTCGCTAATCTGTGTGTGGCCAGGCGAGCGGGGAAATCAAGAACGAAATTGGGGGACTGGAAGACGAAGAGCATTTGGACGACACCATGATTCACTGATGCCCATGATTATATGGCCGTCTTTTAATGACGTTATACCTTGGACCCACGACTCTCCCTACGACCACGAGCGGACCACAGACGGGGCTGGCATTCAGTTTGTGCTCAGAGGCGTTGTGACAGTCTCGGCGCGTTCGGAAGGAGTTTAGAGGTTGTCCAGACGCGCTTCTTTGGGCCTGGGTGGTTCATCTTCTTCACAGAGCAAGGGCAGCATTCTTATAGCATGCGTAGGCAGAGGCGTTCCTAGGAAGCATCAAGCATGCTCTACATCGTATTGAGCTCACCGTGGCGCATTGGAACTGGGGGTTTTGTATGAGTACTTGAACATTGCATTGGCCGACATGTATAATAGGGATCTTCGTCGGGTGCTATTACCATCGGGTTGGGGAAAGGGGGGAGAAGAGGTGGGGCCAGATCGATCAGGAGGGAAGGAAAAAACGAAATGGATAACCACAGAAACACAGAGTTTGACTTCCCAACTGCGGACCTGAACCACGTCGTCTGTTACTTCACAGCCGTAAAGACCCAAGTGATTGAGAAAAGACCTAAATGCATGAAGTTATGAGTAGATCTGGGGCGCAACTAACAAACGGATGGAGTAAAACGGCACTGATCCACTACCTCAAAATAGCACTGACCCGGCCACTCAAGGTGTGCGATAGAGGCGGGAAACTGAGATAAAAAGAGCCGGGTTGGCCGTCCACGTTGTTCCTGCTTTCGTTGTGACGCTTCCTAAAAAAAGTAGGCGAATGATTCGCGCTGGGCGAGGTCAAGTGCAACCGAAAAAAAAAAGCTCGGGCCACATTTTGCAATCAGGATCGGTTCAAAGCCTGTTGGGAAAAAAGTCTTGGCTTTGGTGCTCGGGCCACATTCTGCAGGCACCAAACTGTCCAAACGCGCAGCGCCGCAGCTGAGCCGAAACGACGCCCATTTGGAGCGATTAAAACAGCCGATTTTTGGAGCTCCAAAAATGAGCAAAAACGCGCTGCAAATCCAGGAAAGAATTAACAACCCACATCCGAAACGGGACTAGTGCCAACGTGCACCAGATCAGCTGCACCCGTCTGATTTCCCAGAGCCTGGGTCAAACCTATTTAACCCTCCAACTCTCCCTGCCAACCTTTCCCAAAACCCGCTGCTCATTCTACCAATTGTGTGCATTTGGTCAATCATCAACGGCATCAACCTTGCATCAGTTCCATCAACCCAGACCAGCCTCTAAACACATCTCCATCTACTTAAAACATCTGTTAACATGACTGGACGTGAGTACACCTCTTTTTCCCAATAATGTCGTCGTCGCTGGCGATGCTGCGTGGTTGCGATGCTTGCCGACTCGAAGTTGAAGGAGTGGGGCCGCGCGTCTTACAAGTCGCGTCCGATCCCCGTCTCCTACCTGCACTCGCGTCGTGTACCGCAATCCGCATCGCATCGTCACGCTTTGGGCATTCGTAATTTAAATTTCCATTAGAAACATAGGTACTGACGCGTCTTCTAGGCGGCAAGGGCGGCAAGGGCCTCGGCAAGGGCGGTGCCAAGCGCCACCGCAAGATTCTGCGCGACAACATCCAGGGCATCACCAAGCCCGCCATCCGCCGTCTGGCGCGTCGTGGTGGTGTCAAGCGTATCTCTGCCAGTATGTCTCACTCCCTTCCCCCCCTTTTCAGTCCCTCGACCTTTTTACTCTAGGATGCTAACGGCTCTCGACAGTGATCTACGAGGAGACCCGTGGTGTCCTCAAGTCCTTCCTCGAGGGCGTCATCCGTGACGCCGTCACCTACACCGAGCACGCCAAGCGAAAGACCGTCACCTCGCTTGACGTCGTCTATGCCCTCAAGCGCCAGGGCCGCACCCTCTACGGTTTCGGTGGCTAAGCGGCTCGCTGCTCTCGAGCTTTGGTGGTTAGGGAAGGGTTACGCCCCAAGGTTCAGAAGGTCGCGCCGTGGCATGCGGATGGGCCTCAAAGGAGTGTGATGAGGTCTCTGTGTGTACCTGGCCGGCTACATGGCTGGGCCGTTCCCTCCCCGAGGGATATGACCATGGGGGGTTGGTGATTATCATGGCATGATCGGGCACATGTTTGCTTTTTGCGGTTGTTCTTACGTCTGGCGTTGGGATTGGGGATTAGGTACACAACTATGACATGGTCAATGGGAATGGCCACGGCGTCTATGGGAGGGGCGGTTGCCCTACGAGAATTTGATTTTGATCAAACCAAACTGTGCACACCTTACCTGGGACTGCCGTGAATCCGATCATTTGGTGACATGACTGTGACATTAGGTTGTGTGTAATAATAATCTTTCGGTCCTGGGATTTACAAGTATTTCCTCCCGGCTGCCGCTACCCTCTGTCGAAACACTGGACTCCGGATTTCCATATTGGCCTTGTAGAATGGGCTCATGATGGTCTTGACGTAGTTCTCGTACACCTCGTTGAAGAAGTTCTTGATGGCCTCCTCCGTCTGGGGGCTGGTCGGGTTGGCGCCGACCGAGGTTGAGTTACGTGTCGAGCTCGCCCCTGACGCTGTCGCTGTCGGCTGGTGCAGCAGGAGGAACTTGACGTTGCCGCCCGTTATAAAGCAGGATATGTAGTTGTTGAAGAACTTGTCTATCACCTTGAGATACCTATCGGTCCGTCCGGCCAGTCTGTGTCAGCAGGATGTTTGGGAAAAGGGGAGAAGAGAAAGAAGGAGTATGGTCGTGTCAGAGAGATGTCCCGACAATATATACGTACAGCTGCCCGGTTGTCCACTGCACCTCCTCGACAATATCCAGGCTGCTGTGCAGCACGAACTGGTTCAGATGGCGCGCCTGCTCCGAGAAGCGCGCCTGCCCGTCACCGCCTTGCTTGCTAGTGCCGAACTCGTACTCGAAGAGCGGGTTGTCCTGGGTGCCGATGATGGCAAAGTAGTAGCTCATGGTCGGGGTCGGGGCGCGCCGGGTCCTGCCCGGGAATGCGTTTTGGTGGCGGTGGGCTGCTGTGTGGTGTTGCTGTCTAGTGTAATCAAGTGGTTTGCGATTATCGGTCAATCATCCGAGGGCGTTGCCTGTTTTTGTATCTCTATGATCGATGTGCGGCCTTGGTGCTGAGCGCTGTGCATCGTGGTCGGAGACTCCTCTCTACACTCCGGTCGATTCGAGGAGCAGTAATCTCCCTTTTGGCGGTTGAAGCTGGCTTGCGCTAACTCGGACGGCACAGGCGATGTTGCAGCTGGTGGGTCGCGGGGTCTCTCGCTCCACACCTTAGTAGCTCCCTTGGCTGGCTCCGTGCCCAGGCCAGCCAACGATTGGGCCCGCGCTGCGACGGGTCGAAAGCCGCGTTTTTTTGGACGACCCGACCCGACAAGTGCCCATCCGTCCTCCGAGCACAATCATTCCCGCCCCGGCCGGACCGCTTGCGAGCTCCCACCGCGACAAAACATGTTCGGGCCGTTTAGAATTACGAGCTCCCTAAGCGGAGGCCTCTTATGGTCAGTTCCCACTTGAGAGGCTTCTTCTCTGCGCCGGGAGCGATGCTAACCTGCGCACAGGAAAATCCCATGGCGCCTGTCCCCGACTCAGAAGGCCCGGCAAAGGAAGCGGTTACGGGCTGTCGATCAGGTTGTCGAGACGCTGTCTAACGCATTGGCCAAGAAGGGCGAGACGCTCAAGTCACTAGAGCGGTGGAAGGCCGAGATGCCGACCGAGGCGCAGATGCTGCCGCGCGACAAGTACACTATGTTCGACCGGAAAGCGAAGAGATATCGCAAGGGCATTCACAGTACGTTATTTTGCTCAGGACGGGACTTCCCTCTGCGCCTCGGTGTTCGGTGTGACTAACAACGGCTCCAGAACTACCCAAATGGACCCGCGTGTCGCAGAGAATCAACCCGCCCGGTTTCTAGACGACGAGGAGCAATGGTCGGGGCGTGTATATCCCTTGTATTATACCAACAACAATGAACGGCGTTTTGATGATGGGATTGAACATACATGGCACTCCATCCAGAAGGTACCGGCCGTGCAAAAGTGTGTCGGGATGGAGACTTGTTTGCCGCAGACACCAAGATGGGACTCGGGAACAGGAACACCAAGAAACTTGCCAAACAACGCCATTGTGATTTCCGGGTATTGCCACTTCTGCCCATCCCGTCCATGTGAGCCAGCCTTTCAGCATCCCGCTCCCGTGCTAGTAATCGCGTCTACCTCAAACGTCCATAGTCATCCTCATGATACTCCCTCGACATGGCCCTCTGCCGCTGCGCCTGGAGGGCCCGCCCGAGACCGCCGCGGCCCTCGTCGTAATCCTCGCGGTACTCGTCGCGCACCTGTCCTCCCGACTTTCCACGGCCGTACTGTCGGCCTTCTGTGAATCCCGGATCCAGATCCGTCCTGATGATGCGCTCGTCCAGCTTCGTTCCGCCAATGTACTTCATGCAGTCGAGCGCGTCCTGGTGGGTGTAGTACTCGACGAAGCAGAACCCGCAGGGCGTCTTGTTGAATCGGTCGAGGCCCATCACTAGTCGCTTGATCTCGCCGCACTTGGAGAAGAGCTCGTAGACCTGTTCTTCGGTGGTGTAGAAGGACCTGATCCCGGGGGGGGGGGGGGGGGGGGCACGCGGTCAGCCCTGTTAACCACCGCAACACTCTAGCACTTGCGACCCAGCAGCTTACAGGTTGCCAACATAAAGAGTCGTGGCGTTCTTTAGCGGGTCCTCTTCGGACTGGTCATTCTGCGTGTTTGTATCGCCGTCTCCATCGCGCTGTTCCCTCTCGAGTCGCCTGCGTTTGTTCTGGGATGTTGCCAGGAAAGTCGCATGTGTTAGACGGGTTGCCATTGATTTTCAAAAGAGCAACATCGCCCCGGATACTCACTCTGCTTGCAAAGTACGCGCTCGGCTGGTCGAGCCGCTCCACGGTTGGCCGTGGTCCCCGCATCGTTGTGGAAGTCGCGTTTTTCTTGGAAGGAG
Source organism: Thermothelomyces thermophilus ATCC 42464 (assembly GCF_000226095.1). Lineage (NCBI taxonomy): Eukaryota > Fungi > Ascomycota > Sordariomycetes > Sordariales > Chaetomiaceae > Thermothelomyces > Thermothelomyces thermophilus. The sequence continues at coordinate 3,670,203 of NC_016474.1, forward strand.
AAAAGTACCGAGTCGAATTCTGGCCTTCCGGCGTGGATTGGAATGGCTGCCGCTGTTGCGACACAGTAGCGAGTTGCAGCATCGCAAACAAGCAGGGTTGCTGCAAAAGTGGGTCCTGCCTTCACTGCGGATTACGGATTACAGAAAGTTACCCGCTGTGTTGCCGGGGGTTAAAGTCCGCGTGCCTGCCGAGAAAAAGCTGCGTTGCCCGGGCCTAAAGAGAAACGCGCGAACAAGGGTTCGAGCGAGCTCTCAGCTGGGAAAAGCTTCCCAACCTCCACCACCAAAGCTGCACGATAACCACGACGTCCAATAGATCAAACGCCCAATTCCGTGGTGCATCGCCGATTGCCACTTGCTGACTTTAGACGCACGCGGCTTTGCTCACAGGCACGAAAAACCGACAAGCTGTTGCCTCGGCGCGCATGCAGATGCCCAAGATTAAGAGCTTTGCGCCGGGCTGGCTCAACGAGCCTTCTTCTCCCGGCCACAAGCTCTTCGAGCAGTGCACGGATGATGCGACGACTGCTGCGGCCCTTCCATATGGCAGGAGAGCAAAGCCCGGGACCGCGGCGGACCATAGCACGGCGCGGCACCGAGATCTTCGTGGCGGTCGGGAAAACATTACGATGGGGCGACCTCGCCTACCTCAAGGAGTCGTGGGAGACAAAGCACGCCCGGTCCATCCTTGGAACTCGCATCAAAAAGGAGGGTTCCGATGACCCGTCCGACTACGACAGCGCGATTGCCGGACATGCAACAGACGGATATCGAGTGAGTTGTAGCGAGCTGGGCACCCCTCCCACCCCCCGACCCTCCGCACACAAACCAACTCTCTGGGGCTGGCCCCGGGAGGAGAGAGGGAGGAGAGAAGAGAGACAATTTGCGCGCTGACACACCTATCAAACAACAGACCATCAAGACGCCCGTTGCCGATGATATTCGCCAGCTGGTCATGTCCCCGAATCAGGACCTCCTGGCAGTCCTGACGTCTCATACGGTCCACATCTGCATACTGCCCGACTCCTCCCACCTCTACGCCCGGGACGCCGCGCCGTTCAAGCCCAAGTTCTGGACTCTGGGACCGACGACACACGTCACCTCGCGTTCGGCAGTCGTCTCGGCCTTGTGGCATCCACTCGGAGTCAATGGAACGGCACTTGTCACGGTCACAGAGGACGCGGTGGTGCGCGTCTGGGAGCTGTCTACGGCGGACCGCTGGACTTTCGATTCGGCCACGCTCGCAATCGATCTCAAGAGGCTGGCTGATGGGACGTCGTTGGACCAGGACTTTAGCGCCTCCGTCTCGGCCACGAATAAAGGCTTCTCACCCGATGCGTTCGACATGGAAGTCGCGGCCGCATGCTTCCCTGCTAGGGGTTCCGGAGGCTGGTCGCCGATGACCCTGTGGATAGCCATGACCGGGGGTGACGTGTATGCCCTGTGCCCGCTTCTGCCCCAGCGCTGGGCCCCCCCTCCCACGCTGATCCCGTCCTTGTCTGTCTCCATTGTGGCTAAAGTGGCAGCCACCGAAGACGACCCCGATGCTTCCCCCGAGGCCCGGCTCTTGGCTCAACAACAGCTTGATTGGATGTCCGACCTGGACAACCAGGAGCCCAAGATTGTGGAAGGTGCTCGCGGCGAGGTCGAGGTCGAGGTTTATGCGCGGCCCACCCGCCCAGGCGTGATCCCGAGACTCCAGGGCCCGTTTGAGTTCGACCTGAATCCGGAGGACGAGCAGGACGATGAGGTGGAGCTGAAGGACATCTACGTTATTGGGGAAAAGGCACGGCTGACAGATCTGATGAGCGGCGAAGAGGAGGAGTTGGAGGTGGAAAATGATGAAGGGACCGGCTTGTCCTTGACAGTTGTCTGCCTCCTTTCCACCAGCGGGCAAGTCAAGATCTGTCTGGATGTGGAAGGAGTCGAGGCGCAATGGCTCCCCCCAAAGTCCAAGCAGAGGTCGAGGCCATTCGGCGCTTTCACCAGCACTCCCACCTTACTAACCTTCCAGACCTTTGACACCCTCAAGCCTGTCGAGGTCACGCCTGATGGTTGGCCCATGTTTAGTGAGGACGCTACCTCTCGGTACGCATTCTACATCACACACCCGGCCGGGATTACCTACGTTTCCCTGGCACCGTGGGTGTTCAGGCTCGAGAACGAACTGGAGGGGGATTCCGAGGCAGGGGCGGAGTTCCGCATTGACCTGCTGGTCAAGGGGCAAGGATCAGAGCGGGAGCGCATCTACACGCAGGCTCGCGGCCAGACCTCCCTGGCAGCAGCTACCGCGATCCGCGATCCCGATCTTGGGCATTTCGTCCTCTCTGCCACCCATAGCGACCCAGTCGCCCTCTTCTTCGATACGCCGGAGCAGGACATTGTGCCGAGAGAGTCTCCGTCCGCGGTCCTCGACAACGTGGACTTTCCTCAGCCAGAAGTCGCTTGGGAACCGCGTCCTCTCTTCCGCACGCCGGAAGCATTGGAGCACAAGAGCGCACTGCCGGCGTGGATAGATCACCTAAAGACGGGCAGGCGACGCCCGCTGATGCACCAAGAGCTGCGCCTCTCGATGGCAACGCTCGAGGTGTTTACCGAAGGTCACAAGGTTCTCGCCAGCGAAGTGGACAGCATCAACGATGCCGTCGCGCAGTTGTTCAGGAAGTGCCAGACGCTCCAGGAGGAACTGAGGAAGCAGATCGCCAAGGCAAACGAGGCCAAGCAGAAGGTGGATGTGATCACGGGCGAGGACTCTGCAGACGACGAGTCCTCAGCGGTCTCGCAAGACGAACTCGCGCGGGACCGGCTTCGGCAAGTTCGAGAGCGGCAGGAGGAACTGGCGAGCAGGATGGACAAGCTGAAGCGGCAGCTCGGCAGGCTGACGAGCCGCGAGCTCAGCGACAAGGAGAAGGCATGGGGGGAGGAAGTCCGGGCGCTCGAGAGCAGCGTCTTTGGCCCCGAGGCAGATCAGGCGGCGGCGGGGGCGGCGACTCCCAAGACCAAACAGCCCTGGAAACGGTTCGAAGAAGTCAAATCCCTGCGGGACGCCTTGTTTGCGCAGGCTGAAGAGCTGCACCGTTCTCGGGAGGGAACGGGCAACGACGGTCCCGCGTCGCCGGCGCCTGGTTTGCGGATCCCGGCCGAGGTGCGCAGGCAAAAGATGGCGCAGGTCATGGGTCTACTGGATCGGGAGTCTGCACTGGTGGAGGCAGTCAAGGCCCGTATTGAGAGATTAAGTGTTGGATAGTAGGCGCGCGCGCGAGCCAGTCAGGGGTGGCGGACGCGGGCAAGGGAACCACTACGGATGATCACACAGGTCGGAACCTTGAGAGGGACAAGCTAGGTCAGCTGCCTCGACAGCGCCCATTGTTTTGATACCAACGGAAGAAGAGACAACCAAGCCATTCATTTCTCACTCCGCCGTCAGACGGGGGTCACGGCTCCTCTCACCGCATGCCCGGGTGTGGCTCTTGTTTCTGCTGGGGGGAACGCCTGGCCGCCTCATCTGAGGCAAGCGTGGAGAGACGGGATGATGCTGAGGCTGCTGCCACTTACACACGCTGTCCAATCATTTTCTGTCTAATCGGAAGCGTGCTCGTGTCACAGGAGCAACAATATTTGGGTGGACAAATGAAGAGAGTTTTTCCGCCTTTTTATTTTTCTTGTTTCTTTTTTTACTTACACCCCTCCCCCCCCCCCTGTTTTTCCTCTGCTCGTCGAGTCCCCCTGCGCCAACGGCTATTGTTAGGGCCATGCTGGAAGAGTTCTAGCAGACAGGCAGGCAGGCTGGCTGGCTGCCGGCGCTGCTGCATATCTGCACGAAGGAGGGTTTCTCTTCATCAACCATTCGCATTTGCTGCTTTCTTGGCGCCCCGTTTCAGAGTTCGACGTCGAATTCGACGCACAGCATGCATGAAGTCTCGGGCTCTGCGCTCGAAGGGCCAACGAAGTCTCGGGACGGTATAGCCTGACGCGGATTGCCTCCTGTCTCAACGGCCAACTGCCTCCCCCGCCTGCACTGCGTACTGCTGCCCCGGGGTGGCAAGACAACAGATGGATAGGGGGTGTCTTCCGTGGAGACATACATGGGCTGGCTACTGCGAACGGAGAGCGACCGATCTTCGGAAGGAGGCATGAGCCCGTTGTCCTTGTCGTCGATGGGCTGATGCAGGAGGCTTCTCTCCCCCGGTTCTCCCCGGAGCGCGTCCTCTGGTGTGTCCCGCTCACCGCTCACAACGCTCATCCTCCGCCGTCTGGCCACTCGGATACCCCTGTGTAACCCTTTTCCGTTTCCGCTTGCCCCGACCGAAGAAGCTGCAATCAAAGCAAATGGTTGCTGTGAAACTCGGCATGGTGAGATCTGCGCATTCTTCTCGCCGAAGCCCGGCTGGTGCCTGTGCGCGGGAACATGCCGAATCCCGTCTCTTCTTTTCGCCGTCTCTACCACACCCGCTCCCCCACCGTCCTACCAAGGTAGTAGAACGACCACTCACCACTCCCCCCCGGGTTCCCGGGCGTTCCTAGCCACGTCCAATGAATGCACGCGCCTCACTTTTTTTTCCCGGCTCGTCGAGTATCTGTGCCGCACCCGGCACCGGGATGCATCTCGCTCTCGTTGCATGGCTTACCGGAATAGCCTTCACGAGAGGCAAACCCGGTGGGCAGAAATGGGTATAAGTAAGGGAGGATTCTCTTACGGGAGCTGGCGGTCTCCTGTAAGCACCCATCGTCACCTTGGACCGGTTTGGCGTAACCCAGATGCTTGTGCGTCTTGTAGACACTGAGACCTCTCAATATCAAACTTCACTGCAAGGGGGTCTCCTATTCAAGATGGCACCCGGAGCTTCTACTACCCCTTCGATCGACCTGCGCGCCCAAATCATTGGTAAGTCCTCCGCGGCCGTGACAGAAAAACTATAGTCACTAACACGGCTCGTCGGCCTGCAGAAAACTGCGAGTTCTTCAGCAAACCATATGCCCGTTTGTCGTTGGTCATTGCGAAAGAACCACTGGGGGGCCTCAGGGCTATCGTGGTGAAGACTGAAGATGGCACCCGAGAAGCCTTGCTGTCCGAAGCAGCCTCGTCCCTCAACGAGGCCCTCCAAGCCCTTCATGTCAAATCCGCAGAGGCAGTCCAGAATCACATCTCTAGTAACGGATTCGCCTTGGTGAACACGGCCAAGGAGCGGAGCTTTGCACTCGATGACGATAACGACGACGACGACGACTACGACGACAGGGCGCACGGGAGCGATTCTTCCACCGTGACGCTGGACGAGGGCGAGTCTTTGTCCGACGACGAGACCGTCTCGGTATGCTCGGTGGGCAGGGCCAAGCGCCGCGGCCGAAAGGCGGACAAGTCAGCCAAGGCGAGCTCGGCGAGGCGCAAGACGAAGAGACAGGGTCGCGCCAGGTCCCGCTCCCCCTGGCGTTCCGCGGGCTCTGCTCGTTCTCGGTCTCGGTCGAGCTGCTCCGGCTCTTCGGGCTACGAACTGCACTACGACCCCCCGGCCATCCCCTCCCGCCGCCCACCCATCCTCCACGGCTTCTCTCAGCGCATGCCTCCGCGCCCGCCTCCACGTCCGCCCCAAGGCACCTTTCCGTTCATTCCAAGGGGGCATCCCGCGCCTCCTCCCCCACCGCCGCCGGGCCCCCGGCCCTTCTTCACCCGCGCTGCGTACGGCGGCATGACCAGCATGCCTCCACCACCCGTTCGCGCTTCTCCCTTCTCGGGGGGCAACAAGGCACCCCTGCATACAACCAACCACAACAGTAACGACAATAACCCCGCCAGCACGATGATGCCAACCACTACCCCAGCCTCTCCCCTTAGTCACCACCCCGCCACTCACCAGTACCAGAACCGGAATTCCTACCAGAACCAGTGCCACCAACCAGAGCCGCAACCGCAACCGCAACCGCAACAGCAACCACAACCGCTCCACGACCTCATCCTCCACATCCGCTGGCGCCACCACGGCGAGCGCCGCATCGTCCAACAGACGTCGCAGATCACGGTGCGCGGGCTCCAGCAGTCGGCTCTGTCCTTCGTCAAGCAGCAAGGCGCGAGCTTCGCCAACGGCCCGTCCCCACGCTCATCGCCGCTGCCGCCGCCGCCGCCGCCACAGGACGGCAGCATCAACATCGGCAGCGACGCCAACACCATCGACAACCACGGCCACGACCACGGCCACGGCCACGGCGGTACCAACCCCGCGGCGCGGCAGCAGACTCCGGACTGTTCCGGCCTGCGCGCGGCGGTGCGGGCGGTGGTGGTGGACGGAGTGAGCTATGACCTGACGGGGTGGGCCGGGGACGATCTGGGCCGGTTACTGGACGGTCTCGGTTCTCCCTCTTCTTCTTCTTCTTCGTCGTCGTCGTCACCCCCCTTCTCCTCCTCCTCCACCACCACCTCTTCCACCACCATCACCACCCTTTCTTCTGCTTCCACTGCTGTCGCTTCGGGCGAGGGAAAGCAGCAAGGAGGACCAGGCGGAAGAGGGGCGACGACGAGAACGAGAACGATGCCGAGGTTCGAGGTGGACGTCTGGAGCGACGACGATGACGGCCTCCCAGGGAACAACAACATGCCGGCGACCGCGACTACGACGACCCCGCCCGGGCTGTACGGCGGCGCCGACCCCAGTAGGGCCCGGCCGACGACGACGTCCGGGTTCGGGTATGGGGCACCGTCGACGGGGGGTAACGGCTTCTCGTCGTGCGGCGGTGCCGGGAGCTACGCTCCGCAGGCTGTGACGGCTGGGGCGGTTGCTGCTGCTGCTGCTGCTGCTGCTGCTCCTCCTCCTTCTGCCCTTGCGAACGGGTCGCGGACGGGGTTTGCGTTGTCGTCGCCCGGGCTGGTGGCATCGATTTAGGGACGGTGTGGAAAGTGTGGGTGATGTTTTCCCCCCCCTGTTTTCGGAAGCGAGGCGTGCGTCTGGTTGGTGGACTAACGAGTTGGTCGGCCAAGGGGAAGGAAAATGTGGGAATCAAGTGCCGAGGGCACGAAGGGTGAGGCTGCAGAGAGTGGCTCCAGAGCAGCTGAGGGTAGGAAACATATCAAGGGGGAGATAGTCTTGGCCTCAAAGGGGAGGGGGGGGACCACATGGGTAACAACGGCGCCATTATTCGGCACTTTTACACCAGTCTCGCTTCCTTTCGACTTCTCCTTCCTTTCCCGTCCTTTTTTTCGCACCACCACAGTCTCTTCACAAGCTGATTCTTCTCTCTTGACCTCACCATACCCACCACACCGTTTCTTTTGAGGCCTTAGTAGTCCTCGTCGTTCCCACGGAAGAAGAGGTCAGGGCGCTTGGTGATCTCTCTGGCAGCGGCATGGATGGAGAAGCAGGGAGTTTAGAGCCCTCCTTGGATTCCAGGGGCCTCCTTGATGCTAACCTAGTATGTAGTATGTAAGTTTAACTTCTACAATACATTGGCTTATTCGTCAGTGCTATTATACTCTTGTGCCGTGGTGATATTTGTGGGGGGGGAAATCTCCCCTCGTGGGGCTACTCTGAAATCGCGCGGTCGATCGAATGTATAAATGATGTTTTACAAACTGGAATAGAGAAGTAAAGCGACAGGCATGACTACTGCTTTGCTGATGTTCCCCCCCACGTTCCTTCCCCCGTTCTTGGTATCCAGCCAACCCCCTCCCACCCCCTTCCGGATCCGGCCAGGGGGGAAGGAAGACTGCAGGCCTCCGCGGGAGATCTTCCCCCGGGCGTTCCTGCGCAAAATTGAAATAACGTCATATCCTCAGCTGGGCCCGTGGCGGCAAGGGCGGCAAGGCTGCGAGAGAGGTTTAGTCCATGCTCCCGGAACACACCGGCACCACGGGCATGCGCGGCTCCATGTACATACAAAAAAGAATGGGGCCAACGTGATATGAAAAGTAAAAATACCCGAACCACGCCGCGCTTACTCCGAGCTCCGGCAAACAAAAACATCGGTCAAAACCAGTCTTGCTCTCTCATCCCAACCAAGCAAACTAAGAAACACACGCTCAGTCTCCGAACCGACACCTTCCACAGCTTCCCAGACAACCGGAAACCAAAACGCCCCCGTCCCCAACTTTTCTTTCCGCACCAGCTCAACCTCCATCCAGCCGTCGGTTGGTCGGTTAGACGGTTGGTTGGCTGCTCATGGGCCAAAAAAAAAGAGAAACGAAAGAGGCAAACAAAAACACAAAGATCCGCAGGAGTAGCTGATGAGAGGGCCGAAAAGTCGCGGCGGTTTAGTGTAATCCGTACGTAGAAAAAGGCAAGCGATCGGCATTCGAAAACTTGCCGAACCGTGCATTCTCCTCCTCTGCCATCCGGCACTGAATGCAGCAGCCCTGCGCACACGCCGAAGCCGATGATTGGTACTGTACATGCATACATAAGGTACATACATACATACATGTGCGGAACTTGAATGCTGGGTACAATGCGGTTAGTTTGTACATATGTGTATGTACTGCCATTCATCCGTTCTTGCATGCCCGAGGCCCGAGCATGGACTTGGTAATCCACAACCCACAAGTAGTATTATGTAGTTCTGGTCAAGGCAGACGTGGCACGTTGCACCATGACCCTCGGAGTCCCCGAAATCGCCTCCCGATTTCCGAACTAAAGTAACTCATCATCGGCGATTGGTGGTGGTACCGAGCGTGCTTGCTTTCTTGTGACCCGGAAGTGTTAGGGCTCGGATCGATTCTGTTTAGTGAGGCTGTCTAGCTCCCAGAAGGGGGTTGAGACATCATCACCATCATCATCATCAGCCATTCGTTGTCCGTCTCTGCCTACGTTACCTCCTTTCCGATAATACACAATTCACCCTCTTCAATACGGCCGGGGGCGCCGTCTGCCCAAGTACGGAGCCGGCCAGCGATACCGGTCCCGTATGATAAAACAAGACTCGGCTCCATCAACTACAGCACGTTGCCTCTGTACCACCCCCGTCTATTCGATGCCCATCCGTTTCACACACGCAACGCCGCGCATATGCCTTCTCCATTCCAGCCAACCTGCCTCCTATAGCAGATAGGCCAACGAATGGATGTGTGGTATATAAGCCTTTGATTAGTTTCCACGCCTTCAACAAAGTCGAGGCAAACACAGCTGCCCTCAATCGTCCAAGCCGTGCGCATGACTTGTTTGTTTCGCCCCCCACGTCCCGTCTAGTAGATTCCCTGAGTCCTATACTGGAAGGTATCATAACTACGCATATCATCAGCATCGATCCGCACGGTAGGAACGGAGATAAGTAAGCTGAGACCAACGGGGAAGAAAGGCACATGGAACTTACAGTCGTGTGTAATAACTGCCAAGTGACTTGGCAATAAGATCAGTCTCGACAAACTGCTCCGCCTCGTCGGCGCTCAGCTGCAGTTGGAACCGCTGCCTCAGCGCCGCCGTGACCTGCGCGACACCGGCGCCGAAGCACGGCATCTTGGAGTCGCGCCCCATCATGGCCACCAGGTCGATGATGTTGTCTGCCGATCGCCGCAGGGCTGCTCCGGTTTATCGCCAGTCAGCATCCCTTAGCCCCACCCATCATGACCCGTTCTTCGGCGTAGCAGTGGAAGAAGGGAGGGGGAAAAGGGAGAAGGGGAGTGGGGAGTGGGAAGATGGATAATTGTTCGGAGAAGGAAAAGGAAATAGAACAAACGTACCCTGGAACCCCTGCTTGCAGAGCTTCTTGTAGTCCTCAAAGTCGGGCGACCCGACGCCGCCCAGCACTTCGACATACTCGTACGTCAGCTTGAACGGCGCCGCCTCGAACCCGACCGACCCGGGCGAGTTGGACAGCATGAAGCCAAAGTCGATGTGGATGATGTGCCCTTCGTTGTCGATGAGCACGTTCCCGTTGTGGCGGTCCTTTAGCTGCAGGACGTACGAGATGACGCTGTAGGCGGCGAGCGAGCGCTTGAACGCGTCGACGCCGGCCCGGTAGGCCTCGCCCTCTGGGAGGCCAAACGCCTTGATGAAGTGGTCCTTGAGCGTGGCGATGCGGCGGCGCGGGTTCTGCCCGGACTCGATCGAGGCCAGCGTCAGGCTGCGCTTGATCGAGTGCAGCGACACGCCGTTGGCGATGGTCTCGATCAGGCCCGACGACTCGCCCGTGACCAAGATGCGCATGAGCTTGACCCAGACGGGCACGCCCGCGTCCTTCCAGATCTTGTGGCAGACGCGGATCAGCTGGCACGCAAACGCTTCCTGGCGGAGGTCGGACCCCGTCTTGACGATGACGCTGACCAGGTCCCAGTTCTTCATCCACCCGTAGGGCGACGACTTGCGGATCCGCTCCTTCTTCGCCTCCCAGGCCTCGCCGAACACGGCCGCGCTGGGGTCGTCGCGGTCGCCCTTCCGCTGCAATCCGCCCGTCTTGATGTCGTTCTCCATCCTGTCGATGCCGGCGTTGGCATTGAGACTCGGCTCGACGGTTGTCGTCGCGTCGTCGCCGCCCTCGGTTCCGTTGGTCTCGCCTCTCCCCCCAGCCGTCGTCGCCGCCGCCGCCGCCGCCGCCTCCTCCGCCTGGGCGCGCGCCATGATCGTGTCGAATGTCGGCCCGTGCCCGTCATCCAGATCAAAACTTTGCTCTTCCAGGCTCTGCATGCTCGCGATGATGCGCGCCCTGATCGCCGCCACCTCTTGCTTAGGTCGCTTCCCGCTCGTGGCGTCCAGTTGCGCAAGCATCTGCGAAGCCGTGCGCATGTGTACCGCGAGCGCCGAGAAGTCCGGCTGATCGACCGAGTTGTTCCGCGGCTTGTTGAGCGTCAGCCTCCTCCTGCCGAAGGACGGGCTGAGCGACTCGGATGAGCCGCCCGAGCTGCGCGGAGCAGCTGCCTTGTCCAGAGCCGCCGCCCCGCCCGTACCACCAAGACGGAGCGACGTGCTGGACTGAGTCGGCGCCGACCCCAACAGCTCATCATCGTCATCCGAAGGCTTGAGCAAGGGCGAGTTCCCGAGGTCGCCAGACGCCGGCTCAAAGACGCTATCGATGACCGGCTCTGGTGGTGCTCGAGAAGCGGGCGCTACGCGTGGCGAGTCCGACAGATCGAAGATGCGTTTCCGCGTCCCATGTTCGGACAGCAGCGTCGTGAGCAGCCTCTGGTTGTCCGGGGTGTCGGGGTCGAACGTGAGGTCGTCGCGTAGTATCTCGACCATCAGCAGGTATGGGACCTTTTCGGCACTGTTTAGGACCGTGGCCTCGGCCGGGTTGAGCCGTACGATTCTGTGGTGGCGGCTCTTGGATGGGGAGCCATCCACCAGGTCGGGAGGGCAGATGACGGGAATATCCACCTCTGCCGGGAGGTCTCGGGCGATGAGAGCTAGTTCGGCACGGAGGGCGCTAAGCCGCGCCGGTTTCGGGACCACAACGAGACGGTTCGAGATGTCCTCGAGCGCGGATAGAAAGGCGGTCTGGCAGCGGAAGTAGTTTTGCCGGAGCAGCCGCGTCTTTTGCTCACGTGTCAATTCGGACTGGCTCAGGAGCGTCCGGACGTGGTGCGAGTGCCGCTTCGGCGATGACGTGGGCTCGGAGGGACGTAAGCCGGCCGACAATGGCGTCGTCGGTCTCGTTACCAGACGGGGCCGGGAATCCGGAAGGGGCAACGAGGCCGAGCTGAGGCGGGCTTCCAGGGAGAGGTCCTCGAGGCGGCTGGACAGCTGCTCCTCGTCCTCCTGTTCCTGCGATGCCGACTCGGTCGGTTTCGATCTCGAAGGCGGCCGAGACGCCTTTGTCGCCGGCTTGGCCTTGCCCGACGCCCTGCGTGGACTGGTCTGCGTCTTGACCTCCTGGGCACTCACGCTGCGCCCCTCCTTTGCGCGCCTTGAGCGAGTACTCCCGGCGGTGACGGTATGTGCGCGCGTCGGCGCATTCTTGTTTGCCACGATGACGGGTTCCGATATCGTCTCCTCAAGGGGGCGCGGTTTCCGGGCCTGGGCGATGGCCAACGGTCCAGCCCACTGCGGCAGGAAAGGGCACGCGACGCTCGCGAGGACGAAGCTCCCGAGAACCGTCACCGGCAGGACGTTCTCCGTGATCCTCTCGTTGCGCGCGTGCTCGGAAAGACCGAAGACAATGTGTTGCACCTTGTTGTACACCCGGCGACAAGTCTTGAAAGCCTCGGTCTGGGGATTCGCCGCGAGATCGTGTAGGTACGTCTGGAACAGCCAGAAGGTCTGCGAAGCTTGGTCGTTAGCAATCACCGACCGGCGGTGCGAGAGACAAAAGACGGGGGGGGATGGCGAACCAGCAGCGCAGCGGTAACCGACTCGTCGCACAGGTCCAGCAGGAACTCCTCCAGAGCCATCGACTCGTTGTCGACGCTTATGATGAGGTGGCATAGCTGTGGGAGGAAGAACTCGATGTCCTCGTAAGGGAACTGCCGAAGCTTGTTGCAGAGGACATAGTGGATGCCTATGTGGTCGGCGTAGCGACTGCAAGCGCGAGGTCAGCAACGCGATGCGTCAAGCGGGAACGGGATGGCCTCCCTCGGGCATTCGAGGACACGCACGAGAGATACGACACCGAGAGGAAGGGGTTCTGGTTGAAGACATCGCTCTCGAGGAACCGCTTCAGCAAGTCCCAAGACATTGGTTGCGACGGCGTCAAGGAGGGAGCGGCTAGACTGGAGTGGAAGAGCAAGAGATCGGACGGCGGTGGTGGCGGTAGTGGCGGTGGTGGTGATGGCGGTGGTGGTCGTGGTCGTGGTCGTGGTCGTGATCGTGGTAGTGGGGTGGGGAGGGCAGAAGCATGCTCATGTCCTCCTCGCCCTGTTCACGAGCGCTCGGCGTCGACGGTAGCGTGGGCGGATCCAGGTGCGCGTAACTGCTGCAGCATGGCTGACTGCCTCGGCTGTTCGTCGTCCGACCCTGCAAATCCTCCTCCTAATGTATCGGGTCCAAAGAAAGGACACGAGAGTGGTGCTGGTAGTGATGGTTGAAGCTTTTGGACCTCCCGTGTGAGGACAACTGAGCCAGAGCTCTCTCCATTTGGCCAATTCGCCGGAGCGTTCCGCTCCTTGTTCGTCCGTGTGCCCCACCTGCCGGCGCTCGGCTGCCTCTCTGAACCCTCAAATTGGACCCCTGCCCCCACCTTGTCAATGATGGCAGTTATGCAGCGGAGTGAGGCGGTAATCCCTCAAGTGGTTTAACTACCTATACGTTATTTGAGTTCCATACTCCGGGCCAATCCCTCGACCCGGGACCCAAAGAGTTTGAAAATTGAGAAGCCGTCGGGGTCTTTCCCGGGGGGGGGGGGGGGGGGAAGGGGGTTGCTGGGTGTTCTGCTTGATTATTCAGAAAGGGGGAAAGGGGGGTTTCAAAAACGGGAAAAAACGATGATTTTCTCGCTCCTGACTTCGTATCAAACACGCTGTTCAAATTTTTCTAATGGATGGATCACATAAACGCGATAACCCAAACTCCATTCCCTTGTATCAGTCCCAAATATTAACCTTATTACCAAACAGACCGTCTCCGTTGTCGAGTCCACTGCCCCTGCTTTCGCTTCTTCCGCTTCTTGGGTTTGACCCTCTGCACCGCAGCGTCAGCCATACAGCGTGTCTTTAAAGCCACATACGAAAATAGGACCTGATGGTCTCGTAGCGGGACTCACCTTGTATTTGACCCTCTCGCTGCCGTCCGGCATCTGCACAATCTCATGCTGGATCCGGTACCCAAAGGCCGGCAGCACCTTTGCCCACACGAGCCAGTACGCCGTGCCGATGACTAGCAGGCTGGTGCCAAGCGTGGGGAACACGTAGTACGGCACGTTCTGGAGAAAGTCGTTCTCGATGAAGGGCGCCGCCTGGACGAACAGGAGCGCCACGATCCAGAATATCGTCAGCAGCGGCGAGCTGCGGAAGTTTGTGCGCTGCTCGGCCCACCTCTCGGAGGGGGCAAAGCTGAGATAGACGAGCCCCAAGGCGAGGAATACTAGGGGAGAAAAAAAACCTCAATGTCAGAGAAACGGTGGGGAGAGCGATGGAACGGAGAGCCAAGGCATAGGACATACATTTGATGTAGTTACCAGAATAGATGAAGATGTTGGTGACGAAGACGTAGACGTCCGGCGTATTGGACCCGAGGATGAAGATGGTGCTGAAAATCCAATGCAAGAATATCGCTCCGGTTGGTGCGTTAAATGGCCAGTCGCTGGCCCAGAAGCGAGACCACGGTAGGATACCCTCCTTGGATAGCTCCTGTTTGACTCGGGGCATAGCAAAAGACTGCGCAAATGCGTTTCCGAGAGCGGACAGGCCGATGAAAAGAGGCATCACTCTGACCACGAAGGCACTCTTGCCCCACACATTCTCGAAGAACTGGGCCGCCACGGTGACGCCGGCGTTCCCAATTTCCTCCTTGCTCATCGCGGCAAACTGAAGCCGTTAGCAGGGCCGAGCCCTCCCAAGGAAGCAAGCTGCGGTGTAGGTTCGGCCTCTTACATAGGAAATGTTAGCCAGGAGGTACAGCGCGGTAACGACCGAGACAGATATGGGCGCTGCTCTTTTCAGAGTCCTGGGTGCGCTTCTGACTTCGGTAAGGACCTGCGACCCTGTCAGTATTGCCCGGCACGTACGCCCACCCAAGCCAGGCGATGGACCTACATAATTAGCATTCTCCCAGCCGCTATACGAGTAGAGCACTTGCAGCAGAGCAATCGAGTAGCCCCCCGCGGCTCCGCCAGCGTCAGAGCCTTCGTCGGGCCTTCTCGAAGAGCCCGCTCCACGGAAACTTGAGAAGTTGTCGGGTCGCGGGGCTACCGTTCTTCCGGCGAGAGCGGCGAAACCCGTGCAGACAAGCAAGCTGAGCATGATGAGCTTGAAGGCGCCAAAGCCATTGCTGAGCCAGATGCCCCAGCGTGGGGCAAACGCGTGGATAAGGCAGACCACTGGAGTGCTTGGTCAGTGTGCCTGGCGGCCTGGGCCAAAATTCGGGAGAGGGGCAGGGCTCACCAGTAATAGTGGCGACGGCAATTCCCCTGTTCAGCCAACTCCCGTCTTCGGGTGGTTTCTGTGTGACAGCGCGCAAAAGGTAGCTGCTGAAACTGATGCAGTTTCCCGTGGAGATGGCAAAGAGGACAAACTGGACTACTCTGGGGTAAGTGATCGTGTGCGCTCCCGGGACTTTTCGTTGTGCTGGCACTCTCACCTGCGAAAACGCATGTGGCCAGGTACTTGGGCCTCCTGTACACACGTTCCAACTATACACGAACAGGGCCGGGCCCGTCAGCAACCTCTCGAATAGCTGAACTATGGAATAGAACGGGTCGAGCTCACATAGACTTTCTCGCCACCTGATCGCGGCAGAGCGGTGCCATACTCGAGGTAGACGAAAAGCCTGGCTCAACGTCAGCGCAACAGGAAAATAAAAATATCGAATACACGCCCCGGTGGCCCATACCCACTGTAACAAGTTAGCCCAAGCGCCTCGCAGCGACATAATTCATCGAGTCGGAAAGACTGACCAGAACGTCATCACCCCACCCAGGACCCAAAAGAGCAGCGCCGCGCCGACACTATCGAGGCAGAATATGATGCGTGACGGTGTCGAAAATATCCCGGCCCCGACCACACGGTTGATGATCAGAAACGCGGTCGACCATGTCCCAAGTTTCCTGTCTGTAAAAGCGTGTTCCGCGTCAGGAAGCCTGCCTCGCCACACCTCACACATCGATACAAGAGAGACAGAGAGGGGGAAGGGTGGGAAGGAAACAAGACACCAACCTTCAGGGTACACAAAGTCGCGGTAGTCACTCGCATCATCATCCGCGGCAGTCGTTGTCCCTACTCCGTGGCTGTAGACAGTCCCTCCATACGTTCCGTGATCGTCACCGACGGGGTGTGCTTCGGGATCTTTGCTGACCACCGGCTGCTCAAAGATTTCTGGTTCCTGCATGTCGATCCGGCCAGCCACCTCTGCTCCCAACTTCCCTCTGCGGCTAATTCCTCTCCGGGACCACCTCGTCAGGAGAGCACCCTCTTCCCGTATAGCGGATACGCTGTCATCTACAGCAGGGTTGCCGGACGGGGGAGGGGGGGGGGAAGAGGGGGTTGTGTGGTTCGGCGCTATGGAGCCCTGCGATTCGTACGTCTCCGTGTGTTAATTGAACCTCTCGCCGTGGTCAGCCGCCCAACAAATGCCACCGGCGCCATTCACCGGCGCTAAACCGGGGGACCGAGACGGCCTGGACAAAATGCCACTGTCCTAAGCCTGGGGAGAAGCAAGGCTGTGTGGTTGACGCGCAGAGTCGAGAAGCGGACCGCGCCCGCCCGGGGGGGGGGGGAGAAAGTCGAATAAACAGGATATTAAAACACAGCCGAGAAGAGCTTTAGCCTTGTACTTGTCCGTCGAAAGAACCAAAAGCGAAAACAACCATCATAAAGCCGGGGTGGAGTATAACGGGCGGTTTAGAGAGAAACCCGTACAAAACCCACGGGCGGCACTCCGCAGCAGAGCCTCATCTCACGGCTGGAAGGAAACCCAAAAGCTCGAATCTGGGGCGGGACATTCTACGCTACGCTAGCGCACAAGTACACTAGTGTACACTACACTAGTTACCTACCCTGTACCAGGGTTGCCCACGAAAGGATGGCCATGCTAGTCCACAGGCGATGGCGTCCAATGGAACATTGAAGATTCCAGAGCTGGAGTGCTGAAGCGACCCATCTGTCCAATGAGCGGCCGAGCCAGAGCCCAACAAGCCGGGGGGCCCAGGGAAGGCACATGCGAGGGCATGTGTGGGCTTTTTTGCAGGCTTACCCCCACTGGTCAGAGGGTCTTGCAGGATGGGAGAAGGTGATTTGCTAGAACTGAGTCGATAAGCGGGAGAGAAGAAGGGGGTCGGATAGGAAGGTGGGGCAACCCCAGATTGCGGTCGGATAAGAAGCGATGGAGTCGATGGGACGACAGCGAGTGGGTCGGGTCATCAAGCCGTCCGACAGGGTGCCACCGTTCATGTCGCCGAGAGCCACATCGTGTGGGGGGACCTGTCGTCGGGCTGCGCCGACTCCTCAACAAAGCTTATATCTCCGACTTTTCCCCCTTCATGGAAAGATCCACGTACACTACACCCCTATCCAACTCTTTACCCTCCTACTCCGCATGTACTACTAGTACACTTAACACCAGAGTTACTACGGATTATACTACGACAACTAGGGTCTTTCGGGACAATTCACCTTCGAGTTTAACAACGGGAAAGGCGAATGCATGCTGCCTCGTGGCTTCGAACCCCGGTCGGGTCTTAGGTGGAAAAGTGGAGCCCATGGGACATCACGCCAAGAACCTTCCTAGCTTTGGTTGATGCTCGCGTGCCTCCGTTTCCCAGCACTTGAATCGAATCGGTTACCCAAGGACTTGCTTCGTACGACGCGTCCGAGAGTCAGGACGGATAAGGGGGGAAAATGCCGGCAATTACGGGAGGTGCAGTGCGCCTCAATTGCGCTCACTTTTCAACACTCGATTTGCGTCACGCAGGGCAACCTGCAGCCCCTTTCCAATTAGTACTACGGAGTAGTAGTGTAGTTTAATCGGGGGCATTGCGGGGGTTGCCACCGGAATACTCTCTTCTTCTTCTCGTCCTGTAAACTACGGAGTATCACCGCTTACCTGCAATCTTGCGGAATGTCCTCAGGTTATATACATATCAATGCCACCGAGAGATGCATAAAAAAATGCATTCATGAATTTTTTTGGGTTCCCCACTATTGCGCTCGCCTGTCGATGTGTGTATGCATATATACATACACCAAAGCCGATATACATAGGTATATCTTATGCTGTGGTATTTGGGTAAAAATCCTTCGTCTGCCGTCCCGGGCAGCAACATCTTCAGTCATGCACTACTTCAGACGCAAAGCCACTTGCGGTGAAAACACTGCCGCGTCCATTTCCTCCTGGATTTTGTTGAGTCGTTGGCGCTGATGCCTTCGCTCCCTAATAACTTCGTCCCATTTTCGCAGGAAATTATCTTGGCCTGTCCATAACAGGTCAGCATTTCAAAACATGAACGATGTAGGGCCGTTAAATACTGACTCGGCGAGTTCTCAAACTCGATTTCAAACGTCTTATACGAGTCATACTCTGACCCGATATCGACCTCGACGACTCTGCCGTGAATATCAAGCCCTGCTGACTCGGGACCTTGCTTCGGTTCCAGGTGAGCTGCTGCCTGTCAGTGACAACCCTCTTTTGGGGAAAGAGCCAACAAATAAAGTTGATCGGAAAAAAAATATCCCACCTTTGACTGATGGCCACCGCGATCCCTTCCTTGAAAACGGCGTTGGCCCTTTTCTGGGCTTCAATTTGACCGAGGTTTGGCCCTCCACTTTGATCTCGAGGTCATCCGTGACTATCTCCGCGTTAGTGGCTGATTCATGGTCCGTTCTGTGAACCGAAACGTACTGAAACAGGTGACGTATTCCCCCGTACGTCCCAGATACAACATTAACCTTGAAGAGCTCGCCACGAGCCGTTCCCGCAGCGGCCCCGACAGCGTCGTGCCGGCTGTGACGAACGACGCCACATCGGACTGGGCGGTCCTCCGTCCTTCTACCTCATGCCAAATTTGTAGCCGCGCACTTGAGTATTGGGTGCTCGACCGGCTGTTTGCTTTGCTGAGCGTCACCATGCGTACACTGCCAATGTCTAGCACCACCTTTTCGCCTGTGAGCGTCTCCTGGAAGTCGAACAGGTCTACTGGTCGGTCAGAAATCCGAGCCGCTAGAGTCAAGGCTATGGGCTGCTGTTACCTTTCAAACTCGAGAACTGATAGATGCCGCTCGGTCTGCAGTTTCCCTGTGAAGCCTGCATGTACCCACTGCCCTTGTCGCTTTCCTTATCGCGGATGTAGACGACGTAGGGTAGTCGCTGATCGTATGCGTAGGCTGGGACGAGTTGCGCATTGTTCGCTTTCACTGCGCGACACGTCAGTCTGGGCGCGGCAGGGGGGAACGGTGTCGGGTGGAGGACATACTCCAGTAGGTCTCCGACTCTCGATCAACCTTGCAGTAGAACCGGAGATCGTTGGTGAGTGTATTTCGAAACACCTTCAGAACCCCGTCCCGGAAGGCCGGCGAGGTGAGGGTCTGGGCGCTTTTCACGGGGCTGCGCGAATACGTCAGTGCTTTTCAATCAACATCCGGTTCCGAGGGATGGCTTTACCCGTCAAACAGTAAAATCTCCCCTGGAAGAACGTTATCTCGTCCCGTACTTGCCCCGTCGCTTATCGTTGTGTGGGCTTGATGATACACGACCACAGGGGTCACCGTGTCGTATTCGGCGGAGGATGGATTCACGCAAGTCAATTGCGGCGGGACGAAGGACGGCGACGACGCCGACACGGGGACGTAGAGCGGGCGGCAGGAGGACTCATTCCAAATTCCTTGACCATTCCGAACTTCCTTATCAGGCGAGGCCGGGAGAGGGGTCGAATGAGCGGAAATTGGGTCGGAAGCTTGCTGTGGCGGTGTCACGGGCGTGGCGTGATCCAATAACGACGGAAGACCCGTCGTGGCCGTTGCCCTCTGTCTCTGGGATTGAAGATGGGCATTCGTCTGTGTCGTATAACTCGCGTAGTTGACCTTGGTCCAGTATTGCGGGGCGGCACCAGGGCTGGGGTAGTTGTGCGCAACCCAAGACGATTCCTCGTGAGGCGATGGTTGTTCATGACGGGTACCGGACATCCTTGGGGAGGTTGACAGACTACGCAGGCTCGCGGGGCTCGTCGGTAACCTCCGAACCACATCGGGATCGGTGAGAGTTTCGGCTGCCTGGACCCCGCCATCGGACTCTGTGTAGAGCGGCGCTGCGCTAAAGTAGTTGTCAATGCTGAGCTGCGCCATCATTCCCGCAACTTCATGCGTTGGGCTGGACCCGGAAATCGCAGTCCCGGCATATGCGGATTGAGTCGAGTATGCGCCGGAGGAGCGGGAGTACGAGCTGGCATTGGAGGGAGACCTTCCCCAGCTAGGGGCTGTTTCGGGAGGATCGTGCACGTGGAACTGCGGCGGCGGGATAGAAGCTGGAGAACCTGAGCCCGTAACACTTAGCGTGTAGAAACCGGCCGGTTGGGCGGCAGCGGGAGGAGGACGAGGAGGAGGAACCGGTGTCGAGGATGTCGAGGAGGGCACGCGACTCCCGGCGGGGGCCGGGTCTGAAATCCTCTCGATGCGGTAGCGGGTGCCGTCTGGGGCCACAAGGATGCTTCCATCGGCGAGTTGAGGAGTTGAATCAAAACTGGCCGGGTCGAAACCGCTTTTGAAAAGCTCAGAGAGAGGAACGGTAGCCTCGTCGCTGACAGGCGGAAGGCTGGGAGCCGGGGAACGACCCCGGGTTGGCATTATGGACGGCGCCGCGCAAGCCCCATCAGGTCAACCGGCCATGACGGTGTCGCGCTGGCATGAAGAGGGGTCTGTCGGACACGTCGCATGTGTATCTCTCCGTGCCGTTCGGCCTGGGCATGTATCTAAGGTACGTACGTAGGGTTGCTAGGACGCCGAACGGGGATTAAAAGAGCCAGAACAGGGCTCGGCAAACGAGGGAGGCATTGGTGCGCAGCTAAGTGGAGACAACCGCTGGCAAAACAACGCTAGCTGGCTGGGTCAGGTTAGTGCCTGCCCCGTGCTCTGCCTGCAGTCTACTGAGTACACTGGAGGTGCCCGGGGGGCTTGAGGCGGCGTGCATCCATCAATCACCCCCTCCTTTCCAAATTCCTCCACCTCCCTTGTTCATCTTCCAACTTCCTCCGATAATAGTGTAGTAGATGGATTAAAACCGCCCACATTCTTACTGCCTCGTCGACCCACCCGCAGGAATTACCGCGATTTCGAGCATCGAGAGGGGAGCGTGCCGCACACCAATCACCCCAGGCATTATCGCATCTCTCAGCTCCCTACTATCCTTCGCCGTGATGCCAAGTACAAGGCTAACTAAGAACAACGCAACCCGGAAGATCCGTCGGCGTTCCCGACAGAAGCGCGCTGAATTGAGCCGGCAGCGCTATTTAAGCTGCCCGGTTCGAGTTGCTGCCCAAAAAAAATGAACGCCAGCCTGGCGTTGTACATACATACATACGGAGGCGCCCGGCCAGTCAAAACGGCTGATTCCGACCTGGGCAGGCCGATAATTGTGTATCCCGCGGCATGCCGATAAAGTTGCATGTTCCGAGACACCTTACCTGAGCAGTACACCAAACAGCCCCAAGCCTTATCAAGCAGGGAAAGATTAACCCCGTTTGGGTTTGCCCACCGCTAGATAGCACACGATGTTTGGCAAAGCAACCCTCAACGTTGGTACACCCAACAAAACATTAACTTTCCTGGGCAATTTTAAAACCCATCCAGTCGGCCCTCGGCGCGATGGTCCCTAAGAATGAAATAAACTCCAAGTGGGGAGGCCCAGCGCGCCGCCGAGTGTCACTAATTTGCCAAACACCGTATAAAAACATCGCTTTGTATCATGCCCGCAAGTTGCCGTATCCCAACGCCCGTGCCCCCAGTTCGTCAAAGACAATTGCCTTACCAACCATTCCAAACTCTCAAGTCACCCAAGCTCCACCACCGACCATGCCCATCGGAGAAGAAACACCAGCTTCTCCTTGTCTCCCAACTTCTCCCCCAGAGTCCTTTTCCTTGAATTAAACCTTCTTCTTCCTTCCGCCGCCCCTCTTCTTCTTCGTTCCAGCAGCCGCATCACCGCCGCCCATCTCATCATCGGTCTCGCTATTTTCCGCCTTCACCCTCCCACCCTGACCCTGGCTGCCTCCCTTGCCTCCCTTCTCCTCCCCTTCCACCTTCCCAACAATATCCCGCAAGAAGTCCCACTGATCGTCCCCCTCCACGACCTGCTTCAGCATCTGCGCCGACACCCGCTTCGAGTTGCGCTGCCTCGCTACCTCGGCGCTCTTGGTCACCAGGGCCACCATAAACAACTCCAGCGCCTTGCCCACCGCGATGGGCGTCTGCTGGGCGACCTTCCCAACCTCCTCGTCCGCCTGCATGATCCGCTTGATGCGTGCCGTCGGGAATTTCGTCTTGACCGTGATCGACTCGAAAGGTGAGGAGGTTGCTGCTGGCGCCGGAGCTGCCGACGGGCTCGAGGATCCGTTCCCCGCGGCATCGGACGCGGCCTGGGCGGTTACTGCGGCGGCTGCCGCGGCGGCGGCTGCTCTCCTCGGCGGCATCGCGTCAGCTTTGCCGGAGGAGGGGTGGTCCTGTGCCGATGCGGATTCGCGGTAATCGTTAAGTTGGCGCGCCTGGGCTTGGGGAGCGGCGACTTCGTGCGGTGCTTGGTGAGGTTGTTGCGGGGGTTGATACTGGAGACTACCGCGATACGGAGGTTGGTAGAACGGCGCCTGCTGTTGCGGCGGTGGGACCTGTGTTGCCGTGTAATGGCTGCCGGGTTGTGAGTACCCGGCGATGGGATAGCTAGCTGCACGAGGGGGGTAGTATTGGTGTTGTGCGATGGATGCGTGTCCTGCACCGACGCCAACTCCTGGGGGCGCTTGGCTGGCGGCTGGGTCGCTTGGATGAGGTGTTTGAGCGAACGTCTGCGCCAATGGCTGACTTTGGTATTGTTGACCTAGTCGGGGTTCTGGTTGAAATTGCTGCGATCGAGAGTCCGGGAAGTAAGCCCTGGAGGAAGTCTGCAGGTGGGAAAAGTTTGGCTGTGAATGTTGCGATAAAAGCTGCTGGGGTTCTGCAGGTTCCGCGGGCGGTGTGGGGCCCGAATAGAACAAAGACAGGTCGGGACTCTTTGGCGCATAAGTATCGTTGTCAGCAGACATGCTGTATAGCTCCAACTGGAGACAAAACCCAAAGTAAGGCTTTATAGTGTAGAGAAGGCGAGACCGTCTCCCGAGGCTGGTTTATGATAGGCCACCTTGGTCTTGGTGTTTCCTTATTCTGACCTTTGGGTGGGGCGCAGAGTCTGCTCGCACTGAACGATAACGAGGGTTGAAGCGGGGTGGTCGGAGTTTCAAGTAGTTATGCGGGTTAATAAGCTCGTAGCATGCTGTGGCTGGGTGACAAAAGGCGGCAGGGCAGTTCAAGCTTGGGGAGGGGCAAAGTTGTGGGGCAGTTGTGGGCATTAATGTGGGGCCAATTCAAGCAGGCAGAACTGCGACACTTGGCCTAGAGACGTGACGGAATGGAACAACAAACGGTGACAAGAGTGAATAAGGAACTCTGACGGACATCAGCAGCCATGTTTGGCCGGGAATGCAGGAAATCGTAGTTGAGCATTGATGGATTGACAGGTATTGGTTTGTTCGAGCATAGAAGAAGGCCCCCAATACACTGCCGTCTTTAGACGTCGGTTTCGTCAGCTTTGCTGCTGTGTCATGGCACAGCCTGAAAATAATCTGGCCCAATGTCGAACAACGGCAGCCCAACCTTAAATTTGCAGAAACGGAGACCCTTCTATGACACATGAACTCTGCTTACTTCTTGAAGGTCTGGATCCCTGAAGTCCAGTTTGCACCTCGTCTTTGAAAAGCTGAGACGATGCTCTAAGTGCAGGCAGCTAGACGCAAGAAAAGCTCCGCTTCATTCGTTGTGTAGGTGTACGTACTTGTTCAAATACCATTGGATAGCGGCTGTGGGGGCAAGGGCGGCGTATTACTGACAATTGTATTGTACATACATACGGTACCGACAATTAGACTCCGGGTGCTGCAACCCATTCCACATCGTACATACCTGCCTACCTAGGTACCTACCTACCTACCTACCGACCTTCAGCTACTTCGGGAAACTGAATCTAGGCGCGCTTGTTCTTCCAGTCCCAGCTACTTCCCGCCTTGCATGGCGGAAAGATGGCGCAAGTGGAAGGAAAGTTTGTCTCCCACCTGCCTTGCCTTACGCTTCTGCCTCAAAAGCTCCGGGTCCCTCTTTTCCAAGGACCCATCACTCTAATTCACGATTGGCCCGAATCTTTTGTCATCGTGCATCACTGACACTAGCGGTCATCAACTCAAGGGTCGATTCGACGAGACGCCATGTATCTCTCAAAGCTCAGGCAATAAACACCCTCCCAGATTTCGATTTCCAGCCGGCAAAGACAATCTAATATGGGCCGCAGAGAAGACGGTGAGTTCTGCGTTCTCGTCATCTCCCATTGTGTACGGCAGAATCTTGCATTCTTCAACCCTGTTCGGAGACGATAACGGTCGTTATATCGCAAGAGAGCTGGTCACGGATACCACCGGGACAATGGACCTGAGCGTGATGTCCTGTTCTGGCTTAGCAGGGATCGCAAGGTCAAGGACGATAGAAACAATGCCTCCAATGGTAGCTCGTTTTAGCCCATCCCGCGCATAACTCAGCGCTAAGTCCTGGCCGAGAAACTCATCAACAAGCATTGTGCTGCTATCGTTGCCACCGCCAAGTCGTGGGAATAGTACTAAATAAGAGTTATTTAATCTAGCTGCACTTATGACGGGCACCGATCCGAAGATCAGCACTAGCAACCTCGACCGTATTCGCCAGCTTTGTTCCGAAATTCGGTGCTTTGAGACGCACGCGGTGCCCATTTCGGACGCTGGCTTCCACGGTCCAGGCCAGAAGCGTCTTCTCGCCTCTCTGGACAGTTACCAGCCCGGCACACCTCGCACACCTCGCACTTGCCGCGACCAAGTTGCCGCAAGCCAAGCCTGCACTCACCCCCTTCCTCGCTTCTCTTACGAGCCAGTGGCTCTCGGTGACCACGCGAAACGCCTTTGCACTGATGTAAGCCCGGAAACTAGCTCCGCCAGACAGACAGCTGTGGAACGACAAGCCGGTATACAAGGATAGTCCCCTTAAAGTGTGGAGGATGCTCGCGGCCATAGTTCTGCGACAAGTTCTGTCACAGGGAAGACATATCAGAGGGTGCTTAGCTAACGCCTCCACATAGGACCGCGAAAGGAGGTTGAGGAGATTCTACAGGAGATAGTATGGCCAACGTGTCTTTAAGTTTGGATTCGACACTACGAATGCTCAGAAATGGCTGCTTGGATTTTTAAGCATCTATATCGTGTTGTTAGGCTTCTTGGAGTTACTTCGAAAGTCCATATAGTGTATATCCCAGGTATGTAACAGTATGTATGTACAATACGTATCCGTAAGATGTATCCGCCGTTCGTTCACGACCCAATTAGGCATAGTTGATGAAACGTACGCCCCACTTAACTATCCGTACACATCCTGAGTGGCGAAAGGGGCGTTGGACGAGTTGCGGAGAACTCCGTAACGTAATTAACTACATAGGAACTGTGTACGGAGTTTTTTGAGCACGAAGGCATCCTTGTAGTTCTGGAACGCAGTGTTGCAAACCACAACCCAACTCCCTCAGAGGGTCCAAATCGGTGTCAGAGCCACCCACCATCGCATCGCGTGACGCTTGAGCAATCACCTTCAAACTATCACCTAGTATTCATCTAAAGGCAAGCCCCCTGGTTTTTCTTTGTCCTATATCCCTGCCTGTGATGATCCCAGTGAGCAATATCAATCCGCTGGAGACCGGAACATGGCGTCGGCGAAACCGAGCTCCGGCTCTGGGGTCTCCGTCGCTCAATTGTCGATGATGGCAAAAGTAACTTGATCTAATCTGAAAGGCGCCTGCCTACGATACTGACGTTTAGAATCCAATTTTTGTAAGATACTCTGTCTAACGTCGGTTCTAGTCGCCAGTCTGGTACGCCGGCCGTTGAGGGTACCGGAAACAAATTCCCAGAAGCAACGGGCCAAGCATGAATGCCCCCCCAACCTCTGCGTTGGCCCTCACGGTAGTCTTGGAGAGTTTGTACCGGAAATTCATATTTCGGCGTGACTGCCTCTACCGTGTCATACGTGATGACAATCCGCTTCCTCAGTTGGACCTTTCTTAGCACTGAATACGATGGAGCAGCTCGACGAGACTAATTCGGATACGTCTCCGAGATCTGGCTGCCAGTGTATCGCAGTCCCATTACGACGTTGTTCCTTCACATCAAGAGTACGTTCACGAAGGCGTACCACACGCACTGGACAACGAAGCCGTGGATTGGCGGTGCTTTCCGCTGAAAGCCGCCTTTCCCCCAGCGGTCTGAGATGCTGGCGGTCGATCAACACGGCAGGCAGCTTTACTTTCTTTAAACGGTCAGCCGGCGACAACAGCACACATTCAAGGAATCACAGCCAACACTCGCAGTGAAACGGAAGTACTCGCAAAGCTCGCCAGACCGTCCCGGAAAAAGCTCAGGTGCTAGCTAGCTAATTGAAGCGCTACAAGCCCGGAAAACGATGCAGTCTAGGTGTCATAGTATGACACCGGCCAGCCCGAGGTCCAGCTTGCCCTGCCTTTGTGCACGAATAGGTGGGCAGACAAGTTCACTCTCTTCAGGTTGGCATCTGCCAGAATCGATCTCCCGACTTATTTTGGAGCAAGGTGTCGCTTGCACGATGGGCACAGTGTCTCTGTGTACCCCAACGGAATCCGACTCAGACGAGCGGTTGGTGATTGCTGAGCATTACAGATATCTAGATGCATCTTGCAGTTCATCTCATCTCCCGGGTGCTCGCCATTATCTTCCACCAGCTCCTCCTTCTTCTTCTTCTGCTGCTGCCCCGTCTCGCTTCACTGGTTCCTCGCCACCTTTAGGATCCTCTCCTCCATCTGTTCAAACGCCCCCAGCACCTTCCCGTACTTCTCAAACACGCCCTCCTGGTATCCATCAGCGACCTTCTTGATGGCGCCCTCCTCCTTCCACCTCTTCCCGATCAGGTCGTCAAAGGTCTCACCCTCGGCGCGCTCAAAGGCCCAGACGGCCTTGTAGGCGCCGCCAAGAGCGCAGGCGTTGCCTCCGACGTCGAGCTTGTACACGCCGTCGGCGCCGCCCAGGACGTCGCCGATGATGCGCGCGATGGCCGGGTTCAGGGAGCCGCCGCCGACGAGGTAGATACGGCGCGGCTGCGCCGGCAGCCGGGCGTCCGGGCTGTGCACGAGCTTCTGGCTGCGCAGGCGCATCGAGAGCGCCTGCGACTCGACAATGACGCGCGGGTCCGTCTCGGCGGGCCACGGCGCCGCCTCCTCCCGCAGGTCGCCGCCGTCGCGCGCGTCGCACGTGTACCGCCAGGTGCCGGCGCGGATGTTGGGGACGATCTCGGGGAGGTAAAAGTACAGGCCCAGCTTGGCGCGGTCCGAGGGCGACTTGACATCGAGCGGCGGGGTGGCCAGGGCGTGCTTGTTGAAGGTCGCCCACGTGTCCTTCCCTTCCTCCTCCTCCTCCTTCTCCTCCCCCGGGGCGGGCTTCGGTAGGGCGTCGCGCACCTTCTCGCGGGCTAGCCCGCCGTTCTTGTAGCAGAGCATGAACATGTACTGGCCGGGCGTGGTCGGGTGGTTGAAGAAGTGGTAGCTCGGGTCCGGCTTGTAGACGGGAGTGCTCATGAGGAAGGTGGTGCTGGTGCCAAGGCTGACGATGGCGTCCAGCGGCCGGAGCGGGAGCGCCAGGATGGTCGCCGGGTTGTCACCCGTGAAGGGCGCGACCTCGCAGTTGGGGCTGAAGCCGTACTTGGAGGTGAAGTAGCCGCTGATGCGGCCCATGCTGCCGCCGCCGTCCAGGCGGACCTCGCCCAGCTTGCTGCGCAGCTCGGCCACGCCATCGGCGCCGGCTGTTAGTTCGAGGAGCGGCTCGCTCCAGTTGTTGGCCGCGATGTCCCAGAGGTTCATGCCGCAGGCGTCGCTGATATCCATGGGCGCGACGGCGCCGAGGAAGAGCGAGGCGAGGAATGAGGAGACGAGGGAGATGCGGGACGTGTTGGCGTACATGTCAGGGAGCTTTTTACGGAGGCGCAGTATTTGAGTGCCGGTGAAGCGCTGCCCGCGAGGTTTTTGTCAGCTGTCTCGTTTCTCGCTCTTCCCCACCCCACCCCCCTCTTCGCCTTCTTTGCATGACTGGTTTCTGTCGGTGTTAACTCACATGATGCGCAGCACTCCCCGTAACCTCAGCCAACCTCTGTGCTGACCCCAGCCTGGCATCGAACTGGTCACACTCCTGCTGCGTGCTGTGGTCCTGCCAGTTGGGGGCGTACGGGTGCGAGAAGGCATCCTGTAGCTGATCCACCAGCGGCTTGTCCGGCTTCAGACCGCCGAGGAGGGCGTCGGCCTGGCGGCTCCAGTAGACGCTGCCGTGCTGCTGGCAAGAGCCGCTGATTCCCCGGATCCGGTTCAAGGGCGTCTTCTTCTCCTGTAGGCGCTGCAGGACCAGGTCGAGGGACTCGAGCCACATGGCCACGGGGGCAAACACCTCCCCCTCATCTTCGTTGAGAAGCACGCCCTTCTTGATCTTGTACTTGGCTCCAAAGTCCTGGTCGAAGTCGACTTTCGCGTCCGAGACGACAGTGAGGTCGGACTGGACAACGATGGCTGCAAGTAAGGGCCGGTGTCAGCAATGTGTCTAGTCTCGTTCCGAGGGTTTCGGTGTCGGTCCTTGTGAGGCGCACCCTTGAGCTGCTGGGTCGAAAGGTCGAGCCCCAGGTAGAGGGGTCCGTCACTCATTGTGATTATGTGCTTGGTTCGAGACGAAGATGAGTCGAGCTTCCTGTAGTTCTTATTGACTGGTTCAAAGTGCCTCCGGCGAGGTCGAGATGGTCAGTGATTCTACAACCCAGGATCACGACTTTTAGAAGAGGACGAATGTAAACGAGATAGTTGGTGGAAGCTCAGAAAGTGATCCCTCGCAAGATGCGGGTAAGCTGGGGCACCTCAATGCCCCTCTATTAACGGACGTGGGGCAAACCTTCGTCATTAACAAGACGATCAATCCAGGTACATACATACGAATTTAATGGTGGGGCAAAGGTAGCCCCACGCTTCAACACTCGAGCAGCCTCGTGCGGTGGCATTTAGCCTGATATCGAATTGGTGGTCTCGACCAATGCCGACTTGGCGTCTCGCAGAGAAGGTTCCAGTCCTGCGGGAGTTTGTAGGCGATAGGCGCGCTTCTGAAGACTTCTGCCTTGGATGTATGTACTCTGTACCACTAAGGTAGTGTACGTTAGTGTCGGGTAGCTTCACATTGTGCATTTTCCGGCCTCGCTCTCGGATCTTCTCTGGCTCCGGATTCGGACAGATTAATAAGGGGAGGAAAAAAAGGCCCTCGGTGTTTGACAAGTGGATGATTTGGAGGACCCCCGTTGTTTGCTTGGTGAGTTCAAGTTTCGATCGCGCGCGGGTCGAGCAATTCTGGTATGTACATACAAGATTGGTGGTTGTTGTGACGGTGCCTGGATTTCGAGGTACAGAGTACCTCAACGAAGTCCTTGATGTATTTCATAGGTCTGTGCCTAGAGAAAGTACGGATTACAGCATAGTTACAGTACATAGCAGGTTTTGTAGGTACATACGATTTGCAGCTTGTGGTGAACTGTGTCGCTTTAAGGTGAAGGCACCGTTGTACGGAGTAATTTGTACCGAGTATTTCTTCCCTGGTCCTTGCTCGAAGCCGTGGGCGACCCTAACCCAGGTCTTAGTCCCTGCAGGCGCCTGGACCCTTGCCTATTCTTGCTGCCGCGCAATGACGGATGCCCGAGTCAGAAGACTTTGCCAGCTTGCAGGTGCAGTTGCGGCTGCAGCACCTTATTACAGGCCTTCTCCTGTGGTCAGGGGCGCCCGCATCCACCGCCAACAAACGACACAGAGGATTTGACCCAACATTCGGACGGAAACCCAACCGACCGAAAAAGAACAACGAAAGCGCGTACCCTCCCACGACTTATCGCTTCTTTCAGCGACAGCGCCATGGACACGCCGAGACCCCGGGCAACAAACTGAGAAAAGCATGCGCGCACCAGCAGATTGCCTAAAGACATTCGCGCCGGCGTTAGTGCTGCTGGGACTCCACGCGCTCGGCGTTCATGGCTCCAGAGCGGGCTCCGAAACGGCCGCGACAGCCGCTCCGGCTGCCACAGACGAGGTGTGCGAGTCAAGAACCATCAACTACATCACCCACTCGCTGCCGCAGCAGTGTTTGCGCACATCTTGGACAAGCCCCTCCCCGGCCGCCACCGACGAATCGACGAGCCATGCTACCATTACGGCCACCGCCACGGCGGTCGGCGAAAGCCCCGCCACAGACCCGGATCATGGCACCGCGCAGGGCCAGGCCCAAGACACCCAGGAGGAGCTGGCGGCCAGCTCTTTCATGTCGTTCGAGGAGTGGAAGGAGATGATGTTGCGCAAGTCGGGACAGGATCCCGCCAACATCAGGTCGCACAGGCAGCGCGAGCACAGGGAGCGAGACCCCAGCATGCAGAGCGGTGATGTCTACAGTTTTGGGGAGGAGGGCGAGATCTCGCTCGAATTCGATGCCCTCGCCGAGAAGGTGTCGGAGATCGCATCGTCCACGGACAAGGCCACGCCCAAGGCCAAGGAGGTGGTGAAGGAAGAACAGGTTCTCTACGACGACGGGAAGACGCAGTACTACCGGAGCAAGGATGCCGGCAAAACCTGCAAGGAGAGGTTTTCGTACTCGTCCTTCGACGCCGGCGCGACCGTCCTTAAGACGAGCCCGGGTGCGAAGAATGCCAAAGCCATCCTGGTCGAAAACAAGGACTCGTACATGCTCTTGGAGTGCCGCGCCAAGAACAAGTTCGTCATTGTCGAGCTCAGCGACGACATTCTCGTCGACACCGTCGTCCTGGCCAACTTTGAGTTCTTCTCCAGCATGATCCGCAAGTTCAGGGTCAGCGTCAGTGATCGCTACCCCGTGAAGATGGACAAGTGGGTGGAGCTGGGCACATTCGAGGCTCGCAACTCGCGAGACATGCAAGCATTCTTGATCGAGCATCCTCAGATCTACACCAAGTACATCCGCATCGAGTTTCTGAGCCACTGGGGCAACGAGTTCTACTGCCCAATATCATTACTTCGTGTCCACGGCACGCGCATGTTGGATACTTGGAAAGAGCCGAGCCATGACGACGAACCCGAGCAAATCGAGCCACCTCCGGGATCAACTGCAGAGACCCAGCAAGTGCAGAAGCCAGCGGGCAGCGACAACACGTCGTCGGTGGCTGACGAGGAGAAGGCCGCGCCTCGAACCCCTTCCACGGAGACGGGTCTTACCCCTTGGTCCCCCCTCTTTCAAGGCAACTTCTCTCTCCAAGTCTGCGAGTTGCCGTCGCCGACAGCCGCCGAACCCACACCAATCGACTCTGGGTTGAATGGCCTTCCGAAGGAACCCGCCGCTGCGTCCGACTCAGCGACCCCGCGTCCATCAGCTGCGCGAACCGTCGATGAGCGGATCCAGGCGAGCAATTCCTCGCCGGCCGAGCCCGTTGGTTCTGCGGAGGCGTCCGCTTCCCACAGGCAGTCGGCAGGCAGTGCTTCTTCCGGGGTTTATTCGACACCATCGCAAGCCAGCAATAACGGCACAGTGAGTAGCACGGGCCAAAGACAATCCGACAGCAGAACGAACGCTACGGATAACACCTCATCTGCCACCCCGACCACCCCACGCAATAAGACCAGTTCCGCCTCTTCGGCATCCGCCTCTCCGACCGTGCAAGAATCCTTCTTCAAAGCCATCACGAAGCGCCTCCAACTCCTCGAGTCTAATACCTCCCTCTCACTGCAATACATCGAAGAGCAGTCACGCTTCCTGCAGGAAGTTCTACTCAAGATGGAACGTAAGCAGATAACACGGGTCGACTCCTTCCTCGATACTCTCAACAAGACTGTGCTCTCTGAACTACACAACGTGCGCACCCAATACGACCAGATATGGCAGAGCACCGTGCTGGCTCTCGAGACCCAGCGCGAGCAATCACAGCGAGAAATTGTCGCCCTCACCTCGCGCCTAAACGTCCTCGCCGACGAGGTCGTGTTCCAGAAGCGCATGGCCATTCTACAGAGCGTCCTCCTCCTCTCCTGCCTCGTTCTCGTCATCTTCAGCAGCCGCGGTGGTCTCGCCGCCCTGGACAGCGCGCCCTTCCCCCCGCCCTGGGCGTCAAGCCCGACCGGCTACCGCCGCTACGGCCACGCCCACTCCGACTCGTTCTCAGGCATGTCCATGCCGGGATCGCCGCCCCTGCAAGGCCAACAAACCGGCGGAGCAGCCGCCGCCGCCGCCGCCGCCGCCGCCACACCTACCACCTCGGCCTTTCAGCGCCAAACCTACCCAACCACAACCTCCTACAAGGACAAGTCCCTCCCGCTGACCCCGCCATCCGAATACAGTAGAGAAAGCACTCCAGCGACCCACCCCAACCGCAGCGCCCGGCCATCCTACTACTACTCCGGCAACCAGGAGGAAGGAGCAGAAGGAGAAGGCGAAGAAGGAGAAGAGGGAGATGAGGCTGGCGGCGAAGGCGGCACAGCGTCACGTCAGTTCCGACGCCACGTAACAACGCCAACAACAACGCCAGCAGCAGCAGCAGCAGCAGCAGCAGCAGCGGGACCATCCGCACAAGCAGCAGCGTCGACAGCGCAGGCGCAACAGACGCCGTCGTCAGGCGGAGAGGCCGAGGTCGCCTCCATCAGATCCGACCCCGGCCTGCTGCAGCGAGATGATGCTGCCTCTTCCATATCGAAAGGGAAAGAGCAACAAGGTGATGATGATGATGATGATGATGAGGGGGAGGAGGAGGAGGAGGAGGAGGAGAAAGGAGGGTGTCGAGTGAGTCCCGCGCTTTTGAGGGCGCGCTCCGCATCGTCACACTCCGCATCGTCACAGCCGAACGGCGGACTTAGGAAGCCATTGCCAGCGTTACCCGAAGATCCGAGTTGACCAGAGCAGCTCAGCATATAGATGTAATGAGCATTATGAGAAAGGCGTGTTAATGCATCCAACGCCCTAACTTGCAGTCCCATTCCCTGTGCCTCGGGTTTCCCATTCTTCCACGATTGAACAGAGCTCTAGGTCCCAAAGCACTACGGTATCATGACCAAAGGGGAGCACCATGCAAGTAACAGGTGAACTATTGTGCTAGCTGAAAGGTTATGCTAACTAAGAGGCCAAAAGCTAGGTGTTTCCGGAATACCTAATAATGCAGGACGGCAGTACGGACCATCCATGGCCCATGGCCTCTATCTGGCTGCTCAAAAACGAGATTCTGCGGTATGGGACGACCTTTCCTAGACTACCAAGGCTTCAAGAACCCCATAGTCCAAACCCAGACGTCGTCCCGCTTTCTCCCATTTGCATTCCCCTTTTCCTCCAATTCTCCCCCCCTTTCACCAACTTCGTCGACAGCGGCTCGCGTAGTGAACCGAGCGAAGTAACAATGCGACGAGATATTCTTTTTTTTGTCCGGCCCAAGATCTGAACGTATTTGTCAAGAAGGTGCATCTCGAAGACAGCAACGGACTTGCAATACAAATGGCATTCACCTCCGTCGACTTCTCGAAAATAGCAAAGGAAGTAAAGCCCAGCGCGACTCCATGGGGTCGAATATTTGTTGCCGTGGTGATTTCACCAATTCTTAGCGAGATGGGCAAGGTTCTCGCTTCACCACGGCGTCTCCAACCAATTTACTTCTGGTTGAAGAGACCATGTTGCTGGGCGCGAACAGCATAGTCATACTCCTCGAGGGCTGCAAGCCTAGTGCCGCGGTCGTACTGGGAACGACGGCGACGCTGCTCTTCGCGGAAATGCTGGCCGGCGTTTGGAGTGAAGAGGCCTGTAGCGGTTTGCATGATTAGTCGATACGGGACACCAAACCCGGCCAGGAGCGTTTGCACTTACCGATATGCTCAGCATTCTCGCAACTGCGCCTCATTTTGGAGAGGTTGTCCGGCTCCGGGAAGGGTTCCTCCTGACCAGCCAACTCAGGTCTGGGACCATTGACGGTGTAATAGAGCTAAAGCTGTCAGTCATGCTGCTTGGTGTAACCAACAAGGGTATATACCTTGGGCCGGTAATGAGGAGCCTCTAACATGACGGAACTGTTGCGGAACTTTTGGACAAGGCAATCCTTTCCTTGGATGGCTTGTTGAATGTGTCAACATCAGTTCTGGCTTCACAAAGACACCGGGGTGGAAAAAAAAAAAAACCTACTAGCATAGGAGATCTCGGCGACCTTGTCACTCTTGAAGCAGTTCCAGCGCTGATTACCCCGCGCATTGACGAACTATTCCAGAGTTAGAGGTAACGGTTCTGGGAATGAGACGGAACAAGGGTTGATATGGCTGTAACATACATCGATTATATCCAACGGCTAGTCGATGGTCAGCGACGCCGTTTCCGGATGCCAGGGGGTGGCTGGGAGGGAGAGGAGACTTACGTCTACGAAATTGATAAACGCATAGCCAACGCTATAGGGGCCTCGTCAGTTCGATCACACCAACATGAGGAAACCGTCAAAACTTACTTGCAGTCGTTGGCAAAATCGATACGCAGATACATGAAGTCGTACTTGCCCCAGCTCGACTCGTCGATGATGCGCTTCAACATTACTTGGTCGACCTTGTTGGGGATGTTCCGAAGCATGATCTATCTTTGTAAGCTAACATAACATGAAACAATGCTATTTTTATAAACGTACAGTGGTTCGGACGTCGACGCCGTCCCGAATTCGATTGACATCAACGTGGTTGTGATGGCCGGCGTTGTTGAAATTGTGTGACCTGTTGGCCCGCATGGCGCCATGACGGCGGCCGTCCAGGCGCGCATAAGGTTGGATGCTCCTGGGGCTGGTGAACTCGCTACGAATTGCCATGGGTGTATCGGGGGGAGTCGTATTGAACAGAGGTGCCATCATAGGCATACCTCCGGAGATGGGCGTCATAGGCGCAAGGTGAGAAACACCCTGGCCGCGTGTCGGAGTTTGATCGAGCATAAACCGATTCGGTCCGGGAGACTGAAAGCTGTTGCAGACGACTGGATACATGGCAAACTGCTGAGACTTGTGAATTCCAGCAGTCGAATGACTGAGACGGCCTGAGGTAAAAAGCCCAGTAGGCTGCTGGGCCCCCTCCGAGAGAATCATCTCCCCTCTCGAAGCACCAAACGGGCGGCTGTTATTCTCAAGTGGTCGAAACATCTGTGCTGCCTCATCCGGTCGACAGATTGTCAAGATCAAATGGACACCCTACGGTTGGTTAGAAAAAAGAGTCAGGGTGTTTCAAATAACAAACCATGGTAAGCTTACACCCAGCGTGGTTCGGTTGAACTTGTCGACGACGGAGATGGCGACGTCGGCGTCCGAAAACTCGACCACACCCCGGAAAGTGTGGTTGTTGGCCGCACTCTGACTCAGGAGCGCAAATACTTCGCCTTGAGTGTCAAGAAAGGTATGGACAACCGTCTCAACATAAACAGCGCCGAAGTTGACGCCTTGGTCATATGCGGTAATCTGTACCTTGCCGTCGCAAATCGGACTGACCTGGGCTGATGAGTTACAAACCTGGGATCCTGGTCAGCAAGAGGAGAAAGCATCCCAACCACGAAGATACATGCCTTATAGAACTCAGCCGCAACAATATACTTGGCGCACCAATTGGGGGACCCAAGCTGAACATTTTCAAGGGTGTTGCGGGCATCACGCACGTTGGGAAGATAAAGGAATACCCTGCCTTCGGCTGCAACTGCGTGGCGTTTGCCTTGGAACGGCAACCCGAATCGCTCCAGCTGCTGTACACACGGTCAGTATCATGCATTCAAGCGGGGTTCAGGTTGTTAGAGCTCACCGCAAGATAGCCTTCGACATCAGTCACGGAGACGGGATGGGAAGGCGAGTATATGACCAGATAGCGAGAGATGCCCATCTCGGAACTGAACTTGGCTGTAGGCTGAGGGGCTAGGAGCTGGCGATTGGCACCCATGGCAGGACCCGTGCCGCTCCGCATGTTCAGGGATCCATGGGCCACCAGAGGAGCCGAGACAGGCCGGAACACCAATGCGGTCGGCGACAGCTTGTGCTGAGCCTTGGCTGCCGTGTTCGAAATGAAGGGGTCCTTTTCAGCAGCAGCCGTGGTGCTGCTGAAGCCCTTGGGAGTGTTGGCATGGTACTGAACAACGTGGCTGGAGGAGCCATCGAGGCTAGCGGCGGTTAACGGCTTATTGGGCCGGGCTAAATTGTCATCGGGAGAGAATACGGTGAGTCTAGTGTCAGGTGTGTTTTCGTGTTTGTATGAGTCGGCACCGGCACTCGACGAGTGGGGAGAGGACGGGTTGAGCGAAGCGTCCCGCATATGCGCCATGGTGATAATCGCCGTGACGCTGAATCGCTGTGTGCCTTCTCGGCGGCGCTTGCGGTCTGAGGAGATGGGGAAGTTGACGGTGATGCTGAATGGTATCAGGTAGGACCTGGCGAGAGAAGAAGGGGATGAGGGTAATTTCCGCACCCGGACTTGTGATGGGGGAAAGAGAACACCGATGGGCAATCAAAAGGAGATTTGCGGAAGGTGAGGTCGGAGCAGTTCCAAGACTTCCAGAGGTTCGACGCGTTGACAGCGCCTGGATTTGGAAGGAACGTAGAAGAAGAGAGATCGACGAATCCTCGAGATTCGAAACAAGTATATGTAGAAGGTAGGACTGGGTCTCTTGAGCAGCCGCAATGATTTCGATGATCAAGCAGATCCGAAAGGCTGAAGTCTCCTCTTCTTGGGAAGACCGGAACTGGAAGGTTGAAATCAAACACAGGGAAGGGATTTTGTTCAACGCATTTCAGAAAAACGTGGGCTCTTTCGAATGAATTGCTCCTTCCATTATTAGGGTTTGAGCCTGAGCTCACGATCAGGCCATCGCCGAGACGACGATGTCATGCGGCTGAAAAAAAGGTTCTGGTAGACTCTATGATTGCCCAGTCAAGATGCCAGACTTAGTCTCGGCAACTGCAGCAGCGGGCGTCACATAGTTCTCCTTAGCAGTGAAAAGCAGGACACTGAAGACAGGGACAGTCGGGAGTCAGAGCAAGCTCGGTTACGTAGTAATCGAGCTCGAATGCGGGAGTGAAGGAATGAGACTACAATTCAAGGCTGTAATAACAGCCGTACAGAAGTCGTGAGCCAGGCCAGTGTGGTCAAAACTCTATTGGCGCCATGTATGGCTCGGACAGCTAAGCGGGGAGGATGTTTTTCAAGTTATTGACCCCAGGGCGTCTTTCAGTCTTTGAATTTAAGCGTTCACGATAGTCTGACGAACCGTCGCCATGAGAAAAGAAACTGAAACACTTGGTACTTAGTAAGGACTTCAAGATGCAAAGCATCCCTCATTGTTTGCAATGTGAAGCCGTCATTCAATGTTGTTGAGTAAACCTTCCGACTTCCATGTGCAAATCCAAAAGGAAAAGGGGAGGTAACGTCAACACAGGCATGCCAAGCCATCTGGACTCCTGAATTAGTACCTCGATCTCTACGAGGTATGTACTCCGTACCAACCTAGTAACTATACTCTGTAATGCATGTCCCGGGGAGAGGCATGATAGGGATTGCGGGTCTGCGGCGATGGTGATTGAGGCGCATAATGATTGGTTGAACGCTGTCGCGAGGACTGGCAGGGGGTCTCAAGGCTCCACGATCGGGAACCAGCCGTTTTCCACACGTCCTGCATCTCGAACCCTCAGGACAAGGCAAATGGCCACCCCTGTCGCTTCCCCAGATTGAGCCTGGGGAAGCTAGTTGCCGGCACCGTCAGGGCTGCGTGAGGCTCGCACTGTGTCGTCAATCAAGCCCTTGATTCTGGCAAAAATGGACTGGGTACAGGCGCTTTCCGCTGTTTCACAGCCTGGGAAGGCGATTCAGTTGAAAACGAATATCGCACGCTTGAATGCAGCAGGCTTAACTCCGGCTGAGCGGCCTCGGCCCATGGCAAAATTGAGCACAGATTCCGTCATTTTCCTCCTGTGTGCTTACGGAGCCACTCGTCCTCCATCAACTCCTTCGCCGAGCTGCGTTTTTCTGGCTCCCACTGCAGCATCTTGCGCATGAGGCGCAGGAAGGACGCCCTGTCCTCTTGCTCTCCCCTAAGCGTCGTCTCCCTGTCCTCAAGCGACCGTGCGGCGGGCAATGGAATCCCGGCGCAAAACTCGCCCGTGCTCGAGAAGAACTGGCTGCTGCGGTTGCCCCGCGCTAGCAGGCCTGGCGGTGGCGGGCCGAGCAGCGCAACCATCTCGGCAAGGTGCGCGCGGCTCCGGTATGCCGCGTGCTCAGGATCGCGGCCGCTGAACAGGTGGCCACCCTCGAACACATGCCAAATCTAGTGTTGTGTTTGCGTAAACCGTTAACATTCAGCCGTAGCGAATCATCCAATCATGGCCAGGTACTTACCATACACCCTACGTTCCAGATATCAATACTGTATGTCCACGGCGCCTCGAGGATAACCTCGGGTGCGCGGTATGCGTCCGGCTGAACGTCTTCGCGGTGCTCCCGGCCGTCGTCCAACAGCACGGCGGAGCCGAAGTCGCATAGTACCGGATTCGCCAGGTTTTGGGGCACAGCGAGCTCGCGGGTCAAGTAGATAAACCGTCCATCTACTTCCTTCCTAGGCGACGGGCTGTTGAGTTCGTGCTGCTCAAACGTGGTAAACACCGGATCGGTAGCCCCTATCCCGAACATGATATTATCGGCTTTGATGTCTGAAGGGGTCAGCCAGCTTCAAAAACCAGCTATCGTACGTTATCTGCATGTGCCTACCTGTATGCACAATGTGGCACTCCGTGTGTAGGAAGTCCAGTGCTCGGAAGAGATACTTGAGAACGGCGGCAAGAACCAGCGTCGGTAGTCTTTGCGCGGGATTTCGATGGAGTAGCGCGAGCACGCTGTCCCAGAGTGGCGGATGTACGAGGCATCGATGCTGCCCGTCCGGGCCCTTCACATCAAAAGAGTCAAGAAGCGGGCGGACGGCAATTCGGCCGGGATGGCCGCGCGTAGCCGCGTCGGCTATGCGATGATAAATGTTGATCTCGTCATCTAGGTGCTCCCCCAGTGATGAGGTGAGGATAAACAGCTTCAGAGCGACGTGCCGACGGCCACTAGAGGGTGTTGAACAATAGGCGGAACCAAAGTCGGGAGAACGGACTCACCTCAGGTCCCGAGCAAGCCACACGGTTGAAGTAGTGCCATAGCCCAGCTTGCCTACGACTTGGTAGCGATTATGAATGACGTCTCCAATACGGACAGGGTAGTAGCGAGCCGCGAGATAGTCTGGAATGGTCTCTTCTTCAATCTTCTGGTGTGGTGCAACCAGGGTGATGTTTTCGGTGGGAAATTCGAGAGGCTGCCACACAGGGCGAAAGGACCGTAGGAACGAATTAAGCATCGGAGATAGATGGCTCTGCACCACTTTGACGGCGGTCGATCGGAGCCTTGTCGTCACCATTTTCAGTAGCTTCAATGAGAGTTGAAACAAACCAGATGAAGCAATGCATGTACGAGGTATGATGGGTAAGTTTGACCCCCTGTCTGGGTATCAACAGGGGGCCTGACAGGCGGGCGCAGCGCAGGCGCAGGCAGGAAAAACTGGTGGTACACTAGAGGCACAAGAGGTTTTTCCGAGAGATCCCTGTCGGTACCTGTGCAGGGGGTGAAACTCTGGCTCCCTACCATACTCCGTAGTATGTGTAGGTAAGGTAAGCGTGCCAGTGCTTTGTGCGAAGTATATGGATTACATAGTAAGTGACGTTTACAGCAAGAGCTTGGCATTCTGGTAGTTAACCCTGAACTGGCGCACAGACCAGCAGCGCCTCGGGGTGCTTTAACCCTGGCAGCACGCAGTCGCGCATCAGGACCAACTCCCAAACAGCTTGCGGAGGGGCACGCTCGGTGGATGAACGCCAACTCGTCACGGTGTTTAGGGTCCGCGTACTATGCAGCGACCGTTGCGCTGATGCGCTCCATCCAAAATGCCGAGGAAAGCCCAAACGTGGGATGACTATGACTCGGCTGTCGCTCAGGTTCGTTAGTTGCCGCCATGAAGAAACGCCCATAGAGGCCCTGTGCTCTCTGCACATTTACTTAGCATTTACCAATCTTGCAGATTATCCTGGCGCCTTCCGACTCCGAGTTCCTAGACCAACTGATACCCGTTCTCAAAGATGCTACGACAAGCAGCCGCATTGGTTCGCTCGTGCAGAGCCTATCCCAGTACGCCGACGAGCGCGAGAGCGACATCGAGCGCATTGGCCTGACCAAGCACGAGGAGTTCCTGAATTCTGTCAACCAGCTACAGAAAGTGCGCGAGGGCACCGTGGCGCTGACCTCCGAGATCCTGGACCTCAATCAGTCGATCCAAGCAAGCACCGAGAAACTCGCTGAGCAGAAGCAGGCCCTCGTCAACACGCGGGGGGTTCGCCAGAACATCACCGATGTGTCGAACGCCCTCGAGGAATCCCTCAAGATCTTGCACGCTGTCAACAGTGCGCATGAACTCATCCGCAAGAAGAAGTATTATGCTGCCCTCAAGTCCCTGGAGGACCTTCAGAACGAGTACCTAGTGCCCATCATCCAGAACAGATTCGCGACCCAGTACAAGCTGGCCGACATGATCCAAAAGTCGATCCCCGCCTCACAGAAAGTGATTTCGGAGGCAGTCATGTCGGATCTGAACACGTGGTTGTTCTTCGTCCGGGAGTCGTCACAGTTCTTGGGCGAGGTGGCCTTCTTCCACACACAGGAGCGGAGGGCCAGGCAAAAAGGGCGAATAGAGGGCAACGAATTGTTGAGCCGCTTCAAGCTGAACTCAGCCATCGAGCTGGTCTTCGATGAAAACGATGAGTTCGATGTCCTTAATAACGAGGAGATCACGGTTGACTTTACCCCGTTGCACGAAGCGGTGCACATACACGAAGCGCTCGGACAGATTGACCGGTTCCGTGCCGAATATGCGGCTACTAGGCGGCAGCAGAAGGAGTTGATCATGCCCGCCTCTGAGAACCTCTTCTCCGAGAATGATGATGACGACGACGCTCTCAAAACTTTGCTGGAATCCGTTGCCGGGTTCGCGATCATTGAGAAGGCCACCTTGCAGCGCGCGCCTTTGGCTCGCTCAACACTCGATGTAGGCTCCCATCGGGAAAATGCGCTTCGGTAGCCACTGACATTGGTAGGTTGACGAACTCTGGGACTCGATGTGCCAGGCCATCATCCGAATCACGTCCAAGTCATTAGAGGGCGTAAGCAATGCGGATTTGCTGCTAAAGGTCAAGGAAGACATTGCCTTGTTTATTCAGACGATGGAGGTGAGGCTTCCTGCCGTGGGATGTGCGTTTTCCCCGCCACTCACAATCATGCGGCCAGGGCTGGGGCTATTCCGCCTCCGTGGTGAATAACTTTCAACTTGTCCTGTTCCACAGATATGCCGACTTGCTGCAGCGACGATTCGGCTCAGTCTTTCAAGAGGTGAGCCGGTGGATTCAGGAGACACTTGGTCGTAGCAACTGCAGCAGCTGACAAACATGCAAGATCGTCTCAACGGACGATTACATGCCCATGAACATCAGGACTCGCGAGGAGTACGACAATTTCTACGTGGCAACCCTCTTTGGCGATGAGATGCCTCCTGAAGAGGTCACGTACGTACATCTGATTGGAGGCGGATCGTGTCTGACCGGCTTTAATGGCTAATACCGCTGCAGGTTTCCTACTGTCCTTCCCTTCTCCAAGATGTACCCTTACTGCTGTATAGCCATCGGGGAGTTTGAGCAGCAGTTCCGGGATTTTACTCGGGAAAACTTTGATCACACGAACATCGTGGACGAGACTCTTAGAGAGGTACTACAATGGCCGCATCATTTGTCGATCATAGTTCGCGTCTAACTCGACGGCTAGGCACTGGACGAACTTCTCACCGACATCGTGTGCCAAAGCCTGGTGGAGCAACTGAACTCTCAGTATCTGGGCCAGATTGTGCAGATTCTGACCAACCTCGAGTATTTCGAGGTTGCCTGCCAAAAGCTCGAAAAGCTTCTAATCCATGGCCGGTCATCTACATCGGCTGGGGGCCCAGTGACTCTGAAGGCAACGGAGCTGTTTAGGAACCACAGAAAAACCGCAGAAAAACGCATCTTCGAGCTCGTCAACTCTAAGATTGACGATCTCGTGGACACCTCCGACTACGATTGGCAAGTGTCTACGCCCTCGTAGCCAGCCGGGTAATTTCACTAACAGCGCCGGATCAGGACTGCAACAACAAAACCTACCCAGCCTAGCAGCTACATGATGACTTTGACTCGGTTTCTCGAGAACAACATGTCGTCCACCCTTCTGGGACTGCCCCGCGAGATCAAGGAGCTCATTTACTTTGACGCTCTCAGCCACGCAGCCAACAAGATCCTGGTAAGAGGAGGCCCCTTCCTGCTCCACAACCTCCGTCTCTTGGCGATGAGGATTAACCGGCCTCAATCACCTAGGCCCTCCCTCTCTCCCCAGACGTCAAGAAGATCAACCCCAACGGCGTAGCGGCCATGGCGCTCGATGTGCAGTACCTGACCGACTTCGTCAGCAAGCTGGATAACGCCTTCATGCTGGAGCAGAACCTGGACGAGCTGCAGCAGACGGTGGCGCTGATGCAGTCCGAGAACCACGAGGAGTTCTACGACATTTCGATTCGCAACAAGAAGTATGGCCGGGTAGACGCCGCGAACGCGCCTATCCTGCTGGAGAAGTAAGCCCATGCATCGTTATCACTTTTGGTCATGTCAACGGGATGTCGAGGAGGCAACAGCGTCTGACTGCATGCGATTGTTTGCTAGGATAACTCAAACGGTTGAGAACCCAAGCCGGACTGCGCCGCTCTCTAACTTCGGGTCGCGCTTTGGCTTGAGGTGATGGACGACTTGCCTTGCCTCTTCGGGGATGACGCCGAAGGACGTGCCCAGCAGCCCGAGACTGCCCAAGTCCCCTTTGAAACGGCTGAGGCGGGAACGCGCTGCGGACATGCAGCGGTTAACAACGATGGCCTACTAGGTGTAAGTCATGGGCCTCACTTCGCTGCGACAGAGGTCTCTGGGCGCGTCAAAGCACGAGTTGGGAATGAGAATGAACGCCCCCAAGTGGGGCCAGCTTTTAGGGTCGTCCCTTGGGCGACGTTGCTTCTAATGAGCAGGCGGTAGACAAGCTGAAGGAGCATCCTTATGCGAGCTCTTGTGTTCAATTTTCGAGTGAGCCCTGCTGTCTATCCAGGCATGTCTCCACAGGATGCTGTTCCACTTTTGCCATGCTTTTGGAGGTTCGATTGTTAGTATGCTCGGGCGGGAAGATGCGGGCGGTTTTAGCGTCTTGCTGCCTCCAATTCTCTTTCCATTGCGTGGTAGAGGTAGAGGCAGCCCTGACACCGCAACGCTCTGTGTTCTCAATCGGACAACGGGACTTCTATGCGAAGTATTATCTCGAACTGGCTGGGAATCTGGAACGGCCCTGTCTCGTCTCGTCTCCGAGGTAATAGAAATTGCATCAACGAGGCCAGCCGGCCGCGGTCGACTTCTGCTTTGTTTTTGTGCTATATACGGAGTACTGTGCTAGCAAACTAACTGTGCTGGTCAATTGACGTATCCTGGCCTAGTGATGTGCACCGCAGTCGGCAGTGAGCAGCTGCTTGTGTGTAACCTAGTTTCGCTATAAGATTTGCCCGCGGCCACTACGGGACCGCAAAGTCAGGACGATGCTCTCAAAACCGTACCCCGTACTCCGTACTATATTATATTTGACTAGAAAGCAATCGATCGACAACATAAAAATAGGAAAGACGCTCCGCTACACGTCCAGGTTTCAATGGAGTGGCCCGTGTGCTCTGCGAGCTAGCTAGCACCCCAGTAATAGTTAATTCTGCATTCTTTGATCGGATGAGCAAGGCACCCCCCCCCCCCCCCCTTCTCTTTGTTGTTAGTGCACTCCCCGCAGAACACTTATGTAGAATCCCACCAGCCCCGCATTCTGCCCTGCCCAGACTCCAAGTGCCACGGAATGTAACCACGGCGCGCGCCGTCACATAGTTCGGGTGTGCGGTTTGGCTGTTTGCGATTCGACTGGGTGGTTCCGCACCAGTCCAGACAGGTCCTTAGCGTTGGAAGCAGACGTTCTCCATGCCGTTCGAGGGCTCAGAGGAGCCCGAGACACTCACAGAAGAGTTCGGGAGGTTCGCAGAAGGGGGGTTCCGACCATATCCGAAGGTCCGGACGGACCCCGTGATATCCGGACGAGACAGTCCTGATGTCGCCATATCATTGCCCCGGATGAGCTCGGGGTTGTTAGTAAGGGAAGGTTTTGGGTTCACGTTTTGCTTGGACTGGTTCGGGCTCGATTGCCGACCTGACCCCTGTGTGATCTGAGGGTCTTGTGGCGGACTCGTGTCCAGCCTGAGACTGAGGCTTCAGAGCCGCCTGGCCCTCGGCCCTCATGCCCGCCGCGGGTTGATTTCCCAGCTGATCTGCCCCCTAGGCTCCCTACTAGTCCGGTTAGCCCTAATTCATCTCTCGGGGAGGGCTGCGCAGAGGATTGATCGATTGATTGACTGATTGAGAGGCGGAGTAGTCGTGCTAGGTGCTCA
Organism: Thermothelomyces thermophilus ATCC 42464; assembly: GCF_000226095.1. Classification (NCBI taxonomy): domain Eukaryota; kingdom Fungi; phylum Ascomycota; class Sordariomycetes; order Sordariales; family Chaetomiaceae; genus Thermothelomyces; species Thermothelomyces thermophilus. The sequence continues at coordinate 3,714,642 of NC_016474.1, forward strand.
ACATACCTGCTGAGGAGGCATCGTCCCGTACGTGTACATGTCATCCACGTTGTACATCTGGGCTTGAGGCTGACCATACGTGGGCGCTCCCGTCTGTACTTCACCGGGATACATCGTTTGGGGCTGTCGGTAATCGGCTTGGGGGCCCATGTTGTGGCCTCCAAGGGTGTAGTCCGGTGCAGCCATGGGATGCTGCCCGGTGTGGTTCGGGGCCCCGACCCCAGGGATCTGCGGCTGCGGGGCAGCGTTTTGCGCGGCGGCCGCTGCTTGGTTGCTCGTCCGCTTGGCGTGGGAGGAAGCTTCCTCGCGCGGCACGATGTCGATAAGGAAGTCAAACATGTCCGACTTGGCCAGCGCCGAGGCGATGTCGCTCCGCTGGAGAGTGCGTCGCTTATTCTCCTCGGCATGGATCCAGGCCCGCATGGTGAGCTCGGTGATGAAGATGTCGCAGCCCTTGGCGAACAGGATTGGGGCCTCTGCAGAGATCATCTTGACCTCGGGGTCTGCCTTCATGACCTTCTTGATCCGCGCGAGCGGCAATTGGTGCATTTTGTAGTCGTGCGTATCACTCTCGAGGTGGTTGATGGTGTGCTGCCAGTACGCCGTAAGGACGTCCTTGTAGTGGCCCGTCAGGCCTTGGTGCACATTTGCCCATGTTCCTGTGTACAGCTCGGACGGCGCGAAGCCTTGCGCAGAGATCTAGCGCCATCATGTCAGCGTTCAGTAAATTCGCGGTCTCGGGTGAGAAACGGAACTTACCGCTGCGCTGGCTCCGTAGTGACCGCCCAGGCTGAGGTCGTAAACGGGCATCTGCCGGGTCTGCTGGCTGTGCTGGCCGTGCTGGCCATGCTGGCCGTGCTGCGACGAGGACGAGTTCGGATCCATGGCGTGTCCTTGTTCCTGTCGAATGCCGGTCCGCAATGCGTTCTGGGTCCCCGTTCACGCGCGCGACAGGAATTCTGTACTATTCGGATGTCGCCTGAATTGATATTGGTTTCTGCGCCTTTTTTGCGATGCACTGGGTTTCGGCAGTCCGCGACTGTATGACCTCATGCCCTGTTAGCGCGTGCATTTGTTTACTTCGCGACTTGTCGCCGCGCCTTGCCCACCATACCGTCGCAATCAGCCTTCCCCTCAATGACCCGTTGATTGGACGGAAGTGATGATTGGGTGGCGCGCCTTGGGAAGGGGAGCGAATGGGTGGAGTTCAAAGGGGTGTTTGAACGACGGGGACTCGCCTGACTTGCGGACGCGAGCCACTCAGCTCTCGTTGCGAGTCGTAGGAGATGATTGGCGAGAACCAGGTTCGCGGATTGGGTGAAGCTAAAATAATGAAGCTCGAGAACTGCCGCAGCGGCGGAGGGAAGATGCTAACAGAATAAAAGCGGGATGAACGTACTGTACAAAGTCACTCTCACGACACGGGATTTGGGGAGAAACGTCGAGCACCTGGAGATCGGGGAAGATGTGATTTGTGCAAGCGGTCAGCCAGCTTCGGAGAGTTGGGCATCAGCGTGGGCGGACAGCAGGTGTGGCGCAGGTTCTAACCCTCCAGCAGAGAATGCGTGCGGGGGATTGGCCGCCTTTATGGCTATTTCTCGAAGTTGCCCCAGCCGCTGGACAGCTGGCACCTCTCCAGCCTCAAGTTGCCCTACCTTATGACGGAATTTCAGCCAATCAAGCGTGCATGGTGGGCCGGCGAGTTGGGCTCCGGGCATCATTGTTTCTCCTTGCCGGGCGCATGGACCAGCCCCGGGTATGGCAAGGGTCTGGTCCGCTTCAAGCAAAATCGGGGAAGTTGAGGCTGCGAGCCGAGAGCCCCACCTACGATTTCTGCTCTTTGGGGATTTTTTTTTTCTTGCCTATTCTTGCAGCTTCACCTCGTATCCGTCTCTTGAAAACTCTCCCAAAAATTCCCAGGAGTACAGCTTCTCGAACCGAGAGCTGTAACGCATCAGGCAACATGGGTCCCGATCTCGGCCTTCCAGATGAAGAGATCGACCGCCTTCTTTCGGAAGCCGAGGCCCGGCTTTCTGGGAATGCCAGTGTAGACGCCGCGGCTGCCGCGCCGGCCGCGCCGGCCGCAAAGACAGCAGCAAGCCTCGCGGTGCCTCGCCCACCAATCACTGGGGAACAGACAACAGTCCCGGAAAAGAAGTCCGAGAAGCTGTCGGTCAGGGTTCCCCAGCTAGCTGAGAAGAAGAAGGTACGCGCGATATTTCGCTTCTACTTCCTGCCCTGTCTTGTCTCATGATGAAAACAAATCCCAAATCGTATGACGCTAGCAAGATCCCGTCATGGGACTCAAGCTTGCACCACAATGATTTCCTATAGTTCATAGTTACTCTGACGGCGAGCTGTCTTCCACTTCTTGTTGAACGCCCTTCACATCGTCGATCTAGGGTGCTGACCGACAACAGGGACCAAAAGACACGCTAGGCGCCGACTGGTTTAACATGCCTCGTACCAATCTCACACCCGAGCTGAAGCGCGATCTTCAGGTGCTGAGGATGCGTGACGTGGCCGCCATGGGCAAGCAGTTCTTTAAGAAGGATACCCGGAGAGACTTGGTGCCCGAATATAGCCAAGTAGGGACGATCATCGCTGGCGCGACAGACGGCATGAACAACCGTCTTACGCGCAAGGAGAGGAAGCGGACCATTGTGGAGGAAATCCTGGCTCACGACAATGTTGGCAAGCTCAAGAGCAAATACCAGGAGATCCAGGAGAAGAAGAGGAGCGGAAGGAAGGAATATTACAAGAAGCTGGTTGCTGGCCGCAGGAAGCGCAACGGATGAGCGATGGAGGGGTTCTCGTACCTGCGGAACCATCCACCAAGACTTCCCATCGGGCCAAGCGAAGGAAACATGCTGCGCGGCATTGGCCATGCTGGGCTCACGCGCTGCGCCGCTCACGAGTCGGAGGCCTGTGCTATGGATCGACCTTCACGATTCTGATGCTCCCTTCCGGTCGGGTCATCATGATCCCCTTGCTCTTGAACTTGGGCAGATTATACCGGCAAAGCCAAGATGCCCGTGTATTCCATACAAGCATACGTCTAGCTGTGGGAGAACATATGGACCATAGACCAGGACGGGCTTGAAATACCGGAAGATAGTCAGTGTCAGGCCAGAAATGCCATTATGGCATGCAAGAATAATAATAAACGTCGAGCCGAATGGTGAATGCACGTTTGACCAGTTGTGCGATCCTGCGTCTAGGTACATTCGGCTTTGTTGTGTTTTTCTGTTCAGTCATTTGCCGGTGGTCATCCTATCGATAAGAACCCTGGTCAATTTCGCGCCAAAAACTCGGCTGAACCGTGAGGTTGTTGCACTCGACATCCACCATCGTCGAGGGTCACGCAGAGATGAACGCGCCGCGGTTAATACGGCCATTACGGCCCCTTGCCCAGGGTAAACTGGTAAGCTCGTTGTATGCACATTGATAGGGCGAAAGGCATCTGACCTAGTGACAATGACAGCCCCTCGCGACTGCTCGACCGGCCGCGGTCGCCATCCCGCGAGCCTCGACACAGCTTCGTAGCTATGCTTCGGTGTGAGTCGATCATGCTGCCTATTTTTCTTTTTTTTTTTATAATTCGAGTTGCTAACAGCAGAATCGACAGAGAAGGATCTGATGCCGCAAAGCAGTCGAGGTCAGCCAACCCAGCCCCGAAAACCCCTCCTACCCCGACCCATCCGATCCCGGCGTCAGCCCCCTGAAACCCAAACCACACGCGGGCGATCGCTAACGTATCACGGAACAACAGCGCCAGCGCTGCCGAGCCGGCCGATGCGCCGAACAACTCCGACAAGCCCCGGATCTCCCGCATGCCGCGCGCGCTGGAGGCGCTCTACCTGAAGCCGCTCCGGCGCGAGGCCGAGTACGGCGTGCCGACGTGCAACCTGCAGCTGCGCTCCTACTCGGTGCGCAACCTCGAGTTCTTCTGCGACTTTGCCCTGCGCGCGGCCTACTACGCCGGCCTGCCCGCCTACGGGCCCGTGCCGCTGCCGCGCATGGTCGAGCGCTGGACGGTGCCCAAGTCGACCTTCATCTTCAAGAAGAGCCAGGAGAACTTTGAGCGCATCACGCTGCGCCGCCTGATCCAGATCAAGGACGGCCACCCGGAGACGGTCCAGCTCTGGCTGGCGTTCCTGCAGAAGCATGCCTATTATGGGATCGGTATGAAGGCAAACATTTGGGAGTTCAGCAAGCTGGGTACGTTATATTCCTATCAGGAATTTCTTTCTTCCCTCTGTGTGTGTGTGTGTGTGTTTTTTTGGTGGGGGCGAGTTGTGGTTGCTAATCGATCCGATTGCAGACGTCGGCAAGGAGATGGACAAGAATTTGGAGGAGGTGGAGAAGGAGATGGAGGGCAAGTGGGAGTACCTGAGCTACGTGGACCGGCGGCCAGAGTTCAAGAAGGGCAAGGACGAAGGTCCCCGCGAGCAGCTCCCTGCGCCGGAAGAGATCGAGGAGCTCCTGGCCAAGGAGAGGAGACGGATCTCGGGTGGTCGCTAAAGAGAATGATCGTCAAGGTTCTCGCAGAGTGTATCAATATTTCAGAGCTGTATCCTCCCCAGGGATTGACTGATCTGTACTGTACATGTCCAATCAATAATACATCATGATCTGGTGCCAAACACGACTGTCGCATAAAAAAAAAAGGTTAATTCCATCCCTCGAGCGTGATGTGGCGGCCATATAAGTGTTATAGGTGGTGCTCTTCGCTTGGGCTTTTTCGTCTTTCGTGCTGCTGTAATGTTTCGGGAAATTTTCACGCGAACTTTCCGTCTCGCTCATACCACGGACTCGCAACGGTTCAATGACCGGTTTCCTTGGCCACACAAGCGCTCAATTAGACAGACGCCTTGACAAAACTCCCGATCATCCCTGTTTCCCAATTGCAATGTACCACAGCTGCAGGGCCGGGCGCAGTGTCTGGCAGCAGCTGGTGAGTGCGCCAAGCCGCCCGCTGCTGCAACCAGCGAAACACACCAAAGGAATTGAGAAGACGATGACTACCATCACCACCACCACCAGCACAACAACAGCAACAACGACGGTAACCGCCCGGCATTTTGCGTCCTCATCCCGAACGGATGAGGACCCATTTAAGAAAAGAGAAAACGTGGGCGGGCAGACGGCCGCGCCAGTGGTAGCACCAGAATCATCACAATCGCCCTCGTCCAACACCGTCGCCGAGGATGAGGCCGGGTCCGTCGTGGCCAAGGCTTCTCAGAAGCCGAGTAGCACGCCGTCTGAGAAAGGCGGCAAAATCATATTTTCGGGCATCCAGCCGACCGGCGTCCCTCACCTTGGCAACTATCTCGGGGCCATGCGCGAGTGGAAGCGCCTGCAAGACACGGCCGAGCCCGACACAAAACTGTTCTTTTCCATCGTTGACCTGCACGCCCTCACCATTCCACGGCCGCGAGAGGAACTGTTTGAGAACAGGCTGAAGATGATGGCCAGCTTGCTCGCCACCGGGCTCAACCCGAACCGGGCCGCCATCTTCTTCCAGTCGTCCGTGGGCGAGCACGCGGAGCTGCAGTGGATTCTGAGCTGCACCGCGTCGATGGGATATCTCTCGCGTATGACCCAGTGGAAGGTGAGCGATGATTCTCTCGGGGAGAAGACTCGGGGGCGCACTTCATGGGCTAACGCGGCGCCGTAGAGCAAGATGCAACTGGGCGACAATGCCTCCCTCGACGACCCCAAGGCGAGGAAGTCGCTGAAGCACGGCCTCTTCTCGTACCCCATCCTCCAGGCGGCCGATATCTTGCTGTATCGCGCCACCCACGTCCCCGTGGGCGAGGACCAGCGCCAGCACCTCGAGTTCGCGCGCGAGTGCGTGTCCAACTTCAACCACACGTACAAGACGAACTGTCTGGTGCAGCCCGAGACCCTGATCTCCCCAGCCAGGCGCATCATGTCCCTCTCCAACCCGCTCCAGAAGATGTCCAAGTCCGACCCCTCGCCAAAGTCGCGCATCCTCATCACCGACACGCCCGAGGAGATCGCCAAGAAGATCAGGCACGCCGTGACCGATTCCACCGACAAGGTCACGTACGACCCGGCCAACCGGCCCGGCGTGGCCAACCTGATCGAGATCCTGTCCAGCTTCGACCCCCAGGGCCGCGCCCCAGCGCGGCTGGGCGAGCAAATGGAAGGCTACAAGATCGCCGAGCTGAAGCAGGTGGTGGCCCAGGTCGTCAGCGACGAGCTGGCCGAGATCCGCGAGCGCTACCGCCAGTACATGTCTGACCAGGAGAAACTGAAGGAAGTTGCCTTCCAGGGTACCGCTGCGGCGAGGGCCACCGCAAGAACCACCATGGGCCACGTAAAGAGAGCCATCGGGCTGGGTGTCTGAAGGTGGCGGTCCTGTGTACTGCATATATATCACATGTACAACAAGTGTATGATAGACTCGAGAAGGAGTCAATTCTGTATAGTATGGAACCAGTGTATAACAGTAGAAATTCTAGATATTTTGGATGCCCTGCATTCTTATGCTTAGTTCCGTAGTATTTCTGTGTGTGACTCCATTGTCCCTGTGTCAGGAACCGTACAAACGTCTAAGGCCAGAGGCGTAAAGCTGAGAAACAAAAGAAAGAGAATATATTGGGGGACTAAAACGATTTCGAAAACAGAAGACATACAGAGGAAGAAAAAAACCAGGGACTCTGGGAAGGGGGGGAAAGGGGGGGGGGTGGAGGGCTTCACATTTGTCATTCCTGGCCAGCGTCTCTCCTCACAAACGGCACGGCTACACCTTCGTCACGCAGTCACCACACCACACGTCACGCTCAAGTGGCCATATAAAGCAGGTAAGATGGTTCTACAACACGCACCTGCTCCCCTTCCCGATCGCCAAATCATGAAACCACTCACACCACAGCCCGATCCAGCGACTGCTCTCGTGTGGCCTCCTCTCCCCTTCCGAGGGCCACCCTACCACTACTCCCTCCCCGCCGCCGATCGACTGACCCTCCCTCTAAGAGACATACGCAAAATTGGCGCCGCGACAGGCCATCCAAAACTCCCGCACCACCTGGTTTGTCGTTCTCGCTCCTCGCAATCTACGCGTAGAGGATCACTCCCGTGTTAGCGTGCTCATCTCCATTTCTCTCTCTCTCTCTCTCTCTCTCTTCTCTAGAGTCGCCGCAAAGCATGAGGCGATGAAGACGGGAGGGGTGAGAGCACAAGATAGCAAGAGAAACAATGATGATAAAATAAAAAAAAGCGACTTACGCAATGACCTTCCGCAAAAACGCCATCCTCTCCTCGGGCCCGACCCTCTCCGCCCCCGGGAAGCACCCGCCGCCCGCGCCGGAACCGCCATTACCACCATCGCCGTTACCACCACCGCCACCGCCGCCGCCGCCGCTACCGTCGGCTCGATCGTGGCCCTCAAACAGCGCGGCGTGCAGCCACTCCTGCGCGCCGACGCAGTTGCTGACCAGCTTCTTGAGCGGCTCGCAGAGCCTGTCCAGCTCGGAGCGGGCGGCGTGGCCGCCGATGTTGCGCACCAGCGACCGGGCGACGAGCGGGCCGAGGTGGGTCATGGCCGTGGCGATGGTCTGTTTCAGGTCGACGACGTCCGCGGAGGGCGTGCTGGAGGTGGGAGGGAGGGTCTGTGTCAGGGGGATGAAGTTTGCCTTAGTTATTATCAATGTTAGTAACGTGTGTAAAGGGGCTTCATTCAGGAGGGGAGAAAGAGCAGGGCTCGGGTTCGTTGGCTGCTCACCCAGAACTCGGATGCTGCCGCCTTTGGAAGGGGCTCGTTGCCGTCGAGGACCTTGATGGAGAAGAGGAAGAAGAACTCGAGGAGCGGGGCGTGGTGGGGGTGGAAGAGGACGTCCGGGTATTTGGAGATGACCTTGTCGACAAAGTTTATGCCGTTGACCGAGATTTCAGTGTCGGCTTCGGGCTCTGCGAAGCAAGGTGGGAAGGCAGAAGAGAAAAAGCGAATACCGGATCAGCTCTCTGCGCCTGACTTAAAAAAAAAAAAAAAAAAAAAAAAAAAAAAAAAAAAAAACGAACGGGGTTACGCCGGGGCGGACATACCTGGCAACGCCTGGAGAATGGAGATGACCCACGGCAGGAGCCGCGCGAGCTGCGCTGGGACGTAGGCCTTCGGTCCACGGTATAAGCTGCCGACGAAGGAACAAGCCGTGCTTAGCAGCGTGCCCACCCGCGGCGTCTCGTACCGCTGCTGCGTAAAGTAATCCGTGACCGCGTCGGGCGGGAAGACGAACGGCCCCGGCTCGGTCTCGGAGAAACCGGCGCGGAAGATGTTGCAGATGATCTCGACCACCTCCCCGCTGGTACTGAACACGCGCTGGACCTCTACCATGACCCGCATCATGTTCTCCTGCAAGCGGGCGAGCCCGCTGTTGGGATCAAGCGGCCGTGGCTCGCTGTCCAGGTCCACCGGGTGCTCCTTGACGTCCTGCATGCCCTTGGCGATGCTGGCAAGACACCTCATGGACCGGAGGGCGATCTGCAGAGCGATCTCCTCCGCCGGGGGCGCAGACTGCGGGTTCGGCGGATCGAGGCCTCTCAGGAAATCTGGGTGCTGAAGGTTTAGCAGACCCGGGTTCGCTCTGAGCTGGACTGCGAGCTCAAAGTCCTTTTTGAGAACGCCGGAGAGCTCCTCAAACATGCCCAGCCTCTGGTTCTCGTCCTTGACGGCCTGGATGATGGAGGCAATGGCGAGGACGATCCGCTCCTCGGCCAACGAGTCGAGCACCTGGCTGCTGCGGATGGTCTGGTAGTGGTTGATGAAAGCGCCGGCCTCGCCGGTCAGGATGGAGCGGCATGACGAGCACAGCGTAGAGATGGACTTGGCGGACGGCCCTCCGAGGACGGAGTCGCCGAGGGCCGCGAAGAGGAGGTTGAGAGCGTCGGGTAGGTACTGGGCATTGCGCTCAAAGTATTCGCAGTACCGCTCGATCAGCGCCAGCCCGGTCTGGCGGAGGCGCAGAGGGATCGGACCTTGGGCCTGGCCGAGAAGGTCGAAGAATGGGGAGGCAAAGACCTTGCTGAGCTCCTGATCGAAATTGGCATCGTCCGAGATGCAATCGGACAGGGCGCCGAGGCAAAAGGCCGATGCTTCAATCTCGGCCCAGGACCGCGCAGCGAGCGCTTGGAGGAAGAGGTTGACGAAGAAAGAGACGAGGCTCATGCCTTCGAGCGTGAAGACAGACTGCAGCATGTCGGTGACGTCCTTTCTGGCATCCCCAAAAGCGATGCGCTCGGTCGAGTCCCACTCGGCGAATGTTTCGGCCGGGGGCCACTGAATCTTGCGCCAGCAGTTCATCACGACAGTTTTGAGATGCTGCTCGGCGTAGGGCTTCCAAGCCTGTGCCTCATCCTCGTCCGAGTACGTGGAGTCGATCATGGTCTCGATAAATGTAGACCAGAACTCAAGCGCGGGAACAAAGATGGAGTCCTCGCCGACGAGGTAGCCGTCGGTGGCGAGAAGCCCGCTCAGGCTCTCCAGGAACCTCTGGGAGCGGCTGTCGGTGCTGCGCATGAGATCCTGCACCTTGGCGTCTCCGTAGGCCAGGAGGACGAGACCAAACGAGATCCCATCCTCTTGGTGGTTCCCGTGGATCAACCGCTGATACTGTTCGGCCGCCCAGGGACTCTCGAAAAGGGCGGCAAGCGTGGCGTAGTGCTCGTCGGTGAAGAAGGTTGAATAATTTCCGAGCGCGTCACTGAACAGCTCGGCAGTCGCTTGGAAGAGGTCCGGATCGGCGAAGCAGTTGATGGCAGGACCGACGAGCTGTCTCAGGGGCGCTACCAAGTCTGGGTTCGGGGATGCTCGCTGCGCATACAGAATCCAGGCCTGCCGGTGACGGTTAGTTAGTCCAGCCGTATCGAAGAGGAGCACTCTTTCTTCCTAGCGGGCTTTCGGCTCACCTGGAAACAACCGAGAGCCTCTCCCTGCGTTTTCAGGTTGGGATTGTCCTCGGGCGGGGAGAATCCGCGGGCGAGCAGGCAGACGACGTCGGGCCCGTTCTTGACCAGACGGCCATGTACTTGGATGCTTGTGCTCTTGGTCAGCTAGCTACGTGACGTGCCGAGACAGAGACAGGGGCGAACTATGATGCTCACAATTTCGGAGCGCTCATGTCGGTCTTGCCGACCTCTTCGACCAACGAGGTAGCGAGCCATATCGCCAGCCTCAGCTTGTGGCGGTCCAGCTTGCTGACGAGGATATCTGTCGGGAGGGCGTCGTCCAGGCTGTGCACGGGAGCGCCCCGGCCAAGGTCCAGGCAGTGGATGAAGTGGCGGATGCAGTTGGGCCACAAGTGGGAGAAGTGCATGAAGAAAGTGACGAGCGCGGTGCAGAGCTTCTTTACGACGAAGCTGCCTGCTCCGTCGACGAGCGACTGGATCGTCCAGCTGATGATGTTCTCGAGGAGAGTCTTTGCATCGTCTTCGCTCAGGCCCGAACTGTCAACCGGTCAGCTCTTTCCGGGGTTTCACTCCCCCGTCTCCGCTGTCCATCAGAGGTGACAGTGTGCATGCGTACCTATCTCGGTTGAGCTTGATGATGAGCGTCAGGGCGGCATAGAACCTGATGTTGTCCTCGCGGTGGGCGATCAGGCTCTGGGCCAGCTGCCATCCCTCAGGAGACCGCTGCAAACGGTGAAGCACCTCCTGGATCTTGGAGATGGTCTCGGGAGAGTTCGGTTGATAGAGTGCGCGAATCAACTATCATCTTGCGTCAGCTTCGTCTCGCAACGTTCTTCTTTTTCATGTCAACGATAGATGCATCCGACTTACTGCTTCGACCTCCGCGAGGCTGGTTGGTAGGGGCAGTTGCTCCATTGGGCCGTCGCTCATTTTGTCGATTTTTTTTTTTTTCTTTTTCTCTTTTTTTCCCGACGTTAAAAGAGGGCCCCTCGCTTGAGACCAAAGCAAACGATCGCCTGCAAACCACGATTCCCGCAACGCAAGCGTCACTCTTGAGATATGGATCTCATTTCGCGAGGTGGCTGTTTGTAAACTTTTTCTTCAGTTTGAATCGCTCTCTCTAAATTTTGGATGTTCCCTTTTTTGGCGGTTTTCATCCCGCGTTCCCCTTTCTGAGTGCGCGAAGTCGCCGCGTGCTCTTTCACGACGTCACGGAGGCTTCCGCGCCCTACTTTGTGGTTGCGCTGGGGCTTGGCGGGACAAGCTGCTGAACCGTCCGACGCAAGGCGCTGTACTGTATGTACATACATACAGTAGGGTAGTGTATGGAATACAGGGATTATTACAACAAGTGCCTGATCTTTGGCTCCTACCTGTGGTTAGTTATCAGGCACCACTCCCGTACGCCTTTCAGTCTCATTGTGGAACCCCGAGCACCCTATGTGGCTACGTAGTACTTCGTATGTATGTATGTACAATTACTCGCGCGAGTAACACCCACAGGCCGCCGGGAGTAAAGCACTGGCTTGATGCCCCCGACCTGCGGGGGCTGCTGTGCGCCCAAGGATCCTGACCCCACCAACGCGGTCGCAGGGTGAAAGTGGGCTCGGCGTGTACTGGAGTGTCGCGTGTGTTCATGCAGTTTTCCACAACCGTGCCGTTCTTTGGGCTTCCATTGTCAAGCATAACTATCGTAACAAGTCTTTCTTTCTCTTCGACGCTCGGTATGTATATATATTACAAAACTTACATGTCTACACACCCAGTATACCAGTACATATAGATTATAGTGTATGTGCACCACGAGACGGGCAATCTGAACCTCATATCTGCGTTTGCTACCCCACCAAAAGGAGCTCACGGCCAGTTCAATCAGGCGCTCTCTCTCTCGGGGAAAAGAAAGAGCTAGAGGTGGTGATGCACGCCAGCTCCCCACTTGTAGCGCGACAGAGACCAACAGCGGGCAGAAGCGGGGTCCCACTGCCGACCTTGCTACAGCTGCACCTCAACCTCGAATATTCGCTACCCGGAGCCCGACTGTCGTGCCCACCTTCTCTTTTCGCTCGCCAGTCCGACGTAAAGTGCCTTAATATAGGTACGTACCGTCCCTACTCCGCCGCGGGGCTCATTGGGCAGGCCTGACACGGGCTAGTTCGAGCATCTTCACTTCTAGGTAACCCCATGCGGCATCTATGGGCGAGGCGTAGCTCGACTATATCCTCATTACTACGAGCCCCTCCTGCCCTCCATCCACGGCCGCCACTACCTTATCAGCCAGCTTCGGCTATCGCAGAATTATTTCGCACAAAGAGAGGACTTCACACTCAAAGCACGGGAGCGCTGTCTGTTGAAGAGATGGAGACGGTCAACACCACGGCCCGCCTGGCCCGCCTACGGTCCTTGATGAAGCAGAAGGGGGTGGACGTCTATGGTAATTTGCCGCGCTTCTTCTAGCCCGTCCTCTCCGGGCCATGGTGTCTGACAAAGGAACCTTCCGCACAGTCGTCCCGTCCGAAGACAGCCATGCCTCCGAGTACATCGCCGCATGCGACGCCCGGCGCGCCTTCATCTCCGGGTTCACAGGCTCGGCGGGCACTGCCGTGGTCACCCTCGACAAGGCCGCCCTCGCCACCGACGGGCGCTATTTCAACCAGGCCAGCAAGCAGCTGGACAGCAACTGGCAGCTCCTCAAGACAGGCCTGCAGGATGTTCCGACGTGGCAGGAGTGGGCGGCCGAGGAGTCTGCCGGCGGCAAGACGGTCGGCGTGGACCCGTCCCTGATCTCGAGCTCCGTCGCCGAGAAGCTCGACGAGAGCGTCAAGAAGAGCGGCGGCGCCGGGCTGAAGGCGGTCAGCGAGAACTTGGTCGACGCAGTCTGGGGTGACGACAGGCCCGCCCGCCCCAATAACCCCGTCGTGCTCCTCCCCGAGAAGTACGCGGGCAAGGCCGCGGCCACCAAGCTGGCCGAATTGCGCAAGGAGCTGGACAAGAAGAAGGCTGCTGCCTTTGTCCTGTCGATGCTGGACGAGATCGCCTGGCTCTTCAACCTCCGCGGCAGCGATATCCCCTACAACCCCGTCTTCTTCTCATACGCGATCGTGACAGGGGATTCGGCGACGCTATACGTGGACGAGTCCAAGCTCAACGACGAGTGCCGGAGCTATCTCGACCAGAACAAGGTCTCGGTCAAGCCGTACGGTGCCCTTTTTGAGGATGTCAAGGCTCTGGCCAATGCCGCCAAGGCTCAGGAGACATCTGAACCGCCAAGGAAGTACTTTGTGTCCAACAAGGGTTCATGGGCGTTGAAGCTGGCCCTGGGGGGCGACAAGTACGTTGAGGAGGTCAGGAGCCCGGTCGCCGATGCCAAGGCGGTCAAGAATGAGACCGAGCTGGAAGGCATGAGGCAGTGCCACATCCGGGACGGTGCCGCCTTGATTGAGTTCTTTGCCTGGCTGGAAGACCAGCTTGTCAACAAGAAAGCAGTCATCGACGAGGTGGCTGCTGCCGACCAGCTCGAAGCGTTCCGCAAGAAGCAGAAGGATTTTGTCGGTCTTTCCTTCGACACCATCTCGTCCACAGGACCAAAGTGAGTTCCCGAATCCAAACCCCGAATCTGTACTTCGCTAACGCTTTCCAGCGCCGCCATCATTCATTACAAGCCGGAACCAGGCACATGCGCCACCATCGACCCGGACGCCATCTACCTGTGCGATTCGGGGGCGCAGTTCCTGGACGGCACAACCGACGTCACCCGGACCCTACACTTTGGCACTCCCTCCGACGAACAGAGGAAGGCCTACACGCTAGTCTTGAAGGGCAACATCGCCCTTGACACAGCTGTCTTCCCCAAGGGCACTACTGGTTACGCAATCGACTGTCTGGCCCGGCAATTCCTCTGGGTAAGTAAGCCTCATGGCCTCCATCCTGGCAACCTATCGCTTTGAGAAGACAAAAAAAAAGAAAGAAGAAAGGAAGAAAAAGAGATTAACCCCTTCACAGAAACAAGGGCTCGATTACCGCCACGGGACGGGCCACGGCGTGGGGTCGTACCTCAACGTGCACGAGGGACCCATCGGCATCGGGACGCGTAAGCAGTACGCCGACGCCGCGCTGGCTGCGGGCAACGTGCTGTCGATCGAGCCGGGCTTCTACGAGGACGGGGCGTACGGCATCCGGATCGAGAACCTGGCGCTGGTGCGCGAGGTCAAGACGGAGCACTCGTTTGGCGACAAGCCGTTCCTCGGGTTCGAACACGTCACCATGGTGCCCTACTGCCGGAAGCTGATCGACGAGACGCTGCTGACGGCCGAGGAGAAGGCCTGGCTGAACCGCAGCAACGAGGAGATCCGGGAGAAGATGAAGGGGAGGTTCGAGGGCGAGGAGCACGCGCTGACGAGGGCTTGGTTGGAGAGGGAGACGCAGCCTTTTTGACTAGCTTTTTATTTTTAAAGCAGCGGCATATTTAGTGTCCAACAAAGGGCGGTGTTCCCCCCCGCACCCCTTCGGTATGAGGAAGGATTGATCGGCCTGTGATGAGGGCAGTCTATTTGTTTCTCCCCGTCTATGCTTGGTTGATTCTATTTTCTATTGAGAGAGTTATTCGGTAGGGGGGTGGGGGTGGAGGGGTGGAATATTTAGAAAGACATGAAGGCAGAAAGGGCGAAGGCGACGGCAAAGGACAGCTTGAAGGCCGTATGCTGATTCAGCATGGCCAGGATGCGCGACGTGCTGGCGCGCTCCTTGAGTTTGAGGGTTGCCACGAGGTCTATCCCGTTGCGAGCCGCGACCTATGTGGTTGGGGTAAGCAATAACGGTCATGGAAGGAATACACGACTGGGTGGGTTTTAAAGGGAAGAGATGGAATGATAGAAATTGCAGTAAACGTACCTGGATAAGCACCATGCCGATACCCGCCAACAGCACCAGCGTCTTGGAGAAGACACTCACTAGCAGACCAGCAAAGAAACCTGATGCGGCCCCCCACTAATCAGCTCACTTACACTGCGCAAAAAAGGCGAAACGAATGAATAAATGAATAGTAAGAAAAGAAATAAAACCTGGAAAAAAGAAACCAAGAGTTTCGTAATTTGGAAAAGGGGGGGGGGGTATATATACCAGAGAGGCTTCCACTGGAGAGCTGCTTGACCGTCTCGGCATCGAGCAGGTCCTTCCGCCTGGGGCTGCGGCCACTCGCCAAGGACCGGGTCTGAGAGGGCACGGGGACGGCGAGCGAATCGAACTGCATCGGCCGCTGGTGGTGCACCGCTACCAGGCCGGTGGTGAGGCCGAGGCCGAGGCCGAAGCCGAGGGGGAGGGCGGCACGGCGGAGCCGGAGGCGGCGCAGGAGGGGGGAGGTCGTCGGGGTGATTGCGGTCCGGGTTAGGGTGCGCCCGAGGTTGATTGTCGCCATTTTTGTCACGCTTCTTTTCTTCTCCGGAATGGGCTATTTATTTTCTTCCTTTTTTTTTTTATGTCTTGCTGTTTTCTTCTGCGTCTTCCCTTCAGAGGACGACGGCAAATCGGGTGCTGTCTTGGGGTGATACCGTATTCGTGCAGGGTGTGTGTGTGTGTGGCTGGTGGTCTACTAATAAACGTTCAAGTAGATGCCACTGGCCACTGGCTGATGGATCGACTTGGGTGCGTGGGTTGCTGTTGTGACGTAATCGGCCACTTGGGACGTTTTACTAAGAGCTTGCCCTCGTGCCTAAATTCGGGAACTTTGTTCACTGTTTTCTTGCATTAACCCATTGACAGCAGCCCATGGATACATACTGTATTGTACATACAAGACTCGGGTCTGCACCTGCGCACTTCCCCGCGGGCCCGCAAGATAGGTAAAGCTCATCATCGTCAGGCAAGAGGGAGAGCGTTGCAATCATAAAACTGCGCATCATTCCTACCTATGTCCACCACACAATACTCGCTTCCTTGCAATCAATTCACAGCCCAGAGATCTACTCCATGCGTGTAATCACGTCCAGGACTGTACTGCAAGCCCCAAGCACCTCATCTCAGAACCAAGATGATTTTTGGCACCTCAGTCGGCATTGAGTCATCAATAATTCTTTGGGACGGAAGACAACTCTCACCCTTCAAATCATCAACTACTTTGCATTCCTTGTACTCCCCTTGCCAGCACTTCTTGATGATGCTCCCCGCAAACCCCAGGGATTCAGTTTCGGGAAATTCGCCCTTCGAATACTTCTCGAATATTACTTTTTCGGTCAGCCCGGCATACGGCCGGCTTTCCGTCATCAACTCGTAGATTGTGGAACCGAGAGCGAATATATCAGCCTCGATGCAGAGTAAAGGGCCTGGGTAACTATTCGTGGCTCGCAGTCACTCAGATTAGAAGTGGAGAGCCGTCGAGGGAAGATCCGGCGAAATCAGCCAGCTTGACGTCGAGATGCTTGTCCAGCAGCACGTTGAAACCGTTCACATCTCCATGGATGACGCCGCATCGGTGAACAAATTCGAGGGCCTCGGCAAGCTGAACAGCCCATCGAACTTTCGTCTTCTCATTGGCCCAGTGGTCGTCAAGGTATGACCTGACATTGCCATGGGAAGCATACTCGAGACGGATCCCAGATTCGAACGTGCCGTGATAACAGAGAATCCCCTTGTGGCCACCACGTTCGACAAAGCGCTCGTAGATTTGCCGTTCTCTGGTGACAGCCTCCCTGGTATGTTCGCCGTGGGGCGTTTTAATGACAGTATCGGTGTCTCTGTCGAGAAGGACCATGCCAGAGTTGCCATAAGCGACGAGGTCTTTCATCCCAAATCCAGTTGGGAAATGGATCGTCGTCCGACATTTTTGAGTGGCAATTCCGACCACATACTTCGCGAATTATGTCCTCTAATGTTAAAGGGACTGGCAATAAGGCATTGTACGTGTACATACAGTCGAGGACATTTTGAATCCGAAATGCTTTTCTTGCCCAGCGCCCGGTCGATCAGATCAGCCCCTTGCAAGTCCAGTTAGACGAATCGAGAACCAACCAAAGAGAGCTGAGCCAGGATCAATTGGAACACTGCCGATGATGCAGTGTGCCTGCAAGGTCCGTGCACCGCTGTTAGTGAGTGAACCAAGCGCAGGTGGGGCCCAAAACGTTCCTGGAGAGCTTTGGCCGAGTTGTTGTCGCGTCAGACGCGTCTGAAGTGCGTCTTTCACCCCACACCACCGATTTCCCAGTTTCGCACCGCCCTCTTCTCGCGTCACCTGCGCCTGCGACAAGATAACTGATACTTTCACCTCTTCCCCGGCTGCAGGTACCGCTTGCTGCAATACACAAATGCCTCGCCCGAAACGGTCGCGCGTTGGTGCGACGCGCCCGACGAGAGCCCCCTCTCCAGCACCCGATGGTCAAGCCGCGGAAAAGGCGCCCACGGTTGCGCCAGCCGAAGTTCCGGGAAGCGATATCTATGATGTTAGCGACCGCGAGAAGGAGCGCATAAACCAACGAGTCGCCCAAGCCGCCAAGGCTGGCTCGCATTCCCGTCGCACCCGCGCCTCTGAGCATCTGAATCTGAATTCGGAACAGGCGAAGGCGTTGGAGGACTCAAGACGTAGGCGCGACGACGCCATGGACAGGCTGGACGACCTCACCTCAACGTCCCGGCCAAACCGCTCCGACAGCCCAGATATAGAACACAGTCGAAGGGAGTCGGTGTCTGAGCCGCAACGTCGGTTGACCGACGCGTCGGGGCTTGATCTGGACGACGATATCTTTGCCAACCTCGACGATAGCTTGGACGACACGGCAAACTCGTTTGAAGAGACACGAACGGGCTACCGCTCGGCCGACACCTCGTCGATCAATGTTGCCATGTTCAAACGTCGACCTAGGCAGTCGAGCGTCGCGGGAAGGGATGACGCCCCGATCCGGCCGAGCAGCAGGGGGCAGAACACGCCGAGCATCAGCACCACCCTCAATTTCAGTAATTTCAAGCGTCGAGCGCGCGAGCCCAGCATTCTCGGCACGGGACGTAAGCCTCGCAGGGCAAGGTCTCAATCAGTCGCCTCCCAGGCCTCACGGAACCCCAGCGTGCTTGGTGATGGCGACGATTCTGGCCCGGACGGCGAGTCAACCCCGCTTGACAAGACCAGGAGGCGGACGCGGGCTTCGTTTGTTGCAGCGAGTGGGCCCGGGTCAGAATCGCCAGCTCTGCCCTCACGAAAGCGCAAATCACTGGAAAGCCATGATGGTAGGGGGAAGCGGCCCGCGGCGGAACCCGAGGCAGAAGAGCCAGGGCCAGGGCCAGGGCCAGGGCCAGGGCCAGAGCCAGAGCCAGAAATCATTCATCAGTCAATCGAGGTCGAGGTCGAGGTCGAGCGCACTCCGAGCCCGCCGCGAGGCCGCGCCCGGGAGCGCGAGCGCTTTTCCACGCCCGTCGCCGCCGCCGCCGACGACCCCGACATGGCGCCTCCGCTCAGCAGCTCCTCGGAGGGCGACAGCCCCGTTGCGTGGCCTCCGTTGGACACCCTCGCTCACCGCACTTACAACCCGCGCAAACCTCCACCAAGAGCGCTGAAGACGCCAGAACTCATGGATTCCTCCTCGGACCTTTCGTCTCCCCCATCGCTGACTTATTCACCACACTACGTGGCTCCGCCCAAGGGACCCCCCCGGAAACAAGCAGCACCTCCGCCAAAGATTACCACGGCCGATTTGACATCGCTCCTCCCTCGCCGCCGGCACAAGGAATCAAACCGCAGGACTGGCGGCGACGATCCGTTCGACCCGGACGCGTCGGACGACGACCGCTACGTCGCGGCAAGCAACGGCGAGGACGACGTCTCGTACGTCGACTCGCGGGCCGCGGCGCGGAGGAGGAAGGGCCAGATGGCTCTCGGCCGGTCGACCGCCAACCGCAGGGCGGCGAAGGCGGCCACCAAACCCGGCAACGCCGGCGGCAAGGGGCGCGCCATCAGGACGTACGGGGCGGCGAACGAGGACAAGGAGAACGAGGAGATCCAGGACGAGATCGTGGTTGCGAGCGGGGACGAACATGGCGGTGGGGAGGACGAGCAGGACGACGCGCTCCCCGAGGAGGAGACGACCCGGATGATGGCGGAGCGGCTTGGCGAGGAGCTGCAAAAAGCGGCAAAGAAGTTCAAGGAGGTAGATAAGTGGGAGCTCTCGTTCGAGGAGGTCACGCATAGTTCATCGCCTGGGCCGGATGCTCGGTGAAGGTCGACACAGGTGTCGAGTTGTTTTGGGTTTGAGGACGAGTGCTATCACGATCCGTTGGCTGGGCTTTTTTTTTCTTGTATTGCTGCTTTTGACGCCGAGGAGAGGCTGTTCGATAGGTAGTCGTCAGAGACGCTTGCAGTGGGTTGTATCAGCGGTTTGTCTAGGGTTTGGTTGGCATCATCATTAGCTCTGAAACAAACGCCGGAGCTCTTTATTCGTATTCGACGAAACTTTGTCATGCTCATATCCATCAGGCCTCATGTCTAAACCGGTATAATAAAAGTTTCAAAACGCCCAACGCCTGCCTCTTCTAACGTGCCCTTGCTTTTCTCGTTGGAGTGTGGTAAAAAGTGCTATGACTGGGCCGCCAGGCAAACACTGTCCAACGAGCGCTCGATGACCGGCAGCAAGTTCGCAACCTGGTTCGAGTCCCTCAGAGCGACGGCGATGGCATCCGGCATCAAGCCACTCAGGTAAAGATTCTGCCGCCGAGTCAGCACGCTCGTGTTTTTTTTTTTTTTTCCCTCAGGGGAGAGACAGGGTTCGCTTACTCGTTTGACGTTATCGAACTTGTCCTCCCGCGCCGTATACTCCCGAATGACCACCTCCTTCTCAAAGTCCACATACACCCTAGTATCTCGGATCCGTACCACAACCCCGTCCAGCCGCATGTACAGCCGGCACAACAGCAGCATCCGCTGCTCCATCACGCGTACCTTGACGCTCATGATGCTGATGCCGTTGTCGTCCAGCTCGCTCTCGTACAGCACCACCTCGTCCGCGAACAGGATCGGGTCCCTCCTCTTAAGCAGCTCAACGGGGATCCCGCCCTTTCCCTCCTCGCCCCCCTCCCGCAGGCCGCGGCCGTCCGCGGCCGGGACCTCGTCGCCCCGGTAGGAGGCGCTGTAGCTCCAGTCGAAGGGGCGCACCACCTCGGAGATGCCGGCGCTCGTCTGCTCGCGGCTGCGGCTCCACTCGCGCGCGTAGGCGACGCGCAGCATGCCGCCCTCGCCCGTCTTGTCGACCGTGTCGAGCGCCGGCTCCGCGCTGAACGAGATGCGCCACCCGGACGCCGGGTGCGCGATCGAGACCAGGTTGTCGCCAAAGATCATCTCCGGGATCGGGATCCCCAGGCGCGCCGACATGGCGTCGATCGGACCGGCCTTGAGGATGGGGAGCTTGCGGGTCGAGATGCGAAAGGGCGGCTGCGTGTGCGTGCGCGTCGCGGCGGCCAGGTTTGCCGGGTCCGCCGTCGGGGACGGGGAGCGCGCCGGGGGTTTGCTTGGGGGGTCCATGTTTCGAAAGACTGTCTCCTCCTCTTCTCTTGAAAGAAAAACGCCGGGAGGTTATACTCTTTTCCTGCCTGCACTTTTTCACTACTCGCGTGCTACGACGCCGCGGTCAGTTGTTGCGACCGCGTTGACTTGTTAATATACACCGTAGAGATTGGGCGCGGGTCGAGAGCTCCCCCTTGTTCGAGAGCAGCAGAAAAGTTCGCGGAAGCGGGCGACTGTTCAAACTCCCTCGCAAATCTTCCAAATTGAATTAACTTATCTTCCCCGTGCTGTCAAACTTCGCTGTTGTCGTCAAGGTTGGTTAAGCTCGGGTTCGAGACGAACATTGGGCTTGGCTTCGGCGGGAGCTTTAAGTTTGGCGGGGTAGCGGGGCAATCACTCGGCAGCTCTCCCAATACCTAGCTTCCTACACAGCGTTGAGAGAGCTCCTCGGACGCTTTGAAGCACCACGGGCAATCGCAACGCACAAACTGCAGCCATGTTTTCCAGACCGGACGCGGCGATTTCTCCAGAGAAGGACAAACCTGGAGCGATCTTTAGAAGCATAACCCATTAGCTATCGTTCTCTGGACAAACTCAGGGCTTTGCGGTACCATCATAGTAAAGCTCAAGTTTTGTTTCGAAGCTTGCGATTCGTCACTCTGCGATCAGCTTGAAGTCGCAAATGTTAACTAAGCCGCATGATATAACACCATGCTCCATTCCGCCATCTCCTAGTGCATCGTGCATCTACTAGACCAATCTGATCGCAATCCCGATCGGTTCTGCCTAGTCTAACTATGTAGATTCGAGTCCCACCTTGGAACGGGGCGCTGCCAGGGAATGAGGTGCAGTGGGGCAACTAAGCTAGTCGGTTGCTAGGCAACGGGCAACCCCGGAGCAAGGTAAATAATTTGACCCCCTTCAACTCGACCTATCCTTGAACTCCTCCGTTTCTCACACTGCAACTGTGGGCCATCGCAACCTCGTCAAATCCCGTTTTTGTCATCTCGACCAGCGTTAACCTTTTCCTCGATTCCGAAAATAGCTTCGACCAACATCATGACGACGAGAGCTCTGGAGGCCAGCTTCGACCGGCTCTCGGTCAACGACGAGAACGACCCCGGTGAGAATGCTCGGCTATACCAGAAGACCAAGGCATGTAACAGATAAAAACAATAATGTGTGCTGTGCGCTTTCTGACTCGAAGCGCAGCCGATGGGTACCTCGAGCCAACTCACCCACAGCACCGCCAGGCAAACCCTGCTCAAAGTTGCGCTGCAGACGCAGCACGCCAACGCGGTCACGGCAACTGTCAACCTCCCCTCGCAAGCGGCCCAACGAAAGGGCGCCGTGCCCCCGACCGCCAACCCCGCCTCGCCCAAGAAGGAGAAGTCGACTTCATTAACAACATCTCGCTCCTCGGAGGAGACTGCGTCCGAGCAACCCTCCACGGCCACCTACGTCGACCAGCCACTTGTCCCTAAGCAGTTCCATCTCGGCATGTTCGAAATCGGCCGGCCCCTCGGGAAGGGCAAGTTTGGGCGCGTATACCTCGCGCGGGAACGCACCACCGGCTTCATCTGCGCGCTCAAGGTGCTCTACAAGTCTGAGCTCCAGCAAGGCACGGGCGTCGAGAAGCAGGTCCGGCGCGAGATCGAGATCCAGAGCAACCTGCGGCACCCCAACATCCTCAAGCTGTACGGGCACTTCCACGACAGCAAGCGCATCTTCCTCATTCTCGAGTACGCCGGCAAGGGCGAGCTGTACAAGCACCTGCGGCGCGAGCAGAGGTTCCCCGAGTGGAAGGCGGCGCAGTACATCGCCCAGATGGCGGCGGCGCTGCGCTACCTGCACCGCAAGCACGTCATCCACCGGGACATCAAGCCCGAGAACATCCTGGTCGGCATCCACGGCGAGATCAAGATCTCGGACTTTGGCTGGAGCGTGCACGCGCCCAACAACAGGCGCAACACGCTCTGCGGCACGCTCGACTACCTGCCCCCGGAGATGATCAAGTCGGGCAGCAAGGACAACTGGTACAACGAGAAGGTCGACCTGTGGAGCCTCGGCGTCTTGACGTACGAGTTCCTGGTCGGCGAGGCGCCGTTTGAGGACACCCCGATCATGACGCACAAGCGCATCGCGAGGGCCGACATGACCATTCCTGACTGGGTCAGTAAGGAGGCCAAGGATCTCATCAAGAAGGTATAGTTCTCCTACCCTACTTACTTTCTTCTTCGCTTCCCTTCTCGACATATGGTGCGTGCTAACCGAAACACAGCTCCTGGTGCTTGATCCGGAGAAGCGGCTTCCCCTCGAAGAGGTCCAGAACCACCCCTGGATCATCAAGCACTGCGTGAAGGGTGAGCGGGCGGCCAATCGGGAAAAGCCCCTGAAATAACCAACCGCAAAGATGACGGGGGTGAGATGAGTTGTTTTATTGAAATTGTTCTCGTTATTTTGTGTCGGAGTCAGCGAGTGGCGTTCAGGAGTCGGGCTGGGTTCACCAGGGGGTCACGGTGCGGAGTTCAATGCATAGCGCAGCCTATCCGGCTTTTGTTTTGAAGTTTCAAATTTTCTTCTTACGTCCCTCGCAAGGTCAGCAACGGGTCGATTGTGCATACGTTGGTCTCGGGGAGCAAGATGCTGGTTATATAGTACAGGCACATTACATTATTGCTACACGATTTACGAGAGAGGGGATAACTTCCCTCTTGAAAGTTCTCCTCAGCGATATATCTCTTCAAATGGCCTCTTGTCTGCGAAACATGAGTCCCACACCTCATTCACCACCTTGGTCGCATGCACGTCGTCTCTACAGGCTGGCCGCGCCATGACGGACTGGATGGCCCGCGCTCGCACGCAGTTCTGGAACTGCTGTGTGAGCGTCCAGTTGCCCCGTGTTAGCGCCTCCCTCGTCCACCGACACTCCCCGCTCAGCATCGACGCTCGGATCTATAAAAATCGCCCCATCGTCAGCCCACGAACCATATATATATAGCCATAGGCCGCCCAGGAAGTTGGACACTTACCTCGGTACAAGCGGCATGCCTCAGATTGCCGCCTCCGCTCCAGTCGACCTTCCAGCGCAGGTGGTCCCAGGCGTGCACCATCTCGTGCGCCAGCGTGTCCTCGAGGTGGCCGCGGTCGCGCATCTCGTTGGCGCAGATGAGGATGCCGTGGTCGGGGCTGAAGCCGCCGCCCTGGCGGACGACCCGGCCGTCCTCGGCCACGCGCGCGGGGCAGCGCCGGCAGAGCACGTTGGTCTCGTCCAGCGTCCCGTTGAGCGCCGCAACCTTCTCGCGCAGGAACCGGATCACGGGCGAGTACTTGAACAGGTAGTCGCGGTCGGCCTCGCACCGCGCGCAGTCGCGCGCCTCGTTCGCCTTGTACCGGTCCTCCCGGTAGTGCTCGATCCCCTCGGGCGTGATCTGGCCCGTGATGATCTTGAAGTAGTTGATCCACCACTTGAGGGAGGGGTCGTACCCGGTCCGGGCGGGGTCGTTTTCAAGGAAGCGCGGGAGGGGTCGGCTGTTCGTCGGTTGTTGTTGTTGCTGTTGCTGCTCTTGTTGTTGTTGTTGTTGGCTGGAGGGGGTTGTAGAAGTGGCGGAAGCGGCGGGGGAGGAGGAGGAGGAGGAGGAGGAAGCGGGTGGTCGTTGCGGTGTTTCCATGGTTGTTGATGACGATTGAGGACAGAAAGACGACTTGCTGGGCTCCCTGCGACGCAGTCCCCGATGGTTGATAAGGTTTGGTAAAAAAAAAAAAAAAATTAAAGCTGTCGGTGGAATCGCGTAGTATGGAGTGCTCGTTGGAAGGCGTTGTCGAAGTCGATACGGGCGTCGGTAGAGTCGTTGATCATGTCCCAGCTTTGGCCAAAAAGGTGCCAGTTTCGCGATTCGATCCGAGCCAGCTCCACCAAGCCACCCAGCGAGTGTTCCCGGCCCGCGGTCCACCTAATTTTTTTGCCCTGGGAGAACTGCCACGCCCTTCCCGGCTTTGTTAGGCGGTGAAGCCCAGCAGAAGGGCGCAATTCCGACAAGTTGGTCTTGACCCCGGATTTCTGGAGACTCTCCCGATATCGGCCAATCGAACAGCACACAGCTCTGCTAGCGGGCCACAGCACTTCGCGAATGAGGTCCACTGATCGGGCGTGAACGCCCTTGCGCCTGCACCCAAGCCAGGCAAAATTCACGGCGCCCCTGGCCCATACATACCGAGAGCCGGTGTGGTGCGAATAGTAATTTATAAAATGGAAACGGGAGCGAATATGTGTAAGAGAGAAATCCTGCACCACATTTGACGTGCAGACTTTCGAGATTGTCTTCTGACTTGGTGACGACGTTTTTCATGTTGTAGCCATGAGGGGGCCACGTCCGCTTGGCGTTGTGATCAAGCTCGGTGAGTGAGAAACGGCGATTTAAGACAGGGGGCTGTGTGTAATGTAACTGACATCTTTCAGGGACCAGCTCCATTGTCGACGAGAAGACCCATGAGCCCCTCCTCTCTATCCTGACGTCGATAGTGGAAACGGCAGTGAAGTTGAGGAAAGATGGTCACAGGGTCATCATTGTCTCCTCCGGCGCCATCGGCGTTGGGCTGCGGAGGATGGACGTCGAGAAGAGGCCGAAGCATCTTTCCAAGCTGCAGGTATGGAGATTTCCCCTCGACAGACCCGAAGTAACGAGACATCTCTGACAGAGCGTGTAGGCACTTGCAGCCATCGGCCAGTGCCGGCTCATGAGTCTCTGGGACAGCCTGTTTACTCACCTCATGCAGCCCATTGCCCAGATCCTCTTGACAAGAAACGACATTGCCGATGTAGGTTGGACTGTGAGCAGCCCTCGCGTTGTGCCCGGCTACTGACGCCAGCACGCAGAGGTCACGCTATCTCAATGCCCAGAGGACATTCAACGAGCTGCTCGACATGGGCGTCATTCCCATCGTCAACGAGAACGACACGCTGGCAGTGTCGGAAATCAAGTTTGGCGATAATGACACGCTCTCGGCTATCACAGCGGCCATGGTACACGCAGACCTGCTCTTCCTCATGACCGACGTCGACTGCTTGTACGACAAGAATCCGAGAACCCACCCCGACGCCCACCCTATCGAGGTGGTCGAGGATATCGGGTCCTTGGTAGCAGATGGTGAGTTGTTTCTTCCGACGCCAACAACAACAACAGCTTTAAACTCACGCCTCGTCAACAGTCTCAACTGCTGGTTCCTCACTCGGCACAGGCGGCATGTCTACCAAGATCGTCGCCGCTCGCCTCGCCACCTCAGCCGGCGTAACAACCGTCATCACGCGGTCTTCCAACCCAGGCAACATTGTTAAGATTGTCAAGCACATCCAAGCCAGCCGCTCACCGCCTTCCCTCGTCACCAAAGCCAACCAAACAACAACATCAGTAGCGGCGGCGGCAGCAGCAGCAGCAGCAGCAAACCCCGGCCGAGCAGCCCAGCGTGCCGCCGAACAAGAAACCTCCCCGGCTTGCCCCACCCACACCGGCCTCGCGCCCGCGGGAGCAACGCCGGCCCCGAACAAGATCCCCCTCCACACGCGTTTCCTACCCTCTCCGCACCCGGTCCGCGACCGCTATTTCTGGATCCTGCACGGCCTGCGGCCCCACGGCACGCTGTACATCGACCAGGGCGCCTACAAGGCGCTGCTGGGCAAGGCCGGCCTGCTGCCGGTGGGCGTGGTGGACGTGGAGGGCAACTTTGCGCAGCACGAGGCCGTGAGGCTCTGCGTGGTGGAGAGGAGGAGGAAGAAGAAGAAGAAGAATAAGGGACAGAGGAAAGACGGGAAAGGGAAGGCCAAGGGAGGTAGGAGCCAAGGAGATTCGGGGGCGCAGAAGAACAGCGGGGAAGAGAACGAGGAGGAGGAAAGGGAGAAGGAAAATGAAATTCCTGATAGAGAACCGGGTGATGAGGAGGATGGGAGCGAGGTCGATGATGACAGCGACGGTGACGATAAGCTCTGGGAGGGTGAGCCTCGCGAGGTGGGCAGAGCGCTGAGCAATTACTCGAGCTCCGAGATCGCGAGGATCAAGGGGCGGCAGAGTGCGGAGGTGGAGGGCATCCTGGGGTACGCGGACAGCGAGTATGTCGCGCAGAGGGAGAGCATCAGCTTCTTTGATTCGGTCAGGGGGAGCAGGCCGGCTACCCCCGTTCGGGAGGTGCTGGATGGGAAGGGGATTGGGGGGTATGAAGTAGAAGGGGCGGTTTTTTGAGCGGGTGTGGAAGAAAGGGTCTGGGGTCTCGGAAGGCTAGAGGAATCGGGATTGGAAGAGAGGGAAAATCGGCATAGACAAAACAGACGGAATTTCTCATGGTATCTGATAGAGCTGGCTGGAGATCCAAGTGTGTTTCTGCCATGACCACTGCAATCAATCCTGCCTCATGCTAGTATTTCTAAAGGTCCCTTTTTGAACGCCTGACGCCATTGACAATATTGCACATAGTATAGCACCTGATCCCTCATCCTATCACCCGGCAAAGAGTGTGTCTTCGTCGCGAAGGTACTCTCCGCAATCTGCTTGCCGGAAGCATACGATGCCCGTGGGATCCAGCCGTCTGGCCTCGGTTGTACTCCTCGCCGTCTGCTCCAAAGTAAGCCGCGCTGTCAAAAGGGAACGCCGACACAACAGGAGGGTCACCTACCACACCAAAGCCCAGCGGGATATCTGCCATGTTATAGACGACACAGCCCTGATGCTCCGGGCAGTCCTCCGACCACCGTCCAACATGCGCTTTGACCACTATCCATCGCCAATACGGTCGGTCAGCGTTCTCGCTTCTTCGTCCCCTAGCACGTGAATGGGACCAAAAGGCAAGAAGAGAGACACCCACCGTTCGACCCATACAGGAACGGTTGCGCCCCGTTATCCTTGACCCAGATCTTGTGCCGCGCGCCCGCTGCGATGATGGGCAGGGCCGTGATGTGTAGGCGGAACTTGCCCGACTTGGTCATCTTTCCGAGGCAGGTGCCCAAACTGAGAAGGGCGTCGCGGCTGACACAAGTCGCGAGGTTGGCGATGGACAGCTTGACGTAGTAAACCTGTGTGCGTGTTATGAGGTGTGAGCGCGGGTTTCAGGTCGACGAGGTAGAAAAGCTGTTGCTCTGCTCCGGGGGCCGGAGACGAGGGGTAGCGTACGCGAGAGTGGTTCAACCTGAAAACATAGCGGTCGCCGTCTTCGAGAGGCGCGATAAGACTCTTCAAGTCGGACATGTAGTTGGCTAGCTGAGAGAGGGGCGGGGGGGTTAGTTGATTTGCTTGTATGGAGAGCAGCATTGGGACCAACAAGGAAGGACAAACCTTGTCCAACACCGTCTTCATTTCTTGATCTGTTAATGGACGCATCTTGATGGCGGACGAGCAAGAAGTCAGTTGCTATTCGTCCTTAGATTGCCAAAAAACTGAATGTCGTTGTTTGCCTATGTACGGTCGACAATGTTCACGATGTTCCTTATCGCGAACTTCGAGAAAAAAAGTCGAGGCCAATCGCAAACCCCACATTGAGCTGGTCCTCTCGGATGGACCCACTGTTACCCGCCTCGCCTGGGCGCACTGATTAGGAGTTGGCCAGTAGGTCACTGCCTGAATCCGCACCTTATAATCTCAATCTGAGGCCACTCTATTCCGAAGCATATGAAAAGGCCCGCTGGCCAAATGGTAAGGCGCCAGATTTCGGCTCTGGAGATTGTGCGTTCGAGCCGCACGTGGGTCGAGCTTCATTTTTTCGAACTTTCACCGTTCTCCGCTTCTCACTATGGATTTTTTTTTTACTAATAACGGTGCATGTACAGACGTATTTTGCTCTATTTCTAAAAACTGCTGCATACTGAGAACCATTGCCAACCCTAGAAAGATGTCAAGCGATGTATTTAACGCAAAAAAGACAAGACAGCCCAGTTTCCCTCTTGTCATACAAACAGTCCCTTGGCTCCCTAATCAAGCCTTTGTTCGACCTTTAACAGGTCTGGAGCAGTCCGTAGTTGCCTCTTCACTCGGTCATTTCTTCGCCCACTGATCACTTCCGGAAAGTACCGCAGCATGGAATCTGCCGCTTCCCTTCTCTTTCCCCTACCCGCCTCTGCAGGAGCCGCAATTAAATACCTACGCACGAACAAGCTTTAAACTTCTTGAAGCGGCAGATCATTTCCTCGGGCCCATGTTTCTGGAGTTCTCCCGCTTAGAGAGCCTGCAGCTCCCGCAATGATCAGCGCAACAGCAGACACGCCGCAGCTCGCTTCCCCATGGGCACAACTCTCTCAATTGGACTCTCTCAAATTGGATTGGGCGAGGTTTCGACAACAAAGAAAATCACCCGCGGGATCCACCATCAGCTTTTGGACAGAGAGCGATGCAGAAGAGCAACCAGCGCGTGCAGGGGCAGCAACCGGGTTTTCGGGTCGCGATTCCTCTTTAGTTGGTATTGCAACCTTTGTTAGAATATCTGGGCGTGCCCCCTCCCAAATGTCTTTCTTTGGATCTTCTGCATCTCAACATGTACTTTGCTTATTCAATATTAGGCAGGGAGATCCTGGAGGATTTCCAGCACACGCGGGGTTCTTTCTCCATCTCCAAGGGTCATTGACGTCCAGGTGTCCGCCAAGAACATCGTCATCGCAAACACGAAGCTTCTCGTTGGCTCGCGCCCTCCGGACGGGGGACTCGGGCAGGTTTCCAGACGGCGGGACCTTCGGAGGCGACGTGCCGCAGGGCCCGTTTGCGGAATGGTCTCGGCACGGCGGGAGCCCAAGGCCCCAAGAACCTGGTCAGGGCATTCGCCAAATTAACCACAGTGTTGCCTCTTCGGTCTGGGCGCCTTCCGGCAACGGTCCTGCCAGCGCCCTGCAATCCACCGGGACTATCATCCGAGACGACATTTCGGCAGGGCAGCGAGGGGGTGCGGCCGGCTGGATATTCACCTCCCTGGATTTTGTGTTCAGGCTACTTCATGCTGAGGACGGTTTACTCCATAGTGTACAGTATTGTATGTATTGTACACTGCAGTATCCGTACATCCTGCAAGTACTCTGCGGCTCACACACAAACTAGGTAGTTCCTGGTATACACTACTGTGTAGTAGTAAGTATATGCTCCCCACGCGAACCGGGTTACCGTGCCTGCCAAGCGGCAGGGGCTGTTGCATATAGCATGCCCTGCATACGGGGCGATGGCGCTTTGCAACTTTCGCGAGCACCTTAGTACTGCGCACTGCGTACGGCGTAAGCTTCGGCGTGTTGCCCTCTTGAGGGACGGGCCGAGAACCCTTCCCCCCTCTCTTGCAGTCAATCCGCAATCAGCTTACTTACCATTCAGTACCTGTCCGCGTGGCATCCTCCATCGTGCTAATCATCCGCGGTGGGATGCCCTTGCCTGTTCCCCGGATGTATCCCTGAAGTTGCATCCAGCTCGCCCTGGCGGCCAGGGCTGCCGCTATTCCACCTACCGGAGATGTTTGTTTGGCCCTGTCCTTGATTCTGTCTCCTCCGCTCAGTGCTGGAAGCGTGCCGATTTTCCTGATTTCCTAGAATGTCCAGAGGGTCCAGCCAGCCATGGGGTTTATTAATAGGAGGAACATCATCCCCTCGGTTGAGACAAGTTCGATGTGCTCGTAGGTAGGCCGGCAGAGTCGAGGCCAAACCAGTCTCTGCGATCCAAGATGAGGACCTCCTCTCGTTTAATCGGTGCCCTTGCGGCGGCACGTAAGTCAGAGCTTAGCGTGGCTCACGGTCCTTCCTGTCACTAACTTGCCTGCTTTGTAGTCTTGCCGTCTGCCCTTGCGCAGAACAACGCGCCGGTAACCTTCACCGACCCGGACTCGGGCATTACCTTCAACACGTGGGGTCTCGCCGAGGATTCTCCCCAGACTAAGGGCGGTTTCACTTTTGGTGTTGCTCTGCCCTCTGATGCCCTCACGACAGACGCCAAGGAGTTCATCGGTTACTTGGTAAGCCATGTCCGAGACGCACATGCCACTCACAGCTGCTAACCGCCCCAGAAATGCGCGAGGAACGATGAGAGCGGTTGGTGCGGTGTCTCCCTGGGCGGCCCCATGACCAACTCGCTCCTCATCGCGGCCTGGCCCCACGAGGACACCGTCTACACCTCTCTCCGCTTCGCCACCGGCTATGCCATGCCGGATGTCTACCAGGGGGACGCCGAGATCACCCAGGTCTCCTCCTCTGTCAACTCGACGCACTTCAGCCTCATCTTCAGGTGCGAGAACTGCCTGCAATGGAGTCAAAGCGGCGCCACCGGCGGTGCCTCCACCTCGAACGGCGTGTTGGTCCTCGGCTGGGTCCAGGCATTCGCCGACCCCGGCAACCCGACCTGCCCCGACCAGATCACCCTCGAGCAGCACGACAACGGCATGGGTATCTGGGGTGCCCAGCTCAACTCCGACGCCGCCAGCCCGTCCTACACCGAGTGGGCCGCCCAGGCCACCAAGACCGTCACGGGTGACTGCGGCGGTCCCACCGAGACCTCTGTCGTCGGTGTCCCCGTTCCGACGGGCGTCTCGTTCGATTACATCGTCGTGGGCGGCGGTGCCGGTGGCATCCCCGCCGCCGACAAGCTCAGCGAGGCCGGCAAGAGTGTGCTGCTCATCGAGAAGGGCTTTGCCTCGACCGCCAACACCGGAGGCACTCTCGGCCCCGAGTGGCTCGAGGGCCACGACCTTACCCGCTTTGACGTGCCGGGTCTGTGCAACCAGATCTGGGTTGACTCCAAGGGGATCGCTTGCGAGGATACCGACCAGATGGCTGGCTGTGTCCTCGGCGGCGGTACCGCCGTGAATGCCGGCCTGTGGTTCAAGCCCTACTCGCTCGACTGGGACTACCTCTTCCCTAGTGGTTGGAAGTACAAAGACGTCCAGCCGGCCATCAACCGCGCCCTCTCGCGCATCCCGGGCACCGATGCTCCCTCGACCGACGGCAAGCGCTACTACCAACAGGGCTTCGACGTCCTCTCCAAGGGCCTGGCCGGCGGCGGCTGGACCTCGGTCACGGCCAATAACGCGCCAGACAAGAAGAACCGCACCTTCTCCCATGCCCCCTTCATGTTCGCCGGCGGCGAGCGCAACGGCCCGCTGGGCACCTACTTCCAGACCGCCAAGAAGCGCAGCAACTTCAAGCTCTGGCTCAACACGTCGGTCAAGCGCGTCATCCGCCAGGGCGGCCACATCACCGGCGTCGAGGTCGAGCCGTTCCGCGACGGCGGTTACCAAGGCATCGTCCCCGTCACCAAGGTTACGGGCCGCGTCATCCTCTCTGCCGGTACCTTTGGCAGTGCAAAGATCCTGCTGAGGAGCGGTATCGGTCCGAACGATCAGCTGCAGGTTGTCGCGGCCTCGGAGAAGGATGGCCCTACCATGATCAGCAACTCGTCCTGGATCAACCTGCCTGTCGGCTACAACCTGGATGACCACCTCAACGTAAGTTTCAGAACACAAGAGTTGGTCAGTGACAAAATACTGCGAAGCGAACCGCTGACCCCCTTCGGTAGACCGACACTGTCATCTCCCACCCCGACGTCGTGTTCTACGACTTCTACGAGGCGTGGGACAATCCCATCCAGTCTGACAAGGACAGCTACCTCAACTCGCGCACGGGCATCCTCGCCCAAGCCGCTCCCAACATTGGGCCTATGTGAGTCCGGCGAGCTCAAGCCTGTTTGTGTTCCCCTAACTAACCGAAGCCAACAAGGTTCTGGGAAGAGATCAAGGGTGCGGACGGCATTGTTCGCCAGCTCCAGTGGACTGCCCGTGTCGAGGGCAGCCTGGGTGCCCCCAACGGCAGTACGTAGATTCCTTTTTTTTTTTTTTTTTTTTTCATCGACTAATCCCCACGCTAACTTTGTCCGTCCGCTCTCCAGAGACCATGACCATGTCGCAGTACCTCGGTCGTGGTGCCACCTCGCGCGGCCGCATGACCATCACCCCGTCCCTGACAACTGTCGTCTCGGACGTGCCCTACCTCAAGGACCCCAACGACAAGGAGGCCGTCATCCAGGGCATCATCAACCTGCAGAACGCCCTCAAGAACGTCGCCAACCTGACCTGGCTCTTCCCCAACTCGACCATCACGCCGCGCCAATACGTTGACAGCGTAAGTTTTTGTTTACACTCCTCTCCCCCATCCCTCCCCCTTCAGATTGCACTTTTACTTCCTCTCAAAAGAGGGAGAAAGAGAGAGCTTGCAAGGACAATTCCATACTGACATAACCCTTCTTCCCCCTTCCCCCTCCCCTTTCTCCAGATGGTCGTCTCCCCGAGCAACCGGCGCTCCAACCACTGGATGGGCACCAACAAGATCGGCACCGACGACGGGCGCAAGGGCGGCTCCGCCGTCGTCGACCTCAACACCAAGGTCTACGGCACCGACAACCTCTTCGTCATCGACGCCTCCATCTTCCCCGGCGTGCCCACCACCAACCCCACCTCGTACATCGTGACGGCGTCGGAGCACGCCTCGGCCCGCATCCTCGCCCTGCCCGACCTCACGCCCGTCCCCAAGTACGGGCAGTGCGGCGGCCGCGAATGGAGCGGCAGCTTCGTCTGCGCCGACGGCTCCACGTGCCAGATGCAGAACGAGTGGTACTCGCAGTGCTTGTGAGCCCACGCGTGGGTTATTAACAAGCCCCGAGGGCCGTGAGTTTGTGTGGTGATAGGAACTCTGGTTTTCTTGATGGGGAGTTGAGTTTGTGAAATTTTTTACTTGTCCATACAATCAACTCCCCAGCCTTCCTCCTTTGGTGTTTGCTTCAATGTCCATAGTTTTTTTTCTCAATCGTACATAACCCTCGATTGATCAGCTTCATTGACCACGCGGACATCATATGTATGCATTGCGGAGTCCGAATGTTGCCTCCCCAGCTGGTACTACATGCACACACACACACGCACTCCTCGACGTCCACCAGTTCCTTGTATAATGGAAACACGACAACCGAAACAGACCAACAGCCGAGGTGTCTTTCAAGTTACCCTGGACATTGCCAAGTCATTCACCAATGTCTCAACAAAGGCACCACGCCATGCCGTCAATCCTCTCGGTGTTCATCCCTAAATAGAACGTCCCACTAGACATCGACCGGACCATCATGCTTGCCATGACACTCAGCATGCCCTCTTTTCGCGCACAGCCAAATAGCAAAGAAAAAGCAAGAGACCTATACATAACACCAACAGAAGGTAAAAAAAATCCTAGTCACATCATAGCCGTGAGATAAGAGACTGGCATGTCAATCCCTTGTCCTTCGAATGTAGATAATCCCACGGGCAGCGAAATGCCCAATAGACCCCTATATGCCGGAGGCCCTACAGGATTTGACGTATGTGAGTGGTTAATATTCAGCTTCGACCATAGTCGGGCCGCGGAAGGAACAGGTGTGCTCAAAAACAACCTCATCCATCCAGCAGACCGGCTGCCCCCGGCCTCTGGCCGAGCGATGGACCGCTTCGTAGCGCACCAGCTCGGTGAAGTTCAGCCGGTCCTCCACCAGCTTCCTGACCCAAACCAAATCAGCGTCATAAGTCTTCTGCTTGGAATCCAGCTTCTGGTTTCCTTCGTCCGGGAGCTTGTGCCTGACGCGGTAGTTTAGGTACACCTTAAAATACTGCCGCTGGCGGTTGGGGCCCTTTTTGTACACTGGGCTGTTATCAGGATCGACAAAGTCGTATGCAGTCTCTGACGAGAAACAGTCAGAAACGGTCGTCAGCAGCATGTCAAGGAGCGAAAAGCCAATCTTCTTGCGCCTGTAATCGGGGTGGACGAAGACGTTGACCCTGGCGGTGGCTCTGCTGCTGCCGTTGGCACTGCCTACGAGGCCGGGCTGCCAAACGGAGAGGAAGGCAAAGCCTAGGATCTCTCCGCGACTCTGCTTGTCCTGAAACGGAATTTGCTGAAAAACTGAAAATGAGAGATTCCCCTCGGTCAGCCCTAGGTCTCTGGCCGAGCCACGGACAGCAACGATAAAAGGCATCCCGAGTTGCCGAGTGGTACCGAGGATGTTCTGAAACTCCTCTACAGAAAGTGGTTGAGAGTCGAGTGCTTGCAACCCGTGTTTCACCTCCCAGTTGTAGATTGCGCAAACTGCTTCCATGTCGCTCTTTACGGCTGGGCGCAAAAAGGAGGCGATTCGCGGGACAAAACGGTGATATTCTGGCCTCTCAATTACTGGCTCGTCGATGGCAATACCTTCGGGTGCCGCATATTCGAGTTGGGTAGGTAAGGTAAAATGCTTGTTCTCGCGGAGGCGACCATTGCGGCGCGTGTTATAATGTTTTCTGAGAAGAGTCGAGGTCCAGTTCCGGCGCCGCCAGTCCATGTTTGGATCGAGCGGTGTAGGATCAAGCATGGTTTCAGGTTGAATGACCGGTGGCAGGAGACGCCCGGTGAAGGTATCAATGTCGCACCTCCAGTAGGCCTCGCCACAATGACTGAGGTTTGCAACAACGTTTTTAGGGACGCCTTTCATCCAGGCGTTGATAAACGTCCCGAGATAGGACGCTTGGGTGAAGACCTCGTCCGCATCTCGGCCGTTGGGATCGGACCAGTTATATTTGGTCCACGTATTACCCAGGGCAGGGGACTTGTAAATGCTGGGTTTCAGGCCGATGGTGTTCCTTATGTCCGCATCCGTGCCTTTTGATTGTCGAGCATCAACACCATTGTTGCTAATGTTGAACCCAGATCCCAGTGACGGAAGGCTGTATGACGATCCTGGGTAGTTCCTATCCGGGCGCGGCATCCGGTACATCCTCAGGTCAGGTTCAAGTTGGTCGAGCTGAGGAGCACGTCCGCCGCCGTCTCGGCCATTAGTCCTACCACCATGCTGCTCGTCACCTCCTGCGCCAACACCTCGCGGGCCGCCGCCCTTTTGTCCGCGTACTCGCCGGCGCCCTATACTGCTGCTCTCGGGCTCCTCACGCGGAACAGAACCGCGCCCGAATGGTACGCTTTCGAATTTCTGAGTCTCTGACACTCTAAGTCTAGGATGAAGACTAGTAAGTGAAGATGTATGGTTAACATCAGGGTGGTAAGATGTCGTGGATCCGATAGGCTCTGCGCATGGTTCAGTGTTGACAGGTTGTTTGTGGGCCTGAGAAGGTTCTGCGTCCTTGGTGCAGGGACGGGAGGCAACTGCGCCCGAGTTTGCCGCGGCAGGGCCCTTCTGCATTACATCCTGGTGTTCGCAGGGAAAGACTTCTAGTAAGCCTGAATTTGTTGTAGAGGAATCGTCGGGCCTAAAGTCACCATCCTCATAGTAGAGGTATGCTGACGGATCGACGATACCCTTTGCAATCCTTTGGGCGTCCCAGTATGTAATGGTTAGTCCTTTTGTCTGGTTCCTCAGCAGTGCTTGCTGAGCCCGGGACCGGTTGCGAGTCCGCGTTCCAGGTTGGTCGGCTGGCAGGTTGCACGGGTGGCCTCTCTCTTCGACTAAGTCGCTGAGTTCGTTTCGGACGTGTGAGTGTGGTTGAGACGGGGGCTTCAACTTGCGCTGGGAGTCTGGCTCTCTAGTTTCGGAAACACCAGAGAAGCCGATGGCAGAAAGGAATTGGACCTCCAGCTCCGCAGAATCGAGATCCTGCGCCGTCTCGTTGCCCTGGCCCATGTTCAGCATCCTGGTGACAATTGACTGGCTGAATAAGAGGAAAAATCGAACGTCAGCAATTCGAGAAATAAAAAAACCTAAAATTAAACTGACCCCGTTGATTCCTAAATAGCGTTGCCAGTGAGATTAAGGCTAATCCATTCTCTAGTACTGAGCTTCCGTTAGTTACCCCAACATTGCCATCGATCAACTGCAAACAGGAATACACATACCTTGACAAAAGTCACAAAGAATGAACTAGTCTCATCGACTTTCGAGAGTTGGTGTTACTGAAACCCTAACGCAGACACGAAGTTGATAGGAAGGGAGATGTGTGTGGTGTGTCGAGCCGGAAGCAATCGAAAGAGAGAAGGATTTCTCTTACCAGGATTCAAAAATGCCCAGATGGATAAGAATGGAAAAATCTTAGTAATTACCGAGTTGTGCAGACCGTACGGGAAAAGCGAAAGTAGAGGGAGAGACCGAGGAAGCGTTTGTCGATTTTTCGTAGGATGACGGAACTGCGGGAAGCAAAGGAGATACCGCACATCATTGTTCACATAAGAAGTTCATGTCAATCGGGTACGCATAGTGCCAGAATTAAAAGCCTAGTTAGAAGCAATCAGCATGGAATCTTTGGTTCAAAGGAAGGAGCGATGGTATGCGCAAGGGAATTACATTACTAAGTAGGAACACGATGGGTACTGAATCTGCTTATGTGTGCGAAAAACCTAAGGCGTCAAGATTCAGCATACCAAACACACTCAAGTTTATCAATTGTTGAAATTGTAGAGCTTCTGCTAGTTGAACTCTCCTTCCTGCTCTGCTCGGCTATGAGTCAGCCCCGATTGCTAACAATCGCATGCGAGTACTGGCCAGAGTCTTTGGATGTCTACAGCACAGAGCCACCACAGGCTGATGGCAATCCAACAACACTGGTCTCGAGGCCTCGGAGCCTCGCTTTGCCTTGTGCTAGGACATTCCTTGAATTCCATCTTTGCTGGTGACGCGGATATCATGAGAGTCAACTCACACAGTTCAGGGCGTTAGGATCCCGGAGAGGTTGCCTTGCAACATCCGATCCACAAGAGGACTAAATCATCAGAAACGCAATATATCATAGTGCTTGGAAAACGGGTCTTTTCCATGGAAATACCACGAATCTACGTTGTGATGTGAATCAGTGATGGTGTAGTTGTTGGCTGTCACGTGGAACTTGAGTTGTCTTTCTTCGAGTGGTCCCTCTTGTTGTGACGCGATTGGTCTTCGCTGAATCCAGGCATCACTCCACAGTGCAAGAACGCAGCTCCCAGCACTTCAACATGCTGCTGCCACGACGAGAAATCTGCCACCCTGGACACTTTGAGTACAATTCAAGTCACATTAGCTGAGCTCATGGACATTTTCTGGTAATACCAGCTTATATCGAAGTGATCGTTTCGCACACGGCTCGAGCGCAGACATGCTCTCCATCTTGCGGAAGGCGAGGCTCAAGGACAAGGAGCTGCGCATTCTGATGCTGTATGTGGCTCTACTGCGTGCAGGCATGCAGGGTAGTTAATGTTCATTGCACCAGTTCATGCGTGCTGATGACAGTGCAGCGGCCTCGACAATGCGGGCAAAACCACGATTGTCAAGAAGATAATGGGCGAGGATGTCAACACGGTCAGCCCCACACTCGGCTTCATCATCAAGACAATCGACTATGAAGGGTAATTAATTATACGAGCCCTTAAGGTTGTCAGTGCATTTTTCATGGTTGCATGCTGACTTGCCTCGAGATACAAGCTCAACATTTGTGCGGCTCAGTCTCCTGTTTATCTGCGCTTCCCCCACTGACCGGACGCTCAGGGGACGTAGGCGGCCAAAAGACGCTCCGCTCATACTGGCGGAACTACTTTGAGAAGACGGATGCCCTGATCTGGGTTGTTGATGCCACAGACAGGCTGCGCATCCAAGACTGCAGGGAGGAGCTGCACGGCCTTCTTCAGGAGGAGGTGAGCTGTTGCTGAATTTCGCTAGAGAACCGCCCCGCAGCTGACGATGGGAGAAAAGCGACTTTCAGGGGCAAGTCTTCTAGTGTTTGCGAACAAGACTGATGTCTCTGGGTGCATGACTGGCGACGAACTGATGAAGGCTGGTCTCAACACCTTTGCGCCTGTGCCAGTAAAGAACTAAAGCTGATGTGTTGGATATAGGCTTTACGACTCGATGAGATCCGGACTCATAGATGGAATATCCTCCAGTGCAGTGCAATGACTGGCCAAAATCTCAGTCAAGGACTGGCTTGGGTTGTCGAGGATGCCAAAGCCCGACTCTTCTTGTATTGATTGACGGCTGACCCGAGTTTCGCCGTCGTGGCCTCGGTGCTCCACCAGACATCTTCAGGTCACAACGGAACTCTCCTCGAAGGCGCTAATATTCCTGTTTTTTTTTTTTTTTTTTTTTTTTTTTTTTTTTTTTGTTTCTCCACTGGAAGAATTGCGAGCGTGATCATGTTCAAGCAGAGTGTTGGCCGGGCCAAAACAGGTTGCGAACCAAGCGCCATGATTCTTAACTATCCGTCGTTGCTGGGGAAATGGGTTAGAGGAACTCCGTACCTACCATGTAAACAAAGGTGCCCAATGTGGGTCAGACCTCAAGGGGAGACCGAGCATGTGTAAAAAAACACGGGAAGATGCTTTGTGAGTACCTTACGGGAAAGCAAAAATTCTAATAATCTCGTGTTATTTGCGCACGAAAACGAGCCTTCTTCACCTATAGCATAGTGGGTGGCACGGAATTTGGTCCAGGCACATTCTGAAACAAAGGCATTATGATCTTGAGGTTGCATCATCCTAAACAATGCCGCTGTTTGGGGTACTCAGACTGCCAGGGCGCAGGGAGAGCTGCGCTGGGCTCGCCGAGACAGGGCTAGGCTTGGCCAATCAGCGTGTAGTCTCAGGTGCCCAAGCTGACCAACTTGTATAACTAGCGTTGTGGAGACCCGTTCCCGTATGAGCCCTGTCTGTGGATGCCTTGCCGGCTGGGCACATCAATGGAAACTGCCCCTCCAGGGCTCTTGTCCGTTTACACAACGCCCTCCATGGTCGTCCATAGTTGGTTCTGATTGTTGACATCGAGTTCGGTCCCTGGGATCCTCCGACAACCTTTGCGTGCTGCGTCACCCCCTCCTTAATATAATCCTGCACACTGCCGTCGTGTGTCATGCCGAAAACGTCGACTAGGAAACAGCCATGTCTGACGAAGTTTCCGACTTTTTGCGCTCGGTCGAGCTGCTGAAGGAGAGGCGGGAAGAAGAAGACGAAGCCCGGTCGCGCGAGCTCGAGGAGAAGATCTTACAGGAAAAGAAAGAACGCCAGGCCCGACGCGCAGGTACGCCCCCCTCCCCGCTCAGAATGCCCAGAACATGGATCGATCCGAAGTCGCTGCACGCACTACTACGTCCT
The DNA here is from genome assembly GCF_000226095.1 of Thermothelomyces thermophilus ATCC 42464. NCBI lineage: Eukaryota > Fungi > Ascomycota > Sordariomycetes > Sordariales > Chaetomiaceae > Thermothelomyces > Thermothelomyces thermophilus. Next base: position 3,754,103 of record NC_016474.1, read on the forward strand.
GGCACCGCGCGCAGGGAAACCTGAGACACTATGGCCAGCTTTGTTTACCAAGAGCACCCCTTTACTGGAGCTTATGCACTGCGGACCTTACTGGTAGTGCATGGGATGGAAGTTGCTGATAGGCTGTTTTCGTAGAGCGCGCGAGGTCAATTTCGCCCCAAAAGTCATCGCCCGCGAACACGCCACCCCCAACCGCCCATCGCGTTGGTATCCTTCCGTCGGCATCCGGCGGCACGACTTTGGAGTCGCCTGGCCTTGACAACGCTGGGAGTCCCAGGCAACGCGCCCTCGAACCGCCTTCCGATGCCATGGATAAAATCGCGGTCGATCACCCGGATTCTCCGACCAAGGAGAACGACTCCCCGTTTGATGCGGAAACCAAACGAACCAGCATGACCTTGAGCTCGCCCTCCATTGGCATGCCGTCCGCTCGATCGCCCCTCTCGTGGCAGAGGCGACCGACTTCGCAAGCCTCCGATCGCCCGAGAAGCCGACCGTTATCCGTGGTGGCCGCTGAGAACGCCGCCCGGAATAGCCCCAGCAGCGCCGATTCACCCGAGCCGACCTTGTCTCGCGATCAGATCGCTCAGTCTCTCTCGAGCAAAGACCCGTCTTGGTTCCGTCAGACTGCTGATCCGGGCCGCGGGTCAGGGGCTTTCCGGAAGACCCAGGTGGAGGACCAGGACACCGTGGTTATGCCCTCCACGCGCACACAGCTTCCCGGCATGGCGCGAGAGCTGACACTAGAATCGCCCAAGGAGAGCTCCGCGGGCCGACCAGTGACGCCCACCAACCTACCCAGCAAACCTGGGTCCCCGCTTCCTTTGTCGGGCACCGAACGCCTGGATCCTCCCGCGGTCGGCAGCGCAGAGAATGCGGAGACGACCTCTCCAGAGTCTCAGTCTGTAACCTCGCCACGAGGGCGGACCTCGCCCACCAGGCCCATTTCCCCCACAAAGGGCATGGGAGGGTTTGTGCAGAGCGCCATGATGAGGCGTTCGGACAGCGTTAAGCGGTGGAGTGTCAACTCCCCTGGCGGCTTGCAGCGGGCGGATTCCGTACCCTCCAGTCCAGCCGCTGCAGACAGTGCGCATCGCCCCACCACCCCCAAGGCCAGCGCGCGCCCAAAAAGTATGCTTCGGGAGACATGCGCCGTGTCTTCCCTCCCGCCAACCTCCGGCGAGGAGAAGGATGAGAAGGACGAGAAGGAGGCTGGATCAGAGGAACAGCCCGCTTCCGCCAGACCTTCCACGCCAACCGAGACAAAACCGAGGGACGGAGAGGAGAAGGCGAGCCCACCAATAAGTCCATCCAAGACCATGGATCCCCGGAGATGGAGCCCGACAAAGGGCTCCAGCTGGCTCGAGGCAGCACTGAACAAGCCAGAGTCGCCCAAGGCCAAACCAGCCGCTTCCGCACCGGCTCAGCCAGCGTGGATGGTCGAGCTGAACAAAGCAAAGGCCCAGAGAGCCAGCGCAGATCCTGCCCGCAACTCATCCTTACCGAAAAAGCCCGAGGTCAAGACCGGTGGGCTTATGAGGTCCACGCCCATGGGCGCGAGTGTGAAGCCAAGTGCTCTGAGTGGCCTCCCCGTTGTCCCTCCCGTACCCGCGTCCGACAAACCAGTCATTGCCGGGTTGCGTGGTAGCCTCCGGAAAACGTTTCCGACTACGGAGGGTTCGGAAGAGAGCCATGACACCCCTTCGGTAAAAGACCTCCGCGCCAACCTTAGGCCTCGAGCGCCACCGCCCGAATCCAAGCCGGGAAATTCTGTTGATGAGTTGAAGAATGTTGTTGGGAGCTTGAGGAGAACCAAGACGCAAAGCTACGTGGCTCCGGATGAGCTGAAGGATAACATCCTGTCTGGCAAAGCGGCCTTGAACACCACTGGTGGACCCAAGAAGACGGAGTCGAGAGACGAATTCAAGGAAGCGATACTAAAGAAGAAGGAGGACTTTCAGAAGGCACAGGAGGAAGGACGAGGTGTCACCAGACAGCCGAACTCCGCTAGCGATCCGTCAGTTCCTGAGGGAATTGCAGTTGCGAAGAAGTTAGAGCGGCAGCGAACGGGGACCGTCTCCAAGCACACCTCGGCCGCTTCTGATCTTAGCCATGCCCCTTCTCGTTCCAGGCATGAGATTCCCAGCCTGGGTTCTGAAGTTGCCGTGAACGTCTCACCCGAGGCTTCGAAAGAGCCTGTTGCAGATTCGGCTGCTCCCAACACTTTATCGAAACCGGCAGATGCGCCGGGCCGAGTTGGAGGCAAAGTCAGTGGCTTGGCCGGTCGGTTCAATCCTGCCCTGGCGGATCTCCTTGCACGGGGTCCTCCGCCGGCCTCGGGACCTAGATCGTCGGGGACTGCGGGCGCCTCCGGGACGTCAGAAACAAACGAACCTGCTGGTCCCGGCCCTCAACTGACCCACATGACGAAGAATCGAGCTCGTGGTCCTAAGAGGAGGGCTCCTACGTCTGTCGCGCCTCAACGCGCAGCGCCGGTTGAGACGTCAGCCAGCGCTGCCTCCGAACCAAAAACTGCATCGCTTTCCTCAACTCCTGAGCCTAAGGAGACCATGTCGTCTCATCCAGCAGAGGCAGAAGAACCTATCACTTCTCCCGCGGCAGGGCGAACGATCGCTTCCTCGGAACCGAGGAAACCGGTCATTTCTCCTAAACCAGAGAGTTCTGCGCCATCCACCCCTGTACCTGTCACGCTGGCAGACCGGAGAAAGTCCTTTATACAAAATCGGACAGGGTCCTCAGGCGAGGGCACGTCTCTGGAATCGCCAAAGCGCGTACTCAAAGAGGATCCGAAACCAGTCGGCCAGTCCGGCGCCCCCACTGAGCCTAGCCCGGTTCAGACTCGTCCCCGTTCACCTACCAAGGTCCACGAGCAGGTGGCAGCTCTAGCGGCACTGAGCCAGCAATCACCGAAGCCCGCCGATACCAAGGCCGGGATCGCTTCACAGCCGCCCTCACCGAAGAAGCTCGACATGAAGAGAATGTCCAGGTTCTTGGAAGAACAGAAGCAGCCGAGCTCCGAGATTGAGCCGGTAAAGTCGAGGCCGTCTTCACCAATCAAGGATCGCTCCGACTCTGTAAGCTCGAAGCCCGTGTCTCTGGTCAGAGAGCGGGCAGAGTCGATCACGGGAGGGCCCGTTTCTCTCGTCAGGAACCGTTCGGATTCTTTGCGGTCGAGGTCATCCTCTCCGATCAAGGACCGCTTCCCTGGTCTCGAGATGCCGTCACTGAGGAACCGTACGGAAACCGAGCAGCCTGAAGCGAGGACTGCGTTTTCGAGCAGAGGCGGCGCGGCGCCGTCGGGTGGTGCCGGACTGGGCCTGACACAGCCTACAACGGCACCGGCACCAACCGTTCAGAAGCCTGCGGAGACAGAGCTGCCGCGACCGTTGGCCCCCCAGACAACCAGGCCACTCCCGGCAACTCCCACCGCAGCATCTCCACCCGTCACGACACCCCGCGTAGCCTCCCCAGCGCGGTCGCCGAACAAGCAAGCAGCGGACGCATCAGAACTCATCAACAATTTCTTTGGGCCAGAACGCCCGAGGCGCAAGTACACGGCTGATGCAGCCGAGATCCTGATGAATCAACCAGTCTCGACCGCCAAGGTGCAGACCCAGCGGGCTCAGCTCATTCAGCTCACTTCTGAAGGCAAGAAGATCCCAGTGCCTTCGCACTACGAGCGGGTCCTGTTCGAGCGCGAGATGTACATCTGCCCGCACAGTTACCTCGACGGCTCCGGCAAGCAGGTGGTCGACGTCTACTTTTGGGTTGGCGACGAGGTGCCCGAGTCACAGGTAGATGATGCCCAGCTCTTTGCCGCGCGGGAGGCTAGGGCGTTCGGCGGAAATCTAGTCAAGCTGACCCAGGGCAAAGAGACGTCCCAGTTCATGCAGGCTCTCGGCGGGATCATCATCATCCGCCGCGGTTCGAGCAACAAGTACGACTCGCTCGCACCCCACATGCTCTGTGGCCGCCGCTATCTGGGCCAAGTCGCCTTTGACGAGGTCGACTTCTCCCCGCTGAGCCTCTGCTCCGGGTTCCCCTACCTCATCACCCAGCAGGGCAAGTGTTATCTCTGGAAAGGCAAGGGCAGCGATGCCGAGGAGCTGGGCTGCTCTCGACTCGTAGGAATGGACCTCGCGCTGATGGGCGAGCTCATCGAAATCGAAGAAGGTAGCGAACCGGACAGCTTCTGGGAGATTTTTGGCGGTGGCACGCGGCCAATTTCGGCGGATCACTGGCGCCTCAAGCCGAGCTATGACAAGTACCGCAGCAGGCTGTTTTGTGCCAGCTCAACCGACAGGCACCAGGTAGATATTCCCCCTTTATCCTCCCTTTCGTCACCTCCCTCGCCCCCCCCCCCCCCCCCCCCTTTTTTTTTTTATTTACAGCATTGCTGACACAGCGAGGAAAGATTACAGAAATGTGCCCCTTCTCGCAGGCGGACCTTCTCCCGTCCAATATATACGTCCTCGACGCCTTCTTCGAGCTGTACATCATTGTCGGCGCCCAGTCACAGCACCAGTACGCCGCCTTCCGCAACGCCCTCGACTTCGCCCAGGAGTATGCCATCCTGGCGGCCGGCGCGGAGGACCGCCCCTTCGTACCCGTCTCGACGATTGTGCTCGAGGGGATCCCCCGGGACCTCAAGAGCGTGTTCCGCAAGTGGCGGGACGCCAATAGCCCAACCATTATGCACGTTACCAACCCTCCTCCTCCTTCTCAGCCTGGCGTGAGCGGTGGCGGCCCATCTTCTGCCGGTGGGCAGCCGACGCCGAGTCCGTTGAAGAGGGGGCGCAGCTTAAGGATCGTGCCGTTGACGCAAGCGCTGCAGGCGCTGGCGGAGTAAATGGTCTCTCCACTCTGTCTGTCGCCTTTAGGGTGGGAGTAGTATGAGACGTTAGAGGGTCCTTTTCTTTGTACAAATCATGCTGGCGCATCGTACTGTACAGTGTTATCATATTGGGGTTGCATACTAACGGGGGCGATGGCTGATGTTCTATGTTTTTTTTTTCCGGCGTGGGAGGCTACTTGTTTGTTAGATGGCGGTCATCAGAGACCCGTTCTCCTGCATGATGGGCGTTTGAAGAATCGAGCTGCATTGGAACTATGCCTCCGTCGGGGTAGTTAGTATGGTAGGTAAATGGGCGGTTGGTTGATCGGGCCAACGACCAAGCATTAACATTTGATATTGCGTATCTCTTGCGGCCAGGCCGAGCAAGGGTGCACCGTGATGCGTTGCCCTCGCGATGCTGTCTACTGCAAGTATGATCATCCCCCCTTTCCTCCCGCAATCTGATCATGATGATGGCCTTGTTTGTAGATAGCCAGTTTCTCCTAACGCCGAAACGCCAGCCCATGCCGGTTCCCGTGTCATCACTTTCCTTTTTGCTCTTTTACTCCATGAACGCCAATGAAGCCAGATCCATCCCCCACCTTTCCAAGTCACTCACTCCCCTCTTAACCAGAGACACAGGCCTACTTCGATTCCCACTCGAAACATTCATCGTCCTCCTCCTCCTCCTTGCACGGTCTCGCCCGGCGCTCCCGCCCCCGTGTTGTTCGCTCCGGACTCACCCTCGGCCGCCGCCGCCGCCGCCGCCGTCGTCGTCGTCGTCGTCGTCGAGGAGCTCGTGGGGCCGCCGGTGGCGTCGAGGACGCGGTCGATGTCGGCGCGGACCTCGGGCAGGGCGCTGGCCATCTCGCGGGCGAGGACGTCGCGGAAGTGGCGGAAGGCGTGCATCTTGCCGCGGGCGAGCTGGTTCATGCGGCGGACGAGCTCGACGAACTCGCGCGTGTAGATGTCCGGGTTCCGCCCGTTCTCCACGTAGTGGATCAGCGGCTCCGGGATCGGCTTGTCCGCCGACGGGACGGGCAGCGACTGCGCGTTGGCGTGCAGCGTGCGCAGCGTCGAGTCGAGCGTCTGGCTGCGTCGCCGGGGTTAGTTTAGTCAGTCTGACTGGCTCAGGTTCTGGCGTCTGGGGCTGGGGGGCTGGGGGCTGGGGGCTGGGAGGAAACGCGGGGCCCCCGGGGGGGGGGGCACACACGTACATGTCCTGGGCGAGCACGTCGCGCGTTGGGCGGCCGGCGGCGTCGTAGTTGGAGACTTGGACCATGACCTGGAAGAGGTCTTGGATCACGTTCTTGATGTCCTCTGCAGGAGGGAGGGGGGAGGGCGGCATGGTTAGTTTTACCTTTCGGAGAACAGAGAAGGGATGGCGAAAAAAACACAAACACACACACACACCTTGGACATTCCGAAGATCGGGGTTTATTGGTGCCATCGTTGCGGTGGTGCGCAGCCGTGTGTGCTCGACGCGCAATTCCGAACGGTGGTCGAGATTGGGGGTGAGCCGGGGTTGAGGGGTCGGAAGCAGTTGGGGCAGTTTGGAGCAGATTGTATGTATGTACGAAGTATGTACGGAGTATGTATGTATGTACATACGTAACTTACAGTACGTACGGTACTGTACCTGTTAAGGGAGCGCAGCGTGGGATTGGTGTTGTTCACCACTTGTTGCAGGGCCCCGCAGTCCTCCTCTTTAGGCCTGACAGCCTTGTAAGTTGTAAGGTGCTCAGCTCGCTCAGTGCCCCCAACTTGAGTGCTATACCAACAAGACTCCCCGGCATATGCTAGGTACTCCATATTGCAGTCTGCTTCTGCGAAAATTGTCAGCATGGGACCCAGGTTCCCAGTTCAATGTCAGCTGTCAGACCTACGCTCGCCTTGAGTGTATCAAGAAGTGCTCGAGAAACACCAGATATTGGTAAAATCGACCAAACTTCGGTTTATTGCCTCGGTCACCAAGTTATCCGGCACGAGGGACTTAGTCGCATCCGCCAGATTCAGAGTATCCGCGAGGTAGAGTGAGCTGAATCTATGACCATTGTAGATACAACAAACAAACAAGCTGCTTTCCGTATACTCCGACAGTCACAATGCTCCCAAAGCCCTTAAACAATCAACGCCAACACTGCCTGTCCCGTTGCCGACCCAATGCCTGGCACCCAGCCTTGATGAGCCGCTAGAGGGAGATGTCCGCCCCTTGCCCCCGGGAAAAAAAAAAAACCAAACAAGACAACTGGCAAATATGCCGGTTAAGATGTATGAGTCCGAGATAGAATGATATGTCCAAGCTTATAGAGCGTGGCATCACCCACAGCGCCTGAACATGGCCTTCATCCGAGAGCGGAGCCCAAAACTTCCAGTCGTCAACCGAGCCCGCTGAGCCATAAGCTGGCAGTAATATTATACGGCTGTTGTACGAGATGGATCAGATATACCGCGGCCGGCGTAGAACTCCTACACCCACAACACGCTCTCGCCCCACCCATGCGAGTCGTCTACTTCCGCATCTTTGGACGCGCAAGCATGTTCAACCGGCTAAGGCTGATGCCTTTCTTCTTCATGGGGCTCGGCGTGCCGGGCGCCTGGCCGGGAAGGGGCAGTTTCCGGGGGCTCTCCAGGGTGCGCTTGGCACTGGCACTGGCGTTGGCATTGGCGTTGGCGGCGGCAACTAGACGCGGTGCTAGCAGAGCGTCGCCCTCAGGGACCTGCTCCTGCTTGCGCTTCTTGACCGCGCGCTCGGCCGCCTCCTTCTCGGCCTCCTCTTCGTCGGTGCTGACCCGGTGGCGCTTCTTGGTGGACATGCCGTGCGGGAGCGCCAGGAAGACGCTGCGCGGCGCTTCGTTCTCCTTGTTGACGCCCGAGCTGGGGGCCACGGTCGGGAAACTGCCCGGCATCTTCTCGGTTGGCATAATGGAGGGACGTACGATCCGAACGCTGGCTTGTCCAGGCGAAGAACCAAACGACGTGTTGGTGCTGCCGAAGCTGATGGTATGGTCGCTGCGGAAGGTGAACTCGCCGGGGAGCGACGGCTCAGCGGACGCAGAGTCGGATGTCTCGGCGGGAGGCGCGGGGAGTGGACGCTGTGCTGAAAGGTCCGGGTACGACACATCAGCTTCAGCAGCCTCCGCCATCACGCCATCGAGAGAAGGATAGTGCACTTCTCCTCGGGTTTGTCCTTTGCCCTGAAAGGCGCCGGGCTTGATGGGGGACGGCGAGTTCTGTGTCAGTGCCGCTCGACGCGTATCGGGCGTGAAAGCGACGCGCTTGGTAAGCTTGCGGCCAGGTGTTGTCAATGGGGCCGTGGGAAGCTCCTTTTGTGGGCGAGCGGGAGCCGGAGTCTTTGAAGCAAGGGCTGAAGGCAGCGGCAGGGCGCTCCTGGGCTTGGATGCACCCGCCTTGGCACCACGGAGCATCGCCTTGACCCTATCAAACGGGCTCTTGGGGCTCTTGATCTCTGCAGTCTCGGAATCCTTCTCGGTGACCATTCTCACAGTGGGAAGATTGTTTGTGGTAGCAGAACGAGGGATCCCGCTGAGTGCAGCTTTGGAAGGCGACTTGGCCAACGAGGCTTGGCCGGGGGTCTTGATGCTGGTAGTCCTAGCCAGGGACGATTTGGTCGGGGTCATCAATGCGGCGAGGGATCCCTTCGGACGAGGAATGCCCGGCCCGGCAGACTTGGGTACCGGGATCGAGCTCCCTTCACCCGCCGTCGGGCGCTTGCTCGACGTATCTTCGTCGATGTTCTGCCGGGCCCGCTTAGCGGGGACCACGGGCTCTTCGGCGGCGGTTGTTGACCTAGTCCGTTTGGTGGCAGTAGAAGCAGTAGCAGCAGCAGCAGCAGGAGTAGGAACCCTTGGTTGGTTCGTTTCCGGCTCGTCGAGGTTCGCCTTTGACTGGCTCCGCTTGACACCTGCCTTGAGCGAAGTCACACGGCCTGGCTGGGCTCGGAAAGCTGACGGGTGGTTTTCGATTGAGTCCATCTTCTTGAACTGTGCCATATGAGCCGCGCTAAACCGGCCGGCTTTCCCTTTGGCTTGGGCAATTTTGCGACCGGCAATCTTCTCTTCTTCTCGCTTCTCGGCTTCAAGCTGGGCCCTCGCTGCCTCCTTGTGCTTCTCGGCCTGTTCGCGAACTTCTACCATCATACGCTGAGCTTCGGGGCCCAAACCCAGATCATTGTTGAGCGTTCCGCGCGTGACACGGAAGGTGAACTGCGATGAAGGCATCGTGACGCGGGAAGGCGTGGTTTGAGCTACTGCGGGAAGATTATCGTCGCGACCGGTGGTGGGCTTGATGTCGGTGAATCCGAGACGCAGCCCGGACGACGGGGGAGCCATAGTAGGGCGAACTTTGCTAGGATGCATCTCCGACAATGGTGGCTTGATGGGAGATGAACTGCTGGGAGTTTTCGGCTCTCGAGCGGGAGATGACGCGGCGGGTTTGGCGGCATCGGGCGCGCTTTCCGGGACGCTCTCGGGAGCGGCGTCCGCCGGCTTCTCGTCATGTTCGGCATACTCGGCAACGGAAGATAGAGTGGGTGTCTCAGAGGCCTGTTTAGATGCCTACAAGACAAGATATGCTCGTCAAAAACCTGATGTTGGGTTTGGGATTTTTTTTTTTTGTTTTAGGCGTAGAGAACGATTGCGTACCTTTGCGAGGCTGGCCAGGCGCGCAGAGCGGCGCGCCATTGTGTCGGCAATTGGTGCAAGCACACCGAGATCAGTACTCGACTCGGACGATTAAATGTTCAGGAACCCAGACAACACCGGCAACTGGTCGAAAGAAAGGTGTCGTGGTGTTGGAGTTCAATTGTCGAGCTTGTTGGTAGCAAGAGCGCGACAGGGCATGCGCGATCGGTGGGGTGACGTATATTTCGTAGCAGATCTGCTGAAAGTAAACAAACCGGGAGTTTTATTTTCGAAGTTCCAATTTGGGTTGCAGTACAGTGCTCCAGTGGAGACCTACACATATGATCGCACTGTCCGACCCTAACCCCCCGATCCTAGAAAACTTGTTGTCGATAACTCCCAACTTCGATCATCTCTTCAACTCTGTTGATGCAAACTGGCAGCAAAGCCTGCCCCGAGTCACGTCGTCGTGGCCGAGGACGAGGCCACGAAGGACATGATCAAACCTAAAAAGCGTGATCCCCCGAAACGACAGACCAAGATTTGCCTTAACGCCGCTTGTCGGGAGGAGATCCCTCTCCCGCGCTCCCCGATGATCATCAGGCTCAACCAATCCGTACACTATAACAACACTACGTTCCATCAGCAACAACCTATTACGCCTGCAGCACCGCACCGCTCCAATAGCGGCATGTTCGTAACGGCTTTAGAGCCTGACCAATCTGGTGATCAATTCTGCAAGAACCGACATTGAACAATTGTTACACGTCGTGTTACACACAAGGGAAGGGAATGGTCGAGTTTATTGTCTCCTACGATATGGGGCGTTGAACACCGGCGACAACCGGCCTCTGCCCTTCGCACCGCATCTGGCCGCTCTCGTCACAATCACAGACGCGGCATTTCTCGGACGAGGGCTACGTCTTTCCTTACCGATCCTTCCTTGAAAGACCCTAGGAAGTCCCCTGAGATGCAGTATCGTGTTGAAGAATAACGGCCGTTCGGGATAGCTGGTCGGTGGCAGAGCGGACTTGCCAGCTTGGTGACGGGGTAGAGCAGTCTCGAAAGATTGACGTCTGCCGTCCTACCTATGTCCATGAGAGGCCAATTACTTTTTGGCCTTTCCTCCCTCGGCTTCGAGCGCCATTGTGCTTGGATAGCATGGAAGCTGCACGGTTCTGGGGCGAGCTACGAAGTGCAGAACAGTGGATATACGTCCGCACGTAGGTTGCAGTGCACCTGACTGCTTATTAACCAATGCTCTCCAAAAAAACTGTCCTGTCATACCCTCAGTTGTGACGCCCCTGCTTTTCTTCACCAGGAGCATGCCATGCAGGCTAATTATTACTCCACAAAGTGTGAGCCTGGAACGAGATGGTGACACAACGCTACGAACACAATAAATGTAGGTACTTGCCCAGTGTTTGCTAAGAGCAGGGCTGCGTCGTTCGTCATACTCATCATACAGCGCCATCTTTCGTTACTCGGCAGTGTTGAAGATTGCCGCGAAAATTCAACCTACAGCCTGCTTCGTCACCAGTATTCACGTCTTGCACCGGTCAATTCCGCCCTGGCTCCATGAGCGGCTGCGGGGGTCGCCGACGGACTGGTGAAGTACCCTTCGTTTCACGCTGCTCGTGGCGTGTTGCCAAGGCTTGAGACTGGGCGTGGTCCTCTCAAAGTTTTCCCAAGTCACCTGAGCAAGCGGCAGAGTACAACTCTGTACTTGCAGCCCATGCTGTCCCTTCCAGATCAGCGCTGCAAAGGCGACTGGCAGCGGCCACAAGCTCTACCTTACCAGATTGGGAAGGGTTGGTGCGCATCCAACAAACTGGAGACGACCGATGTCGGCCTGTGCATCCGATGGGAATTCGGAGCCCGCCCTGAAGAGTATACCTTGCCAATGTCTTCCGTACTGCGGTACAATCCATTTACAGGGCATGTCGATTGGAGATGTCTGCGAGTCTTCGTTAAGTTGCACAGTACTGCAAGTTCCAACACCAACCGATCAGGTATGCGTGCGCATTAGTTCCTCGACTCGGTCTTCGAAGTGTGGGACAGCAGCATCTTCACATTTAAGCGACAGACTGAAGCAGAACATGAAGCCGTCACCGCTCTGAGGGGTCAGGGGAATTAACAAGGCGAAATATCCTCTCCATGATTGTTGAGATTCCAGCCTTTTTGGCCTTGTGTATCGAGGACAGTTTTCGGTCCGTTGTTGATGGGACCCGTAAGACGGGGTGCCTGCCAAGTTGAATTTTGTTGTGGTTGTTCCATTCTCTCTTTACACAGTAGTCATCGAGAAAGAGTTGTTCATTTGGCTAGACAGTACTCCGGCGAGTTCTGGGCAATGTTCCTCTGTAAGCATCGAGGTGGCCCACCACTTCGACTGATCTGGATACAGATTGGCATTAACAAGCTAGAGGAGTGCAGGCACCACCGTCAGCACTTCAATGGAGGCAACACGGACTTAATCAGGTGACGTTGCTGGACCTGGTCCGAACCAGTCCAGGTTGGCGAGCAAGTCTATCCCTTGAATACATGATGAGGCGCATGGAAAGGGGTGGATCCGCCCGAGTTCTATTGTTTTTGTGCAGAGCATATCGCCTCCGGCAAAGGAAGCTTTGACAAAACAGTGTTTTTGGCCGCAAAATCTCCACCCACAGTGTTGGCCCAGGCATGCCAGGCAAAATGAATGAAGCAAGACGGGTCGTTATGTTGGAGAGAGACTTTCAAGCTTTGCCCGTGCGGGGTTCACAGCTCGACAAAAGCTTTCCCACCAAGGCAGCTTAATCAATCTGGCAGCTGAGCCTCCCCAAAAGGCTCTGGAGGTATGTTCAGTACATCACGCATACAGCCGATACACGTCGCTTGTTGGACACATTCTTCCACCCATGCTCAAGTGTCTTGCATCCAGCTTCATTCCTGTTGATGGCCTGCTCTTTAAGTACTAGTACTTGGAGCGATGCGAGGGAAGCCAAGCCAACCACCGAAAGTTTGAGGAAGGAGCTCTACGGCTGTCGTCTCAGTCGGGCGGTTTCTGGTTTTAGCGTGTTGTTCCATCTGCTCCTTTTGCTGCGAAGTCAAGGCAAGCGATGTATGGAGAATGGTTGTGTGTCCAACACCTCCTGGCGGTGCAGAGGAATGCGGTTCAACCTCAGAAGGGATTGAAGGCGATTGACGCACCGCCATTGGCCATGTGCATCCCATTGGCGGGCGTGCCACATGGGGAACTGTCCGCAAAGCACCTCGGCCCTCAAGCAGTCCTCTCCCCTTGCTCCGAACTCGCACTTACCACCTACCGAAGACAATGTGGCAGGTAGGAGCGGCATTGAATTGATTGGACTGCATGCACACACGGCCGAAGTTTCCTTTCAGAACCAACACACAAAGCGAGAATGACCATACGCCCAGTGGCGCCTTCTAACCCTGGGTCCTCGCCCCTCGCTCTCAAATCGTGGCCAGGTCTATAGCCAAATGAACCCAGGCTCCGGCCTGTTTGCAGCATTTGGCGAAAGAAAAACGCCCACGAGATGAAACTCGGGAGGTTTACCCCTCATTTGAGCGGAGCTGTGCGCTATGCCCAGGGGTCGATCGACTCGACTAGAAGGGAGCCGACTGGTACTGCACTTTCCGAGAGAACGGAACCGCAACGTGGTGTGCATAATAAGCCCAGTTAGTGCTTCCCTCAACTAAGCCAACGAATCAGCATTTTTCGAGTCTGGATCCTGCGACCGGCGACACCACCCTTCGAGGAGCAGAGGAGGATATAGACTCGAAAAAAATTCGAGGCTGCAGGTCGACTGAACGGGCCCTGTTGTCTTCTCGCGCTGCACGACATGTGGGCGTCTTCTCCAGGTCACACTGCCCGTCTCCGCGCTCCCAGTGGGCTTGAACAAGTGGGGACCGGGCCACAATCGGCCGAGCGCACAACGTCGGTAAGCGGATCTCGAAAGGTGAGAGAGTCAGACATGGGGGTTCCGGGAGGAACCGTATGTACGGACTAGTTAATGTCATTCGAGCTGCCGGCACGAGAGCGATTTGCGCGGACGAGTCCCGGACCCTAAAATAATGTAGCGTCTGGGTCGCGGACATTAACTTCCTTTGGGAGGGCTGAGGCCGCGGGCAGGAAAATGGCGCAGGTGGGAAAGCGCCAATTCCTGGGCGAGGACCTGGCTCCGAGGAAAAGGAATCCAGGTGACCTGGGGGACGCCTGGCTCAGCCCAGAAACAGAGCCGGGGGGAGGTGGCAGCACCTGGGCTATTTGTCTCTGCGCAAGCCCCCGGGCCTAGTGACGGTCTGCGGACCCCTCCCACTTAGGGCGGCATTAACATTACATAAAACCCTCCGTTTTTTCCTTTCCCTGACACACACTCGACCTGTCAACGACCTTCCGCTTATCTCTGACCCTCCCAAAAGTCACTCGACAATCTGGTTTTGACACACAGAATCCGGGGAAAGCGCCTCGATCCTCCAGCCTTGCCTTATCGCCGGGGCCGACCACAGACCCGGTCCCAGACTGCCGGATCCCGCAATCGCAAACTGTTTTCCCAGATGACGCACTGATTGGTACTGCTCCCCCGGTTCTGAGATCAAGCACCCCAGGCGGTGCGTGCGTTCGGAGTTTTTTTTTTTTTTTTTTCTGGGATCGCGTGGAGAGACAGCAGCAAGCCGCTGCCGTCGTGCTTGTTACGCAAGCCAGAGCTCAGGCGGTTGCAGTGCTTCGACACTCGCATCGCACCGCTGCTGCTGCCCCGCACAGAGGCAATCGGCCGCTGTCGTCTGGGTAGCGCAGTCGTGGTGGTAGCCCTTAGGATAGCTGTTGGCACCCAAAGTTAGAAGTCTCCTGCCCAGAAAAGCCCGCCTTCCACCCATCCAAAAAAAGGGGCTTGAGAAAGCTCTCTTCCCTATTTCCTTCTTCGGACGATCCAGGATATGTCCGATAAAATGTCTGTCGACAAAAAAGATCCGCCCAAAGAAGAAACCGAAGAGTCAATGGGGTCAAGCCCGGAGGGAGAGGTTCCCGCTGCGCCGCCGCAGCAACAAACCGAAAATCAACAACCTAAACGAAAAGGGGGTCGCAAGCCGGTACGTCGATGATAAGAAAGTTACGCGAACAGGTGGCCCCCCCTTCTTGGCCTGCCCCATAGTGGGCTTGCCCCAAGGATTCCTATCTCATCCTCATATCATTCCCGAGCGCTCACGCATATGCTAATGCACTTGGCAGATCTATGCAACATCGGAAGAGAGAAAGCAAAGGAACCGCCAGGCACAGGCGGCCTTTCGAGAGCGTCGGACGGAGTACATTAAGCAACTCGAAGAGGCCATCCGAACTCACGAGCAGAACCTGGCCAACCTTCAGGCTGCTCACCGCCATGCCGCAGATGAATGTCTCATGTTGCGTTATAAGAACTCGCTGCTAGAGCGCATCCTTCTTGAAAAAGGTACCATTCTCACACCCTCTTAGCCGACCGGCTTTACCCGTTCAAGGGATGCACCTGCATGTTTATGTTAAACCTTGACGATGCGCACTGCTAACTCACAATTCTTTTATCAGGCATTGATGTGCAGGCCGAACTTCGCGCCAAAACCGGAAGCCCAAATCTTGGCCCGACTCATGTGCCTCAGAACTTGGTGCAACCGCCGCCAATTCAACGGACCGTGTTGAACAGACACCACGCTCGCAGGTCGGCGTCGGGCATTGCGCCCAAAATTGAGCCCGGCGTCCCCGTGTCTCCGTTGCCGCCCCCGATGCAATCCCATTCTTCGGCCCTGTCACCTAAGAACCGACCTACCCCGTCGTCTCATTCAGCCTCGCCAACAGGGACGGCGTCCTTTGGTTCCCAGCACGCCCCGTCACCCGCTGGCTCCGACCACGTGAATGGACAGGTTCGGCAATCGATGACGCCCATGACGGGGATGAAACCAGGGCCATCTCACCTTAGCCCTGCTCATGGCCTCCCAGGACCTCGACAAATGCAGGTCCCCGGTCTTCAACAACACGGGACCAACAGCGGGCGAGGAGGTGTCGCCGGGACTTCGGCTCCATTTTATCCATCACCCTCCTTCCAGAATCATATCGAGCAGCTCGGCAAGTTGGCCCGTCCCATTCCCCCCTCTCACCTGCCCGTCTCTTGGAACAATGTCTCGTCGGCGGAGGTATTAATACGCCGAATACAGAGCAAGAATACGATGCTGCTGCCGATATGATGGACGATCCTGGCGATACCCCGGATACCCCAAGCGGACCTGGTCCTTATCCTGGTCCTCCGTATACCGGCGAGTCACAACCACTCTCGCTGTCGTCGCCGGTTACGACAGGACCACCTGGAAACCAGCCCCTTGCCGGGCAGTCACCGATCGAAAACGCCGCTCATACGCAGAATGCGACGTACCCTTCCATGACTCAGCTGCTAGACCCGAACTACGATTTCGATCCATTTGGTTTGAGCGCAAGCATGGCGTTCCCCACCCAATTCTCGTTCGATACCAGCAACATGAGATAGAGAAACGAGTCGACAGATTCGCCAGCAGAATGCTCCGTCGATGACCCAAGTGCGCCGACACAGTCCGGCAATCGATGCTCCTCTTACGGAGCCAGCCAGATTGTCTCGTTCTGCAGCCCGACACTGCAGTTCGATGTCGGAGTGTGCTAGGATAGCCAGCCCGAGAGAGGAAACTGAGTGAAAGGCCAGGGGAGAGGATCCAGATATCCAACCCCATGGCAGCCTCACCTGTTTCCTGGGATAAGCGGATTCGGCGTCCGGCATTAACACTCGAGATACCCAAGGGCACTTTTACATCGCGCAGCAATACTGGTTTGGCTAGAAGAACGACATAATTAGCCCTGTACATCCTCGACTGACGAAGCCCGAGCAACACACGAACGTTGGTCTATTGTCTCGACCACGTCGATTGATGTCGGAAAATAAGAAGCACATAATACCCATTTGTTAGGCGGCATATATGAGTTGCGTTTTCTATGCTCCCCCGGTATGGCGCTTGGGAGCCGGTTTAGGGGAGACAAAAAAGTTTTGCTTTTGGACACGGAGTTTGATGAGGTGCGATAATCCAAAGAACGATTTCTTGCACGGTGGGACAGCATGAACACGGATCATGACGGCCGATACTTTACGACACCCGTCTTGCAAGCGACCGGTAATGCGTGTCTAGGCGGCTTCGGCGACGCCCTTCTAGGTATCTGACTGATTGCTTGCCCCGGGAGCAGGCTGCTTCCGCGGTTAGTGGTGGTCATTGGAAGTCTAGTCAGGAGGATGGCTTGTCTATAGGAAATGCAACGAGGGGTCGGATGTCGAGAATATATTCCGCTCTACACCTCCTTTGGTCTTCCCTCCTACCGGTTACTAAGGAAATGTCGCGTCAAAGTGAGGGTGTTTTATGTTTTATGTTTTTTTTTTTTTTTTTTTTTTTTTTTTTTTTTTTTTTTACGCTTCTCCCCTGCTTGAGAAGTTCACACCCCGTCGTGAATCCCAAGCTCCGAAACCAAGCGGTAGCGAAGAACTCTTGATAGTTGAACGCATGTATCTCGCACCTAGCGAGGTGCTGGAGGTAGGCTGGTTTCACGCCCGACACCTTTTCTCTGTCTTCAGAAGAACAACAGCCGTAGTATTTCCACATCTGAAGAAGGCGACGAGGCCAGACGACGAGAGCCAAGTTCCAACGTCAGATGCCGAACTAGGTCCGTATAATTTCAGGAGCCTAGAGATTACATTGCGTCATTTCAGAGTAGTGAGGTCCTGGATTACGTGCATGAGTTTGATACGGGCACAACGCTGCAAACATCAATGGTATTGGTTTCCAATTCAAGATTCGGACCCTAATCAACATCAACGTCAGTCTGTTTTGAGATGTATAGAGTTGGCGGAGAACATGAACCGCTTATGTGATACGGAGCTACCAAATGGGATGACGCCCGTCAACGAAAGGGCACCATTGTTTTCGTGGGCGATACAAACAGAGATCATTCGGTAATCGTTCAGGATTCCACTCAACGTTGTGTCTTCGATTGTCCAGTCCAGTACATACATCAACGGAGCCACTTTTGCTGCTCTTGCTTGACCATGTCGCGGCGGCGAGGCAGCGGGCGCGCACCAAAAGGCAAAGCAAGCTGGATGCTACCCCTCGCTCGGTTGTTATGACCGTGGTGCAACGCTCTGCCGGTTCCCAAGCAACAAGGCAGTCGAAGCCCTAACAAAAAGAACCCCGCGCACTGAAATTTCAAAAAAGGAAAAACATCGGCCTGCGCATTGTGGTGGGGCAGCAAGCGATCCGTGCAGCACCTCTCCGGGCGAATTGGTCCAAAGCAAGGCAGATGCTCCAATTCTTCTGCTGCTTGTCACGACCTAGGCGAGGAAGCAGAAAATTCCGTCGTGGACCACCACCGGAAACAAACAAGCGCACTGAACCAGGGCTTGTCCTGCTAGGTGCTCGTTTCACCCACCGATTTCCCCCCTCCATTTTACCCCATCTAGAGCTTGTGGTTTTCTCAATCTACACGCCTTGACGGGCGATAAACCACAACGGCAAGATGTCTGTCGCCACCAAGGTGCGTTTTGCTCCCCGCCTTGCTCACTGAAGCAAGCTTCCCTGCCTTCGCCTTGTGGTTGATCTGCGCGCGCGCCTTGCTTCCTTACGCCAATCGCACAAACACAGCGACTTGGGATAGCTGCTCGTAGCTCAGGAAGTGCGATCTCGAACACAGTAACTGACCCGTCAATGCTCGCAGAACCTCTACGACCTCCTCGGTTGGTCCTCCCTCCTACCGGACGAAAACCTTCGAGCTTCAACGCCCGGTCCGACGCGATCATCAACGTCCGCATACTAACCCACTTCTCCGCAGGCAACGACATCGAGGAGGACGAGCCCCGCCCTCTCGTGAAGCCCGTCGAGAAGACCTCGACCCACACGGTTAAGCGCAACACGGATGGCCTCCCGCCTTCCAAGGGCCCGGCCACCTCCGGCAACCGTCGGGGCGGCGCCAAAGTCAGCGGTAACGAGGCTGGTTCGTCATCCACCGGATTACGCAGGCTTCAACCTTGTGGGCGTATACTAACGGCTAGAGAAGTCTTCCGCGATCGCGACGCTGGACGGGAGTCCAACCGTGCTAAGCCCACGGACGCGCCCCAGCGTGGCGGTCGCCGTGGCGGCTTCCGTGGTCAGTCATCATATTTCGTACATCGGCCAAAGGTCGCGAACTCGAAACTAATGCCGAATGTGTAGAGCGCGGTGATCGTCGGCCCTACAGGAGCGCTCCTCAGTAAGTTTCCTATTCATGACTCTGTTCTTGTCGCCCGCTTGTTAACAGTCTCCGCAGCAGCAACTCTGAAAAGCAGGCTGAGAAGTCCTGGGGCGCCGCCGAGGGCGAGTCCGAGCTGAAGGATGAGAAGGCCGGCGCCGAAATCGCCGAGTCCGAGAAGAAGGCTGACGAGGAAGGTGGCGAGGCCGAAACCAAGGAGGAGGGTCCCGAGGAGAAGCAGATGACCTACGACCAATACCTCGCCCAGCTCGAAGAGAAGAAGGTTGACGCCGAGCTGCGGGTGCGCAAGCCCAACGAGGGCGTCAATGACTCTAAGTGGAAGGATTTCACTCCCCTCAAGAGGGATGAGAACGAGGACTACGTCCCCAGCACCGGCGGCAAGACCAAGCGCGAGCGTGAGCGCAAGGCCAAGCAGTACATTGAGATCGATAACCGCTACAAGGAGCCTGAGCGCCCCCGTGGCGGCCGTGGCGGCCGTGGCGGTGCCCGTGGCGATGGTGGCCGTGGCCGTGGCCGTGGTGGTGCTCCCCGCGGCGGTCGCGGTGGTCGCGCCCAGGAGGCCGCGCCGATCGACACCAACGACGAAACTGCCTTCCCCAGCTTGGGCGGCAACTAAATTCGCACAAACTTTGAACAACTCCGCGGGAACCGGCCACTTGTTCTTGTTCCCTGGGATTGCGGAATCAACGGGGCAATGAAGGATATGGGATTGGCGGGAATCGGCATGTGCATTGGCCGCGGATCACACCTGGTCTTCTGGAGCAATACCTTACCGCGTCAGGAAAGGTTAAACCACTGGCTCACGATACTTCTCCCAAAAAAAAACAATGAAAGTTTCTTTTTCTCTTCAAACGAAGGCTGGCCGTTGGGTTTCTCACAGAATTGCCTCAGCGTGCGTTCCTCACAATTTTGTTGGCCGCTGGAGAAGGTGAGGTGGTGAGGAGGGATTGCCGCGGAGCTTCCCCAGTGGCCATATCTGGTATCCATGTACTGTATTGATAAAGCCGGCTGATCTACAGCTTCCACCTTCCGCCGTTCTGAGCTTGGCAGTTCCGAGGAAGCAGTGCTTCGAATGCCGGTGTGCGACTGGCTTGTGAGTGTCAACACCGACATATTTGTGTTTAGAGATGGGTACGATCGTCCATGCCGTTAGTCTAGAGCGTGGGTCCCGATTGACGGCGCAACATTGGAAGCGTTGGTTGACAGCTGCCGTTGGGAAAGAGGGGAGGGGTAGAGCAGCTTGGACTCTCCATGATGTTGAACCCAATAAGATCCAGACTACCGAAGGACCTATCGTGGGACTCGAAGAAAGGGATTCATTCCTCACCGACGTGGTCCGCAACCGACGTAGAAAGCGTTCGTGCTTAGTTGTTCCTACTATCCAGACCTTGCGATACGAAGAGTGAGAGATGATCGCTCGGGCACTGGGCTCGACCCGAGGAAGCGGTTTATTATATATACATCAGCAAAGGTTAGTCGCCCGAGTCTCTTTGGTCCTCACAGCGTAACACGCGGCTGGTAACGCTGCACGGTATTAATTTAAAACACACGGCATTCTGTCCAGACCTGACCTGACTGCTACAGTCATCGGGGCTAGAGTGTGAGCAGCCTCCTCCTCCTAGCGCGGACAGCTCGCGCGAAATCAATACCGAGACACGCCGCCAGCAGCAGGCCATTGAACATGGCCATCAGATAAAACGGCGCGCCCGTGGACCACGAGTCGAAGAGGTACCCTCCGAGCTTGGTCAGCAGCAGAATAGCGGCGCCCCCAAACCACGAATACACCCCGGCAACCGACCCCTTCAAGCTCACGCGTGAAACGGTGTCTCGGGGCGGCGGGGGCGGATTGTCCAGCAACGGCGCAGTGGCATCACCGTCTTCGCCAGCCGTAGCTGCTTCCACTAATATCTCCTGATCGCCGTCCGGCCGTACCAATACATTCACTACCTCCACCTTTAACACCCCTTTCCCCAACGACCCCAAGCTGCACACGATCGCTCCAATCTGGCTCACCCCGAGAAAGGCGGCAAGCAGGAACACCACCGGACTCCCGCCACGCCCCTTGACATCCTTGAATTCCGGGCTCCTCAGCATGGGAAACGCGACATAGCCGAGGATGCCAAACACGGCCGCGACCACAAGAGGCCAGTGGAACCTTTCCGCGGCGCCTCTGCGAGAGGAAAGGTACCCGAACAGCGGCGCACAGATCAGGCCCACGAGCTGGGCGACGCCGGTCAGGACGGACGCGAGCACGTAGGCCTGGCGGCACTCCTTCTTCAGCTCGGGGGAAGGGTCGGTGGGCGAGGCGCCCCGGCAGAAGCCGTGGCCGATGAAGTAGGTGTTGACGTAGAGCGGCACGAAGAGCGAGATGGCGACGGTCGAGGCGCGCGCGACGAAGCCTCCGAGATAGCCGAGCGTGATGTCCGGATCGGTGACGCCGAGGTGCAGGGCGCGGAGGAGGAGGTGGCGGTAGGGGAGCGGCTTCTATCAGTTTTGGCAAGGAGGTTAGTTCAGTTGATTTCCTCGGAAAGGGTGTGGGTCAAGGAGAAGGACCCCGCCATCGTTTTTCTTCTTCTTCTTCTTCTTCTTCTTTCTCCTTTCTTCTTCTCTCCCTCTTGGTCTTACATTTCCGAGGGCGGTTGAGCTAGTGGAGGAGGTCGGGCCGTGAGCAGCCGACCGTTTCAAGCCGAACAGCATCCGGAATCCCTTGGCTTCTTCACCTCTTAGGCCGCGTAGACCAAAGAAGACGAAAATGGAGACCATGACGGCAACGAGGCCGACGACGTAGAAACTGTATCTCACGGCGTTCGCGAGAGTGACGCCATCGATGTGGCTAAACCGGGCCGGCAAAGGGAGGAATAACGACAGCGCGACAAGGGCGCCGCAGCCGGTGAAGAGCCCAACATAGCCCGCAAGTGCTGATGGCTTGCCCGTGCTTTGAGAATCCGTGGCCGGTTCCTCCTCATCCGAGGGAGGGTGGTCGCCGCTGTTCCGGAAGCGTTCGGGTGTGATGGTCGCCTCGGAATCGACCGAGAGCGCGACACTCGATCTATCTCTCGGCATGGATGACTCGCACTCTCGTCCCGCTGCTGCGTCGGTCTCGTCGGTCAACGAAGGGAGGATGGCAGTAACCATGGTTGCTCTACAGACCGTACGTGCATCAGCACCGCGCACTGAATACATATATATACATACTCTTCGCTCCCAGGAAGGATGCTTACGCTGCGGTCGCGCCCACGGCAAAGAATATCCTGGCCAGCAACAACTGCGGATAGACATTGCGCGCCTGGACAAAGAGAAACAGGGAGAGCCCAATGACGGTGTATCCGAGCACCGCGACGTATCGCACGCCCAGCCGGTCCGAGATCAGACCCCAGATGGGACACGCCACGAGGGCAACGACCTCGTCGACGAAGCCGAGGGTGCCCACAATGTCGCCGACGCCATCCTTGACGCCGATCAGGTCGGTGATGACGAACGAGACACTACTGTTGAGGAAGACGAGAAACGCGATGCTGAAGAGCGATATGCCCAACAGGTATGCCAAGGCCTGGAAGGGCGTCGTCGATGCGGAGAAGGGTAGCCGCCGCAGCAGCCCCTGGCCCGACGTCATCGGTGGTGGAGGAAGACAGAGCAGGGCCCTTGTGCATCAATTAGAACAAAATGACCCTGGCGTGACACTGCTTCCATTGGGATCCTTCTAAAATCGGAGTATCGGATGTCCCAATGGAAACGCGGCACACACTACACTACGGATTACCCAGCCTTCGGTTCAGAGGTTCCGACCGGCTGTAAGCGGGGCAACCGGGCGGCCCCCTGTCTCTGGCTCACGGCAGGGCCATGAGTGCCCCGCATCCGCTATCAAGACCCCCCTGTGACCCACCGACGTCGGAGTCAGTTTTCAGGGCCGCCATCTCGATTTTTGAAGATTAGTTATGGGTTCACCGCTTTCCTTCGTTTTCAGGCTCGGCGGGCATTGCAGCAAGTGGGTTGTCAGCGGCTAGAAACGGGTCGTCGGCGCGAGGTGACCACAAGCGCTTTGCTCTTCCTTTCCGTTCCCTTCCCTTAACGCTCGCTATCCCGCTTGTTTTACTCTGTTTCTGTTCTATACTTGTGTGCGATATCCCAGAGGACGAGGATAGTCATCACCAACATGTCTGCCTCCCTTCCCGGTAACCGGCCGCTTCCCGAGTCACAGTACGACCTCAGCACGTACTGGGGACGTGTCAGACATACTGCTGGCATCACGGATCCGAGGTGAGAACATTCAATGGGTGTGAGAGGAGGGGTAGATGCGCCGGTGTGTATCCTCCTGCTTGGTACCCCCGCCAGTCTCTGCGCAAACGCCGGATAGGAGACCGGTCGGTTTCTGGGGCGCATGGAGGCCATTGGAAGAGGAACTCAAAGTCCCGGACAGTTCGTTGACCTTCTCGCTGCCAGGACCCTCTTCGTTGGCAGAGCCGGCCTCGAACAAGCCAAGAATGCCTTGATCGCGTACAAGCAGGGGCAAATACCGTCCATGACGCCCGAGCTATGGCGGGCCAAGAAGATTGTCGACTCGACACTGCATCCGGACACGGGCGAGCCGGTCTTCCTGCCCTTTCGCATGTCGTGTTTTGTGCTTTCCAACTTGGTCGTGACGGCAGGAATGCTGACCCCGGGTCTTGGAGTACGTTTCTAAACTCCTCTTTCTCTCCTACCTTTCCCTCACCTCTCGCCATTCGCTGACGACCACCGCTATGCATAGAACCGCGGAACGATAGCCTGGCAAGTCGCCAACCAGTCGCTCAACGTTGCCATCAACTATTCCAATTCGAATAAGTCCTCGCCCCTCTCCTGGTCCAAGATCGCCCAGTCCTACTTCCTCGCCGTCACCGCTTCCTGCTCCGTCGCCGTCGGTCTCAACAGCCTTGTTCCGCGCCTTAAGAGCCTCTCTCCCTCGACCCGCCTTATCCTCTCGCGCCTGGTGCCCTTCGCCGCGGTCGCCAGCGCGGGTGCCCTCAACGTCTTCCTCATGCGCAGCGAGGAGATGCGCACGGGTATTGATGTATTCCCTGTCAGGCCGAAACCACAAGAAGCAATCGAAAATGGCGACGCGCTGCAGACGGGCAACCCAGTGGTGGCAGCAACCATGACAACGTCGGAGAAATCTCAAGGCAACGATGACGGCGCCGCGGAAAAGAGCTTGGGCAAGAGCAAGAAAGCCGCCACGATCGCCGTCGCCGAGACGGCGGCCAGCCGCGTGTTCAACAGTTCACCCATCATGGTGATCCCGCCGCTGGTGCTGGTACGCCTGCAGCGTACCGCCTGGTTGCGCAAGAACCCGCGCTACACTCTTCCCGTCAACCTGGGCCTGATCCTGGTCACCAGCTATGCCGTACTGCCACTCGCCCTGGCCGCCTTCCCGCAGCGTCAGCGACTGAAGGCCGAGAGCCTGGAGGAGGAGTTCCATGGCCGCGGTGGGGAAGGCGGGTTGGTAGAGTTCAATCGGGGCATTTAGACTGCCGGACCACTGGCGAGTCTCGAGTTCTGCTTGCAGTCTGGAGGCTCATGGGGCAGTTGTCGTGCTCGCCTGGATAGCTGGGTTACAATCCTCCTGCTGCACAGAGCCTAGCACGGCGCTCTGCTTGGCATAGCTTAGGAGTTTGAGTCTGGAATGGTTTTGGGTCAAGGGTGTTTTTGTTTTCTCAAGTGTAGTTCAGAGGATAGAGAAGGATTGGTGCTGTCTGATTGGATCATCAGGAGAAGGCGGGTCCTAAACGGCCAGAGACGGAAGTCAAAATCAGCGAACCTCGTGCTTCAAACCCGAGTCTTTTAGGAGCTCCTGGTCACACCCAGGTTCGACCTGGATACTGAACCGGGTTCCGTGTGATAACCATCCTAGTGAAACAGCTTCTCAGGGTCCTCTGAGTTTTGGGGGGGCGGGCGAAGCTGTCAGAGCCGAGTGGGGATGTAGAGGCTTTCGAAGTGCAGGTATTCAACTCGAACAAGAAGGGATGGGTGCAACCTCAGCGACCGCAAATCTGGCAAGCAGGATTTTTGGTCATCTCGCTCCCAGCCGTGGCTTAAATGCGTCGCAGCACCGTCGCCTTTTTTTTTTTTTTTTTTTTTTTGTTCCAGAAAAAGATGAACTGCGCGTTCGACTCGCTCCTCGGCTTACAAAACTCCCACCGGCTCAAAGATGGTTTGTAATGGTGGTCACAACAAAGAGTAGAAGGTAGCAAATGGGACATTCCGCAGGCGAGGAGAACAAAAGGGTTTAGTTGGGTGGTACTGGTGCCCCCGAGCTCCCGGCCATGATTGCTGTTACAACTGGAAGGGACGGTGCAAGGTGGTCCATACGACTCGCTTTCCTCGGGCGGTCGGATGTGCAGGCACAGGCCAAGATGAGGTCATCACACGCCTGGTCAGTTTCCAGCACTACCTACACTACCTACACTACCTACCTTACCTACCTTGCATGGAGTTCATCAACCACCTTCCTCCGATACTCTTTATCCCTTGCGACTCACGCTTTGCTTTCCATGCCGGGTAGGAACAGGACTGCGTTTGGCCGAAGCTGCCCGCCTGCCAAAGGGAGAGAGGAGTGCCCAGGGTAAGCCTACCAGTACATACAACCGGCATACACGTGCTTCGTAGTCCTAGTTCTTCTGTAAGCGTCGATTATGTCGACTGCTGTAGCGTAAGGGAGAACCGTGACTTGGAAAACTACGACGCATCAAGCGCTCATCCTTAAGAGGTAGTTACCTGCCCGTTTTCTTTCGTTCACATTTTAAACGCGCTGAACTGTTCTGCGCTGTCGTGTTTGCTCGAAGTACCCTGTATGTATGTATGTATTTACCAGCACGGACCGTAGATCACTTGCTCTCGCTACCAACCACGCAGCGAGGGTTTATCCGTGGGACAGCAGCAACAGCGCTTGCTTGCAGCGGCGGCTGCAGCGGCGGCCGCCAGATAGCATGAACGCCAATGAAAATGAATTCACAGTAGGCTCCTAGAACAAGATAGCATTTTGGCAATTATGTACATACATATTACAGTTTGTGGTGCTTTGCTTGGACTTTGCCATATCCCGTGGTCTTCGGGAGGGGAGCAGACCCCTCATCAAGGGCAATCGGTCAAGGCATCCATGTACAGGCGCCGCTCATGGGTAGCATCTTCTGCGCGGATATTAATTCCCACAGCCCCTTGTTTAGCGTCTCGGATCTAGTCTCGTTTTCATCCTGCTGATACATAGTAGTGTGCCTCTTGGTACACTAATGTACGGTGCTCCATTAAAGGATTGCAAATGCGCAGGAAATCTGGCTACTTCTGCGCAAGATCAACAATAGGTTCAGTCCTCCTATCCGCGATACGGAGTATGTCAGATGAAATGTTTAACTCTTATGGCTGGCAACAAAATACTGTCGCGCGGTGGCAGGGAATTCAAGCCCGGGTTTGCCTATTGTGGTGTCGCAATTGACTCGTGAGGTGGTGTGGATTGGGTGGTTTGCCGACTTCCCACAACTTGGCTTGGGCCCGCTGAGGAAAAGAGGAGAGTCAACAAGATCTACTGTGTAACAATCACCGTCAAGGTCTCGTAGCATGGCCCGCATGCGAGGTGCAGTCGATAGTAGACAGATCACCCGACAAACGACTTTGGCAGCAACCATCAGTTCCATTTGTGGACTGTTTTCTCATCGACGGGTTTCCCCGGAAGACATGAAAAGCGGAGCAAGGACTGATTCAAGTGCTGGCCCACTAGGCAGGCAAGATTCACTCGGCCCATGTCGCACTGTTTGGGGATGTCCAGAGAAGCCCCGCATCGTAGCGAAACCTGGAAGGGCCCACCGCGATCTTCCAGTGGCGCTTCCTCCGCTGGAATGCTCGAACACGGCGCTGTTGGGGGCTGCGAAGAAGCAGGGCCACCGGTGGTCTTACTACGCTTCAAGGGGACGTGAAATGATCTCGCGCGCAATCACTCGTGATACTTAGAACACGACTTTGGCAGTCAGCCGCCGTCATCAGGCCAAGCTGGAGCACGGTGCCAGGCGCTCATTATGGCCACGGAGTACTGTATGTACTGTACATACATACACGTAAATACATGGGTTTTCACGCATCAACCTCAAGTACCTATCTGCCTGCCCTACCTACACTAGAAGACCGAGAACGCGGGCGAAAGCGGCGATTCGGCTGCTGAAGTACCCTGTATAGCACCTTCGGAGGCTCCCATTTTCGGGGACAAATCGTCTTCCATCGGATCCCATGATACCGCCCGAAATTAATGCATTTCCCATTCTCAACATTCCCGCAAAGTGGTTTTGAAATGCCTTTTAAGATTAGAAACTTGAGCGAAACCTGGCTCCCTGACGGCGCCGCCGAGCGAAACATGATACGAGTAGTGCAGACCGTAGCAGCCTTAGGCAGTCGCGCAACCCTCGGCGGCCACAGTGGAAATCCGGTTCTGGTTTCGTCAGGTCCTGCCAGGCTCTGCCACGCACAACGCAGCGTCGCAGCCCAGCCCCAGAGAGCACACAGACCACCCACTGAGAGGGTTCGATTTGGGCCCTGCTTGCCTCCCTCCAGCGAGAGACGGCCTTGGGCCGGGCCAAGTTCCAGCTTCGTGACATTGACGCTTTGCTTCATTTTTCTCCCCTTTCTCGCCCCCGGACGAAATCCTGTCTCTAGAAGGACAAAACCTCGACTCGGGCCTTTGTAGAACAAATGCCGAATACTCTGTCGACACGGTGTTGTTAGCACCCTAAACTGAGCATCACGCCCAGGCTCCCTAGAGCGGGACGGAGAGACGAATCCCAATTCGAGACGAGACGGATAGTTCCCCCGGCGCCGTCATTCACCAGTCAGATTCGCTGGGGCTAGTCGTTTATCGAGCCAGCGACCACCTCCGCGTCCCGAGTCCTCTTTCCCCTTCCACATTTTCCACCACCGCTTCTGGTCCCCACGACCACTTCCCCCCGCGGGTCAACCCAGAGAGCGATAATGTCGACGCCTACGACTGCAACGGCAACGCTGCCTCACTACAACCCGCACCATTTCCGCTATTCCCATCACCAGCACCAACACCAGCACCAACACCAGCACCAGCACCAGCCCCAGCCCCAGCACCAGGCGTACCCGCAATCAAATTCGTCTGCGTACCGCCCACCGAATCCAATTCTTCCTCCTGCCAGCCGCCTGGCCTACCCATCTCCGGGCTACTCATCCGCTGCGAGCCACACGCCGGGAAATGGCGTAGCCGCAGGGCCGCCCGACCACGCGAGACTCGCTCCGCACGAACCGGCTGATGGTGATTCCCGACTCGACCACCTCTACACGACCATGCCAGCGGCTCCAGCGGCCCAGCCTCGGGCAGAGCAACAACCACCCCGCAAAAGAAGGCGATCGAGAGAGCCCGACTGGAAGGCCTTTTACAAAAATGGTTTACCCAAAGAGATCATCGTCATCGAGGACACGCCCGAGCCAGAGCAACCGGATGCGGTCGCAGCCGCTTCGCAGGCGCTGACAAACGGCCGACAACACGCCGCTTCCAATGGCGCACCCGGCTCCTCGGCCAAGAAGCGGAAACGGGATGATGAGCCGACACCCTACGATCCCGTGCACCATAGTGCTGCCATCGGCTCCCATACCCCAAGCAAGTCCACTGTCGCGAGCGACCGAACAAACTCGGCCATCCACACCACGGCAGCGACCTCGCTTGGCTCGCTTTCGTCGAATGGCCAGAACGGCCAGTATGAATACGATTCACCAGCGAGCCAGAGGCGAAAGAGAACGACCCGTCAGCAGATCGCCAACGAGGCCAGGCGTCGCGAGGCCGCGGGATGTGTTGATGCCCTCGCACACTATCGACCGCCTCCCTTCCCTCCCAAGAAGGCTCGCGACGTGCACATCAAGGTTATCCCGGATGTGAGTAGCCCGGTTCCGGAACCGCTTTGCCAGTGACAGGCTGCTGACTACCACCTAGCCTCCTAATGCCAAGAACGTCCGCGTCGACGATGACGACGGCCACTATATCGTGGTCCCGGATAACGATCTGACCGATAGGTGTAAGTCACCCCTCGGCCGTTTTCAATGCCGCCTAGGCACCCCTAGAATCCAGAGACTGATAGACCTCCCTTCACAGACAAAATGGTCAAGCTGCTCGGGCAAGGCACGTTTGGCAAGGTCGTACAAGCCAAGGACAAGGTCACCAACAAGTTCGTCGCCATCAAAATCATCCGGTCTGTACAGAAGTACCGCGAAGCCAGCAAAATCGAACTCCGAGTGCTCGAAACGCTTCGAGCGAATGATGAGGAGAACCGGAACCGGTGCATTCACTTCCGAGACTGTTTCGACTACCGCGGGCACATCTGCATTGTTATGGATCTGCTCGGCCAGAGTGTGTTCGACTTTTTGAAGAGCAACAATTTCGTGCCCTTCCCGAATAGTCAGATCCAGAACTTTGCCCGCCAGCTGTTGACCAGCGTTGCCTGTAAGGAAACTCTTCCCAGACCTCTTGGGGAAACGCGTGTTGACCTTGGCCAGTTCTCCATGATCTCAACCTGATCCACACGGACCTGAAGCCGGAGAACATCCTTCTCTGCAACAACGAGTACCAGACGTTTACGTACAACAGGAAGATCCCGTCGGCCAGCACCAACAACAGCAACCGCCAGGCTACCCAAAGAAAGGTGCTGCTCGACACCGAGATTAGGTTGATCGACTTCGGCTCGGCAACTTTTCAGGACGAATATCACTCATCAGTCGTGTCTACCCGCCATTACCGGGCGCCCGAAATCATCCTGGGGCTGGGATGGTCTTTCCCTTGCGACATCTGGAGCATCGGCTGCATTCTAGTCGAGTTCTACACCGGCGACGCCCTGTTTCAGACGCACGATAACCTCGAGCATCTGGCGATGATGGAGGCCGTCGTCGACGCCCGGATCGACCCAGCGCTCGTCCAGCAGGTCAACAGGATGACGAGGAACGGCGGAAACCCCGCAGCCAAGTGCGTGCCAACCACCCACTCTCCCAGTTTGTTCATGGAGATTAACGGATCCTAGGTATTTCAAGCGTCTCAAACTGGACTATCCTCTGCCAGAGACGACGCGCGCATCTAGAAGATTCGTCAAGGCCATGAAGCGGCTGCCGGTTGGTGTCCTCTCTCGCATCTGTCGTGATGGTGAGCCGCTAACATGTTTTGTAGGATATTATCCCCCCAACTACCAGGTTTCTGCAACTGTTCTTAGATCTCCTCCAGAAGATCTTTGTCTACGACCCCGCCCGGCGCATCACCGCGAAACAAGCTCTGGCGCACCCCTGGTTCCGCGAAGTTGCGCATCCCGACGACGGAACCGAAGCGGCGCGAATCCGTGCCGAGAAATTGAAACTGCGGGAGCAGCGGGAGCGAGAGCAGCGGGAGCGGGAGCTGTCCGGGACTACCCTGGGTCCGTCGGGCGTAGACGAGAGGTCGGTAAGGAGGTGAAATCAGATGCAACAAACGGCAAATGATCTCTGCGGAACAGCCCACCATGCTTGCTGTATCAGCGAAGCGGGGGGAAATGACGATGGCATGTCTCCCTCAAGTTCGGTTCATGATTTTCCCCCTTTTTTACTGTGTCACCACCTATTCGCTCCTGGTGGGGCTGCAAATATGGGATGGAAGGGATAGGAAGAGAGGTTTCAGTATTATATTATCCATCACAGTTCGCGTTTCGTTGGGCAAGGCATCATAATGAATCGGGTTGGGGGGGGGGGGGGGGGCGCGGGGGCGAAGGGGCGTTGATTCGACTCTGATAGAAACGTGGCCGTCATCATACCCAGGGCGAGCAGCAAGCGAGGGACGGACGTATATATAGGCGTGACACCCGGCACTGGCTTGAATGCGATGATCGATATTGTTTGCATGGCGGCACGCACTCATGGGACCCGAAGGTTCTCTCTTCTTAGAGTAGGGTCTTGTCCTTATTTTCCCTGGCCGTAGTGAATGCCGGGAAGGGGCGGGAGGCAGTTAGATGGCTTGTCTTGTTCAAGGTCCCCCCCCCCCCCCCCCAAAAAAAAACCTCCCCAATCCCCCTTTGTTCTGTTACTAACTTGGCACTCAGGCTCCTCCAAAACAAACCAAGGCATTGTTTGTGAATTCTGTGCGGTCAGTAGCAACAGAACATTGTTCATCTCGCGGCTTTTTATTCGTATTCCGTGTTCTGTCTCAGAAGGAAAGATTCTCCGGATCTCTCTGGCTGTTGAAGGAGGCGCCGACAACATCATGAACGTTCTTTGTGCCAGAGATGCTATATATGGCTTCGTTTTTGGCGCCACTCCACGGTCCGCTACCTTGACTATTTATCCTTCGTTCGGAGGGGCGGCCTTCCTTCTCAGGTCCGGCAGCAACGGGACCTCTCTATCCATCCGTCAAGTCAAACCCGACCAGAAGACACCTCCGCCGCCGCTGAGCAGGTTGCCGACGGGAGGACCATGCAAGAAACCATGCCACCACCTCGTCTCCCAGCAGCCCCGTCCAATTCAGACCACGCCATCCGCGACCCTCTCTCTCGCCTCCCGCCCTCGGCCCTCCTCCAGTTTGCCTCCTTCCTCCTCTTCCCGGAACCCCGGCACCCCCTTTCACCCCGGACCCCGGTGGCGGCCGGGGTCCTGTCCCGGCTGGCCCGCGCCCTCCGTGAGACTCGCAACGCAGGCGGCGATAACTGCGGCGACCACGGCGACGGAAGACAGCAGCAGTGGGGAGAGGAGGAGGAGGAGGAGGAGGAGGAATATGGGGCTCTCTGTCCGGCGCACGCCGGGCTTGACGTCGACCTGGCGCGCTTCTGTCTGCGTCTGGTCAAGGTCGAGGTCGGGGTGCGGTGCGATGTCTTGAGGGCATGGGTTAACCGTCTGGGTGCGAAGGGAGTCGGCCCTGTCTCTGCTGATGGTTACATTCCTTCTTCTTCTTCTTCTGCTTCTTCTGCTTCTCCTCCTCCTCCTCCTCCTTTACTTCCTGTTGTGGAGGGGGAGATTAAGGGGAATAGGAGGTGGGAAGGGGAAGGGCACAGAGAGAGGATGGGAACGCTGGCTGGGGTCCTGAGCGGCATTGCGGGCTTGTTTCTGGGGCGCGCTGAGTGGGAAGAGCACTTCGTGGCCGGGGGTATCGGCTGGTGTGAAGGGCGCGTGCTCGAGAAAGCCGAGAGCCGGTGTCCGGCGTGTGTGCTGGCTGTCGTGGGGGGCAAGGGGGAGGTACTGGTGGCATTGCGGGCGAATGCCTCGGGGAGGGCCAAGGGAAAGCAGCCGAGGCTGTTGAGGCTCGTGGATGCGTGGCTGCGGCTGAGGGGGCCTCGGGAGGAAGCGAAGATGAAGGCCCAGAGTGATGCGCTAGCTGAGGAGGTGAGAGAAGTGAGGCGGCGGATGCGTGCGAGGAAGGTTGAGAAGAGGAAGAAGGGGAAGGAGGCCGGGCCGCACCATGATAGGGAGAGGGGCCAGAGCAGACATCGGGGTGGGTTACCGGCGGGGACCAAGTTTGTGCGTGGCGTGCCGATTCCGCATGTCAAGCTTCACCATGACCACCGCTACCACAACAACTCTTACCCCGTCAATATCGGGTTGGGCGATACCGGCAACCGGGCACCCTCGCCGTCCCAGGACGATGTAAGGCGGGGAGAAGACAACAACCTGTTCGCTGTTGATCTATCTCCGCCGGCCTCTCCTTCTTCCATCGAAGACGACGACCAATCAGCCGGTGAATATATCCCCCCTCACAAGTTTTGGTATCAGCAGGGCAGAGCGGGCATGCACGGATAAACACCATGGCCGCCGGGCAAGCCAGCGGTTCACGGAGACGACCTGGGGAGACTTACTTCCGCATCTAGTGTGCGCTCGACTAACGGGCCACCCGCGCTGCCGAGACCTAGACTTGGTGTATGAAACCCTGACGTGAACTAGATGCCATCGATGGTTACTCAGGGAGAAGAAAAGCGGATTTGGAGGGAACTCAACCTCCGCCCTCCGCCCTCGGGCAGCTGTGCCGTGAAACAGGAACGAAAGAAAGTAGGTAGGTGACTTGCCTGTTCCCATGATCCGGGATCCCAATTTGCTCCATTAATGTCTGGCTGCCTTTCATCCATACGCGTACGTGATAGCTCGCTCCCTCGCCGCCTTCTTGAGGGGTAGGTAGCTAAGAACTAGTAGCAGACACCATGTTCAGTATCTCCTCCGAGAATTGATTTCCCTCATGTCGCCAGGCTATATATATGACGGACCAAGCCACTTCCCAAGTACATATATGTGTCAAGCAAAGCCATGACAAGCATCTCTATAGTGCCTCTCTATATATCCATCCGCAATGCAGCTCCCACCACTATCGTACAAGCTTGATGACCGACCCCCTTCTATTCCTTCTCTCTCTCTCTCTCTTTCTCGTTTCAACTCCATCATCATCAATAATCATACATCGCCGCCGTCGTCGCCGCCGCCCATGCGCTCCTCCACCTTCAGCAGCTCCCTAAGGGCGGGCAGGAACTGCTTGGCCTGCTTGAACTCGCCCAGGCGGACGCGCATCATGTCGAAGGCGAAGAGGACCTCGACGTCGCGCTTCTTCTGGCCACCGCTGCTGCCGCCGTTATTACCGCCGTCGCCGCCGTCGGTCGAGTTGCGGAGGAGCGCCTCCTCGTCGACGACGGGCAGCTTGGGGTAGCGCTGCGAGAAGTGGGTGAGCAGGATGCGGCGGGCCTCCATCCGGCGGCCGACCTCGAGGGCCTCGGAGAGGGTCGAGTGCTTCTTGGCGGCGGCGTCGCCCGCCAGCTCGTCCTCGAAGGTGCACTCGTGGACGAGCAGGTGGGCGCCGCGGGCGAGCTCGGCGAAGGGCCGCGACGGCCGGCAGTCGCCCGAGTAGGCCACCTTGAGGCCCGTGTCCGGGAAGGTGAGGACGGCGGCGGTGGCCTCGTAGCAGTGGTCGACGAAGCAGGCCTCGACCCGGGGCAGCCGGGCCGCCCGGGCGTCCTCGTCCGGGACGGCGGGCGGCTCGGCGTGCCGGCCCGGCAGCGGGCGGCCGGCGCAGCGCAGGACGACGGGGACGATGCGGTCGAGGCCGAGATCCTGCACCTCGTGGAACTCGCGGACAAAGTCCTGGTACTTCTGGGTCGCGATGAGGGCGAGCTTGCCGCCTTCCTCCTCCGGGACGACCTCGCGCCAGCGGGCGATGACGCTGACGGTGCCGAGGTGGTGGTCGGCGTGGACGTGGCTGATGTAGATGGCGCGGAGGTCCCGCAGGACCTCGTCGGCGCCCTGGTGGCCCAGGGCGCGCCGGAGCTGGCCGAGCGTGTTCTCGCCGCAGTCGAGGAGGTAGCTGCCCCAGCCGGGCACCCGGATCAGCGTGGCCGACACGTTGCGATACTTGGACGGCATGGCCGACCCGGTGCCGAGCGGGATGATCTCGGTCTGCGGGCTCGGCAGGTCCTGCTGCGACCTGTCGACCTCGGCGCCGAAGGCCGGGTCCGAGATGGCCTTGCGGGCGGCGTCCGCGAGCCCCGGCACCTGCGGCGAATACGACCCCAGCTCCCACAGGGGTTTCTTGGTATCCATCGGCGGCACGACGGCGTCGGTGAGGAACGTCGACTTCGGGGCGAGCTGGAACTTCAGGCCGGGACGGCCGACCTCGGCGACGGCCTGCAGTTCTTCGCCGAGCGTGGCCGTCGGGTTGAAGTCGAAGGCGGGGAGCGGAAACCTGTCCCGGTCGACGCAGTTCATCTTGATGAGCTGTCCCGCGGGGGACTCGAGGGCCGGGACGTTGGGGCACAGCGAGCTGCTGAGCACAATGTGCCTGATTCCGGAGCGTGCCCGGACGAACTGCGCCAGCCGTTGGTCCTTCTCCAGGGTGACACCGGAGGAGAGGATCCAGAACATGGCACTGACGCCTTTCATGATCTCCGGATTCGACCATTCTGGGCGGCTGAGCAGGTCCTCGACGAGGTCCTCGGACGGCAGGTCGACCACGGCAAAACCTTGACCCTCGATGGGCGGCCCCAGGACCATGTCCGGGGTGACGACGACTCCGTCCTTGCCGGTCACGGTCTCGCCCGAGGTGAGCTTCTTGAAGTCCTGCTTGGCGACGCCGAGCTTCGTCGCGGCCTGGACGTTGAACTTGCCCCGTCGGGAGTGGCACTTGACAACGTAGCACATGGACTGCCGGGACGGCTCCGTGGGGGGCAGCTGCTCGATCTGGGCGGCCGGCCAGGGGAGCCGCACGAGAACCTTGGTGTCGGGGGCTTCGGAGGGGGGAGGGCCCTCGTAGGGCTCGATGTGGCCCTGCTCGTTCCTGATGAAGATCTTCGCGGGCAGCTGGACGTCTGCGAGCCTCAGCTCGCGCAGGGTATCGAGCTTCCACTTGGACGCAAACATGTCCTTGACGACGGCCTCCCGGATGTTCTGATCGGCCTCCTCCGTGTTCGTCGGGCCCTCCTCCTGCTCCTGCGGCTCCGAGGACGAGGACTCGCTCAGCTTCCGCTTCTTGGGCGAGCTCGGCCCGGAGCGGGCCCGGACCGCCGGCTTCTTCTTCTTCTCCTCCTCCTCCTCCTCCTCCCGCCCCTCCTTGGACAGCGGGATGGACCAGACCCTGATGTTCTCGTCCTCGTAATCGGGCTCGTCCTTCTTGGCCGTGTCGGCGCGGGGGTCGTGCCGCAGCTCCCTGGGGTGGACGGGGAGGGCCTTTCTGAGGATGAAACGGCGGGCGGTGGCCAGGAGATGGACCAGGTTCTTGCCGCCGTGTATGTTCAGGTGGGCGGAGACCGACTTGTTGTCCTTCTTGCCCTGGCTGCGGAGCTTCTCGTTGAGGGCTTCGACGTCGGCGATGGAGGCGGCCTTGAGGTCGGCGATGGTGAGGATCATGCCGAGCAGGCCGCCGGCGGTCTCCCAGTCGACGCGGCCGGTGAGGAAGATGTCGTGGATCTTGGCGAGCGACACCTTGCGCTGGACCATGTTGCGCTGGGTGCCCTCGGCCATGCGGCCGAAGAGGTAGCGGCGGTTGTCAAAGTGCAGCATGAGACACGCCCCGGGCGTGTCCGCCGTCGGCGTGCTCACGATCTGGACGTAGGACAACATGCCGCTTGGCGGAGGGAGGACCGTGATGGCCGCGTGAGGGCGCTGGGGAGGGGCGACGGCGGGGGCGAGGATGTAGCGCGGCGTGCCCGTGTATCGATTGTGCGGCGCGTTCCTGACGGGACACGGGGTGAGATGGCGGAACGGCGACTTGAAGACCGGACTGGCGCTCGATCGCCGGGGCTGCGGCGTGGCTTTTGCCTCAAGGCGGGCGAAGGAACGGAAGCAACGGGCAGAAGAAGAATGCTCGTCGCCGAATGCGCGCTGGAGTTTGCTGAGTTTGCTGAGTTTGGACGGGACCCGCACGCGCTTTGCTGCTGCATACATTTATACAAGGTTTCCTTTGAAGCCGGCGCCTCCACACGCCGCGCTGTCATCAAACAGTCCGATGACTGGCTTCGCTTTCATAGGTCTCGGTCGTTTTGTGCGCGGGCCGGGGGAGCGGGGGCGGGGGATTGTAAACGGTGACTCAATTAAACTAACCTCGGTCCGCCTCAGAGTAACTGAATCCTCCAAGGTTGTGGTGCACCAAAGTACAGAAAGCATGTATTGTGATTTATCTATTCATGTAGTTATCTCGCGCATTGCTTGAATTCGATGAACATCTGTTAGCGGTCGAAAACGTGCCCGACCTTTTTTTTTTTTTTCTTTTCTGCTGGCTAATTGCGGCCGCGGCCCTCTCTTAGAGTCCTCAATACGGCAGGCGGTGACGTGAAGGGTTAGGGTTCTGAGTGT
This sequence comes from Thermothelomyces thermophilus ATCC 42464, assembly GCF_000226095.1. Classification (NCBI taxonomy): domain Eukaryota; kingdom Fungi; phylum Ascomycota; class Sordariomycetes; order Sordariales; family Chaetomiaceae; genus Thermothelomyces; species Thermothelomyces thermophilus. The sequence goes on from NC_016474.1 coordinate 3,790,674, forward strand.
ATATACGCAACTCGTTCCTTGATGGATGCCACGACCAATCTTTGTTCTTGCAAAGTTGGTAAGCAGCAGCAGCAGCGCTTGTGTTCTACGGATATACGCCGTGCTCAACTAAAACGGCGCTGATTCGTGACTCATACAAGCAGGGAATGCCCCTGTGTAGCCTCCCAGCCAAAGTATGCTGAATAGGAGATATCTACTCTCACGTAGTCCACTCCCACACCCTTCCCCGACACAGTACTTGGTCCTATAGCCCCCATATTACCTCCTTTTTCCCTGTCTCCCGTCGGCGCGCAGCTGCTAGCTGCCGTGGTCCATATTCCTCAGCGCCTCCCGCACAAGACCCTCCGCCTCGGCAATCACGTCCTGGCCTCTTCGCCAAGTATACAGCTTCACCCCCTGCGCATCCAGCGTCTGGTGTGCCCTCGCCAACCGCATCAGCCACAAGTCCACCTTCTTGTTGACAGCTGCGGCGGCAGCCGCGCCGTTGGGAGGAGTCGCTGAATCTGCAACGCCGGCAGGATATCCGCCTGGCATTGCAGAGAGAGACTCTGCATCGGATACGTCTGGGATGTGGTCGTCGCCCGTACTGCGTGGCTGCTGCATCGCCGGGGCAGTGCCGCGGCGGCGTCGAGGAGGAGGTGGTGGAGGGGTTGGCTTTGAAGTGTTGGGAGGAGGCGTGCCCGCAGAGGTCCGTGGACGAGCAGGCAAGCTATGACCGCCTCCAGTTTCGGCAGAGGTGGTTCTCTGACTGTTGGTGCTGCTGCTATCCGATGGGGTGCTCCGCAAGGCCGCAGGTTTGACGGGCCGCGGAGGTGGTGGTTTTCGACGGGCAACGTCTGAGCTCGACCCATCAGGTCCCAACGCGTCCCGGTTATGTTCTCTTCCACAGAGCCTCTCGGTCGCTGCAGTGCTAACGATAGGATCCGGCTCGCCAAAGTCGATCAGGTTTCCCATGATAGGTCCCGAATTAGCCGGCGAAGCCGTCACTCGAGGAGGAGGAGGAGGAGGAGGAGGAGGAGGAGGCACTGGTGGTTTCCTTTCAAACTGATCGCCGACCGAGCGGGCGCCCGGCATGGCTTTGGCGTTCCCTTGTATGCTCCGCTGTCCCGGATTCACGCTGAATGAAGAATCAAAGAATCCCGTCTGCGCAGGAGTGGTGACGTCGCGGATGAAGATGGCCAAGATGCGGCCAGGATTGGCCACGGCAAGCTCGGTATAGACCTCAAGATCCGCCTCGCCGCTGTCGCCAACGAGAAGGAACCTTCTTTCTGGAAAGTCCCTAATGATGGCCTCCAGTGTGCCCTTCTTTCTCTCCGCAACGGGCTCGAATATCCCTTGCAGCATGCCGCTATAGTGCTTTAAATGCATGGAGCCCTGAGGCAGTCCGGCCGTGTGAAGGAACGTCGCCAGAACTGGGTACAGCTGCCACGGGCTGTTTGAGCAGTAGTGCAACTTGACGCCCATATCGTGCATCTTGTTGTACCATTTCTCGACCCCATCGACAGTCAAATCCGCCAGGTCGCGCACGAGCGCGTTCCTGAAAATCTCTCGGGCGCCCATCGAGATATTGGACTGTTTGATCGTGTCGTCGACGTCGCTGATCAGACTGATCCCCTTCTGGCCGGTAACCTCGATGGGCCGGATGGCTGAGAGGTTCTCGTTCGCTATGACCCTGACCTCTGTTGGGACAAACTCGAGGGGCACCCGGACGTTGAAGTGCCCGGAATCGTCTGTCGTTACTGTATGCGACCGTGACTGCTCCTCGTTGTAGAAGAACATGGTGATTGGTACTTGGACCAATGGCGTGGTCATGAACGGTCCCAGGCGTGCCATGAGGTTCGCGTTGGCAACCGCGAGCTCTTGCTCCGTCATGTCCAATTGTGGCGCGGTGGGCGTTCTCGCGGGCAAGCTGGGCGACGCCGATGGCGACGCAGCAGAAGCCTGGTTGTTCCCATTGGAACCACCGGGGGGTTCGCTGTACCCTCCCCTGTTCGCAACCTCCTTCTCGTCCTGTCCTCGCTTCTCGATTTCTTGAGCTTCCCGCGCTACCCTCTGCTCCTCGGTCACCTCCTCATCCGATTGAATTGTGGGCGCCGGGATCCCGCTCAGCTTCCTCGCGAGCGCAACCAGCATACGGTTCCGTCGTGTCATCGGCCCCTTGTTGGGCATGTATATCCACCCCCTGACGTCGACGTCGACCACGGCCTTCTCGTCCTCCGCTCTCGACCACTCCAGCTTCCAGTACTCCTCCTCGCTCATCCCGTACTGGCCAGGCCGCGGTCCGTCTCGGCCGCTGCCGAGCCCTGTGACATGCTTCTTGGCGTACGTCGGAAAGAGCACCATTTGCTCATCCCCATTGGTGACAATCGAGACGTTCGGGAACGCGCCGGGAATCGACACCTGCGCCCCCGTCATGTCCACCCCGCGCGCCCGCGTGTTGCTGTACTGCTCCTTGAGCTCGCTCGCGGCCGCCACTCCGGCGCGGTACACGCTCCCGGCGACCGCGGCCAGCCTCTTCCGCCTCGATCCGCGCTCGGGCGCCGGGCTGCCCGAGCCCGAGCCCGTCCCGTACGGCCCGTACCCATACTTGGACCCGCCGTACCCGCCGCCATACTGATTTGGCATCTTCCCTACACGGTGCGGCGCCGCCGTAGCACGGCCCCCTGCCTCCCCGTGTGGCTCTCCTTCTACTGGCGCATACGCACGCGCGTGCTCCGCCGTGCCGCACCCTGAAGCAGCAACAGCAGCAGAAGAAGGAGGAGGAGGAGGAGGAGGAGGAGGAGATGATGAAAAAGCCGGTGACGGCGACGACGACGACGGTGGTGGTGGTGGCGGCGTCGGCGGCAGCGCCCCGCGTAACAAAAGCCTTCGACCCTGCCCCAGCAGCTGCCGCCTCACCAGTTCCACAATCCGGCTGCTGCTGCTGCTGCTGCTGCTGCTGACCCCAGCAGCGCCAGCACCACCAATGCTCTTCCTGTGCCGCCTCTTGCGCTGTCTCTCGACAAGGAACCTGTATATGCGGCTCTGCAGGCGGTACTTGTAACTCGAGAGAGTGTCGAGGTGAAAGCGGAGGAGGCGCTCCCGGTAGCGGGCGCGGAGGGACGGCGGGACGAGGTAGCGGAGCAGTGAGGCTCGAGGGTGTGGGCGAGGTTGCAGCAGAGGGCGCGGGGGGAGTGCGAGGCGTTTGGGTCGAACTGGCGGCGGCAGTTTCGAGGGAGCCAGGGTGCTTTGCTTGGTTGAAGTCCTAATCACGTAGTTCCCGCAAGGAAGCTGTATCGCTGTTTTGTTTGTGCGAGAGTCGTCGTGAGCTGACGAGATATGGTGTTTTGCGATCAGTTACTGACGGGAGGGAACCTTGGCGGATGAGCTAAGTGTGGGTGGTGGGTTCCAGGGCTCCCACTTCGGTACCGAGGTGCCTGGTGCCTGATGCTGGATTACTTTTGGCAGGCTCTAATACCCAGAGAATGGCTTCAAATCCAGACTGCAAGAGGAAACTTCGATGCCGATAACAAGGTTTAGAATGCCATGTTCGGAAAGCTGAGCTGGGTCTAGCCGGCAATTGCCTCTTTTTAAGTTGGCTGCCTTACTATCTGGTCATAACGTACTGTACGGATTACACCCGCTGCAGCATTTAGCGGCGGAAGGAGACCGCAACAGGGGTCTCACAGTACCGAGCATATCCCTCTCCACATCCACTACGGAGTCACTGCCCTTTTCTAACGCTCAGAGGCATGGCTGATTGAAACTCGACCATCGACCAACATCAGCACAAGACAAAATCAACAATGCATTAATCTGGATATCACCGACAGCTATTTTCTCCCCTTCCGCCCAACCGGCCCCTTCTTCGCCTTGGGCTTGCGAATCTTCTTCAGGTTTAATACCGCACCTTTTCCGTCTCTCTCCGCTCGCCCCTTCTTCCACCCGGTCGACTTCTTCTCGGTCCTCTCCGCCTTGGCATCGAGCTTCTTCTTGTCCTTGTTGCTGAGCTTGCCTCCCCCCTTCTTCTTCAACGCCTCCCTGATGCCGTTGAGTTCAGCCCGCCCGAGTTCCTTGGCCTTCTTCTTGGCCTCCTGTGACTCGAACCATGTCCGTTTTGGCCGCGAATGGATCTCCTCCTCGTACTTGATCAGATTCTCGCCCTTCTTGACCTGCATCTCCATCTGTGCGAGCTGCTTCTCCTCCTTCTCCTCGCGAAGAATCTCTTCAATCTCCTCATCCATCTCGTCCACTTGAGCCTGCCACTTGTCCGCTTCTGCTGGGTCGATCACTCGACTAATGATCTTGGCGCCTTGTGCTTTCCCGGCCTTGACTGCCGCCTTCACCACTTTGCGGTCTGGTTCCGCTGCCAGCGTGAGGGCAACACCGCTACGGCCAGCACGAGCCGTACGGCCTACACGATGGACATAGATTTCCAAGGACTGCGGGGCTTCGTAGTTGATGACGGTGTCGATGCCCTTTATGTCCAAACCACGAGACGCCAGGTCGGTGGCGAGGAGGAAATTCACCTTGCCGTCCCTGAAGGCCTCGACGCTGGCAATACGCTAAAGGGAACAACCATTAGTCTCACAATCTGGAAAGCGGTACCTAAAAAAAAAAAAAAAAAAAAAAAAGAAAAAGAGAGAGGGAGAGAGAGAGAGAGAGAGAGAGAGAGAGAGAGAGAGAGAGAGAGAGAGAGAGAGAGAGAGAGAGAGAGAGAGAGAGAGAGAGAGAGAGAGAGAGAGAGAGAAGAGTTCGTACCTGGGCCTGGTTCATGCTTCCGTGCAGCTCCCCGCTCGAGAGCCCCAGAAGTCCAAAGATGATCCGCGTCCGGTGGGCAATCTTCTTCTGTCTGAAGAAGATGATGACCCTTTCGGTGTACAGGGTCTTGCAGATATGTATCAAGTACCCCATGCGCTTCTCCTCCCGCCCGGGCCGCAACCGCACAAACTCTTGTGTGAGGGTGCCGGCCGTCTGCTTCTGCGAGTCCACCATGATCCGAGCAGGCTTGTTGAGGCCGACCCGAATGAGCTTGTCGACTGTCGAGGTCATGGTGGCGGAGAATAGCATCGTCTGGCGCGACTTCGGGAGAGTCGTGAGAATCTCGTTCAGCTCGTCTGCGAAACCGTCCTCGAGCATTCTGTCGGCTTCATCAAGCACCAGAATCTCGACCGTCTCAACAGCAAAGCTGGCTGAGTTTCGCATGTGGTCGATGAAGCGACCCGGAGTGGCTATTACCACGTCTGGTCTCAGACGGAGCTCGCCCTCCTGGACCTTCAGGCTGAGACCACCGACCGCAAGACAGAACTTGATGTCGGTATGGCTTGCTAGTTTGGTCGCCACCGAGTGGCACTGGATCGCGAGCTCGCGGGTGGGCGTCAAGATGACGACCCTCGTCGTCGGCACCTTCTTGGGTCGGTACAGGAGACGTTCCAGGATAGGCACAATAAATGCAGCCGTCTTGCCGGAACCGGTGACAGCACCACCGACGACGTCCTTGCCCATAAGGGCGATCGGTATCGTCTTGGCCTGGATAGGAGTCGGTTTCGTGAAGCCGACAGACGTGAGACCCCTGAGGATGGGTCGCGAGAGCGACATGCTCTGGAAAGAGGACGGTCCGCCCTTCTTGGTGGCCTTTTCTGTCTCCTCTGGCGCGGCGAAGAACTCTTTCCGCTTCGCCTCCTCCTCGGCATCCTCTTCGTCATCATCGTCGTCGTCGTCATCGTCTGACTTCTCGTCATCGGGATGTGGTACGGGCGTAGCAACCGAATCATCATCCGACGCGGCGTCCTCTCCATCCTCGGCCTCTCCGTTCCTGTCCTTCCCCTCCCCTTCTTCTTTTCCTTCTTCCTCTCCCTCGTCGTCCTCACTCTCCTTATCACCCCGCTCTCCCTCCTTCACTTCTTCTTCTTCTTCTTCCTCCTCCACGTCCGAACCAACCCCCATCCCGAACGCATCATCGGCCAACACCTCGTCGTCTAGATCCACCTCCCCCATATCCTCGACCTCGACATCCTCCCCGTCCTCCTGGTCCTCCTTGGAGTCCTCTCCCTTTTCCTTCCCCTTCGTCTTCTTCTTCTTTTCCCTCCTCCTCCGGATGATTTCGTCCAGGTCCACCCCTGCCTTGCCCTCCTGCCCGGCGGCGCCGCCCTCGATCCCCTTCTTGGCTCCTTCGAACCCCCAGCCGTCGAACTCGCCCTCGAACGCGTTCACCCCGTTGCCGTCGCCGAGGGTGAACTCAAAGTCCGAGTTCATCGCCCCGTCGTCGGCATCGTTGGCGCCCCAGAGACCGGTCTCTTCTTCTTCGTCATTGTCTTGTGCGTCTTCTTCGCCATCCTGGGCACCC